>NC_071988.2:160897500-162147500 GCF_028885655.2 Pongo abelii
TTACAGGAGTATTCAAATTATCTGAATTGTGATCGTTGTGTTTTTGAGAAACGGTCATTTCATCTAAGTTGTAAAATGTATGTGTGTGGAGTTGTGCTTTGTATTCTCTATTTATTCTACTCATTTTTAAATATGCTGATCTATTTAATTTTTGTTCCCAGATGGAAAAGATCTTTATTGTTTTCATGACAGTAAAAAATAGAATATATCCATAGTAAAAAAAAACATATAATATAGAATATTTCCCAGAAACGGAAGTAAATCTAACCAATCAAAGATGTTAACATTCTAGTGAAGAACCTTTCAGACATCCGTCTATCCACCCACACAAATACATGAATGTATATATGGATATGTATTTTATATAAATAGGATAATATTATACACGCTTATCTGTAACCATCCCTTTCATTCGACAAATCTATGTCAGTGTAGATCTACACCATCATTTAGGATGATCACAAAATATTCCATTGTGTGAATATATTATAATTTACTTAACCCTATCTGATGTTGATTGTCAAAAGGCTAAATTGTTTCTAGTCTTTTATATAAACAACACTGTGGGTGAATATCCTTGTTCATTTAGCTACAGATGTGTAGCTAACTCTTTAGAATTATTTCCTAAGAGAAGGATTACTGGTACATTCATTGAAAATTCTGATCCATAGATATATTATGTAGGAAAAAGAAGAAGAAGAAAAGAAGAAGGGGAAGAAGGGGAGGAGGAGGAGATGAAGGAGAAGAAGAAAAGGAAGAAGAGGAGGAGGAGGAAGAAGGAGGAGGAGGAGGAGGAGAAGGAGAAATTCTGATACATATGATCAAACTGCATTCCACAAAAATATATTACCCTATCATCACCTTGCAAACACTGCTTTTTTTTCCCCTCCTCGCCAAAATAATTTGTGAAAAATAATCAGGTTTTTTTGGTAGTACCGTAGTTGTTGTTTTGCTTTTCTTTGATTACTTATGAGATTGATGTGTTTATGGGTTTCTTTAGTTTTCTTTTGTCTTGTCATTTGTGTTTTCTCTTCAAGCACTACCTAGAAGCAGAAGGTTTCATTATGCACTCTAGAGCAGATGTCCCCAACCCCGAGGCTGCAAACCCATACAGTCTGTGGCCTGTTAGGAACCAGATGGCACAGCAGGAGGTGAGCATGGGCGACTAAGCATTACCGCCTGATCTCTGCCTGCTCTCAGATCAGTGGCAGCATTAGATTCTCATAGGAGCACAAACCCTATTGTGAACTGCACGTGCAAGGGATCTAGGTTGCATACTCCTTATGAGAATCTAATGCCTGATGATCTGAGTTGGAACAGTTTCATCCCCAAACCATTCCCCCTCCCCGTCCATGGAAAAATTGTCTTCCATTAAACCAGTCCCTCGTGCCAAACAGGTTGGGGATCACTGCTATAGAGGGTTGATTTAAGAAGCCCTCTTGGCCAGGTGCGGTGGCTCACGCCTGTAATTCCAACACTTTGGGAGGCTGAGGCAGGCGGATCATGAGGTCAGGAGTTCAAGACCAGCCTGGCCAATATAGTGAAACTCTATCTCTACTAAAAACACAAAAATTAGCCAGGCATGGTGGTGCGCATCTGTAGTCCCAGCTACTCAGCAGGCTGAGGCAGGAGAATCGCTTGAACCTGGGAGGCGGAGGTTGCATTGAGCTGAGATGATGCCACTGCACTCTAGCCTGGGCAACAGAGTGAGACTTCATCTCAAAAAAAAAAAAAAAGAAACCCTCTTAAAGAAACCCTCTTACTGGAAAATAAGATCCAGCTTTAATACCTTTTCCAAAAACCATGGCAGCTTAAGTAGTTTCATGTTTTTCTAATTTTTTGTTGTTGTTTTTGTAGAGACAAGGCCTCACTATGTTGCCCAGGCTGGTCTTGAACTCCTGGGCTGAAGTGATCCTCCTGCCGTGGCCTCCCAAATTGCTAGGATTACAGGCACGAGCCACCAAGCCCAGCCCTCATGTTTTCTAATTTTACTGAAAAGTATTCTTATATCCTTGATATAAAAGAATAAAATAAAAACCTAGTTGGGGATGGATGGGTGATGACGATTGCATGACAATGTGAATATATTTAATGCCACTGAACTGTACACTTAAAAGTTGTTAAAAAGGTAAATTTTATGTTATATATATTTTACCATAGTGTTTTTAACCCAGTTGGGGAAGACAGATTTAGATATAGATATTTTTGCATACAGACAAGAACTTTGACTTCATTAGTTTATGACAGAAGAATTGACTCTCAGTCTACTCTCCTTAAAAGAAAAAAAGTGAGATTAAAGAAAGCATGGCTAATATTCCACTGTCATGTTCCATACACTAAGAAATGTGAGTTTCTTAAAAATTTAAATCTATCCTTGTTTTATTTTGAGATGTATAAAGTAGTAAATCATATCATCAATAAACTTAATAAGTAAAGGGTACATTAGAGAAACATAAATAAATGATATCCTCATCTTAAGTACTTTGCTTATATGCCACAAATTTACTTCCAGGAATAATGATACTATATGTAAGTTCATTTATATATCAAACTATGTTTGAGACAAAATAATTTATCAAATCTTCTGGGATGATGGCTTTTTTTTTTTTTTTTTTGAGACGGAGTTTCACTCTTTGTTGCCCAGGCTGGAGTGCAATGATGCGATGTCAGCTTACTGCAACCTCCGTCTCCTGGATTCAAGCGATTCTCCTGCCTCAGCTCCCAAGTATCTGGGATTACAGTCATGCACCACCACACCTGGTTAATTTTGTATTTTTAGTAGAGACAGGGTTTCTCCACGCTGGTCAGGCTGGTATCGAACTCCCGGCCTCAGGTGATCTGCCCACCTCAGCCTCCTGAAGTGCTGGGATTGATGGCTTTTAAAGTTCCTTTTATGCTTCGGTTCTAGTTCAAAAGGCTTAGAGGTCCTCTTCCTGTCACTTGCTGATGTTTTTTGGTAACGTTATTCAGTAATTTGCTCACATTTCATTATTGACTGTCATTTTCATTAACACCTACTAATATTTCCCCAGCTCCTGTTAGAGCCTGACTAACTGGCTTGGTGACACAGGTCCTGTGGCCAGATCATTGAGTCATCATATGCAACTAGGACCTTCCAATAAGTCTAGGGAACCACAGTCGAATTGTGGAAAAGTCTGGAAAAGGACCTAAGAGAAGACCTTGCCCTTGCTTTGGGGGCTCTGATGCCCAAGTTCTCTTGTGGAACCTCTGCTCTCTTTACATATACACAGAACCTTCCTTACAGTGCTGGGACCCAGGAAGAAAGGATTCTTAGGGGTATGGAAAGGGGGTTGGAGGTGGAGTCTTCTGCTCCTGCTATTTGCCTGGTACCCATGGTCTTCAGGTAAGAGGTCGCTGAGGAGATAGCACAGTCCAATTCCATTCTGACCACCTCCCCTTACAACCCATTCTCCACCCACATGCCAAATGTTTTATGTTTCATATTTTATGTTTCTTGATTTGCTTTATATTTAAAAACATAAATCAGGTGTAGTCATTCCTGTGTTGCTTACCCTCCAATGGCTTTCCGTTGCTTTTAGAGTGAAATCCAAACTCCTATGACAGCTGTGACCTGGCTCCTGCCACACTGACTCCCCTTTCTGTCCTTCAATGTCACCAAATGCTTTCCCAGCTCCAGCTCTTCCTAAAGGTAGGCTCATTCTCACCCTCCAGTTCCAATGCAAACATCACTCACTGTCTATCACATTGTCTTATTTACTTCCTTATTTAGAGCACTGACCACACTCTATATCTATCATGTTTATTTTTATTTTTTTGGATTATTTTCTGTCTCTCCTCCCTCAATTAGAATGTAAGTTCCATGCAGACACCTTTGTCTGTCTTGTGTATTGCATCCCCAGCATCTAGCACTGTGCCTGGAATATGCTAAGTGAGTAACATGAGTGTTTGTGGAATGATCCCTATACCCTCCACCCCAAATCAGCATAATTGTCCATAAAACTGAGCTCCCCAATACATACCATCTTGTGGAAAAACCAGTACCTTGCAATCCTAGAATTTATAATCTAAGGTTCATTCTTAAAGAAAAAGACAAATAGTCAATGTGCTAGAAGAGTGTCTCTGTCCTACCCCCAAAACAGATAAAATCGAGATGAATTTACCATTTTGAAAGGAAAACACATAGTGGCCTATACCCACATCTTCCCAGGTGTGGAAAAGACCAGATATTTGCTGAACTTCTACGTAGGCTGTATCCTCAGGAAGATGTAACTGGAATATAGAGATGTAAAGCATAAACCTCTTTTGAGTTGTACTCAAAGAGACATGGTTTGAATGGAGTCTAGAAAAATGCACATGAGAAGCAAGAATCCACCTGTGTGTATCAAACACTGTACACTCTGGGGGAAAGAATATCTGTTTTTAAATAACCTTCTTTAAACATAATTATTCCCAAATGCCGAAAATAAATCCTTTCATAGCCAGCACACCAACAGGAACTGTGACACGCCCAGCTGGCTCCCGTGCAGTCCCCTCCTGCTCTCCCTTCTATTCTGTTGACCCAGGCACTACAGCCAGCGGTAGCTTCTCCCCAGTTGCTCTAGGCAAGCTCCTTCCAAGGAAGCTGTAAGTTACCCAGGAGGTGGGGTGCTGGAAGTGAGGATGCTTTTTTCTCTCTTGTTTGAATGATTAAATGTCTTAAAGTGAGACTGTACTCATCTATTATTTAGATCAATTTTTTAAAATAATAAGAGAAAATAATTTTACTTAAAAAACAAACCTTTAGCTTGCCTTCTCAGAATGAGACTCTCTGTCTTCCTGGTTGACAACCACTTGAAAAACAATTTGGTAAGTTGTTTTCTTTTTCTATATATATATATATATATTTTGGACAGGGTCTTGCTCTGTCGCCCAGAATGGAGTACAGTGGCTCACTGCAACCTCCGCCTCCTAGATTCAAGTGATTCTCCTGCCTCAGCCTCCCAAGTAGCTGGGATTACAGGCATGCACCATCATCCCCAGCTAATTTTTATATTTTTAGTAGAGGTGGGGTTTCGCCATGTTGGACAGGCTTGTCTCAAACTCCTGACCTCAAGTGATCCTCCCACCTCAGCCTGCGAAAGTGCTGGGATTACAGGTGTGAGCCACCATGCCTGGAGAGAACTTTTTATGATGATGGAAATGTTCTCATCTGTATTGTTGTGGTGATTGCATAAGTACATATATTTGTGAAAACTCAGAACTGTGCACTTACGAATGGAGGCAAATTTTGAGATCACTGAATTGCAAGGTATGTCAGTTTAAGGCTGCTCATTTGGCAACTTGAAATGATCAGGAATCTGGCCAGGCATGGTGGCTCACGCCTGTAATCCCAGCACTTTGGGAGACCAAGGCGGGTGGATCACGAGGTCAGGAGATCGAGACCATCCTGGCTAACACAGTGAAACCCCTTCTCCACTAAAAACACAAAAAATTAGCCGGGCGTGATGGCAGGCACCTGTAATCCCAGCTACTTGGGAGGCAAAGTAGGAGAATCCTTTGAACCCGGGAGGCAGAGGTTGCAGTGAGCCGAGATCGTGTCACTGCACTCCATCCTGGGTGACAGAATGAGACTCCATCTCAAAAAAAAAAAAAAAAAAAAAAAAAGAAATGATCAGGAATCAAGGGTCTTCCTGGATTGCAGACACAACTCTTGAAAATTTGGCTTTGGTAATTAGGCTTTCCCCTCGTGACCGGTTGTCATTTTCAAAGTATATAGAAATAAAACTTTCCGCTCTCCAGCCCTTCCCTTGCTCCCTGTTAGGGCTTCTACTTAATTGATCTGATTGGGCAGTCCATGATCACCTCTCTAGTTAAGATACTGCCTTACTAATGTTGAGGATCCCCTAAACAAAGACTTTAACTAGAATCTGAGCCTTAATCTTGGAAAGGCAGCATTGTGGTGACTCGGGGTTGTCACTTCAAACAGAAATTCTTGCCTGAAGGTTTTTTGGGATTGTCGTTGTTTTGTTTCGTTTGTTTTTGAGACACTCACTCTGTTGCCCAGGCTGGAGTACAGTGGTGCCACTTATGGCTCACTTTAGCCTCGACCTCCAAGACTCAGGTGATCCACCTCAACCTCCTGAGTACCTGGGACTACACGTGCGTGCCACTACGCCCAGCTAATTATTGTTTTTTTATCTTTTTTGTAGAAATGGGGTTTCACCACCGGGCGCAGTGGCTCACGCCTGTAATCCCAGCACTTTGGGAGGCCGAGGCAGGCGGATCACAAGGTCAGGAGATCGAGACCATCCTGGCTAACATGGTGAAACCCCGTCTCTACTAAAAATACAAAAAATTAGCTGGGCGTCGTGGCGGGCGCCTGTAGTCCCAGCTACTGGGGAGTCTGAGGCAGGAGAATGGCGTGAACCCGGGAGGCGGAGCTTGCAGTGAGCGGAGATTGCGCCACTGCACTCCAGCCTGGGCAACAGAGCGAGACTCAGCCTCAAAAAAAAAAGAAAAAGAAATGGGGTTTCACCATGTTGTCCAGACTGGTCTCAAACACCTGGGCTCAAGCGATCTAACCGCCTTGGCCTCCCAAAGTGCTAGGATTACAGGCATGAGTCACTGCACCCAGCCTTAAGGTTTTTTAAATTAATGTTTGTAAATGGGGAAAGCATACCTGAAATTGAAATAGAGGATACTGGAGTAGATGTGTGGTTCAAATAAACTGGCTTACAGCATAACAAATTGGCAGCCTTTTGTTGCCAATTTACTAGATCTGTATTTTGGTTTTGTTTGTTTGTTTGTTTGTTTTTTGAGACAGAGTCTCGCTCTGTCGCCCAGGCCGGAGTGCAGTGGCGCGATCTCGGCTCACTGCAAGCTCCGCCTCCCAGGTTCACGCCATTCTCCTGCCTCAGCCTCTGGAGTAGCTAGGACTACAAGCGCCCGCCACCACGCCCGGCTAATTTTTTTGTGTTTTTAGTGGAGACGGGGTTTCACCGTGTTAGCCAGGATCGTCTTGATCTCCTGACCTCGTGATCCGTCCGTCTCGGCTTCCCAAAGTGCTGGGATTACAGGCTGAGCCACTGCGCCCGGCCTTGTTTGTTTGTTTTGAGACAGAGTTTCACTCTGTTACCCACCCAGGCTGGAGTGCAGTGGCAATCTCAGCTCACTGCAACCTCTGCCTCCCTGGTTCAAGCGATTCTTCTGCCTCAGTTTCCCAAGTAGCTGGGATTAAAGGCATGCGCCACCACACCCAGCTAATTTTTGTAGTTTTAGTGGAGATGGGGTTTCACCATGTTGGTCAGGCTGGTCTCAAACTCCTGACCTCAGGTGATCTGCCTGCCTCGGCCTCCCAAAGTGCTGGGATTTTAGGTGTGAGCCACCGTGTCAGGCCAGATCTGGTATTATTTTAAGAGGCTCCTGAAGAAGCATTCGTTAAAAGTGTGATAGTAGAAAGACAGACATTTAATATTCTATGTGCTGCTTAGCTAGTCCTGTTAGGTTCACTCCATTTCAGCCTGTACATTAGCTCCCAAGGACGTCTGTGAGCAGATAAGTGGCGTCTTCGTGACAGTAATCCTTGGAGTGTGAAG
Source organism: Pongo abelii (assembly GCF_028885655.2). Classification (NCBI taxonomy): domain Eukaryota; kingdom Metazoa; phylum Chordata; class Mammalia; order Primates; family Hominidae; genus Pongo; species Pongo abelii. The sequence continues at coordinate 160,905,057 of NC_071988.2, forward strand.
CCTGCAGCACTGGGCCATGATCATGGAGGCTGCCTGTTAAATTCAGGTTCCTGGGTTCTACCGCAAACCTCTCGCACCTCAATGAGATGAACCAGGGACCTCCGTCTTGGATGATATCCCCAGTGATGTTCAGGTGCTCCCGGTTTTGGGAATCATTGTTGCTTCCCTTTGGAGATAACTGTTGAAGACGGGAGGATGGAGCTCTTCAGGGGACAGCAAAACACTCCTAAGAAGGCTGAAGGGCTGAGAGCCTACCTTACAGAGAAAGCAGTGGCTAGCAGAGCTTCACAAAGCGCCAAACCAGTTCAGGTCGTGTCGTCTTTGCAGGTGTCGCCAGCTGGAAGAAGACCTAGTGGCGCTCTTGAAAACTGTGAGTCCAGGCCGGGTGTGGTGGCTCACGCCTGTAATCCCAGCACTTTGGGAGGCCAAGATGGGCAGATCATGAGGTCAGAAGATCAAGACCATCCTGGCTAACACAGTGAAACCCCGTCTGTACTAAAAATACAAAAAAATTAGCCGGGCGTGGTGGCGGGCGCCTGTAGTCCCAGCTACTTGGGAGGCTGAGGCAGGAGAATGGCGTGAACTCAGGAGGTGGAGGTTGCAGTGAGCTGAGATGACGCCACTGCATTCCAGCCTGGGCGACTAAGCGAGACTCCATCTCAAAAAAAAAAAAAGAAAACTGTGAGTCCTTTGTAGAAGATGCTGTGGCCTCCTACTCATGGAACCCACTTATGCATTTCCCCCTTTGGGAAAGTTGCATCACAAGGTTTCCTCCTGGCTTCCTAAAGTAAAACTTTCAGAGCTTTTTGCCCACAACAGGGAACTGACACTCCATGATCACTAAGAAACTTTCGGACATCTGAGAGGGCAGGTCATCTTGAACTTGGTGGTCAAGAGCCCAGGCTGAACAGTAGTTCAGTCAAGCATCATGGCAATAATCCCAGCCGGCCCTGCAGAATTCACAGGAAGCCCAGCTCCTCCTCCCTTACAACTTCCCAGGACCACTTTAGACCCCTAACGGACTAGTCCCCACATGGCTCCATAGAGGTGACTTCGATGGTTCAAACGGCTATCAGAAGAATCTGTACTGGAGCTAGGCAAACTTTGGGAATCACCAGATGAAGTTTTGGATGTAATTCACTGTTAAGGCCATTCAGCAAGATCTGTTAAGAAGTGAAGCACCTTTGGGACGGACACAGTGGCTCACGCCTGTAATCCTAGCACTTTGGGAGGCCAAGGTGGGTGAATCATTTGAGGTCAGGAGTTCAAGGCCAGCCTAGCCAACATGGTGAAACCTCATCTCTACTAAAAATACAAAAATTAGCCCGACAGTAGTGGTGCACGCCTGTGATCCCAGCTACTCCAGAGCCTGAGGCAAGATCATCGCTTGAGCCTTGAGGATGAGGTGGAGATGGAGCGGCAGGGAGATGGGGTGAGATTTTTTTTTTTTAATTGGCCGGGCACGGTGGCTCATGTCTGTAATCCCAGCTCTTTGGGGAGCCAAGGTGAGAGGATCACTGGAGGCCAGGAGTTGGAAACCAGGCTGGGCAACATAGGGAGATCCCCATCTTTACAAAAAATAACAAAAATAATAATAAAATTAGCCAGGTGTGGCGGCATGTGCCCATAGTCCTAGTGGCTCAGAAGGCTGAGGTAGGAGAATCACTTGAACCCAGGGGCTCAAAGCTGCAATGAGCCATGATCATGCCACCAAACTCCAGCCTGAGTGAAAAAGCAAGACCCTTTGTCTTAAAAAAGAAAAAAACAAAACAATATGGCAGGAGATGCTTTGAAGCTACACAATAAATACACATTTTACTCCAAGAATTGGGAATAAAATAATTTTATTAAAAATGAACATAGATATGTCATGACATAGAAGGCCAAAATCGCACCAATTTGGCCGGGCACAGTGGCTCATGCCTGTAATCCCAGCACTTTGGGAGGCTGAGGTGGGTGGATCATTTGAGGTCACAAGTTCAAGACCAGCCTAGCCAATATGGTGAAACCTCTCCTCTACTAAAAATACAAAAATTAGCCAGGCAAGGTGGCGGGTGCCTGTAATCCCAGCTACACAGGAGGCTGAGGCAGGAGACTCGCTTGAACCCGGGAGGCGGAGGTTGTGGTGAGCCAAGATCGCGCCGCTGCACTCCAGCCTGGGCAACAGAACAAGACTCTGTCTCAAAAAAAAAAAAAAAAAAAGGAGGCTGTGCACGGTGGCTTATGCCTGTAATCCCAGCGCTTTGGGAGGCCGAGGCAGGTGGATCACCTAAGGTCAGGAGTTCAAGACCAGCCTGGCCAACATGGTGAAACCCCATCTCTACTAAAAATATAAAAATTAGCCAGGCGTGGTGGTGCATGCCTGTAATCCCAGCTACTCCAGAGGCTGAGGCAGGAGAATCGCTTGAACCCGGGAGAAGGAGGTTGCAGTGAGCCAAGATTGCGCCATTGCACTCCAGCCTAGGTGATTATACCATTGCACTCCAGCCTGGGTGACAGAGCAAGACTCCACATAAAAAAAAAGTTGCACTAATTTTTATGATGAAATAGGAAACTTGAAAGAAATTTTACAATGTGTCAGTTCCTGTGGACTAACCCAGCTTGAGAAGCCCCTCATGGCCTGCAGTGTCTCCAGTGTACTCTCTGGCCTCATCATTTTCTGACCTTATTATCAATTGCGGAGTTTACTGTATTTGGAACCTACAGCCTTCTAAGCCTCAACCGTATTTACTTCTGACTTAGTATCGATTTTAGAGCCTTCCAATTGATTTAAAAAAAAAAACATATTTTAAACAGAAATGTTCTGATTTATTTTCTTTTTTTTTTTTTTTTTGAGACGGAGTTTCACTCTTGTGGCCCAAGCTGGAGTACAATAGCACAATCTTGGCTCACTGCAACCTCCGCCTCCTGGGTTCAAGCAATTTTTCTGCCTCAGCCTCTCGAGTAGCTGGGATTACAGGCAACTGCCACCATGCCCGGCTAATTTTTGTATTTTTATTACCAATGGGTTTTTGCCATGTTGGCCAGGCTGGTATCAAACTTCTGACCTCAGGTGATCCACCCACCTCAGCCTCCCAAAGTGCTGGAATTACAAGCCTGAGCCACCGTGCCTGGCCCTGATGCGTTTTTTTTGTTTTTGTTTTTGTTTTGGTTTTTTTTTTAGACAGAGTCTTGCACTGTCACCAGGCTGGAGTCCAGTGACATGATCTCAGCTCACTACAACCTCTGCTTCCCGGATTCAAGTGTTTCTCCTGCCTCAGCCTCCTGAGTAGTTGGGACTACAGGCACACGGCACCACGCCCAGCTAATTTTTGTTAATTTTAGTAGAGACGGGATTTCACCAAATTGGTCAGGCTGGTTTCGAACTCCTGACCTCAGGTGATCCACCTGCTTCAGCCTCCCAAAGTGGTGGGATTACAGGAGTGAGCCACTGCGCTCAGCCCTGATGCTTTTAAGGTTTGAAAAAGGCCAATGATCCCATTGGGATGGAGCTGCTATGTAATAATATTATTACTACTAGAAAATTTAGTTTTCCAGTCCATTCATACAGGTTTAAGAATATTTGCTGATTTGCAAGAAAGGGTCTCAATTCCAATGTAAATAATTCTATGTTGCCCTGAAGCCGCACAGTTTTAACTCATGGCTACATGTACAGCCTAGCAGTTCCTTTGGTGCTAACCTTCCAGACAAAGTTCTCTGAGCTAGATCATTCAAGGGTGAACCTCTTAATTGTGCAGCTTCATGTCATTGATGTGATCCTATTATGGTGTCTGCTTGAAGGTTGTGGTTCAATTTTAAATAAAACCTTAGTAGAATTACTAGCAATTTTAGTGTTTGCTCCCTACAATTATTTTACCAGCTAATGAAAAGTTTAAGAACACAATATGGAGGACTATCAAATTGGTTCTAGACATCTGATAGATGGGTGTGCAAATGAGTAGATTTAGAGATATACATGAAAAACATATTTCCTTTTTCTTTTTTTTGAGACAGAGTCTCGCTCTGTCACCAGGCTGGAGTGCAGTGGTGCAATCTTGGCTCACTGCAACCTCCGACTTCCTGGTTCAAGCGATTCTCCGGCCTCAGCCTCCCGAGTAGCTGGGACTACAGGCACACGTGACCATGCCCAGGTAATTTTTGTATTTTTAGTAGAGACGGGATTTCACCATGTTGGCCAGGACGATCTCGATCTCTTGATCAAGTTTTGCTCTTGTTGCCCAGGCTGGAGTGCAATGGCGTGATCTCGGCTCACTGCAACCTCTGCCTCCTGAGTTCAAGCCATTCTCCTGCCTCAGCCTCCCAAGTAGCTGGGATTACAGTCATGCACCACCATGCCCGGCTAATTTTTGTATTTTTAGTAGAGACGTGGTTTCTCCATGTTGGTCAGGCTGGCCTTGAACTCCCGACCTCAGGTGATCCGCCTGCCTCGGCCTCCCAAAGTGCTGGGATTACAGGCGTGAGCCACCCCACCCAGCCCATATTTCCTTTTTTACAGATATACATACATATATATATATATATATATATATATAGTATCATCAAGGTGTATCAACATTTGATTATAATGAGATACATGATACATTGACTATTATTTACATAGACAAGTAGGTCAGAGCCTGACTCTCTAATATCAACAAAAATCAGGGTGGTTAGTTTGCCCTAGCACTAACACAGTTTGCTAGGCGACTGAACAGCAAAAAGGAGGGGAACAGGGATCTGAAATCTTAGACACAGGGAACTTCATTTTCTAACAGCATGGTCTCTTACAAAATGATGATTTTTTAAATTTATTTATTTTTTTATTTTTTTTGAGACAGGGTCTCTGTCACCCAGGCTGGAGTGCAGTGGCGTGATCCCAGCTCACTGCAACCTCTGCCTCCCAGGATCAAGCGATTCTCCTGCCTCAGCCTCCCAGTAGCTGGGATTACAGGTGTCTGCCACCACTCCTGGCTAATTTTTTCATTTTTCGTAGAGATGGGTTTTCACCATGTTAGTCAGGCTGGTCTCAAACTCCTGACCTCAGGTGATGCACCCACCTCAGCCTCCCAAAGTGCTGGGATTACAGGCATGAGCCACTGCACCAGTCCTGATGATGTTTAAACCAAACAAAAAAGTAAGACTGGGGCCACCACGCTTGCTACACTGGAGGACAGAATATTTAGACATTAGGTTAAAAACCTGTGAGAACGTTCTGAAAGTTAAAGAACTGTCATAGAATAGGTTCTATGATGAGCCTGTTACTAACACAGCCTGGGCTGGTCAGCATAGGGCAGGGAAATCACAAACTTCCTAGTCATTATTAGGTCAAGAAAAGCAGATCTTGAAAAAGAATTAGAAAATGACTAGGTATAAGGCCGGGCACGGTGGCTCATGCCTGTAATCCCAGCACTTTGGGAGGCCGAGGCGGGCGGATCATGAGGTCAGGAGATCATGACCATCTTGGCTAACATGGTGAAACCCCGTCTACACCAAAAATACAAAAAATTAGCCGGGCGTGGTGGCAGGCGCCTGTAGTCCCAGCTACTCAGGAGGCTGAGGCAGGAGAATGGCGTGAACCCGGGAAGGCAGAGCTTGCAGTGAGCCGAGATTGCGCCACTGCACTCCAGCCTGGGCGACAGAGCAAGACTCCGTCTCAAAAAAAAAAAAAAAAAGAAAAGAAAATGACTAGCTATAATTTGTACCTTTGATGAATGTAATTCTAAAATTTTGTTGAATTTAAGAGACCATTTTAATTTACAAGATGTTAAAATGTGAAAACAAACAAACAAGAGTCTTAGAATTAATGACAGGGAGCTTAGTAGATAAGGGCTGGGATGAGGAACACATTTCTTTAACCTGGAAAGAAAAGACAAATGCATGTAAAAACATAATTACCGGCTGCCGGGGCACGGTGGCTCATGCCTGTAATCCCAGCACTCTGGGAGGCCAAGGCGGGTGGATCACCTGAGGTCAAGAGTTTGGGATCAGCCTGGCAAACATGGTGAAACCCCGTCTGAACTAAAAATACACAAATTAGCTGGGCATGGTGGCACACGCCTGTAATCCCAGCTACTCAGGAGGCTGAGGCAGGAGAATTGCTTGAACCTGGGAGGTGAAGGTTGCAGTGAGCCAAGATCATGCCACTGCACTCCAGCCTGGGTGACCGAGCAAAACTCCATCTCAAAGAAAAAAACAAACAAACAAAAAACATGATCACAAGAGCTGAGTTTAAAAAAGCAAACGAACAAAAAAAGGCCAGGCGTGGTGGCTCATGCCTGTAATCCCAGCACTTTGGGGGGCCAAGGCAGGAGGATTGCTTCAGGCCAGGAGTTCAAGACCAGTTTTGTCAATGTAGGAAGACCTCACCTCTACAAAAGAAAAACTTTTCTTTTTTTTGAGACAGAGTCTCGCTCTGTGGCCCAGGCTGGAGTGCAATGGCGTGGTCTCAGCTCACTGCAACCTCCGCCTCCCAGGTTCAAGCGATTCTCCTGCCTCAGCCTCCAGAGTAGCTGGGATTACAGGGGCCCACCACCATGCCCGGCTAATTTTTGTATTTTTAGTAGAGATGGGGTTTCACCATGTTGCCCACACTGGTCTTGAACTGCTGACCTCGTAATCTGCCCACCTCGGCCTCCCAAAGTGCTGGGATTACAGGTGTGAGCCACTGTGCCCGGCCAAAAGAAACGTTTTTTTAAGATGACATTTCTAGTCATTAGAAAAATGCAAATCAAAAGCACAATGAGATACCATTTCACATCCACTAACTAAGATGACCATAAACAAATAGACTGATAATAACAAGTGCTGGTGAGCAGGGGACAAATGGGAACCCTCCTACACTGTTGATAGGAATGCAAGATGGTATAGCTGTGTTGGAAAACAGTTTCTCAGAAAGCCAAACAAAAAGTTCCTATATGACCCAGCAATTCCACTGCTGTATACACCCAAGGGAAATTAAAACATATTTCTACACAAAAATTTGTATGTGGACAGGCACGGTGGCTTACGCTTTTAATCCCAGCACTTTGGGAAGCTGAGGCAGGTGGATCACCTGAGGTCAGGAGTTTGAGACCAGCCTGGCCAACATGGTAAAACCCCATCGCTACGAAAAATGCAAAACTTAGTCAGGCACAGTGGCAGGCACCTGTAGTCCCAGCTGCTCAGGAGGCTGAAGTGGGTGAATCACTTGAACCAGGAGGCAGAGGTGGCAGTGAGCCAAGACCACACCACTGCACTCCAGCCTGGGTGACACAGCGAGGCTCCGTCTCAAAAAAAAAAGAAAAAAAAATTGTATGCAAATGTTTATGACAGCTTTATTCATAATAGCCAAAAAAATAGAAATAATTCAGATGTTCATCAACTGATTAATGGATAAAGACCACATGGTGGCCAGGCGGGGTGGATCATGCCTGTAATCCCAGCACTTTGGGAGGCCGAGGCAGGTGGATCACCAGGTCAGGAAATCGAGGCCACCCTGGCTAACATGGTGAAACCCTGTCTCTACTAAAAATACAAAACATTAGCCGGGCATGGTGATGGGCACCTGTAGTCCCAGCTACTCGGGAGGCTGAGGCAGGAGAATGGCATGAACCCGGGAGCTGGAGCTTGCAGTGAGCTGAGATAGCACCACTGCACTCCAGCCTTGGCGACAGAGCAAGACTCTGTCTGAAAAAAAAAAACACACATAGTATATTCATACAATATATGAAGTGGGTGAATCACCTGAACCAGGGAGGCGGAGGTGGCAGTGAGCCAAGACCGCACCACTGCACTCCAGCCTGGTAACACAGCAAGACCACGTCTCAAAAAAAAAAAAAAAAAAAAAAAGGTAAGTCTATAGAGTCAAAAAGCAGATTTATGGGTGCCCAGGCATGGGGGTTTGGGGAGAAATAAAGAGTGGCTCCTAATGTCTATAGGGTTTCTTTTTAGGGTGATGAAAATGTTTTAAAACTGTCCTTATGAACTCTTCCAATACATTAAGCACTATTAAATTGTAAACTCTAAATGGGTGAGTTGTATGGTTAATAAAGCTATTAAATCACAATCCAGGGGCTGAGATTAAAAGAGAAGAAAAAACAATCCATATAGTGTCTGTTTATAATTTTCATTTTTTCCTACACCCCCACCCCCGCATCCTCCTCCTTTTTTTTGAGACAAGATCTCACTGAGTCACCCAGGCTGGAGTGCAGTAGCTGATAATAGCTCACTGCAATAAGCTGAAAATTGTAATATTAGTAGAATAACTATACCTTTTCTGTTTATTAGCTCCTTCTCAACTTATAAATATTTTAAGGTTGAAATTGCCTTTGCAAAATTATGACAATAAGAGAAATCTGACATAGCTGAGTCCATCTTGCTTCAGACCTCCAAGCTGTCCTTGGTCATTTCTGTGCATAGGCCTAGCTAACCTTGGGAAGAATTTAGTTTATAATTTAACTTGAAAGCAAGGATGGTAACAGTCCCTCCCTAAAACTAACACCCTCCTTGCTTAGGGACCAAAAGCAGCCTTTGCAAGGCTTTGTTGTTTTTGTTTTTTTTTTTTTTTGAGATAGAGTCTTGCTCCGTTGCCCAGGCTGGAGTGCAGTGGCACAATCTCGGCTCACTGCAGCCTCCACCTCCTGAGTTCACGCGATTCTCCTGCCTCAGCCTCCTGAGTAGCTGGGATTACAGGTGAGTGCCACCACTCCCAGCTAATTTTTGTAGTTTTAGTAGAGATAGGGTTTCACCACATTGGCCAGGGTGGTCTTGAACTCCTGACCTCAGGTGATCCACCCACCTCAGCCTCACAAAATGCTAGGATTACTGTTGTGAAGTCCACAAAAATAGGATTATTGGAGGGACCTGAGTTCTGCTAAAATGTAGGTGTAGTTTCTATAATCTCTTACTGCCCAGGAATCATGTGGCCAGAGATCACAAGATTTGTGACTTCCATAGATAACATCACTATTGTGGAACCTAAGATTGGTTTTTAAAGATTTTTTTCAGACTGACCCCACCTGGACTCATGACTCACGACTCAACTGATCCTTTGGCCCCATGAGAGCTGCACTCAGTGCAGGAGGCTTGTTTTCCACATCCCTATGATCTCATCCTCAACCAGTCAGTACCACTCATTCCCTAGCCCCGCCCAACAAATTGTCCATAAAAACCCGAACCTCTGAGCCTTCAGGGAAACTGATTTGAGTATTAGCTTTAGTTGAGCCTCATGGGATGGCTTTGTGTCAAGTAAAAGCTCTACTACAATGCCATCCAGTAAATTGGTTTTGTCTGTGCAGCAGGCAGGACAAACCCTTCCGACGATTATAAGGTTGCTTCAATCTTAAGAGAAAAAAAATACCTAGTTCTTTCTCTCATTGTTCTTTGATTGGTGTCCTTCCTTCCCACCTCATTAACCAATGCAGTCTGATTTCCACCACCAGGGCCCCTACCTGCAACTATTCATACTGAGGCTGAAATGGCCTTCAGGGCTGGGCGTGGTGGCTCACGCCTGCAATCCCAGCACTTTGGGAGGCTGAGGCAGGCGGATCACCTGAAGTCAGGAGCTCGAGACCAGCCTGACCAACGTGGAGAAACCCTGTCTCTACTAAAAATACAAAATTAGCTGGGCGTGGTGGCACATCCCTGTAATCCCAGTTACTCAGAGGCTGAGGCAGGAGAATTGTTTGAACCTGGGAGGCGGAGGTTGTGGTGAGCCGAGATTGCGCCATTGCACTCCAGCCTGGGCGACAAGAGCGAAACTCTGTCTCAACAACAACAACAACAACAAAAAAAAAAAAAAAAAAAAAAGGCCTTCCAGCCAGGCAGCCAGGCATGGTGGCTCATACCTGTAATCCCAGCACTTTGGGATACCAAGGTGGATGGATCACCTGAAGCTGGGAGTTCGAGACCAGCCTGGACAAAATGGTGAAACCCTGTCTCTACTAAAAATACAAAAAAAAATTAACTGGGTGTGGTGGCACACACCTATACTCTCAGCTACTCGGGAGGCTGAGGCATGCGAATTCTTGAGCCTGGGAGGCACAGGCTGCAGTGAGCCGAGATCAGGCCTCTGCACTCCAGCCTGGGCAACAGAGTGGATTCTGTCTCAATAAATAAATAAATGACAAAATCCGAGGGATTCAGTCCCCATCTTGACCTCTTGGGATAATTCATCACTGTTACACCCTTCTAGAAGCTGTTTCCTTACTCCTATAAACCAAAAAGTATCTGAGACAGGTATCAATCAAATTAGTTTATTTTGCCAAGGTTAAGGACATCCAAAAGAAATAAAAACAGAATCAAAGAAACAGTCGGTGGCCTGTGCCTTTCTCCAAAGATGATTTTGAAGGCTTCAATATTTAAAGGGGAAATGTGGGCTGCAGGGGACAAAGGGAGGGTACAGTAATCTACACGTTGCAAAAGAAAAGGAGCAGGGAGCGGAATGGTCAATTATGTATTCATCTCACACTCAGTAAATGGGCACTTTACATAAGATGAGGCCGGGGGTGGTGGCTCATGCCTGTAATCCCAGCACTTTGGGAGGCCAAGGCAGGTGGATCACCTGAGGTCAGGAGTTCGAGACCAGCCTGACCAACATGGAGAAACCCCGTCTCTACTAAAAATACAAAAATTAGCCAGGCATGGTGGCACATGCCTGTAGTCCCAGCTACTCGGGAGGCTGAGGCAGGAGAATCACTTGAACCTGGGAGGTGGAGGTTGCGGTGAGCCGAGATCGTGCCACTGCACTCCAGCCTGGGTGACAGAGCAAGACTCTGTCTCAAATAAATAAATAAATAAATAAATAATAAGGTGAATATACAGTAGCTACCTGTGGAGATATTTAATCTTTTACCAGTAGCTATCTGCCTAGGAACAAAAGCAAGCCAGTTTCTTGCACGACTTAGCTTTCAGCTTAATTTTTTTCTTTTGGCAGAGTGAACTGGGGTCCCAAGTTTATTTTCCTTTCGCACTCTCAAGACACCAATCTCTCGTTGTTCTCCTCTGGCCAAGTCTCAAGTCTCTTTCCCTTCTGCCAACTCCTTAAAGGTACAAGTTTCATAGGATTTTTATCCCTAAGGTTTTTTCTATTTCACTTAAAAGAACTTTTTCTGGGTCAATTCATTAGTCATGGCTTCAATTACTGAATTCCCAACAGAATTTGGCTCTGACCCTGCTATGAACTTTAGGGCAATGGTTTATTCTTATTTACTTATGTATTTGTCTGTCTGTTTATTTATTTATTTATTTATTTATTGAGACCGGTTCTGGCACTGTCACCCAGGCTGGAGTGCGATGGCATGATTGTAGCTCACTGCAGCCTGGAACTCCTGGGCTTAAAGGATCTTCCTGCCTCAGCCTCCTGAGTAGCTGGGGCTACAGGCACACATCACCACACTGGGCTAATTTTTTTTTTGAGACAGGGTCTCACTATGTTGCCTACGCTAGTCTCAAACTCCAGGCCTCAAGTAATCCTCGAGCCTCATCTCCCAAAGTGCTGGGATTACAGGCATAAGCTACCATGCCGGGCCCATAGTTTCAATTGTTTACAAAGTGACTCTACCTGTATGTTCCATGAACACATCACAATTATATGTTCACATATCAACTCATTATCTTCCCCTGAGAGTAGCATCTCCACCTGTTATCCCCATTTGGTTCCATTATCCATCAGTTACCAAAGTCATCACTAGATTCCATTATCTCCTGCCTCAGCCCTGAGATTCAATGTCACTCAACCCTATGGTTTCTGTCTCCTTCGCAGTTCTTAAATCCATCTCCTTTCCACCATCCTGCCCCCAGTTTATTTATCTGGGAGGTGGCATTGAGGGAGGAAGAGGGATGTGCATCAGAACCACCTGTGTAATGTTCTTAAGGAAACATACAAGCCCAGCGTGGTGGCTCACACCTGTAATCCTAGTGCTTTGGGAGGTGAAGGCGGAATGATCGCTGGAGGCCAGGAGTTTGAGACCAGCCTGGGCAACACAGCAAGACCCCATCTCTACACAAAATTTTAAAAATCACTTGGGCATGATGGTGCATGCCTGTAGTCCCAGCTGCTTGGGAGGCTGAGGCAGGAGAATCGTTTGAGCCCAGGGGTTTGAGGTTACAGTGAGCTATCATCGCACCACTGCACTCCAGCCTAGATTACAAAGTGAGACCTCTCAAAAAATTAAATAATAAACAAACAACCATTACATACCCTACCCCATCTCCAGAGATTCTGAACCTGTATATACTCTTCCTCATCTCCATTGTCCTTACCCATTTTCAACACTGCTAGCAGAATGATCCAATAATCCTTCAAAAATGCAACCTGTCTGTTTAGCCTTTCAGTGGGTCTCTAGGATGAAAGTCCAAACTCCTCTCAAACCCGTCACCTTGGGTTCTTGCCCACAGCTTCCACCTCATCTGCGGCCACTCCCTATGGACATCCTGCACTCAACCCTTATCAGATTGTAGTACTTGCTGTTCCTGCAACACGCCTTCTTTCCTCGCCTTAGTATTCTCTTCTCTGTGGATATCCTCTGTGATACCTTTCCACTTGGTAGTCACTTTGTTCAAAATGCCTCTCCTGACTTCTCTAGGCCATTAGTTATTTCTGTCAGAGGTGTTGGAGCCAGAGCAACTCTATTTTGAATAGAGGCTGAGATCTACTGGGCTGCATTGCCAGGAGGTTAGGGATTCCTAGTCATAGGATGAGATAGGAGGTCAGCTACAAGATATAGATCATAAAGACTCAGCCGATGAAACAGGATGTGATAAAGAAACCAGCCAGCCGGGCGCATTGGCTCAGCAGATGGATCATGAGGTCAGGAGTTCAAGACCAGCCTGGCCAACATGGAGAAACCCAGTCTCTACTAAAAAAAATACAAATTTAGCCAGGTGTGTTGGCACGCGCCTGTAGTCCTAAGTACTCGGGAGACTGAGGCAGGAGAATTGCTGGAACCCGGGAGGCGGAGGTTGCAGTGAGCCGAGACCGTGCCATTGCACTCCAGCCTGGTGACAGAGCAAGACTCCGTCTCAAAAAAAAAAGAAACCAGCCAAAACCCACAACAACCAAGATAGTGATGAAGGTGACCTCTAGTTGTTTTCACTGTTTATTGTACGCTAATTATAATGCATTAGTGTGATAAAAGACACTCCCACCAGTGCCATGACAGTTTACAAATGTCACAGCAACATCCAGAAGTTACCCTATATAGTCTAAAAGGCAGAGAAATCCTCAGTCCTGGGAAATCCTTGCCCCTTTCCTGGAAAATTCATGAATAACCCTCTCCGTAGTTAGCATGTAATCAAGAAATAGACGTAAAAATAGCCAACAAGGCCGGGCGCAGTGGCTCACGCCTGTAATCCCAGCACTTGGGAGGCAGGTGGATCACCTGAGATCATGAGTTTGAGACCAGCCTGGCCTACATGGCGAAACCCCATCTCTACTAAAAATAAAAATAAAAAAATTAGCTAAGTGAGGTGGCACACGTCTGTAATCCCAGCTACTCTGTGGGCTCAGCAGGAGAATCGCTTGAACCTGGGAGGTGGAGGTTGCAGTGAGCCGAGATCGTGCCATTGCACTCCAGCCTGGGTGACAGAGCGAGACTTCATCTCAGTTAAAAAAAAAAACAAAGAAAAAGCCATCAGCAGCCCTCAGTGCTGCTCTGCCTATGGAGTAACCATTCTTTTATTTCTTTACTTCTCTAATAAACTTGGTTTCACTTTATGGGCTCGTCCTGAATTCTTTCTTGTGCAAGATCCAAGAACCCTCTTTTGGGGTCTGGATTGGGACCCCTTTCCAGTAACATTTCCTCTTCTCTGTTCCCACAATACTTTGTCCATATAGTGATTCTGTATTTATTAGCAGATAATTACAAGTATTTTTGTTTATACAATGTCTTACCCCCTAAACTGTCAATAGATTTTGTTCAATTTATTTTGTATGCTTTAATATAGAGCCTGGCACATAATGTATATTCAACAAATGTTTACTGAATAAATTTTCAAGGGAATAAGTTTTAATTTCTATCTTTCTGATTGCTTAAATAGTGTTTAATATATTATAAAAAATATGATTCAGGCCGAGCGTGGTGGCTTATGCCTGTAATCCCAGCACTTTGGGAGACTGAGGCGAGGGGATCACCTGAGGTCAGGGGTTTGAGACCAGCCTCGCCAATATGATGAAACCTTGTCTCTACTAAAAAATACAAAAATCAGCCGGGTGTGGTGGTGTACGCCTGTAGTCAGAGCTACTCCGGAGGCTGAGGCAGGAGAATGGCTGGAACCCGGGAGGCGGAGGTTGCAGTGAGCCAAGATCATGCCACTGCACACCAGCCTGGGCAACAGAGCTAGACACTCCATCTCAAATAAGTAAATAAATAAAAATAAATAATATGATGCACTTTCAGGATAGCATGCTCTTTGAATCTCTTTAAATAGTGACAGTTTATATTTGAACAGTTATTTTTTCATTTTTCAAAGCACTTTTCCCCAACATTTTATTATGAAAATCTCCAAATATATGGGGGGAAAATAATTGTAAGTGAACACTCGTGTCGGTACTCAGAAACTGATACCCCAAAATATGGGGCTTTGATCTGTTGAATGGAAGCCTCAAGGTCTCTCTGACCTCACTGCCCCACACCATCTCTCCCAAAGCACAGGATGAAGTTGAAGTTCCTTTATCTGGCTACGATCCAAACCCACCAAAAGGAACAATTGTTTTTTTTTCCCCTCCTTGTAAGACCAAAAATGTAACCACCTGAACAGACCCTTTCACAAGATAATGTGCAAGTTCATCCCTGTGCCCTGATCCATTCACTTTCCCTAGCCATCTCCTCAACAGAATGCCTCTGCTCCCCTCTCCCCAAGTCTGTTTGCCAGGATGGTAAACAAGCTTCTGAACCCCGTTGGGGGTGTGTAATCACTCTGTGATTCTCCCCTTGCACACGTTAATAAATGCATATGCCTTTTCTCCCATTAATCTGCCTTTTGTGAGTTGATTTTTCAGCAAACTTCAGAGGGCAAAGGGAACATTTTTCCCATGGTCCCTATACCCATATATACCCACTATCTAGATTCAAAATCAACATTTTGCTATATTTGCAAAACACTTTTCATAGGCTAATTTTATTATCACCTTTTTAAAAAAATTATTTTTTACAAGTACTGCTCCTTGTGGAGCAGGGCTACGCCATAGGCAGTGTGCCCAGAGGAGCTTATTATCACTTTTTATTTCACCTAATGACTAAGGTATGATTCTATGTTTTATAGATAAGGAAACTGAAACTGAGGCTTTAATGACTTCCAAGGAGCTTGTCTGCCAGAAGTTGTAATCAACTTGTGCCAGCTGATCTGTCCACATCCTCTATCCACAGGTGTTAGATATATAACCTAGGTCTGAAAAATATTTAGAATATTCTTGTGATGAAAAGCTTGCAATTCCACAACACAGGGGAATCAGCAAAATCATGAGAAAACCAATAGAATACATTTGTAACTCATGAATCATTCAGAGAAGAATCCAGTCTTGGGTTTTCCCTCCCCCTCATCCCATTTCTATTCCTGATTAGTCATCATTTCCTGCCCAGCCTGTCTGAGATGTTTCTTCCATCCTTTCTTTTCCAGTAACAGTAACCTGGTGCAGGTCTACAGTATCTGTTATCTCAGCTGATTTCCTTTCTGCCTTTTCATGAACCAGAGACATGTGATTTCCAATTAAAGCACAGCCCTGACCATATATTTGCTCAGCTTACAAAACGTCAACGGCTCGCAGCTATGTACCGAATTAAGCCTACTATAATCCCCTTCCTTCTACACTACAACCTATCCACGCATCTGTCCTCTTACTCCTTAGCTTCCATCTTACATGACTAAGAGTTGTTTCCCCAAATACACCCTTATTTACTTTTTTCATTTATAACTCACCACCACCCCCTCCAAAGTTTCACGTGGGTAAATTCTAGATCTCCACGTCATAGGCCAACTCAAATGCCAATCCTTCTAATGAACCTTCTAGAGAGTCCGGGCCTGTTGTCATCTCTATCGCCAATCTTTGGCATCTTGTGGCAATAATCTCATTCTACCTTGTAGAGCTTTCTGGTCTGACTGCCCTTGCCACCTTCTGCTCCCTTTGCCTAAGTATAACACTTTTGAGGAAAGGGACGCTGTTTTAATCATCGTCGCATCGCACACAGGCGGTGCTTTATTGTGCTTAATATCGTTTAACGCATCACACCCCGCCGAGGGAGTCGGAGGCGGACGCCTTTTGCTGTATCCACACAGACCCGCGCAGGCACACACGGAGGCCGTCTGCCACTCTGACAGACACGTGTCCCCTGGGCCACAGCCCTGGAACTGTCTCGGGATTCCCAGCCTGTGGGCGCTTCCATGCTGGCCAGTGGAAGGGGACGCTTTTTTCTTCAGAACAGCTTCAACGGATACTTCTTATTTTAGACCGCCTACGGTTCTACCCTATAAATCAGCCTAAGCCCGGCTTCCTTTTAAAACAGGATTACGCCGGGTCGAGGGAGCCTGGCGTGGCCGCGCAGTGGCCGGGTCCCGCGGATCCCCCTCCAGCTCCCGCTTGGTAGCGCCCGCTTTGTCAGCGCGCAGCGCTCGCCCGCCGCCCTGCAGGTCTCGCCAGGTCTCACAGCAGACGGTGCCGACGCAGCGCTCTTGCGCTTCGCTCCCCGGCTCTGCTGCCCGGGATTTCCCCAGGACCTGCGCCGCGCGAGAAGGAGCCTGGGAGCACCCGCCCAGACTGCCCGGACAGTCGGCTCGACTCGCTGCCCTCGGTCCCAGCCGGGCTCCGCTCCTCGGGCGCTCGAGGGGCCGCGGTGGTGGCGGCGGCGCCCGGCATGTTTCATAGTCCGCGGCGGCTCTGCTCGGCCCTGCTGCAGAGGGACGCGCCCGGCCTGCGCCGCCCGCCCGCCCCAGGGCTGCGCCGCCCGTTGTCCCCGCCGGCGGCTGTTCCCAGGCCCGCATCCCCCCGGCTGCTCGCGGCGGCCTCGGCGGCCTCGGGCGCCGCGAGGTCGTGTTCCCGAACAGGTGAGTGCACCCCAGTTCCGGGCGGAGAACGCCACTGCCGCCAACGCGCGGCCGCCACCCGGAGACAGCGCGGAATGAATGGGAAGCCCGGGGCTGCCGGTCGTGGAGTCTGGCCTGAAAGTGGGTCCTTTCCGGAGCGACCTTCTGTGTTCCCTTTTTCTCTTTCCCTGTTCCCCGACTTGCCTGGGGCTTACATCAAAGCTGGTAAGAACTGGGAGACTGTATTCAGGTTCCCGCTTGACCCTTAGAGGCCGTGCTTTCAGAATTTCTTGCTCTTGACCGTTAAATTTCCCCCTTCCGAGGCCGCGAGTTACTATGTTGGTTACACTTTTTATTGCACGACTTAACGGAAATTTTTATGGAAAAAAAAATCTAAATGATACTTATTTGCTCATATGGTTTTCATGGTCTAGATATTGTTTTTTTAAGTCGTGATAATAACACATTGATTCATTTTACGTTGTTTTTTTTTTTTTTTGAGATGGAGTCTCACTCTGTCACCCAGGCTGGAGTCTAGTGGCACGATATCGGCTCACCGCAACCTCCGCCTCCCGGGTTCAAGCGATTCTCCTGCCTCAGCCTCCCGAGTAGCTAGGATTACAGGCGCCCGTCACCACGCCTAGCTAACTTTTGTATATTTAGTAGAGACGGGGTTTCACCATTTTGGCCAGGCTGGTCTTGAACTCCTGACCTCGTGATCCACCCGCCTCAGCCTCCCAAAGTGCTGGGATTACAGGCATGAGCCACCGCGCTTGGCCGTTTTACGTTTCTTTGGATTTTTTTTTTTTTTTTTTTTTTTGGAGCCTTCCACTCTTGATAGTTAACATCATTTTTGTCCTGTGTACCTAAGATCTTGTAAAAGTGAGGCCTTAGTTTCATCAAGAGCTGTTTTCATACATCATAATAACTACCCTGAGTTTTCCTTTTTTGCCACCTGTTTCTGCCTGGGCACACATTACCATGGCCACAAATTACATACAAATTAATTATACTTTTAAAATTGATAAATTTTTTCTTTCAAAACTAGGCAATACATAACTTTTTTTTTTGAGACGGAGTTTTGCTCTTATTGCCCAGGCCGGAGTGCAATGGCGCGATCTCGGCTCACCGCAACCTCTGCCTCCTGGGTTCAAGCGATTCTCCTGCCTCAGCCTCCCGAGAGGCTGAGATTACAGGCATGCGCCACCGTGCCAGGCTAATTTTTGTATTTTTAGTAGAGATGGGGTTTCTCCATGTTGGTCAGGCTGGCCTCGAACTCCGTAGCTCAGGTGAACCGCCCGCTTTGGCCTCCCAGAGTGCTGGGATTACAGGCGTGAGCCACCGCACCCGGCCTATAAAATTTTTAAAAATAGGCCGGGCGCGGTGGCTCACGCCTGTAATCCAGCACTGTGGGAGGCAGAGGCGGGTAGATCACCTGAGGTCAGGAGTTCGTGACCATCCTGGCCAACGGGCTTGGGCGTGGTGGCACTCGCCTGTAATCCCAGCTACACCGGAGGCTAAGGCAGGAGAATCATTTGAGTCTGGGAGGCGCAGGTTGCAGTGAGCCGAGATCGCACCATTGCACTCCAGCCTGGGTGACAAGAGCGAAACTCTGTCTCAAAACAAAATTAGTAAAAATAAAAAATATATATATATATTTTTAAAAATGGTCATCTGGAATGTGATTGAAGCCAAGACTTTAAACTCTATTCGCATTGTTGGCGGATGTTTAGGTATTTCCCAATCTAGTATCAAACTCCTGGCCTCAAGTTATCCTCAGACTCTGGAGTAGTTGAGATTTGCAGGTGGAAGCCACCATGCCCAGCTTAGTCATTTTAAAATTAGGATGTTGAATTGGTTGCTGGAGACCCTGAACTATACTGTTCCTTAGAGTGAACTTGACAGTTAGATTCCCCACCCCCACCCCCAATTTCGTAGGAATGTGGTACATTGTGAAATAACTGCCAGAATGTGTATACTGCCTGATAACTTTTTTCTTGCTGGAAATTTTAAGAACAACGTTGTTAGAGGTTTGAGGTAGGAAAAGTAAAAGAAAACCAGGTGATGTCTTCTGTACCAGCTTGTATCATAAATTCCCTCAACGTCTCAGAGGCATGGTTAGTAGGTACCTCCTCATGGGAATACTGTTAGCTTGTGTAAAACAGAGATCGCTGTGTTATCTGAGTAATTACTGTTACCTGAGTAATAATATCAGGTCAGATTGGAATGTTGGGCTTTTGACCCAAGAAAGTGTTTAATGAACTTCTTTTAAGAAATCCCCTGAAACCCCCTAGTTTTACAGATAAGGAAATTGAAGGACTTTATGGTACTTAAACTTTTGTAGGCGGTTACTATAAAGTCTAGACAATTTTCCTGTTCATGCATTTTTAGCTTCAGCAGCTTGTTGGAAGAAACATGTATGCATTGATTCATTCATTGCTTGTTCACTCATTCCAGATCTTTACAGAATGTCTCACACAATATAGGTGCTTTATTATGGGAGGTAAAAACAACATGAGCTTTAGTCAGTCCCTAAGGAGTTTACTGCCCAGTAAGAGATGAGATTTGCACAAAGAAATGGCTGTTTAATGAAATGAAACACCTTTTATTCTCTCGACTTGGAAATGGCACAAGGGTGCAGGAAAGCAGGAAGTCCCTTTTAGGCTTCTAGAAATGGGTGGCATTTCAGCTGGCTCTTGAAGCATGGTTAGGATTGGAAGAGATTACTATAAAGCATTTTGTTTGGAAAAAGCAGGAATAAATGCAGAAAGGCATGAGACACAGATGAGGGAGGGTGAGAGAAGAGGCACTTTGCAAAAATGGACACTGTTTTCCAAAGAGCCTCAGAACCAGCACTAAGTGCTTTTTAATTTTAATTTTAATTTTAATTTTTTTTGAGACAAGGTCTCTTGCACTGTTGCCCAGGATGGAGTGTAGTGGCACCACCTCTGCTCACTGCAACCTCCACCTCCCAGGATCAAGCAATTCTCCTGTCTCAGCCTCCCGAGCAGCTGTGACTACAGGCACACGCCACTGTGCCAGGCTAATTTTTGTATTTAGTAGAGACAGTATTTCAACATGTTGCCCAGGCTCGTCTCGAACTCCCCAGCTCTGGTGATCCACTGCTTTGGCCTCCCAAAGTGCTGGGATTACAGGCGTGAGCCACTGCGCCCAGCCTATGAAGTGCTTTTTTAAAATGCAGATTCTTGGATCCTACTGTAGACCTATTAAGTCTGAGTCATTCATGATGGGTCCTGGATTCCACATAACCAAATGAAATGACAAAAAGAATAACTCCAGATTGTTCTTCTATGCCCCCAAATTTGGACATCTGGCACCCATATGTGAGAGAGACATTGAAGGGGCCGAAAGCTCCTCTCCACTCCTGAGCCTTATGGTGGGGAGTAGTGAGTCCCAACAGCTGTCCACATTTGCTAATCAGTTCCTGCATAACTTATGCCCCTTGGCAATTGGTAGTTATTGGGAAGATAAGTACAGTCCCTTTGGAGTTATCAGATTCCAGGTTGTTAGAATTAAGAGGCGACCTTGGGGATGATCTCAGTGTTTGGCTTTCTTTTCTCAAGGATAGCAGCCCCCATAAGAAGTAGCAGTTGCCACAGTTACTGTACTGGATGAAACACAGTTGGAAGTCATCCGTGGATTTATAAATGCTATCCTCCACATCCCTCCTCCTCAGAGAATGAGGAGTTGGCTGAACTACTGTTCTCTACCATTAGAACATTTGCTTTTTTTCATGGTACAGTTTTAAAGGCAAATGCCACCAGCTCATTTGAGAAGGCAGCTTTATTTAATATGTCCTTTAACTATCTGAGTAAACTGCTTATGAGAGAGAAGAAACGGGAAAGCTTGTAATTATCAAGCTGCTATGGAATAAATTGCTTTCCTTGTGGGAAGACTAATGTATGATTTTTCTGTTAGCATTCAATGGCAACAGTTTAAACATGGTGAACTGGGGTTCTTTGGGATTAATAACCATGGCTCCAGATTCACATTCCACACACTTTTAACATTTGTAAATCATTTAACCTTGCTTGCTGTCTCAACACTAGACTTTACCTAGAACAAATGAATAAGATGATAGCAATTTATCCACAAGCTTTATTGAACAGTACATGTAAAAGGCGAGATAACTAATTGCAGTGGGAGTTGAGAAGAAAGAGAAATCAGTGTGGCTGAATTTGTCAAGAAATGCTTTGCTTCGAATAGGTGAAAAAGGAGGGTGCTTTGGAAGGAGACAGGTTGTGGGTGGTGGGGGCAGGCAGAGAAGACCACACACACAATGCCTGGAAGAAGGTGGCGCATGCAGGAGCTGTGGCAGCTTCTTAGGAAAAGAGGTAGAGGCGGAATCATTTGGGACACTTGTTAAAATGCAGATTTCTGGCCTTTACCCATCTGCTTGATCAGTTTCCTGTGGAGAAGGCTGGTGGAGTGCGTATTGAACAAGTGCCCCAGGGGATTCTTCCGAAAAGATTAGGGAGTATTTATGAGCTCTGCCCCTCCTTTCCCCAAAGGTACTTATCCCTGGAAAGCTTGAGAAGCTCTGGAGAGGATTCTGGAAGATCCTTAAGACCTTTGGCCTGGCCGGGCACAGTGGTTCATGCCTGTAATCCCAGCACTTTGGGAGGCCGAGGCGCGGATCACTTGAACTCAGGCATTCAAGACCAGACTGGGCAACATGGTGAAACCCTGTCTCTACTTACATTAAAAAAATACCCAAGTGTGGTGGTGCACACCTGTACATCCCAGCTGCTTGGGAAACTGAGGCAGGAGAATCACTTGAACCCGGGAGGCAGAGGTATCAGTGAGCCCAGATTGTGCCATTGCACTCCAGCCTGGGCAACAGAGTAAGAGCAATACTCTGTCTCAAAAAAAAAAAAAAAAAAAAAGGATCTTTGAGCTTGGGGCCTAAGGCAATTCAAGAGACCCCTGAGAAAGAACATTGACCCCCAACAAAAGCAGCTTTAAAAAATTGTATATTTTGTTGAGACGGGTTTTGCCATGTTGCCCAGGCTGGTCTCAAAATCCTGGGCTCAAGCAATCCTCCCACCTCAGCCATCCAGAAGTGCTGGGATTACAGGCATGAGCCATCACGCCCCGCCAAAAGCAGCTTTTAAGAAAGGGAAGAAATTCCAGGGCCGGGCACAGTGGCTCACGCCTGTAATCCCAGCACTTTGGGAGGCCAAGGCGGGTGGATCACCTGAGGTCGGGAGTTCAAGACCAGCCTGACTAACATGGAGAAACCCCATCTCTGCTAAAAATACAAAATGAGCCGGGTGTGATGGCACGCGCCTGTAATCCCAGCTACTCTCAAAGAAAAAAAAAAAAGGGAATAAATTTGCATATCAATGAAAGTTCAGTGAGAGGAAACTTGAGACTGACATTGTAATGGGAGTGTATCCATGTAGTTGCACAACTTATAGAGTGAGTAAAATAAGGAGGTTTCTATGATGTTTACTAAAAGAAAAGTGAGGCAGTTGTGTTCTGGCTTCTTGGAGTTAGGAAGGGAGATACAGCATCTGTATTTGCTGTCAGGAGGCACTGGTGACTAATTAGAGTGTTTTTTGTTTGTTTGTTTTTTTTCAGACAGAGTTTTGCTCTTGTTGCCCAGGCTGGAGTGCAATGGCGCAATCTTGGCTCACTGCAACCTGTGCCTCCCGGGTTCAAGCAATTCTCCTGCCTCAGCCTCCCAAGTAGCTGGGACTACAGGCATGCACCACCATGTCCAGCTAATTTTTTTGTATTTAGTAGAGACAGGATTTCACCATGTTGATCAGGCTCATCTCGAACTCCTGACCTCAGGTGATCCACCCGCCTTGGCCTCCCAAAGTGTTGGGATTACGGGCGTGAGCCACCACGCCCGGCCACTAATTAGAGTTTATAGGGCTTTGATAGCCACTTAAGTGGTGGTTATACTTCAGTAAATAGAAATTTGAAGGACAGTGTGCATGGGCGTTTAGCCTCATAGTAAACCTGTTTGGACTTCCATGGAAAGCAGCTAAGATACTTTTTATTTATTGTTATTCTTAGAATGGGAGAAAATCAGCCTTCCCACGGAGGGAGTGAGACGTCAAGTGAAAACCTTAGCTGTCCTCTGTCTCTATGTGGCCTCAAAGCAACACTTGAATCATATATTAATACTTAGCAAGGATTCAGTGTCAGGGATGTGAGCAACAGTGCCCAGGGGAAAGAAGGCTAAACAAAATTGGTACCATCCAATTTGAATGTCCCTATAACAATTTTTTTCTCCTTCCAGTATATAAAAAAAATGCATGGGTCCCATTCAGATCTTCTGGATTTTAATATCTCCACGTGGGGCCTGAGCATCTGCTGATTCTGACATAGGCCCCGGGTAGACAACAGCCACATACTGACAACACAGGCAGGCACCTGTGAGGAGGCTCGTTTTACTAAATGCTTAGAAGCCTATTCTAAGTCTCAATGATGTGATTCTCCTGTCCAAAAGTTAGAGACCACTGTTGGATTGTGGAGAGTTGTGCAGAAAGGAAAATATTTATTTTATTTATTGTAGAGACAGGGTCTCACTGTGTTGCCCTGGCTGCTCTTTTTTGTTTGTTTGTTTTGTTTTTTTGTTTTTTGTTTTTTGTTTTTTTTTTGAGACAGAGTCTCGCTCTGTCGCCCAGGCTGGAGTGCAGTGGCGCGATCTCGGCTCACTGCAAGCTCCGCCTCCCGGGTTCACGCCATTCTCCTGCCTCAGCCTCCCGAGTAGCTGGGACTACAGGCGCCCGCCACCGCGCCCGGCTAATTTTTTGTATTTTTAGTAGAGACGGGGTTTCACCGTGTTAGGCAGGATGGTCTCGATCTCCTGACTCGTGATCCGCCTGTCTCGGCCTCCCAAAGTGCTGGGATTACAGGCGTGAGCCACCGCGCCCGGCCAACCCCTGGCTGCTCTTGAGCTCTTGGCAAGTCCATGAAAGTAAGTGCTTAGAAGTTATGACGCTGCTTGGGTACAGTGGCTCACGCCTGTAATCCCAGCACTTTGGGAGGCCAAGGAGGGGGAGGGATCACTTGAGGTTAGGAGTTCGAGACCAGCCTGGGCAGCATGGCAAAAACCCCATCTTTACTAAAAATGTAAAAATTAGCCGGGTGTTGGTGGTGTGTGCCTGTAATCCCAGCTACTCGTGAGGCTGAGGCAGGAGAATTGCTCGAACCAGGGAGGTGGAGGTTGCAGCTAGCTGAGATCGTACCACTGTACTACAGCCTGGGCAACACAGCAAGACTCCATCTCAAAAAAAAAAAAAAGTTATGATGCATCCAAAGTGACAATAAGAATTGTTCTGGAAGGATATCTGGGAAATTCCTTGGTCTTGATGCATCCTCTCCAGCTGTCTTCCTTTCCCTTTTCTGTCTTTCCTCCAACTCTGAGGTTCCAGTACTTAAACAGCTCTGTTTGCCGGTCTGCAAATATGCTTGTGACTGCAAATATCTTGTCTAGTATAGGGTGCAAAGTAAGTTACACTGCAGATTCTAATAATACCTGGGATATGATACTTTTCTATTTCCTCTTATGTGTTTTGCTTTTATGGATGCTAACTATCATTGAAGGTCTGCTGAAGGAAAATGTTTATCTTTCAAATCTTGTAGGTCAAATAGACTCACTGAGACTTATTTCTAGAATTAGTTTAATATTTTATTTTTTTGAGATGGAGTCGTCTTGCTCTGTTGCCCAAGCTGGAGTACAATGGTGCGATGTCAGCTCACTGCAACTTCCGTCTCCCGGGTTCAAGCGATTCTCCTGCCTCAGCTTCCCGAGTAGCTGGGGATTACAGGCCCCTGCCACCACGCCCTGCTAGTTTTTTGTATTGGGGTTTTGCCATGTTGGTCAGGCTGGTCTCGAACTCCTGACCTCAGGTGATACACCCGCCTCGGCCTCTCAAAGTGCTGGGATTACAGGTACCATGCCCGGCCTTGCCTCTGAACTTTTAAAGACCATTGTGAGTATTAATTATCTGTAAAGGCTTACAAGATTTCCTTATCTTTGGCATTCAAAAGGTCCATCAGGATGAATGTCTCAGCATCTGATGCGCCCATCCAATCTAAAGACATGCCTTAGCACATTAAAAGTTTGTATCATTTCTCGGGTTATTTTGTCTACTGTATTGTCTCTTGTTCTCATGTTCTTGAACTCCTGTTAGATTGCTGGCCATATGGATCTATCCTCCGTGTCTATTCATCCTTTTTTTTTTTTTTTTTTTTTTTTTTAATTATTTTAGAGACAGAGTCTCCACTTTGTCACCCAGGCTGGAGTGCACTGGTGGGATCATAGCTCACTGTAACTTCCAACTCCTGGGCTCAAGTGATCCTCCTACCTCAGCCTCTGAAGTAGCTGGGACTATAGGTGTGCTCCACCATGCCTACCTACTTTTATTTTTTTGTAGAGACAGGGGTCTCAGCTCAGACTGGTCTCAAATTCCTGGGCTCAAGCAGTCCATTTGCCTCTGCCTCCCGAAGTACTGGATTACAAGCATGAGGCACCTAGCCAGGCCTCCATTCATATTTTAGTGTTTTTATCTCTTCTCTGTTGCATGAGATTTTCTGAAAATTTTTGTTCTGCAGTCATTTTAAATTCCTAGACATTTCTAGTTGTTTAATTGCTCCTTTTTTCATAGAAGCTTGTTTTGTGTCTATAATGTCTCTCGTACTTTAAATATATCGAGATGTGTGTGCCTGTTTCTCCTTTAGGCCTCTTTCCTGGAGAGGAAGGGAGTTTTGCATGTTGTTTTATTTGTTTGTGTGTTTTTTGAGACGGGGTCTTGCTCTGTCACTCAGGCTGGAGTGCTGTGGCGTGATCTCAGCTCACTGCAGCCTCCACCAACCTGGTTCAAGCACTCCTCCCACCTCAGCCTCCCAGGTAGCTGGGACCACAGGCGTGCGCCATCATGCTTGGCCCAATAATACAACAGTTACTGTATTTTTAGTAGAGACAGGTTTTCCCCATGTTGGCCAGGCTGGTCTCAAACTGCGATCCGCCCACCCTGGCATCCCAGAATACTGGGATTACAGGTGTGAGCCACCGCGCCCAGCCAGTTTGCATGTTCTGAGTGGGAAGGTAATCTGGAGAGTGGGCAGCCAGCCTTCCTTGTTGAATGCATGAGGGGGAGCAGGCTGGTAACTACCTCCTTTGCCAAAGAAAGGAGGGTTTCCTTCTGTGTTCTTCAGTCCAACCCCTTCCCCGCTTTTTAAAACCATCCTTGAGTTTCAGAGTTAGCTCCTGATCTGGGTCTGCTTCTCTTTCAGGTCCATTCACCCTTGCAAGCCATTCTAAAGCTATCACCCATTTTCTTTGGGCTATTCTTTGGTTCTATGGAGCAACAAAAAGCCACCCTTCCCGGCTTTGTCTGTGAGAGAGGGGACGCGTGTAACTAGTGCCACCATTCACTTTCATTCTTGAATGAATTGCCCTAACAGTTACCCCCTCAGCTTCTCGTGCCCTTTCTATTTGTTGATTCAGCTTGGAGTTTCTTCAAGGTGCTCTTGGGAAAACCACGTTTACCTTTGGTAACTTGTACTGCCCTTTGCTTCACTCTGGTTTCTCTGTTAATTCAAACTTGTTTCTGTCTTCTTGGAATTCCTCCAAATTTTTGCTCCATTGATGTCATGCATCCCTTCTTGTTTTCCAATGTTATTGATGCATTGTTTAAAAAATTTCAAATAGGCCAGGCGTGGTGGCTCATGCCTGTAATCCCAGCACTTTGGGAGGCCAAGGCGGGCAGATTGCCTGAGGTTGGGAGTTCTAGACCAGCCTGGCCAGCATAGTGAAACCCTGTCTCCACTAAAAATACAAAAATTAGCCGCGCGTGGTGGCGGGTGCCTGTAATCCCAGCAGCGACTCAGGAAGCTGAGGGAGGAGAATTGCTTGAACCTGGGAGGCAGAGGTTTCAGTGAGCCGAGATGGCGCCGTTGCACTCCAGCCTAGGCAACAGAGCAAGACTCTGTCTCAAAAAAAAAAAAAATTTAAATATAGGTACTTTGTTTCTTCAAGATCTTAGGAAGGACAGAAAGTAAATGTATTTTCTACTTTGCTATCTTGGCCTAGAACCAACCTGCCCAATGATATGCAGTATATTCTTTTTTTAATATATGCCTTAATTATTCAAGCAATGCTCTGGGAATTTGTATATGAAAATTGTTTCCCCTCCTTTTTAAGTGACTAAACATCTTTTATTGGTTTTATGATATATATACAAATGGACTAGTGGTGAGCATAGCTGCCTTCCAAATGGACTATACAATTTTATTTTTTATTTATTTTTTTAGATAGAGTCTTGCTCTGTCACCCAGGCTGGAGTGCAGTGGCGCAATCTCTGCTGACTGCAACCCCTGCCTCCCTGGTTCAAGTGATTCTCCTGCCTTAGCCTCCCAAGTAGCTGGGATTATAGGCATGCACTACCACACACAGCTAATTTTGTATTTTTAGTAGAGACGGGGTTTCACCATGTTGGTCAGGCTGGTCTCGAACTCCTGACCTCATATAATCCACACGCCTCGGCCTCCCAAAGTGCTGGGATTACAGGCATGAGCCACCGCCCCTGGCTAATTCTTTTAGGGATGGGGGGTCTCTTTATATAGCCCAGGCTGAACTCAAACCCCTGGGTTTAAGGGATCTTCCTGCCTCAGCCTCCTGAGTAGCTGAGACTATAGGCATGTGTCACCATGTTTGGCTCATTATTTTAAAATTTTTCATACTTTTTTTTTTTTTTGAGACAGAGTTTCACTCTTGTCACCCAGGTTGGAGTGCAGTGGCACGATCTCGGCTCACTGCAAACTCCACCTGCTAGGTTCAAGTTATTCTCCGGCCTCAGCCTCCCAAGTATCTGGCATTACAGGTGCCCACCACCACACCCGACTAATTTTTGTATTTTTAGTAGAGACGGGGTTTTTGCCATGTTGGCCAGGCTGGTCTTGAATTCCTGACCTCAGGTGATCTGCTCGCCTCAGCCTCCCAAAGTGTTGGAATTACAGGTGTGAGCCACCATGTCTGGCCTTTTTTTTTTTCTTTTTTTTTTTTTTGAGACAGGGTCTTCCTCTGTCACCCAGACTGGAGTGCGGTGGCGCAGAGACAGCTCACTGCAGGCTCAACCTCCCGGGCTCACGCAGTCCTTCTGCCTCAGCCTCCCAAGTAGCTGGGACCACAGGCGCATGCCACCATGCCTGGCTAAAGGCTCATTTTAATATAATCTAGAGCAGAGGTTGGCAAACTTTTTCCATAAAGAGCCAGCTAGTAAATATTTTAGGCTTTCTGGGCCATATATCTGTCGCAGCTAGTCAACTCTGCTGTTGTAGTGTGAAAGCAGCTATAGACAATATGTAAACTTTATTTATGGACTTTTTTTTTGAGACTGAGTCTGGCTCTGTCGCCCAGGCTGGAGTGCAGTGGCGCAATCTTGGCTCACTGCAAGCTCTGCCTCCCGAGTTCACGCCATTCTCCTGCCTCAGCCTCCCTAGTAGCTGGGACTACAGGCGCCCGCCACTAAGCCCGGCTAATTTTTGTATTTTTAGTAGAGACGGGGTTTCACCATGTTAGCCAGGATGGTCTTGATCTCCTGACCTCATGATCCGCCCACCTCGGCCTCCCAAAGTGCTGGGATTACAGGCTTGAGCCACCGCACCTGGCCTATTTATGGACATTAAAATTTGAATTTCATATCATTTTCACATGTCATGAAATATTACTGTTCTTAAGGTTCCCCCCCCCCAACCATTTAAAAATATAAAAGCCTTTCTTAGCTTGCAGGTAGCACAAAGACAGGATGCTGCCAGAGTTAGCTCATGGGTCACAGTCGGTAGATCCCTGATCTAGAGAGGACTCTGTACAGTCAGCAGAAGGCTCCTTATAGTTTCATATTTCCACTCACAACTGTAAAAATGCGTCATTTTTCCAAGTGTCCCAGAAACGTTAGTGGTAGGGGATCACCAGATTTTTAGGTTTTGCTTTCTCACGTTTTTGTTTCAGAGGATTGTGCTAGAAAAGCCCAGCTTGTGGAAATGATTTGTCAGCCCATAGACAATTGAGCACCAGTCGAACATGTTAAACTAAGCATTTATCATGGAGAGATTCCCTTCTCTTTAGAGAGCTTTTCCATATGAGTCTGTCCTGGCTGAAGGTATGGCTCAGTCTTGTCTGGATGACGCTTCAGCTTTCTTGTCTGGTCTGTGACTGCCACCTGGCAAAGAGAGGTTGTTTGGATTGTCACGCTCAGTCTAGGTGCTTGTATTTTTAGACACGTTAGGTTGAGAGTTCTGACCTTCACTTGATATCTCTGGTAATGCCAAGCGGGTCGTGACACTGCTTTGTACACTGTGTGCTGTGCCAGTGTGTATGTGCTGTGATGACAGTGACGTCGACAGATGGAGGAGGTGGAACTTGACCTCTGTTTCTTCCTGGCCTGAAGAATGGGCTGCTGTGTGCGCCCGGGGCTAGGCAGGACAGCTGCATCACAGTTGCCCTGAGGCAGTGTCGCAGTTGCCCTGAGGCAGTGTCGCAGTTGCCCTGCTGACGAGCAGCAGTCCAAGGTGCAGGTAACTTTCTCCAGGGCCAGCCCCCTTACTAGTTGTTCAATCTAGAGAAAGCTGTGCAGATACCCACTTCACCAGATGTGGGACAGAATAATGAAAATACATGGAAGCAGTCTGGCACATTATCTCGAATGTTAATAATAGCCTTCTCTTTTTGTTTTTTGTTTTGTTTTGTTTTGTTTTGTTTTGTTTTGAGATGGAGTCTTGCTCTTTCGCCCAGGCTGGAGTGCAGTGGCGTGATCTTGGCTCACTGCAGCCTCCTCCCAGGTTCAAGCAATTCTCCTGTCTCAGCCTCCCGAGTAGCTGAGATTACAGGCACCCACCGCCACGCCCAGCTAATTTTTGTATTTTTAATAGAGACGTGGTTTCACCATGTTGGTCAGGCTGGTCTCAAACTCCTGACCTCAAGTGATCCACCCACCTGGGCCTCCCAAAGTGCTGGGATTACAGGCGTGAGCCACCACGCCCAGCTGAATAATAGCCTTCTCTTTATGCCTAGGAAAAAAGTGAGTTTTACAGAATGAAACAGAATAGCTAACATTTAGCTAATCACTTAGGATGTGCCAAGTACCTCTAGTTTAACTAAATTAATCCTCACAGTAACCAAATAAAATAGGTTACACTTATCTATGTGAAGAAGATAATGAAGAAGCAGAGAGGTAAATAAGTTATTCAGGATCCTACTAGTAAAAAGTGGAGCCAGGATTTGAATTCAGGCAGCCTAACTTGAGTCCTTGCTTTAAGACTTTCTTGCCTCTGCGGAACCGCAGGCCAAACTTCCTGGAGAGAGCTGAGGCTTTAGCTATAAGGCTTATAAGCTGTAAGGCTCAGTACTTGAGGCAGGCCTGGCATATTCAGTCAGTGGCACTCAATAACAGACTTGGAGACTTGTCGGTCACTAACTAAAATATTTGACTCCTGCCAGAGAGTAATATCTTCTTAACTTGGTACTTAGTTTATTTTTATTTTTATTTTAAATTTAATATAAGATATGGGGTCTCACTACGTTGCCCAGGCGGGTCTCGAGTTCCTGGGCTCAAGCGATCCTTCTGCCTAAATTGGCACTTAGAATCCAGTCTCTAGGATCTGGAAATTCATGTCATATAAGCCCACATCATGCAAAATTTGAAGGTGGCTGCATTCATTTGCCAGGTGGACCTTCAGGGGACATGTCACATTGCATGAGTTTTGATTTTCTAGCTGATGGGTGAAAATCAAAAATTTAGTTTCACAAAAATTTAGAAAGATAGAGTTACTTTTTTTTTTTTTTTTGAGACAATCTTGCTCTGTCACCCAGGCTGGAGTGCAGTGGTGCAATCTCGGCTCACTGCAACCTCTGCCTCCCAGGTTCAAGCGATTCTCATGCCTCAGCCTCCTGAGTAGCTGGGATTACAGGGCTGCCACCACGCCCAGCTAATTTTTTTGTATTTTTAGTAGAGACAGGGTTGTTGGCAAGGCTGATCTACTGGCCTAGAGTTACGTTTAATGGTGGCTTAGGACCTCATTTACACTTTTGAACCTTAGTGTTCTTATCTATAATGTGGTGTAAATAATGGCCAATGGGTTCTTGAGCAGGTAACTGGTTACAGCAAGTAAAAATGCTTGGTATACCATAAAATGCTCCACCAATAAAAGGCCTCCATCAGTGTTTGACAGAATTTCTTGGTACTTTGCTGTCACTTGCCGTCTTTTATTAACATTGTTTAAAGCACTGGGCTGGATCCTGGGGGAAATGGTAAATAAGGGAAACAGTCCCTTCCCTTGGGAGGCTTAAAGTCTCATGAGTAAAGGACAGAGATTGTATTGCAAATATCCAAGGGTACCCTAAGTAGGAAAAATGGGCCAGGTATAAGAAAAGGAGAGCCATTGGTTGATCCATAGAGCTAAGCCTGGTTGCTATGAATCTTTACCGATTCCTTCAATATATATTAAATAAATATATTGTATATCCAACATCCAGGCTGCTTTATGTTGGTGGTTATCTTGTGTGAATTCTCGTTTGTATTGAAGATGGCCAGGTATTCTGGAACCTACTCTAAGAAGGCTAATGAAAATCAGCTGCTAAATCAGCTTAGTTTTTGTGAGGTGTTCAACACGCATGGCCAGTAGATGGCAGCATTGGATTGCTGTTTTCAGGGATGCCTTCCTGTACCATTGATGGCTTAGTTTTCGTGTGTTGTGTGTGCTTCAAGGTTGCCTCGGGCGGAGGTTGATCAGCTTCCATAGCTTCCCAGGTGCATACTCAAGATAATCCTGGCTTTTGCTTGGTTTTTAATCAGGGTTTTTGCCAGGCCACCGTTTCAAGACACTAAACGCAAACTGTGAGAGAAGTAATTAGACGCTGAATGGTTTGGGCAAAGCCTAGAACAGGCAATTGGTGGGCAGCTAGAGGAAGGAACCCTGTGTGGAGCTGTGGAGAGTGGTCGGCCCTGAGTGACCCCCCTTTTTTTTTTTTTGAGATGGAGTCTCACTCTGTCGCCCAGGCTGGAGTGCAGTGGCGCGATCTCAGCTTACGGCAAGCTCTGTCTCTGGGGTTCACGCCATTCTCCTGCCTTAGCCTCCGGAGTAGCTGGGACTACAGGCACCCACCACCATGCCTGGCTAATTTTTTGTATTTTTAATAGAGACGGGGTTTCACCATGTTGGCCAGGATGGTCCTCGATCTCCTGACCTCGTGATCCACCTGTCTTGGCCTCCCAAAGTGCTGGGATTACAGGTGTGAGCCACCATGCCCGGCCGGCCCTGAGTGATTCCTTAGTGCTATTAGGAGTGCTTGGAATGGTGGGCCCAGTCAGTTTGGGTCTCGACTGTTGGGGTTGTCATCCAGCATTCTAATTATTGATGTGAAGGTGTTTCACTGCAGCCCAACCGTTTTCCTTATGGTCAGCATTCTTAGGAACTTGAATTGTGATCTGCCTAGATTGCTTTAGAAGTGTGTAGTAATTGGTAGTATTAAGGGTGTATATATATTCAAATATATTTGTGATTAGCCCACTTGTGGGTTTTGTTTTGTTTTGGAGGGAGTCTCGCTCTTGTTGCCCAGGCTGGAGTGCAGTGGCGTGATCTCAGCTCACTGCAACCTCTGCCTTCCAGGTTCAAGCGATTCTCCTGCCTCAGCCTCCCAAGTAGCTGGGAGTACAGGCGCCCGCCACCACGCCCGGCTAATTTTTGTATTTTAGTAGAGATAGGGTTTCACTATGTTGTTCAGGCTCATCTCGAACTCCTGACTTCAGGTGATCCACCCACCTTGGCCTTCCAAAGTGCTGGGATTACAGGCATGAGCTACCACGACCAGCCTCCCACTTGTGTTTTTTAGGAAAGCAAACGTATTACCAAATGGGAGTTTACATACTGCTACTGTGTTTCAGAAATCTAAATAATCTGGATTCTCTGGCAGTTCTTCAAAGGCTGTTTATAAAGGTAAGAAGAGTTATATTCTTATACAATAAAATAGCAGTGAGGGCTTAATAATAGTGGTACAAGGAATTAAGACATCCAGTTCTAAATGTATGTAAAAATGTGCTTATAGAATTAGTCAGTGGCAGGGGATGGGGTGATGTTGCTAAATGGACACTAGGCAGAAGAGATAAAGCTATTTTGATGTGCCTGTTAACTATATGAATTCTGTAACTTGTGTGTTGCATTGAGAGTGATGGCTGGCCCATTGCTGTGACTCATGCCCAATCCCAACACCTAGGAAGGCTGAGGTGGAAAGATCACTGAAGGCCAGGAGTTTGAAGCCAGCCTGGGACACTTAGTGAGATCTCGTCTCTATTTTTTTAAAAAAATTTTTAATTAAAAAAAAAATGAGAATTACTGTGTTTGTGAAAAATGAATTGTGAGCAGAAGCCAAATATGTGTGGAATCAAATCTAAAATTTCCAAACACATAAAATTAGACCTGAAGCCAATTTGAGTGCCAAATAGAGTTCAGCAGAGGTTTTGTCAAGATTTGGTACCTTTCAGTATCTTAGTTGCCACATGGGTGAATTATTTGTGCTGTCTAGCCTTAGGAAATAAGCTTCAAATATTGAGCTATTGTGAATGTTTGAAAATCTTTTTAAAGTCCTGAACAGCAACTCCTATTAAGGCATAAAACTTAAGTAGATGGTTTGAAATCCTGGAGATCAACATGTATTTATGTATGAAAGGAATATTTTTTAATGGTTGATACTCGAAAATTAAAAAGTGAATGTGAATTAGCTGAGGGTGGTGGCGTGCACCTGTAGTCCCAGCTACTTGGGAGGCTGAGGCAGGGGAATTGCTTGACCCTGGGGGGCGGAGGCTGCAGTGAGCCAACGTCGCGCCACTGCACTCCAGCCTGGGGAACAAAGCGAGACTCCGTCTCCAAAAAAAAAAGTAAGTGTGGCCAAGCACGGTGGCTCACACCTGTAATCCCAGCACTTTGGGAGGCCAAGGTGGGTGGATCACTTGAGGTCAGGAGTTCAAGACCAGCCTAGCCAACATGGTAAAACCCTGTCTCTACTAAACATATAAAAATTAGACAGGTGTGGTGGTGTGCGACATAATCCCAGCTACTCAGGAGGCTGAGGCAGGAGAATTGCTTGAACCCGGAGGGGGCGGAGGTTACAGTGAGCTGAAATCACGCCTTTGCACTCCAGCCTGGGCAACAGAGTGAGACTCCATTTCAGAAAAAAAAGTTGAATGTTAGGCCGGGTATGGTGGCTGATGCCTGTAATCCCAGCACTTTGAGAGGCTGAGCTGAGAGGATTGCTTGAAGCCAGGAGTTCAAGACTAGCCTGGAAACAAAGTGAGACCCCTGTCTCTACCAAAAAAAAAATTCTTTTAATTAGCCGGGGTGGTGGCATATACCTGTAATCCCAGCTGCTTAGGCTGAGGCAGGAGGATTGCCTGAGCCCAGAAGTTAGAGGATGCAGTGAGCTATGATGGCACCACTGTGCTCCAGCTCCAGCCTGGGCAATGGAGTGAGACCCTGTCTCCAAAAAAAAAGGGGAATGTTAAGTTGTTTTTTAAAGTAGGTGAGAAACAATGAGACTTGTTAACTCAGTTATTCTCTCATTTTGTTTTTTTGTTTGTTTTTTTGAGAGCTGGAGTGCAGTGGTGCAATCATGGTTCACTGCAACTTCCTAAACCTCCCAGGCTTAGGTGATCCTCCTGCCCTAGCCACAGGCACATGCCACCATGCCCAGCTAATTTTTTCTTTTTTTAATTACATCTAGATATGGATCTCTCTGTGTTGCCCAGGCTACTCTCAAACTCCTGGATTTAAATGATCCGCCCACCTCAGCCTCCCAACATGCTAGGATTATATAGCACATTTGAAATTGGCATAATAAGCGTATCTGCTTCCTAGGATTGTGATGAGAACTGAAAATATAGTTAAAGTTCAGGAGGCTGGGAAGTCCAGTCAGAGGGCTGGCATCTGGTAAGGGCCTTGTTGCTGTGTCATGCCATGGCCAAAGGTGGAAGGTTAAGAGAGGGCTGAACTCGCCCTTTTATAAGGAACCCACCCCTGGAACAGCACTCTCTCTCCCCCCCCACCATATTGGTATTAATCTGTTGATGAGAGCCATGCCCTCATGACCCAAACACCTCCCATTGCCCAACTCCCAACACTGCTGCTTTGGGGATCAAGTTTCTAATACATGAACTTTGGGGGACATGCATTCAAACCATAATAAAGTGAGGAGAAGAGAAAGGTGCCCCTCAATCTTCAGTCTTCTTTAGTTTACAAATTTAAATAAATAGACTTACTACATTATAGTCCCTAAGTGGTTCTTAGTAAGCCTTGGCACTGTGCTATAAGTATAACAATAATATGTAAAGTCTATCTAGCATTTACTTTGTTATTAATTCCCTAGCCCTGGTTTGTTTGCTGTGTTGTTGTTGTTGTTGTGGTAGTGGTGACAGGGTCTTGCTATGTCACCCAGGCTGGAGTGCAGTGGCGTGTCTCACAGTTCACTGCAGCTTCAAACACCTGGGCTCAAGTGATCCTCCCTCCTCAGCCCCACAAGAAGCTGGGACTACAGGCACGCGCCACCACACCCAGCTAATTTTTGTGTTTTTATGTTCATTATGTTACCTAGGCTGATCTCAAACTCCTTGGCTCAAGTGATCTGCCCACCTCAGCCTCCCAGAGTGCTGGGATTACAGGCGTGAGCCACTGTGCCCGGCTCATGTTCTCCTACTTCTCTGGCCATGTCATTTCATGTTACTTTTGCAGATTTCCCAGATCTCAGTCTTCTGATCTCCTTTCTCTCTAACTCAATTCAGTCTTTTCTGTGCATTAACATCTCCCAATGTTTGTTTCCAGTTTGTAACTCTCTCCTGAATGTCAGTCATCTAATGTTGAACTATTTTCTGTAAACCCTGTCAGGTCTTCCTAACCACTGTAGTTGGCACCTCCATCCTTCTGGTCGCTCAGCTGGAAACTGTGGACATTTTTTTTTTAAGAGATAGATAGGGTCTTGCTGTGTCACCCAGGCTGGAGTGCAGTGGCATGATCACAGCTCACTGCAGCCTCAAACTCCTGGGCTCAAGCAACCCAGTTCAGCCTCCCGAATAGCTGGGACTACCAATGAACGCCACTACACCTGGTTAATTTGTTTTTGTTCTGTTTTGTTTTATTGTAGAGACAGGGCTCCCAGTGTTGCCCAGGCTGGTCTTGAACTCCTGACCCTAAGCGATCCTCCTGCCTTGGCCTCCCAAAGTGTTTTGATTACAGGCATGAGCCACCACACCCAGCCTCCAGGTTCCTTTTTGACTGCTCTTTGTCACAAATCACATCCAAGTTATCAAAACTTGTTGGATCCAACTTTAGATTTATTGAGAATCCAACCACTTTCACTGCTGCCCCCCAGTTCACCCCTGCTGTCTCTTGCCTAGATTATTGTACATTTCCTCAAATGAGTTTCCTCCTGTCTGCCCTTATGTCCCTGTAGTATAGTGTAGTTTAAATATATCAGCCAGTGATATTTTCAAAATGTCAATCAGATTCTCCTCTTGAGTAGAATATTCTCCAGCTGCTTCCCATCTCTGATAAAGGCCAAAGTCTTTAGATAGACCAGCAAGGCCCTACCCAATCTGCTCCCTCTCACTGCTTTTTCTCTGACCTCATCTCCTTTTATTCAGACTGTTCACACCACCATAATCCCGTCTGTTTATCAAGCTTGCCACGCATGTTCCTCAGGGATTTTGCACTTGCTGTTCCCTCTGCTTGGAATGTTTTATCAGGTCTCCAGTGAGGCTATTTCCTTACCACCTCCCAGTCTCTGCTCAAATTCCATCTTTTGGCGAGGCCTCCTTAAGCATTGCATATCCAATAACAGCTCCCTGCCCACAAGCATTCCCCATTCCACCTTTTCCCTTTATTTTTCTCCAAAGCACTTTTCCATATATGACAGACTACACACACACATATATATGTTTGTATATAGGGTCTTGTTTGTCTCTCCCCACTAGAAAGAACAGAAGCTCCATGAGGGCAGATACTCATCTGTTTTGCTCAGTGATATATCTCCAGGGTAGTGTCTGGTACGCAGTAGGCACTAAAACCTTTTTTTTTTTTTTTTTTCTAGAGAGATATTTATTTTTTTTTCTCTAGAGAGACAGTCTTGCTATGTTGCCCAGGCTGGCCTCAAACTCCTGGCCTCAAGTGAGCCTCCTGACTCAGCCTCCTGAGTAGCTGGAATTATAAGTGTGAGCCACTGTGCCTGGCTCCAACTCAAAGATTTGACAAAAAATGAATGAACAGCCATATGTGTCTGTGGTTTGAGTGGGGCAGAAGATGAGAGTGGCTACCCATGATGGACCAAGTGATATAGTCACAAATTAGAGCTTCATATCTAAATCCTATTTTTTCGAAGTCCTTTTCTGGTTACTCTTATTCATCCTGATTGTTTTAACCCTTATTACACCCTAGTGATTCTGCATAGTTAGCACCCAGTTTTTCTCTCATGAATTCATGAGTATTAATCTTTCCCCAAATACTTGCCAATTTTTTTAGGGAAAATATCAGCACATATTTTATTGGCATAACTCAATAAAACTACATTGGCATAACTCAGTGACTTAACAAAACTCAGAGAATAGAGAAATAAAAATGTAAAATTAACATCCAGCAGAGAGATTATCCCAAGGACTATGGGATTGGATTAAATTAAGAAGATTAGAGTGTTGCCAGTGATGTTCCCACTATTTAAGAGAGTAAAGTGCAAAGAAGGTGAGTAAATTGCAGGGAGCACAGAACAGCCTGGCACAGGGGAGTCCCTCAGTAAGCTGTCTAGAACAAGGGTGGATGAGTAGAAATGCCTTTCAGGACCATCTGTATCTCTTTGTCCTAACTTCATGCTCATTATGCAACAGACTAATGTTTCCCAGGTACTTTAGTATTAGAGGGCTTGTCCCATGTCATGTTGTGGTTAAATACTCTGGCAGTCAGTGTTGCACCAGTCCACCTTGGGGAGTATCTTTGGGTTTCCTGTAAGGTCTAAGGGGGCAGAGACAAGACTGTAGTAAACACTTCCTAATGATTCCCCTCTACCTAGTCTCTCATTCAAAATGCATCTTTCTCAGATGAGCTCATCTACAGTGAAACAAGTGCAAAAGGGCTATGCCAATAAAACTTGAAAGGCAAATTGCAGTGTATTATTCCATACATGAGTAGTGTTATCACACCTGACAAGAATTATTCATTGTTTTTCAAATATGAGTATAGAAATTCTGAATGAAACATGCTTTTTTAATAATTATTTTTTTTTATTTTTGTAGAGACAGGATCTCACTATGTTACCCAGGCTGGTCTCGAACTCCTGGACTCCAGGGAACCTCCTGCCTCAGCCTCCGAAAGTGCTAGGATTACAGGTGTGAGCCACCGCGCCTGGCCCAAGTTTTATTAATAGGAAGATATGTGTCTCTACTGCAAACAGTAGAGCTGTTATATGAGGAACATAGGAACATAGATTTGAAAAGTCTCCCCCGTTCTAACCCAGATGACTTTTCCACCTGATCTTGGAGAAATTAAGACCACGTAAGCCCTCATTTTAAAGAGAAGTAAGCAGATCTTGGCTGGTATGGTGATGTGCACCTGTAGTCTCAGCTACTCGGGAGGCTGAGGTGGGAAGATGGCTTGAGCCCAGGAGTTTGAGGCTGCAATGGGTTATGATCATACCACTGCACTCCAGCCTGGGTAACAGAGTGAGGCCCTTACAAAAAACAGGCCCTTTGCGGGGGGAAAAAAAAAAAAGGCTGGATGTGGTGGCTCACGCCTATAATTCCCAGCACTTTGGGAGGCCAAGGTGGGTGGATCACTTGAGGTCAGGAGTTTGTGACCAGCCTGGCCAACATGGTGAAACTGTCTGTACTAAAAATACAAAAATTAGCCGGGCGTGGTAGAACACACCTGTAGTCCCAACTACTCGGGAGGCTGAGGCAGGAGAATCGCTTGAGCCTGGGAGGTGGAGGTTGCAGTGAACCGAGATGGCGCCACTGCATTCCAGCCTGGCGACAGAGTGAGACCCATCTCAAATAAATAAATAAATAATTAAATTTTAAAAAGTTAGGTAAGCAGGTCTAGAGAGTTGTGGCACAGCTAAATAGTCATAGAACTGGGACTAGAATTGCTCTTTTGAGGCCTTAGAATTTGGTCTGCATCTCAAAAGCTTTGTCTTCTGAGGGTGAATTTGTTGAAAACCACCAAGAGGCTCTGAGGCCAAATAAGGTAGATGACCAGATTTGATAATCTGCTATTAGTCCAAAATGAGCTGCCTTTAAGAAGAATGTTTTCCTTGAGAATTGTAGCGAATAGCCTATCAAATGCATCTCAAAAACTAGATCCCCCTAAAAGACAGCAGGGAATGATAGACTATCCCATATATATCTCATATATACACAGCAGTCTCAGAATTGCAGTGCCAGTACCACCACTACTAATTATGATCACTTAGACATAATTACTAATTATGATTGCTACTATGAAACTTATGAAAAAAGTTTAAAATTTTTTAATTGAAGATGCTTTTCTCATCTTGCCCCCTCCTTTTTTGGTGTACTACATCTTCATGTTCATTGTTGGGCCATATAGCCATTACATATTGAATTCTCCCTGAAAGTCGTCTTTAGAATTGATTTGCTAAGTAGCTCTGTGTTTAGTGCTCTGCACCAGTTCTTATACCAATGTTTCTGGTCATTTTGGTCTGAAGCTTGTTCTCCAGTTCTAGGTATGGCAAATATTTTTTTTGAAGAAGGCTACATAGTAAATATTTAGGCTCTGTGGGCCAAAAATGGACCTGTTAATGTATTTGTGAGTGTGTGTGTACTTAACACATTTTTTAAATGTAAAAGCCGTTCTTAGCTTGTTGGGTGTGGTGGCTCATGCCTGTAATCCCAGCACTGAGATGGCTGAGATGGGAGGATTGCTTGAGCTCAGGAGTTTGAGACCAGCCTGGGCAACACAGTGAAGACTCCATTTCAAAAAAAAAAAGCCATTCTTAGCTTAAGGACTGCCAATCCTTGCTCTAGTAGATTCCTCATAAGGGGCTCATGGAGACAATATTCCGGTTTTGCTGGATATAAAATCCTTGGCTTACACTTTATGTATTTTAAATATGTTACTTCATTTTCTTCTCACATAAAACATTGCAGTTGAAGTCTGATGATAATCTGATTTTTTTTTACTAGACCACTTGGTGTTGGTCATTCTGGGTTGATACTCTCAAGTTTGCAATGTGTTTTTTTCAATATCTACTTTTTTTTTTTAAGTTTTCTTGATTTCTTTTGTTCCCTTTCGTTGATCTTCATCTATAAGAACTGCTATTACTCATATTTTGGGTCTTTGCTCATTTTTAGTATTTGTCACTTTCTCCCTTTTAAAAAAAAAACGCAATCCTTAGGTTTGACTCTGATCTTTTTCTCATTTCTTTTTAATTTTTATTGCTAATTCTTTTTGGTGTCTCATTTCTGAGTTTACTAATTCTGATTTAGGTTATTCTTTCATGTCTTGTATCTTTTTGTTTTGCTTTGAGACAGAGCATCGCTCTATTGCCAGGCTGGAATGGAATGGCACCATCTCGGCTCCCTGCAACCTCCTCCTCCCAGGTTCAAGTGATTCTCCTGCCTCAGCCTCGCGAGTAGCTGGGATTACAGGCGCCCAACACCATGCCTGGCTAATTTTTGCCTTTTTAGTAGAGACGGGGTTTTGCTACGTTGGCCAGGCTGATCTCGAACTCCTGACCTCAGGTGATCCACCTGCCTCAGCCTCCCAAAGTGCTGGGATTACAGGCATGAGCCACTGCGTCCGGCCTCTTGTATCATTTTCTTTTTTTTTTTTGAGACGGAGTCTCGCTCTGTCGCCCAGGCTGGAGTGCGGTGGCACTATCTCGGCTCACTGCAAGCTCCGCCTCCCGGGTTCACGCCATTCTCCTGCCTCAGCCTCCGGAGCAGCTGGGACTACAGGCGCCCGCTACCACGCCTGGCTAATTTTTTTTTTTGTATTTTTTAGTAGAGACCGGGTTTCACTGTGTTAGCCAAGATGGTCTCGATCTTCTGACCTCAAGATCCGCCCGCCTCGGCCTCCCAGAGTGCTGGGATTACAGGCTTGAGACACCGCGCCCAGCCTTGTATCATTTTCTTAAAGATTTAGCTCACTCTGCAATAGGATGCAGTTTGATTTGCTTCCTGGGCACGTTTCTGGCATGCTTTCACTGTCTAATATTGTTCTATTCTTTATTCTCTTCATGTGAAATTGATTTTTGTAAATTTTTAGAAGGAAGTGTGGTTCAGGATTGCTTTTCTGATTTCACATACTCCTCAAACGTTTGACTCCCATTGGACATTATCATCCTTTCTGCACATTCATTTTTGCATGGTAGTTTTTTCATATAACCACCCTAAAACTCAGCTTGGCAAAGATGAAATGTCATCAAAAGGAATGTAGGGCAGTCCTTTTGAAACTGAGCTCTACATCAAGCTAGTAGTCTGCCCAGAGCCTGATAGGTGTCAAACGTCACTGTTTATTTCACATTTAAAATATAAAATATACCATGGTGTCCCTGTGAGTTTGCTGTGGTTCCCTGGGACACGTTAGCTCACAGTTTGGGGATCACAATCCCAGGTGATGCTGATATTGCTGATCAGGAGACCACACTTGGATGTTTGGGCTGTTTTTTGTTTGTTTTCCCCAAAAAACCTACAGGAAGTAAAAAAAAAACAAATACAAGAAGAAAGACTTTCAAAACTTGTACTGCCAGCCATGAAGAAAATTTCTTCCTTTGGACCCATGTACTCATGTATTCATCAGTTAAAATGAAATTATTGAAATCAGTTTGGAAACAGTTGTATATGTATGTGTTTGTGGGAGAGCATACTTGCTTGCAGATGCACACACACCTGCCATGTTTGTTGGGAAAATTAGTATGTGTTCATTTGCTGTAGTCTAGCTTTCTTACTGGAGGGAAAAACTACTTTGAGTAGACAGGAAGGAACTAAAAAAGCATGCTTGCATCCTCATTGACCTTAATGTTCAAGGACATTTGGTGGTAAATAATTGAATTTCCTTTGTAACCTGCCGCAGTGAATTTGATTGACTGCTAGTTTGAGATGTGATTGATAAGCCTGCCAAATTTTATAAAGAAAACTTTATATGATATTTACATTTATAAAATGTTTATGTTTTATAAAGAAAACTTTGTATCTCTCAAGAGAGGGAAATCCAGATTGCCTGGTACCAGCATTTATCATACACAGAATCTTGGATGTTACTCCCAGTAAAATGTGCCCCTAATTTATACTATAATGAAAATAAAACATAGTTGACCTCTAAAAGAGCAATCAACTGCTTTTAAGTGAACTGCCACATAATGCTAATTAGTTGAAGATTATGCTCTGTTCTCCTTAATGAATTATAAAAAGCAAAACACTAAAAATTAACTTGGTAGGACAAAGTAACTGGTGCTTCCTGCATTTTTCCTTGTCCTTTGTCTTTCTAGGATCCCAGGAAATGTGGGCAACTCATGAGAAGGTAGTGCCCTGGATGGAAGTTAGCTGAACAAAATCAGCTTACTCTAAAGCCCTTCTGGCCTCAGCCCCTTTTCTGGATTTTAAGAAATCCAGCAATTGATACAGGATTATAGACTATACCACTCAATGAAGTTCAGAGTTCTACTACAGAAAGCCCAAGCCTTGATTTACACTTAACATCTAAGAGAAATGGGAAAGAATCTAGCCATTACTTTCCCCAACAGAGGGATCTGTATAGATGAGATGACCAGCGTAGCAAGCAGCCTGCTATTACCTAATCTCTCACCCAGGATTAACATTAACATGGACTTAATAACATTTCACTTTTTACAAACTAGTCTTCAAGATCTTTTTTTTTTTTTTTTTTTGAGTCTCGCTGTGTCACCCAGGCTGGAGCACAATAGAGTCGCCTCAGCTCACTGCAACCACCATCTCCCTGGTTCAAGCAATTCGCCTGCCTCAGCCTCCTGAGTAGCTGGGATTACAGGCACACACCACCACACCTTGCTAATTTTTTATATTTTTGGTAGAGACAGGGTTTCTCTATGTTGGCCAGGCTGGTCTCAAACTCCTGACCTCAAGTGATCCACATGCCTCAGCCTCCCAAAGTACTGGGATTATAGGTGTGAGCCACCATGCCCAGCCTAGTCTTTAAGTTCTTAAGATATATAGAAAAAGGAATGTAGATTTTGTTAAGCCTTGCTCTTTTTTTAAGACTGGTTTTATAAATTACAAAGACAAATCCTAGGTTAGAAGAGGCCATCAAGATCAAAGTATTTCTTCCTTAAAAGGATGAGTTTTCATTGTTAATCAGAGGCTAGTTTTAATGGTAGTACTTAAATTAACTGTCCTAGTAGAAAGCTGGAACCTGGAAACTCCTTTATTCTGCCTCTGTAGAAATGGCTTTATACACCGGGCGTGGTGGCTCATGCTTATAATCCCAGCACTTTGGGAGGCCGAGGCGGGTGGATCACCTGAGGTCGGGAGTTCCAGACTAGCCTGACCAACATGGGGAAACCCCATCTCTACTAAAAATACAAAATTACCAGGGGGTAGAGGTGCATGCCTGTAATCCCAGCTACTTGGGAAGCTGAGGCCAGGAGAATTGCTTGAACCTGGGGGTGGAGGTTGCAGTGAGCCAAGATTGCGCCATTGCACTCCAGCCTGGGCAACAAGAGTGAAACTCTGTCTCAAAAAAAAAAAAAAAGAAAGAAAAAAGAAATGGCTTTATACATGAATATGGCAACAATTGAGCTCCTGGTTTCGGTGGACAGTAAATGTTTGTCTTACAGTTGTGCTAGGCGAGAAGTCAGGAAAAGGAGCCGAGTGTGTAATTGTGATTTCCTTTTCCGTAGCGTGTTCCATGGGAACCGGTACAAGCAGACTCTATAGTGCTCTCGCCAAGACACTGAACAGCAGCGCTGCCTCCCAGCACCCAGAGTATTTGGTGTCACCTGACCCAGAACATCTGGAGCCCATTGATCCTAAAGAGCTTCTTGAGGAATGCAGGGCCGTCCTGCACACCCGACCTCCCCGGTTCCAGAGGGATTTTGTGGATCTGAGGACAGATTGCCCTAGTACCCACCCACCTATCAGGGTTATGCAGTGGAACATCCTCGCCCAAGGTATGCTGGATGCTTTTGTGCCTTTGCAGTCAAGTTTGCTGTGACTGCCTTCCTGCTTCTGCACATCCACAGTGCACTGATGTTTTATGTGGAAAGAAGAGGTGTGGGCAGATGGAGGTGACTGCAGCAGCATGGAGAGCTCCTAGAAGAGGTTAAGACAGGGAATCATCTGGTTTTCACTTTTGTTTTTTTAGGAAAAAACAAAAAAAAAAGACAGACTTTAATTGTTCTTGGATAGTCTACAAACATGGAAGGTGTAAAGAATAAACCATGAGTTACTTGCTTTAATTGTAAAAGCCAGGTCAGGTGTGGTGGCTCACGCCTGTAATCCCAGCACTTTGGGAGGCCAAGGTGGGTGGATCACCTGCCGTCAGGAGTTCAAGACCAGCCTGACCAACATAGAGAAACCCCATTTCTACTAAAAATACAAAATTAGCCGGGTGTGGTGGCGCATGCCTGTAATCCCAGCTACTCGGGAGGCTGAGGCAGGAGAATTGCTTGAACCCGGAAAGTGGTGGTTGCAGTGAGCTGAGATTGAGCCACTGCACTCCAGCCTGGGC
Source organism: Pongo abelii (assembly GCF_028885655.2). Lineage (NCBI taxonomy): Eukaryota > Metazoa > Chordata > Mammalia > Primates > Hominidae > Pongo > Pongo abelii. The sequence goes on from NC_071988.2 coordinate 160,949,766, forward strand.
AACAGAGTGAGACACTGTCTCAAAAAAAAAAAAAATAAAAAACATATATATATATATATGTACACACACTTTGTTACAGCTTTGTTACAGTAGAAAGGACTTCTTTCTTGGGTCTGCCAAATTAAAAAACATGTGTCAATCAACTCTATGTAGCACTGCCTTTTATGTAAGCAGTTGAGATTTTAAGAAAAACAAGGGCCTGATTTTTTTTTTCCTGGAAAATAAGGGGAGATTCCGTGACTTACCAATCTTTGATTCTGTTTCCCTAAGTAGGAAAAGCTGCCCATTTAAAATAAGTTCCATTCATTCTGAGTAGTGTCCATAATAGGGTTAAAACTAATACTTGGTGTTAAATATTTGGTGTTTAAAAAAAACAAAAAAATTTAAAAAGAAAATTGGCATTTATTTCATTTGATATAGCTTAGATCCCTGGCACTGCAAAGCAGTTTCCTTAAGTAAGATCTTAATATCCTGGAATATAGTTACATGAAATCGTTTCGAAACAAAAGATCTGTTGTTTGCTTCATCCACATAGTGAGAGGTGATTTAGTTTGGATGGTGTAATACAGTTTGGACAGAGAGCCACTCCAAGCATTTGAAGCAGAGGAAGCATTCTGAGGGTCTTGAGTGATGCCAAACCTCCTGGGTACTTTGAAGTCATGGTTCTGTAAGAGCTGACAACTGACTAGCTTTTTCTTTTCAGCTCTTGGAGAAGGCAAAGACAACTTTGTACAATGCCCTGTTGAAGCACTCAAATGGGAAGAAAGGAAATGTCTCATCCTAGAAGAAATCCTGGCCTACCAGCCTGATATATTGTGCCTCCAAGAGGTGGACCACTATTTTGACACCTTCCAGCCACTCCTCAGTAGACTAGGCTATCAAGGCACATTTTTCCCCAAACCCTGGTCACCTTGTCTAGATGTAGAACACAACAATGGACCAGATGGTTGTGCCTTATTTTTTCTTCAAAACCGATTCAAGCTAGTCAACAGTGCCAATATTAGGCTGACAGCCATGACATTGAAAACCAACCAGGTGGCCATTGCACAGACCCTGGAGTGCAAGGAGTCAGGCCGACAGTTCTGCATCGCTGTCACCCATCTAAAAGCACGCACTGGCTGGGAGCGGTTTCGATCAGCTCAAGGCTGTGACCTCCTTCAGAACCTGCAAAACATCACCCAAGGAGCCAAGATTCCCCTTATTGTGTGTGGGGACTTCAATGCAGAGCCAACAGAAGAGGTCTACAAACACTTTGCTTCCTCCAGCCTCAACCTGAACAGCGCCTACAAGCTGCTGAGTGCTGATGGGCAGTCAGAACCCCCATATACTACCTGGAAGATCCGGACCTCAGGGGAGTGCAGGCACACCCTGGATTACATCTGGTATTCTAAACATGCTCTAAATGTAAGGTCAGCTCTCGATCTGCTCACTGAAGAACAGATTGGACCCAACAGGTTACCTTCCTTCAATTATCCTTCAGACCACCTGTCTCTAGTGTGTGACTTCAGCTTTACTGAGGAACCTGATGGACTTTCATAAATACTTGCTTTTGTCTTTTTAATCACAAGAGCCTTTTTTTTTTTTTTTTTTTTTTTTAAGACAGTCTCGCTCTGTCACCCAGGCTGGAGTACAGTAGCCTGATCTCGGCTCACTGCAAGCTCCGCCTCCCGGGTTCATGCCATTCTCCTGCCTCAGCCTCCAGAGCAGCTGGGACTACAGGCGCCCGCCACCACGCCCGGCTAATTTTTTGTATTTTTAGTAGAGACAGGGTTTCACCCTGTTAGCCAGGATGGTCTTGATCTCCTGACCTTGGATCACAAGTCTTAACAGGGAATGTTTTCAGGAAACAAATAGGATAAGACAATGCCAGACGAAGGACAGAAACATGGGAAGTTTCTATCATTTCATTTTCTTCGTTTCCAGCATGCCCTTGGAAAAGACTCCCTTTAGTTCACAGATCTTTTCAATTAAAACCTATAGCGAAAAAGGCGTTTGCACTCCAATTTTGGCTTGTATTGTTTTCTTTTCCTTAATATTACATTTTGATCATTTAAGGGCATTAAATTGGCTTGTTTTGGTCAGATGTGGTGGCTGCTCATGCCTGTAATACCAGCACATTGGGAGGCCAAGGTGGGAGAATCACTTGAACCCAGGAGTTCGAGTCCAGCCTGGGCAACATGGCATGAGATCCCATCTCTGTTTCTAAAATAATAATAAATTTGGTTATTTTGAAGCTTTTTCAGTTTGAGGATGCTATAAAAACTCAGAGTTGCTTGAATCTTCCATAATAGTATGTAGGAGCAATTTCTCTAAACAGCATTTTAAGTTATTTATTTGTGGGTTTTTAAAATGTCAACAGTATGCATGGCAATATTTATTTTTTATATCTTCATATAAAATTAAGTAAATTATAGCATTATGAACATTTTAGAACCATGCAGGAGAAGTTAGAAAGTAATTTATGGTAATTTTCATAAAGCTTTAAAATATTTTCATTTGGGCTACAACAAAATGAGTACAAAGGAACTATTTAGCCTGGAGGGGCTTTTGTTATTTAAATGTCAGATTTCTTTGGTACATTCTTCAAAAATAATCCTTGTCCTGCCTCTATGTTCCGTTACTGTGTTTCTTTTTTTTTTTTTTTTGAGACGGAGTCTCACTCCGTTGCCCAGGCTGGAGTGCAGTGGCGCAGTCTTGGCTCACTGCAAGCTCTGTCTCCCGGGTTCACGTCATTCTCCTGCCTCAGCCTCCCAAGTAGCTGGGACTACAGGCGCCCGCCACCACGCCCAGCTAATTTTTTGTATTTTTAGTAGAGACGGGATTTCACCGTGTTAGTCAGGATGGTCTCGGTCTCAATCTCCTGACCTCGTGATCCGCCCGCCTAGGCCTCCCAAAGTGCTGGCATTACAGGTGTGAGCCACAGCGCCCGGCCTTATTGTGTTTCTTGAAGAGATTCCAATTAGTTTTCATTATTGCTGTTATATATTTAAATTTTACTGTTGGAATAATATTGGTATGCGTTTGATATTAGTCACCCGATGTCATCATTATTCGTATTGGAATGTGCTATTCACAATAGGTTATTTAGAAGCTGTATGTGGCAGTGGCCAAGAGAGTCAGTAGGACCTTCGTTTCAGAGATAGGAAACTTTCTAGAAAGCCTGTTAATGGGCTTTCATTGAAATTTCCTAAGATAGCCAGATACTGTGATTCAAAATATCTAGAAAGAAGGATGTAAAAAGTTAGATAACCTGGGTCGGGTGTGGTGGCTCATGCTTGTAATCCCAGCACTTTGGGAGGCCAAGGATCAACTGTGGTCAGGAGTTCGAAACCAGCCTGGCCAACATGGTGAAACCTTGTCTCTACTAAAATTACAAAAATTAGCTGGGCATGGTGGCAGGTGTCTGTATCCCCAGCTACTTGGGAGGCTGAAACAGGAGAATCGCTTGAACCTGGGAGGTGGAGGTTGCAGTGAACCGAGACCGCACCATTGCGCTCTAGCCTGGGCAACAAGAGTGAAACTCCATCTCAAAAAAACCTGGAATTCTCTTCCATCAGAAATAAAAGTAAAAATTACAGGTAAAGCCTCTTCCAAACAAAATAACTTATTAGTAATAGATATTTTAATTTGTGAGTTGTAAATACATAAGATTAATAAATGGTCTTTTAAAGCTAGTGCTTTTAATGTCTTTGTAGTCCAAAAAGAATCTGGGAATAGATTTTCTCCTTTAATACTGTTTTGTCGTAATGACCCACATATATCCATTCACACACGGAGCCTTCACTGTAAAAGTGAACGAACATAGATCTGTAGCTGCAAGTTGATGGCACTTACGCTCGATGTATGTGGTAGCTGCAACAACGTCCACTGAAATGGATCACTCATTCTGTAATAGAACCACTTTTAAAACAAATGACGTTTTCAGAAGTAACATAGTATGCACACAATTTTGGGGCTACTGGAAAGAATGACAAGCACGGGAACATCTACCAAATGTAGAATTGGTTCAGATTTTAGCATGACTAATTGCTAGTCATATGTTGTTGAGAACAATACTGATTAGAATACTCATTAGTGCAGGTACATTGTTTACCTACCTCAAAATACTTCAACCGGAAGAGAAACTATGGCAGCCTTAAGTAAATAAATCTGGATAAGAATGAAGGCCAAAATAATGTTTGAGTTTCAAGTGTAGTCTGCCAACAAAATTAACAGGGTATGAGTTGAGGGTGGGCATATGGGTGCATGGGCATGCCACCGGACAAAATCAGTTTTGGAAACACCAACATACGATTGGTATGTTACTATGAGTTAAGGGGACTGGAAAAAATCCAGTGAAACTCTGAGTTATCCTTTCTAGTTATCACTGCGGGAGATTGAATCCTTCACTGATGCATTACCAGGAACTGAAAAAGAAAATTTTTTTTAAGTCATATGTGAGCCTTGTAATTTTTTAGTAGTATATTATTAATAGGTTGCTTTTTTCTTTTCTTTTGAGACAGGGTGTTGCTCTGTCACCCAGGCTGCAGTGCAGTGGTGTGATCATGGCTCACTGTAGTCTACCCCATGGGCTCCAGTGATCCTCCCACCTCAGCCTCCCGAGCTGCTGGGACCACAGGCACGTGAAACCATGCCCAGCTAAAATTTTTTATTTTTTTTGTAGAGATGGGGTTTCACCACGTTGCCCAGGCTGGTCCCAAACTCCTGGGCTTAAGTGATCCTCCTACACCTCCACCTCCCAAAGTGCTGGGATTACAGGCATGAGCCACTGTGCCCCACCCTAAGTTGCATGTTCCTTGCATAGATCCCTTATTCCATCCATATGTACCTTTCATTCTGCTTTTCCTATTATACCCTATATACTATTGTTTCTGGTTTTTATTTTTCTATTTTCCCATACACTATTTTGTCATTGAGTCTCAGAAGGTAAATTGCAAATTTGAAGAGGGAGTAGGAATGGCATGAGTTTTGGTTTCCTTCGTGCCACATTTCAGCAGATACCGTAGTACATGGTGGTAATAATAACTGACTGGATTGTTTATTTAAATAAGGCATTATGGTGTATACATATGATGAAATTAACATTTCCGTTCCTTTGACTCCAAGAGCTTTACATACGATCTTAAAACTATAGACGGGGGCTCAAAAGGTCAAATAATTTGAGCAAAGTGATAGCTAATAAATAGTAGCTGAGTCAGGATTCAAACTCAGGTCTGTCTGGACTCCAAAGTGCTTGCTTCTTCCCCACCACCGTTTCTTTGGCTTTGAGTGAACACAAACGGGGAGAATAGACATTGTAGTGTAGCAAGAGATTTGTTAAACATGGTCAAATGGTCAAACATGTAAGTCAAATACACATGCAGTATCATACATACAGTGTTAGACTAGAAGCAAGATATGGTGGCTGAATACTGGAATATAATGGATTTCCAGTGGTTTGTTTTTTTGTTTAAGATGAAGTCTCACTGTGTTGCCTGGGCTGGAGTGCAGAGGTACGATCTCGGCTCACTGCGACCTCCGCCTCCCAGGTTCAAGTGATTCTCCTGCCTCAGCCTCCCTAGTAGCTGGGATTACGGGCGTGAGCCACCACACCTGGCCTGGATTTCCAGTTTTCTGATACAGTAAAGTCTAGTTTTGCCCAAAGTAGAACATTTGATACTGTTAGCGTACTTCAATCATAGTTTTTAAAGGAAGCAATAAGAACAGCTACTTTAGTATTTCAAATTAAAGGAAAAAATTGATGCAAATATTCTGTATTCAAACCATTTTTTAAAACAGCCAAGATTTATAATGAAGGGAATGTTGCATATGGTTACATATATATGCATTATTTATCATGTGTGTTAGACTTGAAAGATTCCCAAGAATTGTAAAAAGAGAGAAAACTAAAACATGATTTCAAGTTTTAAAAAAGGAAAGGCATCCAAGAAATGAATGTGCATGCATAAGGAGCTCTAATCAACTCTTTCTTTAAAATGATATGTATAAAAATATAGGACAGGCAGACTTTTTACCTGGAGTGGATAGATATTAGCAAGAGATTTGTGAGCCATGGTCAAACACCACAATGGCAAAGGCCTGGAACTAGGGCATGTACAATAAGGGGAGAGGAAAAAAGCAACATGTCAAAGGGCACAGGCTGTAACTGAAAAGACTTAGCTGTCACCAGTGTGACCCTGAATGAGTCGCTCCATCTCTAGAGCCTAAGTTTTCTCATCCATACAGTATATCTGCCCTCTCAACCTCATAGATTTGTGAGATCTGTAAAATAATATAAATTTTAAAATACATATTGTAAGTCACAGAAGAATAATGGCTAAGTTTCAAAACAGAAAAGGGAAGGGCCCTCTGTATTTCATGTGATAACAACCTACTCCTAATTTTTTCACCAAAGAGAATAACCCTTCAATTTGAAAGGGCAGAACTAAGTGTTTATAGAAATTTAGCCCAAAATAGGCAGAAGGGCTGACTGAAGGGCAAAAGATTGGTTGGTTGGTCTTTTCTACCCAGTTGTTCCTCTAGGCAGATGTGAGGTTGTGGGCTAGTGCTTAGGTTCTTCAATTTTGAGAGGTTGTCAGTTGTACTTTGATTTGTAATGTAAAAGATCTGCCTTTGAATGACAGAATACCCACAACTCCAGCCCCTTGTTCCCATATTTCTTTGGAAAACTCAATTCTGGGAAAACATTCATGTAAGATTAGTCACACAGACAGCAAAACCTTTCTTGACAATGCTAGGCAAAGCTTTGCGTCTCCTAAGCATCTGGTAAACTTGGACTGTATGAATCTCAACTGGTTATCTTTATTGGCTGCCAATATATTCAAAGCCAATTTTTATATATTTTTATATATAGCTGGATTTTAATGACTGTGTAACACTTTACAGCATATACTCTCTGTATTAGTTTTCTTTTGTAATTTATTTGAAATTCCTTTTCACTGAAATTTCTTGTACCTGTTTTTGTTGACTTCCATTTATTCTTTTTTTTTTTTTTTGAGATGGAGTCTCGCTCTGTTGCCCAGGCTGGAGTGCAGTGGCGCGATCTTGGCTCACTGCAAGCTCCGCCTCCCGGGTTCACGCCATTCTCCTGCCTCAGCCTCCCGAGTAGCTGGGACTACAGGCGCCCGCCACCACGCCCGGCTAATTTTTTTGTATTTTTAGTAGAGACGGGGTTTCACCGTGTTAGCCAGGATGGTCTTGATCTCCTGACCACGTGATCCGCCCGCCTCAGCCTCCCAAAGTGCTGGGATTACAGGCTTGAGCCACCGTGCCCGGCCTATTCTTTTTTTTTTGAGACGGAGTTTTGCTTTTGTTGCCCAGGCTGGAGTGCAATGGCGTGATCCCGGCTCACCACAACCTCCGCCTCCCAGGTTCAAGCAATTCTCCCTCCTCAGCCTCCCGAGTAGCTGGGATTACAGGCATGCGGCACCATGCCTGGCTATTTTTTCTATTTTTAGTAGAGACGGGGTTTCTCCATGTTGGTCAGGCTGGTCTCAAACTCCTGACTCAGGTGATCTGCCCACTTCGGCCTCCCAATGTGCTGGGATTACAGGCGTGAGCCACCACCCCCAGCAATTTATTCTTATATGTAAACTATCTGAAACTCTTGTAGCAATAAAGCAGGATACTGATTAAATATCTTGCCACATTAAACAGGTTCATGCTTCAAGATCCAGACAACTTGCATACAGGAATGGAAACCATACAAGTGGAAATGGGCCCAGTGTGGTGGCTCACACCTGTAATCTCAGCACTTTGGGAGGCCGAGGTGGGTGGATCACCTGAGGTCAGGAGTTGGAGACCAGCCTGGCCAATATGGCAAAACCCTGTCTCTACTAAAAACACAAAAATTAGCTGGGCGTGTTGGCAAGCACCTAATCCTAGCTATTCTGGGGGATGAGATGGGAGTATTGCTTGAACCTGGGAGGCAGAAGTTGCAGTGAGCAGAGATCATGCCACTACATTCCAGCCTGGGTGACAGAGCTAGACTGTCTCCCAGAAATAAAAAAAAAAGGGAAGATGGTGGAAGACTGGACATAAGGAACATGTCTGACATCTGATTCTGGTTTCCACAGACTGGTAAACCTGCAGAGAACACCCAGCAAAATTCTGCAATATTTTAAAATTCAGTTTGTGAGAAACTTGTTTCCCTCCCTGCAACCCCCACCCCCACTTGTTTTTGGATGGGAGTGAGTGGGGGTTCAGGCTAAAACTCAACTGGGAGTCAGAGGGCGAGTTCTTTGCAGTTCGGCCACTATCTGAACCAACTGATGAGTCAAAAGTTTTCCTGAACCTTAGGTTCTTCATTTGTAATAAAGGAATAATCTCTGAGGTTTCTTAAAATTCTGATTTGAATTTGAATTTTAGAACTCTGAGTTACTGCTGCCACTGCCCAAAAACATTTGGGAAACTTTTTGGAACTGCTTCCATATGTTTGATGAAGCTCTTAAGAAAACTTCTGTCAATCTCATAGCCACATCTTCATTTGAACCAAGTATGACATTACCTAGCTTGATTCACATCACATTAACTTCAAATGACGCAGCTCTTTTTAAAACTAAAATCTTCAACAGGAAATCTGTCTCTGTTAAATATATGTAAAATTTAGATTCTCCTCTAAAAAGCCATTTAAAAGTATTTTGAATTGCAACATTATTAGAATTAGCATATAGCTTTCCAGAGTAATTTCTTTGAAGAGACAAGGCACATTAACTTGGTGTACTGTTTCATAAGACTCTTACAGAGTCATCCTAATTAAAGACATGTTAAATATAAGAAAAAGGCTTTAGAATCGATAAAATACACAGTATGTAGGTTTTCAAAAAGCTATTTGTAATACTATATCTCAAACTACCTTTTTCCATTTTTGGAACACAGAACCCTAAATGTTAACGCTTTCCTTATTGCAACTATAAGGCAGTGGTTCTAAAATGTTGCTGCACAATGAAATCACCTAGAGATATTTTAAAAATAAAGATGTCTGGCTCCCTTTCCCAAACACTGACTTAATTGGTATGGAGTAGGAGCTAAGACACAGGCTTATGAAAAGCTTCCCAGCTATTTCTAATGTGAGGCAAAGTAACCACTGGATTCAAGTGAATTAATGTCCTACAATTCAGAATTGCAGATTATATAGATTAGTATTTTTCCTTTTTGGGCAGTGACAGTATCACTTACCTGAAATAGACAAGTTTCTCAAAGTTAAGACAAGACAGTGCAGGCCAGGTGTGATGGCTCGCGCCTATAATGCCAGCACTTTGGGAAGCCGAGGCAGGTGGATCACCTGAGATCAGGAGTTTGAGACCAGCCTGGCCAACATGGTGAAACCCCGTCTCTACTGAAAATATAAAAAATTAGCCAGGTGTAGTTGTGCGTGCCTGTAATCCCACCTACTCAGGAGGCTGAAGCAGGAGAATCATTTGAACCCAGGAGGCAGAGGTTGCAGTGAGCCAAGATGGCGCCAGTGCACTCCAGCCTGGGTGACAGCGAGACTCTCTCAAAAAACAAAGATTCTACAGTGCAATGGATGTGAACAATTATCTTGGGGGAAAGTAACTCTGCTGTTAGTTTACAGCCTATTTATAATTCACAGCTTTGTTTTATCTTTGATATGCAGTATTTTGCATTAAGCAATTACGGTTTTTTGTGTTTTTTTTTGAGACGGAGTCTCGCTCTGTTGTCCAGGCTGGAGTGCAGTGATGCCATCTCAGCTCATTGCAACCTCCGCCTCTCAGGTTCAAGTGATTCTCCTGCCTCAGCCTCCTGAGTAGCTGGGATTATAGTCGTGCGCCACCACACCCTGCTAATTTTTTGTATTTTTAGTAGAGATGGGCTTTCACCGTGTTAGCCAGGATGGTCTCGATCTCCTGACCTCATGATCCACACACACGGCCAAGCAATTATGTTTTACTTTGTAAGCTGTGATGTATTGTTTTTTAGTCTTGAACCCAAAGCATTACTACTGAGTTGCGGTGTTCACAAAGATAGTTATGGGTGCTCAAATAAGTCTCCCTGCTGCACGTGAGTGTTTCAAAGGTTTGGAGGTGTGACGCAGATAGGAGGCAAATCAGTGCCCTTGTAAAGGGTGAGCAGTATCTTATTCTACCATTAGGGCTGGCATCACAGTGTACTGAGCTCCTACAGAGTATGTTTTAATTATGGGGGACAGTGATTGTAACAAAGGGGCTGAAGACTAGATGAATCACAACCACTGAAGACTTGCAGTACTTTGAATGGTTAAAAGCTACAATAAAAGGAAAAGCTGCTTTGATAGCTGAGGAACTAAAGAGTTACTCTTGCCTGCCAAAAATAAAGTGCTCTGTAGTACCCTCATAAAAGTAGGATAGGAGACTTAAAAGCAAAAGGATCATAAGAGACCTTATAAATAACTCCAAGGCCAAAATTTTGTCTTTAGTTTGTCTTAGTAATTAGACATGACTTGTTAATGTGATCAGAAATGTACACTCCTGAGTGTATGCGGTGTCAGACAGGCCACTAAGTAATGTACCAAGTGCCCCATCCCTTACATTCTGGCTTCACCACACCTCACTGGAACTGCCCTCTCATTGTCAGTGTAATCTCAGTGGCTTTTTCTTTAGCCTGATTTGCTTTGCCTTTCTGCACTTGATGTTGCCACCATATCTTGAAATGTTACCTTATCTGTCCTGTTTATTCTCTATGAATAGTCCTTGACATTCGTTGCTAATTCTTTTTCTTTTCCCCCAACCTATCTTTATATACTTTACTCTTTCTACTCTTTAAGTTCTGAGCTCACTCACAGATCACTCCCCAACCTGAATGGTTTTCACACCTATTTCAGAAACTTTTATTTTGATGTCTGTCACCTCATATCTCAGTAAATAAAACTGAACTCCAATGTAGGTGAAGGAGGAACGAGTTGTCCAGAAAGAAGCCATCAATGGATGGCTCATGAGGTATGAATGCCTAGAATATTTGGGAAAAAATGAAATATTATAGCCCAGGAAAGTCTAAAAGAGTAGTAGCAAGAGAATGAGGCTTGGGGAGATAGGCAGAGCCCAGATCAAAGGACTTTAATTGCTGTGCTTAGGCATATCTTTTTAGCAAGAGATGCCATTGAAGAATCTGAAGCAATCACAAAGGTTCATAAGTGATGAAAGCTTCATTTAGAAAGCTCTCAACTGGTAGCCTGGAGAATGGATTAGAGGGAGACTTGGTGAGACAAAGACAGGGAGGATGGAAAAGAAGGTATTTAGAAGGTACTATGAGTAGAAATTTGGTTAATGATTAGAGGCGGTAAAGTATCTAGGATGGCCCCCAGGTTGCTTCTAGTATGAGTAATGGGTTGCTGGTATTATTTATTGGGCTAAGAGAAACAGATTTTGGAGGGAAGAGAGCTCAATTGGATACTCAGGAAGAAACAGCCAGTGGCAATTAGATAAACCCACCTAAAATACAGTAGTGCCTGCTTCAGCAGCACATATCCTAATACTGGAACGATACACAGATTAACACAGCCCCTGCACAAGGATGACATAAAATTTCGTGAAGCATTCCAATAGAGAGAAAAAAAAAATGACAGCATAAAAGTCTAGGCTTTAACAATAGATTTGGTAGTAAAAACCATAGGCATGAGTGAGATTATCTAACAATTATGTTAGTGAAATAATAGTAAACGTCTAATAAGAGTGTTTTCTATGTGCCAGACACTAGTTACAAATCCTTAATATATTAACTCATTTAATCCTGACAACAATTCTATGAGGAAAAGAAGAAAGACGCCCATAGGCAGAAAGAACAAAGAAAAAACAAGTTGGTTAGGCAGGAAGTAAACATGGGAAACCAAGTAACTTTTGAGAAGTAGGCATGAGATTAACTGAACCAAAGTGTCCGTTTAATTTGACAATTGGGTTACTGGGGATCTCATGGAGAACTGTTTCTAAGCAAGAATTCAGACTGCAGGCTATTTGAAGAAAAAGAAGGGACAGAAAGATAGGCTATTAATTGTTGGAGCAAGGAGACCAAGTAGGTGTGAAAGGGAGATGCTGAGTACAGGAGGAAGGGAACCTCCTTCCTTAGACAGGTGGTAAGGATGGATGTTGGAGTAAGTAAATCATCTGTAGCAAGGGGTCCAGGAATGGAGGGAATTCACAGCTCATGCTCATGTTCTCTGTATAGAGGTATACTGGTTATCTGGTGAGAAGGGTGGTGAAGGCTGGAATTGATGCTGGAAAGTGGCCTAAAGAATAAATTGATAGACTACTGATCGTAATTTAAAGATCTAGTGAGGCTGGAAAATGTAGTAGCATCAAGCCAAGATTATGTGGGTTTTTTTCCCTCTAATATACACTGGACACAAAAAAGCAACTATAAATTATGTTGATTTATAGTTTGGAAGTGCTGAGATTAAAAGCCATAGCATTAAAAAGGCAGGAAGGATGCGGGTGAGGCACATCATTAATTTCAATCTGCAACATTCTGATCAGTATATACTGTCAACATGTATGTTTCCAAGTCTAGACTTTTTTTTTTTTTTTTTTGAGACAGAATCTTGCTGTCACCCAGGCTGGAGGGAGTGCAGTAGCATCATCTCGGCTCACTGCAACCTCCACCTCCCAGATTCAAGAGATTCTTGTGCCTCAGACTCCTGAGGAGCTGGGATTACAAACATGCACCACCACTCCCGGATAATTTTTGTATTTTTAGTAGAGACGGGGTTTCACCATGTTGGCCAGGCTGGTCTCAAACTCTTGGCCTCAAGCAATCCACCCACCTTGGCTCCCAAAGTTCTGGGATTACAGGCGTGAGCCACCGCATCTGGCTCCAAGTCTAGACTTTAGATGTGCTTATTCTCAAAGAGAAAAAAATTTCCAGTAGAGTAGCAGAGGTAGCTAGATAGCCCTGGTTTAACCCTGTTAGAACTGATTAAGAATCCAGCATAGAAGCAAAGTATTTAAGCATGTGACTTATATTCTCAGCAAATGTTCCCAAAATCAATAAACGTCTGACCTGAGTGTCTAATATGCTCAGCACTTGGGGAGAGGGGTAGGTATGGCATAAAATATAATCGTTGCTCTAAATGAGTATTATGGAAGACATGACAAACAAATGAAGTCACAGTGCAATAAACAAGATAATACAATTAAGTGCCAAAGCACTTAATATTGATTTTCAAAGCTGAAATATTTTGGAAATGTTTTAAAAGGAGATACAATTTGAGAGTAACTCCCAAATGGGAAAATAATCAAGTGAGTTTTTCTTTGAGCTTTTGTATAAAAGTATCATCAATATATTTATGGAAAAGTTTAAAAGATTACAAAGGGAACTGTTATGAACAATCTCTGACATAAGTAGTATGTGATCAATTAAAAGACAAAAAATATTATGTATGAGTTCATCTACATTTCTAAAACATGTAAAAATAGATAACTTATCTTTGTAGTAGAAAGAGCATTAAGACATGGAGTGACAGACAGTAGTGAAATGACATAGTTTATGTAATCCTTCAGATACCTTAACTTCCTAATCTGTGAAAGGGCTAGAAGTGTAATTGTTCTTTTTATCCACAAAAGGTCTGATTGTGAAACAAATGGTTTGAAGTGTTTTACAAATATAAATTCTTTAAGTGCAGCCAACTAAAATACTAAATTCATTTTGTTAAGCAGAACATTATAGTTCATCATTATAGTTAGAAAGTGGCAACATGCAGATATTTGCCAAATATTAATATAATGGAACAAAACAGAAGGAGAATTTCTTCATGCAGTAGTTGGGAAGGAGAAGAGAGATGTTTTATCACTTCTTAACTAAAACACTTCTATACTGGCTTTTAAATATTGTTTAAAATATCACCAGAGACCAAAACAGAAGATAAATTTCATTTCTATATTTCAGAAAACCTACTTGAATACACTTTGAAACAAGAGTACAACAAAATAGAATATACTTCAAATGTTGAATATACAAACTATTATAGTTCAAATCTGAACACTGGTATTTCCCTCATAAACTTCAACTAAAAAAAAAAAAAAAAGAAAGAAAGAAAGAAAGAAAACTCCAGGTATTAGAGCTACCTGACAAAAATTCATGCTGAGCCTGAACTTCCAAGTGACAGCAGAACTGAAAATGGTATGTCTGCACAAATGCCAGGGCTAAGTGAGTGACACAGGCATGTTACAGCAAAAGGCCAGAGCCAACTGTTAATTTGTCCACAATTAAGAAACTGACAGACTTAAACTACCATATAAAATGTTACATGTAAATTCTATAACAATACTGTGCTAGGTACAAGATTTTTAAAATTTTTCTTTTAATAAAAAAGCTTTACACAAACAAGCCATTAGCTTATTTCAAGAAAGAAAACCGAAAATTAGTCTAAGGCCTTTGTTTTAAATCAGCTTAAGCTATATGATATATATATATGTGTGTGTATATATATATATATATATATATATAAAATCGCACTAGATCTTTTTTTGCTATCCTCTTTCTGAAGTTTTTGGGATCCATTCTTCAATTCACATTCTAAAATACCTATATTAGCAGAGTCTTCACATAGCACCAGTTAAGTGAGAACTGTGCGAACACAGTAATAATTGCTGGTATGCATATAAAATGCATCAAGAATTGCTATATGTAACAATGAGATTACCCATCCCAACCCCTCCCACTGAAAACTATATAACCTCTTACAGAATGTTAGTGTTCCAAGTCTTAGTGTAACTTGATATCGTAGTGAGCTGCTTGGTCCCTTTCAATCCTTTTTCTTATTGATGGGTTCAGTTGTTTCCTACTGTAAGAGGCAGTTTTCTGTCAGCATCTCAATATGTAGTTCATTTCCCACTGAAACATGGGATAGGTAATTTATTTCCAGTAAGTCTGATTGTTTTCGTATATGCATTAAAAATGTTTTAAAGTCTTCTTTGACTTTTCTTGATGACTTCCCTTGCAAATGTTTATGTCAGTACTGCCACTAACAGCCTGAAGTCCATGGTGGAGCTGCTATTTTATTTCTCACATGTCACTAGTCCTTCTGTTTTCATAGTTACAGGAAGGGCAATAGCTGAAGGCGCACTGACAACCACTACGTGGGTCACTGTCTTATTTCCATCTGCTGGTTTTTCTTCTACTAGCTGCAAAGTTTTCACATCATGTTCTTGCTTTTTTGCCACTGCTTCCGATTTAACCTCTGGCCCCTTTATGACTGCACTGATAACTCGAGAAGTAGTCTGGCCAGATGCCTGCTGAGGAGGCATTGATAGTCTCATTACAGGTGTACCATGGGCTATTGAAACAGGGGTAAGTGCTCTCACAGCCAATGGGGTTCCAACAATGTTAATGCTTCCTGATCCAGTCAGATTTGACTTTGTCTGCAGTTGACACTGTGCAAGCTGTGTAGCTGGGATGGTAATAATTTTGGCAGGCTGCATGGTGATTTTGTCTCCATTTTCAGTAGAAGCTGGCATCACAGTAGGGATTGTCTGAATGACTACCTTTGGAGAGGTCGCTGTTGTTGGACTAGTGCTGGTTATTAATGGTGCACCTGCATTAACTGACTGAACTGCCACAGTTGAAATTTTCTGACCCAATGATGTCATTACAACAGGTACCTGCATTGCCACACGAACTGTCCTAGTACATTAGAAAGAAAAAAGCTGATTATATTTAATGCCAACTGAGAAAATAGGTCTCCTGAGTAAAAGATTAATACAAATCCAAAATGTGTAGAATAGTGCTCCCAAATTTTACAGAGGTACTGGCAATCCCTGATGTTTGACACAAACATACCATGATATATTTTAAAAACTAAAGCCTACATTAAGCTCCATCTATAAAACCATAAAAACCAATTCAGGTTATTTAAGACATCTACTTTTTTTTTTTTTTTTTGGAGATGAGGTCTCAGTCTGTCACCTAGGCTGGAGTATAATGGTGCAATCTTAGCTCACTACAACCTCCAACTCCTAAGCTCAAGTGACTCTCCTGCCTTAGCTTCCTGAGTAGTTAGGACTACAGGTGTGTGCCACCATGCTCAGCAATTTTTTACTTTTATTTTATAGAGAGGAGGTCTCACTATGTTGCCAAAGCTTGTGTTGACCTCCTGTCCTCAAGCAATCCTCCTGTCTTAGACTCCCAAAGGGCTATGATTATAGGCGTGAGCCACTGAACCCAGCAAGACATCTACTTTAACAACAATAAAAAATATAATTAAAACATCAAGCACTTTTCAAAGTCCTGACAACACTGGGTTCTTAGAACACTAATATTAAGCAAAAGGACATTTTGTTTTCACCACGGAGACTTTTTAAAAAGTCAATACATTATAACTAATGGTTTGCTTCACTTACCTTGGAGCTGCTGTCGCTGACACAGATGCAGTGGTAGTAGGAGACCTGGATGAAGCATCGTGCCCAGGGGAAGTGATATTCACAACTCTAGCTACACCCTTCTCTGCTCTGGAGCAGTTTACAGGGGATGAATTTTTTCCACTGCGAACAGAGGATGCTGCTTTCAGGAGACTTTCTGCAGACAGTGACACTCGTTCTAATGATTTTTCATCAGTAGTTCCTCCTAAATCTTCATTACAGGTTTCACTTTTGTCATCATCTATGACCACTATGTTTTTGGGCATATCCTTGAACTGATATACAAGCCTCTGTCCTTCAACCTTTGCAAGAATTCCCCTTTGGTAGTAGTATCTGTAAGGGGAAAATGTACCAAATGAATCAAGTATATTATTTCTCCACCCCACTCCACCCCCACCAAAAAGACCACGTACAGTGGATACTAACAGAAACATTCCCTTATCCCTAATAACAGATGAGAAAAAAACAAACTCTTACTGCCTAGACTGCTCAAAACGTTACAATTTAGAGTAGGAATCAAGTTGGAACCTGGGGCCAAGGTCCTACAAACTTAAGGTCTATAAACTGGCTGAAAGTTCATTCTTTTTCTTAAAAGAAATAATTTACCTTATCATTGAATATTTTACTATACTGACAATGGTAGAAATTATTTTGTGATTTACATAGGTTATAAAAACAAACTGATATTACTGGAAAAATTACCTAAGCCACACTTACTTAGTAGAGATATGCGAATACTGTCACATAAACCATGTGTTCACTTAAAAACACCCTTAATTAGAAGAAGCCATGTACTTAACAATGAAAGAATTTTGTGGGTTTATCAAACTGATAATTTTTTTTTTTTTTTTTTTTTTTTTTTTTTGAGACAGAGTCTCGCTCTGTCGCCCAGGCTGGAGTGCAATGGCACCATCTTGGCTCACTGCAACCTCCGCTTCCTGGGTTCAAGCAATTCTATTACCTCAGCCTCCCGAATAGCTGGGATTACAGGCGAGCACCACCAGGCCCGGCTAATTTTTGTATTTTTAGTAGAGACAGGGTTTCCCCATGTTGGCCAGGCTGGTCTCGAACTCCTGACCTCAAGTGATCCACCTGCCTCAGCCTCCCAAAGTTCTGGCATTATAGGCGTGAGCCACCGTGCCCCGCCAAACTGATAAAACTTAAGATAAATTTTCCTATCAACATAAATCCATTTATAACAAACTCCTAAAAACTAAAAAACTAACTTTAGGAACCATAATTTGTTTAGGTTTAATTTTTTTTTAAGCCTACAACTTCATAATTTCTATTAAGAAACAGTCCTAAGTACAAAAGCACATTTTCTGCAAAAATGAATTTTCCAATTATGGTAAAATTATAAGCACGTAGACCAAACTCCTATCTCCCCACCTACTTCCAAATCTAAGAAGCTCCTCTAGAATATACCCCAAAGTTAAAAGTTGTAAAGGATTTTCAGCTTCTCTTTAAACAGCTAATAGATAATATAAAGAAATACATAAATTTTGTTTGAATACTAGCTCATTTGAGTTTTTACCTCAAAGCTCGTCCCATGGTTTCATAGTTCATGTCTGGTTTGTTCTTATGCTTTCCCCAAAGCTTAGAGACAGCCTTTGAATCCACCAGCTTGAATATGCCTTTTTCTCTCTGAGTCCATTTAATATACCTGGGACAAGTATTTTTATCTTGAAGTAGATCTAAAAGGAACTCCCACAAATAGGTTGTGTTTCCTTTAAAAACAATGACAGACATTGATTAAAAATTCATTAACATAATTAAATACATAATTAAAAGCAAATAAAGTGTCCTTCATTGTAACATAAAAATCCTGAATATACTTGTTTCTACTTTTTTTTTTTTTTTTTTGGGAGACGGAGTCTTGCTCTGTCGCCCAGGCTGGAGTGCAGTGGCACAATCTTGGCTCACTGCAACTTCCACCTCCCAGGTTCAAGCAATTCTCCTGCCTCGGCCTCCCAAGTAGCTGGGATTACAGGCACATTCCACCACACCCGGCTAATTTTTATATTTTTGGTAGAGACAGGGTTTCACCATGTTGGCCAGGCTGGTCTTGAACTCCTGACCTCAGGTGATCCGCCTGCCTCAGCCTCCCAAAATGCTGGGATTACAGGCGTGAGCCACTGTGTCCGGTCTGTTTCTACTTTTAAAAAATGGTATCCCCTATGTATGCTTACAGTTATGATGCTAAAATAAAGGTTCTGGCTTTTATACTATTACATATCACCCTATCCTAGATTTTGAGTTCAGTAAAGGCAAAGGCATAATTGCTTAGGCAAAGTTAACCTGAATTAAACAGAATCAAACTTATTAGTTTATACAGATTTAAACTCTGAATAAATTTATTTACACCTTTCTTTATCATATGATAAGCCTAAATTCCATGATCAAAATTCATCAAAAGGTACTTAGTAATTTTATTGGATAGGCAAGCAAAATACAATGAAATGTGTAAAACTTTTAGGCCTCAGACCTAGGGTCTTTTTGTAAGAAACTTACTTTTCTTTGATTCACCTACAGGCATGAACTCTGAGGTATATGTATTATTAAGTGCAAACTACCCTCAACCCTTCAAGCATTTTCTTAACATTTTCCTCTGTACTACCAGTCAATTAAGACTTGATAGCAAAGAACATTACTGTTGGCTGGGTGTGGTGGCTCACACCTGTAATCCCAGCACTTTGGGAGGCTGGGAGGCGGGCGTATCACGTGAGGTCAGGAGTTCGAGACCAGCCTGGCCAACATGGTGAAACCCCATCTCTACTAAAAATATAAAATTTAGCTGGGCATGGTGGCACGCACCTGTAATCCCAGTTACTTGGGAGGCTGAGGCACGAGAATTGCTTGAACCCAGGAAGCTGAGGTTACAGTGAGCCGAGATCGCACCACTGCGCTCCAGCCTGGGTGACAGAGTTTTTAACCGTGTCTCAGGAAAAAAGAAAAAAAAAGAACATTACTGCCTCTAAAAACAGATTTAAAAAAAAAAATTTCTAATCACTTTCTACTGATTACACCCAATAGACGGAAGATAATGTTTAAAGGATTTCATTATATATACTTATATCTTAAAATCTGAGGTCCTAAAATGGAAAAATATGGTAATTCCTTAAAATCAGTCAAATATTCATCAAATGTTAACTGTAACATTAGCTCTGGATCACACTACTAGTAAAATTTTAAAATGAGGAAATATTAGGATATTTCTGCAGAATAAAATGCTTATTCATCGCATACCATGCTTAAGGAGATGAATTTAAAACCTGGTCCCTGCCTCAAGGAATTTATAATTTAGTTGAGAAGGGAAAAGAAAGTAGATGACAAGTTAAACAACAATGCAAGAAATAAATAACAATTTGAAACAATATAAGGTCTATCACAAAGCAATGCATAATTAATTATATTCCAAATAATCTAGAAAATATGTCTGTGGGATTCCAGGAGTGAAAATAAAGTGGACTGGGAGGCCATCGTGAAGTCTTGGAAGATGGCTAGGATGTGCATAAAAGAACAAAAAGGAATCTGGGCAAGTAAAATAAAAAACTTAATCCCAAAAGGAAGAAAGTATCACACTTTTTTCTCCCTTATTATGGAGGAGAGAGTAGTGGGCAGCGGTCATTAGAAGAGGCTTTTCAGACTGTTTTTATTTTATTCCCTTCATAACCTCTAGGTGCCAAGGTTCTTATTAATAGAAGAACAGAAGGCTGGGCGAGGTGGCTCACGCCTGTAATCCCAGCATTTTGGGAGGCCAAGGTGGGTGGATCACCTGAGGTCAGGAGTTCATGACCAGCCTGGCCAACATGGTGAAACCCTATCTCTACAAAAATATGAAAATTAGCCAGGCATGATGGCGGGTGCCTGTAATCCCAGCTACTCGCGAGGCAAAGGCGGGAGAATCACTTGAACCCTGGAGACGGATGTTGCAGTGAGCAGAGATCACGCCACTGCACTGCACTGCACTGCCTGAGCGACAGAAGGAGACTCCGTCTCAAGAAAAAAAGAAAAAAAAAAAAGAACAGAAAAGAGTCCTGAGACGAAAAAGATAGGTCATCTGTAGGATTCCATGCACTATTCGTTTACTATCCTTAAATCCAGATCTAAGATACAGGCTATGTGGGAAGCTTCCAAAACAAGCCACCACTACCCCAACACCTTCAATCAAAATACTGATGTTTTGTCTCTGGCATTTCACTTTCATTGTGGCTTTCCATGAAATCCAGTAAATTCATTAATAACGCAGAGTTCAACCCATTATGCATCTACTGACCTAAAAAAGCTGACCTTCGGCCAGGCGTGTTGGCTCACGTGTGTAATCCCAGCACTTTGGGAGGCCGTGGCGGGCGGATCACCTGAGGTCGGGAGTTTGAGACCAACCTGACCGACATGGAGAAACCCCATCTCTACTAAAAATATAAAAATTAGCCGGGCGTGGTGCCACATGTCTGTAATCCCAGCTACTCGCGAGACTGAGGCAGGAGAATCGCTTGAACCCGGGAGGCAGAGGTTGCGGTGAACTGAGATCACGCCATTGCACTCCAGCCTGGGCAACAAGAGCGAAACTCCACCTCAAAAACAAAACAAAACAAAACAAAAAAAAATGACTTTTAACTTTACAATGTTACATTTGTATCTCTAGGACCCTATTACACCAGCATCAGTACCTAAAAACTATTAAAACAAACCATGTATCATCTTCAGTTACATAAAATTTTTTTTTTTGCATTTTTATTTTGTTCACATAGTAGTAAATGTGAGCAAAGATTTTACTCTGGAAGAAATGTTTGTATAACATAGACAATGCCCTGTACATAAGAAATGTTTGTATAACATAGACAATGCCCTGTACAAACATCTGAATGTTTCCATGTTTTGAATTAAACTCATCAAAACCCCTCATATTATCTTTAAACACTCACTGCACCCATGTTGCCATCCCCAAGTTAAAATGAACAATTCTAAGGAGGCCAAGGCTGAAGGATCACTTGAGCCTAGGAGTATGAGAATAGCCTAGGCAACATAGGGGGACCCGTCTCTAAAAAAATTTTAAAATTAGCCAGACACGGTGGTATGTGCCTGTGGTCCCAGCTACTTGGTAGGCTGAGGCAGAAGAATACTTTAGCCTGGGAGGCTGAGGCTGCAATGAGTTATGATCCTGTCACTGTATTCCAGCCTGGGTGACAAGAGTGAGACCCTATCTCTAAAGAAAAAAATTATTAAATATTATATTTCTGGTTTTAGGGAAAACAGGATTCAGAAAGAGAAGCTTTCTTTACCAGGTAATAAGGAATTTGCCTACGACAAACATAATTATCACAATTTTACAGCAGAAAAAACATTGGCTGGATTTTGAATACAGGTTTCACTGTAATAGCTTTAATTAATTACAACACACTGCCTCGAATTTAATACAGACTGAAATTGTAATGAGATGTGATTTTAATTGGTAAAAACTGGTCACGGTTTTTCTCCAGTGTTAAGCAAAAGATGTTTGAGTATAAGTGATACCACTGAGGATAAGAATTATATAAAAAGACAACAGTAATAACTGTATATTTACAGTTTAGTTTTCTAATATTTACTATGTTAACTTTTAAAGTTTTCAATATAAATTAAAAGAAGAAACCTAAGATGTTAGAAGTGTACAACAACCAAAGACAAACAAGGAAATAAGAAAAGTATCCTAAGCCTCTCCCAAATTGGGTCACCAGTTCCTGAGTAAGTGTTCAATGTCACTTTTTTTTTTTTTTTTTTTTTGACCTAACGAAATACCGAATTTCTTGGTAGGCTTACTGGAGACAATTTTTTTTTAAACTAGACTTAATTTCTGTTTTAATTACTTAAAATTATTAAGTCAAACCACCTGATAAGGACAGAATAAATTTAAATATATTAATGTAAAATTTATCCAACTATTGAATATTGGTCTGAAAATACTTATCATGAAAGTGATCAATTTTTGGTTATCAGATTGGCAGACAGAACACATCTAAAACCACTACTGAAACGATACTTTATCTGTCAGAATCTGACTGACAAGAAAATTAAAGGCCAGGTGCAGTGGCTCATGCCTATAATCCCAACACTTTGGGAGGCCAAGATGGGAGGATCGCTTGAGGCCAGGGGTTTGGAACAAGCCTGGGCAAAACAGGGGCACTCTGTTTCTACAAAAGATTTTAAAATTAAAAAAAAAAAAAAAAAAGATAAAAAAGTAATAAAAATAATTTTAAAAAGAAATGATACTTGAAATCATCTTACTCAACAAATTAGGAAAGCACACAATGGGGGAGGTTTGGTGCTGTTTTCATTTTTAATCAGGATACACAAATTCTAAAGCAAAAATAGGCAAGGGGCAGTGGCACATGCTTATAATCTCAGCACTCTGGGAGTGTGAGGCCGGAGGATCTCTTGAAGCTAGGAATTCGAGACCTGCCTGGGCAACAAAGCACAAGACCCCATTTCTTAAAAAAAAAAAAAATTAGCTGGGTGTGGTGGTGTGTGCATGTAGTCCCAGCTACTTGGGAGGCTATAAGCACAGTAGCGCAAGGCTGCAGTGAGCTATGGTCATGCCACTGCATTCCAGTCTGTAAAAATAAGTCAATAAATAAGCAAAAACATGGTTTTGTTCTGAATTGTGACTGATGTGACTGACATTTATTGATTGGAAAATTAAATTTAGCTCGCCTTGAATTCTTCTAAACAGTTAAGAAGTTATGTATCAGGCTAGTTGCGGTGGCTCATGCCTATAGTCCCAGCACTTTCAGAGGCTGAGGCAGAAGGATCACTTGAGCCTAGGAGTGTAAGACCTGCCTGGGTGACAGTGAGACCTCATCTATACAAAAAATTAAAAAAAAGAAAAAAGAAATTAGCCAGGCATGGTGGCATGTGCCTGTGGTCCCAGCAACTCAGAAGGCTGAGGCGGGAAGATAACTTAAGACCAGGAGATCAAGGCTGCAATGTGCCATGATCACACCACCACACACCAGCCTGGGCAACAGAGCAAGACACTGTCTCACAAAAATAAGAAAAGAAAGAAATTATTAGAAACAAGGCTTAGTTGTAAACCCCTTTGAATTATGGGTAGCTATATATGAGGATGGGTGCTATTATCCCGTAAGTCAATGGTTCTTAAGGAGGATATGTATCAGACATCCTTCGGACTTTTTCCAAAAGTCCCTATATCCCCCATGATACAACTATGGCTACAGAATCTCTGTGGTGTAGGAACTGGGCACAGATATTTTGAAAAAGCTCCCCACGTGATGCTGATACATCCCTTATTAAGAACTATTGCCAACAACAGTATTCTCATATGTGCATGTACTAGAAATAATTTTCTTACAAATACAAAAATGTCACCTAACCGGAAAAAAATCATCTCACTTCCAAAGCAACCCTCCCCAAATTACCTTTTCCTTCTCTTGGTTTCTTCTTTATACCTAACTCAGGAGACCCATTGGAAATTGGTGATTGCTGGGTCTTTGGTTTACGGCCAACTGAAAAAATAAGATATTGAAACCATACGTTGAAAACAAGAAAAATATGAGAGGCACGATTAGCAGACTTTCTGATTACACATTATTCATTTAAATGGATACTAATTTGTAGATGAATATACTCTGTATGAAAAGCTGCTTCTAAAAGGAGTATTACAAACACTTTTGTATTTTAGATTACAGCAGTTAGTAGTAATCTCTGTCATACACATTGGCAGAGCCTCGACTGCCATATACATTGCTCAGAGCCTTGATTTGCCAATCTTTTTTTTTTTTTTTTTGAGACAGAGTCTTGCTCTGTCGCCCAGGCTGGAGTGCAGTGGCACGATCTCCGCTCACTGCAACCTCTGCCTCCCGGGTTCAAGCAATTCTCCTGCCTCAGCCTCCCAAGTAGTTGGGACTACAGGTACCCACTACCACACCCAGCCAATTTTTTGTATTTTTAGTAGAGACGGGCTTTCACTGTATTAGCCAGATGGTCTCCATCTCCTGACCTCGTGATCCGTCCGCCTCGGCCTCCCAAAGTGCTGGGATTACAGGCATGAGCCACTGTACCCAGCCTTGCCAATCTTTTATATTAGTGTAGCAATAGAAACAAATCCTAGTAAAAACTTAATTTGTTTTCTGTTCTACAGGATGGTGAGAAACAGCTTTAGCAACTTATTGCAGAAGATCTGATAATTTGCAAAGCCCTTTGAACTCAAATGAGGAAAAGTAAAAAATATCAAACACTCTCTACTGCTCTGGATCAGTTAATTCACCAGAATGTAAGCATAAGCGTTTCAATTTCCCCACTTCCACATGCAGATACATCACAAGGCTAAAAAAACTTCCAAGTGATTTCATATGTCTAATAAAGGTTTGTGTCCTTCCCTTTTGTTCCTCCTCATTTTTGCCATAAGGCTCTCTCAGACAGACTAGCATCCACAATGAATAGAAAAAGTAAGGGCTATATACTTTTCTACACAAAAGAGGATTAAGCCTGTAATTAGTTATATTCAATCCTGAGCACAGATGAACACTGGCAGGTGAGAGGCAGACTCAAGAAATAAATTGGGAATACTTAAGTATGTTGTATTTTAAAATCAAATACATATATATACACACACATAAATACATACACTTTTTTTTTTTTTTTTGAAGAGATGGAGTCTCACTCTGTCACCCAGACTGAAGTGCAGTGACGTGAACACAGCTCCCTACAGCCTGGGCTCAAGCAATCCTCCCACCTCAGCCCCCTAAGTAGCTGGGACTACAGGCGTGCACCACCACACCCAGCTAATTTTTGTTATTTTTTTGTAGAGATGAGTTTTACCATGTTGCCCAGGCTGGTCTTGAACTCCTGAGCTCAGGCAATCTGCCCAACTCAGCCTCCCAAAGTGCTGGGATTACAGACACAAGCCACAGCACTCGGCCATATTTTAGGATCAAATATATTATTACTGATTTGGTGACTGTTCTATATCTGAGATTTCTGATGTCACTCTATTCTTCATTAGGAAGCATTAGATTAATTATATAAAGAGCTAATTAAAGCATCTTAACATCTGTATTTCAAAATGCAGATATACTTTAGAATTCTGGTAATTGTAATCAGAAGTCTGTTTTAACAAAAAGTAAAACAGAAAGTTCACTGGTCTCTGTTAGAATACAGCTTAATTACTCAATTTAAATAATATTTATACATATGAATCAGACAGTAATAAAACTAACATCTTCATCATCTCCTAAATTCTAGCACAAAAGCCCAACTTAGTAGAAAAGTTAGTGCAAAAAGGCTTAATTTATTTTCTCATAAAGCGACACGTCCAAAGTCATGTTCCTTGATTTTTCCTCCGTAGGAAAATGCGTTCTATAGTCATATTAACTTTTAGAACACCATATGCTATCTTCTCTTGGAAGATAGCAAGATCCACAATGCACATTAGTATATTAAAGGCTCTCAAAATAAAAAGAGGGACTGCTATTAAAAAAGAACCTATCTAAGTTTGTATATCCCAAATATACTTAACCACAAAAATATAAATAATGATACTCTTATTCTTCATTGTCTCCCTTATGGTACTAAGTATAGACAGAATGGTTACATGTATTTTTTTTTTCTTTGAGACAGGGTCTCACTCTGTCGCCCAGGCTGGAATGCAGTGGCACGATTATGGCTCATTGTAGCCTCCCAGGCTTAAGCAGTCCTCCTGCCTCAGCCTCCCGAGTAGCTAGGACTACAGGCATGTGCCACCACACCTGGCTAATTTTTTTTTTATTCCTTGAGATGAGGTCTCACTATGTTGCCCAGGCTGGTCTTGAACTCCTAAGCTCAAGCAATCCTCCTGCCTCAGCCTCCCAAAGTGCTGGAATTACAGGCCTGAGCTACCACACCCAGCCTTGTAATTTTTAAATGGTCACTAAGAGCTTTCACAGAAATAAATAAAATTGTATTAAATTGGCAAAGTATTTCCTGGATTATATCATATCATATAATGGGAGCCACATCCTGGCTCCCTACATGGCCCCTGTTTTTCATGTTCTTTTAAAGGTGGTTTTTTTTTTTTTTTTTTTTTTTTGAGACAGAGTCTTACTCTGTCACCCAGGCTGGAGTGCGCTGGTGCAATCTTGGCTCACCACAACCTCCACCTCTCGGGTTCAAGCGATTCTCCTGCCTCAGCCTCCTGAATAGCTGGGACTACAGGCATGCAACACCATGGCTGGCTAAGTTTTGTATTTTTAGTAGAGACAGGGTTTCATCATGTTGACCAGGCTGGTCTTGAACTCCTGACCTCAAGTGATCCACCCACCTCAGACCCCCAAAGTGCTGGGATTACAGGCGTGAGCCATCATGCCTGGTATTAAATCTAAACAAACATTTCTTAAGTATTTTGTGACAGCTCTCATTGGATGCAACCAGCCAAGTGCTATAGCAGGCAGTGGGTAAATAAGGCTATTTATATGTATGCCTTTTGTTTTGAAATGCTTACATCAGGAAGTAACTCTTCCTCCTAAATTCTCTCATATATACCTCTCTTGAGATGCATATAATCTACATGTATTGCAAGTGGGAAGACACTGTCTTATTCTCATCTCCCTTACAACAATGACCACAGAATGGTACACACTGTGGCAATCTGAAACACTATATTTAATGAAGAGAAGAAAATACCATTATTTCAAACCCACCTTTATTTTTGCATTTTACTCTAAAATGTGAAGAGTTAGAGAAGAAAGGAGAATTAGATGAATACCCAATTACTTAGAATGTCATTTCTTTCCAATTTTACCTTTGATTTCAACAGAAAAAGACCCACTTACTGCCCATTTCCTCATGATGTTGAAAATGTGCTATTGGGATGAGGGGAGCAGAAATTTCAGCAGGAGTCAAATAGTAAGTGGAAATGCTCTTTACCTACTGGTGAGTTTATGTCAATCAGAAGTCTCTATCAGCAATCTTAGTGTTTCAAAGCAGAAGGTATAAGGTAAAAATAGCATGATATATAATAAATATGAATATTGTATATAGTATGATATATAAATGATATATATATTTAGTATGACTATACATATATATATAGGAATATTATATATATATATGTATATCACTGTTTATTTAGGTTTTTTGAGATAGGGTCTTGCTATGTTGCCCAGGTTGGCCTCAAACTCCTGGACTCACGCAATCCTCTCACCTCCTGAGCAGCTGGGACTAAAGGGTGCCTGACTTTTTAAAAAATATCCATGAAAGCAAGGGAAGACAAGACTTTGTAAAATAAAGAATAAAATGTTGTGTGTGTGTGTGTGTGTGTGTGTGTGTGTGTTTTAAGTAACCAAGTACCCATAAAAGGGTCAACAAGAAGATGGAGTAAGACAAGGTGCAGGGAATCTCTGATCTGCCTTCTGTGTGTCTAACACCTGTTAAATATCATTGTCAGGCAATTATCCTCAAGCCTTACATACTAACTCCTTTAAACAGTATGAGTACGTTAAAATACTAAATTTAAAATCTCAATGTTGATTCTTTGAGAATATCTGGTTAACAGCAATCTTAAATCTACAGCATATACTACTTTCTATGTCCCTTGATGAGGAAAAAGAGAAAAATTTTCACCTGCCTTCTCAGAAATGTATAAATATACTCTACCTTTTTTCTTTTTCATTGGTTCATGGCTATCTGGTGATGTTGGAATAGGAGAGGTATCCATGGGTTCAGACTCTTCAGTTGACACCTCCACTACAGTTTCTGTAATGACATCTGGCCTCATAGCAGCATGGATAAATTCTGGAGTTGATACACAAGGAGGAACAAACACTTCCACTATAAAAAAAAGTTGAAAAATTAAAATTTCCCACCCCCATCAATGTTTCTCATGTGGACAGTTCAATATTTAGAAGAGGCGAGGTTTGTTAAGAATTAATCAAAGCAGGATAAGAGCTTAATACTGAAGAAGTTAATTTGCTGAATATTCAATATGATTTAAACTACATAAGGAAAATAAATGCACAGAAAATCAACTTAAGGAAAAATGTTAATCCTCTGGGTAAGGCAAGGACCATGAGTAGTCACTCCACTCTTTCACACTTATATTTTCAAACTCATTGTAGAAAAATTCTAAATTATTCTAACAGTTGTGAAAACATTTGAAAATAATAGTATAATAGTGAGTTAGTTAATAATTACTTTCCATCCACATATCCATCATTATTTTTTAACAGGTAATATATGCATGTGGCTCAAAATGTGAAAATTTATAAATATGTACTCAGTAAAACATAAGCACCTATAGTTCATTTTAGAATATGAAAAGGAAAACTTGCTCATTACAGACAAGAAATATTACCTTTCAGTATTTCAAGTTTTTTTTTTTTTTTTTTTTTGAGACGGAGTCTCGCTCTGTCACCCAGGCTGGAGTGCAGTGACATGATCTCGGCTCACTGCAGGCTCTGCCCCCCGGGGTTCACGCCATTCTTCTGCCTCAGACTCCCGAGTAGCTGGGACTACAGGCGCCCGCCACCTCGCCCGGCTAATTTTTTGTATTTTTAGTAGAGACGGGGTTTCACCATGTTAGCCAGGATGGTCTCGATCTCCTGACCTCGTGGATCCGCCCATCTCGGCCTCCCAAAGTGCTGGGATTACAGGCCTGAGCCACCGCGCCCGGCATTTAAAGTTTTATTTAATGTTAAACTTTTATTTAATGTAACAGTCCTGATGTTTTAGTCACTAAAACAGTAGGTACAGATTGTTATCTGGTATTCTAGTACATACAATAATGTTGTTCTGGCTTCCTTCTAATGTGCACAAATAACCAAGATATGACATTTCTATTTCAATTAAGAGATACAGTTAATACATACTATCTTAGATTAATAGATTGACCGAAAATGCTGCAAATTTATTCTCATATCTCTGAGTAATACACAGGATTCTATTCAAATTAAGAAGTATGGTTGCTCTTACTGTAAATCCCAATGAGAAGGTGAGCCAGTCTTTTTGTATCAAGTCAAATTAACATTTGGGCATTAAATTAAAATTAGGACAAATCAGAATTGGACAAAATGACTATCAAAGTTGTTCTTAAAGACTAAGAGGGACCACAAAAAAATAAAAACTCACACTCTGAAGGATGTGTGGAAAAAAATAGCAAAAGCTCCCTTCTCTCTCTACCATGTGTGGTTCTCTGGAGTTACTGCCTATTTATCATTGAATAAAGGATTGAAAGTGGCCCTAACAGGCAACTGCTCCCATCTATCATACTCTGAAGGACTATGAAGGCTTATAACTTGCCCAGAGTTAAGGAAATAGACATGACAGTATAAATAGCTACTTAATAAATATTTGTCTATCGATAGTGGGTATTTTCTGTATCATTTGTTATGAAAATTAAGTATTTAAGACTTGGAGGCCTTGACAAATAAAGTTCAATTACTGCTGTCATATATTCACGTGTAATGTACCTTTGAGAATTCCCAACAATTCCACTGGATTAAAAAAACAAAACAAAACTTTATTTTAGACATATGAAGTAGTATGACATGTTTAACATAAGAATGAACAGTTTACATACCAGGACTTCTTGAATCCCTCAAGCAGGTAGGAGATTCCATATGAAGCAGGGCTTCAGCAGCTTCAATTGTCTTATCTGTACAGTGCGCATTACTGCTATGAACTGATGCTTCCACTGGAGGAAAAATAAGTTCTACTCAATTAAAAATACACTAAACACATGACTAAAACATATTACTAAGAAATAAACATATTCACTCCTGAAAGAGAAATGAAAAATAAATAAATATAAAATAACATGAGTAACTCTAAGCCATTGATATCTATTCATCTATATAAATTACAGAAATAATTTTTAAAAAGCTAGTATCTACATTTTATAAAATGAATACTGATATAAAATGAATGTTGATTATAAAGTAACCAATGACATTGATTAGAAATTACTGAGAAGTTGGCCAGGCATGGTGGGTCACGCCTGTAATCCCAGCACTCTGGGAGGCCAAGGAGGATAGACCTTGGTCAGGAGTTTAAGACCAGCCTGACCAACATGGTGAAACCCTGTCTCTACCAAAAAATACAAAAATTAGCTGAGCATGGTGGCACATCCTGTAATCCCAGCTACTCGAGAGGCTGAGGCTGGAGAATCACTTGAACCCAGGAGGTAGAGGCTGCAGTGAGCCAAGATCGCACCACTGCACTCCAGCCTGGGTGACAGAGTGAGACTCTGTCTCAAAACAACAACAACAAAAGAAATTACTGAGAAGTTTCTGAATCTTACTGAAAGGAAAACAAAGAAAGATCCTTGAAATTTGAACCCTGCATCAATTTTAGGCCAATACTAACTTGTGGGAAGGGAGGAAGGGTCAGGGAGAGGCTGGTTGTAGATTAACAACCTTGTGAAGGCAACTATATATTTTGATGTATTGCCATTAAAGCCAGGGCACCTAACAGAATCATGCTGCGCTAATTTAATCAATTAATTCAATTCTTACAGACCCTCTTGAATGACTGAGTAAGCCCTCCATGTCCAAGGGTTCTGCATCAGCAAAGTCAACCAACCTCAGATTGAAAATATTGCAGGGGGGCCGGGCGTGGTGGCTCACGCCTGTAATCCCAGCACTTTGAGAGGCTGAGGCGTGCGGATCACGAGGTCAAGAGATCGAGACCATCCTGGCCAACATGGTGAAACTCCTTCTCTATCAAAAACATAAAAATTAGCCGGGCATGGTGGTGGGCACCTGTAGTCCCAGCTACTCAGGAGGCTGAGGCAGGAAAATCACTTGAACCTGGGAGGCGGAGGTTGCAGTGAGCCAAGATCACACCATTGCACTCCAGCCTGGGCGACAGAGTGAGACACTGTCTCAAAAAGAAAAGAAAATATTGCAGGGGAGGGGGAGGCAATAAAAAAAATACAACAATTAAAAATACAGTGTAAATACTACAGCATTTTGTATAAGGGACTTGATTAAGCATTCTAGGATTTCAGTATCTGCCAGGTGGAGGAGGCATCCTGGAACCAATAGCCCAGGTATACTGAGGGACAACTGTACTCTCCAGGCAGGGCTGCCTAAAGATGGATAACAACATGCATTATATTTACTGCCAGAGTACTTGGGAACTTTCTTTATAATTAACCTCGCTCTCTTCAGAGCCTCAGTGGGTTTTAACCTAAGACTTTTTCTTAGTTTATTCTTCCCATGAAGGCTTCAAATTCTACCACCCTTTGTATCTCTCCTCTTCTAGCACTTCCTTTATGCTTTGCTGATTATGTTACTTGTAAAACAATGTGTACAGCAGTCAGTGGTTTGGGCTTTCAGGTCCAACAGCTTGGGTTCCAGTCTCTGCCACTTATTTCTGTTACCTGAGGTAAGCAACTTAATCTCTCTCAAACTTCAATTTCCCCTTTCATAGAGCAAGAATATGATAATTTCTTATCATTCCTGTAAGATTATAAACTTCTTGAGGTCTGGGGGGCTAGCTTAACCCATCTTTACATATGCCATGGTTCCCAACATAGACTTTTCATGGAGCAGACATGCGGATTTTTTTTTTTTTTTGAGATGGAGTCTCGCTCTGTTGCCCAGGCTGGAGTGCAGTGGCATGATCTAGCTCACTGCAACCTCCACCTCTCAGGTTCAAGTGATTCTTCTGCCTCAGCCTCCTGAGTAGCTGGGATTACAGGCACATGCCGCCAGGCCCGGTTAATTTTTGTATTTTTAGTAGAGACTGGGTTTCACCATGTTGGCCAGGCTGGTTTCGAACTCCTGACCTCAGGTGATACACCCGCCTCGGCCTCTCAAAGTGCTGGAATACAGGCATGAGCCATCACGCCAGGCAGATATTTCTTTTATGTACTGAATTAAGGACAACCCACTGACCTTACAAGAAAATCAGCAATTCAAGAACAAATTTTATTATCTTAATAATATATTAACTGACTTAAAATATTGAACAGTTAACTTAGTAAGATGTTCTGAAACATGAATATTTAAGAGTCTCTAACTTGACAGATTTTTTTTAAGATGTCCCCTAAAGGAACTAAAAGTAAATGTTGATACAAATTTCATAAAGTCATATTACAAATTCATAAGCACTATACACTAATGATATGAATCTTTTAAAATTGTTTCCAGGAAACTTTTAATTGGGGGAAAAAAATCCAGTTCGTCTCAAAGTTCCCTAAATGCTAAAGCCTCAGTCTTAAACAACAGTCATTTGGAAAGCATTTATTTTAAAAATCCAATGACTGTTTTACCACCTGTTGCACATCATCCACAAGGTACTGGGTCTCTCCAGTTGCTCTTTCCATTTATGGAAATCTGTTCAAAGCTAAATGGTTCCAGAGAGGCAGCCAAACCTCTAAGTAAATCTATCTTTAGGTGACCCTGCTTACTCTTATCTGCAGCTTCACTGAAGCAAAGGATTCAATCAGCCTGTGTAGCTCAACTTTAAGAAAACTTAGCATTATTAAGTATGACATATTATCATTCTCAATTATTGTTTTCAAAGTGCCTCCCTACAATACTCACATACACTAAGAAAAAAAAAAACCTTCAAAAGCAAATTCTCCAGTTTTTAAAATTTATAAAAGCAAGCATTCTCTTTAAAGTCTGCTTGTGTTGCAATTTAGCTCTTGTCTTAGGTGCTATTAATGAACTCCTGGGTAAACTAATTCCTTATGTAATTGTATTAAGACACACCCTAAAACTTTACCATATTAAAATCAGAGCTTCAAGTATTCAATAATAATACAGCAAGAGAATTTTACCAGTTTTTTTTAATGTTTCAAGTTATAAACAAAATGAAATTTGCCTAACAGTTACATATTACATGCCCTGAATTCTTACGTAGTTTGAGGCACATTTTCAAAACCATGATTTTGTGTTATTAAAATTGTTATGTCAATAGAAGTTACTTCTTCAAGGTGTAATTCTTGCACATATTTCTGACCTCAACTTCCCCTTCCCCCCTAAAATTCAACATATTATATATCTCAGAAATATTTTATATTTACAGAGTAAAATACATACACTTAGAAAATTTACTCATTCATACTTTAAATTTAAGATGACAACATAAAATACGCATAAATTACCTATGAAGTTATCAGCCAGAAGATCTAATACTCTATGTACAACTGACAAATGGTTGCTGACATTTACCATGTGCCCAGACCCTGTGCTATAAACCTGACACAAGTGTGAACAGATCTCTGGCCTCATGAAGCTTATATAGGTTGGGCATGCCTTATCCAAAATGCTTAGGACCAGAAGTGTTTCAGATTTTGAATTTAAAAAAATATATATCTGCACTATATATTTCCAGTTGAATATCCCAAATCTAAAAATCCAAAATGCTTTAATGGGCATTTCCTTTGAGTGTCACATCAGTGCTCAGTTTTGGATTTTATAACGCTCAATCTACAGTTCAGAGAGCATTAAATGGAAGATATTTCAAAACTAAATAAAAATGTAAAATAAACTTACTTTGTAAGTTACAAGCATGTTAAGAGGAACACTGATTACTTTTTTGCTGCTTACTAATTTTATCTCGTCATTTTTATTTACTAACTAAAATAATGCAAAACACAAAAATCTAAGAGGCTGTTCTCAGATCAATTTACAATAATGTACTAATGCCAGTTTCCAAAACTTAACACATTTTGTAAAAGTGAGCACTATCTTTTTATTTTTGTTTACATAAGTCAAGTAACTTTTGACAACAGAAATTTAAGAAATATTTCTCCTACTTGTTTCTGTAATTCAAAAAAAAAATACTATTTTGTTCAGATCAATAATTCAAATAAAATTTCAACTATAATTTTGCACATTTCTTAAGAGTAAGCATGAATTTAACAGTGTTGCGCAATCAAAGTAAGCAAGCTACAGGCAAGAGCTGAAAAGCAGAATTCCTTATCTTACTTAAAACTTGCTTTACTGGTATCTTTCTACATCTATGAAATTTATAGAAGGAAAAAATAAATAACTCATTTTAAAAATAGAAACAATGAGCTAAAAGTAGTCTGACAGGTATCATTTTCTAGTTACCACTGGTAGTGGCTATTGCTGGTCAATCCCTCTTGAAATAAATTTCAAGAACTGTTTTACTTTTTATTACAGTACCAAAAATAATATTTGCTTGTACCTTCATTTAATATTGGTAAATATCTTCTTGTTCCATTTCTATCTTTCTAATCAACCGGTGTTTGTATGGTACTGCAGACTATTCCAGACTCACTCAACAGCTGTTACAAAATACCAAACTTGGTAATTAAGTCTGACAAGAGGCATACCTCTCAGCTTTGCATAAGAGAATGCTGGCAATGGATCTAGTTCATAAAAATGTTCTCAAGTCAAAAATAAAATTTAGTAGCAATTTAGTTTGAGAGCAGTGAAAAAAAATTAGAAAACACTTCATTAGGTGATAGTGGTATTCTCCTATAAGCAACACTATAAACTAATAGTACAAGGTCTTCAGTCAACTGCAGCACCCGATTTACCACTACTTATCCTCTAATGCCCCAAAGCTATACCAGTAATAGGTAAATGAAGAATACAAATTAATGCAATGAAAAGGGGGAAAAGGTAATTAAAGGTCTGGAATACTCCATCTTCACCTTTTCCCCCTTGACCTTTTAATCAATATACTTGCATTATAAAGTATAAAAAGGAAAAAGAATGGCAATTCTTTTTTTTTTTTTTTTTTTACACTCTTGGAGGGGGAGAGTGAACTGCCCTCTGCAAGATGAGATCAGCCAGAAATTAAGTTTAAATTAATTAAAATTAAAAATTGAGTTTCTTAGCTACATTTTAAGTACTCAGATACATGCGGCTAGTGGCTACCATACAGTACAGACCTAAACAACACTGTAATTCAGCTATCCTCCAATCTTTTTTTCAGAGGACACTTTTACAGTCGAAATACTGAAGACCTCAAAGAGATTTTATCTGTATTTATCATATTTGAAATTACAAAGAAAACTTCAAAATTATTAATTCATTTAAAATAATACACCCATTACTGCAACCATAAATAATATTTTTTATGAAAAATAACTGTTTTTTGAGACAAGGTCTCGCTCTGTTGCTCAGGTTGGAATGCAGTGGCATGATCATGGTTCACTGTAGCTTAGAGCTCCTGGGTGTGATTCTCCCACCTCAGCCTCCAAGCAGATGAAACCACAGGCACGCACCAGCACACCCAGCTAATTTTTTGATTTTTTTTTTTTTTTAGAGACAAGGGTCTCACTATGTTGTCCAGGCTGGTCTCAAACTCCCGGACTCAAGAGATCCTCCTGCCTTGGCCTCCCAAAGTGCTGGGATTACAGGCATAAATCACCATGCCTGGCCAAAAATAACTTTTAAAAAAAACAAAAAGTAAGTAGCTTTGTTTTTTACATTTTTGCAAATCTTATTATACTTGATTTAATAGAAGGCAGCTGAATTCTCCTTCCTCTTTCAATCTGTTGGAATAACCCATCTATACATAGCTCCTAACTCCTCTGTACACTTTTGAAAGTGACAAGGCAAATAATGTCTTAGTATTATTTTCAAAACAGTTTTGTCTTTACAGATCCTGTGAAAGGCTCTTGGGACTCCCAGAGTCCAGGTCAGAGAGTTTGGTTTTTGAGAAGTGCAGCTGTAATTAATCATCAACGTAATTAATAACAACCAAATTCTATCCCCATGCTTATATAAGTTTTAGCTTCTAAACATAAACATCAGGGTGTAGATGACAAATTATGATTCTAGCCTAGGAGCTGTGGCTCACGCCTATAATCTCAGCACTTTGGGAGGCCAAGGCGGGTAGATCACTTGAGGTCAGGATTTCAAGACCAGCCTGGCCAACGTGGTAAAACCCCATTTCTACTAAAAATACAAAAATTAGCCAGGCGTGGTGGCTCATGCCTGTAATCACAGCTACTTGGGAGGCTGAAGTGGGAGAATCACTTGAACCTGGGAGGCAGAGGTGAGCCAAGATTGTGCCACTGCACTCCAGGCTGGGCGACAGAGGGAGACTCCATCTCAAAAAATAAAATAAATGTAAAAAAAAGAAAAATTATGATTCTGTAAGCAAAACAATATTTGTCTACTCACAGATAAATGGTTT
Organism: Pongo abelii; assembly: GCF_028885655.2. Lineage (NCBI taxonomy): Eukaryota > Metazoa > Chordata > Mammalia > Primates > Hominidae > Pongo > Pongo abelii. The sequence continues at coordinate 160,986,209 of NC_071988.2, forward strand.
TTAAAAAGCTTTTCTTAAGCATTTCTTTGCATCCTTTTGAACATTTTGCTATAGATGACACAAGGAATCATTTTAAACAATTATCAAACATGAGGAATTATTTTAAATAGTTATCAAGAACATTCTACTGCCTGCCCTTCTCTACCAACCAAATTTGTTTCTAAAATAGTTTTATGTTGAATGATTCTGATTGGCTATTTACACACTGATGGGCTATTTACACACTGATGTGACCATGTAACTCAGTTTTTACATGAATTTTAGTACCAATGCTGCAATGAATTGTGAAGGGTAATTTCTTAAATTCATTTTCAAATGAGCTTTTTAGAAAGAAAACTAGTGTCATTCCTTGAGTTTCATTTTAATGCATCTATTCACATACTGCTTTTAACTTCTTTTCATACTGCTAATTTTTTTCAATTTGATCTTTTCAAGATTGAGACTACACATTCCAATTTATAGTAAATCAGAAATGAGATTTTCAATTTCATAATGAACTTTAATAAAATAGATTTGTTTTTTGTCAGTGAAAATATTTAGGCTAAATTTCCAGAAAAATTTCACCTTCATTTAATAACTGCATTGTTGACCAAAACTTCTGGTTACCTTATTTTGCAAATGTAAAATAAAATAAAATAAGACAAGACAAATAAAGGAAAAAGTCAAGGAAGGTATACTTGAGAATAAGGCAGAAATCTTCCAGAAAATCCAGACTGTTCATACACAATACTTTAACATAAATATTAGGAAAGTTACCATGCTAGACATTTGTTTTTCCTATATTAAGCTATATACACTAGAAATGAGCCTAAATTATTAATTAAACTATATTACAGACTTAAACATATGAAGAGCCTCAAGTTCCAATTTGGCACACATTTTTATTTTCAAAGACTGGATAAAAGAAGTTAACCTACCAATTACATAACAAACTCATAGACATATTCACTCACATGGTGTAATATTAGAAAAAAAAAAAACCCAAGGAGAAGTCCTACCTTTCCATTAAGTATTTCCAAGCCACTTATTTTAGAGCTTTAAAAGTCATTAGGAATCATCTAGTCAACCCTGTCTTCTTAGAGAAAATGAAGCCCTAAAGACGTTAGGTCACTAGCTAGTTTAGTGACAGCTAGATATAGATCCTCAACTCTTCAGGGTCAAGGCTCGTTCTCATACATCATATTGTCCATGAAAGTTTAAAGTACGTCGAGTCTTTACTACAAACATACTTTGTAAAATGACAGTGAGTTTTAATAAATAAGCTTATTTATTTCATCCTTTACTCAAACTCCTCTGGCAGCATGTTTATAGCTAAAGGAATGCATACGTGATACTTAACGCCTCTAAAGGAAGAAAAGCAAAAGTATATTCGAGCTTAACATGTACCTTAACATGTAGCAACAGTGATAATATTAAGTGTTATATACTTGCTTAGAAACAAGTTATGCTGAAAATATTAACCTAAAGGTTATCTCCTCTAGAAGTTGTATAAATATCATTCTACACTAATCATCAACCCATTATAGCAACCACTGGAGCTATTTTTTACATTCATACATTATATGGATTTTCACCTGTCTCTCCAGACTGTAAAATCTTTGTGAGGAAGAATTCTCTGTCACACTTGATGACTTCCCTCAGGAGATAAAAAGGTATTCTGTCCATTACACAAATACAAACTTTAGAAACATTATCCTACCAATGCTACTGAAAATTGGCAGCAATAAAAATTTAGAATCATGATTCCTAATCTTCTGGGCCATCTTTCCTCCCTAACTTTAACACACTGAATAAACCTTGGGTAAATGAGCAAACTTCTCTCAAGTTTCCTTCTAAAATAAGGCTTGTAAGGGAGCTTCAGATTACATGAACATAATTGGTGACATAACTTGAAAATAACTGTATGTAAAACATATTCTTTACAGAACATTATTATCATAAAGATTCGTATATAGTACGGAAATGCAGTAGAGCTGGAAAACAGCACTTAACTTTTTAAAACCCCTTATCAAAAGAAGACAAAACTTTTGTCTTTTCAAACCAAAGACAGTCTTTTATATATACACATATACACTCCAAGGAAAATACCTACAGGCCATATTCAGTTTCACTGGTAATTCCAAAAGCTTACGAAAAAATAGTTTCCAATGGCAAAGTGAAGCCCTCCTACCTTTTCAGTATTTTTCAAAGTTTTGATGCAAAGGCATTCTAAGGTTCTTTCCGAGTGTTTGCAGCCACTGGAAACAACATCTCTTGAACTGTACATATTCAATATTCACAGAAATATCATTGACCCAACAACTTCACGTATCGTTAGTACCAATAATATAAAGCCAAAAATTCCATCCCTTAATTCATATTGTAGTAATGGACAATATACGCAAAGGAATCAAGTTCTCACTGTGCTCTCTTACTAAACTTAAGTTCTTGTTCTGACCAGAAAGCAACTGTCAGATGTGTTTTAATCACTACTCAGTAAACTGTATTTTCCTTTGGAACCCCTGAAATACACATTTTTACATTTTATAGAATAAAAGACTGGTCGCCACTGTGTGGTATTCAATACATACATATTATTTCAGACTTTGTTTGAACCTAGAGCGATTCCGTTAAATTTAGATACATGTGTGTTCATGATTTCCCCCAATCGAATTGAGTCACAGAGTTTTGCCAAGCAAACTACTAATTTCAAGTCCCTTACCTAAAAACAATGGATGGAAGACTGTTAAGATCTTTTACAGAATTACTGCTCCCTGATTATTTCTCATCGTCCACTTCCCATCCATGGCAATACGAAATAGGAACCAGGAAGAGGAACATGTATGCTTACTATTACAGTAAGTAAACAGTATTCAAGCAGTGCTACATCGATCCAGGGCCCTCACTGCGCTGTCTGCTATTAAGCAAAGCTTCTTTTTCTATGTAACTTAAGTCCGTGCCCTTCCGCTGCAGCAGTGGCGCCGCACATCCCCCACCCCTGCGGCCACTTCCGTGTTTACACTCCTCTTCCCTCCAATTCCATGCGTACATTGTCAGCTTCACTCCCGCCCAATCTTCATTGGCCCAGCACGGGCCCGTAGTCCCGCCCCCAGAAATCAACGTTCTAATTTGGAACACCTCAGAGAGCAGATTGGAACCAGAGGCCTGTCAATCCCCTCCGTTCTGTCCTTTCCGAGGCGCTTCCGCTGTGGTGGGAGGTTGGGGGGGGGTGGAGAGGGGAAGGGGGCAATTCCGTGCTGAGACTTCCCTAGGGCCATGACTCCCTCCCTCCCGCCTCGCTCCTTAACATTCACCCACTGTTTACAAAAATAAATGCTCTTCTCTGACGCCGCAACCCTCCAGGTCAGGGGTACAAATATATTCCGTGTTCTTCCCATTCTCCCCCTAAAAAAACAACCCACGAGGGAAGGGGCATAAACCTAGTTTCTTCGCAGCCACCCGTTAAATGAGCAAAGGGAGGCGGGCCCCTGAAACATCATCCCGGTTACTCAACATTATTAAGTGACCCTGTCCAGGACCGTTACTCCTGAGACTGCATAAGGTGGGAATGTGCGGAGGAGGGAGGGTCAGAGCATTTTTTTTTTTTGGCGGGTATCGGTCCAACCGGACATCGCCCCTGGCTGCCTGTTCCATGCGGAAGTCATGGAATTGTGGACGAAGTCTGAAGGGAGAACCGAGCGGGGGTGGCGAGCTTTCGCCGGAGAAGCCCGCCGCCCCCGACCGCGGGCAGCAGCGGCCTCTCCGGCCAGACAGCGTGGCAGGCGCAGCCGAGAGACAACAGCCTCACTCACTTCCTGGTTCCTCAGCAACTGGGGTGAAGCGCACAACTCGTCCGCCCCCGAGTCCCCAACTTAACCGCGGCTCCGTTCTCCAGCACCCGCTGCCAGCGCTCCGCCCGGCAGCTGCTGCTGCTGCTCGCCGAACCCACCCTGAAGCGACAGCGCCGGATTCGAGGCAGGTTACTCTCCAAGGTGATCACTTCCTGATTCGTCGCCTCCATTACTTCATTCACTCCCCCCTTTCCCCCAACCGCCCCAGTGACTGTGAGGTGGACACTGTACCCCCAGCACAGACTGCTACAGGGGAGTCACCCCGCCTTCTGTGCACCCCCTCTCCTGCTGCACCGATGCACGGGAGAAAAGTTCCCCTGTCCTTACCGGCCCGGATGAGCAGATCCAGCTGGTTCGTGGGTCCCTCATGCAGAGACGTCGCCATGTTTATCCCGGGGCTGGAGCTGCTGCTTCACATTGACTTACACCGTGAGCAGCGGCGGCAGGGGAGGAGGCGGAACCCGCGGCCGGAGACACACGCCGTGCGACCGACACACACTCACGCACTCGCACACACTCCGACGCCCGGATCCTTGCGCGTCCTCCAACAGGAAGCCGAGGCCGGCCCGCCTCCCGCCGCCGGGCTGAGAAACCCCACCACCTAACGGCAGGGGCAGGGGCGGCGGCGGCGGCGGCGGCGGCGGCTGTGGCGGCCGCCCCAGCTGGCAACGCGATCCTTCCGCCCCGCGCCCAGACAGGAAGTCCCGGACGCTCGCTCCGGAGAGCGGCCGCAGCCTGCGGCGAGAGACACCTGAGGCTGGGAAACGGCTCCGGGAGCTGCGCGAGGACACAGCCCCTCGGCAGGAAGAGGCACATTTCACGCTCTGCGGAAGAAAAGTCTGCAATTGTCCCCCCTCTGGAAAAGAGCCATTAATCATATTTTCTTCCTGGAAGCAATCTAATACCTACTCCTGCAGCTGTAAATAAAGGTGGCTATTTAACTTCTTTTGGCTTTTTCAAACCTTATGCAACATGTAACCAGTTCACTTCAAACATCTGCATTTTTAACACAGGAACACCAACAAAGTCATACCTAGAACATACTCTGAAAGCATTACTTGTAAAGTAAGGAGTTTCCAACTACTTTCTGAGGCCAACTTCGTCCTTTTCCCTTAACAGAAGTGTCAGAGAGCACAGTAAACGGGTATTTAGTAAACAGAACACACCAACCTCTGGATTAGACTCCCCCAATATGCTAATCATGAAATTCATGTACCCTTTCATTTGTGTTTGGCTCATTTGGAAACAAATTTATATTGTCATTTACTTAAAAAAAAAGTAATTCTTGCTGAAAACTAACCTAATTACAAATACATATTAAAATACAATGGACGAGGGAGATAAATCGCCAATTTAATGACTATAAATTTACTGAACACAAGAAATCAAACCAATATAATGACGAATAACGCTTCATTAAAATGCTTCCCTGGTTTCAGAATTTAATAATACATAAATTTTTTGAAACAAAGGGTTATGCTAAAGTTGTTTGCACACAAAACTTACATAAAGGAACAGTGCCTCCTACAGAGTAAGTGCTCAATAAGTATTTGCTGAATAAACAAAAAGATCTGGCAGTTACAAATTTAAAATAACAAGGTGACAATTTTTATGATCCGAATTGACTGAACTGTGTAGAGAAAAAAATGTTTTCAGTGGTAACATTAATGCGATATCATTTTATAAAAGCTTGCCCAACATTCGTGCAGCATCAGAATGGATTTACATAGCCCATGACTATTTTTTCTCATTTCTCCTAATATTCATTTATTCTCTTGGTCCTTTTACCCTACCTCTATCACCATGATCCTCACTCTCCCAAAAAAGAACGTACATGCTATTTCCAAAGTAAAACTCCTCTTTAAATAAGGATCTCTTTCTTGAATTAGATAAACCTGCCATGTATGGGACAAAATGAACTACATGGTAGCTTTTATATTTTATTGCCAATCAATTTAAAGTAAGCATCATCCTTAGCTGGGCATTGTGGTGCGCCTGTGCACCTAGCAACTTAAGTCTAAGGCAGGCCATTTTCTTGAGCCCAGGAGTTTCGGGTTGCAGTGAGCTGTGATCGCACCACTGCACTCCAGCTAGTTATTTGAGAACCACAGAGTTAGTCCACTCCTTCACTTTACACATTGGGAAACTGAGGCCCCAAGAAGTTACTTAACAAAGGTTACAAAGTGTCTTATTACTTCAAGGTCAAAACTCATACAAAAGAGTCTTCTGTAAAATTTAGAAGTTATAAAAAAAGTTAAATCCATTTTACTACTATTATATTTATAGTATTATAAACTGCAAAATGGTTGACTTTTTTTCATGTCAAAGGTAAAGCAATGGGAAGTTGAGAAAAATGGAAGAAAAAAGTTTTGAGAAGTGAATGAGAGAATAGGAAGAGGCCAAGCTGCCAAGTTTTTCTCATACAACTAAACAATGAAATTCAAAGTTGGTACCTTGAGCATGTTTAGGGAAAAAACGGTCAAGAAAACCGTAAGAAAAATATGTCTGTGAAGGACAACAAGCTGGAATCATATAATTTAGGAGTACCAAGTAAAGCTTGGTCTGTCAACATCAGAAAATAGACAATAGTTACAGGTGCAGTCTACACATGTACAAAGAAAAAAGATGAATTATTTCATATATTTTATACTACTGCTTAAATGTCTATTTGAGCTTTTTATATTACTGATTTATTTAATAGTCAGGTTGTATAAAATATTATTAAAATGAAGATCTTCGAACCCATAGTCATAAACTAATTCACTTATTCAACAAATTATCATCCAGTACTTAGTTTAAGCAAGTTTCTGTTATAGGTGCTTATTAAGCTCGTAGCACTAAATTATATAACAAAAAGAAGAAATTAAGCCTTCTCAATTCATACAGAACTCCCCACCCACCAAGGGTGAAAGTCTTAGAGACAATACGATACACAAGACTGCTTATATATGAAATTAAATAATAGGGTGTATATACAGTGGGTATAATTACCACCCAAGGATGTTAAATTATTTATAATTATAAAAGCCTTCATAAGGCGTAAATTTTTAATAGGGGTTCAAAGAGGCAAATTTTTGTTAACGAAATGCTTATTTTTTCAGAGGAAAAGGACTATGGCTAATTTTAGATTCTCAGAGGATCATAACTCCTAAAAGTAATTTTATTGTAAGTCCTTCTGTCATATGTACAATAGCATTCATTTTGAGGCATGAACCATGAAAGTCTTCTGACAAGGGTCCAGTATTTACTGTTTTTGATACATACTTAGCTTAGGTGTGATCTGACTTAGGTTCATGTTTTTTGCATTTTAACTTATCCCTGGGCCAGGCTCTCCTTGAGACTTGTTGATTCTTCACTTTATCATTTATACTAGACAAACCATTCTATCCAATTCTTAGCAGCCACTCTTAGAAGACTGTCAGCTAAGTATTGCAGCTAGTCATTAATTAATTCATTAATTCATTCATTTATAGAAACAGGGTCTCGCTATGTTATCAAGGCTGGTCGTCAACTCCTTGCCTCAAGCAATCCTCCGTCCTTGGCCTCCCAAAGTGTTGGGATTACAGGCACGATCTGCTGTGCCCAGCCCTGCAGCTAGTCTCTTCTATTGGGTGTTAGACAAACACGTTTTTTTGTTGTTGTTTTTTTTGTTTTGTTTTGTTTTGTTTTTTTTGAGACAGAGTCTCGCTCTGTCGCCCAGGCTGGAGTACAGTGGCGTGATCTCGGCTCACTGCAAGCTCCGCCTCCTAGGTTCACGCCATTCTCCTGCCTCAGCCTCCTGAGTAGCTGGGACTACAGGCACCCGCCTCCATGCCCGGCTAATTTTTTGTATTTTTAGTAGAGAAGGGGTTTCACCGTGTTAGCCAGGATGGTCTCGATCTCCTGACCTCGTGATCCGCCCTCCTCAGCCTCCCAAAATGCTGGAATTACAGGCGTGAGCCACCGCGCAAGGCCACAAACAACTTTTTAAAATAGCATCTATTAAGCACCCAAATGTACATAACTTAAAATAGTTAATGATCTCTATAGTTTAAACAACATTTATGACAACTGATTTCAAGGGTCTGAGTTATTATCATCAAAGAATATGTAGTACTTTGAATACACTGGGAAAAAAATTTGCAATTCTTGTGAAACTTTACAAGGGCCCATATATAATTCTTGTTTAGCATGTTTATGAAAAATTTTAGGCTGGTCACGGTGGCTCACGCCTGTAATCCCAGCACTTTGGGGAGCCTAGGTGGGTGGATCACCTGAGGTTGGGAATTTGAGACCATCCTGGCCAACGTGGTGACACCCCGTCTCTACTAAAAATACAAAAATTAGCTGGGTGTGGTGGCGCATGCCTGTAGTCCCACCTACTCGGGAGACTGAGGCAGGAGAATCATTTCAACCCAGGAGAGGAAGGTTGCAGTGAGCTGAGATCACACCACTGCACTCCAGCCTAGGAGCAGAACAAGACTGTCTAAAAAAAAAAAAAAAATTACAATAAAAATTTTAACTGAAAATATACTAGTCAAATCTCATTTAATTCCAAAAGGAATATTTAGATTAACTAATTTCTTCCTTTCTTACAATACTTTCTGAACTCTACCCACTGAAAAATTCTTCCAATGTCAATACTGAGTTTTTAATTGCCAAATCCAGTGACCTCTTCTCAGTCTCCATCTTACTACTTCTCCAAATATTGTTGACTACCCCTTTATTGAAATCCTTCCCTTCGTTTGATTTTCATGATAGTAAACTGTCTGACTTTTGTTTCTTCCTATTTCTTTTCAGTTGTCTTCACCCACTTCTACACAACCGTTAAATGTGACTGTTTGCCCAAAGTATGATCCTTAGCCACCTTCTCTCTTCATTCTCCACTCTCTCCAAAATGGTATTATCCACCCCCACCTAGGACTTTTTTTTTTCTTTCTTTCTTTTTTTTTTTTTTTTCTGAAACAGAGTTTCGCTCTTGTTGCCCAGGCTGGAGTGCAATGGCGTGATCTTGGCTCACCGCAACCTGCGCCTCCCAGGTTCAAGCGAGTCTCCTACCTCAGCCTCCAGAGTAGCTGGGATTACAGGCATGCACCACCACACTCAGCTAATTTTGCAGTTTTAGTAGAGACGTGGTTTCTCCATGTTAGTCAGCTGGTCTCCAACTCCTGACCTCAGGTGATCTGCCCACCTCGGCCTCCCAAAAGTGCTGGGATTACAGGTGTGAGCCGCCGTGCCTGGCCAAGGACTTTCAATACTATTTCTATACTGATTCAAAAATCAGCATTATCAAGTCCTGATTTACTTTTTAAAAAAATATATAGGTCCTAATTTACAATTGTATAATAAACATCTCTACTTGAATAACCGATACCTAAAGATCCTTTATCTACAGATTTCATTTATTTATTCTATCAATAACCATCATCTTACCAGGTTAGAAATCTTAGTCATCTATGTTCCTAGTTTAAGAACCCATCTCTTATATATTTTTAGGGGGATTTAAACCATACAGGAAATTGCTAAAAATAATGTAACATAGTCATATCCCCTTCTCAACCAGAACCTACAACTACTCATTTATGCTGTAAGATTGTTTTACCCCAAGAAATAACATATAACAGATGAAGACAGCATTTTTGAATACGACCCCCAGACCCCATTCCATCTCTGCAGAGAAACTGCTATCATGAGTTTAGTGTATATTCTTCCATTCTATTTTTTTATACCTTCACATGTGTATATATTTACATACATATGTGTTTGTGTATGTATCCCTGAATGACATACAGTATTATTTTACATGCTCTAGGTATATAAATGTCATTAAACTATATATGCCATTCTAAAATGTATTTATCATTCAAGATTTACATTCTGTCCATGTCAGTGTAAGTAAATATAGCTATTCTTTTTAAATGCTACAAAGTATTCCAGTGTATGCATTTACCCCATTTTATTCATCACATTATCTAAGTTATTCATCACATTATCTAATAAAGTTATTCATCACATTAGCAAATAGTTTCCAATTCTCACTTTTATAAATATTTCTGCAAAAAAAAATTACATTTTCTTAAACATGTATGCTAGAGTCTCTCCACATCATATACCGACAGAGTTTCTAGGTCATAAAGTAAGTATTTTGTTTTTTGCTTTTTTGGTATGGGTCTCACTCTGTCACTGAGGCTAGAGAATAGTGGCATGACCATAATTCACTGCAGCCTTGAACTTCTGGACTCAAGAGACCTTCCACCTCAGCCTCTTAAGTAGCTAGGACTACAGTCATATTCCATGCCTGGCTAATTTTTAAAAATAATTTTAGAGACAAGGGTCTAGCCATGTTGCCCAAGGTAGTCTTGAACTACTGGTCTCAAGATATCCTCCCATTTGTCTCCTGAGTAGCTAAGACTATAGGCACACACCACCACACCCAGCTTATCAGTACAATTTTAATTTGATGTAATTCTGTCCAAAGTGGCTATGCAAGTCCAGTGGTTTGGTAGAGTTACGATTTTTCTCACATGCTTGTCAATTCAAGATATAAGCTGACTTTTTAAATTTCTGCCATGTGTTGAGTAACAAGAAATTTTTCATTGTTGTATTAATATGCGTGTATATAAGTATTAAGGATAAACATTTTTTCAAATACTTACTGGCCATTAACATTTCCCCTGTGAATAGACTATTCATGTCCTTGGCCATTTTTCTATAAAGGCATTTTTTGTCTTATTGATCTATAGAATGTTAATATATTCTAAATAACAATTCAGATTTATGTTGCAAGTATCTTCTGCCAGCCTGCTGTTTGACTTTTTTACTCTTGAGACAGGGTCTGGGTCTGTCATCCAGGCGGGAGTATAGTGGTATCATCTTGGCTCACTGCAACCTCCGCCTCCCAGCTCAAACGATTCTCGTGCCTCAGCCACCCGAGTAGCTGGGATTACAAGCACATACCACCATACCCAGTTAATTTTTGTATTTTTAGTGGAGCTGGGGTTTTGCCATGTTGGCCAGGCTGGTCTCAAACTCTCAGCCTCAAGTGATACGCCTGCCTCGGCCTCCCAAAGTGCTGGGAAAAATATCAAGTTTTGATGTAGTGAAATTAATGTTTTCCCTTATAGTATATGTTTTTTTTTGTTTTGTTTTGTTTTGAGATGGAGTCTCACTCTGTCGCCTAGGCTGGAGTGCAGTGGCGCAATCTCGGCTCACTGCAAGCTCCACCTTCCGGGTTCACGCCATTCTCCTGCCTCAGCCTCCCAAGTAGCTGGGACTACAGGTGCCCGCCACCATGCCCCGCTAATTTTTTGTACTTTTAGTAGAGACAGGGTTTCACCGTGCTAGCCAGGATGGTCTCGATCTCCTGACCTCGTGATCCGCCTGGCTCGGCCTCCCAAAATATTGGGATTACAGGCGTGAGCCACCGCGCCCGACCTTCTTATAGTATATGTTAAAGAATCCTTGGAATAAAAAGGAAATCATAAAGAAACTAAGAAATATCTAGAAACGAATTACAATAAAAAATGCAACATATCAAACTGTGTGATTTAATTACAACAGTACTTAGTAAAGAAATAAAAGGTTTAAAAATAAACAAGCTCAGCAATTGATTCACAGATGGAAAAAGCAACATAGCAAACCTAAAGAAACTAGAAGGAATAAATAATAAAAAGCAGGAAAAATGAAATAGAAAATAGTAATTTTTTTTTGAGACAGGGTCTCACTCTGTTGCCCAGGCTGAGTGCAGCGCTGCTATCACAACTCAGTGCAGCCTCAACCTCCTGGGCTCAAGTGAACCTCTCACTTCAGCCTCCTAAGTAGCTGGGACTCTCCAGGTGTGTACCATTGCACCCGGATAATTTTTTATTTTTTTGTAGAGGTGGGAGGATCACTTGCCCAGGCTGGTCTCGAATTGCTGGATGCAAACGATCCTCCCACCTTGGCCTCCCACAGTGTTGGGATTACAGGCATGAGCCACTGTACCTAGCCAGAAAATAATACTTTTCAAAAATACAGAAGATTCACAAAACCAGAAGATGACATTGAAAAGATTAATAAAATAAACAGACTTTGGCAAAGGTTGTCAAGCAAATAGAATATACATATTATTTATATATAGAAAAAATATATATATATATAAATAACATGGAACAAAAAGGGGGAAATAACCACAGATACAATTGATATTTCAAAATAATAAAATAGGCCGGGTGTGGTGGCTCACCCCTGTAATCCCAGCACTTTGGGAGGGCGAGGCGGTTGAATCACCCGAGGTCAGGAGTTCAAGACCAGCCTGGCAAACATGGTGAAACCTTGTCTCTACTAAAAATACAAAAATTAGCTGGGCATGGTGGCAGGCGACTTAATCCTAGCTATTTGGGAGGCAGAGGCAGGAGAATCTTTTGAACCCGGGAAACGGAGGTTGCAGTGAGCCGAGATCATGCCACTGTACTCTAGCCTGGGCAACAGAGTGACACTCCATCTGTGAAGTGAAGTGAAGCAGTGAAGTGAAGCAGTGAAGTGAAGAAGTGAAGAAGTGACGTGACGTGACGTGAAGTGACGTGACGTGGTGACGTGAAGTGAAATGACGTGAAGTGACGTGAAGTGACGTGACGTGAGGTGACATAACATAACATAACATAACATAACATAACATAACATAACATAACACAAAACATAACAACATAACATAACACAGGGCCGGGCGTGGTGGCTCACACCTCTAATCCCAGCACTTCGGGAGGCGGAGGCGGGTGGATCAGCTGAGGTCAGGAGTTTGAGACCAGCCTGGGCAACGTGATGAAACCCCATCCTGCCTGGATCGAGACCATCCTGGCTAACATCGTGAAACCCCGTCTCTACTAAAAAATACAAAAACTTAGCCGGACATGGCGGCGGGCGCTTGGAGTCCCAGCTACTCGGGAGGCTGAGGCAGAAGAATGGCGTGAACCTGGGAGGCGGAGCTTGCAGTGAGCCCAGATCGCGCCACTGCACTCCAGCCTGGGCGACAGAGAGAGACTCCGTCTCAAAAAAAAAAAAATAAATAATAATAATAATATAATAATAATAATTTAAAAATAGTATTATGAACAATTATATGCTACTAAAGCTGACATCTGAATGAAACATATAAACTACTAGAAGTATATAAAATTCCCAGTAGGCACACGCATACACATACAAAATTGAATAGAATAGTAAACAGTAAAGAAATTTTTTTTTTTTTTTTTTTTTTTTTGAGGAGAGGTTCACGCCATCCTCCTGCCTCAGCCTCCCGAGTAGCTGGGACTACAGGCGCCTGCCACCATGCCCGGCTAATTTTTTGTATTTGTAGTAGAGACGGGGTTTCACCGTGTTAGCCAGGATGGTTTCGATCTCCCGACCTCGTGATCCGCCCACCTCGGCCTCCCAAAGTGCTGGGATTACAGGCGTGAGCCACCGCGCCCGGCCAGTAAATAGTAAAAAAATTAAAACATAATACAAAACCTTCCCTCCACAAAAAACAAACAAACACACACCCAGGCTTGAATATTTTTTATGCAAATTCTAGCAAATTTCAAAATTAACTCTTAACTTATGCAAGCTGTTTGCAGAAGATAGAAGAGAAAAATAAGTGAAAGCTACCTGGATTATTTTATGAGCCTAGTGTAATCTTGATTCCAAAAGCAGATAAAGACAGGAAAAGAAAATTATGGTTCCACTTCACTTATGAATAGATTCCAAGACTCCTTAACTTAAAGCAACGCAAAGCAAAATGATGAGTAACATTTATCCTCAAACGACAAGACTTCAACATCTGAAAATCCATCAACTGACCATATTAATAGAGTAAAAGAGAAAAATGACTTATCAAATGCCAAAAAAGCACTTGACAGGACTCATAATTAACACAAAACAAAAGGAATAGAAGAGAATTCCTTAACTTGGTATACATTATATACTAAAGCCTATAACAATTTCAAGTTGAAACTTCAGATACATTCCCTTCAAGATTAGGAAAACAGGGATGGCCATTAATATTATTACTCTTTTTAAAATATCACTTTCACATAATACTGGAGTTCTTGACTAACATCTTTTTTTTTTTTTTTGAGACAGAGTTTAAGTCATTGCCCAGGCTGGAGTGCAATGGCGTGATCTCCGCTCACTGCAACCTCCACCTCTCGGGTTCGAGCGATTCTTCTGCCTCAGCCTCCTGAGTAGCTGGGATTACGGGCATGTGCCACCATGCCCGGCTAATTTTTTGTATTTTTAGTAGAGACGGGGTTTCTCCATGTTGGTCAGGCTGGTCTCGACCTCCCAACCTCAGGTGATCCACCACCTCGGCCTCCCAAAGTGCTGGGATTACAGGCGTGAGCCACCGCACCCGGCAACTAACATCTTAAGAAACGAAAAAGAAATAAGATAACTGGAAAGACAAAAGGAGGGCTGAGTTGTCCTAGCTAAGGCCCTCCTAGATCAGTTAGTTCCCAGCTGATCCACAGATGACCACAGATACAGGACCAAAGCCATCACAGCAGAGCCACATAACCAGCCCATAAGTCTGAGAGAAACAGTAACTGGTTCTTGTTTCAAGTCAATGAATTTTGGAGTGGTTTGCAGCACGAGGATAAAAGTAGGGACTGAAGGTTATTTATTACTGAGTAAGTAGAAAGGTAAAATGAGGTGGATGTTTAAAAGGGGTACACTCTGCAGCAGTTTGAGCAACAAATAAGATATATACAAAGCCACATGCAAGGATATTAGGAACACTGCTTACTTTAAAAAGTAGGTAACAGAGTAAGATACATAACACCATTTATATAAATTTTAATTATATACAACAGGACATACCACCTCAACAAACTAAGAAAATATACATTAATCAATTTAAATGTGATGCTTATTTCTGAGGAAGATAAGACTGTTGTGTAAAAAAATTAATGTCATTTTAAAAAATGAGTAAAATGAGGGGATATGAAATAGGGATCTAATTTTAGATTTCTTTATTTATCTTTATGTATCTTAGAGTTATTCTTAGGTCCCTAGTAAAGGGTGTTTTGTTTTGTTTTTGTTTTTTTACTATTATCAATGGGATCTTTTGTTTCATTTTCTTATTGATTATTGCTCTTGCATACAGCAAACCTGATGAAACTTCTTAGCAATGTTAACAGTTTATCTGGATCATCTCTTAAATTTTATGTGTTAATTAAGTCATCTGTAAATAATAACAATTTTGTTTCTTCTCTTCTGATCTTTATGCCTTTTTTTCCCCATCTCATTGCATTGGCTAGAACCTCCAATAATAATTCTAGTTAGTAAAGTTGATAGCTGGCATCTTCTTTCTCCATTAAGCATGATATTTGCTGTAGATTGTTTTTTGTTTTTTTTTTTGAGACAGAGTCTTGTTCTGTTGCCCAGGCTGGAGTGCAGTGGCACAATCTCAGCTCACTGCAACCTCCACCTCCCAGATTCAAGCAATTCTCGCACCTCAGCCTCACAAGTAGCTGGGATTACAGGTATGCAACACCATGCCCAGCTAATTTTTGTATTTTCAATAGAGACAGAGTTTCGCCATGTTGGCCAGGCTAGTATCAAACTCCTGACCTCAACTGATCTGCCCACCTCGGCCTCCCAAAGCGCTGGGATTACAGGCATAAGCCACTGTGCCAGCCTGCTATAGATTTTTAATATATACTCTTTATCGGGTTCCAATCCAGATTAAGAGTATTTTATCCTCAGCAGATTTTAAATTTTAACAAATTTTTTTTTAATCTATAGAGATGATTACATGAGTATTCTCCTTCAGTCACATGGCTACTACAATAATTAACTTTTTAATATATAGCCATCTTTGCCTTCCTATTACGAATTTAGTCATTAAGTATTTTTAAATCAATGATGGATTTCATTTGCTATTCTTTATTTAGAATATTTGTAGCTATGATTGGCCAGGCACAGTGGCTCATGCCTGTAATCCCAGCACTTTGAGAGGCCAAGGCGGGTGGATTACTTGAGGTCAGGAGTTCAAGATCAGCCTGGCCAACATGGTGAAACCCCATCTCTACTGAAGTACAAAAATTAGCTGGGCATGGTGGCGCACGCCTGTAGAAACGGTGAAACCCCGTCTCTACTAAAAATACAAAAATTAGCCAGGTGTGGTGGCATACGCCCGTAATCCCAGCTACTCGGGAGGCTGAGGCAGGAGAATCGCTTAAACCCGGGAGGTGGAGGTTGCAGTGAGCTGAGATCACGCCACTGCACTCCAGCCTGGGCAACAGAACAAGACTCTGTCATACATACAAAAAAACAACATTTGTAGCTATGAGCATATATAAGTTTGACCCAAAAAAAAAAAAATTCTGTTTTTATATTGGATAAGTTTCAAGGCTAAGGTTATACTAACTTCATAAAATGAGTTGGAAAGCTTTCCCTGTTTTACTATTCTTCTGTGATAGTTTATATATGACAAGTATTATGTATCCTCTGAAATTTTAGTAATAAATCTGGGTCTGATGGACTTTTTTTTAATACTTTTTCCACATGTTATAATGGACTTTATTTAAATGTGTATATGAGGAAGATGCATATGTAAGATTAAAGAAATTGAATGGTTATTAATTTGCCTGGGCTTTCTATTTCTTCTTGAGTCACTTATAAATTACAGTTTTGTTTTGTTTTTTGAGACAGGGTCTCACTCTGCCTAGGCTCTAGTGTAGTGGTGTGATCTCGGCTTACTGCAACCTCCACCTCCCAAGTTAAGCGATTCTCCTGCCTCAGCTTCCTGAGTAGCTGAGACTACAGGTGTACACCACCATACCTAGCTTTTTTTTTTTTTTTTTTTTTTTTTTAATTCTTTGTAGCTAGGAGGTCTCACCATGTTGCAGGCTGGTCTCGAACTCCTGGACTCAAGCAATCTGCCCACCTCAGCCTCCCAAAGTGCTAGGATTACAGGTGTAAGCAACAGTGCTTGGCCTAAACTATAAAATTTTAACATTATCCTTTCACAGGTTTTTAAATTCCTTGGCAACAGTTTTTTCATAGTATTCTTTCATGGTTTTTAAACTTCTTATTCCGTTGGCCATATTTTTGTTCTTCAGAGTACTCATTTTTCTTTAATCTGTCTTTACAGAGGTTCTTCCATTTTATTAGTTTCTGGTTTTATTAATAATCTAGTACTGTTTTATTTTCTATTTATTAATATTGACTTTCATCTTTATTTTTAACTTACCTCTACTTTACTTGGATTTATTCTGTTGGTCCTATATTAACATGTAGATCTAGGTATATGCTGATTATATCAATCTTTCTTATTTTCCAATAAATACATTCCAAGCTATTATATTTCGTAGTGAGTTCTGCTTAAGCGAAATTCCAACTTTTTGGTTTTTTTGTTTGTTTGTTTGTTTGAGACAGGGTCTCACTCTGTCACAGAGGCTGGAGAGTACAGTGGCACAATCATGGCTCACTGCAGCCTTGAACTCCTGGGCTCAGGTGGTTCTCCCAGCTCAGCTTCCCAACCAGTATTACAGGTGTGCACCCACACCCAGCTGCATTCCAAGTTTTAATGTGCAATATTTTCGGCCAGACGCGGTGGCACTTTGGGAGGCCAAGGTGGGCAGATCACTTGAGGTCAGGAGTTTAAGACCAGCCTGGCAAATATGGGTGAAACCCCGTCTCTACTAAAATACAAAAATTAGCCGGGTGTGGTGGCATATGCCCGTAATCCCAGCTACTCGCGAGGCTGAGGCAGTAGAATCGCTTGAACCCAGAAGGCAGAGGTTGCAATGAGCCAAGATCACGCCACTGCACTCCAACCTGGGTGATGCAGCAAGACTCTGTCTCAAAAAAAAAATAAATAAATAAAAGTAAAGAAAAAAATATGCAATGCTTTCAATGTTATTTAGCTATAAGTATTTTAACATTTTCATTTCTTTTTTGATCCACTAATTTTTAGTTTCCAGTATTATTATTTTGTCTTTTTCATTGTTTTCTAATATTCTTACATCATGACAAAATATTTTGTTTGATTTTCTTTTTAGAGAGAAGGTCTAGCTGTCACCCAGGCTGGAGTACAATGTGGCCTATAGGTGAGTGCCACCATGCCCAGCTAATTTACTTTTTACAGAGACAGAGTCTCACTATATTGTCCTGCCTGGCTTCAAACTCCTGGCCTCAAGTGATCCTCCTGCCTCAGCCTCCCAAAGCACTAGGATTACAGGCATGAGCCACCATGCCTGGCTGAAATAACGTATTTTGTATGACACTGATTTTCTAGACATTGTTAACATTCCTCTGTGGAATAGTACATGGTTAAAAACTGACTTATACATAACTAAAAAATGTTTAAGTTTCTATTAGGTTAGGTACAATGTCCTATATATCTCCAATTTACAAAGTTTGTTAAGCCCTTTGTAGTTGAATTCTTTGATACCATTTTTAATTTCATATATGCTTTTTTCCACTTTGACAAAGATGTCCCACTATTTTGTAGACATGTCTAGTTTTCCTAAAAATTTTTGTTTTAAGTGGTATTTCAAGGCTGTGTTGCTAGATGCATATAAGTTTATGATGATTCTGTTTTCTAGATTGTTTCTTTTAGCAGTATAAAGAGTATCTCTCTGTCCCAATTAAAAATGTTCACCCTAAATTCTATTTTATTATACCAGCTCCCTTTGATTAGTATTTTTCTGGTAAACAGATTTTTCTATCTTTAAAACTTTTTTTTTTTTTTTTTTTTTTTTTGAGACGGAGTTTCACTCTGTCACCCAGGCTGGAGTGCAGTGGCACGATCTCGGCTCACTGCAACCTCCACCCTCCGGGTTCAAATGATTCTCCTTCCTCAGCCTCCTGAGTAGCTGGGACTACAGGCGCCTGCCACCGCGCCCGGCTAATTTTTTGTATTTTTAGTAGAAATGGGGTTTCACCATCTTGGCCAGGCTGCTCTTGAACTCCTGACCTCATGATCCACCCGCCTCGGCCTCCCAAAGTGCTAGGATTACAGGCATGAGCCACCATGCCCGGCCGATATTTTTAAAACTTAATTTTGGTTTATCTGTTATATATTAGCTGTTTCCACTCATTTAATTTTGCTTTATGCATGTATTATAAATAACACAGGTTCTTGTCTTGTGATCACAATAGGGGATAATTTTAATATAATTTCTGATATATTTTGTACTTACTTCTATCTTGATTTATTATTTCTATTCCATCATTTTATTCTCCTTTGTTGCCTTTTATTAAATTGGTCAAGTTTAGTTTATTCCCTAACCTATCCCAAAGTTAGTATTTTGAAAGCTACGTCTTCTATGTTCTGGATGTTTAAAATAAATGTCCCTCTTTTCACTTCTCATCTTTTCCAAATAATGTTTCACACAGTTCCTCACTATTTTATTCAAGGGCCATCACAATCTGGTCCCACTGTACCTTTACCTGTCTAGCCTTATCTCTCAACCATACCTGTCTATATAGCCTAAACTCTAGTTAAACTACACTGACAAGCAGTAAACTACACTGACGGGCAGTGTCTAAATAAAATACAAAGTTCTTGGCAATCCTTTCTGGTTCATGATGTGTTCTCATTCAATAAACTATATTTTATTGAAAACTACTGGGTTCCTGGCCCTGAGCAATTCCAGTAAACACAATGGATATAGTCTCTGACTTTATGGAGCACAGTGTGGAAACATTAAGCAAACGAGCACAAATATAAATATAGTCAAGTAAAACTTCCTAAATACATGAACTGATAATTGGCTCCCATCTTCCATCCTATCCTCAAAAAGCAGTCCCAGGAGTACACAACTACCACCAGGTGGCACCAAACCACAGCTGGACCTTAGACTGATTTTGGATACCTTAGTCTGAATTCTGGAACTCATTTCATACACACACCTCTTCCTCCTATACCCAGACTGACCCAGGCCATTTCATTAACCTCACATTAATGCCAGGTTTTATGTGATTCGAACTTCTTGGAAGGTATCTACTACCTAATGGTGGGAACTGAATGCATGACAAGTTGTAGGTGCTACAAACAAAACACATTAAATAATGGAGGGCTATGATAAAAAATAACAGAACAGTCCTAATTGAGATTTAAGAATATCAGCCAAGGCCTCTTTCTCTGTGAGAAAGTGACATTTAAACTATAATCTAAAGGACAACCAGGAGTTAGACATTGAAAACTAGAAAATAATCTACTCCAGACAGAAAATGGCATGCGTGAACACCCTGTGGAGGTCAAGAGTTTGGATTAATGGAAGGATGAAAGGAGCACTGTGATTACAATAATTTGTATTGTGAGGGGAAGGGATATTATATAATTCATCAGAGTACAATGCTTGAGCTTGGGCTCTGGGTTAAATCCTTGCTTCTACCACTTAAACAGCTATCTAGCCTTGGAAAAGTTATTCGGCCTAGGGTGGAGAGTGTGAAATATGTAATGTTAATATGTAAAACCCTAAAAACAATTCCTGGCAACATAGTAAAGAAACTTTAAATGTTAGAGCTGTCTTTTTTTTGTCTTTTTTGGGGGTGGCTATTATTGTTTCTAGATGAATGTGAGAAGCCAAATTATTCACTGTCTTAAAGACCATGTTAAAAACTCCTGCCAGGCGCAGCAGCACATGCCTGTGGTCCCAACTACTTGGGAGGCGGAGGCAGGAGGATCACCTGAGTCCAGAAATTCTGGGCTATAGTGCACTAAGTCAATTGGGTATCTGCACTAAGTTCGGCATAAATGTGAGGGACCACAAGGTTACCTAAGGAGAGGTGAACCAGACCAGGCTGGAAACAGAGCAAGTCAAAACTCCTGTCCTGATGAGTAGTGGGACTGCACCTGTGCATAACCACTGTACTCCAGCTTGGGCATCATAACAAGACCATAACTCTTTAAAAAAACATTTTTTTAACTGCATCCACTGAAATACAAAAAATAAAAATAAAAATTAAGTGAAAACAATTTAAAAATACTCTGAATTTTATCTTAAGTGCAATTAGAATCCACTGAAAGATTTTAGGGAGGGAGTATCACTATTCCACTTACAAATTTATATTTTAAATCACTTTGGCTACTACGGTGAGCATAGATTGCTGGGGGTAGGAAGAGGAGGCAATAATGAAAACAGGCTGATTAGAAGGCCAAAGGCCATCAACATAGCTCATGTAAAAAAACTACAGAGTGAACTAGCCTAGTAGCAATGAAGATAGGAAGACTCAAGATATACTTTGGAGGCAAAATTAACATGATTTGGTAATGGACTGGGAGAAGGTAGGAAAAGGTATAAATAAATGACTTCTCAACTAGAAAATTCTTTTCTTCCCAATGAAATTTTATGTATCCTCCCAAACTCAACTAAAATGTAAACTTCCCATCAGAATAGCTAAGATCTCTCTCCTTTACTCTTATAACACTAATATTAAATCTTATGTTATAAAGAGTTGTTTCCTTATATATTTTCCCCACAAATGAGTGAGCTTCTTTACAGGAGGGGCCATATCTAATTTCTTGCTCTAGTTCACATAAAAAAAAACCACAGTGCCACACACATCACAGGTCATCTCAGGTAACCCCACTTAATGGTCTCAGATCCAGGACAACTCCTTATTCTTTTGTTCTTCCTTTGATAAGCACAAGAATTCAGTCTGCTTTCTTCTCCTTTCAGCTATTCTGTTTTTTGGAGTTCTGTTTTCCTTAAGACTAGCTGCAGAATTAACAGGAGTCTCTCATTAGCCTTCCCATTTCTTGTGGCCTCCAAAATAAATACATGTGGATTCTTTTTGTAAAGTGCTTGGTACTAATTATTATGGAGAAACGGAAGATAACAAAATTAGACATAGGATTTATATGATCTTACAATAGTGGTCTCTGACCTATACAATACTTGACTCCTTTTTAAGACGGTAAACTGAATGCACTGGCTTCTGATCTTTACTTTTATTCCCAAGGATAAAGGTCACTAAAGGTTCTTCCTTTTTTATGGAGGCCTCCCTTCCCAGAACATAGGCCTTCAGATGAAGCCTAGCCAAAATAATCGGTGCTTCTTGTCTCAAGTAAATAACTTGCACCTGATAGCCTCCTAAGTATGTAATATCAGCAATGGAATTAAAAACAAATGTAATTCTGCCAGCCTTGTTTTTCCAAACAAAATGAAAAAAGCTTAATGTTGTAAACCTAGATACTAACTATAGACCAATGTCCCTAGAGAAAAGGATAAATAGAAAAAAAAAAAGGGATGTCAAGTTTATTCAAGAAAGTAAATGTCTCAAAAAGAAATTACCACCTTTTAATTTCTTTCTCCTCTTGAACCAAGTTCTTGGTTTCCTCTTCAAAAGAAGTTTTTCATTCTCAGTAATTATTCTAAATCCTGCCTTTATTTTCCAACTATTACACATCAGAAAAAAGGTGATATGGGGAAAAAAATTCAGATTTTCCTGAAAGACTTGTCAACCACCATATATAAGAAGTATCGGGGCCGGGCGCAGTGGCTCACGCCTGCAATCCCAGCACTTTGGGAGGCCGAGGTGGGTGGATCACGAGGTCAAGACATCGAGACCATCCTGGCTAACACAGTGAAACCCGGTCTCTACGAAAAAAAAAAAATACAAAAAATTAGCCGGGCGTGGTGGGTGGTGGCGGGCGCCTGTAGTCCCAGCTACTCGGGAGGCTGAGGCAGGAGAATGGCGTGAACCCGGGAGGTGGAGCTTGCAGTGAGCGGAGATAGCACCACTGCACTCCAACCTGGGCGACAGAGGGAGACTCCGTCTCAAAAAAAAAAAAAAAAAAGGAAGTATCGGCCGGGCATGCTGGCTCACGCCAGAATTCCCAGCACTTTGGAAGGCTGAGGCGGGCGAACACCTGAGGTCAGGAGTTTTAGCCCAGCCTGGCCAAGATGGTGAAACCCCATCTCTACTAAAAATACAAAAATTAGCCAGGCGTGGTGGCGGGCGCCTGTAGTCCCAGCTACTCGGGAGGCTGAGGCAGCAGAATTGCTTGAACCCAGGAGGCGGAGGTTGCAGTGAGCTGAGATCGTGCCACTGCACTCCAGCCTGGGCGACAGAGCAAGACTCCGTCTCCAA
The DNA here is from genome assembly GCF_028885655.2 of Pongo abelii. Classification (NCBI taxonomy): domain Eukaryota; kingdom Metazoa; phylum Chordata; class Mammalia; order Primates; family Hominidae; genus Pongo; species Pongo abelii. The sequence goes on from NC_071988.2 coordinate 161,009,080, forward strand.
AAAAAAGAAGTATCTTTTTGCTAACTAGATCGGAGACATAAATGTTTTTCTTTTTTTTTTTTTTTTTCCCGAGACAGGGTCTCGCTCTGTCAGAATGCAGTGTCAGGATCACAGCTCACTGCAGCCTTGACCTACCAAGTGCAAGCAATCTGCCCACCTCAGCCTCCAAGTGGCTGGGACTTCAGGCACCTGCCACTATGCCCGACTAATTTTTGTATTTTTTGTACAGATGGGGTTTTGCCATATTGCCCAGGCTAATCTTTTCTTTTTGATGTAAGACTTTCTCGTGATCTTTTGCAAGTTCATCTAGTGATAAGAAAATCTCCCAAGTTCTAGCTGTGATATTGTGAAATATGTGTGAAATATATATATTTAGTCTTGCTCCCCATTTCCTGGCATACAAGTCCTAAAATCCTCGGAATCTCCAAAGTAATAAGTGTCCTTTTGTGTGCTAAAGATTGACTAATGGCTGGCAGCCCCTAGGTATCTTCAGGATGGGGGCTGGTCACCAGAAAGACCAAGGCAGGATTATAGGGTTGGGACTTTCAGCCCCACTCCCAACCTCTGGGCCTCAGGAAACAGGGCTAAAGGTTAAGTCAACCACCAATAGCCAATGACTTAATCAATCATGCCTACTTAATGAAGCTTCCATAAAAACCCAAAAGGAATGAGTTCAGAGACTTTCCTGATAGCTGAACATGTGGAGGTTCCTGGAGTGTGGCATGCCCAGCGAGGGCATGGGACCTCCATGACCCTTTCCCAGTACTTCACGCCCTATGCATTTCTTCATCTGTATCCTTTAAATATCCTTTATGATAAACTAGTAAATGTGTTTCTCAGAGGATCTGATGCTATCTCCAAGTAGACAGTGTCAGAACTGAACTGAATTAGAGGACACCCAGCTGGTGTCCACTACAGAACTGACTGACTAGTTTATTGGTCGGGAGAAATCCCACACACTTCATGGTAATCAGACGTCCCAGAGGTCTTCTGTGTTAACTGTTGAGAGTATAGTGAGACAAAGAGTTTGTTTTTCTACTCACTAACAAATAATTGTTTAAAGATATTCTTAAGTCCTGAAAAACAATTGCATATTATCACCACCCAGTTTAATATAAAACATATGAAAAGTATTTTAGTTAAATAAAAAATGTAATTGCTCATTCCCTTCAAGTAGTGTATATATTTTGGCTTATTTACAAAGTGAAAAGAAATCAAACACCCAATTATGACCAAACACTGACTTTAAACCAGGAGAAAACAGCATAGGACTTCTTTCATTTAAAAACAAAAACAAAAACAAACAAAAAAAACTGTTATTCTAATGAAAATAAAGGCTATAAAGCTACATTTGTCTCGATATACTCAATGAAAAAACTATACGGAACGTTGGCTGGGCACGGTGGCTCATGCCTGTAATCCCAGCATTTTGCGAGGCTGAGGTGGGCAGATCACTTGAGGTCAGGAGTTCGAGACCACCCTGGTCAACATGGTGAAACCCGGTCTCTATTAAAAATACAAAAATTAGCCAGGCGTGGTGGTGCCCACCTATAGTCCCAGCTACTCAGGAGGCTGAGGCAGGAGAATCACTTGAGCCCGAAAGGCGAGGTTGCCGTGAGCTGAGATCGTGCCACTGCACCCCAGCCTGGAAGACACAGTGAGACTCTGTCTCAAAAAAAAAAAAAAAAAAAAAAGAAAGAAAAAATATAGGAATGTAAAGAATTTAAAAAGTCATAGTTAGTCCTACTTCACCTCCTAATCCCACTCCCAAATCATAACCAATTACTGCAAACAGGCTGAGTTCTTAGCATTGTTCCCTGATTTTTCCATCAATGAGGACAGGAAAATCTTTCTGATTTTTTATGGTATTGTTACACACATAAAAAATTAAAAATAATGAGATTTAGGAATACTTAATTCCATTTGACTTGTTCCTCTGCCTCTAACCAGAGGCCTTCACTGTCAACTCTCATGATGACATTTAAATGGGACCTACCACAATAGCAATAATATAATCTGGAACATTTGAATTCACCACCATACTCAGCAATTCTTTCCCTCACCTTTCCCCAACCCTATCTACTCTATAATACTATTGTTTGCTTGAATGCTCATTTTTCTCAACTTAGTAAGCTTCTTTGAGGCTAGAAAGCATGTCTTATTCAACAACAAATTATTCACTTTCTAAGAGCCATGGCAGTAATATAGGTAATGTGTACATGATAAATGTTAAGATTACCAATTAACTATCTCAATTGTACCTAATAACTGTCATATGGAAAGGGAGAGGAAAAAAACTATCCACTACTTTAACTGCTTGAAAAGAATAATTCATGAGTTTATTATTTTAGCTTAATTCCATATATTTACTTTAAAGAACAATTTCAAAAGTTATATAATTTGATTTGTGACAAAGTAATTTTACTGTAGTGCAAACTTATGTGTTTTGTCCACTAGATTCTAAGTACCATAAATGTAGAGACTTTGCCTTTCTTGTCTACATTGTAGCCCCGTGCCTTAAAATAATGCCTTGCATTTACTAGGTGCTCAATGAATGCTTAATGATGAATAGTAATGATGCGTTACACTATTTCATACACCTGAAAGGACTTTACTATCCTTTTACTCCCCAAAACAATTTTTTATGATGGGTATAATATAGTAAGAAACTACAGAGTTAACTGAATTTTAACAATGGCAGAAACTCCCTTTCTGTGCTATCATTTCCAACACTCTAGGGATAATGATTGTCAAAAAATGATTCTGGCCAGGCACTGTGGCTCATACCTGTAATCTCAGCACTTTGGGAGGCCAATGTGGGAGGATCACTTGAGACCAGGAGTTTGAGACCACCCTGGGCAACATACAGAGATTCCATCTCTACCAAAAAAGAAATAATAAAAAAAATTGCTGGGTGTGGTGGCTCACACCTGTAGTCCCAGCTACTTGGGAGACTGAGGTGGGAGAACTGCTTAATCCCAGGAGTTCAAGGTAGCAGTGAGGTATAATGGCACCACTGCACTCCAGCTTGGGCAACAGAGTAAAACCCTGCCTCAAAATAATAACGATCCCTGGCCAACAGCAGCCTTATCACCTAGGGACTTGTTAGAAATGCAAATTCTCCAGTTCTACCACAGATCCACTGAATCAGAAATCCTGGGTCCAACAATCTGTATTTTAACAAGCCCTTCTGATAATTCTTATGTATGCTTAAGTTTAAGAACCATTGGCCATGGAAATTTTTGTCATGGAGATAGAAGGGATCTTAAACCAACAAAGAGGTCATTAAAATATTTAATAAACATTTAAAGAAATATATTAAATGTTCAGCCAAAGAAATTAAATATTCTCACTCCATTAACGAATATGAAAAATTACCACTACATAATTGAGAGGCTTTTTTTCCTTTAAAAAAGAATACAGCAGGGATCATAAAACTGTACTTAAAATGTGACATATTTAAACTGGCTTTCAGATCCCTAGTATGGATTATTAGAGAAAAGAGAATGGAAGTAGGGCAGAACATAGAGGAAGAAAGGATGATGAAAAAGGTAGATGACAGTTAAAATAATACATGGGTGAGACTTGGGAACAATAGTTTTTTAGCTTCTAACTAAAATTTAGCTCTTTAAATAAAAGCACAAACCACAGTTGTTTTAGTAGTATCTGTGATTTCGTGACCAATATAAATCACAGATATTTTCATATCATATTACAGTTGTTTATTTTCTTTGAGACAGGGTCTCGCTCTATATAATTTATGGTTGTCACTACTTTGAAATTATAGCAGTAAATTATATCTGTCACTAGAACTCATTATTTATTAATACAGAAACACATGCATTGATACATATCACAATTTAAAATAGTTTGATAACTATATATATATATATATATATATTTTTTTTTTTTTTTTTTTTTTTTTTTTGAGATAGAGTTTCACTCTTGTTGCCCAGGCTGGAGCAATGGCGTGATCTCGGCTCACTGCAACCTCCGCCTCCCAGGTACAAGTGATTCTCCTGCCTCAGCCTCCCAAGCGGCTCAGATTACAGGCATGCGCCACCACCATGCCTGGCTATTTTTTTTTGTATTTAGCAGAGAAGGGGTTTCACCATGTTACTCAGGCTGGTTGCAAACTCCTGACCTCAGGTGTTTCACCTGCTTCGGCCTCCCAAAGTGCTGGGATTACAGGCGTGTGCCACCATGCCCAGCCTTGATAACTATATTTCAATATATATGGTTCCTTTTTAATCCTAGATATTTTACTTTATATTTTAAAACAATGCTCCGAGAGAAAGTTCATGGGCTTCACCCTATGGCCAGAAAGGTTCATGACACAAAAAGGTTGAAAAACCTTACAATCTAAGAACTGACCACTGAATTTAAAAAAGGAAAAAAACAAGGGAAAACCTTACAAAATTTAACAGGTAAGAGCTATTAAAAGTTCTGTTGACCCCCTCTGAGTGATAGGCCTCTTTATAAATAGACATTCACAGACAACTACCCTCTGCACCACTACTACCACCTCCTTGAAACATATTTGTGTTAAAAACCTCTTTTTAAAACAAAAAATAAATGTTTGAGGTGATGGATATCCCAATTACTCTGACTTTATCATTACACATTATATATATGTATCAAAATATCATACGTACCCCAAAATATGTACGATTATAAACCAATTTTAAAAATACAAAAAAATCAAACTAAAACACAACACTAAGGGTAATAACAATCAACAGCTAATAACTATAGTTAAAAGAGACAGAGAGGCATCTTTACCATGCAATCAGGGAATTTTCACATTTTAGGGGAATCAAATAAAAGTACCTCTCAATAGCTAAACAGACTTCTATTAGTAAGTCCCTTAATCTTCTTGTAGTAAACATTTGGGTATTCTAGATTTAGAAAAGTGTGAATGCTGGAAAGGTAATATGATACACATACCAAATATAACAACTCTCACAAGTATGGGATAGTACCACATGATAAAACTGATAAATACCGGAAAGATCAAGAAATCCTTCCTAGAGAAATGTCTGATCACAGATAAAAACAGAGGGGCTGGGTTTTTAGGCAAAGTGTAAACCTTACCAAGTTGTGGAAGCTAGAGAACCAGGAGAAGAGGAAAAAAAAAAAAAAAAGGCATGGTAAGAGCTAAAACTGAAAAGGTGAGAATGTGTATCTTTAAGGCATTTGATTTTATCCAGAATGTAGTGATAATTAATACAAGGGCTTTATGAAAGAAAATGACAATCAATTTGTCGATGATAGGCTGTCATTAAATTTTTTAAAAAAGAAAATGACAATCAAAGTACATTTTAGAAAACTTATACTAGCAGCAGTATGAAGAATGTATTGAGCTTTCTTCATGTCAGGCACCATGCTTAACACTGGGTATACCTTATTATTAGTTTTCAGAACAGTGAGAGATAATTGCTATATTCTTCATTTTGCAGATGAGGAAACTCGTACCAACAGAAAGTAAGTGGCTTCCTCAAGGTTATACAGATTAAATTAATGATAGAAGGGAGACACAATTCTCTTTTGATTTCTGGTAGCAAAATGGAAATTCAGAACATTTTATTAATAACTATGTTATGGAAGCTTATTGAAAAACAAAAACTACAGAATCTCTCAGGCCCCAAAGCAGCACTCTAGAACAGAAACAGTCCCATCCTAGCAATCAGGAGACCAGGGTTTCTGGACCTGCTCCATTGCTAACTAGCTCTTTTGAAGAGGTGGACTAGATTACCCTAAAATCCATTCATATTCTAAAAAAAAAAAAAAATCTGTGCTTTCTAAAAATGCCATAGAATGACTAAAAAGCACACTCAAAATAGCAGACTAGGGTTGTGGGGAGGTGGTTAATGGATAGGAAGGCAACAAAATATACCCTGCTCTGAGAACAGACTTGTCTTTATTAAACAGGTAAATGTCCGTGGATAGAAAAAAAGATAAAAGAATTGAAGAACTGGTTGTTAAGGAAGGTCACAGAAGACTCTCAAATGAGGGGAACAGAACAACCTTCAAACTCACACATCTGAACATTTTAAGATCCTGGGCCCAAATAAGTAAGTGTGCTTCCTGCCCCGTGTCTAGAACTGTTAGAGTAACTCTGATGCAATGATCGAATGAGGAGGCATCATAGCAACTCTTCTTTATTTAAAGAAAAACATCATGGAAAGTATCTTCTGCCAAAGATACTATGTTATCTCCCTGAAAAAGCCCTCATATATCTTAAGGAGAGCATAGTAAACAAGCATCATTGCCACAAATAACCTGCTGGTATAAATCTAACTTTATTTTTTTTTTTCAGGAAGATGCTTCAATAACTTCAAAAAGTAAAGCTAACAACATTTTAGTTTCTTGGTCCAACAATTATTTCTGGTCACTAATGTAAGACAACTGGGGTCTGGCCAGTACTCCTAACCCACAGTATTTAACTGTCTGATTTACAAAATTAAAAAATTAAAACCTAGTTGAGAAAAATGCACTACCATGCCATGAGACAAGCAGCATTAAGAAGTAGCAGACTTAATGAGGTAAAAGGCTAAATATAATACAGTTTATTAAATGAGAATTTTAGTCCCTTGGCTATTTATGACTGTGCCAAAGTAGTACTAACAAGCCAGGTGGTCCTGCTTTAAAGGTATAAGGCTGTTCTATAAGACATTTAGTCTTAAGAGATAATCTCTTAAAAGAGATACCTCTTCTTTAGAATCACATTTGCATATCAAAACATCTGAGAAGTCTTCCTGTAAATAAATCTGTTTAATTTTCCTTTACCCAGCATTTTCTAAACTTATTTAATCAAAAACCCATTTTTCGCAGCCATAAAAAGGAATGAAATCGTGTCCTTTGTAGCAACATGGAACAGCCGGAGGCTAACGCACAGACAAAAACCCAAATATCACACTTACAAGTGGGAGCTAAATTTTGGGTTCATACAATACATAAAGACGGGAATAACAGTCACTGGGGATTCCAAAAGGAGGGAGGGAGAAGGGAGCAAGGATGTTTTTAAAACTTCCCACGTGTACTGTGTTCACTATCTGGGTGATGGGATCAATAGAAGCCCAAACCTCAGCATCATGCAGTATACTCTCGTAACAAACCTGCACATGTACCCAGAATCTAAAATAAAAAGAAACATTAAAACATATTTTTGTGTTATAATTAATATTGTATATTAGAAATCGCGTTGAAAAAGAATGCTATTTTTTGATGTAAGCATCTTCTAAGTACTAGCCATATCAACTAATCAGAAAAACTTAAGAAATTTACACTCAAAGCTATGTCTGTGCTATTGGTGTAAAAGAAGAAAAAACTACCTAATCACAATAACAAGATTAAGACTCTTTAAGTGGCAAAATAAGATAAAGCTGCTGACCATAGCAGAGCACATGCTCTGGGGTCCTGGTCCTTCCCCCAAAACAATATGATGGGCTTACGTCACGTTTTCTTGCCCAATTCCTGTTGTGACCAAAGACAGACATCTGTAAGGCAGCTATCCAGGGACAAAATGTTTGAGAATGGCCATGGAATAAAACTAACTAAAGATAAAACCTGGGTACTAAAAAAAAATAATCTTTGTTTCATGAAACACCTTTCTAATCGGGAGACTGAACTGACAACCGTATCATAGACAATCATATTTTTTCATGCTTTTACAGAATGAAGTTATTAAAAAACAGCATCTCAGACTTGAAAATTATAAAGAAACCTAGTTTGAATACCTACCTGACACTTGAATTCTCTTTACAATATCCCTAAGTGGCATTCTAGTTCATGCTTTAAAATCTCCAGTTGTAAAGATACTCACAACCTCTCATTCCATCTTAAACAACTGCACTGCTTAGGAGCTATGATTTGAATCTTTATCTAAATCCCTATAAAAATGAGAACTTGTCATTAATAGGCCAACCTACTCCAAAACAATTGTTGTTAAACTAAAAGATCACTTCTTTTTGGCAATTAAAAAACACACATATCTGGAATCTTCCATACTTCTATTGTAAATATTCCATTATATCATTAATAAACAGGATAGTAATTATCTTAAGGAAGAAGGAAAGGGGAAAATTAAATTGGGGAACATAAGATGTATTTAAATTAACACTGCTGCCAATATTTTATTAATTTTAGTAGTACATACTTATTAGTTGAATTTTTCAGTTTTTTTGAATATTCTAAATATTGTGTATTACATTTTTTAAAAAGAAAAAAATCCATTATAAAGCCCTTTGATATATATTTAGTTGCAAAGGCTCAAATCATAGCTCTTCTATATATAATTCTCTTTACGGTATCTACTACGACACCTAAGGCCTAGAATACTGTTGATGATGCCAGTGGAAATAAAAAACAGCAGTTGTTTGTATGCAGCGCTGAAAATACAGAAAGAGTTTCAAGATAACTTTTACTTATAAGTTAGTCCTCAAAGACATCAAGACCAAAAGAAATATATTAACTTACGCTGTCTAGTCCAAATGATCAAAGTGATATACTTTTTTTTTTTTTTTTTGGAGACAGGGTCTTGCTTGTTTGCCCAGGCTGGTGCAGTGGCACCATCACAGCTCAATGCAACCTTGAACTCCTGGGACTGCAAGGAGTAGCTGCGACTACAGGTCCATGCCACCATACCAGACTTTTTTTTTTTTTTGTACAGACAAGGTCTCAATATAAAATAATATTCCTATTACACAATTGACTTAAAGGCCACCAGCCTTGATAAATACCTAACAAATTCAACAAATAGGCATGGCATTCAATCAGGACTCGCTGTTTTGAGTCTCGCCCAGGTCCTGGAAAAACCCAAAAGTTTACACAAATGGGCATGGACAATGGATAAGGGACAATGATTCCTCCTCCTGAAACAGCACCGTACAAAGCACCTACCTTGTTAACTACAAAAAGAAAGGCTGGCTGAGCAACTATCTTAATCTCTACTACTTTTAGCTTAGTGTAGGCAATGAGCATACCTATACCCCAAATCTGGAGAGGTAGACAACTTAGTAGAAGGTGAAAAAGAACAGTTAGCTAGATATCAGGGAGCTATGAATGAGAAACCAAGGAGTTCAGACTTTAAGTAATTCTTTGACTGTCCTATTCCTTTTTTCATTTACAGCACTTACTATTTTGAAAAAAACTAAATTTGTATTTTTCAAAACTGCTCAAAACTTTTAAAAGGCTCCTCACTGCCCTTTAGACTTATCTGATCCAAGAAACAGATACAAAGCTTTAAAAGCCCTCAGCAATAAGATTTTTTTCTATTTTGCCTCTTACACCTCATTTTAATCCCCTTTCTTTCTCATAATTCATACTCTAGCCCTACTGAATCTCTTTCAGCAACTCAAATAAGCCTTGTTTTTCTTCCTCCAAACTTTCAACTTTGCTATTCTCTGCCTGAATAATTACTTCAGATGTCACATCCTCAGGAAGGCATTCTCCTGCTGTTTACTCCCATAAACTTTTAATTAATCCTATCATAATTCTTATCACATTTTATCATAATAACATGTTTAATAAATTTTTCATCTTCTACACATAGCTGAAAGCCTGGTGAGGGCAAAGAGAGGGTCTTGTTTACCACAAGATATTCAGCTCTGAGGCTGGGACATTGCAGGTCCTCAGTAAGCACTGACAGATGGCTGAATGGATGTATGGATTTGCCTAGAGATATGTGTTAAAGCATTCCTATCTGTACATCTAAGAAAATCTTAAAAACTATCTCTACTTGGCAACACTTGTAACCTTGTTTGCTACTCATTTAAAATTCTATATAATCCACAGTTAGCCTTCTCCTCAGTCTGAATTAATAAAATTGTATTATTTAGATACACTGTTGTATAGCAAAATTAAAAGTTAACTAGTGTTTCTTTAAAAAGTCTCTCTGAATCACTTGAACCAGGAGGCGGAAGTTTCAGGGAGCCGGAATTGTACCACTGCACTCCAGCCTGAGTCTCTCTGAATACAAAGGAATGAATGGCTACTAGTTTCCAAAATCAAACAAATATCTTTTAATGATCTATCGTCTAGATATACTTTTCTTTCCTTTTACATAAAACAGATGTTTCTTGGTATACAAACATCATTTAAAATCATTCCTTTTCATCCAGGCAGGGTAGCTCATGCCTACAATCCCAGCACTGTGGGAGGCCAAGGTGGGAGAATTGCTTGAGCCCAGTAGTATGAGACCAGCCTGGGCAACATACTGAGATCTTATCTCTGCAAATAATAAAAAAGTTAGCTGAGTGTCATGGCATTTGCCTGTAGTCCCGGCTACTAGGGAGGCTAAGGTGGGAGGAGCACTAGAGCCGGGACAGTCAAGGCTCCAGTGAGCCATGATCATACCACTGCACTCCAGCCTGGGTGACAAAGAGAGACCCTGTCTCAAAATAAAATAAAACTGGCTGAGTGCAGTGGCTCACGCCTGTAATCCCAGCACTCTGGGAGGGCGTGGTGGTGGGTGCCTGTAATCCCAACTACTAGGGAGGCTGAGGCAGGAGAATCACTTGAACCTGGGAGGCAGAGTTTGCACTGAGCCAAGATCGTGCCACTGCACTCCAGTCTTGGTGACAGAGACCCTGTCTCAAAAAAAAAAAAAATTGGCCAAGCGCAATGGCTCATGCCTGTAATCCCAGTACCTTGGGAGACCAAGGAGGACAGATCGGGTCACTTGATGTCAGGAGTTTGAGATCAGCCTGGCCAACATGGTGAAACCCCGTCTCTACTAAAAATACAAAAATGAGCCAGGCCTGGTGGTGGGCACCTATAATCCCAGCTACTCAGGAGGCTGAGGCAGGAGAATCGCTTGAACCCGGGAGGCAGAGGTTGCAGTGAGCCAAGACTGCACCACTACACTCCAGCCTGGACAACAGAGAAAGACCATGTCTCAAAAAAAAAAAAAAAAAAAAAACCTAAAAGTAAATAAAATCATTCCTTTTCATTTCTGCTTTATTAATTGACAGAGTAGGTCTTTGCTTTTGGCCACTATTTTCTCCTTCACATAATTAATAATCTGTAAAACATACATTCAAGTGCACTAAAAATTGTGCTATTTTAACGGGCCCTTAAAGGATCCTGTTTTTAAATGACAGCTTAAAAAGCAGAAGCTTCATTTCATTTTCTTTTTAGATCTCAAAGTTATACTAATTAAGTGATATTCAATTAGGATAACACTCTATTGAAGTAAATATGTCACATTAAAATAGATTTTCTTTTTCTATATACTCCATAATCTGATACCTTACGGTTATTTTGTATAATTTTAAACAATATGGTTATATGATTTTTTTACTTAAATATCCTCTCTTAAAAGACATTAAAGAATTTAGAGGCCGGGCATGGTTGCTCACGCCTGTAATCCCAGCACTTTGGGAGGCCAAAGCAGGCAGATCATGAGGTCAGGAGATCGAGACCATCCTGGCCAACATGGTGAAACCCCATCTCTACTAAAAATACAAAAATTAGCCAGGTGGGGTGGTGCGCGCCTGTAATCTCAGCTACTCAGGAGGCTGAGGCAGGAGAATCGCTTGAATCCAGGAGGTTGCAGTGAGCCGAGATCGCGCCACTGCACTCCAGCCTGGCAACAGAGCGAGACTTCAGTCTCACACACACACACAAAAAAAATTTAGAGAGCATGCTCAGCACTGACACGGATTTCTATACCACAACTCACCTCCATTTTTCACAGGCCTCATATTTTAATGTTTAATTCCCAGTAAATGAGAGTTTCAGGAAAGATTCATAATTGCAAATCATATTTCATTAATCCTAAGATACACATTTTTTCACATTTGACACCTCTGAAATCAGTACCTATCTTAAAGTTGATAGTCTCTTAAAGTTTATATTTGGCAGCATTTTTTCCTTTAGTGGTATAAAAATAATGTTTCTTACCATTGATAGCATCTCAGGCTAAATGAAATAGTTTTTTGTTGCTGTTGTTTTTGTTTTGTTTTGTTTTGTTTTTTTGAGACGGAGTCCGTCTGTTTTCCAGACTGGAGTGCAGTGGCGCCATCTCAGTTCACTGCAACCTCCACCTCCTGGGTTGAAGCGATTCTCTTGCCTCAGCCTCCCCCGTTGCTGGGATTACAGGCGTCCACCACCACGCCTGGCTAATTTCTTGTATTTTTTAGTAGAGATGGGGTTTTGCCAAGTTGGCCAGGCTGGTCTTGAACTCCTGACCTCAGCCTCCCAAAGTGCTGGGATTACAGGCTTGAGCCACTACACCTGGCTGATAGTTATTAAAGTATTAAAATTTTTTATCTAATAATACTGTCTGATCTAAATCACAGTACAATTACAATTCAAACAATTCTAGAGTAAAAGCTAAATGAACTTAAGATTCAAATTTTACCATTTTAGAAAACTTAGGGCTAGGCTAACCTCAAGAAAATAAATAATTGGGGGAAAAATACTTATTAAAAATTTAGGGAAAGATGTAGATTAGAAGCAAAAACAACAGAAATGACAAAAAAAATGACTTAAAGACATTCAGTCAATAGTAGCTTCCAAGGAAGTAGAGGCATGAAATAGCCCCAGAGCTTTATCTATAAAAAGAAACAAATATTAAGAATATGGCAAGGTATAACTCAGCAAACTATCTTGGAGGAAAAATATTATCGTATTACTTCTCCTTCCTTAAGGAGGAATCATTGTCACCCTTTAAATAAAAATATGGTAAAGGTAGATGAAATAATTTTAATGAAATATAAAATTATAAACATTCTTAATAAATTAAAAACCAACCTACCAGCATTGTCTTCCTTCTGGCTCAATCTGTTTCACCTTCAGGTAATCCTAGGATAGGGGCTCGTTTTCAGATCCCCAGTTTTTCATGTCGATCTTCTACCTCCCTGTGGCAACAATATTTTCTAATTAAAGGAGTCCTTTTGTGCCACAGGGAGGATTTCTGATGGTATAACAAATACAAAAGTTATGACAGCTCATCATGAAGTCAAATTAGTCCTGAGATTCTTCAAGAAAGAAATTTGGCTCCTTATCTTATTTTTCATGAAGGAAATCTGGTTTTATTTTTTAAACTGCATTTTAAAAACCTAAACTTTCATTTTTATTTTTAAAAAGCACTGCTTTCTCATTGAATTATATAAAAATTCTCATCATTATCTATCTTTTCAACTAATGTTTAAACACAATTTTGTTGATCACTAAAAATGGTTTACGTTTTCTTGATAATTAACTAATAAGACTAAATGTTAATGTCTTGATACGTGGTTAAGGAGCAAAGTTCTGTCCCCAGTGGTCAGAAGACAGAAGTAGGAGGCTACCAACCAGACCACTTGACAGCCAATGTTTATTAAAATTAGCAAAGATTAATCAGTCTGCTTGTAATTATATAATATTTTACGATTAAAATGCATTTTTTAAAAAAGACTAAAAGGAAATTTTTTTTAAAAAGCAACAATCATTGTCTCCTTGTTGGTAAGATTAGGGGTGATGATTTTCAGTTTGCTTATTCTTTGCAATACTTTCCAATTTTTTCTATTAAGCATGTATTGCTTTTAAGAAAAAAATCAGGCCTGTAATCCCAGCACTTTGAGAGGCTGAGGCAGGCAGATTGCATGAGGCCAGGAATTCAAGATCAGCCTGTACAACAAGGAGAAACCCTGTCTCTATCAAAAATACAAAAATTAGCCACATATGTGTGGCGAGTGCCTGTAATCCCAGCTACTGAGGAGACTGAAGCACGAGAATTGCTTGAACCCAAGAGGCAGAGGTTGCAGTGCCACTGCACTCCAGCCTAGGCAAGAGAGCGAGCCGGGCACAGTGGCTCACGCCTGCAATCTCAGCTCTTTGGGAGGCCGAAGCAGGCAGATCACGAGGTCAAGAGATCAAGACCATCCTGGCCAACCAACATGGTGAAACCCCGTCTCTACTAAAAATACAAAAATTAGCTGGGCATAATGGCACACACCTGTAGTCCCAGCTACTTGGGAGACTGAGGCAGGAGAATCACTTGAACCTGGGAGGCGGAGGTTGCAGTGAGCCAAGATCGCACCACTGCACTCCAGCCTGGGTGACAGAGTGAGACTCCACCTCAAAAAAAAAAAAAAAATCAAATTATTAAATGTAAGCAAGAATGATGAACACCAACTGTGATTTTTAAAATGAGACTTAAGTATGACTTTACATAGATGGTTCTTGATTATACTGCAATACTAACTCAGAACTCAATCTGTTTCCATTTGTATTTTCTAGCTAGTTATTATATGTTCAACAGTATATTTAACAAAAGAAAAAAGTATGGTCTCCGTCTTCAAAGTGCTTATACACTCACTGGGAAAACAATAGGAGTATATACAACAAAAATAATATAAGCAATAATAGATAAAAATAATAAAATAATACAAGAAAGTACCTATATCCAGATGGTATAACAGATCAGGTAAGGGAATGTTTAATGTAGACCACAATCATTGTGGAAATCTTCATGTAGTTGGGCCTTAAAAGATGGCTAATACCTACCTGAGCAAATTATAGATAGGAGGAAATTGTCTTTGAGCAAACACTCAGAAGCATAAATAGTACAATCCATGCAAAGGTCAACAAGGAAAATAACTAGGAGAATACAGTGTTTCAGCAGATAAGGCGGCCAGATTATGAAGGATTACTTCTGGATGATTCTATGGGTCACTGAATTTGACAGAAGAGTGGCCACTGAAATCTGATAAAGAGCTTCAGTAGAATGATAAATGGAGATGCCAGAGCACAACAATCAAGGAAGGAATGACAAGGAAAAAGTATAAACTGAAGGTATAAAGCATTTTTTTTTTTTTAAAGTGGAAGCAAAAGGAAGGAGAAAACAAGAGACATAAACAAAGTTAAAGAAATATTCCATTCTAGTGTATAAAAGTCCTGCCCATACTTGAAGTCACAGGGAAGGTGCTAATGAAGTTAAAGAAACTCTATGTCACAAGCACTGTGCTTTATGTACTTATTTTATGTAATCTTCACAACCCTGAATTCCTATTTTCTGAGAGTGAAACACTCTGAAAAGGTTAAATACTGCCAAGTAAGTGATAAAGGGGAAATTTGAAATCAGAACTAACTAACCCAAGTCAATATTCTTCCCTTTCCTACTAAAGAGAGCTACTTAAAGGGCAAAAACAAAAACAAAAAAAAACAAAAAAAAAAAACTCAGAAATAGTCACCCAGGATTTTCTATCATATTTGACTACTCTTTGATTCTTCTCCACTCTTTAAAATGTAAACATTCTCTAAGGTTAATTCCTTAATTCTATGTCCTTTGTTCTCCATCACAGAGAGACAAATATAGAATTTACATATCTTCTTCCTTGGGAAAAATCTCTGAAATACGTTTCCCCTTGGAAATTTATTTCCACAGCTTTAAATGAGGATGATTCCCAAATCAGTTTCTCCCTGACCTTTCTTTACTAAGCTTTAGTTGTACTAGATATCTTCCATTTGCCCCTCCAGATTTATTCTCCACCCTTCTTCACCTTGCTCTCTGTCCCTGGAGACTGCCTTCATCAATGGGATTCCTATGGCTTCAGACTGAGTTTGGTCAATGGCATACCTTAGCAGGGTATTATTGGGAAGAGGCATTGCCCTCCAGCTAGCTGTGTCCTTTGATCAAAGGTTCCAGAATCTCCCAAGGTGACTCCCTGTTCAGGGCTCCATTCTTCAGGATTCTGGTCACCCTTCCTTCTCCTTGGCCCATGAGCCAAAGGACAGAAACAGCAGTTATTGCTAGGTCTGCAGTACTGCCCTGTCTCTTAGGGTTACCTTGTATTTGCCTACATGTTTGTAACTAGCCCTTTATTAAAACATTCCTTAAATTATCCTAATTTGAGCATGCCATCTCTTTTGTGATGGGACCTTGACTACACATTTGTGCATCTTTTTTGTTTATCTGATTGTTTGTTTTTGAGATGGAGTTTCTGTTGCCCAGGCTGGAGTGCAGTGGCATGATCTCAGCTCACTGCAACCTCCACCTCCCAGTTCAGGCAATTCTCTTGCCTCAGCCTCCTGAGTAGCTGGGATTACAGGCGTGCACCACCACACCCAGCTAATTTTTGTATTTTTAGTAGAGATGGGGTTTCACCACGTTGGACAGGCTGCTCTCAAACTTCTGACCTTAAGTGATTCGCCTGCCTTGGCATCCCAAAGTGCTGGGATTACAGGCATGAGCCACTGCACTCGGCCACATTTATGCATCTTTAAATACCGAAATATTCATCTTTAACGTTCTGCTTCAACTCAAAATCATCATGACTATTACCAAACTTATCTGCTTCACCAAACAATCTTGCCTTCCTCAAATCATATGTGCTACTATCACCATGACCAAGCGTCAAAAAGCAGAATATTTTACCTAACTGTGCCTCTCCCCTTATACGTCATGTAAGATCATATATAGTAATATGGTTTATACAAGCCCTTTCTGTTCCTGTTGCTACTATCTCATTTTAATATTTCTCAAGCCATCCTTCAACTCATACTACAACAGCTAGTCTTCCTGTCTCATCTATCCCCCTACAATTAATCCTATATCCAACTGAAATACTAATTGCATGGTACTTTCTTTTTAGAGACATGGCTCACTCTGTCACTCACGCTGGAGCGCAGTGGTACTACGATCATAGCTCACTGTAACCTCAAACTCTAATCTCAAAGGATTCTCTGGCCTCAGACTCTCAAGGAGCTAAGACTACAGGTGCACGCCACCATACCCAGCTAATTTTTAAATTTTTTTTTTAAGAGATGGAGTCTCACTAAGTTGCCCAGGCTGGTCTTGAATTCCTGGCCTCAAGAGATCCTCCCACCTCTGCTTCTGCCTCCCAAGGTACTGGCCCCCTAGTATTTCCTACTTAAAATCTTCCAAATCTTTCTGCTTCCTTATGTGCCTAATTACTAACTCTTGAGATTTAATTCACAATCTAGTCATAGCTCTTAATAAAATCTCCTGCCAATGTCTTACTCAAGATCTTCTGAACAAGTATTGAATTTCAATAGTCTACCAATTTATTAATTATATTTCCCTCAGTTTACAATGCATTTCATCTACCTCCTATTTGTCCACCTAGATCCTATCATGTGTCCTTTACTTTCTCTAAAACATTCCCTAATCCTGTAAATTGAACTTTCCTCTTCAGAAAATTCCTTTGAATTTGTAAATAACGCTCATTTGACTATTGACTGCTTTGTATTTTGAATATAACACAGATTTTTTTATCTCCACAACTAAATTGCTCCTGAAAAGAAACATGTTGAAAACAGTGCCTTGCACATAACAAATGCAGACATAACCTGCTCTCGCAAACTAAACTGGAAAGTTAAAGGGATAAATATAGTAACAAGTATTTGTTAAGGTGAAAAATGAAGAAGCAAATCCTAGACAGCTCAGTCCCCTTAGTCCAGTCTTTTTTTTTTTTTTTTTTTGAGATGCAGTCTCGCTGTGTCGCCCAAGCTGTAGTGCAGTGGGACGATCTCGTCTCACTGCAACCTCCACCTACCGGGTTCAAGCGATTCTCCTGCCTCAGCCTCCTGAGTGGCTGGGATTACAGGCATGCGCCACCACGCCTGGCTAATTTTTTGTATTTTTAGTAGAGATGGGGTTTCACCATGTTGGTCAGGCTGATCTCGAACTCCTGACCTCATGATTCACCCGCCTTGGCCTCCGAAAGTGCTGGGATTACAGGTGTGAACCACCATGCCCAGCCTAGTCCGGTCTTAAAAGATTTCTATCAACACTTATTTATTATTGAGTTCATTGGCATAAACGTGGTGCTTGTTAAATGGTAATTTGTAACAACCTTTTAAATTTATACTATATATAATTTTTATAATTTTTTAAAATGAACATAAAAACTGTACTTTCAAACTCCTGTAGGGAATCCAAAAAACTCCTTCCCTCCCCTCATTCACCATACCAGTCTATCCAGCAGGCCCCTAGAACTGATGGAGTCTGCAGCCACCGGGGAAGATATTTTATACCTGCCAGAGTCAAGACCACCCTTCACCTATATTTCATCACTCTTCCTCAAAGTCTCTTTATAATTACTAATCTGCAATTGTTATCACAAGCAATTTACTATATGTTTAGATTAATATGCCTATTTTTAAAGTTTCAAAATATATTTGGTTTCTCCTATACAATTTAAGAGAACATTAGTATTACACATAAGCTCTGTGAGGGAAACGTAGACTGTTAATCTACAAAAAGGAGAAACAAACAGCCCGTAATTACTACTAACAAAAGAGAAATTCTTTTATATACAAAATAATAAAGATGGCTACATGCAAATCATAATATGATTTTAGTACTGCAAACACAAATGACAATAGAACACTGTTTATGATATGGACACATACATATGGGTACTTAGGAATAAAAGGGAAAAAACACTCCAATGAGAACATGCAGAGAACTGTCAGAACAAGCCAATAAATATAACATTTTTTAGACTGACATAATCTAAATTATAATGTAGGAGCATTCCACGAAGTTTTCCTAGACATACACAGGGAAGTATTCTATACAGATCTCAATTCCCCCAATTCACCAAATAAAATCTGCCATCTTATAAGCATTCCTTTTCTTCCCAGTCAGCTTCTTCTTTAAAACCTACATGTATCTGTAATCTGAGTTTCAATTTTATATTATAAGAAATGAACCTAATCCTAATTCACTACCTAAAAGGAAATATGCATACCAACCTTTATTCATTTGTATATGCCCTAGATGTCAGAAGAATGAAAACTTATTCAGATTTTAACTCACTTAAAAATGCATTTGATTCTTTTTTTAGTTTTTGTTTTGTTTTGTTTTGTTTTCTTTGAAACAGAGTCTCACTATGTCCCCCAAGCTGGACTGCAGTAGCACTATCTCGGTTCACCACAACCTCCACCTCCTGGGTTCAAGCGAGTCTCCTGCCTCAGCCTCCCAAGTATCTGGGACTACAGATGCATGCCACCACGCCCAGCTAATTTTTTGTATTTTTAGTAGAGATG
This sequence comes from Pongo abelii, assembly GCF_028885655.2. Taxonomy (NCBI): domain Eukaryota; kingdom Metazoa; phylum Chordata; class Mammalia; order Primates; family Hominidae; genus Pongo; species Pongo abelii. The sequence goes on from NC_071988.2 coordinate 161,028,082, forward strand.
GGGTTTCGCCGTGTTAGCCAGGATGGTCTCGATCTCCTGACTTTGTGATCCACCCGCCTCAGCCTCCCAAAGTGCTGGGATCACAGGTGTGAGCCACCACGCTCGGCCTGATTCTTAATAGAAACAATATTAAGCTCAGGTTAGCTGACTTGAAAACTAATCTATGAATATTAACAATCTTTATAAAGTTACATTAAAATCCATGAGCCAGGCTGGGCACGGTGGCTTGTGCCTATAATCCTAGCACTTTGGGAGGCCGAGGCGGGCAGATCACGAAGTCAAGAAATCGAGACCATGCTGGCCAACATGGTGAAACCCCATCTCTACTAAAAAATACAAAAATTAGCTGGGCGTGGTGGTGTGCGCCTGTAGTCCCAGCTACTCGGGAGGCTGAGGCAGGAGAATCATTTGAACCTGGGAGGCGGGGGTTACAGTGAGCTGAGATTGCACCACTGCACTCCAGCCTGGCGACAGAGTGAGACTCTGTCTCAAAAAAAAAAAAAAAAAAAAATCCATGAGTCAGGATGGAACACGTACAATGACTTTTTGAGGTGCTTTTATACCATTTTAGAATGATATAAGTAATATGCTTACATTTTCCTCTTGTGTTGAAGTAAATTTTAAAATTACCAAATATTCAAAAACCACTTACAAAAAAAACAAATCACAAAAGTAACTGTTATTTTACCTAGACTTCCCATATCCTCCTTTTCACAATCACTAATATCTCTGCCCAGCAAATGATATCATTACCCTCAGAGTTCAAGAAGACTAAGAAAATAAAATCCCTTAAGTAGATTACATTAGCTTCCTATTCTGAATTGGTTTTACCTGAATTAATCTAAATTAATAAAACATTTACAGTCAATTATACCAATAATAAGATTCGACCAATCTGCTCTGGTATTTTAATGTGATAAACATCCTAATTTACTAACTTATGCAAATTTGGTGCTATAGTTTTTATCTTTTTTAAAGTTTCCAATTTGCTACCAAAATCATAGTTTTCCTTATTTTTTGACCAAAACATCATCCAGAAATTGCAAACAGGTTCTACTTTTTTCCATTCAACTTAAGCTACCACAATTTTTTCTTCTGCTATTAGTGTTCTGTTTAGTTATGCTCTTGTAATAAAATCAGTTACAATATATAATCTAAAACATCATTCTACAAAATACTTTTAACTGTTCTACCTATCCTTTTCCTCAAGAAGAAAATTCATCTCTGCCACTATACTTCTAGCTTCCAACTGGAAAATTCTCCAAACTCTCATAAAAAGATGCACTATATACTGTAAATCAGATACCACTCCAGACTACAGTCACAAAGCCCATATGAAGTCCTTGGATGCCTGGTTTTTTGTTTATTTGTTTAGAAATGGGGTCTTGCTATGTTGCCCAGGCTGAACTTGAGCTTCTGACCTTGAGCGAGCCACCTGCCTCAGTCTCCCAAGTAGCTGGGAGTACAGGTGCACACCACCACACCCAGCTTGGCTGCCTATTTTAATAAATGAATTTTCCACTATACCTGAGGTTTGCTAGCACTGCAATCATCAGTGCTCTGAAAAGCAAGGTAACTTTCAATCCCTTAGCTCCACAAAAAAATAAAATTAGAGGAAGAACAGTTTTAAGCTGGAAGAGGCTAGTAGCCCTAACGGGTACTACTGGACCTCATAAGCAAAAATACATCACATACTCAAAATTTTAATCATGAAAGTTTCCTACATTTACAAAAATGTATCGAAATAGTAAAGTATTTTTACTAGGATTAAACAACAGGTATAATGATTCTTTTTCTCCATTAACTGCTAAAGATGATACATTTGCATGTTTATTATTATGTAAGAGCCACTACAATCCTTCTGATAAAATACTTTATTTTCTTCATAATCAATGGCAAAAACTAAAAGATTTCTCTAAGAATTATAGATACTAATCTCCAATTAACCATATAGCTATCTCACCAGAAATAGACTGAAATACTAAGATCTCTAAAAAGACAAAAAGCAAAGAGGAAACTGATAGAACACTACAAAGATGCTTCTGATATTAACAAAAAGAAATCATATTGCTCCATCAATATTAACTCAAAGAAACTCATAATCAATTAGAGAATGATAGAATACCATATTTTTTTTTTATTTAAAAAGCTGTCCTCATAATACTAGCCTATTGACTTGTATAAATAACAGGTAGGATTTACACTCTCAGAAAAAAAATAATAAAATAACTTTACCATTATGTGAAGCTGTAATTTTGTACATAGTCCATGATATGAGACTGTTATACCTCACAGAATCATACTGTAGAACTTTTATATCTACACAAATTCCCTTAAACATAGATATTTCACTGGTTTCCAAGCTATACTAAATAGCATTAAAAAGGTTTTTCAGTATATTTTTCATCTGGCAATAGTATTGTTGAAGCTTACAAAATGAGAAAGTTATAAATAATGAACATTTTATGAGATGTCTACCTGTTTCCACATTCTCGGTCTCAACTTCTTGTTCTTCTGCCACATCTTGCATCATATAAGTCTCATCATCATAAACCAGAACCTGGGCTGCATAGCCCTGCTCTAATCTGGCACTTGGAACTGGCTCCACAATCACTGCTGGATATTCAGAAACCTTTTCACTTTCCTATAAGAGCAAATTTAAAGAACAATCAACCTTTGTATTTACAAATTCTGGGTTCACTTATAAATCCTTGAACTAATACAGTCTCGAGCAGTCCACATAATGAGTTTCAAATATTATAAATATGAATATAAAAGCCAAAACAAGAGATGAAAAGGGCTAACTTTAATAATCCTTTCAAGTCTCAAGAGGTAAGACATAGATTAAACATTTTAAATAACCTGTGCTTTAGGATTAAGTTGGCAGATTAAAAACATGCATATAATTTCACTTAATCATGAAAGCTGACTAAAACAACAGTAAAAGACTCTTTTATACCTAAACCCACAAGGACAAAAGGTGAGAGCAACAAACAAGAAGAGGTAAGAACAACAAAATCCTGGAAGACTGAAAGTGTCTGGATGAGTATTGAGTGAGTTAGCAGACCCAGCAAAGCCGAATCAGTCTGGCAGCAAAAAAAAAAAAAAAAATCTGAGAAACAACACACTGTACAGTGGAGAATCCACAGAAAGCAACACCAATTACACGCACTTTTGATTCCTAGACCTTCTCTCTCCTTCATGATGCTAAGCAACCAGACCTCCTCCACCTTGGCAGAAGACAGGTTACCTTCCAGAAAGGAACAACAATAGCATCTTTGAGGCATAATAGGCACAGTTGCTAGCATCATACTCTACCCAAAATGGAGTGTCCAACTAGCTTTTTAGTCCATCACTTTTAGTCATGAACAAAAAGCCAAATACTCATATTCCACACAGAGAGACAATATTATAAAGTAAGAACAGATCACAATTCAGTAAAGAACATTTTAAAATACTAGTAAAAGAATTTTTGGAAATTAAAGATACAATAGCTGAAATGAATAAAGGCTTGGAAGATAAAATTGAGGCAATCTCCAGGAACCAGAGAAAAAAAGATAAAGCAATAGAAAACAGGAGAGAAAAGATAGCAATATTAGATGACCAACCAGTCCAGGAGGTCCACTAACTGAATAACAGAGTTCCAAAAAAATAAATCATAAGGAAAAAACAAGAAATAAAAAGGAAAAAAAAAGGTTTGGAAAGAAAACAAGAAAGAAGTAAATCAATAAAATTTTCTAAGACTGAAGGATATAAGCTACCCATTTGAAAGGACCCACCAAGTGTCTAGTACAAAAAATTAAGGAACACATACATTGAGGCATATCACTGTGAAATATCATAATATTGGGAACAGGAAAGATTCTACAAGCTTCTAGAAAGAAAACACAGGTTACTACAAAGAATCAGGACACAGACTTCAGTCTTCTCAACAGTCATACTAGAAGGAAGATGACAGTTGAGCAATTTCTTCAAAATTATGAAGAAAAATTATTTCCAATCTAGGATTCTTCACCCAGTCAAATCATCTTATAGAAGTAGAATGAAGGTATCTTCTCAGATATGAAAGATCTCAAACATTTACCTTTCATGTTTCCTTTCTCAAGAAGATACTGGAGAATGTATCCCATCAATAAGAGAGAGTAAATTTTTTAAAAAAGAGAACTATTGCAAATACAGGATAGAAGAGATCAACATAGGAGAGAAACAATGGGAATCTTCAGGAAGACTGTGAAGAGAGATTCCAGGATGCTAGCTATGCACCAGATTTAAAGGGCAACCAGTCCAAAATATAGCAGTGTGACTCCTGAGACAGCATGATGAACTGTCATTACTAAGATAACCATTGACATTGTTCCTAAGGACAGAATGTCCAGATCAGTCTGTTCTAGATTTTTATTGACATTTGGTTTACCTTCATGTACCTACTCACTCCACCTGCCCTGCTGCCTCGATCAGCTAAGAACACATTTCACCCCCCAGATGTGTTCTGCTTTGATCTTTGGAGGAAGATTACCATGGGCTTAAAATAAAAGATACAGAACAGCGCTCTTCATGTGACCATATACCTCCTGAACAAATATGCAATACCCAGCCCATACCATACCGTAGCACTGCCAGATACCAGAGCAGGATGTGCCTTACATTTCTAAAAACTCATGGCATTGCTCACTGACTACCTGAAGACAAGCTCATGACACTCAGTGAACCTGACTATTCAGCTATCTTCTCCTGGAAGCCTTCATCTATCTATGATAATATTGCCCTTTCCTAACTCAATTAGCTTGGTAAACTATTTTTTTCAAAGTAAAATATTGTTTAGGACTATTTTCATAGGTGGCAAAACTATAAAGAAAAGTAAAGAAATTATAATACATAAGTCAAAACAATAGCACCTCTGGAAACAGCGCCCAGCCGGGTTTTAATATTTCAACGGTTCCTTCTCTTTGACCATAAAAAAGCTAAAATCATTTTGCATTAAAAAATTCAGGGTTCATGCCTGTAATCCCAGCACTTTCGGAGGCTGAGGTGGGCAGATCACCTGAGGTCAGGTGTTCGAGACCAACCTGGCCAACACGGTAAAACCCCGTCTCTACTAAAAATACAAAAATTAGCCAGGCATGGTTGCATGTGCCTGTAATCCCAGCTACTTGGGAGGCTGAGGCATGAGAATTGCTTGAACCCGGGAGGCAGAGGTTGCAGTGAGACAGGATCACGCCACTGCATTCCGGCCTGGCTGACAGAATGAGACTCGGTCTCAAAAAAAAAAAAAAAAATTCAGACCAGGTTCAGTGGCTCACACCTATAATCCCAAAACTTTGGGAGGCCAAGGCAGGAGGACTGCTTGAGCCCAGGAGTTCAAGACCAGCCTGGGCAACATAGGGAGACCCTATCTCTACAAAAAATAAAAAATAATTATCAGCCGGGCGTTGTGGCTCTTGCCTATAGTCCTAGCTACTTGGGAGGCTGAGGCAAGAGGACTGCTTGAACCCAGGAGGTCAAGGCTGCAGTGAGCCATAATCATGCCTTTGCACTCCAGCCTGGCAACTGAGAACAAGTCTCAAAAATTAAAAAAAAAAAAGAAAAAAATTAAACTCTCATTTCTTTTAACTGAACTTTTAACTGATCTTTAACTGAAGTTAAAAGGCAACAAGTCCAATTAAAGAAGCTCTTTAACTGATCGATCGAGACATATACTTGTATACATTTCTCAAAAAATTAGTCTTAACTCCTTGACTCATCTATATATACCTTGTAATCTATGTTCCACCACTTCACTGAAGCTATTCTCTAAAAATATTTTTTTGCTTTTTTTTTTTTTTTTTGAGACAGGGTCTAGCTCTGTCGCCCAGGTTGGAGTGCAGTGGCACAATCATGGCTCACCGCAACCTCCGCCTCCCAGGCTCAAACCATCCTCCCACCTCAGCCTCCTGAGTAGCTGGGACTACAGGCGTGTGCCACCACTCCCAGCTAATTTTTGGATTTTTGGTAGAGACAGGGTTTCACCATGTTGCCCAGGCCGGTCTTGAACTCCTGGACTCGAGCAATCCACCTGCCTCAGCCTCCCAAAGCGCTGGCATTACAAGCATGGGCCACCACACCCAGCCTCAAAATGTTAATAACGACCAAATTATAATTTCAGTTTTCAATCTCTACCACCACCCTGCAGACTCATACATTTATTATCACCCTCATTTAAAAAATTCATTCTTCCAACTTTCTCTACCACTCTACTTTCTTTTTTGAAATGGAGTTTCACTCTTGTTGCCCAAGCTGGAGTGCAATGGCGCGATCTTGACACACCGCAACCTCTGCCTCCCAGGTTCAAGTGATTCTCCTGCCTCAGCCCCCCGAGTAGCTGGATTACAGGCATGTGCCACCATGCCCAGCTAATTTTGTATTTTTAGTAGAGACAGAGTTTCTTCATGGTGGTCAGGCTAGTCTCAAACTCCTGACCTCAGGTGATCTGCCCGCCTCAGCCTCCCAAAGTGCTGGGATTACAGGCATGAGCGACCAAGCCCGGCCCTACCACTCTACTTTCAAGCGTCTCCTCTGACTCTTCTTTCATCTCCATAGACACAAGTCTAGCCAACTTAGTGAGGTTCTATCTTCAGTGTCTCCTTTTTTTTGCCCTATACTACCTTCCCAAGTAAGCCCACCCATTCTTATTCAAATAGCACCTCTATGCTGATAATGACTAAGTATTTGTCCTCTACTCTGACTCATCTTCTGAATTCCAAAACCAAATTTTAAACTACCAACTTTAACATCACTACAGGAATACTCAGCCAACACTTCAAGCTTAACATGTCTAAATGGCACAAATTATCTACATCTGTCCCTGTTTCCCCATTCTGTGTTCTTTAAATCTTGGTTTCTTCATATTTAAAAAAGAGATTATAATATTTCTATCCTTTAAAGTCCCATGACTTTATATGCACAAAGTTCTTAGCATAGTATAAGTACACAGCACAGAGTAAGTTATTCAATTAGTGATAGCTGATATTATATTTTAACAATAGAAACAGTTTTCAAATCTACTATTTGCCCTCAACTTTAGAGGGCACCTTTTCACATCACAATCAGAACTGTTTGTGTTACTTCCTTGCATAAAAAGCATTAATGACTCCCCTTTTGTCCAAAAGGAAAGTTTAACATATTAAACAATGGCTTTAACACTCTGAAATATAACCCCAACCCACCTGTCATGGGCTGAATTGTGTCTCCCAAAAAGATGAAGTTTTAACCCCTAGCTTCTGGGAATGTAACCTTATCTGGAAATAAGGTCTTTGCAGATGATCAAGTTAAGACAAGATAATTAAGATGAGCCCTAACCCAATTTGACTATGTCCTTACAAAAAAGGGAAATTTGGACTCCACACAAATGGGAAGGAAAACCATGGAAAGACACAGGGACAACACCATCTACAAGCCAAGGAATGCCTGAGGCTACCAGAAGCTAGGAAAGAGGCATTAAAGAGATTCTCCCTCCTAGCCCTCAAAAACAAAAAAAACAAACAACAATTAAAAAAAAAAAAAAAAACTCTATCAACACCTTGATTCCTAAATTCTGACCTCTAGAACTGTAACAATAAATTTCTGTTATTTAAGCAACCTAGCTTACAGTACTTTGTTACAGCAACCCCAAGAAACTAACATACCACCTTTATATCTTATTTCCCTACATTACTTAACATAAACTTATTAGTGGCATTGCTTCTAATTCCTAAATGTGAACATTTCCAAGACTTTTGCTCATGTTATTTTGTAGCCTTCACATCTGTCCAAATCCTTTTCATCTACTGAAGGCTTATCATCAAGTTCCAGGGAATCTTCTATAATCCTCCAATCTGAATTAATTTTTCTATCCTACGTATTTATAGAACAAGTTGTTTGCCTAATATTACCACTGTTCATTGTCCCATATTATAATTATGTGTTTACATATACAACTCCTTGACTGGCTAGTAGGATATTTGAGAGCAAAAGTTATATTGAAGTCAATTTTTATATCCTCCTCAATAACACACGCTTCATATAAACTAAAGTGGCATTTAAGTACAGATATTTGTAGCTTGGCTCAAAGAATAATAAAGTCAACAAATTTTAATATTAACAGGTATTTATAAGTTCAACATTTGCTCATCTATGGAGGCAAGTAACTTCATGAGCCTTTTTTCTGCCAAATGATACAGACCAGAGGACACTGCATGCAGCTATTCAGATAATTATTGCCTTGTACTGTGTAGAAGAGTAGCTATTTTTATGGGAGAAAGGGGATAGAAGAGAAGAAACCAGGAGTCTTTGCTTAAAAATAAAATAGTAAAAAATAACACATGTACAAGGTTATTTTACTTAGCATTACTTTGCTCAAGTCACCATGGATCTTGGCACAAGCTGTCTAATTCCCTACAAGCTAGGGTGCAAATAAAAAAAATACAGGATACCCAGTTAAATTTGAATTTCAGAGAAACACTGAATAATAACTGTAAGAATGTCCCATGCAATATTTGGGACATACTTAAAGTAAAAAGTCATTTGTTGTTTATCTGAAATTCAAATTTAACTAGACATCCTGTATTTTATCTGGCAACCCTACTCTAAGTATTAACAGTGATCTCAAAAACTTCCATTTAAGGAGAGAGATTCTTAGTTTAAAGAGGCAAGACAAGTGCAATGCTGCAGTGTTTACCTAGAAAGTGCTTTTATATGCACTCAGTCATTGCTCTCCAGGTATCAGGAGTTTCCAAAGACAAGTACAATGAAATGGCTGAAAGCAGTGGTATTGTAATCCTTTTCTCAATGTACTTTAGGAATATATAGAAAGATAATAAAATTCAGGATGTTATGTTAAAAGTATATAAATTTGTTCCACATTTTCTCTTTCGAGGTAGAGTAAGGCTACTTTAAAAAATCTTACCAAAACTGAAAAATGCTGTTTGGCAGGCTTTAGGGGGGACTCATCTCCCCTACCTCTCATGGTTTAACCCCAGAAACCACTCCAAATAAATACATCACTAGAATAAATAATGGTGCACTTACTATGCAAACCCAGTTTTAAGACAAGTCCCCTAAGCTAGATGTTCATAATGCCAAAAAAAAAAAAAAAAAGAGAGAGAGATAGAAAACATATACCTATACTAACAAACATCCATACAATGAGAGACTATTCAATATCAATTAAGCAATTAAGGCAGTTAGAGCTATATACTGGCATGGAAAAATATCCATGATACAAACAAGAGGGGGTGGAAGGAGGAGGAAAATAAGCCATAGAATAGTACTGTAGTCTGATTCCATTTATATATTTATTTAGCATATACATTTAAAAGTCTGGAAAAAATACACCTCAAATTATCAACCTGGTGAAAGAGAGGTGAGCAGACAAAAGATGGATTTTCATTTTCTCAGTATGTCTGAGTTTATTGTTTTTTACAATGATCCTGATAACTAAGAAGAAATATCAAAATACTTTTTTTCATTTAAAAATAACAATTGGTACAAAAACCAAAAAACAAAATAAAATAAAGCCAGTAACAGGTAATTTGACAACTTTAAAAAGGAACCCATTTGCAAAATATAAAACTTGTGGAAGAATCTGCCTCACCAGATGAAAATCTTTTTATTTTTCTTATGAATTTTCACAAATGTAAACATCCCTGTAACTACCATCACAGTCAAGAAATAGAACATTTCCATCACCCCAGAAAGTTCCCTCATACCTACTTTACCTGTCAATCCCCACCACATGTGCATGCACACACACACATACACGCAGACCTAGGCAACCACTGATCTATCCCTACAGATTTCTATCCCTGTAGATCTGCCTTTTCTCAAATTTTACATTGAAATCAACAGTTCTCTTTTGTGTCCAACTTCTTTACTGCTGATATTTATACATATTGCTGCATGTATCAATACTTCATCTCCCTTCATTGCTGAAAATTCTATTGTAGATATGTCAATTGCTTATCCATTTGCCTGTCTTCATATGGCTGTAATGCTCCTATGAACATCCTGGTCTTTTCTTCCCTTCCTTTCCGTTCCATTCCATATTTACCTAAGAGTCAAATTATCAGATCATATGGCAATTGTACATTTAATTTTGAAAGTACTCAATTTTCCAAAGTGGTTATATTACTTTACATATATATATATGTAATTTTTTTTTTTTTTTTTTTTTTTTGGGTGGGGGAGAGGGAGAGACGAAGTCTTGCTCTGTCCCCAGGCTGGAGTACAGTGGCACAATCTCTGCTCACTGCAAGCTCCGCCTCCCGGGTTCACTCCACTCCTGCCTCAGCCTCCCAAGTAGCTGGGACTACAGGCGCCCGCCACCATGCCCGGCTAATTTTTTGTATTTTTAGTAGAGATGGGGTTTCACTGCGATAGCCAGGATGGTCTCAATCTCCTGACCTCGTGATCCGCCCTCCTCGGCTTCCGAAAGTGCTGGGATTACAGGCGTGAGCCACCACCACGCCCAGCCTACATTCTTATAAGCAATGTATGAGAGGTTTAGCTGCTCCTTATCCTTTCCAACATGTGATATCACTCTCATCAATTTTCCTCATTCTGTTTGTTTAGTAGGATCGCCTTGTGGTTTTAATTTACATTTCCCTGATAGTTAATAATATTGAGCATTTTTATATGTATTTAACGTTCCATTGATCTACATGTCTGTTGGCACACCAATAACCACACTGCCTCAATTAGTGCAGCTTTATAGAAAGTCTTTAAATCAGATGTGTAAGGCCTTCAACTCTGTTCTTAACCACAGTATGTCTTCCAATCCATAAACTTGGTACATCTCTCTATTCAGGTCTTTGATGTGTCTCAACAGTATTTATAGTTCACTGTACAGAAGTCTTTTATATATTTCATTAAACTTTTCCCTACTTCTTTTTTTTTTTAAGATAGGGGGTTCACTATGTTGCCTGAGCTGCACCTGAACTCCTGGGCTCAAGTAAGCCCCTCACCTCAGCCTTTAGTGTAGCTGAGACTATATGCACATGCCAGTGCACCCAGCTGTTTTTTGATGCTCTATTGAATAGTATTGCTTCAGTTTCCAATTGTATATTGCTAGTATATATAAATAATTGCTTCTTATACACTCACCTCATATCCTCTGGCTATTCTAAATTTATTAGTTCTAATAGTTGTGTGGATTTCTTAGGAATTTCTAGGTACACAGTTATATCATCTAGAAATAAAGACAGTTTTACTACTTGTCAAAGCTGTGAGTCTTTTATTTTTCTTGCTGCCTTGTAGTAATGTTGCCAGTGCAATGTTGAATAAAGGTGGTTAGGGCAGACATCCTTGCCTTGCTCTCAACCATTAAGTATGATGTTGGCTGTGGGTTTTTCACAGATTCACTTTACCAGGCTGAGAAAATTGCCCTTTATTGCTAGTTTAGAGAGTTTGTATAACGAATAGGTGTTAATTTTTGGCAAATGGGTTTTCTGTAACTGCTGATATTATCACCTAATTTTTCTCTTTCACTCCTGTTGATATGGTGAATTACTTGATTCATTAAACTTACCTTCATGGGATTAAAAAAAAAAAAATTGGTTATGGCATTCTACCGTTTATACACTGCTAGATTTGACTGCTAGTTTTTTGGTTTTGCTTTTTTGTGTTTTCATTGTTTTTGTTTGTTTGTCACCCAGGCTGGAGTGCAGTGGCACCATTATGGCTCACTGCAACCTCTACCTCCCAGGCTCAAGCAATCCTCCCACTTCAGCCTCCCAAGTACCTGGGACTACAGGTGCATGCCACCATGCCTGGCTAGTTTTTTGTTTTTGGTTTTTTTTTTTTTTTTTGAGACAGGGTTTTGCCATGGTGCCCAGGCTGGTCTTGAAGTCCTGAGCTCAAGAAATCCACCTGCCTTAGTCTCCCCAATATAGAAATGGGGGTCTCCTGTGTGGCTTAGGCTGGTCTTGAACTCCTGTCCTCAAGTGATCATCTTGCCTTGGCCTCCCAAAGTGTAGGGGTTACAGGTATGAGCCACCACACCAGGCCCAATACTTCTCTTAGTATTAAATTATCCCTATATATTTAAGTCATATTTGGTAGTTTGAATTTTTAAATATGACTACATTTTATATATTTATTACTATTTTGAAAAATAATTTTTGCAACTATACTCATTATAGTTTACTATTTTGGGACATCATTTTCAGAAACAGAATAATCCTAATTGTATTAAATGTATTACTTTTATAATCAGGGGAAACGTTACAAAGAAAGCCTAAAAATAGTGATAATAAAACTCCAGATACCTACCATTTTTTAAATATTTATTTTTTCTTCAGGTTCTGGGACTCTGATTACAAAATCTTGACAGGTCAGTTTTCATCCCATTCTACATTTTAGAATATATATACTATTATACATATACTACTTTTTATATATATATATATGAATGAAACATTTCTGAAAAGCTGCTCCTAAGACAAAAATCTATCTTTCAAATACCACCATTCTCAAATCTCCCTTTGTAAAATCAAACCATGTTTCCAGTATTAGTGGCTTTTCTCTCTTCCCGCAATTCTCTTCCCCTAGATATTTCTATTGCCCCACCCCTCACCTCATTTAGCTCTAAACTAAAATGTCACCACTTTGGTGAAGCCTTCCTTGGCTGCCCTAAAGTATTCCCTATCAACTTCTCTATCCAGCTCTAGTCCTGAATTATTTTTCATAACATTTCTGAAATATTTATCCCCAGTGCCTAGAAAAGTACTTGATAGACAGTTAAGTGGTGAATTAATATTAGTCAAAGGAAAAAATGAATGAAAATAAGTGGCCACTTACGTAGCATAAACAAAAAACTCCCCAGAATAGTTTGCCCTACTCTGGGGCCACACTACCTGACATGCTCATAAAGGATATAGTCTTCTTCTGATTTCCTTTATAAAATGTTATCACCCTATAAGACTACCACATAAATCACCAGTCAATAATAACTTGGTAAAGTCATTTCACTTATGAGATTCTTTCTTCCACGATAATAAGTTCTCCTGGCCGTAAACACTGAAGTTCCATGTAAAGGAAGAAAAATATAAGGAGTATTCCAGAAACAAACTGTTGTCCTCATTTTCCCCATATTAATGATACCTTTTAATCAACACAAGGTAAAGATATTCTGCCTACTGTTTTTGGTGGCTCCCCTCGTAGGGTTAAAACAGAGCAAAACTATATGGCAGGAGAAAGCATTTGAGGAAAAAGCAATATTTGGTCTGGGTAATCTAGGAGGGGATGGCAGTTCCCCAATCCCTAATGTCTTCGGTGAGTTATTCCTGGAGGTGATCATACAGAAAGTGAATCTTAAGGGAAGAAATAAGACTTTGACGATGGGAAGAAAGTATGTTCTGCAGCTGTGGCTTCTCTTAATGGACTTTGTACCCGTTTTGGATTTGAATACAAAAGAAACACTTAAGAGTTTTTGAGTCCACTGAGAAAAGAAAAAGAAGACCTTCACTTTATCCTATTCCCAGTGCATTTGCCCATTGCTGATCCGGATCTTAGAAAAATGAGCAGACACCAAGGAGGCAAAAAAAAAGAATCCAGACTATAGAACACACAGACTGATGTCCTAACTTGTTTCTCAAACATGCCATTATACCGTTATACTGGTAGGAAGCACGAGTAATGCAGCATCTTTCACAGAAAATAGAGAAAACAGATTTTTTTTTTAAATATAGAAAACTCTCCATTTTCCCACCTCAGTTCTGAACAAATATTGTCCATTATTATGACAGCTATTGAATTATAATTAGATCCCTTCCAATATTCTCTCCTTTTTTTTTTTTTTTTTTTTTGAGATGGAGTCTCGCCCTGTCGCACAGGCTGGAGTGCAGTGGCACAATCTCTGATCACTGCAAGCTCGGCCTCCCGGGTTCACGCCATGCTCCTGCCTCAGCCTCCCGAGTAGCTGGGACTACAGGCGCCCGCCACCACACCTGGCTAATTTTTTGTATTTTTAGTAGAGGCAGGGTTTCACCATGTTAGCCAGGATGGTCTCAAATGCCTGACCTGGTGATCCGCCCACCTCGGCCTCCCAAAGTGCTGGGATTACAGGCGTGAGCCATCGCGACTGGCCCCAATATTCACTCTTTACTGAATGCTGAGAACAGAAGCCAGGACCTAGAAGCCCCTGTATTTCTACTATTGTTATTTTTTTATTCTCATCTAATTCTTCAATGTTATCAATAACAAAATAACCAAATATGCTAATGATTCAAAATCCTACACGCATAAAATTTCAAAACCTGAATTCATTTTCTGACTTACTAATTATTTAAATTTGTAAGTGTTTATATGAGATTAAAATACAATGGATCTCCACACCGATTTAGATACAAAATAATTAAGAAACAAAGATAATAAGTAAAGCACACACAAAATTCTAACTGAGAATGAATCTAATTTAGGTATTTGGGCATAGTATATACCTACAGTATAATCCAAGACAATGGGTTTTATAAGGGATTTAAATTTAACTCTCAACTAATACTAGTGTTCTTTCCATTTCTTTCCTCCCTCCAAGTTCATTCTAATATACATATGTCCCAACAATTCACGTGAGCCCTGCAGTACCTTCCTTGACCTTCTATTACCTAAATTATATAAGGATACACGACATGTACATGTATAATTTCATGCTTTGTACACTTCTACTCTCAAATATCTGTTTCCTATTAATTTCAAAATTAGTTCACGCACAAATTTCTATGAAGAAAATAGAAATGTAATTCATTGAATGCCTAACCTCTTGATTTTCTACTCCATTGCTGGAAAGCTCCAAAATAGTACCTCCACTGTCAACCACTGCTGATGTCATTGTTATTCCCTGAGGAAGCTTCAAACGCTATTAATCAATGAAATTAAAGGTTCACTGATGGTTGCCAGTGTTATAGGTTTGCATTATCATGTTTTAAACGTCAATAGAGATGGAGTGGAGTAGATATCCAGAAATCCAGTCTTCTAAAGATGATTAACCAGAAAGCCTAAAAAGAGGAAGAATTTGAAAAGTTATTTTAAAAATTACAGGAAGGACATAACTAAAGCATAACTTATTTTGCAATCTAATTTTAACACTTAACTAAGAAAAAAAAGATAGACTTCTACATCCCCGTGTCAAAAGAGGGCAGTAATGAACATTCTACTTCTTAAGAGTTAGTAATCAAGTTCATGAACATACTGAATAAGTTCTTAACAAGCAATTGTACATAGGTAGTATTACGATATTCATATTCTAGGATATAAAATGTTATAACTGTGCCAGGTGCGGTGGCTCATGCCTGTATATTCCAGCACTTTGGGAGGCTGAGGCAGGCGATCACGAGGTCAAGAGATCGAGACCATCCTGGCCAACATGGTGAAACCCCACCTCTACTAAAAATACAAAAATTAGCTGGGCATGGTGAAACATGCCTGTAGTCCCAGCTACTTGGGAGGCTGAGGCAGGAGAATCGCTTGAACCCAGGAGGTGGAGGTTGCAGTAAGCCCAGATCGCGCCACTGCACTCCAGCCTGGCGACAGAGTGAGATTCCATCTCAAAAAAAAAAAAAAAAAAAAAAAAAGGTTATGACTTTCTCCCTTTATAAAGATGTTGTTTTATTCCTGAAATGTTAGTTTCTAGAAATGTTAAAGATCTCTTATTCATTTAACACATAAAATGTGCCAGACTGAGAAAACTTTTAAAACTATTTGCCTATTTAACAAATCAAAAGATTATTGATTCTTAAATATTTCATTCTTCTTCTTTGCCTCATCTGGTTTGTTTGAACAATCGGAACTGTCTTTTGCTTATGGCAGCAATCTCATTTTGTATTCACACTTTGAATACAGGAACTGTATGTAAGAGAGATTTATTTGAATTGCTTATATTTTCAAATAAAGTAGTTTAAAAATAAAGTAGTTACCACTTGGAATGCCTTCGATATTATTTTATCATACTTTCCTCAATTTTTTGACATTAGTTCTATCATACTTTCCTCAATTGTTTTGATATTAGTTCAAGATGCAATATAGCAAATGGCTTCAAGTAATTTTTTATCCTCTTACATTTTTTCCCCTTCCTATATGATCTGGATTTACGCATTAAATTACTCCTAAAAAATTATTTTGATTTCATGTATGCAAAAATTTTCATACAGAGGAAGTACAGAGATTTATTACTAACAGAATTTTCTCATGTCAAAAAGAATGCAGAAAAATCAAGCATATTTGAAGGAAAGTATATAGTTCCCATAAATCATTCCATTAATATTATGCCCTTGTATTATGTTTGCCTGCTGGCAATATACAGATATGGAAATAAAATAACAAAGAATTTCCAGAAACTTCTAGAATAAAATGAAATACCTGAAAAAAAGCAGAAATTTCATCTTACTGATCAGTACTATTAGCCTCCCTTTTGATCTTATAAACATAAAATGGAATAGAAAGTCTTTGTATCTTAAGAAGAAAAATTAATAAAATTCCACAGTCCCATCATACTATCACCATATAAGGTACTATTCCCAATATATATAATAATAGCAGAAATAAATTTTACTTACAGTTTGTATGTTAAGTAGTCTAAGCATCCTTCACTATTTTCACAACTTGGGAAGAGCTAAAATCTGAACCAGTAGTTCTTTGGAACTACCAGCGGGAGGGGAAAAAAGATAATATTAATATAATTATATTAAAAAGCACTATGCTCAAACAGATGTGATTGAGATAGTAAATACTTAATAAAACAAATCACTTCCAAAGCCATATGTCACACATTCACATAAGGAATATAATAAATTATTTCTAAGTTTTTGAGAAATCAGAAGTTTTTATCAAACTTAAAATTTTAACTCACCACCACATAACAACTATTGAGTGAGGACAGAATCAACGTATGAAGCCTATGCTCCGTATTATGGGCTGCATTTCAAACAGGTTCTTTTTTTTTTCTCCATTGGGCAAGTTCTAATAACAGGTTCTTATTAAGTGGCTACAGGTATAACCCCTGCTCCCCAGGAGTATAAAATCAAGTTTGAAAAATAGGACTAGCCCAAAAACTACTATAAAACAATGTTTAAGGAAAAAAAATTTTTTAGAGTTGGGGTCTCATTCTTGTCACCAAGGCTGGATTGCAGTGGTGAGATCACAGCTCACTGCAGCCTCAAATTCCTGGGCTCAAGCTATCCTTCTGCCTCAGCCTCCTGAGGAGCTCGGACTATAGGCATATGCCACCATGCTCAGGTCAGTATTTCTTACTTTTTACTTTTATTTTTAAATATAAGCTATTGCTATGTTACCCAGTCTGATCTTGAACTCCTGGCCTCAGGTGATTCTGCCACCTCAGCCTCCTGAGTCACTATTAGACATGTTCCTGCTATCTCACCCCACCAACTTAGCATCAGCACCCATCCAAACATCCCAAGCCCAACTTCTAACTCCCAAGCCTCCTCAAATAGTCCTCCTCCTTTCAAAGGCTAATGTATTGACTTAAGCACTTGATCGTAGGCCTTGTTCCATCAATTATTCCCTTTTTCCTTAACTTTCTCTTACTACCATTGGACTTCTTTCCCTCAACATATAAGCATTTGCAAGATCCTCTCATCTTAAAAGTAGAAAAGTTGGCTGGGGAAGGTGGCTCAGGCCTGTAATCCCAACACTTTGGGAGAGGGAGGCAGAAGGATCACTTGAGCCCAGGAGCTCCACTTGAGCCCAGGAGCTCCACACCAGCCTGGCCAACATAGGGAAACCCCTGTCTCTACAAAAAATAAAAAACTTAGCTGGGCCTGGTAGTGCAAACCTGTAGTCCCAGCTACTTGGTAGGCTGAGGTGGGAGGATCGCTTGAGCCCAGGAGGTTGAGGCCACAGTGAGCTGTGATCCTGCCACTGCACTCAAGCCTGGGTGACAGAGCAAGACCCTGTCTAAAAAATAAAAAAAAGAAAAAAAGAAAAGTCCTCTCCCATTATCCTGCATACCCTTCCAGCTACTGCTCCAGTTCCTTCCTTTCTCAGGTAAGTTTCTAGATAAGAAATCTTTTATATTTTATACTCTGTCTCCGCTTCCTAATTTCTCAAGTATTCCTCCTTCTATCAAAGTTTGGCATCCATCCCCACTCAACCGAAACTTTTACTAAATTCTGCTTGTAGAATCCAATGGATACATTTCCGTCTTCGTAGGACTTGATGCCTCTGAAGCATCTGACACTGTTAATCACTCCCTTCTTGAAACTCTACCCTGAATTTATCTTTTCCCTCTCTGGATACTCCCTTTCAATTCCCCCTTGCAGGCTCAACCCTCCTTTTCAAGGGGCCTGGGACAAGAATACAAATGGAAACCTACATACCATGTGTCTAAATATTTTTAAAAGTTCTAAATCAAGCTGTTAAATTATTCCATCCTCCTATCTTGACTAACAATAACCTGAAAGGCCAAGTTCTATTTATGAGTTCTCAGGTTCCCTTCATGTTACGTAGGGACATAGGAAGGAAAGTCCATACCCCTTCCCCTTATCTGCAGCCAACTCCTTTTCTCTTCCCACTTTTAGCTCCACTTTATACTACGAAGGACTTCATATGCACACATATATAAAGCCTACAGGTCCAAGCTCTGGTCACGTGACTGCAAACAGCTGCTCCTTGGCCATCCCTTAAACACAGGGGATCCCATATGTGTTGTACAGTCAAGAGAGGAAAGAATCAGAGAAGAGAGTTGTGACGGGACACATGGGCAGGAAATTCTAGGATCAAATATTCAAAGACTGATCTAGAAAGAGAACAGGTAGACTAGTCTAGTCACCTTGGCCCCCCCAAAGTCTTCACTCTATGGGTAGGGGTGTAGCTGCTGGAGGAAGGCCATATGAGGACCTTCAAAGCACAGGTCTTTTGTTCCCAGTTGGTGAAGTCTTAGGACAGTGCTGTTCTCCAGTCAACCCTTACAGGTGGGTGTTTCCAGGATCCCATCCCTAGTCCTTTTCTCTTCAGATTCTTTACACTCTTTCTAAGCTATGAAATCTACTCCTACAGCTTCACTCAACTCTCTCTTCCAGATTTGTCTACTAGATGTTTTATTGCCTCTACTTCATTGAAATTAGATAAGGTATACATAAATACTAAGCACTGATGCCAGGATAACCCAAGCACCCCATTCATTAATTCAATCACACAACAAATACTAAATGAGCACTATTATATGATAGCACAATTTTAGGTGCCTGGGTCCAGTAGTGAATAAAGGCAAAGTCCCTGTTTTTATGGATCTTACACTGCAGAGGAGAGAGAAAAAAATAAAATAGTACACTATACATGTAGATGGTGAAGGAGGCTAAGGAGTTAAATTAACCAAAGAGATAGGGATTATTTGGCAGGGAGAGCTGCCAATTCAGATTGAGTGGTCAGATAAGGACTCACTAAAAAAGTGACATATGAGTAAAAACCTAAAAGTAGAAGTGAGTTGTGGCAAGGCCTGGCGGAAGAGCCTTCTAGTCAAAAGAAATTCAACACCCTCAAGAGGATGTATGCCTGACTAGTTAAAGGATCGGCAAGGGGACCCAATAGAGCTGAAGTGAACTGAGCAAGAGGAAGAAAGAATAGTTGAAGAAGAGGACAGAAAGGTAAGGGAAAGGAGCCAAGTAGGTCCCCTGTAAGGACTTTGACTTCAGAGAGAAGAAAGGTTTTACACAAAAAGATGATCTGATTATTATAAGGATCATTCAGATGCTGGGTTGAGAACAGACAAGGGGACAACAGCAGAAACAGGGGTCAGTTAGCAGGCTGCAATAATATATGTTGTGCAAAAGTAACTGCACTTTTGCCATTACTTTTAATGTAATGCAAACTACTTTTGCACCAACTCATAATGAGATGAGAAGTGATACTGGCTGGGACCAGAGTGGTAGTTCTGGAGGTAGTGAAAAGTGATCATAGCCAAGTGTGATGGCGCACCCCGTTGTCCCAGCTACTCAGGACGCTGGGCAGGTTGAAGCTGCAGTGATCCAAGATCTCACTACTGCACTCCAGTTTGGGTGACAGAGTGAGACCTTGTCTCAAAAAAAAAAAAGTGGTCAATCTTTAGATGTATTTTGCAGATAAAAGGATGACATTTGCAAGGAAAATTGATGTGGATTGATTGCTATGAGAGAAAGAAAGAAGTCAAGAATGAATCCAGGCTGGAGGATTCTCAGAAGATGATGGAGTAGGATGCACCAGGAATCTGTATCCCTGTCTAGACAACAATTGCACTGGCAGAATCTATCTAATGTAATTATTTTGGAACTCTAGAAGATACTAAAGGCTTACAACCTCCAAGGGAAGGCTTGGACAATAAACTGTGGTTAATTTCGGTCATTCTAGCTCTCAGCACAGTATCAGCTACCCATCCCCCAACTCGAGGGTATACAGCTGTGCACGTGCTCCTGGAACAGTCTGCATGCAACTTGTGAGGGCCATGGTAAGCAAAAAGGACTATTTTCCAAATATCAGAGATCTGTGCTCTGATTACTGATTATTGCTTCTGATCACAGAGGAGCACACAAAGAAATGAGTAGATATTATTGTTATGCCTCCCTTCACTGTTGCAAGCCTCTCCCCCTCTGGCTGAAGTCACTTCTAGGGGACTTAAAAGGCCAGCAAACCCCATTTTACTCTTTTTTCCCTTTTGAGAGCCACACATTAAAGACCAGGACATTTGGCTGGGCGCGGTGGCTCACATCTGTAATCTCTGCACTTTGGGAGGCCAAGGTGGGCTAAGATCACTTGAGGTTAGGAGTTCAAGGCCAGTCTGGCCAACATAGTGAAACCCCGTCTCTACTAAAAATACAAAAAATAGCCCAGGGTGGTGGTAGGTGCCTGTAATCCCAGTTACTCGGGAGGCTGAGGCAGGAGCTTGAGCCCGGGAGGCGGAGGTTGCAGTGAGCCAAGATCGAGCCACTGCACTCCAGCCCGGGCAACAGAGCAAGACTCTGTTTCAAAATAAAAAATAAAATAAAATAAAGACTAGAACATTCAAAAACTATATATATGAAAAAATGTGGAAAGTGACCACACATGCCCAGGCTCAGAAAAGACCTGAGAAGACCTTAAATACATCTTAGCCTGATCCTTGCCACAAAATCAGCCTACAAAAATTTAAATTTTAATTAAAAAAAAAAAAATTCCCACTCTCCCCAAGATGGCAGATTGGAGGTAGTGTTGGCATGCCTCTCCCACTTGGAAAGAAAAAATAGTGGGTAAAGACTCAAACTGTGAACTTTTTTCAAAGAAGCAATGCAGGAACTTAATGGAAAAATGGAAAGAAACCACAGATCCTTTGAAAGAAGGGGCAGGCTGCAGTCTACACCATGAGCCAGGTAAAAAACTGTAAGTCCCCAGAGTGTGAGAGGGAGAGAGATTACCTCCAGAGTATACACCCCCACTATGAAAACTGGAAATCCGGCCCACAGAGGAGGCCTTAACCCCACCCAGTGCTAAAACTAATATAGGGAGCAGCGGAGAATATACAAGAAGGACCAGGGGCGGGAAGAGCCTTGTGCGTATTCCCAGTCTCCAACGCAAACCAAGGGAAGCTATTCCTGATTCTGTGTCACAGGAGAGTTCACAAAGTTCTGCCAACCAACTCAGGCAGTGGTTGCAGGTTGAAAGAAGCTCCCAATTTGAAATTCAAAATATAATTTCAAGTGGGGATGAACTGCCTTGGCTGAACTGGGCGGATGACTGGGAAGTGAGCTGTAACCACAGACACAGAAGTTGGGTGCTCTGGCATTGCCAGTGGATGAAAAGGGGCGTGGCCTGAAAGATGAGGTTCCTGTATGTAAACAGCTTGGAATTTAGCTAGCTGCTGCTAGTGAACACTCTGAGTGAGAGACCCGCCTTGCCAAGTGTGTAGGAGGGGGATGAGACTTACTCCCACCTGCTACTCCCTACTCCCTGCATGAACTCTTCTGTGAAGCAGAGGCAGCTAAGCTTTTTCCTGGAACATTACTCCAGTGGCCAGGGAATGGCTCCAAAAGCCCAACATGGGTCTGTGCTTACCCCACACATGCAGAGCCAAAGAGCAGGCCTGCCTGACCAAGCCCCGACCTGGCTTTGCCCCTCCACCTGCCCTGGTAGGTTAACACAAAAGACAGAAACTTTTGGGAGCCCTATGGCCTCACCCATCATCTGATAAACCAAAATACCTCCCATGGGTAACATAAGACAAGCACATATCCCACCACTTCAACCACAGCTAGCACTCTTTTCCAAGCACCACCTCCTGGCTGGAGGCCAACAGACACAGTTTATTACAGCATCTACAGGTAAAATAACATTGCACCCAGGAAGGAGAAAACTTATACATGACCTCAGCTATCAGCACTGTCTGCAGTACCCTGGCTAACCAGGATGTCCTGAGTCTGTCCACATGACCAGTTTATTAATACTACAACCAGCATTTAAGAAAGCCAACGCACTATGGCTATTTACAACCAAGGAATCTCACAATGTATGTCATTCCCCTGTTACCCCTATGAGAGCTGGTGCTGGTACACATTGCTGGGAGACTTGAGGACAGATAACATCACTGGATCCCTTGCAGACATTCCCCAGAATCAGCCTGGAATGTGGCAACCCCACTGGGCAGCTAGACCCAGAGGAGCAGCAGTACTTACAGTAGTCTGGCTCTCAGGGACTCCTACTCCTAGGGGAAGGGGGACAGCACCACATCAAGGAAGCAACCTGTTCTTCTTCATTCTGTGAAGTCAGTATCACCCCGATACCAAAGCCAGGAAAGGATATAACAAAAAGAAAGAAAACTGCAGACCAATATCCCTGATGAACATAGATGTAAAAATCCTCAACAAAATACTAGCTAACCAAATCAAATGGCACATCAAAGATAATACACCATGATCAAGTGGGTTTAATCCCAGGAATGCAGGGACGGTTTAACATATGCAAGTCAATAAATGTGATATATCACATAAACAATTAAAAACAAAAACCACATGATTGTTTCAATAGATGCAGAAAAAACATTCAATAAAATCAAGCATCCCTTTATGATAAAAACACCCAAAAGACAAGGCACAGAAGGGAATTATCTCAAAATAATAAAAGTCATATACGACAAAGCATACTGAATGGGAAAAAGTTGCAAGCATTCCCCCTGAGAACTGGAATAAGACAAGGATGCTCACTTTAATCACTTCTTTTCAACATAGTACTTTAAGTCCTGGCCAGAGCAATCAGGCATGAGAAAGAAATAAAGGGCATCCAAATTGGAAAACAGGAAGTCAAACTATCGCTGTTTGCTGATGATATGATCGTATACCTACAAAATGCTGAAGATTCCTCCAAAGACTACTAGATTTGATAAGTGAATTTAGTAAAATCTTAGGTTACAAAGTCAATGAACACAAATCCAATAGCACTGCTATACGACAACAATGACCAAGCTGAGAATCAAATTAAGAACTCAATCCATTTTATAACAGCTGCAAAAATATATATAAAATACCTAGGAATATACTTAACCAACGGGGTGAAAGATCTCTAAAGAAGAACTACAAACACTGATGAAAGAAACCATAGATAACACAAACAAATGGAAACACATCCCATGCTCATGGATTGGAAGAATCAATATCATGAAAATGACCATACGCATCTAAAGCAATCTACAGATTCAATACAAATCTGATCAAAACAGCAACATCCTTTTTCACAGATTTAGAGAAAGAAAATCCTAAAATTCATATGAAACCAAAAAAGAGGCTGAATAGCCAAAGCAATCTTAAGCAAAAACAACAAATCTGAAGGCATCACATTATTGGACTTCAAATTATACCATGCTATAGTTAACAAAACAGCATGGTACTGATATAAAAATAGACACATTGGCCAATGGAACAGATTAAAGAATCCAGAAATAAAACCAAATATCCACAACCAACTCTCTTCGACAAAGCATGAAAAACATAAATTGGGGAAAGGACACCCTATTTAATAAATGGTGCTGAGAAAACTGGCTAGCCACAAGTAGAAAAATGAAACTGGATCCCTGTCTCTCATCTTATACAAACATCAACTCAAGATGGATCAAAGATTTAAATCTAAGACCTAAAACCATAAAAGTCCTAGAGGATAACCTAGAAAAAACTCTTCTGGACATTGGCCTAGACAAAAAATTCATGACTAAGACCCCAAAAGCAAATGCAACTAAAACAAAAATAAATAAATGGGACCTAATTAAACTAAAAGGCTTCTGTACAGCAAAAAATAATAATCAGCATCATCATCAGAGTAAAGAGACAACCCACAGAATGGGAGAAAATATTTGCCAACTGTGCATCCAACAAACAACCAATGTCCAGAATCCACAGGGAGCTCAAACAAATCAGCAAGAAAAAAAAAATCTCATGAAAAAGTGGGAAAATGACACAAACAAACATTTCTCAAAAGAAGATATACAACTGGCCAACACATAAATGAAAAAGTGCTCAATATCACTAGTCATTTAGGGAAATGCAAATTAAAACCACAATGACACACCATCTTACTCCTGCAAGAATGGCCATTATTAAAAAGACAAAAGACAATAGATATTGGCATGGACTTGGTGAAAAGGGAACACTTATGCACTGCTAGTGGAAATGTAAATTAGTGCAACCTCTAAGAAAAACAGTACGGAGATTTTTTTTGTTGAGACAGTGTCTCGCTCTGTCGCCCAGGCTGGAGTGCAGTGGCGCGATCTCGGCTCACAGCAACCTCCTTCCCCCGGGTTCAAGCGATTCTCTTGCCTCAGCCTCCCAAGTAGCTGGGATTACAGGCACCTGCCACTGCGCCCAGCTAATTTTTTTTTTGTATTTTTAGTAGAGACGGGGTTTCACCATCTTGACCAGGCTGGTCTTGAACTCCTGACCTCATGATTTACCTGCCTCGGCCTCCCAAAGTGCTGGGATTACAGGTGTCAGCCACCGCGCCCAGCCAGAGATTTCTTTTTTTTTTTTTTTTTTTTTTTTTTGAGATGGAGTTTCACTCTTCTTGCCCAGGCTGGAGTGCAATGGCACAATCTTGGCTCACCGCAACCTCCGCCTCCCACGTTCAAGTGATTCTCCTGTCTCAGCCTCCGAGTAGCTGGGATTACAGGCATGTGCCACCACACCCAGCTAATTTTTTTGTATTTTTAGTAGAGATGGGGTTTCACCATGTTAGCCAGGATAGTCTCGATCTCCTGACCTCATGATCCACCCGCCTCAGCCTCCCAAAGTGCTGGGATTACAGGCGTGAGCCACCACGCCCGGCCAGAGATTTCTTAGAGAACTAAAAGTAGATCTACCATTTGATCCAGCAATCCTACTACTAGGTATCTACCCAAAGGAAAAAAAGTCATCACATCAAAAAGACATCTGTACATGTAGGTTTATTACAGCACAATTCACAATTGCAAAGATTTGTAACTAATCGTGTGCCTGTCGATCAATGAGTAAAGAAAATGTGGTATATATGCACCATGGAATACTATTCAGGCATAAAAAAGAACAAAATCATGTATTTTGCAGCAGCTTGGCTAGAGTTGGAGGCCATTATTCTAAGTGAAATAACTCAGGAAAGAAAAACCAAATACCGTATGTTCTCACTTATAAGTGGGAGCTAAGCTATGAGTACACAAAGGCATACAGAGTGATATAATGGACTACGGAGACTCAGAACGGGGAGGGTAGGAGTGGGGGTGAGGGATAAAAAGACTACACACTGGGCACAATGTACACTACTTGGGTGACAGGTGCACTAAAATCTCAGATTTCACTATACCATTCATTCATGTAACCAATAATCACTTGTACCCCAAAAGTGACTGAAATTTTTTTAAAGAAACAAAGACAATAAAAAACCAAAAACAATAACAAAAAACAGCAAATCCTGGGGAAGAAGAAGACTCTATTTCCAGAGTAACACATGAGATTCAAATGTCCAGTTTTCTCCAAAAACTCATAAGGCAAACAAAAAACCAGGAAAGGATGGGCCATTCAAAGGAAAAAATAAATAAATCAATAGAAACTGTTCCTGAAAAACATCTGATAGCTAATCTACTACACAAAGACTTTAAAACAACTATCTTAAATATGCTCCAAGAACTAAGGAAAGATGTGGGGAAAGTCAATAAAACAATATATGTACAAAATTAAAACACCAATAAAGAAACAGAAAATCTGAAAAGAAACCAAAGGGAAATTCTGGAGCTGAAAAGTATAATTGAAAAGAAATATTCACTAGAGAAATTCAAAGGCAGATTTGAGCAAGCAGAAGAGATACCAGTAAACTTGAAGACAGACACTAAAAGTTACTGAGTGTAAGGAACAGAAACAAAGAAAGATTGAAAAAAAACTGGAAAGACCTAAAGGATCTCTGGGATACCATCAAGCTGACCAACATATGAATTTTGGGGGTCTCAGAGGGAGAAAAAAAAAGAGGCAGAGAAAATATTTGAAGAAATATTAGCTGAAAACGTCCCAAATTTGATGAAAGACCCTAATAAAAACATCCAAGGAGCTCAACGAACTCCAAGTAAGATAAATTCAAAGAGACCCACACCAACACATGATATAATCAAATTTTCAAAAACTGAACACAAAGAGAGATGCTTGAAAGCAGCAAGAAAGAAAAGATTTATCACATGCAAGGGTTACACAATAAGATTATCAGCAGATATCTCATCAGAAACTTTAGAGGCCATAAGGCAGTAGGCCAATATATTCAAATTGCTAAAAGAAAAGAACTGCAGCCAATAGAGGTAGCAGGCACCTGCTGTCCCAGTTACTCAGAAGGCTGAGTTGAGAGAATTACTTAAGCCCAGGAGTTCAAGCCCAGCCTATGCAACATAGCGAAACCCTGTTTTCAAAAAATGAATAAAAAATACGGCCGAGCGCAGTGGCTCACACCTGTAATCCCAGCACTTTGGGAGGCCAAGATGGGCAGATCACCTGAGGTCAGGAGCTCGAGACCAGTCTGGCCAACATGATGAAACCCCATCTCTACCAAAAATACAAAAAATTAACTGGGCTTGGTGATGCGTGCCTGTAGTCCCAGCTACTCGCGCGGCTGAGGTAGAAGAGTCGCTTGAACCCAGGAGGCAGAGGTTGCAGTGAGCCGAGATTGTGCCACTGCACTCCAGCCTGGGTGACAGAGTGAGACTCCATCTCAAAAAAAAAAAAAAAAAAAAAGGAATAAAAAAGAAAGAAAGAAAAAAGAAAAAGAAAAAACCTGCCCACAAAGGATCCTATATCCAACAAAACCATCCTTTCAAAGTGAGGAAAAAGACTTAAATGTAAAACCCAAAACTAAAAAAACCTGGAAGACAACATAGGCATTACCATTCAGGACATACATAAGGGCAAGGATTTCATGACAAAGACACCAAAAGCAACTGCAACAAAAGCAAAAATTGACAAATAGGATCTAATTAAACTAAAGAGTTTCTGCATGGCAAAATAAACTATCAACAAACAGACAACCTACAGAACGGAGAAAAATTCCTCAAACTATGCATCCAACAAAGATCTAATATCCAGCATCTACAAGGAACTTAAACAAATATAAAAGAAAAAAAAAGTGATAAAAAAGTGGTCAGGCCAGGCACTCCCAAAGCACCAGGATTGGGAGGCCAAGGCAGGTGGATCACTTAAGACCAGGAGTTCGAGATTATCCTGGTCAATATGGAGAAACCTCATCCCCACTAAAAATATAAAAATTAGCCAGCTGTGGTGGCACATGCCTGTAGTTCCAGCTACTTGGGTACCTGAGGCATGGGAATCACTTTAACCCAGGAGATGGAGGTTGAGGTCCAGATCATGCCACTGTACTCCAGCCTGGGAAAGCGAGACTGTCTCAAAAAAAAAAAAAAAAAAAAGTGGGCAAAGGACTTGAACAGACACTTCTGAAAAAAAGACATACATGTGGCCAACAATCATATGAAAAAAGTTCAACATCGTGGATCATTAAATAAATGCAAATCAAAACCACAATAAGATATGATCTAACACCAGTCAGAATGGCTACTGTTAAAAAATCACAAAATAACAGATACTGGTGAGGTTGTGGAGAAAAAAGGAATGCTTATACACTGTTGGTGGGAGTGTAAATTACTTCAGCCATTGTGGAAGACAATTAGGTCAAAGACCTAATGACAGAAATACCATTCAACCAAGCAATCCCATTACTGGGTATATATCCAAAGGAATAGAAATCATTCTATTATAAAGACACATGCATATGTATGTTCACTGCACCACTATTCACAATGGCAAAGACATGGAATCAACCTAAATGTCCATCAGTGATAGGCTAGATAAAGAAAACGTGGTACATATACACCATGGAATACTATCCAGCCATAAAAAAGAATGAGATCATGGCCTTTGCAGGAACACAGATGGATCTGAAGGCCTTTATACTTAGAAAACTAACATAGGAAGAGAAAACCAAATACCACATGTTCTCATTTATGAGTGGGAGCTAAATGATGAGAACACATGGACACATAGAGGGGAATAACACACACTGGGGGCATTCTGTGGTTGGAGGGTAGGAGGAGAGAGAGAATCAGGAAAAACAACTAATGGGTACTAGGCTTAGTACCTGGGTGATGAAATAATCTGTAAAACAAACCCTCATGACACAAGTTTACCTATGTAACAAATTTGCACTTGTACCCTGAACTTAAAAGTTAAAAAAAAAAAAAGAAACAAACAAACAGATTGGAAATGAAAGAATGGAAAAAGATATTCCACACAAATAATAAGCAAAAGACAGCAGGAGTAGCTATACCAATATTAAACAAAATAGACTTAAAATGAAAAAAGTTTAAAGAAAAAAAGACATTATATATTAATAAAAGGTACAATAAAGCAACAAAACATAATGACTATAAACATTTATATGCCTAATGACAATCAAAATATGAAACAAAAACTAACAGAATTGAAAAGAGAAATAGACAGTTCTACAACAATAGTTGGAGACTTCAATACTCCTCCTTTCAATAACGAACAGAACACCGGAAAGAAAATAGCTACGAAAAGAGAGGTCTTAAATAACACCATAAACCAATTAGACATAACAGACATATACAGACACTCTAACAACAACAGAATACACATTCTACTCAGGGTACAAGGGATATCTTCTATGACAGACTATATGTCAGGTCACAGATTAAGTCTCAATAAATTTTAAAAGACAGATATATTAACTATGTTCTCTGATCATAATGGGATAAAGTTAGAAATCAATAACATAAGTAAAACTGAAAAATTCACAAAACAATACATTCTTAAACAACCAAAAGATTATAACCATGATCAAGCAGGATTTATTCCTGAAATGTCAGGATGGTTTGACATATAAAAATGGATCAATGGCTGGGCTTGGTGGCTCACACCTGTAATCCCAGCACTTTGGGAGGCAGAGGTAGGTGGATCACCTGAGTTCAGGAGTTCGAGACCAGCCTGGCCAACATGGTGAAACCCCGCTCTCTACTAAAAATACAAAAATTAGCCAGGCATGGTGGCACATGCCTGTAGTCCCAGC
Organism: Pongo abelii; assembly: GCF_028885655.2. Lineage (NCBI taxonomy): Eukaryota > Metazoa > Chordata > Mammalia > Primates > Hominidae > Pongo > Pongo abelii. The sequence continues at coordinate 161,057,641 of NC_071988.2, forward strand.
TACTCGGGAGGCTGAGGCAGGAGAATTGCTTGAACCCAGGAGGCAGATGTTGCAATGAGCCGAGATCACGCCACTGCATTCCAGCCTGGGTGACAGAGTGAGACTCCATTTCAAAAAAAAAAAAAGAACGGATCAATGTAATTAATATACCACATCAACAGAATGAGAGAAAAAAACCACGTGATCATCTCAATTGATGTAGAAAAAGCACTAGACAAAATTCAACCCCTTTCATGGTAAAAAACACTCAACAAACTAAGAATAGAAGGAATCTACCTCAACAAAATAAAAGCCATTATGTGAAAAAACCACATTCAATCTTGAAAAACTGAAAGTTTTTCATCTAAAATCAGGAATAAGCAAGGATGCCTACTTTCACCACTTTCTGTTTGTTTGTTTCCCGAGATGGAGTTTCGCTCTTGTCGCCCAGGCTGGAGTGCAGTGGCGCGATCTCGGCTTACTGCAACCTCCGCCTCCCGGGTTAAAGTGATTCTTCTGCCTCAGCCTCCCGAGTAGCTGGGATTACAGGCGCCCACCACCACATTCGGCTAATGTTCGTATTTTTAGTAGACACAGGGTTTCACCATGTTGGCCAGGCTGGTCTCAAACTCCTGACCTCAGGTGGTCTCCCTGCCTCGGCCTCCCAAAGTTTAGGGATTACAGGCATGAGCCACCGCGCCTGGCCTCACTTTCACCACCGCACATGGCCTCACTTTCACCACTTTCATTCAACATAGTACTAAGGAGTTCTAGCCAAACGAATTAGATAAGAAAAAGAATTAGGCCAGGTGCAGTGGCTCATACCTGTAATCCCAGCACTTTGGGAGGCCAAGGCGGGTGGATCATGAGGTCAGGAGTTTGAGATCAGCCTGGTCAACATAGTGAAACCCCGTCTCTACTAAAAATACAAAAATTATCTGGACGTGGTGGCAGGAGCCTGTAATCCCAGCTACTCGAGAGGCTGAGGCAGGAGAATCACTTGAACCTGGGAGGCGGAGGTTGCAGTGAGCTGAGATCGTGCCACTGCACTCCAGCCTGGGCGACAGAGTGAGACTCCATCTCAAAAAAAAGAAAAGAAAAGAAAAAAGAGAAAGAAATAAAAGTCACCCTAACAAAATGAAGAAATAAAATTATGTCTGCAAGTGATATGATTTTATAGGCAGAAAACCCTAAAGATTCTGCAAAAAACTATTAAAACCAGTAAATAAATTCAACAAAGTAGCAAGATACAAAGTCAACATAAAAAAAATCAGTTGCATTTCTATACATGAACAAGGAACAATTTGAAAGGAAATTACAAGACAATTCCACTTACAATAGCAACAAAAAGAATAATATACTTAGGAATTAACCAGAAATGTGAAAGACTTGTACAATGAAAACTATAAAATACTGCTTAAAAAAATTAAGGAAGACATAAGCAAGTGGAGGCACATCCCATATTCATGAGTAAAACAATTAAGATTATTAAAATATCAATATTTCCCTACATAGTCCACAGTTCAATACAGTCCCTATCAAAATCCCAATTACTTTTTTTTGTAGAAATGCAAAACCCATACTATAATTCATATGGACTCTCAAGGGATCCCAAAGAGCCAGATTAGTCTCAGGGGGAAAAAAAAAGAACAGGCCAGGCACAGTGGCTCATGCCTGTAATCCCAGCACTTTGGGAGGCCAAGGTGGGCAGATCACCTGAGGTCAAGGGTTCGAGATCAGCCTGAGCAATATTGTGAAATCCTGTCTCTACTAAAAATACAAAAAAACATTAGCAGTGGTGGTGGGCGCCTGTAATCCCAGCTACTCAGGAGGCTGAGGCAGGAGAATTTGATTGAACCCAGGAGGCGGCAGTTGCAGTGAGCCAAGATCGTGCCACTGCACTCAAGCCTGGGCAACAGAGTGAGACTCCATGTCATAAAAAAAAGAAAAAAAAAGAACAAAGCTGAAGGACTCACAATTCTTGATTCAAACCTTCTTACAAAGCTATAGTAATTAAGACAGTATGATACTGGCATAATGACAGGCATAAAGACCAATGGGATAGAATAGAGTGCTCAGAAATAAATCTTCAAAAAAATCAAAAAATGATTTTTGACATGGATGCCAAAACTGTTCAATGGGCAAAGGACAGTCTTTTCAACAAATGGTGCTGGGAAAACTGGATATACACACACACAGAAAAATGAAGTTGGGCCTTTACCTAACCCCATTATACAAAAATTAACTCAAAATAGATCAAGGACCTAAATTTAAGACCTAAAACAATAAAACTCCTAAAAGAAAACACAGGGGGAAAGCTTCACAACACTGGATTTGGCAATAATTTCTCAGATGTGAAACTAAAGGCACAGGCAAAAACAACAAAAAAATAGACAAATTGGATTCCATTACAATTAACAAATTTTGTGCATCAAAAGACACTATCATCATAGTAAAAAAAAAACTCACAGAAAAAAGGTGCTCAACATCACCAAGCATCATTAAGGAAAGGCAAATCAAAACTACAATATCACCTCATATCCATTAGGATGGCTGCTATCAAAAAGAAAAAGACAATAATAAGTGTTGACAAGTATAAGGAGAAACTGAATCCTTTGCGCATTGTTAGTGGGAATGTAAAACTGTACATCCACCAGGGAAAACAGTATGACAGTTCCTCAACAAGTTAAAAATAGAATTACCAGCTGGGCATGGTGGCTCACACCTGTAATCCTAGCACTTTAGGAGGCTGGGGTGGGCGGATCATCTGAGGTTGGGAGTTCGAGACCAGCCTGACCAACATGGAAAAACCCCGTCTCTACTAAAAACACAAAATTAGTCGGGCATGGTCACGCATGCCTGTAATCCCAGCTACTCGGGAGGCTGAGGCAGGAGAATCGCTTGAACCGGGGAGGGAGAGGTTCCAGTGAGCCAAGATTGCGCCATTGCACTCCAGCCTGGGAAACAAGAGCAAACTCCATCTCAAAAAAAAAAAAACAGAATTATCATATGATCCAGCAATTCTACTTCTGCAGAAATACTCAAAAGAACTGTCTCTAGGAGCTATTTGTTCATAGTAGCATCATTTACAATAGCTAAAACATGAAAGCAACCCAATTCTTCATTGACAGATGAATGGATAACCAAATTGTGGTATATCCATACAGGGGAATATTATTCAGCCATTAAAAGGAAGGAAATTCTGCAATATGCTATAACATGGACAAACCTTAATGATATTATGCTAAATTAAATAAGTCTGTCACAAAAAGATAAATACTGTTATGGGTCCATTTATAAGAGGGATTTAGAATGGTAAAAATCAGAGATATAAAGTATAATGGTGGTTGCCAGGGCTAGGGGCAGGGAAGAATGGGGAGTTATTTAATGGGTATAGAGTTTCAGTTTTACACAATGAAAAACCTTCTGGAGACAGATGGTGTGATGATTTGGTAACATTATGAACATACTTAATACCACTGGACTACACACCTGAAAATGACTAAGATTATAAATTTTATGTTATGTCTATTATACCACAATAAAAATAGGGAAAAAAATGAATGAATCCAAAGATATTGGTCTGGGCACCTGGAATAGCCATTAAATGAGATGAAGAAAACTGTGGGAGAAACCCAGTATGTCCTAAACTCTTCATTTTCTCTGTGACCTCCCCAAAGTAAGGGGATAAAAAGACTCATTGATCCATCAATACATCACACTCTCTCACTTCTGATTCCCCTATAAAATCGTATTCCCTCTGCCCTTATTTAGATCCTTATTATCATTTCTCTACATGGTAATTATACTAGCCTAAGAATTTGCCTCTTCGCCTTTAATGTTCCCTTCTCTTTCAGTTCATCTACTGCAATACCAAGATGATCCAAGATGGTATAATAACATCGGCCCCTGCCGGGCACAGTGGCTCACGTCTGTAATCCCAGCATTTTGGGAGGCTGACGCGGGCGGATCACCTGAGGTCAGGAGTTCGAGACCAGCCTGACCAACATGGAGAAACCCTGTCTCTACTAAAAATACAAAATAACCCAGGCATCGTGGCGCATGCCTGTAATCCCAGCTACTCAGGAGGGTAAGGCAGGAGAATCGCTTGAACCCGGGAGGCAGAAGTTGTGGTGAGCTAAGATCAAGCCATTGCATTCTAGCCTGGGCAACAAGAGCAAAACTCCGTCTCAAAAAAAAAAAAAAACCACGGCCCCTTTCAAAATTCTTCAATAGTTCCTCATCATCTGCAAAATGAAATCTCATGCATTCTGATTTAGTAGTCACTAGCTAGGGGTCTAGGTCTATTTTTCAGCATGAAATGTTCATTTGGACATATTCAGGTCTAGAAATCACCAATTTAACCCATGTTCATTTGTCCAGCTACATCTTCTTTTAGTCCCTACACACATTATTCCAGTTATTTGTAGTTCTCTATTCTGTCATCTCTATTGTCTTGAACATCCTTCCCCTGCTTGCCCATTTGGCCAATTCCTAGCTGTCCTATATGGGTCAGCCCCTATACAACCTCTTCCACTCAGGACTCAATACTTTCTATAATTCTCTTCCCCCAATCCACATTGTGTGCCTCCCTCAAAACATCAGGAAAGTAACACCTTCCAGCAGATCATTCATTTGCCACCTCCTATCAACCATATCAAGCTCAACACCTATGCCTTTCTTTAAATACTCTCTAAAATCCCACTCCTCGTTACCTTCTTAATCTTTCCTACTACTCTCCCAAAGCACTTGATTTTAAAAATCTGTGTATCTAGATTTTCAAAATCTGTGGTTAATACAACCTAAACCAGTTCCTTTCATACAGTAGATACAGAGGATGGGATGAATGCAAAAATAAACATGCTCTAATAAGACAAGTATCTTCACTGTTCACTACACATACCACACTTATTCCCATCCCTATCCCTTTGCTGGTCGTCTTCTCTCACCAGGAATGCCCTCTTCTTTAGTTATTCAAATTTTACCTGTCCCTCAAGGACAACTTTTCCCCTACAATGACATTAGCTGGGGCCAGGCGCCGTGGCTCACTCCTGTAATCCCAGCACTTTGGGAGGCTGAGGTGAGACGATGGCTTGAACTCAGGAGTTTGAGACCAGCCTGGGCAACATGATGAAACCCCCTCTCTACAAAAAATATAAAAATTAACCAGGAGTGGAGCCTGTGGTCCCAGCTACTCAGGAAGCTGAGGTGGGAGGATCACCTAAGCCCAGGAGGTTGAGGCTGCAGTTAGCCATGATCATGCCACTGCACTCCAGCCTGGGCAACAAAAGTGAGACCCTGTCTCAAAAAAAATACATTACCGTTTTCCTAGTTCTTATTAATCAGTCTTTGAATAACATTTATTGAGCATTTCCCTTTATGCCAAACATAGGGATAGGCTAGAACACAAAAATAAGTCAGGACGCAGCATTTGAACAGCTTAGAATCCAGTAGAGGAAACATAGAAATAATTACAAAAACACAAATGCTATCAAGGAAATTACAAAGTATAACGGGAACATTAAAAAATGAATACCGCCGGGTGCAGTGACTCACGCCTGCAATCCCAGCACTTTGGGAGGCTGAGGCGGGCAGATCACCTGAGATCAGGAGTTCGAGACCAGCCTGGCAAAACCCTATCTCTACTAAAAATACAAAAATTAGCTGGGCATGGTGGCGCGCACCTGTAATCCCACAGTCCCACCTACTCGGGAAGCTGAGGCAGAAGGATTGCTTGAATATGGGAGGCAGAGGTTGTAGTGAGCCAGATCACACCACTGCACTCCAGTCTGAGCAACACAGCAAGACTCCGTCTCAAAAAAAAAAGGAAAAGGAAAAAAATGAATACCCAAGTTTCCAAGTTTACCTCTAGGAGTCTACAGATATTTCAGAAAGGAACTACCATTTGGTCTCAGATGAGACAGGGTAGAAATTGACATGGCAATAAAAAGTGAAATGACTCTGAAAAATGAACACTAAGTGAATTATCAGGGCAAAGGAAAACTCTGTACCAAATGATAGCAAACCTAAGTATCACCCAGAAGTAAATTCTGCTCAGACTATTAGAGCACAGATCATACGCTCATCAAAACAGCATATGTATATGATTTTATTTATATAAAGCAAACGAAAACTCAATCTGTAATGTTAGAAATAGGTACTATATCACACAGGGCTAACATCTCTATTATATAAAGAAAGTATAAAATAGAAGAATAAAGACCAAAAAAAACAAGGGAAGAACTGATAAAATACACAATTTAAAAAAGATATAAAAATGGTGATTTAAACATATTAAAAAAAAGTTCAAATGCACTCACAGAAATACAAATTAAAACAAAATAGGAGGCCGGCACGGAGACTCACGCCTGTAACCCCCACCACTTTGGGAGACTGAGGTGGGTGGATCCCTTGAAGTCAGGAGTTTTGAGACCAGCCTGGGCAACATAGTGAAACCCCGTCTCTACTAAAAATACAAAAATTAGCCAGGCATGGTGGTGCATTCCTGTGGTCCCAGCTACTCGGGAGGCTGAGGCAGGAAAATCCTTTGAACCCAGGAGGCAGAGGTTACAGTGAGAGGAGATTGTGCCACTGCACTCTAGCCTGGGAAACCAACAGAGCAAGATTTTGTCTCTAAAAAAAATAAGATACCATTTCTCATCTATCAGACTGGTGAAAATTTAAACGTAGGATAACATATTCTGTTGGTAAAACTGTGAAGAAACAGAAATGTTTATACATTGTTGGTGGGAATGCAAACTGGTACACACTTTAAGAAGAGAATGTGGCACTGTCTAACCTAACTACATACACAAATACCTTTTTTCTTTTCACAGCTTTATTGCAATGTAACCCATATACCATACAGTTCACCCACTTAAAGTATAAAATTGAATGGTTTTTAGTATATTGACAAAGTTGGGCAATCATCACCACAATCTACTTTTAGGATATTTGCGGCACCTTCCCCCAACAAAAAATTCACATGTCCATTAGCAGTCACTCCCCATCATTCCCCAAACCCCAATCCCTGGCAACCATTAATCTACTTTCTGGCCAGGCATAGTGTTCACACCTGTAATCCCGGTGCTTTGGGAAGCTGAGGTGGGAGGATCCCTAGAGCCCAGGAGTTTGAGACAGCCTGGGAAACATAGCAAGATCCCCATCTCTAAAAAAAATTTTTTTTAATGAGTTGGGCATGGTGGCACACAACTGTAGTCTTAGCTACCTGGGAGGCTAAGGTAGGAGGTTACTTGAGCCCAAGAGTTTGAGGCTGCAAGTTAACTATGATTGTACCACTGCACTCCAGCCTGGATAACAGAGCAAGACCCTCTCTCTCTTTTTTTTTTTTTTCCTGAGACAGAGTTTCGCTCTTGTTGCCCAGGCTGGAGTACAATGGCACAATCTCAGCTCCCTGCAACCTCTGCCTCCCAGGTTCAAGTGATTCTCCTGCTTTCAGCCTCCCGAGTAGCTGGGATTACAGGCATGCGCCACCAGGCCCAGCTAATTTTGTATTTTTAGTAGAGACAGGGTTTCTCCATGTTGATCAGGCTGGTCGTGAACTCTTGGCTTCAGGTGATCCGCCTGCCTCAGCCTCCCAAAATGCACGGAATACAGGCATGAGCCACTGTGCCCAGCCAAGACCCTGTACCTTAAAAAAAAAAAAAAAATTAATATACTTTCTATCTCCAGAGAGCTGTCTGTTCTAGACATTTCATATGAATATAATTATATAATATGTGATTTTTTTGGGGGTGGGGAGACAAGGCTGCTCACTGCAGCCTTGACCTCCTGGGCTCAAGTGATCCTCCTACCTCAGGGCCTCTAAGTAGCTAGGACTACAGACACATGTAGTCACACCTGGCTAATTTTTTTTTTTTTTTTTTTTTTGTAGAGACAGGGCTTCATTATGTTGCCCAGGCTGATCTCAAACTCCTGGGCTCAAGTGAACACCTGGGCTCCTCCTGCCTTGGCCTCCCAAAGTGCTGTGATTGCAGGCCTGAGCCATCATACCCAGCCCAATATGTGGTCTTTTGTGACTGGCTTCTTTCACTTACAATAAAGTTTTCAAGGTTCCTTTCATTTACATGTAACATCTGTTAGTATTTAATCTCTTTTTATTGCTGAGTAATATCCTATTGTATAGACATATCACATTTCTCTATTCATCCACCGATGCACATTTGAGATGTTTCTATTTTTTTTACCATTGTGAATGCTATTCTGAAAATTCATGTACAAGACATATGTTCTGTGTGAATGTTTTCATTTCTTTCGCATATATAGCCAGGAGAAGAAGTGCTAGAACACAGTAACTGTATGTTTAACATTTTGAGGAAATGACAAGCTTTTCCAAAGTGGCTACACCATTTCACATTCCTACCAGCAGCATTTGAAGATACCCAGTTCTCCATATCCTCACCAACAAAATGTTTTAGGTAATTTGTTATGCAGCAATAGATAACTAATACATCATTTTGATAGATGCGGTACAAATGTCTTCATAAAATTCAACATCCTTTTAAAATTTAAGAAAAAAATTCAACCAAGACTCAAAAACAAGATATTTTAAACTTTCTCCCAGTATTGAGAACAAACACATTTACCTACAATTACCACCTTAATTCAACACTTGTACTGCCAATCCTAACCAATTCAGTAAGAAAAGCAAATAAACGGCATAGGAATTGGAAAGGAAGAAATGATGTATCACGTAAAACATACTATCTACATAGGAAATTTAAAATAGTCTTCAGATATTAGAAGAAATAAGAGGGTTTGCTAAGTCTCTGGACATAAATCAAAAGATGAAAATCAGCTGTTTTTCTATAGGCCAGCAACAATATAATTTTTTAAAAGAATATCATTTACCGCTGGGCATGGTGGCTCACGCCTGTAATCCCATCACTTTGGGATGCCGAGGCAGGTGGAAGTGAGGTCAGGAGTTTGAGACCAGCCTGGCCAACATGGTGAAACCCCACCTCCACTAAAAATACAAAAATAGCTAGGCGTGGTGGCATGCGCTTGTGGTCCCAGCTACTTGAGAGGCTGAGGCAGGCAAATCACTTGAATCCAGGAGGCAGAGGTTGCAGTGAGCCAAGATCGCACCACTGCACTCCAGCCTGAGCGACAGAGCAAGACTCCGTCTCAAAAAAATACAAATAAAAATAAAAAACCAAACAGTATCATTTACCATAACCATAAAAACTACAAACCTAAGAATAAATCTAACCAAAAGGGTGTATATAATTTTTATAAAGAAAATCATAAAATTCCTTGAAAAAAATTCTACATGGGCAAATACCATGTTCATAGGTAGGTATACTCACTATCTTAAGGATGTCAATTCTCACCAAATTGATCTATCAAAAATTTCAATGTATTTCCAGTTAAAAATCCCAAGAGGGTTTTACAAAAATCTTGACAAAGATAGTAAAAAACGTACGTGGGTCAGGCACAGTAACTCACACCTCTAGTCACAGCACTTACGAAGGCCGAGGTGGGTGGATCATTTCAGGCCAGGAGCTTGAGACCAGCCTGGGCAACACGGTGAAACCCCGTCTCTATAAAAAATATAAAAATTAGTTGGGCGTGGCCAGGCACAGTGGCTCACACCTGTAATCCCAATACTTTGGGAGGCCGAAGCAGGTGGATCACCTGAGGTCAGGCATTCGAGACCAGCCTGGCCAACATGGTAAAAACCCTAAAAATACTAATAAAAATACAAAATGTCTCTACTAAAAATACAGAAAATTAGCCCAGCGTGGTGGCAGGTGCCTGTAATCCCAGCTACTCAGGAGGCTGAGGCAGGAGAATTGCTTGAACCCGGGAGGCAGAGGTTGCAGTGAGCCGAGATCACACCATTGTATTCCAGCCTGGGCAACAACAGCAAAACTGCATCTCAAAAAAAAAAAAAAATTAGCTGGGCGTGGTGGTGCACACCTGTAGTCCCAACTGTGGAGGCTGAGGTAGGAGAACCACTTGAGCCCAGGAGATTGAGGTTGCAGTAAGCTGTGATCACACCAGTGCAGTCCTCCCTGGGTGACAGAGTGAGACCCTGTCTCAAAAAAAAAAAAAAAAAAAAAAAAAAAAAGTGAATGAGCAAAGGGCAAAAGTCAGCCAAGACCCTCCTCAAGAGCTGCTCTAGTCTATACTAACGAGGCAATAAGGTAATGGTGTAGATATACTCAAATATACCAATGGAACACAATACAGAGGCCAGAAAAAGACCCATGCATATTGAAAACTTAATACAGGAAAGAGGTAAATTAAAATCAATGAAAAAGAGAGCTGGCTGGGTGTGGTGGCTCATGCCTGTAATCCCAGCACTTTGGGAGGCCGAGGCGAGTGGATCACGAGGTCAGGAGATTGAGACCATCCTCGCTAAAACAGTGAAACCCTGTCTCTACTAAATAAAATACAAAAAAATTAGCCAGGCTTGGTGGCAGGTGCCTGTAGTCCAAGCTACTCAGGAGACTGAGGCAGGAGAATGGCGTGAACCCGGGAGGCGAGCTTGCAGTGAGCCGAGATCGCGCCACTGCACTCCAGCCTAGGCGACAGAACGAGACTCCATCTCAAAAAAAAAAAAAAAAAAGAAAGAAAGAAAAAGAGAGCTATTTAATAAATTGTGCTGATACAAATGATCAGCCATACAAGATTTAAAGTTTTTAATTACTGCCTCTCATCAATCACAAAATAAATTACAGATATAGTAAAGACCTAAATATATGAAATGTTCCTAAAAATTAGAAGAAAATATAGAATAGCTTCATGAACTCACAATTAAGAAAAAATTATTAGATGAGACACTGAAAGCAAAAAGCAAAGAATTAGTTTTGACTAGACCAAAACTGTTTAAATTTTATTGTTTGGTTTATAACAATATAAACCAAAACAAGGCTGAAAATCAAGAGACTGGCAAAAGTTATTTGCCTCTCCCACCCCCAAAAAGGTGGGGATTGGGGGATTCCTACTAATTAAAAAGAAACATAGGCAATGCAAATTCTGTTTTATATTAAGGCCCACATGGGTAAATCTGATGTGAGTTCTTGTCAAGGTTCTAGTTCTCATGCGGAATGATGGAGTCATACGTGTTTGTTATATTATTAAAAATAGGCAACTGCCATGCTTGAGCTATTATTTGTGTCATGAATCAAGGATTATAAATTACCTAATTTTATATAACTAGGGTCCAAAGAGGAGGTTAAAAAGGGTACTGATTTTATTAATTTCCCACCCAATATGTGAAAACTGATCACATGAATTGGTTCTTGAAAGTTTGTCATGAAAATTGAATAGTTTGTCATGAAAATATGAAAATTAAATACTATTTACTAACCCTTTGACAAATTCTCTTTTTATAATTTTCCAACAGGTTGTCCTTTTTTCTGATTTAACTGCTTCTTAATACAAGTCCTAATTTGTGAGCAAGCTGTATCAGCATGAGGGTCAATTATCTTACTTGCTATTGCACCAATCATATCTGAAACACCTAACAGATCAGAAACAGAAAGGGTGACTCTATTTTATATGACATTCAAAAAAAGATAATTATAGAAATAGAAAATAAATCAGTTGGAAGGATTTAATCTCAAAAGGGTACAAGGAAACTCTCTGGGGTGAAAGAAATATTGTATTATCTTCATTGTGGTGGTAACTGCAAAATAGTATACATTTGCCACTCACAAAAATATGAGTGAATTTTACTACATGTAAATTAAACTTCAGTAAACTTGACTTTAAAAAGGACAATGTACAAAATTAGAATTAAGGAAACATCTGTATTCAAATATTAACAGTATTATCGTGACATTGAATGAGAAGAATTGTAATTTGTAGTCTACACCATTTTTTTTTTAAATGGGATCTCACTCTGTTGCCCAGGCTGGAATGCAATGGCTCAATCACGGCTCACTGCAGCCTTAACCTCCCAAGCTCAAGTGATCCTCCCACCTCAGCACAAGTAGCTGGGACCACAGGCATACACCACCATGCCCAGCTAATTTTTTTTATTCTATAGAGATGGGGGTCTCCCTATGTTGCCCAGGTTGGTCTTGAACTCCTGGGCCCAAGCAATTCTCCTGCCTCAGGCAGCCAAAGTGCTGGGATTACAGGTGTGAGCCACCAGGCAGAGCCTTGTAATTTACACTTATGTATAGTTTAATTCACAGCTGGTTCCTGCCTATAGATCAGTGAAAAAGCTCCATTACCCTTAGTCATTTAACTGATGAAATTAAATATTTTTAATAATGAAATCAATGCTTTAAGTACTTCTAATTCACATTTTAGTTGTCTTGTTTCCCTTTTGAAATTATCAAGTTCGACACGAATTTTATATATATATAGTTGTAATATTAATATAAATACAACATCAATAACAATAGTCTCATACTTTTTTTTTTTTTTTCTTTTGAGACAGAGTCTTGGTCTGTCGCCCAGGCTGGGGTGTAGTGGCGCAATCTCTGCTCACTGCCATTCTCCTGCCTCAAAAGTCTCATACATTTTTGTAGTTATTGAAACAAGCAGTTTTATGCATTCTTTCCATCCTTACAACAGCCCTGTAAAATAGGCATAATTATCCCCTTTATTACATAAAGACTATTTTGACAATACTCTATATACTATGAAAGAATAATAAAATGAAAAGAAAAGGCCAGGCACAGCGGCTCACACCTGTAATCCCAGCACTTTAGGAGGTCAAGGAAGGCAGGTTACTTGACCCCAAGAATTCAAGGCCAGCGTTGGCAACATGGGGAGACCCCATCTCTACTAAAAATACAAAAATTAGTCAGACACGGTGGCACACGTCTGTAGTCCCAGCTACTCAGGAGGCTGAGGTGGGAGGATCGCTTGAGCCTGGGAAGCAGAGGTTGCTGTGAACTGAGATTGTGCCACTGTACTCCAGCCTGAGTAACAGAGGGAGACCCTGTCTCAAAAAATAAAAATAATTAATAAATAAATAAATGGAAAAAAATCTTGGGACCTCCAAACTCACTATCCCAGAGGGAAAAGTAAAGCTTGGAAACTGAGTCACGCAAAACTGCCTCCCACTTTGTTCCTAAATAGATAGCTGCAAAGATAAAAGGCCACATACCTCACCAGGGGGCCTCTTTCACAATTTGCTCACAAGTAAATTCCTTCTGGGCCCAAGACCTTTACCCTAAAACAGAATTCTATTTAATTTCACACTGACAATATAAATTAAAAGCTTATCTTCAAAGGTATAGACAAACACAGGACTAGAAGTCATTCCTCCACTCACCCAAAACAAAGGCATACTTGACTGCTTCCTCTGTTTACTTTATGTTATGTAAAATGCAGATTCATAGAGTGCCAGTAAGAATGCATAGTTGACTTTCAGTCTACCCACTCCTTTTCACATGCAACATGTGGATTTAGTGAGCTCACAAGAATGTGACCATACTCTCCCTCTTTATTTTTTCTTTCCCCTTTCCCTACTGTCCCCTTTTTCCCCTTTAAAGGTTGAAGCCCTCAAAACCCCCTTTGGAAAAAGCACATGTCAAAGCTGTGCTGTGATTTTTGTGTTCCTTTTGCCTGGGCACATCCTCAACCTTGGCAAAATAAACCTCTAAATTCAAACTTGCCTCAGTCATTTTCTTTGTCTTACAATACTGAAGAGCTAGTATGATTTAAGAGTTAAAAGCCTATTGGCCACTGTATCTTCGGAACACAATAGGTGCTCAATAAATATTTTTTATGTTTTGGCTTTAATGCTGAGTAATTACCTGATGTGGGCAGTTACTTAATCTCCTTTAAGTTAAGTTTTCTCATCCATAAGATAGTATAAAACAACTCTGAGAAGTAGATGTATCTAGTTCTTTTCATTCTTTACATAAACTACCTGACACACTATAAGCATTAAATGAATGTCATTTGATCTGTTATTATCTTTTTAATAATACAAGACCCTAAGATATTAGTTGTGAAAGGGAAAATAAATCTCAGGACCCCCAAATCACTAAGCCAAAAGGAAAAACTAAGCTGGGAACTGTGTCAGGCAAACTTGCCTCCCATTTTATTCCTAAATAAGATAGCTACAACAATTAAAAAAAAAAAAAAGCTACATACTTCCCTCACAATTTGCCTACTAGGAAATTCCTTGTGGGCCTCAAGATCTTTACACTAAAATAGTTATGTTGAATTTTACCCTGATAATGTATCTTGATAGCTTATCTTCATGAGTGCAGGACAAAAGAGCTCTAAATCATCCCTCTGCTAACCTGACACCAATGCATATGTGAGTCTTCCTCTGATGTAAAAATGCAGATTCGCTGAGCTAGACAAGGCTTAAGTGGCTATTCCTCTACTCCCCTCTCACAGGTAAATTGTGTATTCAGTGAAAGGCTGATAAAATAATACAACTGCTTGTCTCTTGTCTACCCACACCTTTTAAAAATTTCTTCCTCTTTCCCCTTTAAATATTGAAGCTCTCAAAATCATCTTTGGAGAAAGGCACAAACCTACTTCCCAGATGTGCATCCTTCATCTTGGCAAAATAAACTTTCTAAATTGATTGAGACCTGTCTCAGATACTTCTTGGTTCACATGGTATAGGGGCAGCATCAGAGCTGTATTACACTGCTAAAGCTTCAGATGAGAATATAGTACCAGATGCGGTGGCACACCCATGCAGTCTCAGCTACTACAGATACTGAGGCAGGAGGATTGCTTGAGTCCAGGAGTTCTAAGCTGTAGTTCACTATGCCAATCATTTATCAACACAAAGTTCACCATCAGTATGGTGACCTCCAAGGAGAGGGGGATCACCAGGTCACCTAAGAAGAGGTAAACCAGCTCAGGTCAGAAACTTGAGCAGGTCAAAACTCTTATGCTGATCAGTAGTGGAATCATGCCTCAGAACAGCCCTTGTACTTCAGCCTGAGCAATTCAGCAAGACCCCATCTCGGAAAACAATAATTAAAAAGGCCAGCATGGTGTATCACACCTGTAGGGCCAAGACTTCGGGGAGGCCAAGGCAAGAGGATCACTTGAGTCCAGGAGTTCGAGACTAACCTGGACAACATAGTGAGACTGCATCTCTACAAATAATAATAATAAATAATAATAATGAAAAAGATAAAAGCAATATAATCTAATTACAACTCATGAAAAATTTAGATGTCATTCTTATTTGTTAAGACAAACATTAACACAGCATTTTACAAGGATAGAAGGTAAACTAATGAATTGTTTAAAGAAAGAATTCGCTTTTGAAAATGAGAATGAGGTCATTTTGAGGAAAACCAAGTGTAAGGACTATATAGTTTTTAACAATTTAGGCTCATAAGCCAGAACTGAGGATAAATAATTTTGGCAACAAGCACTCATATCATGAGAGTTAGTTTAGGAATAAATAATTAATCCAGATGTTTAAAAATGACGCTAGAAATTAACAGGATAAGAAAAGTTGCAGGAAAGCTCTTCAATCTGGAAGAGAACTTACAGCTCGTTTTACAAGAAAAAATTGATTGAAGAGGCTAATTGGAAAGTGATATAACTTGCCAATCATAAAAATAACTTTTCATTTCAAAAGTCTCATACCATAACTAACAATATCTCAAAATCCTTATTTACTCATGGCCTTGACACTGAGTTATCCAGTTAACATGTTATTAATTTTATACATATATTCTTTTTTTTTGGTGGGGGGGTCATCGGGGGACGGAGTCTCGCTCTGTTGCTCAGGCTGGAGTGCAGTGGCGCGATCTCGGCTCACTGCAAGCTCCGCCTCCCAGGTTCACGCCATTCTCCTGCCTCAGCCTCCCGAGTAGCTGGGACTACAGGCGCCCGCCACCACACCTGGCTAATTTTGTTTTTGTATTTTTAGTAGAGACTGGGTTTCACCGTGTTAGCCAGGATGGTCTCAATCTCCTGACCTCGTGATCCACCCGCCTCGGCCTCCCAAAGTGCTGGGATTACAGGCGTGAGCCAACATGCCCGGCCAAACTTATACATATATTCTTGTGTGGTATACACATGGTCTCATACCATGACTAATAAGAGCTTAACTATTCACGGCCTTGACACTGAGTAATCCAATTAACATACATGTTCATTCATAGATATATATATATTTTTTTGTTGTTGTTCTTAAAGACAGAGTCTCACTCCATCACCCAGGCTGGAGTGCAGTGGTGCGATCTCAGCTCACGTGCGATCTCAGCTCACCTTCACCTCACGTGTTCAAGCAATTCTCCTGCCTCAGCTTCCCAAGTAGCTGGGATTACAGGCACATACCATGCCTGGCTAATTTTTGTATTTTTAGTAGAGACGGGGTTTCACCATGTTGGCCAGGCTGGTCTCGAACTCCTGACCTCAAATGATCCACCCTCTTCAGCCTCCCAAAGTGCTGGGATTTCAGGCATGAGCCACCGCACCCAGCCTTAATCTTATATATATATTCATATTATGTGCTATACACATACAGGGATGCATTGCTTAATGGCAGAAATATATCCTGAGAAAGGCATCCTTAGGTCCTTAGGCAATTTTGGACCTTAGGATTTTGTCATTGTACAAACCTTATAGAGCGTACTTACACAGACATAGATGGTGTAGCCTGCCTACACACCTAGGCTACACAATATGGCTTATTGCTCCCAGTCTCCAAACCTGTACAGCATGTTACTATACTGAATACTATAGACAACTCTAACACAATGGAAAGTATTTGTGTATCTAAACATATCTAAATATAGAAAAGGTACAGTAAAACTAAGGTATTATAATCTTACAGGACTACTGTTATGTATCTGATCCATCATTGACTAAAATATCATTAATCTCTCTCATACACACACACGGAGGTAAGAAATGAACTTAGATAATTTGTGACATCATCAAAATTCTGTATAATTTTTTTTTTTTTTATACTGGGTCTCACTCTGTCAACCAGGCTGGAGTGCAGTGGCATCACATTACAGCTCACTGCAGCCTCAACCTCCTGGGTTCAAGCAATCCTCCTGCCTCAGGCTCCTGAGTAGCTAGGACTATAGGCACATGCCACCATACCCAACTAAGGTTTTTTCATTTTTTGCAGAGATAGGGTCTCATTTGTTGCCCAGGCAGGTCTGAAACTCCTGGCTTCAAGCAATCCTCCCATCTCAGCCTCCCAAAGTGCTGGAATTACAGGCATGAGCCATAGTACCCAGGCCTTTGGAGATATTTTGACACTTCCCTTATAAGGCACGTTTTGACATTTCTAGAAATCTTCAACCAAAGAACTAGACCAGTCAGGTTCCCAGGCATAACCTAATCAACAACGACTTGTTCAATCTGTTTTATGATGGTGAAAACTGAACAGCAAAGTATCATCTAAATATACTCTGGATAAGCTCGGGGCCAGTGGCGCAATGGATAACGCGTCTTGACTACGGATCAGAAGATTCTAAATATACTCTGGATAGAAATACAAGTCAAAACTTTAACTCGCATCCGTGTGAAGAGACCACCAAACAGGCTTTGTGTGAGCAACAAGGCTGTTTACTTCACCTGGGTGCAGGCGGGCTGAGTCCGAAGAGAGTCAGAGAAGGGAGATAGGGGTGGGAACGTTTTATAGGATTTGGGTAGGTAATGGAAAATTACAGTCAAAGGGGGTAGTTCTCTGGCGGGCAGGGGTGGGGGTCACCAGGTGCTCAGTGGGGGAGCTTTTGAGCCAGAAGAAGGAATTTCACAAGGTAATGTCATCGATTAAGGCAGAAACAGGCCATTTTCACTTCTTTTGTGATTCTTCAGTTACTTCAGGCCATCTGGATGTATACGTGCAGGTCACAGGAGATATGATGGCTTAGCTTGGACTCAAGAGGCCTGACATTTCTGCCTTCTTATATTAATAAGAAAAATAACATAAAACAAAATAGTGGTAAAGTGTTGGGGCAGCGAAAATTTTTGGAGGTGGTATGGAGAGATAATGGGCAATGTTTCTCAGGGCTGCTTCAAGCGGGATTAGGGGCAACGTGGGAACCTAGAGTGGGAGAGATTAAGCTGAAGGAAGATTTTGTGGTAAGGGGCGATATTGTGGAGTTGTTAAAAGGAAGATTAGTCATATAGAATGATTGGTGATGGAAACATTTATTGTACAGAACTATTGGTGATGGCCTGGATACAGTTTTGTATGAATTGAAAAACTAAACGGAATAAGAGAAGGAGAAAAACAGGTATTAAAGGACTAAGAATTGGGAGGACCCAGGACATCTAATTAGAGAGTTTCCAAGGGGGTCCAAGGGGGTTTAGCGTAATTATTTGCTTGGTTGGCAAGTCTTTAGGCTCTGTTCTTCACAGAGTCCTTTTTTTTAAGTTGGAGGCTGAGCTTGGTGAGGCGTGTTTTTAAAAAACCATTAGTCCGTTTTACCTTTCCTGAAGATTGAGGACCATAAGGGGTACAAAAGTTTCACTGAATACCAAGAGCCTGAGAAACTGCTTGGGTGATTTGACTAATAAAGGCCTGTCCGTTATCGGACTGTATAGACTGTATAGAGGTGGGAAGGCCAAACCGAGGAATTATGTCTGACAGAAGGGAAGAAATGACCATGGTGGCTTTCTCAGACCCTGTGGGAAAGGTCTCTATCCATCCAGCCAAAGTGTCTACCTAGACCAAGAGGCATGTAAGTAAAGTCAATCTGCCAGTCCTCGGCAGGGGCAAATCCCCGAGCTTGATGCGTAGGGAAGGGAGGGGGCCTGAGAAATTCCTGAGTAATAGTAGAATAGCAGATGGAACACTGAGCAATGATTTCCTCGAGGATAAATTCCCATGACGGAAAGGAAATGAGACGTTTTAAGAGATGGGCTAGCAGCTTGTAACCTACATGGAAGAGGTTATGAAATGATGACAGAATAGAATGGGCCTGTGAGGCTGGAAGGAGATCCTTGGTCCAAGAACCATTTGCCTTGTGTGGGAAGAGATTGATAGGTGGAAGTTTCAGTGGAGGAGTAGGTGGGAGTGGCCAGATGAGAAGCAGAAAAACTGCCCTGAGGGATAGACGTTGGAACTCTAGCTGCTTTTTTAGCTACCTTATCAGCATAAGCATGATGGGATCTGATGCCTTTTGATGGCTGCTTTTTTAGCTATCTTATCAGCATAAGCATTGTCCTGAATGATGGGATCTGATGACTTTTGATGGCTGCTTTTTTAGCTACCTTATCAGCGTAAGCCTTGACCTGAGCAATGAGATCTGATGCCTTTTGATGGCCTTTGTAGTGAATGACTCCAGCTTCCTTTGGAAATAAAGAGGCCTTGAGAAGAGTTTTTATTAAAATGGCATTAATGAAAGAGGACCCTTGTGTGGTGAGGAATCCTCTTTCTGCCCATATAACAGCATGGTGGTGCAAGATATGGAAGGCGTATTTAGAGTCAGTATAAATATTGATGCGTAGTCCCTTTGCAAGAGTGAGGGCTCAAGTTAAGGCAATGAGTTCGGCTTGCTGAGAGGCAGTGGGTTGGGGCGGAGCGCTAGCCTCAATGATAGATGTGGAAGATACTATAGCATAGCCTGCAGGCCAGGCGCAGTGGCTCACGCCTGTAATCCCAGCACTTTGGGAGGCCAAGGCAGGCAGATCACGAGGTCAGGAGATTGAGACCATCCTGGCTAACACAGTGAAACCCTGTCTCTACTAAAAATACAAAAAATTAGCCGGGTGTGGTGGTGGGCGCCTGTAGTCAGTTACTGGGAACACTGTGGGAGCCAAGTTCTCAGATGCCAGCCAATGGCCAATCTTGCAAGCAGACCTTTCTAAGAATAGCTATCTCAGACCTACTATGTTAACTCTTTTCTGCATAGCAAGTTATTTATCTTCTCCAGATCTCAGACTCATGTGTAAAAAGAGAATAATAATAGAAACTATTTCATGGAGACCATAGTACAAGTAATATGTAATCCTGTATGACAAGACTTCATGACCTAAAGATCAGTTGATGGTAGTGATGAGGAAGATTACAGAAAGTTATAGACAAGGTAAAACAACTCAAAACATAAATTTCAACCCGGCAGCAACTTTTAGAGGACAATAAAACCATAATTATCAGGAATGATCTTGAAAAAGGGTCAGTGGAAGAAACAATGACCCTGTCTTTCCCTCACAAAATATACGGGAGATTTAAAATATTTTATCATATTGGCCAGGGGTGGTGGCTCACACCTGTAATCCTAGCACTTTGGGAGGCCGAGGCGGGTGGATCACTTGAGATCGGGAGTTTGAGACCAGCCTGGTCAACATGCTGAAACCCTGACTCTACTAAAAATACAAAAATTAGCCGGGCATATTGGCTCACACCTGTAATCCCAGCTGCTCCAGAAGTTGAGACAGAAGAATGTCTTGAACCCAGGAGGTGGAGGTTGCAGTGAGCTGAGACAGTGCCACTGCACTCCAGCTTGGGCGACAGAGTAAGACTCCATCTCAAAATAAATAAATAAAAGAAAATAAAAATAAAATTCTAAAATGAATGCAGTAAGATCTCTCTGTGTGTGTCTCCATGTGTGCATACACACACGTGTGCCTAGATACGTTTAGGAGTGTTTATACCTATGTACGTATATTATGTTGCGTATTGTGTATACAGCCAGAAATTTCTTAAGGAATTCTATTCAGATTGGTTTAGATAAGTGAGTGCTTACATAAATTGTTAAAATATATAGGAATTAACTCAAATGCCTTTTTAATTTACATAATTTAAGTAAATCTTTGATAAATAAGCTGGTTTTAAATTTGTTGATGAAATAAAAATAGGAACATCTTCAGAACTGTCAGCATACATTTTTGCCTGGTTTTACTAGTTAGAATTTGTTTCTGCTAAATGTTTTAGGGTGTCATGACTGACACACGTTATAAAACTATAAAACCAGCCTAAAAACAGAATAGTCTTTTATTCGTGAAGCTCTTTGATAAGACTAATTTAATAGTGTTGATTTAATGAAAACAGCTGTATCTTCTGAGTTATCAACAAAATCTCCATACATTTAACTTTAAGGTTCTTTCTTAGGTTAACATCTGATATTCTTAGGCTATGAAAAGGGCGAACAGGAAAGTAACCTGAATGACGACTAGCTTTGTCTAATATCTCAGTTCTCACAAATAGTCTACGTAAAACTGTTAAAAAAAAAAAAAAAATTATGAGTAGGCCGGGCGCGGTGGCTTACGCCTGTAAATCCAGCACTTTGGGAGGCTGAGGCAGGCGGATCACCTGAGGTCGGGAGTTCAAGACCAGCCTGACCAACATGGAGAAACCCCGTCTCTACTAAAAATACAAAATTAGGCCAGGCGCAGTGTAATCCCAGCACTTTGGGAGGCCAAGACGGGTGGATCACAAGCTCAGGAGATCGAGATCATCCTGGCTAACATGGTGAAACCCCAACTCTACTAAAAATACAATAAATTAGCTGGGCGTGGTAGCGGACGCCTGTAGTCCCAGCTACTCAAGAGGCTGAGGCAGGAGAATCACCTGAACCCGGGAGGCGGAGGTTGCAGTGAGCTGAGATCGCGCCACTGCACTCCAGCTGGGGCGACAGAGCGGGACTCCGTCTCAAAACCAAAATTAGCCGGGCATGGTGGAGCATGTCTGTAATCCTGTGGTGAGCCGAGATCATACCATTGCACTCCAGCCTGGGC
The DNA here is from genome assembly GCF_028885655.2 of Pongo abelii. NCBI lineage: Eukaryota > Metazoa > Chordata > Mammalia > Primates > Hominidae > Pongo > Pongo abelii. The sequence goes on from NC_071988.2 coordinate 161,079,241, forward strand.
AACAAGAGCAAAACTCTGTCTCAAAAAAAAAATTAAAATTAAAAAAAAAACAAATTATGGGCCAGGCACGGTGGCTCACGCCTGAAATCCCAGCACTTTGGGAGGCCGAGGAGGGCAGATCACAAGGTCGGGAGTTCAAGACCAGCCAGTTCAAGACCAGCCTGGCCAAAATGGTGAAACCCCGTCTCTACTAAACATACAAAAATTAGCTGGTGTGGTGACGGGTGCCTGTAATCCCAGCTACTCCAGAGGTTGAGGAAGGAGAACTGCTTGAACCCGGGAAGTGGAGGCTGCAGTGAGCCAAGATGGTGCCACTGCATTCCAGCCTAGGTGACAGAGCAAGACTCCATCTCGGAAATAAATAAATAAATAAAGTATGTAAATGCAAATGGGATAAATGTTTATAAATGAACTTTTCACATAATTTGAAATATTAAAATTATGTTAAATTAAGTGATAAATACTCATTAAATGTCCAGATCATTTCCAAATAAGGAAAAATATTGAAACACCAATTGCTGAACATAAATACGTTTGTTCTTGCCTTGATAAATCTTATAGAAAGACTGAATATATTTCAGTCTATTAATACACACAAAATTATGTTACGGAGAATGTTTGTAAAAAATATTTAAAAGTCTAAGCATAGTGGCTCACACCTGCAATCCCAGCACTCTCAAAGGCTGAAACAGGAGGATTACTTAAGGCCAGGAGTCCAAGACCAGCCTGACCAACATGGCAAGACTCTGTCTCTACAAAAAAAATTTTAAATTACCCAGGCATGGCAGCATGCTCCGGTAATCCCAGCTACTCCAGGGGCTAAGATAGGAGGATCCCTTGACCTCAGAGTTCAAGTTATAGTATGCTATGATCATGCCACTGCACTCTAGGCTGGGCAATAGTGAGAGACCTTAACTCAAAAAATAAAAAAATATATAAAATGATTCTCATCTATAAAATACTGATATATGATAGTTCAAAATTTCTTGCTTCCTAGGTTTTCATTAAAAATCAAGATTACTAAGTTAGAAATTCTAACTAATGTATGTAATTCTGTATATGAAGTGTAACAAAAAATATCATATGGCTCTGATGAGAAAAATTATGAGAAAAGCATAAGGATGTATTATTCTTTGAGAAAAAAGAATAAGTGTAAATTCAGAGGTTATTTAAGGTTATTTCAAAAAGTAATATTTAGGAAGGAAATAATATAAAAAGGACTCAGTAAGCCGGAGAGAGAAATATAAAGAAAGTTATAAGGATGTAATTTTGGCAAGGAGGGTTAAAAGGAGAATAACTTTTCAAAATGATAAGGAAAAAAGAAAGTAAACTGTGTCCTAAAGTGTAAGGACAGGTTATTTAAGAAAGAGAAAGTATAGGACAAAGCTAAAGGCCCAAGAATGTTGTGGAAGATCTGATTAAGCGGTGGAAAGTTTGTGAAGGATGAATTTATTAAAGAAATTTTGTGTGTGGACCAGACACAGAGGCTCATGCCTGTAATCCCAGCACTTTGGGAGGCTGAAGCAGCCAGACCACTTGAGCCCAGGAATTCAAGATCAGCCTGTTCAACACAGTGAAACCCCATCTCTACAAAAAATACAAAAACTAGCCAGACAGACTGGCATGTGCCTGTAGTCTCAGCTACTCAGAAGGCTGAGGTGGGAGGATCACTTGAGCCCGCAAAGTTGAGCCTACAGTGAGGCATGATCGCAGTGGAGACAGAATGAGTCCCTCTATCAAAAAAAAAAGGAAGTAGGAAGGAAGGAGGGAGGGAGAGACGGAGGGAGGGGTGAGAAAGAGAAAAGAAAGAGAGAAAAAGAAAGAAAGGAAAGGAAAGGAAGGAAGGAAGGAAAGAAGAAAAGAAAGAAAGAAGAAAAGGAAAGGAAAGGGCAAGGGCAAGAGAAAAAGAAGGAAGGGAGGGAGGGGTGAGAGAGAAAGAGGGAGGGAGGGGAGGGAGGGGGACGGAGGGGGAGGGGGGGAGAGAGAGAGGAGAGGGGGAGGGAGGGAGGGAGGGAGAGAGAGAGAGAGAAAAGAAAGAAAGAAAGAAAGAGAAGGAAGGAAGGAGAGAGAAAGAAAGGTAAAGAAGAGAAAGAAAGAAAGAAAAGGAAAGAAAAAAAGAAAGAGAAAGAAAAGAAGAGAGTAAGAAAGGAGAGAGTAAAGAGAGAAAGAAAGGGAGAAGAAAAGAAAGAGAAAGAAAGAGAAAGCGGGGGGAGGGACGGAGGGAAAGAGAGAGAGAAGGAAGAAAAGAAGGAAGGAAGGGAGGGAGGGAGGGAGGAAGGAAGGAAGGAAGGAAGATTTTTCATACGATTAACTTGGCTATAAATAAAAGAAAATTAGTTACAAGTCTTCCTAAAAGTTTAGCTTTGGTCAGGCACGGTGGCTCACGCCTGTAGTCCCAGCACTTTGGGAGGCGGAGGCGGGTGGATCACCTGAGGTCAGGAGTTCGAGACCAGCCTGGGCAACATGGAGAAACACCATCTCTACTAAAAAATACAAAAATTAGGTGGGCGTGGTGGCACGCGCCTGTAGTCCCAGCTACTCTGGAGGCTCAGTCAGGAGAATCACTTGAACCTGGGAAGTAGAGATTGCAGTGAGCCAAGACTGTGCCACTGCACTCTAGCCTAGGTGACAGAATGAGACCCTGTCTCAAAAACAACAACAAATACCTAAAATTTTGGTCCCCTGTGTTAGAACAAGCTTTTCTTCAAGTCTTGATCTGTTCTTAGTAAAAACTGCAAGAGGTTTTTATGTTTAATTCAGAAATCTGTTTCTTCAAATTTTTAAACATCTTCTGAACTGCAGCTTTAGAGTTTAGAGCAATTCTGCATTGGCTTTTCCTGATGTGTCTGAATTGCTCCATTTAACCCAGAATTTCCCATGATTTTACTAAGAGCCATGTATTTCCTGCTCAAGGTACTAGTTTTCTTGTTTACATTTGTCTATAATATGGTGTACACTCATAACCTTAGATACACATTCTTCCTGTGTCAAGTAATTTTTCATCAGGTCCAACTTCCAGATTATCTATATGGGTTTCCTATTAGGAGAAGCAATCTCACTGCAGGAAGTTTTCTTTGCCCTTTTGTTAACTGGCCCAAGAAACAAAGATTTTGCATCTTATGAAGATAATCCCTGTATTTCATGCTGTCTTTATTAGGGTTTTTGGTTATTTAGGAAAACTGTGCTTTAGAAGGGTTAAGGGTTTTGGTTTTTTGTTTGTTTGTTTCCCATCCATGTAACTTTCTGTATTGCTTTTGAAATCTTTTATTATTACTGTGGTTAAATTAATGACTATTATTTCACAGTGACCTATGATTCTGTTTTGATCAGGTGTTTTAAACCTTTTGACATCTTTGGTAAACTTCCCCAGGATCAAGTTCTAAATTAAGTCTTACGGCTTGGCGCAGTGGCTCATGCCTGTAATCCCAGCACTCTGGGAGGCCGAGGTGGATGGATCACCTGAGGTCAGAGTTCGAGACCAACCTGACCAACACGGAGAAGCCCCATCTCTACTTAAAATACAAAATTAGGCCAGGCGCAATGGCTCACACCTGTAATCCTAGCTACCCAGGAGGCTGAGGCAGGAGAACCACTTGAATCCCGGAGGCAGAGGTTGCAGTAAGCTGAGATCCCACCACTGCACTCCAGCCTGGGCAACAGAGCAAGACTCCGTCTCAAAAAAATAAAAAATAAAATAAATAAGTCTTTCTTGACTTCAAACTAACTTTAGGATGTTCCACAAGGCACTCGACCTTCTCAAAGATTTCTGAAATGGAGACACTGAACTAAATCAGGCTTATTTGATATGCTGAATTATATGGAAAGCATTGACAAATAAGTGATTCTAGATCTTCTTTCAGTTACATTTATTGATTTATTGATATGATATTAATATGAATATTCTAAAAGTATATAAAACTCTTAGAAATCTAATAGGTCATCAGTCATAATTCTAGTATATGTTACATGCCACATGTAATAACTGAATTTCTTTGTCAATTGCTGATTATAATGAACTTCATCAGATTTTTAACCATGGCTATTCTAAATCTTCATCATTTACAGTTTTGATTCTTCTCTAAAACAAGGCTGGGCATGGTGGCTCACGCCTGTAATCCCAGCACTTTGGAAGGCCAACACGGGCAGATCACCTGAGGTCAGGTGTTCGAGACCAGCCTGGCCAATATGGCTACTAAAAATAAAAAATTTTAGTCTTTAGTCTCTGGTCTTTACTAATTTTAGTCTTTAGTCTCTACTAAAAATACAAAAATTAGCCAAGGTAGTGGTGTGCACCTGTAATACCAGCTGCTTGGGAAGCTGAGACACAAGAATCACTTGAACCCGGGAAGTGGAGGTTGCAGTGAGCCGACATCAGGCCACTGCACTCCAGCCTGGGTGACAGAGTCAAACTCTGTCTCAAAAAATAAATAAATAAAATTTAAAAATAAATAAAAATAAAAATATCTGCAATCAGATTCATGGAAAAGACGTGTACTCTTAAATATACATTTCTAATAACTTTAAGCTCAATGGACTAAAAATTTTCCAGAATTCTAATGAAGAAACTGATTAGTTAGAAAAACTACTAATTAAGATCAAGCAACACAAAACATGAGATTAGGCCAGGCACGGTGGCTCACGCCTGTAATCCCAGTACTTTGGGGAGGCCAAGGCAGGCGGATCACAAGGTCAGGAGATCGAGACCATCCTGGCTAACATGGTGAAACCCCATCTCTACTAAAAATACAAAAAATTAGCTGGGCGTGGTGGTGGGCACCTGTAATCCCAGCTACTCAGGAGGCTGAGGCAGGAGAATGGCATGAACCCAGGAGGCAGAGCTTGCAGTGAGCTGAGATGGCGCCACTGTACTCCAGCCTGGGCGAGAGTGCAAGACTCTGTCTCAAAAAAAAAAAATAAAATAAAATATGAGATTAAATAATCAATGTTTTTATGACTTTTATTTGAAACCTTGTTGGTTCTTTACTTAAATGTTCAGTTTTCCAGATTTAAGAAAACTTTTTCTCTTAAAGTATCAATCATTTACAGTAATTTGGTAAGATAATACTTATCTCAACAAAAGTGAAAGCATTTACTTTTTCTCCCTACTTGATCCCTCTGCATTAGATATTGGTTAAGTAAAATTCAGAAACTATTCATGAGTCTTATTTTTATGATAATACAGGGTTTTTAGCATAAGTTCATAAAAATTTGCTCTCTTTATAACAGGATACAATTAGAAACATTAGTTATATTACCAAGACTTTGACTGGAATATCATATTTAAGAATGTGCACACAATGTCTGGGTTCAGGTGTTCCCATCCCTACAGTGAGAGAATATAATCTGTCACTTCTTGGCCAGCCCAGCAACCTTAAGGCTGTAGGTGAAATCTAATGCCTCCCTTGGTTTGGCTTCCTAGTCTTGAAAGGTTTATAAATCTGAAATTTCTTTGTGGTCAACTGCTATTCTTGCTGCATTTATGTAAATAATCAGACAAAAAACTAATAAAACTATTTTATAAACAGATTTGTCTTATTCTGATTATCTCTGGTAGAAACTGGGATGACTATAAAAAGTTATGCTTCTAAAGAAAAGCTATACTGTATCTGTTATTAGACTGTAGCCCTGTACACTGTATTTGAGTTTTTATTATCTACCTGCAAACTGGCCTAGATCCTAAATTCTTCTAGGTTCCTCCAATCCAACTTTCTTCCACAGAATTATTAAAACAGAAATTGCTCTGTTCCTGAAGCCCTATAAGCTGAAACTCAATGAATTTTAAGGGACAAGTCTGGTACTCGAAGTCTGAGCCACACAGAAAAGTTCACCAAACTGCTCAATGCCTTAACCAGAGACATTCAAACTGCAAATCAGGATGAGAAGTCGCTGGTTCCGCACTGTAGACAGCTTTTCCCAAGATAACTGAACAAGGGGAGATTCTTACCCCTCTTAAGGCGTAGCTTTTTCACTTGGCAAGATAATGTTGTAATTGAAATTTTACAATCAGTAGCTTCTGCTGGTAACTTGACAGAACTTGACCTAACAGATCCTTCAGTCCACCTAGTGGGTGACTCTGGCAACATCCCTAAAAAAATTATTCACACTCTGCTTTAATTCAACCCAGTTATAGAATACCGAATGATAACATTGCTCTGCATTAGCTATTAGTTAAGCAAAGAAATGTCTGTGCTATTACTAATACTACATGATTTACCTGGATAAATTCCTTTGAGGAAGTTAAGACTCATACGCAAAATAAGAAAACAGATCACATGGTTACCACAGGTCTCATCTAGTTCTCCATGGTCACTTGGTTTATTCAACTGACTGCCTTTAGGTCTAGCTTCATGGCTCAAAACCATTATGTAACCTGGTATTATATTAGTATTAATTTTACTTTGTATTTTCCTTTTTAAACTTTGTACATGTTATTTGTTACATTTCTGTAGAAGTACAGAATTATACTGACCCAACAGAATTATACTGGGCTGGCCCTAAACCCTGAGATGATAGCCTACATTTAAGGAACAGACAAAAACTGATCTTAATAACGGATTCCCAGCAGACTTAGCCTGAGAATCACTCCCTCCAAACTTCCCTTGTTGCTCAAATGTGACTGAAAGGGTCCTGACACTGACTCCTAGTTTGACAAGCACTCCCTCCAACATGGAACCATACCAACAACCCAGGACAGGTCCATCCTGGCAGCTAAAGATAATTAAAACCTAACTACAAGATGATTGATCAGTGATGCTTCCAAAGAAAGATCCCTTTTGTTTTGTTTTATTTGTTTTTTTAGAGACAGGGTCTCGCCATGTTACTCAGGTGGGTCTCAAACTCCTGGGCTCAAGCAATCCTCCTGCCTCTGCCTCCCAAAGCACCAGGATTACAGGCATGAGCCACTGTGCCTGGGTCCAAAGAAAGATTTTGATCAAAAGGGGGAAAAGTGAAAGTTGTTAGAATTAAAATTGAGTCATTTGTATTAAAAGCCCTGACAAATGGAGCCAGGGAAGGCCATGAAAGGAGGATTCTCATGCATGAATACCTGATTAAAAAAAAATAACCCACGCCATTGCCCGGGCGTGGTGGCTCACGCCAGTAATCTCAGCACTTTGGGAGGCCGAGACAGGCAGATCACACTTGTAATCCCAGCACTTTGGGAGGCCAGGGCAGGCAGATCACTTGAGGTCAAGAGTTCAAGACCAACCTGGCCAAAATGGTTAAACCCCATTCCTACTAAAAATACAAAAATTAGCCAGGCGAAAAAATTAGCCAGGCGTGGTGGTGCAGGCCTGTAGTCCCAGCTACGTGGAAAGTTGAGGCAGGAAAATCACTTGAACCCAGGAGGCAGAGGTTGCAGCAAGCCGAGATCGCACCACTGCACTCCAACCTAGGCGACAGACCGAGACTACATCTCAAAAAAAAAAAAAAAAAAGATCACAAAAAAATCCATAAATGCCACAACCCTGCACAAAGGGAATTGCAACCTTACACAAAAAAATACTTCTGCAAGGACATCTGCTCAGTAACTTCATGTCCAACCTCAGACTGGCACCACTCTTGTCACTGATCTTTATAGCCAAACACAACTGATTTAAAACAATGATGTAATCTTCCTCATTTTTCCTTTAAAAATCTGTCTTGGTTGGGCGCGGTGGCTCATGCCTGTAATCCCAGCACTTTGGGAGGCCGAGGCGGGTGGATCACGAGGTCAGGAGATCGAGACCATCCTGGCTAACACGCTGAAACCCTGTCTCTACTAAAAATACAAAAAATTAGCCGGGCGTGGTGGCGGGCACCTATAGTCCCAGCTACTCGGGAGGCTGAGGCAGGGGAATGGCGTGAACCCGGGAGGCAGAGCTTGCCATAAACTGAGATCTCGCCACTGCACTCCAGCCTGTGTGACAGAGCGAGACTCCGTCTCAAAAAAAAAAAAAAAAAATTGTGTCTTCCTTTACCTCCCTGAATATGCACATAGTTTACTATGGTATGCATATTCCCATTATAATGCCCATTCCTGAATAAATATTGTTTTCTTTCAGAGGGACTGTCTTTTATTTAGGTTGACAGAACCATCTGTATGTAAAAGATGAATTTAGAACCTTATTTCTCACCATACACAGAAATTAATTCAAAATAGATGATAAAATCTAACTGTCAGAGCTAAAACTATAAAACTTCTAGAAAGCAGAAAAATCTCAAGAGCTTGGATTAGGCAGAGTTCTTACATAAGACAACAAAAGTATGATGTATAAAAGAAAAAATTTAGAAACCACACTTCATCAAAATTTAAACTAATTACGCTTTAAAAGATCTCAATCGCCTTTTTTTTTTTTTTTTTTGAGACAGAGTCTCGCTCTGTTGCCCAGGCTGGAGTGCAGTGGTGTGATCTCGGCTCACTGCAACCTCCACCTCCCGGGTTCAAGCGATTCTCCTGCCTCAGCCTCCTAAGTAGTTGGGGCTACAGGTGCACACCACCACACCCGGGTAATTTTTGAATTTTTAGTAGAGATGGGGTTTCACCATGTTGGCCAGGCTGGTCTCGAATGCCTGACCTCATGATCCGCCCACCTCAGTGTCCCAAAGTGCTGGGATTACAGGTGTGAGCCACCACGTCCAGCCACCAATTTTTTAAGCAATGAAAAGACCAGCAACAGACTGTGAAGAAATATTGGCAAATCGTATATCTATTAAAGAACTTACATCCAGAATATATTTTAAAAAAAAACTTCTTACAACTCAATAAGTCAAACAACCCAATTTTATTATATTATATTTTTTTTTTTGAGACAGAGCCTTGCTCTGTCGCCCAGGCTGCAGTGCAGTGTTGCAATCTCAGCTCACTGCAACCTCCGTCTCCCAGGTTTATGCAGTTCTCCTACCTCAGCCTTCTGAGTAGCTGAGATTATGGGCATGCGCCGCCACCTCCTCCAGCTAATTTATGTATTTTTAGTAGAGACAGGGTTTTGCCATGCTGACCAGGCTGGTCTCGAACTCCTGATCTCGGGTGATCCACCCACCTCAGCCTCCCAAAGTGCTGGGGTTACAGGCATGAGCCACCGCACCCAGCCCAAACAACCCAATTTTAAAAGGAGCAAAAGATCTGAATAGCGATGTCATCAAAAAAGATGGGTCAGACACGGGGGCTCATGCTTGTAATCCCAGCACTTTGGCAGGCCAACGCAGGAGGATTACTTGAGCCCAGGGGTTCAAGAGTAGCCTGGGCAATGCAGTGAGACCCCCATCTCTACAAAAAAGAAAAATAAAAAATTAACCGGGCATGGTGGTATGCACCTGCATTCCCCATTCCCAATTACTCAGGAGGCTGAGGTAGGGGGACTGCTCGAGCCCAGGAGGTCAAGGCTACAGTGAGCTCTGGTCGCACCACTGCACTCCAGCCAGCCCATTTATGCCAAGTGTTCCATTTTTGGAATGCTAAGCTTGTGGGAATTATTAATATCCTACTGCTCAAGGTCATCACCAAGGTCTGATTTTTCACAAAAAAAATTGCAACTTCAGTAATAAATGGATTAAGAAAAAAGATACATGAAAAGATGCTCAATACTATGAGTCATAACGAAAATTAAAATTAAAATCACAATGACTCCACTAAACAGTACACAGAGAAAAAAAGAAAAAAAACACAACGAATTAACAAAATCAGGCCGGGCACGGTGGCTCACGCCTGTAATCCTAGCACTTTGGGAGGCCAAGGCAGGAGGACTGCCTGAGCTCAGGATTCGAGACCAGCCTGGGCAACATGGTGAAACCCTGTCTCCACTAAAAATACAAAAAATCAGCTGGGCGTAGTTGTGCTCGGCTGTAATCCCAGCTACTCGGGAAGCTGAGGCACGAGAATTGCTTGAACCCAAGAGGGAGAGGTTGCAGTGAGCTGAGATTGCACCACTGCACTCCAGCCTGGGCGACACAGTGACTCAAAGACAAACAAATTCATATCCATTACAACAGCTATAATTTTTTTAAAAAAAGACAATAATAAGTGTTGGCAAAGATGTGAAGAAAACTGGAACTCTCAAACATTGCTGTTAGCAATATAAGATATTATGGCCACTTTGGGAAACAGTTTGGCAGTGTCCTAAAAAGCTAAACGTATGATGCTGTAATTCTACTCCTAGATAGCTAACCAAGAGAAACAAAACCGTATATTCACATAAAGACTTGTACTCAAATGTTTGAGTATTATTCAAGAGTCAAAAACTGGAAATAATCGAAACACCTATATATACTGGTCAACAGCTAAAGTGTGTTACAGTAATCTCCCCTTACCTACATTTACTTTCTAGTTTCAGTTACCCACAGTCAAACATGGTCTGAAAATGATAAATGGAAAATTTCAGAAATAAACAATCTATGTTTTAAATTGAGTGCCATTCTGAGCAGCATGATGAAACCTCATAACATGCCCCTCTGCCTTGGACATGAATCATCCCTTTATCCACCATATTCACGCTGTCTACACTACCTGCTTGTTAGTCACTTAGTGGCCATCTCAGCTATCAGATCAACTAGTATCGTAGTGCTAGTAACCCTTATTTTACTTAACAATGGCTCAAACACTCAAGAGTAATAAGGATGACAATTGGATATGCCAAAAAGAAGCTGTAAAATATTTCTTTTAAGTGAAAAAGTGAAAGTTCTCAATTTAATAAGAAAAAAATCTTTATGCTGAGTTTGCTAACATCTACAGTAAGAAATCTTCTATCTATGAAATTGTGAATTGCATATTGTTGTAACTATTCTATCGTATTGTTTTTAATCTCTTATTATGCCTGATTAACAAGTTAAACTTTATCATAGGTATACAGATATAGAAAAAAATAATATAGGGTTCAATACTACCTGAGATTTCAGGCATCCACTGGGGGTCTTGGAATGTATCCCACACAGATAACGGGGAGGACTATCATGCACCTATACAAAGAAATACTATTCCAAAGTAAAAAGGGACAAAAAACTGATAAACACTACAATATGAATGAATCCCAAAAACAGTATACTAAGTGAAAGCAGCCAGATACAAAAGGCTACATATTGTACAATTCCATTTATACAAAATATCCAGTAAAAGCAAATGGATTAAGACAAAACCAATCAGTGATTGCCTGAGGCTGGGGGTGGGAATAAGAGTTAACTGCAAACAGGCTGGAGGGAATTTTGGAGGCAATGGAAATGTTCGAAAACTAGCTCAAGGTGATAGTTTCACAATTCTATATATTTACTAAAAATTATTGAATTATATACTCAAAATGGATAATTTTTTTGGTATCAGGTAAGTCAAAAGCTAATTTATTAAAAAGTGTACATACCTAAAGAAATGACAACACATCTACACAAAAACATGAATATTCATAGCAGCATAATAGCCCAAAAAAAGAAACTTAAATATCCATCAACTGATGCACAGATAAATAAAATGTAATATATCCATAAATAGAATATTAATCATCAATAAAAAAAAAATGACCACAAGGGTGGGTGCAGTGGCCCACACCTGTAATCCCAGCACTTTGGGAGGCCGAGGCGGGTGGATCATGAGGTCAGGAGATCAAGACCATCCTGGCTAACACAGTGAAATCCCATCTCTACTAAAAATACAAAAAATTAGCCAGGCGCGGTGGCACACACCTGTAGTCCCAGCTACTTGGGAGGCTGAGGCAAGAGAATCGCTTGAACCCGAGAGGCGGAGGTTGCAATGAGCTGAGATCGTGCCACTGCACTCCAGCCTGGGCAACAGAGCGAGACTCCGTCTCAAAAAAAAAAAAAGACTATAAAAAATTTTTTTAAGTAAAAAGGATCAGGTGCAGTGGCTCACGCCTGAAATCCCAACACTTTGAGAGGCCAAAGAGAGAGGACTGCTCGAGCACAGGAGTTCAAGACTACCCTGGGCAATATGGTGAAACCCCATCTCTATCAAAAAGAAAATAGATTAGCCAGGCACGATGGCTCACCCCAGTAATCCCAGCACTTTGGGAGGCAGAGGCGGGCGGATCACGAGGTCAGATCGAGACCATCCTGGCTAACACGGTGAAACCCCATCTCTACTAAAAATACAAACAAACAAAAAAAAACAACATTAGCCAGGTGTTGTAGCACGTGCCTGTGGCAGGAGAATTGCTTGAACCAGGCAGCAGAGGCTGCAGTGAGCCAGATCGCACCACTGCACTCCAGCCTAGGTGACAGAGCGAGACTCCGCCTTAAAAAAAAAAAAGAAAGAAAGAAAGAAAATAGATTAAATTAAAAAAAAAAAGAAATGAAGTACTGACACATATTACAACATGGATATACTTTGAAAGCACTATACTAAGCGAAAGAAGCCAGTCACAAAAGACCACATTTATGGTTTCATTTACATAAAATGTCCAGAACAGTCTAATCTATAATGATAGAAAGTCGATCAGTGGTTGCATAGGACTGGGAGTGCTGAGGGAAAATGAAAAGCGACTGTTAATGGATATGGGGCTCTTTTGGGGGATGATTAAAATGCTGTAAAATTGATTATAGTGATGGCTGCACAACTTTGAATATACAGTCGGCCCTCCATATCCATGAGTTCTGAATCCATGGATTCAATCAATGAGGTACAGAAACTACTGAAAAAAAAATTATGTCTGTAAATGAACATGTACAGACTTTTTTCTGGTCATTATTCCTTAAACAATACACAGTATGACAACTATTTACACAGCATCCACATTGTATTAGGTAGTATGAGTAATCTGGAAATGATTTAAAGCATACAAGAGGATATGCATAGTTTATATGCAAATACTATGTCATTTTTATTCATTTTTCCTAAGAGACAGGATTTTGCTCTGTCACCCAGGCTGGTGTCCAAACTCTGGCCTCAAGAGATCCTCCCACCTCAGCCTCCTGAATAACTGGGATTACAGGCACAAGCCACTGCACCCAGCAACTATGCCATTTTATTTTAGGGACCTGAGCATCCATAGATTCTGGTATCTGAGGAAGGCCCTAGAACAAATCCCCAACAGATACCGATGGACAATTGTACTAAAAACCACTGAATCGTTCACCTGCAAAATGGAGTAATTTTTTAAAAAATTAATAAGCCCACCAAACTGTACACTTTAAACTGAACTGACTAGTATGTGAATTATATCACAGTGAAGCTGTTACCTCTCCAAAAATGGTATACAACATGAGCAGGTAAAGCCATTAACAATAGCAGACCCTACAGGCCACAGGTACCAATGTGTTTTACTCAGGATAGAAAAATCCCAAAGTTACAAATTCTTTCCAACCATACTCAAGCTGACTATTTTGTAAATGAGTATTTATGTCTGAAATGAGAGGCAATGATAAATCCAATGAGTTAAATCACTAAACTTAAAAATAGGCTGACATAAACATACAAATTTCAAATGCCCAGGATATTCCAATTTTCTATTTCATGTGTTTAACTACTAGATATCGTCTCAATAATAGTTACATGAATGTACTCTGTAAACTGTAATGCTCTATAAAAAGTTTTATTATTCCTAAATTCCCTTAAATGTAATTTAATGGTTTCCAGTCGTATATAAGTCATTCTACCTTTTGAAGAAACTCTGAAACACAAATATCCAATCCTTTCTTAGTAAAGCATACATCCTTCCGTGATTCTGGCACCAAAGAAAGTGCATAATTTACTTCGGGATAGAGAATCACAGATAAAAAGGAAAACAAATCTGATTATCAAACACACGATTACTATTCTCTCATCACCGGATTACAATTTAAACCATTAAGCTGAAGTAAATGTTCATGAACACAAGAAAGCGGGGAATTTTTAACAGTTTTACAATGACGTATCCCCCTCTTCCTCATTTAATGAAGTACTAAGAACTTAAAGGCTATTCTGCAGCGAATCTGGCTCCTAGAAAGAGTCCATCCAGGATGCTGGCAAAGGGAAAAGAGTAGAAACTGTGAGATCTGGATTATTCTTGGTGTTACGGAATATTTTATCAGTCCTTTATGGATATGGAATAAAAATGCCCAAATGGAGCAGGAGAGCGGGCTCGGCTGCCCTGATCACAAAGCTCCTGGGGTAGAGTCAGCATACAATCCTGGCAGAGCCCTCCCTGTTCTCCTTCCGCGCCCCTAGACCATCCCGTCGCGCGGTTCCTAAGGACCAGCTTCGCGAGGATCCAGAAGGCGGTCACTGGACGTGCGTGTTACAAGCCCGTTTTTGTTTTGTTTAAGAAACAGATTCCGATCCGAGCCAAGCCTCCCTACCTCCCGGGGAATAGGGGGAGATGGCAGCACGGTGCCGGCGTGGAGAGCGAGAATAAAAGAACTGCTGAGTACAACCTGTCGTGCAAGCTAGCAGCGCCGGGAAGCAAAGGTAAGCGGCGGCGATAAGACACCACAGGGAAGGAAACTGGTGTCCAGCGCCCCCCCCGCCCGCCCGCCACCCAGAGCGGCCGGAGCCTCCCAGGTCCCGCCCCGAGCTCGCCGCCCAGCCCCGGCGCCGGCCGCAGACTCCCGCCCTACACAAACCCTCCCAAGACGCGCTTCCTCCGGAGCCGGACCCCCGCCCTGGCCTCCCCGCGGGATGAGGCGGGTCAGTTCAGTCCGCTTCTCGGCAGAGGTGACTCGCGCAGAGATGTAAACACGGCGAGACAAGCTGCGCTCGGCCCATCCCCCCCGCCGGGGTCTGTAACCTCTTCCCTCAGCCCTGCCCCGCGCCCCGCGCTCCCCGCGGGCAGGCGCGCAGCGCGCGTTCCCCTTTCTCCAAGTCCCGCTCCGCGACCGTTGCCTGGGGACACTCAGCCCCCTTCCCCCAGCCCCCGGCCAGTGTCACCGCCGCAGCCGCCGGAAAACCCCTCCGCAAACCCCGAAGCAAACAACACAAGCGCGGGGCGGGGGCGCGGAGGGAGGCGGCGGCAGTCGGGACAGCCAGGCTTTATCGCCGCGCCCTTCGCGCTCCCTCTCACCAGCCTCGGCTGCCCGCGCTCTTACCTGCTCTCCGCGACGCCTGGGAAGACCGCGGCGTCCTTTTCCCTCTCAGCAGGGCCGCGGACTAGCCGCCGTCGCCGCCGCCGTTGGCCGAGCGTCCGGAGGGAGCCGGGGCCTCCCCAGCAGCCCGAGCCCCTCCACAGGGAGAGGAGGAGACAAAACAGAGGCTCGCCGCCCCGCGCAGCGACCCCCGCCCGCACCGTCCCTCCGACCCCCAACCGCCTAGGCGACTGCGGCGACACAGAGCTCGGCGCGGGGAGGAATGGTGGCCCCCGCCCCGCTCCCGGCCCGCTCCCTCCACCCCCCGCCTCGGCTCCTCCCCCTCGGCCTCCTGCCGCCGCCACCAGGACACTGGAGTCCGCCTCCCCCTCCCAGCCAGCTCAGAGTGCTCCTCCCCTCCCCACGCGGCGGGGGGGCGGGGGCGGCACCGCCAGTCACCGCAGCGCCTGTCAAACGCGGGCCGGCTATTTATACCCCGCGGGGCCCCGCCGCCCTCGGGTCCCCACCAGCCCGCCGAACCTGCCTCTTTTGCTGTCTTGAATCCCGCCTTCCTCTCCTCGCCCAACTTCTCCCAAACCCGCCTTCCCAGGTAAAGACGCTCGTCACTTGTCCGGCTCCCTGCCCAGGGCTCGCCGATCTCGCTCTCCACTCCAGCCCCGGATTGGTGCAGGGGGCTCTGCCGCACGGGGCAGGCGTGTGAGGATTACGGGGCCGCGCGTGCACCTGCAGCGCCCGCCGGCTTCCCCCAGCCGGTCGGGACCGCACGCACACACCCTCGCCACTCAGGGCCCCCGCAGGCCCCGCCGTCACCGCATCCCCAACTCAGGACTCTCGCCCTTCTCCGGAGACGGCCCCACAGTCGGGCAGTCTGACAGTTACGGGGGGGCGAGGTTTTGCAAAAACTCCGAGCCCGGTCCTTCCAGTCCCCACTCCTCAGCCTTGGCTAAGTGAAAGGTGGGGGTTCGGGCAGGAGCGCGACGCCGGCCAGGAGCGCGACGCCAGCCCCGCCCCGGCCGGTGACGCACGTGGCGCACCGCCCCGCCAGCCTCGCGCCCCTCGGCGCCGCCAGCTCCTCCTCCCCGCTAGCAAAAGCTCGGCGTAGTACACCCGCAACCCCGCCCCATTCCCAGAAATTACCACCCGCCCAACAGCCCGGCCGCGCGGCGGTTGGTGCCGGCGTTTGCTGGCGGTCGGGTGGCGGGGCCCAGCGCGCAGCTGCGGAGCGCGGCGGGCGGCCCCTTGGCGCTGCCCGGGGAGCTGCGGGCATCCGCATCTAGCTATTGTCGCTCCTTGCGCTGTCCGCAACGGAGAAGTAACTCAAGTCTGAGTGTTGTTGGTGCGAGAATGAGAGAGTGTTTTGGTGTGGGAGTATTTTGGCCCAAGTGCCTGCGAATTCGAAAACGAAAACCCAGCAGTGGCTGCACGCTTCTGGTTTCCACACTTTCACACAAAGGGGAGCCTTCGAGCGGGGCACTCTCACGCGCCTTCAAGTGCACAAAAGCCAATGACACGGTGCTGTGGGTTGCCCTGTGTAGGAGCGTCTCTTTAATGGGCTTTCTTAGGCACAGTTAATGCATACAAACGCCTCAGTCTATTCCTTCACCACCACCATTCCCCGCCGCGGCGTTTTCTGTATTTGTTTCTTTAACAAAGAGCACAGCCTGTCCGGTGCGCGCGGGGCTCATTTTGGTCCCCTCCTGGGCTCCTGCAGCCTCGCCGCGATGGACCTGGCACCTGGCGCGGTATTCACCAGCTGATTTCTGGGCTCCAGCGTTACCCTTTTTACGGCTTCACAACCAGTCTGGAGCAAAGAAGAAACACTGAGGAATATAAGTGATAGCTGTTCTCTTGAAAGGGACGTGGGAACCGTGGAAATCACCCTAGAGTAAGGCTTAAATGTCAGAAAGCTGCAGGAGGCTCCAGATTTAAATCCCTGAAGAGCCTAAGAATGTAATGATCTTTTGTTAATACTGTTGTTGCCTCTATTTTCTTGGGGGTGAGTCTTCTCTTCCTTTCTTAAAAAGCAACTCTGGGCCAGGCGCAGTGGCTCACGCCTGTAATCCCAGCACTTTGGGAGGCCCTGGAGGGTGGATTGCCTGAGGTCAGGAGTTCGAGACCAGCCTGCCTAACATGGTGAAACCCCGTCTCTACTAAAAATACAAAAATTAGCCGGGCGTGGTGGCACAGGCCTGTAGTCCCAGCTACTCGGGAGGCAGGAGAATCGCTTGAACCCAGGAGGTAGAGGTTGCAGTGAGCCGAGATCGCAACACTACACTCCAGCCTGGGCGACAGAGCAAGACTCCTTCTCAGAAAAAAAAAAAAAAAGGCCAGAAGCGGTGGCTCACGCCTGTAATCCCAGCACTCTGGAAGGCCGAGGCGGGCGGATCACCTGATCACCTGAGGTCAGAAGTTCAAGGCCATCCTGGCTAACACGGTGAAACCCCGTCTCTACTAAAAATACAAAAAATTAGCCGGGTGTGGTGGTGTGCGCCTGTAATTCCAGCTACTCGGGAGGCTGAGGCAGGAGAATCGCTTGAACCCGAGAGGCGGACGTTGCATTGAGCCCAGATCGCACCATTGCACTCTAGCCTGGGCAACGAGAGTGAAACTCCGTCTCAAAAAAAAGTCTGAGGGCTCCTATTCTTATTTAAGAAATTTTTACTCTTGAACACAGAGGAAACCTGGAGACCATGATTGTTAGTCAAAGATCCTCTTAACTCTTGACAAAGTTTTCTGGATTCCTGAGTTCTCAATCATGGGACTATTGACACCCTTTTGAATTAAAGAATTTGTAAAACTTTGGTAACATTCAAATCTTTAATACACAATAAACAGGATTCTGCAAACAGCACCCTTTCTAAGGGAGTCTTTTTATCTCACTTCTTGTAAAATAACTTATCACTTATGGGAACCATTGCCCACTTTGATATTTGTAAGGAATTAATTAATAATCAATAATATTGCATCTTCATAACATAACATAACATAGCATACTAAGGAGCCGGCAAAGAAAAAGCCTGATTCCTATTGTTAGGGACAGATATCACCTGCCAAGTCATATAATTTCTGTTGTCAGCCACGTTGAGAAGAAATTCTCTCCCACTGCCGGTTGGCAGTAAGCTGGAAAGTCCCAGGTGGATAACAGTAGCAGATAACATTATTGTTCCCAATTTTTCACTACTCCATGCATGCTTGCCCTTTGAAATACAGCTTTGTAGTTCCTCTCAGTAGAGATAGAATGTTTCTCCACCCTGTTCATGTTGGGCTTAGATCAGTCCATTTGCTTTTGGCCAAAGGAAGATAGGCAGAAGTGACAGTGTGACAGTTCTGAGCCTGGCCTCAAGAGGTATTTCATGTTTCTCCTTCCCTCTCTGGCACTCTTGTTTTTCACAATGTGAAGAACATACCTGGCTAGTTTGCTGGTCGAAGAAGTATGAAGCAGGTCTGAAGCCAGTCCCAGCTTGGGGTCAGCAACCCAAAGAATAAAGGATTGTTGTTTCAAGCCGTGTTTTGGAGTAACAGCGTTTTGGAGTAATAGTGTTTTGGAGTAGTTGGTTCCTGGAATTAGTGTTGTGATAGCTGACTGAAACAACAGCAGAGAGAGCAATCTGCTTCCTTCATATTGGCCTGCAAGGTGCCTAACTTGATGTCTCTCAGGCAGCTCTTTGGCTATGGTTCTTAGACACATCCCTTATGGAGGCCAGCTGAGTAAGGAACCCAGAAATTTTACAGCAAGCTTGTCCATCCCAGGGCCTGCAGGCTGCATGCGGCCCTGGACAGCTTTGAATGCAGCCCAACACAAATTTGTTGGGCTTAAAATTTCTTAAAATACTTTTTTGCGATTTTTTTTTTTTAAGCTCATCAGCTGTCATTAGTGTTAGTGTATTTAATGTGTGGCCCAAGATAATAATTCTTCCAGTGTGGCCCTGGAAAGCCAAAAGATTGGACACCCCTGGTTTACAGTAAAGCATTCTAGAGAACAGGGGTCAGAAGGAAAAGTCTACTGTGGCCAGTAGTCCTAGTAGCAAGCTAATGATCATGGAATAGGAAATCTCTGTGTTGTAACTGGATTGCTTTTGCTTTTGTTTTTTATGTTATATAGTTTTTTATGTTATATAGTTTATTTTTAAATTATTTTTATTTATATTTTATTTATTTTTATTATAGTTTATTTTTTAATTATACAGTGATTCATTAATACATTCTCATCAATTTTCAAATTATTCAAAATAAACTTTTTAAAACCCAAGTTCCCCTTCCCTCTCCATTTCCCTTCCCACTCCTCACTTACCCTTCACACTTACCCAGCCATCCCCTACCTCTACTTTTCCACAGATAACCATAAATGAAAAATTAGCCTTTAAGCTTCTAGACCTTTTTCTGTGCTTGTATATACATATACATATATTTATATACTAAATATAAATATGATTATATGTGTATTAGGTATAATGCTTTTATAGTTTTCTCTGTGTTATTTCTCCCTTTGTTTTCTTCAGTATATAGGAAAGTGGTTTTTTTTTTTAATTATTTCATCCTTGGCTGGGTACTGTGGCTACATCTGTAATCCCAGCACTTTGAGAGGCCAAAGTGGGAGGATCACTTGAGCCCAGAAGTTCGAGACCAGCATGGGCAGGAGGATCACATAGTTTGAGACCCCATCTCTACAAAGAAAATAAAATAAAGTTAGCCAGGTGTGGTGGTATGGATCTGTAGTCCCAGCTACTGGGGAGGCTGAGGCAGAAGGATCACATGAGCCCAGGAGTTTGAGGTTGCAGCGTGCTGTGCTCGCACCACCCCACTGCAGCCTGGGTGACAGAGTGAGATCCTGTCTCAAAAATAAATAAAATAAAACAAATAAAATTCCATTCTGCCTTCAGTATAATAGACTAACCAAAGGAAGAGATTTTCCTGCTATTATATCAGAATATTAAATGGTAGGAGGACACTTTAGGGCTGAGTATGGGGATGGCAGTGACAATCAACATGAGGAAAAGAAGAGAAAACAAAATTCTGAGTAGTGGCCAGTAAGTCATTTCCCTCTCCCAACCTTTCAACTTCACGTTCTCAGGCAAATCCTTGGAAGTACTGAGTTATGTTTGATTAAATGAGGTAATTGTCCCTTATGACATTCCAAGTCCAAGAGAATGTAGTAGAAGCTATGCTGCCTTTTCTGACCTAACTTCTGGAGTCACATAGCATCACTTTGTTGTATTCTCTTGGTCACACAAATTGATCGTAACTCAGTGTGGGAGAGTACTACACAAGGACATTCATACCAGGAGATGAGGATCATTGAGGGCCATGTTGGAAGCTGGCAGCCACTAGCGCATTCACTCAGTAGTGAATTTTGAGTGATTGACCCAATCTTTAAACAGATTGCCTCGTCACAGGTCAGCAGATTCCCTGGTTGACAACTACTAGGTAGATTTTACAGGAACAGCCAGGAAAATCTCTTCTTTGCCTCTCCTTAAAGAAAGAAAAGTTCTGGACAGCTATCCAACAGCAATATTCTGTTGTTAACCTATCTTATTTGTGAACCACTATGTCCAACCCTCCATACAAAGATTATTCATACCTCTCCCATGCTATAGGTCTGCAAAGTAATCTAGTCCCCCAAACTCACTTTTTGTTTTAGGTATTGTTTTGCCTTTTAGAAATCAGAATCTTTTGAACATTGTATATTAAATAAGTTATAAGAGGGCTGCCTTAGAATAACCAAACCCAAAATAATCTGGAGGGCATGGGTTAAGTTTCCAGAATCCAATGAAGTAATTTTGAGGATGAAATTTGAAGCATCCAAAAAATAAATAGAAATTTGTACTATCAAATGCAATCAGATAAATAAGCAGAAAGTATAAACTTTTGAATATAGAAGGAAGTTAAATCCTCATGAGTTGCATCTATAACTTCATCCTGCAATGTTTTCTAGTAAAATAAGTACTTAAAACCATTTCATAATTTCAGTTCTTGATATATTTTACAAGCAACCTTCTCTTTAAAATAGTGCTTTAGTTGGAAGAATTCTATTAATTCTGTCTACAAATTAATTAATTTTAAAGAATATTTTATTGCTTTGTTAAAATATTTGAAATATTTAAGATGAATTACACTTTATTCTAGTTAGAATTTTTAATGTTTTTGATGTTAAAACCAACTCTTGTTAGCAGATTTCACTTTCATATCTTTATTATAAGCTTAAAAGTCAAAATTAAATGAACATCAAGACATATTATTAGTGATTTAAGATCATGTTAATCTTTTTTTTTTTTTTGAGACAGAGTTTTGCTCTTGTCGCCCAGGCTGGAGTGCAGTGGCACAATCTCGGCTAACTGCAACCTCTGCCTCCTGAGTTCAAGCAGTTCTCCTGCCTCAGCCTCCCGAGTAGCTGGGATTAAGGTGCCTGCCTCCACGCCCGGATAATTTTTGTATTTTTAGTAGAGACAGGGTTTCACTATGTTGGCCAGGCTGGTCTCGAACTCCTGACCTCATGATCTGCCTGCCTCGGCCTCCCAATGTGCTGGGATTACAGGCGTGAGCCACCGCGCCTGGCCAACCAGATTCATCTTTACAGTTTCTGAATAAAATAGTTTACTTAATAAAATTCAGGATAAATGCTATATTAGCTAATTAAAGCACAAATATAAATATCTTCCATGGGAAACTACTTGAAACAAACTTTCATATTTGTGCCACATAATTTTTAAAGGCATTTAACTGGCTGGGTGCAGTGGCTCACGCCTGTAATCCCAGCACTTTGGGAGGCGGAGGCAGGCAGATCACCTGAGGTTAAGAGTTTGAGACTAGTCTGGCCAACGTGATGAAACCCCGCCTCTACTGAAAATACAAAAATTAGCCAGGCATGGTGGCGGGTGCCTGTAATCCCAGTTACTCAGGCAGCTGAGGCAAGAGAATTGCTTGAACCCGGGAGGCAGAGGTTGCAGTGAGCCAAGATCATGCCATTGTACTCCAGCCTGGGCGACAGAGAGAAACTCGGTCTTGGAAAAAAAAAAAAAAAAAAGTAATAAATAAATAAAGGCATTTAACCCTGACTCTCCCATGCTTCTAAGTTAAAATGAGTTAATAGAAATGTGTCTTTCCATTCACTTTCAGATCACCCTAAAAAAAAGAAAAACCAAAAGGCTTTCCCATTATTTATTTGCTTTCTTTTCTGGGGTTTTTTCCTGTTTGTCAGCTAACTACTGTAGGTAGCATTATTTTAATAAAAGTAAATAATAATGACAACAACACAATAATATTGACCTCTATTCATATACTGCTAGGTTTTCTGTGTTTATTCATCTTATGAGTATTATCACCATTTCATAGTTGATGCTGAAACTGAGAGGTTATGTCACTTGTTCAAAGTTATACAGTAGGTGGCAGGGTTGGATATTGAATCCATCTCCAGAGCCTGTACTCTTAACCACTAGTACAGCATATTATTAAAATACTGTTTTCGTTTTCTTTTCTTTTTTCTTTTGTTTTTTTTTTAGATAGGGCCTTTCTCTGTTGCCCATGCTAGAGTGCACTGGCTTCACCCTCCAGGGTGGCTGAGACTATAAGTCATCATACCCAGCTAATTTGTATGTGTATGTATGTATGTATGTATGTATGTATGAATTTATTTATTTATTTTAGAGATAGGATCTTGCCATGTTGCCCAGGCTGGTAGTCAAACTCATGGCTTCAAAAGATCTTCCTGCCTCATCCTCCCAAAGTGCTGGAATTACAGGTGTGAAGCATGGCACCCAGCCTAAAGTGCTTTTTTGACATATGTAGGGCAGTCCTGTTCCAACTGTTCATGTCCAAACATAGAGAATGAAAAGCATTGCTCTCTGTTTCGCCTGTTGTCCTATTCCCCCAAATTTATAGGGGGCTGCTGTCACCTTGTATTCTGACTCACCTGTTTGGCTTTTTATTTATTTATTTATTTTTTCCTTGAGACAGGGTCTGTCTGTCACCCAGGCTGCAGTGCAGTGGTGCAATCACGGTTCACTGCACCCTCAGCTTCCCGGCCTCAGGTGATCCTCTCACCTCAGCCTCCCAAGTAGCTGGGACCACAGGCGCCTGCCACCATGCCCAACTAATTTTTGTATTTTTTGTAGAGACAGGATTTTGCCATGTTGCCCAGGCTGGTCCTGAACTCCTGGACTCAAGTGATCTTCCCACCTTGGCCTCCCAGAGTACAGGCATGAGCCACCATGCCAGGTGTGTTTGGCCTTTATGTTCTGCCTAACATGCCAGCCACTGCCAAAGTGCTTGGGTGCTTCCGACCATGTTCCTTATATCCCACTCTCCAAACATTCCCTTCACTAGTAGATGCCAACTAATTCCCTCTACTCCAGCCTGTGGCTTCTGTATCCTGCTCTCCTTGTTTCCCTTCTTGTCTGCCACATTAAGTTTGAGCAGACTTTCCATATCTGCTGGTGACACTGACTACTAAGCAAAAGAGAGAGAGAGAGAGAAATTTAAAGCCAGAACAAGAAACCAATCAATATGGAGGGTAAAAGGGTCACAGAAGGACCATGATTAAAATGTGAATACCAGCCAGGCAGTGGAGGCCCACCTGTAGTCTCAACTTCTCAGGAGGCTGAGGCAGTAGGATCGCTTATGCCCAGGAGTTCTGGGCTGTAGTGTGCTATGCCCATCAGGTGTCTGCACTAAGTTCAGCATCAATATGGTGACCTCCCAGGAGCAGGGGACCACCAGGTTACCTAAGGAGGAGTGAACCAACCTAGGTCAGAAACAGAGCAGGTCAAAACTCCCATGCTGATCAGTAGTGGGATCACACCTGTGAATGACCAGTGCTAAAGTGTTCTCCGGTCTGGGCAACATAGTGAGACAACTCCCCATAAATAATTTTTTTTTTTCAATTCAGACAGTCTTGCTCTGTCACCCAGGCTAGAGTGCAGTGGTGTGATCTCAGCTCACTGCAACTTCTGCCTCTTAGATTCAAGCAATTCTCCCACCTCAGCATCCTGAGTAGCTGGGATTACAGGCACATGCCACCATGCCCAGCTTTTTTTTTTTTTCAGTAGAAGCGGGGTTTTGCCATGTTGGCCAGATTCGTCTCAAACTCCTGACCTCAAGTGATCCGCCCACCTCAGCCTCCCAAAGTGCTGGGATTACAGGTGTGAGCCACCTCACCTGGCCTCCCATAAACAAATATTTTTAAATGTGAATACCAGAAAGTAGAGGATAGAAGGCTGGGCATGGCATGGTGGCTCACGCCTATAATCCCAGTACTTTGGAAGGTTGAGGTGGGCGGATCACTTTGCCTAGGAGTTCAAGACCAGCCTGGGCAACATAGTGAAACCCATCTCTACAAAAAATACAAAAATTAGCCAGTGTGGTGGCATGCACCTGTAGTTGCAGGTACTCGGAAGGCTGAGAAAAGAGAATCACCTGAGTCAGGAAGTGGAGGCTGCAGTGAGCCGTGATTGTGCTACTGCATTCCAGCATGGGCAACAGAGCAAGACCCTGTATCAAAAAAAATTTTTCTAATTAAAATAGAAAAGGAAGCCAGGCGCAGTGGCTCACACCTGCAATCCCAACACTTTGGGAGGCTGAGGTGGGTGGATCATTTGAGGTCAGGAGTTCAAGACCAGCCTGACCAACATGGTGAAACCCTGTCTCTACTAAAAATACAAAAATTAGGCCACGCACATTGGCTCACGCCTGTAATCCCAGCACTTTGGGAGACCAAGGCAGGCAGATCACGAGGTCAGGAGATGGAGATCATTCTGGCCAACATGGTGAAACCCCATCTCTA
Source organism: Pongo abelii (assembly GCF_028885655.2). Taxonomy (NCBI): domain Eukaryota; kingdom Metazoa; phylum Chordata; class Mammalia; order Primates; family Hominidae; genus Pongo; species Pongo abelii. The sequence goes on from NC_071988.2 coordinate 161,103,995, forward strand.
CTAAAAAAATTAGCTGGGTGTGGTGCAGACGCCTGTAATCCCAGCTACTTGGGAGGCTGAGGCACAAGAATCACTTGAACCCAGGAGGCAGAGTTTGCAGTGAGCCGAGATCGTGCCACTGCACTCCAGCCTGGAGACAGAGTGAGACTCCATCTAAAAAAAAAAATATATATATATATATATATATATATATTTTTTTTTTTTTTTTTTTTTTTTAATTAGCCAGGCGGTAGTGGCGCACACCTGTAATCCCAGCTACTTGGGAGGCTGAGGCAGGAGAATCACTTGAGCCTGGGAGGGGAGGTTGTCGTGAGCCAAGATCACGCCACTGCACTCCAGTCTGGGTGACAGAGTGAGACCCTGTCTCTAAAGGAAAAAAAGAAAGAAAGGAAAGGGGCCGGGCGCAGTGGCTCATGCCTGTAATTCCAGTACTTTGGGAGGCCGAGGAAGGTGGATCACCTGAGGTCAGGAGTTCAAGATGAGCCTGGCCAACATGGTGAAACCTCGTCTCTACTAAAAATACAAAAATTAGCCGGGCATGGTGGTGGACGCCTGTAATCCCAGCTACTCGGAAGGCTGAGGCAGGACAATTGCTTCAACCAGGAGGTGGAGGCTGCAGTGAGTAGAGATCGCACCATGCACTTCAGCCTGGATGACAGCAAAACTCCATCTCAAAAACAGGAAAGAAAGAAAGAAAAGGATGGAATAAATGGGAAGAGGAGAGGAGATGAGAGTTTAAAAATACTGTAAATCCACACACAAGACTGGAAACTCCCATAATAGAAAGGAAAATGGGAAATGAAAATAGGTTTATGGTTAAAATTAATATCTAAGAGCTCATGAATAGGTATAGGTCGAGCGTGGCAGCTCACACCTGTAATCCCAGCACTTTGGGAGGCCGAGTCAGGTGGATAACCTGAGGTCAGGAGTTTGAGACCAGCCTGACTAACATAGTGAAACCCCGTCTTTACTAAAAATACAAAAATTAGCTGGGTGGGCATGATGTCGCATGCCTGTAATGCCAGCTACTCGTGAGAGCGAGACAGGAGAATCGCTTGAACCCAGGAGGTGGAGGTTGCAGTGAGCCGAGAGATCATGCTATTGCACTCCAGCCTGGGCAACAAGAACAAAACTCTGTCTCAAAAAAATAAATAAAATAAAATAAAAATTAAAAATGAATAGGTATAGTAATTGATAATATCTATACTTATATGTGGTCAGAGGCCTAAATACCAATGAAATACTTTTGAAATTTAGCATCTTCTTAGTAGGTGCACTGTTTGGTTTGGTTTTGTTTTTTTTTCCTGAGACAAAGTTTTGCTCTTGTTGGCTAGGCTGAAGTGCAGTGGCATGATCTCAGCTCACTGCAACCTCTGCCTCCCAGGTTCAAGCGATGTCTTAGCCTTCCGAGTCGCTGGGATTACAGACATGCACCACCATGCCCAGCTAATTTTATATTTTTTAGTAGAGACAGGGTTTCTTCATGTTGGTCAGGCTGGTCTCCATCTCCCAACCTCAGGTGATCCTCCCGCCTCGGCCTCCCAAAGTGCTAGGATTACAGGCGTGAGCCACCGAGCCAAGTGGTGCACTTTCTTTTTTTTTTTTTTTTTGAGACAGAGTCTCACTCTGTCACCTAGGCTGGAGTGCAGTGGTGCGATCTCGGCTGACTGCAAGCTCTGCCTCCCAGGTTCACGCCATTCTCCTGCCTCAGCCTCCTGAGTAGCTGGGACTACAGGCGCCCGCCACCACGCCCGGCTAAGTTTTTGTATTTTTAGTAGAGACGGGGTTTCACCTTGTTAGCCAGGATGGTCTCGATCTCCTGACTTCATGATCCACCCGCCTCGGCCTCCCAAAGTGCTGGGATTACAGGCGTGAGCCACCGCGCCCGGCCATGCACTTTCTTTTAATCCTCACAATCACCCAGTCAGGAAGATATTATAGTATTATCATATTTTAGATTATGAAACTGACCTGGCTGGGCATGGTGGCTCATGGCCGGGCACGGTGGCTCTCACCTGTAATCCTAGCACTTTGGGAGGCTGAGGCAGGCAGATCACTTGAGGTCAGGAGTTCAAGACCAGCCTGGCCAACATGGTGAAACCTTGTCTTTACTAAAAATACAAAAATCAGCCGGGTATGGTAGCATGGGCCTTTAATCCCAGCCGTTGATGATGCTGAGGCAGGAGGTTCACTTGAACCTGTGAGGAGGAGGTTGTAGTGAGCCGAGATCGCACCACTGCCCTCCAGCCTGGGCGAAAGAGTGAGACACCATCTCAAAAAAAAAAGGAAAAGAAAAAGAAACTGACTTTTCCCAGGATCGCTAGTAAGTTAGCAGGGGAAACTAGCTGACTCCAGGGTCCAAGTTCTTTTTTTTTTTTTTTTTTTGAGACGGAGTCTTGCTCTGTTGCCCAGGCTGGAATGCAATGGCACAATCTCTGCTCACTGCAAGCTCCGCCCCCCGGATTCATGCCATTCTCCTGCCTCAGCCTCCCGAGTAGCTGGGACTACAGGTGCCCACCACCACACCTGGCTAAATTTTTTGTATTTTTAGTAGAGATGGGGTTTCACAGTGTTCGCCAGGATGGTCTTGATCTCCTGACCTCATGATCCACCCGCCTCGGCCTCCCAAAGTGCTGGGATTACAGGCGTGAGCCACCTCACCTGGCCCAAGCTCCAAGTTCTTAACAGTCTGCCCAGCCTCTTCCTCCTCCTCCTCCTCCTCCTCATTATCATCCCCAGGGTGTCAGGCCAGCCTCTCCCTATAGTGTGCTCTCCTATGGATAGATAATACCTCTGCCTAATACAGCTGAGCAGAAATGGAATTTGAATCCAGTTTTTCTTATTTTTACAGGCTCCCTTTTTGAGATCACTGAAGTGAGAAGTGGGGAAGAGGAAGGTCTTAGGTGATGCCCTTGAGCCTAGAGGAAAGGGTTTAGCAATAACAGACTCTTTTTAATTAACTCGCTAAGTCAGGGCAGGAAGCAAGCAAACTAGTGAAGCTGAGGGGACGAGAGGAAGCCAAGTACAGATTGACAGAGGCAGGCTTGAATCTAGTGAGGCAGGGAGAGATTAGGAAAATTAGGAAGCTAAGGAAAATTAGGAAGCTAAGGAAAATAGTGTGTCCGGAACTGGTGGGTTCTTGGTCTCACGGACTTCAAGAATGAAGCCGTGGACCCTCATGGTGAGTGTTACAGTTCTTAAAGGCTGTGTGTCAGGAGTTTGTTCCTTCTGATGTTTGCAGGTGTTTGGAGTTTCTTCCCTCTGGTAGGTTCGTGGTCTCGCCGGCTCAGGAATGAAGCTGCAGATCTTCACGGTGAGTGTTACAGCTCATAAAGGCAGTGTAGACCCAAAGAGTGAGCAGCAGCAAGATTTACTGCAGAAAGTGAAAGAACAAAGTTTCCAAAGCGTGGAAGGGAACTCCAGCGGGTTGCCACTGCTGGCTCAGGCAGCCTGCTTTTATTGTCTTATCTGGCCCCACCCACATCCTGCTGATTGGTAGAGCCAAGTGGTCTGTTTTGACAGGGCGCTGATTGGTGCGTTTACAATCCCTGAGACTAGACACAAAGGTTCTCCGTCCCCACCAGATTAGCTAGATACAGAGTGTGGACTGGTGCATTCACAAAGCCTGAGCTAGACACAGGGTGCTGATTGGTGTGTTTACAAACCTTGAGCTAGATACAGAGTGCTGATTGGTGTATTTACAATCCCTTAGCTAGACATAAAGGTTCTCCGCCTCCCCACCAGACTCAGGAACCCAGCTGGCTTCACCCAGTGGATTCCGTACCGCACCAGGGCTGCAGGTGGAGCTGCCTGCCAGTCCCCCGCCGTGCGCCTGCACTCCTCAGCCCTTGGGTGGTCGATGGGACTGGGCACAGTGGAGCAGGTGGTGGTGCTCATCAGGGAGGCTCGGGCCGCACAGGAGCCCACGGAGCCGGGGGGAGGCTCAGGCATGGCGGGCTGCAGGTCCCGAGCCCTGCCCTGCGGGAAGGCAGCTAAGGCCCGGCGAGAAATTGAGCACAGCAGCTGCTGGCCCAGGTGCTAAGCCCCTCACTGCCCGGGGCCAGTGGGGCCCGCCGGCCGCCCCTAGTGCGGGAAGCCCATGCCCACGCCTACCCAGAACTCGCGCTGGCCCGCAAGCACCGCGCGCAGCCCCAGTTCCCGCCCCCGCCTCTCCCTCCACACCTCCCTGCAAGCTGAGGGAGCCGGCTCCGGCCTTGGCCAGCCCAGAAAGGGGCTCCCACAGTGCAGCAGCGGGCTGAAGGGCTCCTCCAGTGCCGCCAAAGTGGGAGCCCAGGCAGAGGAGGCGCCGAGAGTGAGCAAGAGCTGTGAGGACTGCCAGCACGCTGTCACCTCTCAATAGGAAAGAGCTAAAATTCATTAGCCAACAGTGGACTTGAATGTGGACAGTTATCCACTTTATAACTTGGGGGTTTTTTGGTTTGGTGTGGTTTGGTTTGGTTTTGTTGATAGAGTCTCAGTCTGCCACCCAGGCTAGAGTTCAGTGGTACGATCATGGCTCACTGCAGTCTGGATCTTCTGTGCTCAAGTAATCCTCCCACCTCAGCCTCCCAAGTAGCTGGAACTGCAGGTGCATGCCACCATCCCTGGCTGATTTTTTATTTTTTGTGGAGACAGGGGTCTCACTATGTTACCCAGAATGGTCTTGAACTCCTGGACTCAAGGTATCCGCCTGCCTCGGATTCCCAAAGTGCTGGGATTACAGGCATGAGACACCACACCCAGCCTACTTTATAATTTTGACTATAGCTAGCCGTGTCTGTATGTTCAGAATTATTTTGCTTTTCAGTTTTTCCTCAGGATGTCTTGTGTATTTTTATATGGTAGTTGACATTTACTATTAACCAGTTTTGATATTTTTCCAATATTTATGTGATAGAAAATTTCATTGTTTTTATATTGTTTATTAAAAATTTCAGTCTTTAATATTTTTTCTTTTTCATTAGCCCAAAGAGCCCTTCAATCATTAATGTAATACTTGTTAAATTAGGCAGGAACTAGATATTAGGGTGTGCCTATAACATCAGTCCCGAATAGCCAGATTAGATAAACTATTTAGTGCCTCTCAGGCCCTAATATACTGAACTCCCAAATGCCAGTATGCTGAGAACAGCAACGGAAAAAATTTTACAGAAGATGCACATGTGGTTATCACCACCAACTGAATAGCACTGAGCTTTTTTTTTTTTTTCTTTTTGAGAGGGAGTCTTGCTTTATCCCCAGGCTGGAGTGCAGTGGCACGATCTCTGCTCACTGCAACCTCCGCCTCCCGGGTTCAAGTGATTCTCCTGCCTCAGTCTCCCGAATAGCTGGGACTAGAGGCACGCGCCACCACGCCCAGCTAATTTTTGTATTTTTAGTAGAGAGAGGTTTCACCATGTTGGCCAGGATGGTCTCAATTTCTTGACCTCGTGCTCCACACACCTTGGCCTCCGAAAGTGCTGAGATTACAGGCACGAGCCACTGCGCCCGGCCAGCACTGAGCTTTTTGAGTGTAGAGTTTTCAGACGACACAGAAGGTTTTGGTCTAAATGGTCTAGATACCTTGAAATGAGATTAAGAAGTAGTATCACGGACTGTGATGTAAGTGACTGACTTTGTGGAATTCTCTTCCCACTGCAACATCTTTACAGTGATCCTGTTTTCTAGAATCAGATTTTGGGGATGAAATGAATGGAATGAAAGGATGAAAAAGTAAGACAAAAAAGCAAGATTTTTTTGTATATTCCAGGTATTCTAGCTGTTTTTATTTTTGTAGGATAAACATTTCAAAGATGTGATTAGTGGGGAAAAAAGAGAAGACAGATTACAATAAACATACGTATATTTACCAGGGCTTAAGGCCATTTAGTCTACCAGGTAACATTTTTTTTTTAAGCTTTAGAATTTACAAAGTTAACATCAGTCTGAAACAAACATTTAATTTTTTTAAGCTTTAGAACTTACAAAGTTAACATCAGTCTGAAAGGATAGCATTATAAGGGTAGCATATGAAAAATCTCCTTCATAAAATTTTATTTATTTATTTTTTATAGAGATGTTGGGGTCTCACTATGTTGCCCAGGGTGGTCTCAAACTCGTGAGCTCAAGCCATCCTCCCATCTCAGCGTCCCAAAGTGCTGGGATACAGGCATAAACCACCATGCCAGGTCTGAAAAATCTTCTTAACCAACTATAAAGAGGTAAAACATCTCTTTAAAAATACCTTAAAAGGCAACAAATGAGCTTGAAATGCTGTAAGGGAATATAGCCTCACTTAATAAATATAACTCAAAGCCTCCAAGGATTAACCCAAGAAAGCAAATTTCAAGTAACTGATTTACCTGCTACCACTGTGCCCCTCACTTTGATTATCACTTCTACCCCCGTACTGGGCCATAAAAGGGTTCTGCTCCTGTTTAACATTCTTGCTTTACTCCCCAGTCTAATCTCATCAGTTGTGAGGCTCCCTACCAATTCCTTCTGTTCTCACATGCTTTCACTCCAGCCTCATTCTCTGACCACCAGGCCCTGGCTCTGCCCCAGCAGCCATACTTCTGCCATGTGACATTGCTCTCTTTGGCTATAGCTGAATGATTGAATCAGCAAGGTGTACCTCATCTAAGCTGGGCCTATCATACCTGTTGTTTCCGGAATTTGGAACTGGGACCAACAGGCCATCTACAGTCTCTTAATGTCTCTGGAATTTTGTATGCTGGTAGTTGTGAGAGAATCACAGTCTGCCGTATGGAAACTGAGAAGCAGGAAAAGCCCTTCTGCTGTGGCTTTGCCACAAGGAGACTCAGACATTAGAGAGCAGAGAGAAGTGTGTAGGTTCCTGGCAGCTTTCTGGACCCAGATCATTCTAATGGCTGGAGGGAATCCACCTCTTATAAGGCCTGAAACTTAATACAATTTGAGGGAGGCCCTGTTTTTTAAATAAATAGAAAATTATGAATACAAAATTAGGTACAAATAGAATATTTATTTAGAATGGGAAATAAATCACCAAAAATAACAGATTTTTTTTTTTTTTTTTTTTTTTAGATATAGTCTCACTCTGTACCCAGACGGGAGTGCAGTGGTGCCATGGCTCACCTCAGCCTCAACTTCCTGGGCTCAAGTGATCCTCTCACCTCAGCCTCCCAAGAAACTAGGACTACAGGCACGCACCACCACACACCCAGCTAAGTTTCTTTTTTTTTTTTGAGACAGAGTCTCGCTCTGTCGCCCAGGCTGGAGTGCAGTGGCACAATCTCGGCTCACTGCAAGCTCCGCCTCTCGGGTTCACGCCATTCTCCTGCCTCAGCCTCCCAAGGAGCTGGGACTACAGGCACCCGCCACCACGCCTGGCTAATTTTTTGTATTTTTAGTAGAGACGGGGTTTCACCGTGTTAGCCAGGATAGTCTCGATCTCCTGACCTCGTGATCCGCCCGCCTCGGCCTCCCAAAGTGCTGGGATTACAGGCGTGAGCCACTGCACCCGGCCACACCCAGCTAAGTTTCATATTTTTTGTAGAGACAGGGTTTCGCCATGTTGCCCAGAGTGGTCTCGAACTCATGAACTCAGGCAGTCCTCCTGCCTTTGCCATCCAGAGTGCTGAGATTACAGGCATGAGCCACTGTACCCAGCTGATAGTTTCTTTTTTCTTTTTTCTTTTCTTTTTTTTTTTTTTTTTTTAAACAGGGTCTCACTCTGTCGCCCAGACTGGAGTGCGGTGGTGTGATATCAGCTCACTGCAACCTCCGCCTCCTGGGTTCAAGAGATTCTCCTGCCTCAGCCTCCCAAGAAGCTGGGACTACAGGTGTGTATCTATAATCTCACCACTGCACTGAAGCCTGAGCAACAGAGCGAGACTCTATCTCTAAATACATATATAAATAAAAAATTTATACATAATAAAATATATTCAAAACAATGAATACATAAATTTAGTAAATAAATTTTAAAATGACAAAAAGGTACCTTTCACATCCATCCATATCAGGAGTCTTTAGTTCTTATTTGTTTTCCTGAAACGTCCCCAAATGTCTTTTTTTTTTTTTTTTTTTGAGACAGAGTCTCGCTCTGTTGCCCAGGCTGGAGTGCAGTGGCACCATCTTGGCTCACTGCAAGCTCCGCCTCCCGGGTTCACGCCATTCTCCTGCCTCAGCCTCCCAAGTAGCTGGGACTACAGGTGCCCACCACCACGCCCGGCTAATTTTTTGTGTTTTAGTAGATACGAGGTTTCACCATGTTAGCCAAGATGGTCTCAATCTCCTGACCTCGTGATCTGCCCGCCTCGGCCTCCCAAAGTGCTAGGATTACAGGCGTGAGCCACCGCGCCCGGCCTCAAATGTCTTTTCAATTTGCAGTTAAAAAGCACATTCAGGCTGGGCACAGTGGCTCACACCTGTAATCTCAACATTTTGGGATGCCAACGTGGGAGGATTGTTTGAGGTCGGGAGTTTGAGACCAGCCTGGGCAACAAAGCGAGACCTCATCTCTATTTCTATGCAGTTTTTTTTTTTTTAATGCACATTGATGTTTAATTGTGATGTTTAACGGGCATCTTTGCAGTTTAAGATGACATTTTTAAAATAAATTCTTAGGCCAGGTGTGGTGGCTCACGCCTGTAATCCCAGCACTTTGGGAGGCCAAGGCAGGCAGATCACCTGGGGTCAGGAGTTTGAGACTGGCCTGACCAACATGGAGAAACCCCGTCTCTACTAAAAATACAAAATTAACCGAGCATGGTGGCACATGCATGTAATTCCAGCTACTCAGGAGGCTGAGGCAGGAGAATCACTTGAACCCAGGAGGCAGAGGCTGCAGTGAGCTGAGATTGCGCCATTGCACTCCAGCCTGGGCAACAAGAGTGAAACTCCATCTCAAAACAAATAACTAAATAAATTAAATTAAATTAATTCTCTCCTAATGGTGACTTGAGCCCTGCCACTCAATGTGAGAATCACCAGAACCTATAAGATCTTATTTGGAATTGTCATTCTCTATTTTAATTTTGTTCCTGTTTATTTTTAAATTTTCTTTTTGTTTCACTAGAAAGGAAAGATAATGCTCAGTTTTAAACTTTAAAAATGCACTAGTTGCTTTGTTACAATAAAACTAAATGTGTACTGTATTAAGCTGTTTTGCATTGCTATAAAGAAATAGCTGAGGCCGGGCACAGTGGCTCATACCTGTGATCCCAGCACTTTGGGAGGCCAAGGTGGGCATATCACCTGAGGTCGGGAGTTCGAGATCAGCCTGACCAACATGGAGAAACCTCATCTTTACTAAAAATACAAAAAATTAGCTGGGTGTGGTGGCGCATGCCTGTAATTCCAGCTACTCAGGAGGCTGAGGCAGGAGAATCACTTGAACCCAGGAGGCAGAGGTTGCGGTGAGCCGAGATCATGCCATTGCACTCCAGCCTGGGCAACAAGAGCAAAACTCCGTCTCAAAAAAAAAAAAAAGAAATACCTGAGACTGGGTAATTTATAAGAAAAGAGACTTAATTGGCTCACAGTTCTGCAGGTTGTGTAGGAAGCATAATGCAGGCATCTGCTTCTGGAAGCTTACAATCATGGCAGAAGGCAAATGGGGAGCTGGCATCTCACATAGTGGGAGCAGGATCAAGAGAGAGAGTTGGGGGCAGTGCATTGCCATACGCTTTTAAACAACCAGATCTTGTGTGAACTCAGAGTGAGATCTCATGTATCACCAAGAAGATGGCCCAAGCCATTCATGAGGGATCCGCCCCCATGATCCAACTCCCACCAGTCCCCACCTCCAACACTGGGGATTACAATTCAACAGGAAATTTGGGTGGGGACAACCATTCAAACTATATCATGTACATACGCACAAAAAAAATGCACATTCAAGCTTTATCAACTTGTTGAATAAATGTTTTACATCTCGTTTGTATATCAATTTCTCTTCTGAATCTTCAAAAAAAATGTATCTTAGAATCCCCAAATTGTTATTGCACCATTGATGCAAGGCTTGAACAGTTTTACAATGGACAGACCATCTTGTATGTGTAACCCTAAAGAAAATCCAAGTTGACATGTACATTTAAATGCTCCACTTAAGGATTAGAAATTGTTCATCTAAAATGTCTGAAAAGAAAATATGTAATTGTTGCAAAATTACTCCCAACCCCAAGTGTTGTAGAGGCAGTTTTCCTAACCTCCAACCCTCTGCCAAAAGAAAAAAGCCAGGGGTGGCTAGTACAAACTCTAGGAATGAGTGACTAAACAGACATCTTAACCAACTGTAGTTAAATGTCTTACTTTTACAATTTTACAGCAACACATGACCATGTGAGCGTGTTGCTGGGGCCTATCCCAGGTCGTCTAATATAGTTAGTTTAAGTAAGAGGCCCTGGCTGGGCACGGTGGCTCACACCTGTAATCCCAGCAATTTGGGAGGCTGAGGTGGGTGGATCACCTGTGCTCAGGAGTTTGAGACCAGCCTGGCCAACATGGTGAAACCCCGTCTCTACGAAAAATACAAAATTAGCTGGGCATGATGGTGGGCGCCTGTAACCCAGCTACTCCGGAGCCCGAGGTAGGAGAATTGCTTGAACCTGGCAGGTGGAGGTTGCAGTGAGCCATGATCACGCCACTGCACTCCAGCCTGGGTGACAAGAACAAGACTCTGTCTTAAAAAAAAAAAAGTAAGAGACCCTGATGTTCATGGGGGTTTTTTGTTTTTGTTTTTGTTTTGAGACGTAGTCTCACTCTGTTGCCCAGGCTGGAGTGCAGTGGCACGATCTCGGCTCACTGCAACCTCCACCTCCTGGGTTCAAGCGATTCTCCTGCCTCAGCCTCTCGAGTAGCTGGGACTACAGGTGTGTGCCACCACGCCCAGCTAATTTTTTTTGTATTTTTAGTAGAGACAGGGTTTCACCATGTTGGCCAGGATGGTCTCGATCTCTTGACCTCGTGATCGGCCTACCTCGGCCTCCCAAAGTGCTGGGATTACAGGCGTAAGCCACCGCGCCCAGCTACTTTCCCTTTTTAGCATAGGCTACATCAAGTTGGTTTCCATTTTTTGCAAACCAATGTGTCTCAAACAAGGCTCTGTTATATTTTTCACAGATTACTGCATTAGCCCTGTAACAGGTAGGCTTAATTCTGTGTCCAATTCCAATTAGCTTTATATATGCTTTCCAGATTAATCTTCCTAAAGCATAGATGTGATAATGTTACTACTCAGAATCTCTGAGTACAAACTCCTCATCCTGGCATTGAAGGTCTCTGTACGATAGCCCCATGTCTATCTTTCCAGGCTTACTTCCCACCACTTTTCTTGGCGGAGTCTGGCCACCAGTCACAAATGGCTGCAAACGGATCATGCCTGAACTTTCCCTCCCATATGCCTTTGCTCAGGATACTTCTTCTACACAAAATTCCCTCTCTTGTTCTGTCAGAGCTGCATATTCTTCAGGGTTCATCTCAAATATTATCTCCACCATGAAGCTTTTCCTGATTTTCTGACACACCTCCCACCCTCCAAACTAAGTTTGATTTTTGCCCTCCTTTGATTCACTATAGCTTTTGGTTCTTACTTCACCCATGACACTGTAGTTTCTCTTTTTCTTTTTTTTCTTTTTTTAAAGAGGGCCTCCTTAAATTGTATTAGGTTTCAGGCCTTTTAAAAGTTGCATAACTGGCCGGGCATGGTGGCTCACGCCTGTAATCCCAGCACTTTGGGAGGCCAAGGCGGGCAAATCATGAAGTCAGGAGATAGAGACCATCCTAGACAACACGGTGAAACCCCGTCTCTATTAAAAATGCAAAAAATTAGCCAGGCATGGTGGCAGGCGCCTATAGTCCCAGCTACTCGGGAGGCTGAGGCAGGAGAATGGCATGAACCCAGGAGACACAGCTTGCAGTGAGCGAGATCGCGCCACTGCACCCCAGCTGGGCGACCTAGTAAGACTCCGTCTCAAAAAAAAAAAAAAAAAGTTGCATAACCTTGGCCAAGTTATTTAATCACATTTTTTTCTTTATCTCCATTTATGCTTACAAAAAGGAACAACAATAAGGCCAAACGAATAAGCTTGTTGTAAAGATTAAATTAATCTGTAAAATAATATTCTTACCTTCTAGGTTTTTAATGAAAACTAAATGAGTTAATATTTATTTTATTTATTTATTTAGTGATTTATTTGAGATGGAGTTTCATTCTTGTTGCCCAGGAGGGAGGCCTCAGCCTCCCGAGTACTTGGGATTACAGGCACCCACCACCACGCCCAGCTAATTTTTTATATTTGTGGTAGAGACAGGGTTTCACCATGTTGGCCAGGCTGGTCTCGAACTCCTGATCTTAGGTGATCCGCCCACCTCAGCCTCCCAAAGTGCTGGGATTACAGGCGTGAGCCACTGTGCCTGGCCAAGTTAATATTTAAAAAGCACTTAGAATAGTGTCCTGGCTTATATGGGTGCTCTATAAATATTAGCTATTATTACTTGTCCTATGTCCTCATCTATAAAATGGGGATAATAATAGTTCCTTTTTCATATACTTGTAAAGGATTGACTGAGAAGAACTTAGATCAGTTCCTATCACAAAGTAAATGCTCTATAAGGGTTGGTCATTATTATTAGGAAGGCCTCTATTGTGTCCCCTCTATTGCAACTTTCCTGAGGACAGCAGCATTACTTTTTACAACTTTGTGTCCAGCAGTGACTCAAATGTCTGGTACATAGGAGTAACTCAAAAATTTGTTGTAAGCCATGTGGATAGCCTGGCACTGGGCTGGTGGTGACAGTGGGGGCTGGAAGAGCTGCAGGTCCCTAGGGACACGAAATGGGCATGCAGGAGATTAGAAGCCAGTAGGCACCAGCATGGCTGCCACCAAGTGAACACCTGTTCCCTGGCATGCCTGGCTCAGAGGACCAGGAGCTTCCCCTTCCACCCTGCTCTTTACACTGAGGCCAGAGAGTGGCAAAGGGAGGACGAGTGCCAGGGGTTCCTCGGAAAGGTGGAAGGAACTTGGCCCAGCCTTGTCCAAGATGTTTTTCAGGGAAATCTGGGCATTTTAACTACGCTGAGGCTCATTAGAAGATGCAAACTGGAAAAAGGAAGATTCCAATTTGTGTTTTGAACTCTTGGTGGTACAGCAAATGTAAATCTCTTACAGATGGATCTGGGTACCTACTTGTCCAAATAGCTGACCGGTGTTCCCTGCTAGAGGTTTGTGTGTCCTCTCATTCAGCTAATCCCACCATCCTCTACGAGAGAGCCAGGAGAATCCACCTCACTTCAAAAGAGCCTCCAGATCATTGCTACTCACTGCAACCTCCTTTCAAATGTATCTTGCCTGAGAGAGGATCAGCTGCATTATTTAAAAGTTAAAAAAATTTTGTAGTCGAGTGTGGTGGTTCACACCTGTAGTCCCAGCTACTCAGGAGGCTGAGGTAGGAGGATAGCTTGAGCCCTGGAATTCGAGGCTGCAGTGAGCAATGGTCATGCCACTGCACTCTAGCCTGGTAACAGAGCAAGACCCCGTCTAAAAAAGAAAAAAAATTAGTAGCCAACCTATGAGGCTTGGGAACCTGTGGCTTACAGAATTATACCCAAATGCAGTCCCACTATTATACTTTTCTATTATTTTGTGGATGTATGCAGGGCTGCTTACTTATGCTTTTTTTTTATTTTAATCTTTTTATTTTTCTCAGAATGTAAGCTTACATACTTTTTTTTTTTTTTTTTTTGAGACACGGTCTCGCTCTGTCACCCAGGCTGGAGTGCAGTGGCACGATCTGGGCTCACTGCAACCTCCGCCTCCCAGGTTCCAGCGATTCTTCTGCCTCAGCCTCCCGAGTAGCTGGGATTACAGATGCGTGCCACCATGCCCAGCTAATTTTTGTATTTTTAGTAGAGACAATGTTTCACCATGTTGGCCAGGCTGGTCTCCGACTCCTGACCTCAAGTGATCCACCCGCCTCAGCCTCCCAAAGTGCTAGGATTACAGGGTGAGCCACCACGCCCAGCCCATACTCTTTTAAATTAAAAGACTTCTTTTTGGCCAGGCAGGGTGGCTCACACCTGTAATCCCAGCACTTTGGGAGGCTGAGGTGGGCAAATCACGAGGTCAGGAGATCCAGACCATCCTGGCTAACACGGTGAAACCCTGTCTCTACTAAAAATACAAAAAATCAGCTGGGTGTGGTGGTGGGCATCTGCAGTCCCAGCTACTCGGGAGGCTGAGGCAGGAGAATGGCGTGAACCCAGGAGGCGGAGCTTGCAGTGAGCCGAGATTGTGCCACTGAACTCCAGCCTGGGTGACAGAGTGAGACTCTGTCTCAAAAAAAAAAAAAAAGACTTCTTTTTATATTTAAAAAACTTATTGTAAAATCGCCTTTCTCCACCCAAATATTGAATTGCATTGATTTTAACTTTTACAAGATCATAAAGAAATAAAATGTATATTCATTAATACCTGAGTGACTTTTCTAACAATTTTTTTTTTTGGACACAGGATCTCCCTCTGTTCCCCAGGCTGGAGTACAGTGGTACGATCATGGCACACTGCAGCCTTGACCTCCCAGGCCCAAGTGATCCTCCCACTTCAGCCTCCTGAGTAGCTGGGACTACAGGTCCATGCTGTCACACCTGGCTAATTTTTGTATTTTTTGTAGAAACAAGGTCTCACTATGTTGCCCAGGCTGGTCTCAAACTCCTAGGCTCAAGCAATCATCTTACTTCAGCCTCCCAAAGTGCTGAGATTATGGGCATGAGCCACCATGACAGGCCCCTTGTATCCTAATGTAAACCAAAAAGTGTCTGAGACACATCTCAATTGATTTAGAGGTTTATTTTGCCAGGGTTGAGAATGTTCCTGAGAAGAAGAAACACAAGTTCAGTAGTGTTCGTGGCCTGTGCTTTTTCCAAAGAGGGTTTTGAGAACTTCAGTATTTAATGGAGAAAAAGTGAGCAGGAGAGGAAGAAGGGAAAAAAAGTGGAAAGGGAAGACAATGAGGTGACTCTTCATATTCTTGTAAGGCTTTGAATAGTGCTCACTGAATCCATGTTTTACACGTGAAAGGAGGGAGTAGAGGAACAGTCAATTATGCATTTGTCTCTGCTCAGTAAATCTACATTTTACATAACATAAAGTAAACAGAGTAGAGGAAGAAGCCAAATATGCATTTGTCTCAGGGTAGGCAGCGGGATGATTTCTAGTCTTGTCTTTGTCCTGTACCTATGAAGATAAGCTGTTAATTTACATTGTCAGGGTGAGACTCAACAGAGCTCTGTTTTAGGGTTAGTTTGTAGGGGAGATATGTATTCTGAAAGATTTTGGGGCCCATAAGGAATTTCCTTGTAAGCAATTGGTGAGGGAGTCCACCTGGGGACATATGTGACCTTCTATCTGTGGTGGGAACAAAAAGGAAGGCAGGTTTTTTTGTTGTTGTTGTCGTTGTTATTGCTGCTGTTGTTTTGCATAACTAAGTTCTCAAGCTTAACGTTCGTTTTGGCATAGTGAATTTGGAAGAGCCAAGATTTTATTTCCCTTTCATACTATCTACAATTTAAGGCTGTCAAACAAAAATACAAATTTTTTCCTTTCTTATCTGAAGATATTTTTTTTTAAAAAAATAAGGTTAGTCTTTTTTCTCATTATAAAAGTAACACATGGTGATATGGTTTGGCTGTGTCCCCACCCAAATCTCATCCTGAATTCCCACGTGTTCTGAGAGAGACCCAGTAGGAGGTAATTGAATCACGGGGGCAAGTCTTTCTCATGCTGTTCTCATGATAGTGAATAAGTTTCTCGAGATCTGATGGTTTTAAAAAGAGGAATTCCCCTACACAAGCTCTCTCTCTTTGCCTGCTGCCATCTATGTAAGATGTGACTTGCTCTTCCTTGCCTTCCACCATGTTTGTGAGGCTTCCCCAGTCACGTGGAACTGTAAGTCCAATTAAACCTCTTTCTTTTGTAAATTGCCCAGTCTCGGGTATGTCTTTATCAGCAACATGAAAATGGACTAATACACATGCCCATTTTGAAAAAGTTTTTAAATGCAAGAGAATGAACTATGTCTTCTTTTTTTTTTTTTTTTTTTTTTTTGAGACAGAGTTTCACTCTTGTTGCCCAGGCTGGAGTGCAATGGCGTGATCTTGGCTCACTGCATCCTCCGCCTCCCAGGTTCAAGCAATTCTCCTGCCTCAGCCTCCCGAGTAGCTGGGATTACAGGCATGCACCACCATGCCCGGCTAATTTTGTATTTTTAGTAGAGATGGGGTTTCTCCATGTTGGTCAGGCTGGTCTTGAACTCCCAACCTCAGGTGATCCACCTGCCTCAGCCTCCCAAAGTGCTGGGATTACAGGTGTGAGCCACTGCGCCCGGCCGAGCTATGTCGTTTAAAATCATAAAGTAGGCCAGATGCAATGGCTCATGCCTATAATCCCAGCACTTTGGGAGGTTGAGGCAGGAGGATTGCTTGAGCCCAGGAGCTCAAGACCAGTCTGGGCAACATGGAGAGACCCATTTCTAATAAAAAAGAAATAAACAATGAAAAATAAAATTATAAAGTAAATTAATCCCTAGCCTCCCTAATGCAGAGATCACTCACAATAGTATCCCTGTGTGAAGAGTATATATTGAAAATTAATTAGTGATGAAGGTAATAGAACTGTGATTGCACCTTTGAAATCACCTTTGTAAAAATTATAACAGTGAAAAAGCGATGACAGTGAAAGAGATCTAACCAACTCCATCTTTCCTTTAAGAACTCCAGACTGCCCTTGTTCATTCCTGAGCATAGACTGAGCTAACTGCAGGAGGAATTTAGTTTATAGTTTAACTTTGAAACAAAGATGCTAACAACCCTTTCCCATACCAAGTCCCCATCTTGTCTGGGGACCAGAACACCTTTGTAAGACTAACAAATTAGCCACAAGATTAGAAATTATGGTTTAGGAGTCATGCAGCCAGAAGCTACAAGATTCCTAACCTCTCCAGTTGCTCCTAAGGATTGCCTAACTATTGAAAGAACTAAGATTAGTGTTTGAGATATTTTTCAAAGTCTGCATCATTTAATGCACCAGCTGGTGCCACCCAGACCAGTAATCTGACTCAACCAGTTCAGTGATCCCACCCAGGAATGGAAGACAGCAAGAACCCGTTTTGACCCCCTATGATTTCATCCCCAACCCAACCAATCAGCACTTCCCACTCCCTAACCCCCTCCCCACCAAATTATTCTTTAAAAACTCAGTCTCCAAATTTTGCAGGAAACTGATCTGAGTAATAAAACTCTGGTCTCCTGTTTAGTGGGTTCTGCGTACATGAAACTCTTTCTCTATTAAAACTTCCCTGTCTTAATAAATTGGCTCAGCCAGGCACAGTGGCTCATGCCTGTAATCCCAGCACTTTAGGAGGCCAAGTTGGGCAGATCATGAGGTCAAGAGTTCGAGACCAGCCTGGTCAACATGGTGAAACCCTGTCTCTACTAAAAAAAAAAAAAAAATTAGCTGGGCATGGTGGCAGGCACCTGTAATCCCAGCTACTCGGGAGGCTGAGGCAGGAGAATTGTTTGAACCTGGGAGGCAGAGATTGCAGTGAGCCAAGATCATGCCATTGCACTCCAGCCTGGGTGACAGGGCAAGACTCCATTTCAAAATAAATAAATAGGCTCTATCTGGGCAGCAGGCAAGGAGAACCTGTTGGGCACTTACACTTTTAGGGGAAAAAAAGAAAAAAGTAATAAGATTTTTCACTTTACCCGTTGAATTATCAGGATTCTTACTGGCATGTGACAAAAATTAGCTTGAGCCAGCTTAGTCAAAGTTGTAAATTTATTGGCTCACATAACCTGACAAAGATTATTTACTTGACCAATCCTCAAACTCCTGGACCTTCTCCTAGGCTCATCTGTGTACTTCCTTATGAAATGCAGTTTTAGCAAGAACTGTGCTAAGTCTGTTTAGCAAGAACCCCCCACCCTGGATATCTGATACTTCTATATCATATTGGGTTCCTCATCTTTCAGCATCCTGCAGGAGATGTCGGATTACCCTGGTCTGTTTTCAGCAAGAATCCTGTTAGGTCAGTTTAGCCAAAATCCACCTTGCCCTTGATGTTTCCTCTTAGTAATTTTCAACCCACTGACCCCCACCCTTCTCCCTGGCTATAAATTTCTACTTGCCCGTGCTGTACTGGAAATTGAATTCAATCTCTGTACCCTACTGAAAAATCGCATTGCAGTAGTCCCTACATGTAGGGTGATGGTCTGAATAAAGTCTGCCTTTAACAAGTGTCAGGAACACTTTTACACTGTTGGTGGGACTATAAACTAGTTCAACCATTGTGGAAGTCAGTGTGGCGATTCCTCAGAGATCTAGAACTAGAAATACCATTTGACCCAGCCATCCCGTTACTGGGTATATACTCAAAGGACTATAAATCATGCTGCTATAAAGACACATGCACACGTATGTTTATTGCAGCACTATTCACAATAGCAAAGACTTGGAACCAACCCAAATGTCCAACAATGATAGACTGGATTAAGAAAATGTGGCACATATACACCATGGAATACTATGCAGCCATAAAAAATGATGAGTTCATGTCCTTTGTAGGGACATGGATGAAATTGGAAATCATCATTCTCAGTAAACTATCGCAAGGACAAAAAACCAAACACCGCATATTCTCACTCGTAGGTGGGAATTGAACAATGGGAACACATGGACACAGGAAGGGGAACATCACACTCTGGGGACTGTTGAGGGGTGGGGGCATGGGGGAGGGATAGCATTGGCAGATATACCTAATGCTAGAGGACGAGTTAGTGGGTGCAGGACGAGTTAGTGGGTGCAGTGGGTTAGCATGTCACATGTATACATATGTAACTAACCTGCACATTGTGCACATGTACCCTAAAACTTAAAGAATAATAATAATAATAATAATTAATTAATTAATAAAAAACAAGTGTCATTGAATTTTTTTTACTTTAAAGAACCAAACAGGCTGGATGCGGTGGCTCATGCCTGTAATCCCAACACTGGGAGGGCGAGGCGGGCAGATCATGAGGTCAGGAGATTGAGACCATCCTGGCTAACACGGTGAAACCCCATGTCTACTAAAAATACAAAAAATTAGCCAGGCGTGGTGGCACACGCCTGTAGTCCCAGCTACTCGGGAGGCTGAGGCACGAGAATCACTTGAACTTGGGAGGTGGAGGTTGCAGTGAGCCGAGATTGTGCCACTGCACTCCAGCCTAGGCGACAAAGTAAGACTCCATCTCAAAAAAAAAAAAAAAAAAAAGAAAGACAAAAAGAACAGAAAAAAGAACCAAACTTGCAGTGAGCTGTTATTATGTCACTGTACTCCAGCCTGGGTGACAGAGTTGAGACCATGTCTCTAAAAAGAAAAAAAACAAACCAAACCATGGGACAGGAAAGGACAACTGTAATAAAACCTTTCATTTTCAGGATGCTCCCTCCGCATTGTTCTCTGCTTCTCTTGATAGCTTCAGTTTCTTCTCTCAACCTAGCTTGCTACATAAGAGATGTTAAGCCTTGGCTGGTCCAAAGGTAGTGAGTTATTAATATCTCAACTGATTGTTCAGAGGCAGTTATAGATCGAACTTCTTGTTCTCCTCTCTCCCTCCTTCTCGCTACTACACTTGACTAGTCTTGAAGTTTAAAAAGAGATGTTACGGTCCTCAGACCCACATCCTCACATGGACCTTGTGGATAGAGTGAGAGTGGATCAATTCTCACCAAAAACAGGAGTGCTATTTCTAGAAGAAAAGAAAAATGTAGAGAGAGAAAAAAATGTTCAATAAAGTTTGTTCCTTGGCTGCACGCCCCCCTCGGCCATCATCCACACTCATAGACATACGCTTTATCCCATACATACAGTTTCAAAACTTCCTTGTCTAGCCACTATGTGACCACCCATATTCTTGTCCCAGCTCCAGAATCTTTATGTTATGTCAATTCATGGTCAGGATGGATGAATTTCCTTACTTCCTTACAACCTACAAATAAACAATAAATCTGAATATTCTCAATGCACCAACATATACAATGGTGGAGAAAAAATAAGCATTACTTCAAAAGGAATGTCCAAAAGGGGAAAATGGAAAACTACACTGAGAGTGTAGACCACTTCTTTCTGGAGAGGGATAGCATGCATTTTGCAGACTCACTTAGACCATTCAACCTTGGAGAGAGTTTTGTAGAGGATACAATTAAGGTTCTAAATGTCTACAGATATCCTAGTTCAATGGGAAGAATCAAAAATTTATAGATAGGTTACAGTTGCCACAGTTTACGTGTGGTGACTTTTTGAGCCCCAAATTTTTCAGAGGCTGCTTGGACATTACTGAATCCAGTGGCATTTAAATTAAATGGAGATTAGAAAAGCAAAGGAAAAAAGTGAAGGAAAGAAAGAAGAAGAAAAGACAGGCCCAAAAAAAGGAAACAATGACTTGTTATCTTTTACAATGATGGGCATTTTAACTTGACTTTTTTAACAACACATTATTTTATTGTATGCAAGATTTTAGGCAGATTGAAGTACAGGGCAAAGAAGCTTCTATTTTATTTATTTATTTATTTATTTTTTAAATTTGCTTTGTTCAAATGGAGTCTCGGTCTGTTGCCCAGGCTGCTCTGGAACCCCCAGGCTCAGACAATCTTCCCACCTCAGCCTTGCAAAGCGCTGGGATTACAAGCATGAGCCACTGCATCCGGCCTAAAGAAACTTCTAAAAGAAAAATAGGAAATCCTTCTTTTTATCAAGGAAATTCCTTCGTGTTCTTTCTTTATTTTTATGAAGTAACAAATTAAAAAAATTGTTGGTCAGTATGAATATTGACCAAAAAAAAAGCAAATCCATGAAATGGCCATTATCAAAAGAGCATCTTGAAAAAAAAGAGACATGTCAAGGTGGCAGCAAAGGCAAGCAGATGAACAGTACAGTCAATTATTTCTTTCTAGATTGACCCCTTTGGTTTTTAGATCTAAGTTCAATGAGTTCATTTCAAGCCAGAGCAACCAGCTGAAGGGGTGCCGGACCATATTTAACCCAGAGATTCCTGCTATTAGAGAAGTAGCTGTCCAAACTAAAGGATTAGGGTGGAGGGAGGGGAATGGAAAGAAGCATGTTGAGTAATTTCTTATTTAGAATTTTAGGGTCAATGGACTCATAAATCATAGTAACCTGCACAGAGCATCATGAGATGGCAAAACTTATTAGATACAATTCAAAAATATTAAAATTTTATGAAAATTAAGTTTATACAACTCAGAAAATATGTTGTTTTTCAAATAAAGTTGACTACTACATTATTCACATATAATTCATTCAATTTGGCCAGGCACATTGGCTCACACCTGTAATCCTAGCACTGTGGGCGGCCGAGGTAATCAGGGCAGATCACCTGAGGTCAGGGGTTTGAGACCAGCCTGGCCAACATGGCAAAACCCTGTCTCTACTAAAAACACAAATATTAGCTGGGCGTGGTGGTGGGCACCTGTAATCCCAGCTACTCGGGAGGCTGAGGTGGGAGAATCACTGGAATCCAGGAGGCGGAGGTTGTAGTGAGCTGAGATTGTGCACTGCACTCCAGCCTGGGTGACAGAGTGAGACTCCATCTTACAAAATAATAATCATTCATTCAATTCTAAGCATAAAATTGTAGTTAAAATTAAAAATAGAATTAGATTTATTAAAAAAAAGGTTAACTGGATTATTGGTGCCAAATTTTAAAACTCTGACTATTGTAGCCTCATTTGTATTTATTTATTTAAGAAGAGAAGAATGTAACCAAATGCAAGTTGGTTGCTCACCACTTGTAAGTCAATACATGATAAGTAAGATGTAGTGAAAGGAGGCCAGGCGCGGTGGCTCACACCTGTAATCCCAGCACTTTGGGAGGCCGAGGTGGGCGGATCACCTGAGGTCAGGAGTTCAAGACCAGCCTCAACATGGAGAAACCCCATCTCTACTCAAAATACAAAAAAAAAATTAGCCAGGCATGGTGGTGCATGCCTGTAATCCCAGCTACTCGGGAGGCTGAGGCAGGAGAATTGCTTGAACCTGGGAGGCGGAGGTTGCGGTGAGCCGAGATCACGCCATTGCACTCCAGGGCAACAAGAGTGAAACTCAGTCTCAAAAAAAAAAAAAAAAAAAAAAAGATGTAGTGAAAGGAAAGCAGCTTTATTATCCAAATGCTAGCAAATGAGAAATGGCAAGGCTGATGCCTCCAAATGACCATTTCAAGTGTTAGGCTGAGGGAAGGGATTAAAAAGGCAAGCCTTTATATGGGAAACATTCAAGAGTAACACAGGATACAGATCTGTATGTCTTGTTCTAACAGCTGTCCTGAGTTGTGGTCTACCTGGAGCATGGGCTGGTGCCATCTCCATGTGGCCAGGCTGTAGATTACCCATTTTGAGGCAGTCTTTAAGTGGGAGCAAATTCTGCAGCTGGGCTTCCATGCTGGGTTCATTTTAAAATTAGCCCCTGGAATTTCTTAACAAGCATACAGTTAGATAAGTGTACACAGTGCAAGGGAGTGTATGCTGGCAAAGGGAGAGACATGGAACTTAAAGTACACTTAATGGCTATATATATAGAGAGAGAGAGAGAGTTGTTTTTTTTTTTTTTGAGACAGAGTCTTGTTATGTCACCCAGGCTGGAATGCAGTGTTGTGATCTCCACTCAATACAACCTCCCCTTCCCGGGTTCAAGTGATTCTCCTGCCTCAGCCTGCTGAGTAGCTGGGATTACAGGACTGCGCCACCATGCCTGGCTGATTTTTGTATTTTTAGTAGAGACAGGGTTTTATGTAGGCCAGGCTGGTCTTGAACTCCTGACCTCGAATGATGCTCCTGCCTTAGCCTCCCAAAGTTCTGGGATTACAGGCATGAGCCACTGTGCCTGGCTTTTTTCTTCTGTCTTTTTTGATATAGAGTCTTGCTCTATCACCCAGGCTGGAGTGCAGTGGCGCGATCTCAGCTTACTGCAACCTCGGCCTCCTAGGCTCAACAATTCTCATGCCTCAGCCTCCGGAGTAGCTGGGATTACAGACGTGCACCACCACATCTGGCTAATTTTTGTATTTTTAGTAGAGACGGGGTTTCATCATGTTGGCCAAGCTGGTCTCAAAGTCCTGGCCTCAAGTGATCCACCCAACTCGGCCTCCCAAAGTGCTGGGATTGCAGGCATTAGCCACTGCGCCCAGCCTTCATGGCTGTGTATTTTAAGACTAAGGAAAAAAAATTTCCATAGTTTGCTTCAAGGTTACATCTTGAGACTAGAGAGAAAGGAAAAAATAATTTTAAATGCATTTTGAAGCTGTGCTACTAAGTTACTAGAATAGAGAAAGTGTAGCAGTTAAAAGAAAAATTGCAACATTATGTTGATCTGTATGGAGAAATGTGCATAATAGCATTGTCACTATAAAATATAATTTCAATATTTACAAAAGTAATGTAAATCACTAAAAATTTTTTTCCTGTACTTCTGTTTTTAGGCTATAAACCAACTGCTATTCCTCAGACACCAGCCTCTCAGATTTTTACCCTTAGTGCTTTTGAATATTGTCTTTGCAATTATTAAAGACAGTGTGCAATGACTTCCCTGATCCCCAAATACATATATCAAAAGTAGTTTAATGATTTTGTTGAAAATGAAAATAAAATTACTTTCACATTGAAACTTTCCTTTCTTATTCTTATATCCAAAGGCGGGTGGCAGGGGAAGGAATCTGTAAACATTCGGAGTGAAAAGGATATTCAGTAATTTTAGTAACTGTTAATAAATTATTTTAAAAGTTAACATAAAACTGGGCTTATTTAAATTAGATGGCTGTGCATCTTAGACACATTATTAAATTTGCCACTTAACTGATTGGTTGCATATTTTTCCATGACCAAAAAATATGTTCTGGATGTATGATGTCCACTAGCAACTGAGCCATATGTGGCTTTTGAGCACTTTTAATGTAGCTTGTCCAAATTGAGATGTGCTATAAGAGTAAAATACTCCATATTTCAAAGAGTACTAAAAAAAGAAGGTAAAATAGATTATTAACAACTATTCATTGATGACTTGATGTCAGGTAATATTTTGAATGACTGAGTAAAGTAAAATATACTTTAAAAATTAATTTCATCTCTTTCTTTTTACTTTTTAAAAAATGTAGGCCAGGTGCAGTGGTTCACGCCTGTAATCCCAGCACTTTGGGAGGCTGAGGCGGGCGGATCACGAGGTCAGGAGTTAGAGAGCAGCCTGGCCAACACAATGAAACGCCGTCTCTACTAAAAATACAAAAAATTAACTGGGCGTGGTGGCAGGCACCTGTAATCCCAGCTACTCAGGAGGCTGAGGCAGGAGAATCACTTGAACCCGGGAGGTGGAGGTTGCAGTGAGCCGAGATTGTGCTGTTGCACTCCAGCCTGGGTGACAGTGCGAGACTCCATCTCAATAAATAAATAAATAAATAAATAAAATTAATTAAAAATGTGACTACTAAAACATTAAAAATTACCCACAGAGTTGGCACTCCATTTCTGCTGGACAGTGCTGCTCTGAACAGGCTTTCTTACAGCAGGAAGAGCTTAGCCGTTGTTCGAATGTCCTGCAGTGGGGAACAGTGTGGGCAGTTCTCCTGGAAAAGGAAAATCTCAGATGCAAAAATCAAGAAATTATTCTTACAATGGGATATTGAAATATTTGTTTTGAACTGTATGACCCTAAAATTTGTTCTATCATATTATGAAGTTTACTTTATTGATTTAACCAGGAAAAACTAAATTCCCTGACCCTCCTGCCAATAATTTACCTACAATATTTGAAAAGTAATTTTCCAATGTAGAAAAAAAGCATAAACTATGATATTTTTCCTTCTAGAATAGAATTTTATAAAATTTATTGAAAGACTTTCATGTTAAAAAAATTAAAATAGAAGGAAATGTCAGTAAGACCAAAACTATTTGCTTCTTCATAGTCCAGCCTTTTTGTCCATTTCTCTAGAAAATGAAACACAGAGCTGGGCACAGTGGCTCATGCCTGTAATCCCAGCACTTTGGGAGGCCAAGGTAGGTGGATCACTTGAGGTCAGGAGTTCCAGACCAGCCTGGCCAACACAGTGAAACCCCGTCTCTACTAAAAATACAAAAATTAGCCGGAGGTGGTGGTGCACGCCTGTAATCCCAGCTACTCAGGAGGCTGAGGCAGGAGAATCGCTTGAACCTGGGAGGTGGAGGTTGTATTGAGCAGAGATAACACCACTGCACTCCAGCCTGGGTGACACAGCAAGACTCCATCTCAAAAAAAAAAAGAAAAGAAAATGAAGAAAAGAAAAGAAACACAGAAAGGACCTTTTCAATTACTTATTTCCTTTGTTTACACTTGGCACTTATATTAGTGTGCAGTCTACCTCTTTCAGTCCTCTCAAGTCCACCCCTCCTTTGCAACATCATTCACAAATTCTACCTTATGCTCCAAATCCCAGTTGCTTTCCAGCATGGAAAGAGAAATCACACAAATATTCACTTCCTTCCTGACTTGCAGTTTTCCTTTACAAATTGCAATTGGGTTTAATTATAAATTCCCATCCACCAATTGTCCCTCTATCCTTCTGCTTCAGTTTTCTACCTCTCCCTCCCCTTCATGCCATCTTCTGTCTCCCTCTCCCCTCCCTCTGGTGATCATGGTGTTTGAAGCTCTCTGACTTGGTGCCCTCTTCTGTTTAAATTTTTCAGTACACACCTAGGCAAGTTATTCTCAAGTAGCCTGAAAGAGCTTTAAAGTGTTGGGAACAAACCTAGTAGAATTCAAAAGGACTTCATTTGTATTACCCTGACAACAGCATGTCTGAAAATTAGATTTGTCTCAGCTAGGCGTGGTGGCTCACACCTGTAATCCTAGCACTTTGGGAGGCTGAGGTGGGCGGATTGCCTGAGCTCAGGAGTTCGAGACCAGCCTGGGCAACACGGTGAAACCCTGTCTCTACTAAAATACAAAAAATTGGCTGGGCACGGCAGCATGTGCCTGTAGTCCCAGCTACACAGGAGGCTGAGGCAGGAGAATTGCTTGAACTCAGGAGGCGGAGGTTGCAGTGAGCTAAGATCGCGCCACTGCACTCCACCCTGGGTGACAGAATGAGACTCCATTTCAAAAAATAAATAAATAAATAAAAGATTTGTCTCATTTTCCTTTTCCAATATCTTTTAAATTCCTAATATTTCTGATTTAGTGACTGTCAACAGTCTTTTATAGGTCAACAAAACCAAGTTTGCTTGCTTTCTCCTGAGACAGGGTATGCTACCTATCTTGTTACACCAATGTTGAAATTTTTTAAAGTTGTTCTGACAAGAGAATGCTTGTTTAAAATTGTATCATGTCTTTTTGATGACAATCCCGTTGCCTCCTCTCTTTATTTGCTGCAGTAGTGGAGGGGAACAGAGGAAAACATATTTCTTTCTAATTGGACTATAACTGGGTGGGAAGGGGTAAAAATGCTAGTTCAGAAGCATGTGGAGCAGTGACATTCATAAAATAGAGAACGGAAGTGCTGTCAAGGACACACTGTGAATGGTCACTCAGAGTTCCTTCCTCAGCATGCCCTTGACTTCACTTCTGCCCTCCATGACCCAAACTCAAATGGACAAAGCAGACTCCCAGAACTGACAATCTGCACTGTGAGAAGTGAAGGTAAATTAGCCATCACTTTACAGGTTTCAGTTTGTAGAGTGTCCTTGACACTTGACCAAATTTAACTATGTTGTCAACAGTGGAACCAAGGTGTCTTGGTTATGTCTTATACCCAAAAAGTGGTAATTCCTATAGATAATGTCAACCTAAATAAACAAACAGAGAGAGGCTCTCTAAAAGAAAATGATGTTTATTCAGGAATAGGACATTGCAGTGGGAATATGCATGCCATAGTAAACAATATGCATATTCATGGAAAGTAAAGTGTATTAGGGTTCTCCAGAGGGGCAGAACCAATAGGATATATGTATGTAAAAACAGGAGTTTATTAGGGAGAATTGGCTCACACAATTAAAAGGCAAAGTCCCACAATAGGCCACAACAAGCCCTCTGTAAGCTGGGGAAAGAGAAAAGCTGGTGGTGTGGCTCAGTCCAAGTCTGAAAGCCTCAAAACCAGGGAAGCCAAGAGTGCAGCTCTCAGCCTGAGGCCAAAGGCCCAAGAGCTCCTGCAACACCACTGGTGCAAGTCCCAGAGTCTAAAGGCGAAGATCCTGGAGTCTGATGTCCAAGGGCAGGAGGAAAGGAAGCAAGTATCTGGCATGCAAAAGGAGAATGAGAGAGAGAGAGAGAGAGAGAGAGCTCAGCAAGCTGAACATCCCTTCTCCCGCCTGCTTTGCTCTAGCCTCGCTGGCAGCAGATTGGATGGTGCCCACCCACATTGAGGGTGGGTGGGTGTGCATCACCCTCTCCCAGTCCACTGACTCACATGTCAATCTCCTCTGAAAACACCCTTCAGAAATAATGCTTCACCAGCCATCTAGGCATCTCTCAATCCAGTCAAGTTGACACCTAATATTAACCATCACATAAAGAAAGACAAAGGTTTTTAAAGAAAACATGAGAAGGATTACATAATTGTTTTGAGATAATTATCCTTGGCTGCAAAGATCAATAACAAGGGTGACGTCAATCCAAGGTTGGACAGGCAGTTGCTGAGCAGATGTCCTCACAGAACATCTGCATGATGGCCTTTGTGCAAGATTGTGGTTTTTGCAGAGTCTTTTGTAATAGTTTCTGTCATCCAGCATTTATTCATGAGGAAGCATTTCTTTCACGGCCTTTCCTAAGCCCTATTTGTCAGGGTTTGGTTTTTTGGGTTTTTTTTTTTTGGTTGTTGTTTTTCTTTCTTTCTTTCTTTCTTTCTTTTAACAAAAGTGACTCCATTTTGATTCTGACAGTTTTCACAATAGGATTCTCATGGTTAAGAGATAAGTTTGCTTTCTTTTTTTTTTTTTAACAGAGTCTCACTTTGTCACACAGTAGCATGATCAGGGCTCACTGCAGCTTTGCTTCCACCTTCCGGGCTCAAGCAATCCTCCATCCTCAGCCTCCCAAGTAGCTGGGACTACAGGGGTGCACCACCATACTTGGCTAATTTTTTTTTTTTTCTTTTGGTAGAGACAAGGTCCCACTATGTTGCCCAGGCTTGTCTTGAACTCCTGTCCTCAAGCAATCTTCCTGCTTCATCCTCCCAAAGTGTCGAGAGCTCTACCACTGTGAAAGTAAGAAGTATAGTACATAATGGTTAACATCATTTTAGCAATCTTAAAGTGTATATTTTGGTAAAAGCCACAATTTCATAAGAAAGCAGTCAGGCATAGTGGCTCACACCTGTAAATCCAGCACTTTGGAAGGCTGAGGCAGGAAGATCACTCGAGCCCAGTAGTTCAAGACCAGCCTGGGCAACACAGTGAGACTCTGTCTCTACAAAAAAATTTTTTTTAAATTAGCCAGGCACAGTGGCTCAAACTTGTGGTCCCAGCTACTTGGGAGGCTGAGGTGGAAGGATTGTTTGAGCCCAAGAGATCAAGGTTGCAGTGAGCTGTGATCCCATCACTGCACTCCAGCCTGGGGAACAGAGCAAGACCCAGTCTCAAAAAATAAAATAAAATAAATATAAATATAAATAATTTAAATGTTTTAAATTGTGGTAAAAAAAATAGATAATATAAAATTTACCATCCTAACCACTTTTAAGTGTTAATCAGTTCAGTAGGGCTAAGTAGGTTCATACTGTTGTACAACAGATATTCAGAACTTATTTAACTTACGAAACTGAAACTCTATACCCATTAAACAGTAACACCCCATTCCCTCCTCCCCCCCAGCCTCTGGCAGCCACCCTCTACTTTCTGCCTCTATGAATTTTACTACTCTAGATACCTCATATAAGTGGAATCATACACCAATTGTCTTTTTGTAACTGGCTTATTTTACCTAGCATAGTGTCCTCAAGACTTATCCATGTTGTAACATGTAACATAATTTTCTTCCTTTTGAAGGCTGAATAATATTCCATTGTATATATATATACCACATTTTATTTATCCATTCATCCATTGATGCACATTTGAGTTGCTTTCACCTGGTCTATAAGATTTGTTTTTTGTTGTTTTGGTTTTTTGTTGTTGTTGGTTTTTGAGACAGTGTCTTGCTCTGTCACCCAGGCTCAAGTGCAGTGGCATGATCATGGCTCACTGCAGCCTCAACCTCCCAGGATCAAGTGATCCCTCTGCCTCAGCCCTCCAAGTAGCTGGGACTATAGGCGTGCGCCACCACACCCGGCTAGTTTTTGTATTTTTTGCCAAGATGGAGTTTCACCATGTTGCCCAGACTTGTCTCGAACTCATGAGCTCAAGCAATCTGCCCACCTCTGGCTTTCCAAAGTGCTGGGATTACAGGCGTGAGGTACCGCGCCTGCCTGGCTGTAAAATTTTTTATTACAGCAATATTATTAGTATGTTCTGAATTAGCTAGCTTGTTTAAGATTGAAGGAAGACACACATGGGTTACCATCAATGACAGAGTGTATTGCAAGGATATATAAGGATTTGGGTTTTCAAGAAAGGCAAGTAGCTCTGGAAATCACCTCATCCTGCTGCATTATATTTCATGAGATTGTGCAAAAGGTACTACAGGAACCAAGATCTTTATTCATAATAGCAATCTTATCTAAAACTATTCATCTTCTTTTTGGTATATCTAATATTTATATTTCCCAAACGAGATGTTTTATTTGAGTGGACTTGTCATCATTTATTGCAGAGTATCATCCTTGGACAAGAGGGCCTGCCAGAGTGCTGCAAAGCCAGCTGGCCCTCATCATGCTTTATGCTACTGCCTTCAGCCTGTGCTTCAGTCCTTAATCCCATTTGCTATGACTAGGAGAGTGGGGATGGTTTTCCTTTTTTCTTTCTTTTTTTTTTTTTTTTTTTGAGACAGAGTTTCACTCTGTTGCCCAGGCCGGAGTGCAATGGCATGATCTCACTCACCACAACCTCCGCCTCCCGGGTTCAAGCAATTCTCCTGCCTCAGGCTCCCAAGTAGCTGGGATTATATGCATGTGCCACCACGCCCAGCTAATTTTTTTTTTTTTTTTTTTTTGATTAGAGATGGGGTTTCACCATGTTGGACAGGCTGGTCTCAAACTCCTGACCTCAAGTGATCTACCCGTCTCAGCCTCCCAAATTGTTGGGATTACAGGTGTGAGCCATCGTGCCCAGCCTAGGGCATGGCTTTTCTTAAAGTGCATACCATAAGCCAAAGTAGCTCAGATAGGAAGCAAGCATTTAGTCTCCACTTTAGGATGGAGCTCTAAATTTGTATGCCTATACCTTTTAGAATATATATATATATACACACACACACACATATAAATCTGAGTCTTGTGTTTCCTCCATTCTTCCCCTTGGCACCTAACATTTATCTATTTATTCATTTATTCACCCATTTTATTTGTACTGACATTGAACAAAAATATGTCAAGTCCTCTGGTGTTCAGTGCACTTCATTTACCTCCTCCCACCCATACTCTCAGAGACCCTGGGAGGCAGGTAGTATTCATGTTGTGAACCTAGTCAAGATGTTTTTCCACATCAAAAATCAGAGGTTTGGCGGGGCGTGGTGGCTCACGCCTGTAATCCCAGTACTTTGAGAGGCCAAGGTGGGCGGATCACCTGAAGTCAGGAGTTCCAGACCAACCTGGCCAACATGGCGACACCCCATCTCTACCAAAAACACAAAAATTAGCCAGGCGTGGTGGCACATGCCTGTAAATCCCAACTACTTGGGAGGCTGAGGCAGGAGAATCGCTTGAACCCAGGGATCGGAGGTTGCAGTGAGCCGGAGATCGTGCCGCTGCACTCCAGCCTGGGTGGCATAAGACTCCATCTCAAAAAAAAAAAAAGAAATCAGAGGTTCTATGCTTCAATCCTTCAGAGAGCTGATAATGTGATAAAATGCAAATGTGTTAACTGGTATATTATTAATATGGTATGTTTTCCAGTAAATTATTTGCTCTTAAAATAAGGCCCTTCTGGGCCAGGCGCGGTGGCTCATGCCTGTAATCCCAGCACTTTGCAAGGCCAAGGCAGGTGGATCACCTGAGGTCAGGAGTTTCAGACCAGCCCAGCCAACATGGCGAAACTCTGTCTCTACTAAAAATACAAAAAAATTAGCCAGGTGTGGTGGCAGGCGCCCGTAATCCCAGCTACTTGGGAGGCTGAGGCAGGAGAATCACTTGAACCCAGGAGGCGGAGGTTGCAGTGAGCCAAGATCACACCATTGCACTCCAGCCTGAGTGACAAATCGAGACTCTTTCTCAAAAAAAAAAAAAAAAAGACCCTTCTGAAGATAATGCTTTCACTCAAAAGACTGGCTACATAATTTACGGCACCTAAGGCAAAAAGAAATGCAGGGCCCCTTGTGTACTAACTCAAAAATTATTAAGAATTTTAAGATGTTGGCAGGGCACAGTCGCTCACGCCTGTAATCTCAGCACTTTGAGAGGCCGAGGTGGGCGGATCATAAGGTCAGGAGATCAAGACCATCCTGGCTAACATGGTGAAACTCCATCTCTACTAAAAATACCAAAAAAAAAGATTAGCTGGGTGTGGTGGCATGCGCCTGTAGTCCCAGCTACTCAGGAGGCGGAGGCAGGAGAATCACTTGAACCCGGGAGGCGGAGGTTGCAGTGAGCCGAGATCATGCCACTGCACTCCATGCTGGGTGACAGAATTTTAAGATGGCAACAGCAGAACACTAAACCAAGTACATGGCAATAGCAGAACACTAAACCAAGTACAGGGCCTTTCTAAGCATGGGGACATGTGCAACCACACAGGTTGCACACTCATGAGGCCAGTTCTGCAGAGGAGTGATGTCAAGTTGGAATGCCATGCAACATGGCAGGTCATTACAAAAGTTGGTTTGCATGGGTAGTTCCTTTGCCATCTGTTAAATTCTATCACATAGGCAAGTCTCTGTTTAAACAACTTATAAAACTGTGTTTACCAGGGTAAAGAAAAGAGTAAAGCTCTCTGGAGATCACTACAATGTAGGGTGAAAGAAGAATCAAGAAATAATAGAACACAGAGAGGTTAACTTGCCCAAAGTTACATATTCATTATTCATTATTCAGTATACATATTCATATTCATTATGTATTTGAGCTAAGACTACAGAAACCCTGTTCACTTCTCTCCACCTCCTGACTGCCTCGAGCACTACAGTGTCCACAAGGCTTGGAAATACAAGGAAAATAGTATACTTATTTTGGTTTGTTCCGATTGACGTTTGGACCCATTGCTTTAAATGTAGAGGTCCTTTACCTGAAAAGGTATCTGGAGGTTGAAAAAATATATTGAGAATATTATTTGAAAATGTAAATTACCTGCTGTCTAAAAATAAGTTTATCTTAGTAGTGATGATTGCACATTATGAATGTACTTAATGAACTGTTTGCCCAAAAATGGCTAAAATGGCAAACTTTAGGTTATGAATATTTTACCACAATTTTTTAAATAAAATAAATTTAGCCCAGATTTCCCAACTTTTTAGACACCCAGTACACGTTGGACATTGAAAGACATCTAATATATGTTAATGAGTGAAGAACCATATTATTCCACTCTATGGATAAGCTGTATCTTTTTTTTTTTTTTTTTTTTTGAGATGGAGTTTCACTCTGTTGCCCAGGCGGGAGTGCAGTGGCGTGATCTCGGCTCACTGCAACCTCCACGCCCCGGGTTCAAGTAATTCTCCTGCCTCAGCCTCCTGAGTAGCTGGGATTATAGGCACCCACCAACACGCCCGGCTAATTTCTGCATTTTCAGTAGAGACGGGGTTTCCCCATGTTGGCTGGGATGGTCTTGAACTCCTGACCTCAAGTGATTCGCCCGCCTCGGCCTCCCAAAGTTCTGGGATTACAGGCATGAGCCACTGCACCCAGCCAGGATATATCATTTTTATGTAAGAATACTGAAACAGAGTAGACAGGAGCAGACAGTCTTTTTAGTTCACATACTTTTGCATTATTCTATTTGTTTATATTGTGCATATATACTGTTTTAAAAATCATTTTTGACAAGATATTTCTATTTGGGGGATGGAAAAAATGAAGAAACAAATACATTAGAAACAGTCCTCATAGTTAGGAGTTAGAGAGAGCCTGGATCTGTGGGTGTCCGGCTGCCTCATGGGCCGCTGTTGGCCACTCTGAGATCCACTTCATTACTGTGAACACAGACCAAGGTCCTGCATTCAGAGCACACTCTAACCAAAAGCCGGGTTCTGGTGAAGGCTCTCTTATTGGCTTTTACACGTCTGCCTGCTTGGCGTGTCCTCATACGGCCTTGCCTCTGGGTGCATGGGAAGAAGCAGAGCTCAGGTTTCTCTTCCTCTTCTTACAAGGACACCAGTCCCATCAGATTAGGGCCCCACCTTCTGACCTCATCTAACCTTATTTACCTCTTTAAAGGCCCTGTCTCCAAATATAGTCACAGTGGGGTTAGAGCTTCAACATATGAATTTGTGAGGGGTGGTAGGGAGACACAATTCATTTCATAGCAATACCTTTTATCAAGTTGTCTTTCAGAAAGATTATACAAATTTATACTCCCTTTAACAGTGTTTGAGAGTGGCTATCCTGTACTCTCAACAAAGATTTTAACATTTTAAAAATCTAGATTATTTTGAAAATGGATTTTGAGGACCTCCAAGGACAAATGTTCATAACTCTACCAATAGGAGGCTTGGCTAAAGTGACTTGGGTCAGGATAAACATTTCAATATTAAATACTTTAGAGACTCTCAGATTCATTTCCTTGCCTGTGGGTTACATAACATTAAGAACCTTGGTTTGTCTTTGAGCCTGGGAGGTACCCATGCTTCATAACTAGGAAAAAGCTTACCTGTGCACGTACATAGTTTGCTAAAACCTAATGGAAGCAGTGCCCTAGTGCAAAGTTTAGAGAAAATGAAAATGAGTTGCTGAGAAAGGAACTAAAAAGTATTCTGGTAGATGAATTGGGTGGAATGTTGAAAAAATGTGAAGGGAAAAGTCATCTTGAGTACTGGGATTGAGAAGAATTCTTTGATATTAAGTTCCATAGCCTTTGGGTACTTATTTGATCACAGCTGCTTTTCTAATCCCTAGTGGTAGCTGAGCCCTAGGGAATCTTTTTTTTACTCAAATCAACCAGGAAAATGATGACCCCTTTCTCTGTGTATCTCCTTGTCAGGCAGGAATAGACCACATCTTCCAAACTACCAGACAAGAAGAAAACAATAGATTTTTTTTGCGTATGTACTAAAGTCCTACTACAGACTGCAGGAGCTCAACTGCTTACAAAAGAGGAAAAAGTACAACCATGGTCTGCTCTTTCCTTGCTTGCCCTTCGCTTCCAGGTGCAATGATTTCATAGACGTCTTTGCTAATGGATAGAGCCCGGGGGAAATAGAAAAAACAAAAAAACCTTGAATTTTTTTAGCATTTATATTTAAGCATAGCTTTAATTTTTTTTAATGAAACATGCCCATTTAAACCAATCTAAATACAGAAAAGTATAAAGTACAAAGTAAAAATCACCTGGAGTATTATTACCCAGAGACAACCGTGGTCATAATTACAGATATAGTAAAATGATTTTATATAAAGAGCTCATATATGCATTCTGTAACCTATTTTACTCAATCATAAGCATGAAATTTTTCTAAGTCAATAAATATGAAGGAATATCATTATTCATGATTTCATAGAATAACTCTAAATATATGTATCATAATTCACTTAGCCAGTCCTCAATTAGGTCATTTACAATTTGTGAAGCTACTATAAGCAATGCTGAGATAAACATCTTTCTGAATATATTTTTTACCACTTTTAGAAATATTTGTATAAGCATGTCTAATGTCTTTGGGACTAACAAGACATTAAAAATTATGAAGTCACACTTAGAAACTGAAAATATCTCAGATGAAAGCATGAAATTTTTAAAAAGAAAATATGTATAGCTTCTCTATTTCTGTCTACAAAAAGTAGTTATCACTACCGCTTTTGCAGAATATAGGGCCTTGAAATTCATTAACTTGGCCACCCCTTCATCCTCTCTCCTGTCTTATGTGATATTGTGTTCAGAATTTGAGGTTTACATTGTTGTCATTTTTGTTGCTGTTTTACTTTGATTTTTTTATTTGAAAATTTTCAAGCCCACAGCAAAGTGAAAGAATAGTTTAAAGAACACCTGTATACACATCATTTAATTTTTCAATTATTATTTACAATTCAAATTGTTAATAATAACAATTTTCTTTTTCTTTTTCTTTTTTTTTTTTGAGACAGAGTTTCACTCTTGTGGCCCAGGCTGGAGTGCAATGGCGTGATCTCGGCTCACCACAACCTCCACCTCCCGGGTTCGAGTGATTCCCCTGCCTCAGCCTCCCAAGTAGCTGGGATTACAGGCATGCGCCACCACACCCAGGTAATTTTTTGTATTTTTTTAGTAGAGGCGGGGTTTCACCATGTTGGCCAAGATGGTCTCTATCTCCTGACCTCGTGATCCGCCCGCCTCGGCCTCCCAAAGGGCTGGGATTACCGGCATGAGCCACCGTGCCTGGCCTAATTTTGTATTTCTAAGTAGAGACGGGGTTTCTCCATGTTGGTCAGGCTAGTCTTGAACTCCTGACCTCAGGTGATTTGCCTGCCTTGGCCTCCCAAAATGCTGGGATTACAGGCATGAGCCACCGCACCCAGCCAATAATAACAATTTTCAATTACTGATACTCTCACTCTTCTTTCTCTTGCCACCTCCTTTCCCTTACAGATATTTCTTTCTTTTGCAAAAGTTCAGCTACATATTTAAAAGAACATTTGGCTGAATGCAGTGGCGCACATCTGTAATCCCAACACTTTGGGAGGCCAAGGAGGGAGGATTGCTTGAGCCCAGGAGTTCAGGACCACCTGGGCAACATGGCAAAACCCCATCTCTATAAAAAATTTAAAAACATTAGCCAGGCATCGGCCAGGCGCAGTGGCTCATGCCTGTGATCCCAGCACTTTGGGAGGCCGAGGCAGGTGGATCACGAGGTCAGGAGATCGAGACCATCCTGGCTAACACAGTGAAACCCCGTCTCTACTAAAAATACAAAAAAAAAAAAAAAATAGCCAGGCATGGTGGTACATGGTGGTACATGTCTGGTCCCAGCTACTCAGGAGGTTGAGGAAAGAGGATCACTTGAGCCCAGTAGATTGAGGCGGCAGTCAGCCGTGTTCACGCCACTGTACTCCAGCCTAGATGACAGAGAAAGACCTTCTCTCAAAAAACAAACAAGCAAACAAACAAACCCAAAAAACTCCACCGCATTTATTATATTTTCTAGATGTTTTATAGTAAAAAGTTTTTCAGGATATACAGTTAGTTGTACTGCCAGAAATTAGAGTCCAATTTTATCAATTTGTATTCTGCTTTCTTTTTACAGAATATTATGTATTAATGATTTTTTTCATGGTTCCTGCTATGAACTGACTTGGGTCTCCTCCCAAATTCATATGGAGAAGCCTTAATCCTTATGGGACTGTATCTGGAAATAGGGTTTTTAGGAGATAATTAAGGGTAAATGAGGTCATAACAGTAGGTTCCTAATCTGAAAAGAATGGCCTTCGAAGAGAAAGAGATCTCTCTCTTTCTCACTCTGTGCTATGTGAACATAGTGAGAACGCAGCCAACTGGAAGCCAGGAAGAAGCGCTCACCAGAGCCTGACCATCATGCTGCCATCCTGGTCTCAGACTTCCAGGCTCTAGAACTGTGAGGACATATTTTTTTTTTTTTTAACTCTTTCATGAAACAGGCTCAGAAGGTAAATTTCTATTTTTATTTTTTATTTTTTTCGAGATGGAATCTTGCTCTTTCATCCAGGCTGGAGTGCAGTGGCGCAATCTTGGCTCACTGAATCTTCTGCCTCCCAGGTTCAAGCAATTCTCCTGCCTCAGCCTCCCTAGTAGCTGAGATTACAGGCACCCGCCACCACACCCAGCTAATTTTTGTATTTTTAGTAGAGGCAGGGTTTCACCATGTTGGCCAAGCTGGTCTTGAACCCCTGACCTCAAGTGATTCACCCACCTCAGCCTCCCAAAGTACTGGGATTACAGGAGTGAGTCAATGCACCCAGTCTCCAACTTTTTCTACGTGTGACTTGTGTGATAATATTTTCCTTCAGTATTTTAGATGTCTATTTATACTTTGTATATGTTTTAAATTTTTATTTTTTTAATTTTTTATTTTTTTGAGACAGAGTCTCGCTCTGTTGCCAGGCTGGAGTGCAATGGAGCTATCTTGGCTTACTGCAACCTCCACCTCCCGGGTTCAAGCTATTCTCCTGCCTTGGCCTCCCAAGTAGCTGGGATTACAGGTGCATGCCACCACACCTGGCTAATTTTTTGTATTTTAGTGGAGACGGGGTTTCACCATGTTGGCCAGGATGGTCTAGATCTCCTGACCTCGTGATCCGCCCTCAGCCTCCCAAAATGCTGGGATTACAGGCGTGAGCCACCGCGCCCAGCCTAAAATTTTATTTTAATAAAAGTTCTGCCCTTTGACCTATATTTTGCTTAATTTTTTTTTTTAGATGGAGTCTCATACTGTCACCCCGGCTGGAGTGCAGTGGTGCAATCTCAGCTCACTTTAACCTCTGCCCCCCAGGTTCAAGCGATTCTCCTTGCCTCAGCCTCCCAAATAGCTGGGATTACAGGCACCCGCCACCACACCTGGCTAATTTTTTTGTATTTTTAGTAGAGACGAGGTTTCACTATGTTGGCCAGGCTGGTCTCGAACTCCTGACCTCATAATTTGCCTGCCTTGGCCTCCCAAAGTGCTGAGATTACAGGCATGAACCACTGCACCCGGCTATTTTGCTTAATTTTTAAAAAGAAGAATTGCATTAATTGATGGAAATTTAGACTATGTTAAATAAGCAAACACACACCAACCTGGGTCATGCAGAATTTCTCAGACATAGAATGGATTCGAAAAAGTCCCCAGGCCGAGGCAAATGCATATACAAAACCCTGTGAAAGGGAGAAACAAGGAACGTTTTCTAGGAATAGAAGGAAGACCACTGTGTTAGATCACAGTTGAGTGAAGGGAATGAACTTAGGCTGAAGAGGGAGATGGGAGTGATCCTCAGGTCCTTGAAGATGATGTCAACAGCTTAGATGTGTATCTTTTTTTTGTTCTGAGTTGGAGTTTCATTCTATCGCCCAGGCTATATCTGGGCTCACTGCAATCTCCGCTTTCCAGGTTCAAGTGATTTTTGTGCCTCAGCCTCCAGAGTAGCTGGGTCTATAGGCACCTACTACCATGCCTGGCTAATTTTTGTATTTTTAGTAGAGACAGTGTTTCGCCATGTTGGCCAGGCTGGTCTCAAACTCCTGAGCTCGGGTGATCTGCCTGCCTCGGCCTCCCAAAGTGCTGGGATTACAGGTGTGAGCCACTGCGCTTGGCCTAGGTGTGTATTTTAAGAATGATGCTGGGTTCGGCGCAGTAACTCATGCCACTTGGGAGGCCTTGGGAGGCCAAGGCAGGAAGATCACTTGAAGTCAGGAGTTCAAGACCAGCCTGGGCAACATGGAGAATCTCAGCTACTTGGTAGGCTGAGGCACGAGACTCACTTGAACCTGGGGTGGGGGGGTGGGGATGGCAGCGGGCCAAGATAATGCCACTGCACTCCAGCCTATGCAACAGAGTGAAACTCCGTGTCAAGAAAGAAAGAAAGAGAGAGAGAGAAAGAGAGAGAGAGAGGAAGGAAGGCGGGAGGGAGGGAAGGAAGGAAGGAAGGGGAGAGAAAGAAAGAAAAAGAAAGAAAGGAAGGAAGGAAAGAAGGAGACAGAGAGAAGGAAGGGAGGGAGGGAGGAAGGAAGGAAGGAAAGAAAAGAAAAGAAAAAAAGAAAGAAAAAGAAAAGTGGCTGGTAAATTGGAACTTCTCTGCTCTGGAAGCCTTTGAAGCTCAATGCTTGCCTTTTCCTTTCAAGGAAAAATTTGTTGTTCAGCTGCAAGGAGCTTATTCACCTCAGCTTTCAATTTGAGGCCATGCTCTTCATGGGCAGCCCCAGACAATAATTGTGCATGGCAAGGGTAAGTAGAACTGGTCATTTCTGCCCAAAGCTGGCCGCTTCTAATAATCTTTGCTGTGGAGCTCCCTGCTGAACCGACTGAGACTTTGTCAAATCTGCAATGGCCCAAGGCTCTCTGCCCCATCCTGCTTACTACCTCTTTTATCTCTCACAGGCTAAATTTACCAATAAACCTCTTTCATTCCTGTCTCATTTTCTGATTTCCATAGGCCTGCTTACACACCTGGTAAATAATGAGGTTAGGAATATCTGGTCAAGGATATCTGATTGCTAATGACTGAAAGTTTGTGTCTCCCCAAAATTTGTATGTTAAAACCCTAATCCCTCACGTGATGGTATTTGGAGATGGAAACTTTGAGAAGTAATTAGGTCATAACCCTAATGAGTGGGCTTAGTCCCCTTAGAGGAAGACACATGAAAGCATCCTCTTTCTCTGCTCTCCACCATGTGAGTATACAATAAGATAGCCATCTATGGGTAGGTGCTGGCTCACACCTGTAATCTCAGCATTTTGGGAGGCTAAGGTGGGAGGATCACTTGAGATCAGGAGCTTGAGACCAGCCTGAGCAATATAATGAGACCCTGTCTCTACAAAAAAAAAAAACACTGTGTTTTTGGTTTTGTTTTTTTTTTTTTCTTTTTTTTGAGATGGAGTCTCGCTCTGTTGCCCAGGCTGGAGTGCAGTGGCATGATCTCGGCTCACTGCAACCTCTGCCTCCCCGGTTCAAGCAATTCTTCTGCCTCAGCCTCCCGAGTAGCTGGCACTATAGGTGCGTGCCACCACACCCGGCTAATTTTTTGTATTTTTAGTAGAGGCAGGGTTTCACCATGTTAGCCAGGATGGTCTCAGTCTCCTGACCTCTTGATCCGCCCGCCTTGGCTGGGATTTTGTGCTGGGATTACAGGCGTGAGCCACCGTGCCTGGCAAAAAAAACACACTTTTTAAGAAAAATTAGCCAGGTGTGGTGGCATGTGCCTGTGGTCTCAGCTACTCAGGAGGTTGAGGCTGCAATGAGCCATGATTGCACCACTGCACTTCAGCCCGGGCGAGAGAGTAAGATCCTGTCTTTGAAAAAATAAAAATAAAAAATAAAAAAAGGCCAAGTGCAGTGACTCACGCCTGTAATCTCAGTACTTTGGGATGCCCAGGCAGGCAGATCACCTGAGGTTGTGAGTTCAAGACCAGCCTGACCAACATGGTGAAACCCTGCCTCTACTAAAAATACAAAAATTAGACAGGTGTGGTGGCGGGTGCCTGTAATCCCAGCTGCTCAGGAGGCTGAGGCAGGAGAATCGCTTGAACCCAGGTGGTGGAGGTTGCAGTGAGCCGAGATCATGCCACTGCACTCCAGCCCGGGTGACAGAGCGAGACTACGTCTCAAAAAAAAACAAAAAAAAAACAAAAAAAAGAAAACATTTATGCCTAAAGCCTTCAAGCAGAAAGAAAGGGAAAGAAAGGAACTGGACGAGGCTTGATACAGTTCCCTGTGGATTATCAAATGTTTTTTCATCCATGATGTTATTTAACACTACATAGCCCAGACTTTTGAAAAATGTACTTTCACACTGCATTGTAAGCTGAACCACAGAGGCTGGGTGTGGTGGCTCATGCCTGTAATCCCATCACTTTAGGAGGCCAAGATGGGTAGATCACCTGAGGCCAGGAGTTCGAGACCAGCCTGGCCAACATGGTGAAACCCTGCCTCTACTAAAAATACAAAAATTAGCCAGGTGTGGTGGTGGGTACCTGTAATCCCAGCTACTCGGAAGACTGAGGCAGGAGAATCACTTGAACCTGAGAGGCGGGGGTTGCAGTGAGCGGAGATTGTGCTACTGCCCTCCAGCCTGGGTGACAGAGCGACACCTCGTCTCAAAAAAATGAAACAAAACAAAAAAACAAACAAACAAAAAACAGACAAACAAAAAACAAAACAACTATAGGGCCAGAATTCACACTTATATATGGCAATGAATTTTTCTCTGAAAGAAAAATATGTTCTCACTGTCACTCAATTTGGAAAGAGGTCAGTTCCAGGACAATAATTGAGGATTTGGAGAGGTGAGCTGTGGCTCAGAGGAGAAATGGTCTTCCTCCTCTCCATGGCACTCAGCATGGTCTGGCTGGTTGGTAGGGTCTAGATTCTGAAGCAGAGATGCTAGAGATTGCAATGGCAAAGTAGGTTTGCTGGGACAGCGCAAGC
Organism: Pongo abelii; assembly: GCF_028885655.2. Lineage (NCBI taxonomy): Eukaryota > Metazoa > Chordata > Mammalia > Primates > Hominidae > Pongo > Pongo abelii. The sequence goes on from NC_071988.2 coordinate 161,145,345, forward strand.
TGCTTCAGACTAATTACAATGGTGCAAGAGCCAGGTAGAGAGCTAACCTGGCCAGAGACTCCCAGAGAATATCTGGACTTGAGCCATAGTTACAAGTTATTTTCTGTTTTCCACTCCCTCCCTGAGCCTCCAGTGAAACCATGGTTTAAATTGTGTTATGAAGAATTAGTTAAAGGTTGTGCCCAAACGTGGCCACAATATTCAAACCATATGCCCTCGTGAACCTCATCCACCTTGCATGCTAGGATTTAGAGGGCCCAATGAATGATATCCCTGTTTCATGTCCATATGTGGAACCAACTGAGAGAGATGTGAAAGAGTAAGGCAACAGGAGAACAAAAACTATCACCTCTACTGCCATGAAAAGCAGTCGAACGATGTCGATTAGGTGTGTTAGCCAAGTGCGCTACCTGTCATTTCACCCGTGAATCGAACTTACCTGCCTCATTGCAGGCAGTAGTGGACAACCACATGGAAAAGCAGAGCAGATTGGGTACCCTGCAGACAGGCAATACTCAAAGAGAAAAGGAGGAAGAACCTGAGCGTGCTCAGCTCTTTCTCCCAAACTCTCCATTCAAATCCTTTGCTGCTCCTTTAGGGACCAGTAAGTGAAGGAGGTGGAGAAAGGCCAGGAATATTAGACATGGAGTCAGGGGAAAGGAAATTTCTCTGTTGCCCAAATGGTATGCAACAGTCAGTGTCAAGGCTAATAATTGCTGCTCAGGGCATATAAAAACATTGATTTCCTCAATACAGCTAATCCTGTTTATCTTCTTCACTCTATTATTCCTTTTTTCTCAGAACCTGGACAATAAGTCCACTTGCAGTACCAGCTGTAGGCCCAGGTGAGTGGTGGCCTCTGCCCTGGGCCCTGCACTTTAGACAGCCACACATATCACAAAGACACGTGTATTTGTTAAAGAACACATGAGTGTCTCTGGCACTTGGGATCCAGTGTTCAGTGCACTAGAACCCGGGCCCTAAATATCCATTCTTCTGACCAACAGTGTTCAGGCCCCAGGGCCCATTCTGTCCCCATTCTGCATCTCTTGTGCCATGTGCTTGAAACAACACAACTGCCTCTACATGCTGACAGATTGGCCGGGTACGGTGGCTCATGCCTGTTATCACAGCACTTTGGAAGGCCGAGGCAGGTGGGTCATGACATCAGGAGATCGAGACCATCCTGGCCAACATGGTGAAACCCTGTCTCTACTAAAAATACAAAAATTAGCTGGGCATGGTGGTGCACACCTGTAGTCCCAGCTACTCGGGAGGCTGAGGCAGGAGAATCACTTGAACCCAGGAGGTGGAGACTGCAGTGAGCCGAGATCACGCCACTGCACTCTAGCCTAGCAACAGAGCGAGACTCCGTCTCAAAAAAAAAAAAAAAAAAAGAATCCTGACAGATTTATGGGGTACTGCTGCTGACATTGGAGAGAGATGATGCTCTGTACTGTGGGGAGGATTTGAGTAACAAAAGTTCTTAAGTAAAAGAAAAGACAAATTAATTTACCTTTCAGATTTTTTTTCTCAACAGCATGAATGCAGTAAATTCTTTCACTAAAAAAGCATTGGTTCACAATAGAATAAAAATGTATTTGTCCTGCTTTTACTCATGTTTCAATGTGTGGCTCTGGAGCTATTCATGAATTGGTGTTTTATTTGCAGTAGTTGCAATGGCAGCTGAGAAACATTTTGAAATGAAAAAAATTCATTTTACTCTTATATATGAATATGTGTGAGTTATGTTCATTATCTAATGCTGCATGACAAAATCATCCTGTAACTTAGTGTCTTAAAACATCGATAATCATTTATCATCTCTCACCATTTCTGATCATCAGAAATTCAGGAGTTGTTTGGCTGCAATATTCTGGTTTTAGATGTCTCAGATGTCAACTAAGTCTATAGTTATCCGAAAGTTTGACTGAGGCTGGAAAATCTACTTCCAAAATGGCTCACTGACATATCTGGCAAGTTGGTGCTGGCTGTTGGCAGGAAGCCTCAGTTCCTCTCCGTGTGGGCCTCTCTTCTTGAGCTGCTTGAATGTTCTCGTTTCATGCTTGCCAGCTTCCCCCAGAGCAGGCAATCTCAGATTAAGAGAGAAGCTTCAATGAATTCTATTATCTTGATTTGGAGGTCATGCAGCATCTTTTCCACCATATTCTATTGGTCATACAGAACAGCCCTGATTCAATGTGTCAGTAGACTACACAATGGTATGAAAACCAGGAGGCAAGGACAATTGGAAGCCATCTTAGAAGCTGGTGTATTAGTCAGGGTTCTCTGCAGGCACAGAACTAATAGGATAGATGTATATATGAAGTGGAGTTTATTAAAGAGTTATCATTGACTCATGATCAGAAGATGAAGTCTCAACAATAGGCCACCTGCAAGCTGAGCAGCAAGGAAGTCAGTCAGAGTCCCGAAACCTCAAAAGTAAGGAAGCCAACAATGCAGCCTTCAGTCTGTGGCTAAAGGCCCCTGGAAAACCACTGGTGTAAGTCCAAGAGTCCAAAAGCTAAAGAACTTGGAGTCTGATGTTCAAGGGCAGGAAGCATCCAGCATGGGAGAAAGATGAAGTCCGGAAGACTCAGCAAGTCAAGTCCTTCCAACTTTTGCCTGCTTTATCCTAGCTGCGCTGGCAGCTGATTAGATGGTGCCCACCCAGATTGAGGGAAGGTCTGCCTCTCCCAGTCCACTGACTCAATGTTAATCTCCTTTGGCAACATCCTTACAGACACACCTAGAAGCAATACTCTGCATCCTTCAATCCAATCAAGTTGACACTCAGTGTTAACCATCATAGGCAGCTATTGCATAGGTTTAGATACAATATTAACCATGACAACATTAAAAAAAAATCTTTTTAGAGATGAGGTCTTGCTATATTGCCCAGCCTGGAATGCAGTGACTATTCACAAGTGCAATCATAATGCACTCAAATTTGAGGCATACAGCCTCAAATTCCTGGCCTCAAGTGATCCTCCATCTTCAGCCTACCAAGTAGCTGAGACTATAGGTGCACGCCACCATGCCTGGCCTGACATCAATTTTTTATATGGGAAAATAGATATTGAACACAATAATGCAAAATATTAGCTGGGCCTGGTGCATGGACCATAGTCTCTGGCACTCTAGAGGCTGAGGTAGGAGGATTGCTTGAGCCCTGGAGTTTGAGGGTGCAATGAGCTATGATTGTGCCACTGCACTCCAGCCTGAGTGACAGATCAAGACTCTGACTCTAAAACAACAACAATAATAATAATAAATAATTGATGATTTGCTCAAATGAACACCAGAAAACAAATATACAAAATATATGAATTATTATTGTCTTTATTATATCATTCCTGGGCTCAAGTGATCATCCCGCCTCATCCTCCCAAAGTGCTATGATTACAGGCGTGAGATTGCCCGTACCCAAATGCACTCAACCTCAAGTTTTATTTGTATATTTAATTTATAATTGTTGATTCAAATGTACTAAAAATTTTGTGTACTTTGAATGCAGTTACATTTTATTTTGAATCTTTTTTTTTTCTTTTTTTTTAGAAACAGGGTCTTGCTCTGTCACCCAGGGTAGAATGCAGTGGCACGATCTTGGCTCACTGCAACCTCTGCCTCCCGGGTTCGAGTGATTTTCATGCCTCAGCCTCCCGAGTAGCTGGGATTACAGGCGCCCGCCACCATGCCTGGCTTATTTTTGTATTTTTAGTAGAGATGGAGTTTCACCATATTGGCCAGGCTGGTCTCGATCTCCTGACCTCAGGTGATCCGCCCGCCTCAGCCTCCCAAAGTGCTGGGATTACAGGCATGAGCCACTGTGCCCAGCATTAGTTTTGAATCTTTTAGATCACGGTTATCATTAACATACAAATTTTGTTAAAATCTTGATTATAACAACATAATTGGCTGGGCACAGTGACTCGTGCCTGTAATCCTAACACCTTGGAAGGCTAAGGCAGGAGGATCGCTTGAGGCCAGGAGTTCAAGACCAGTCTAGGCAACACAGAGAGACCCCATCTCTATAAAAAATACAAAATATTGGCCGGGCATGGTGGCTCACGCCTGTAATCCCAGCACTTTGGGAGGCCGAGGTTGGCAGATCACGAGGTCAGGAGTTCGAGACCAGCCTGGCCAATATGGTGAAACCCTGTCTCTACTAAAAATATAAAAAATTAGCCGGGTGTGGTGGCACGTGCCTGTAATCCCAGCTACTCAAGATGCTGAGGCAGGAGAATCGCTTGAACACGGGAGGCGGAGGTTGCAGTGAGCCAAGATCATGCCACTGCACTCCAGCCTGTGTGACAGAGTGAGATTCCATCTCAAAAAAAAAAAAAAAAAAATTACCTGGGTATGTTGGCATGTGCCTGTAGTCTCTGCTTCTCAGGAAGCTGAGGCAGGAGGATTGCTTAAGCACAGGAGTTTGAGGCTACAGTCAGTGAGCTGTGATTGTGCCACTGCACTCCAGCCTGGGTGACAGAGCAAGACCCTGGCTCTAAATAAAATAATAAAAAATAATTGGTGATTTGCTTAAATGAACCTCATGAAATAAATACATACAAATTTATGAATTATTATTGTCATTATATCACTTATCAATAGACTACCCAGACAATAACAATTAGATGGCAAATGTGCAATAATAACTAAATTCAGTCATCTAATAATTTGCCAATTTTGGCCAGGCACAGTGGCTCACGCCTATAATCCCAGCACTTTGGGAGGCCGAGGCAGGCAGATCACTTGAGGTCAGGGCTTCGAGACCAGCCTGGCCAACATGAAGAAACCCCGTCTCTACTAAAAATACAAAATTAGCCTGTAATCCCAGCTACTCGGGAGGCTGAGGCAGAATTGCTTGAACCCAGTAGGCAGAGGTTGCAGTGAACTGAGATCGTGCCATTGCACTCCACTGGGCAACAAGAGCGAAACTCCGTCTCAAAAAAGAAAAAAAAAACCCACAGCTTTATATACATTTCAGTTTTATTGCTCTGAAGGTATATTTTCCATGGAAAGAGGGTAGATTTTATTAAACAGTCTGTTAGCTTGGTTTACATTTTACACATATATAGATAAATAGTATGTGGGCATATGTTTGAATTTTTTTTTTTTTTTTTTTTTGAGACGGAATCTTGCTCTCACCCAGGCTGTAGTGCAGTGGCATGATCTCGGCTCACTGCAACCTCTGCCTCCTGGGTTCAAGTGATTCTCCTGCCTCAGCCTCCCAAGTAACTGGGACTACAGGCCCCTGCCACCACGCTCAGCTAATTTTTTTGTATTTTTAGTAGAGATGAGGTTTCACCATGTTGATCAGGCTGGTCTTGAACTCCTGACCTAATGATCCACCTGCCTTGGCCTCGCAAAGTGCTGGGATTACAGGCATGAGCCACTGTACCTGGCATATTTGAATTCTTGAGCTGCTTACCTGACTTGCAGCCCTCCTGGGGTAAGGGATGGAGGATTAGAGCCTTTCCTGGTCAGTTTACCATGTGTGAACACTTATGGAGGGACAAGGCTAGGAGAAGAAATAGACCTATTATATGTTTTTGTGGCAAAATACAATCTGCACCATGGAATTTGCCCAATCACATATGTCTAAATTGAGGGGGCATAAGCCCCCACAATACCCAAGGAATTCTAGTCTGGCAGGCAGGGCATATCAGCAGGCGTCTCCTGGCAGGAAAATGTTATTCAGAGTTAGGTAAACGGCAGTATTGGGTGGTCTGTCTAGCTCCAATAGGACCCAGATCAATTATACAGGATGAAGACTCAGTCCAACCCCAGGGAAAGAAAAGTGGCAAAACTTAAGCATATAATGAATAGCCACATCCAATAAGTTTGTAGTCAGGAAAGATTCTACTTCCTGTAGAGGATCCTGGTGCCTAAAGCAGACACTGCAGTGAAAGTCTAGGGACATACAAGCTGTGCAAGCACAGAAGGTTATGAGAAGGATGAAACTTAGAGGGTGGGTACTAGGGTCCCAAAGCTAGCACAGGAATGCGGAAGTAGTGGAAGTACAGGGGTGCTAGTTGAATTAATCTCAGACACCACCTGTGGGTAAAAATAGGTTTTTGCTGAGGGCTGTCTCCAAAATTGGGGAGGCAGTGGTTACAGGGCTGGCTTTGGAAAAGCAGACTGTCAAGCTTCAATAGTTGCGTAGGAAGGAGCTATTTTTGAGTAGAAAGTCTTTCAGCATCCATCACACACAGCATCTGAATAACTCACTCACACAAAACCCTAGTTTTTGTTTTTGTTTTTTGAGACAGGGTCTTGCTCTGTTGCCCAGGCTAGAGTGCAGTGGTGCCATCATGGCTCACTGCAGCCTCAACCTCCCAGGCTCAAGAAATCCTTCCACCTTAGCCTACCATGTAGCTGGGACTAAAGGTGTGTGCCACCATGTCAGGTTAATTTTTTTATTTTTTGTAGTGTAATGATCTCACTACATGTCCAGGCTGGACTTGAATTCTTGAGTTCAAGAGATTCTCCCACCTCAGCTACCCAAAGTGCTGGGATTACAGGTGTCAGCCACCACAGCCAAAACATTAGTTTTAAGCAGAAACAAATTCTGGTTTGTGTTTTTAAAATACTTTTTTTTTTTTTTAATACTCAGGTTGCTGAATGACAGTATGCTTCAGTGGTACTATTTTAGGAGTTCCATGTATCTTAATGTATTTAATGCTCACAACAACCCCATAAAACAGGTATTACTATCATCCTCATCTTACAAAAGAAGAAGACACTTAAGGCCGGGCACGGTGTCTCATGCCTGTAATCCCAGCACTTTGGGAGGCTGAGGCGGGAGGATCACAAGGTCAGGAGTTTCAGACCAGCCTGGCCAATATGGTGAAAGGCCATCTCTACTAAAAATACAAAAATTAGCCGGACGTGGTGGAGGGCGCCTGTAGTCCCAGCTACACGGGAGGCTGAGGCAGGAGTATCTCTTGAACCCAGGAGGCGGAGGTTGCAGTGAGCCGAGATAGTGCCACCACTGCTCTCCAGCCTGGGCAACAGAGTGAAACTCCGTCTCAAAAAAAAAAAAAAAAAAAAGACACTTACCTGTTGAGTAAGGTCCCGTAACTAGCAAGTAATAGAATTAACATTTGAATGTGGGCAAGTTGGTACCACACCTTGAGATCTTAACTACTATTCTTTTTTCTTTTTTTTTTTTTGAGACAGAGTTTTGCTCTTGTTGCCTAGGCTGGAGTGCAATGGTGCAATCTCGGCTCACCGCAACCTCCACCTCCCAGATTCAAGCAATTCTCCTGCCTCAGCCTCCAGAGTAGCTGGGATTACAGGCATGCACCACCACGCCCGGCTAATTTTGTATTTTTAGTGGAGATGGGGTTTCTCCATGTTGGTCAGGCTGGTCTCGATCTCCCGACCTCAGGTGATCTGCCCACCTCGGCTTCCCAAAGTGCTGGGATTACAGGTGTGAACCACCGTGCCCGGCCTCTTAACCACTATTCTAAATCCCTCTTTAAGGAGAGGCTGGTGGATTCAGCAGTGGGAAGAATCACAGAGAATGATTGATTATGCCTCCCAACAAATTTGCCTTATTAGAAAAAAGGCCTCCAATAAACAGAAGGGAAGTATCTTTCACATAAAAACTCCAAGTGTAAAATACCTCTCACGTAGCAGCACTTGAAGAATCTGGGATGCTAACACAATGTACAGTACTCTTTCTGTCCTGGCCACTAGGGGGAAGAGTGGAATGTCAAAGAATTTAAATCTCGTCCACAGATTCACGATAGTTGATAACTGGTTTTAGTTCTTTCCCTATACCAGAATATAAAAGTTCTTCTGTATTTTTTGCTTGTGAGAGATCATTTCAGATAAATTTATTAAGCATCCATAAACATTTTTCTCTAGTTTCTTTTTAGAAATAAATGGATTATGCTGAGGGAAAGAAGGCAGACAAGAAATCTATACTGCATGATTCCATTTATATGAAATGTCCAGAAAAGACAAATCTATAAAGACAAAAAAAAGATGAGTAATTGCCTAGAGTAGGGCTCAAGAGAACAGGGGTTCATAGTAAATGTGTATGAGGGATCTTACTGAGTGACGAAAATATTCTAAACTGACATGGTGATGGCTACACATGTAAAATAGAATAAATGTACTAAAAATTATTGAATTGTACACTTGAAACAGTGAACTATATATAATATGTAAAATAAGCCTCAACAAAGTTGTTAAAAAACAAGAAATGTGCCGGGCACAGTGGCTCACACCTGTAATCCCAGCACTTTGGGAGGCCAAGGCAGGTGGATCACCTGAGGTCAGGAGTTTGAGACCAGCCTCAACATGGAGAAATCCCATCTCTACTAAAAATACAAAAAATTAGCTGGGCGTGGTGGCGGGCACCTGTAGTCCCAGCTACTCGGGAGGCTGAGGCAGGAGAATTGCTTGAACCCGGGAGGCGGAGGTTGCAGTGAGCCGAGATTGCACCATTGCACTCCAGCCTGGGCAACAAGAGTAAAACTCCGTCTCAAAAAAAACCACAAAAAAACAAAAAAACAAGAAACGTATTATTCTTCGACTCAAACAAAAACCTATTTATTCAAAAAGTTTGAAAATATGTTTAATAGATACATAAAACTGTCTAGAGGGATAACAGTGACTAACTCAGGAATGCTGTTGTGGGGGAAACTGGGAAAATTTTTATACTATATGTCTTTCTACATGATTATTTTGACGATAAAGAAAAATTTTAAAATGTAATAAAAAACTAATTTTTAATAGATGGGAAATTAAGATGTGTAAAAGGCAATGAGATTTATAGGTATTACCTTTGGATGGTAGAATATGGCTTATATTTTTTGTCTTTCTAGGTTTCTTTCTTTTCCAATTTAATGTATTTTTTTACTTTTAAATTTTTAAATTGACACATAATAATTACATACTTACGGGATACATAGTGATGTTGTGACACATATGTGTATAGCGATCAGATCAGCGTAGTTAGCATATCATCTCAAACACTTATAATTTCGTGTTGGAACATTCAATACCCTCCAGCTAGCTACTTGAAACTGTATAATATATAACTATTAACTATAGTCATCCTACAGCGCTACAGGAAAATACGGAAGGCTTCACGAATTTGCATGTCATTCATGCTAATCTTCTCTGTATCATTCCGATTTTAGTGTTTGTGCTGCTGAAGTGAGTACATTTGCCAATTTAAAAATGATTATATATTACTTTTCCAACAAAAACTGAATGGGTTTAATTTAAAATAAAAGGCCAGGAAACATCTGAAGGTATTTGTTTTCTTTTTTGTTTGAAACAGTCTCGCTCTGTCACCCAGGCTGGAGTGCAGTGGCACAATCATGGCTCACTGCAGCCTCGACTTCCCAGGCTCAAGCAATCCTCCCACCTTAGCCTCCCCAGTAGCTGGGATTACAGGTGCCCACCACAAAGCCCCGTTAATTTTTGTATTTTTTGTACAGGTTTTCATCATGTTGCCCAGGCTGGTCTCGAACTCTTAGGCTTAAGTGATCTGCCTACCTTGACCTCCCGAAGTATTGGGATTACAGGCATGAGCTACCACGCCCAGCCTTGAATCTTTTTTTTTTTTGAGACGGAGTCTTGCCTTGTATCATTTTTATTTATTTTTTATTTTTTATTTTTGAGACAGAGTCCCTCTCTGTTGCCAGACTGGAGTGCAGTGGCGCAATCTCGGCTCACTACAACCTCCGACTCCCTGGTTCAAGTGATTCTCCTGCCTCAGCCTCCTGAGTAGCTGGGATTACAGGCGCGCGCCACCAGGCCCAGCTAAATTTTGTATTTTGAGTAGAGACAGGGTTTCACCATGTTGGCCAGGATGGTCTAGATCTCCTGACCTCGTGATCTGCCCGCCTCGGCCTCCCAAAGTGCTGGGATTACAGGCATGAGCCACCGCGCCCGGCCTGTATCATTTTTAAAAAGTCAACTTTAGCATAATATTTATGGTATTTCATAGATAACAGAACTTTTTTTTGTTTGTTTTTGAGGGGGAGTCTTGATTTGTCACCCAGGCTGGAGTGCAGTGGTGAGATCTCAGCTCACTGCAACCTGCGCCTCGCAGGTTCAAGCGATTCTTGTGCCTCAGCCTCCAGAGTAGCTGGACTACATGCACCACCACACATGGCTAATTTTTGTATTTTTAGTAGAAACTGGGTTTCACCATGTTGCCCAGGCTGGTCTCTAATTCCTGAGCTCAAAGGGATCCCCCTGCCTCGGCCTCACAGGTGTGAGCCACCTGCCCAGCCAACAATAGGACCTTTTTTTTTTTTTTTAGCTCAAGAAAGACCTGTGGCTTAGACACTTAAAACAAAAAGAAGTAACATCTACTGGCCTTTAATTTTGAATGCAGTCTAGTGAAGCTGGAGGGTATTTCTTTCCTTCTTTTTTTTTTTCTGAGACAGGATCTCACTCTGTTCCCCAAGCTGGAGTGCAGTGGTCTGATCACAGCTCACTGTAGCCTCAACCTCCCAAGCTCAAGCGATCCTCCCACCTCAGCTTCTGGAGTAGCTGGGACTATAGGTGCGTGCCAACACGCCCGGTTAAGTTTTTGCATTTCTTGTAGAGATGGGGTTTTGCCATATTGCCCAGGCTGATCTCGAACTCCTGGGCTCAAGTGATTCACCCACCTGGGCCTCTCAAAGTGCTGGGATTGCAGGCATGAGCCACTGCACCCAGCCAGATATTTCTTTTCTGATTTTCATTTGCATCTACAAATTTATATAGGATGGGAGGGAAAAAAATTCATGAGATTAGAAATTGGGATCTTTCTTTTAAGATTCAAGTTCATCAGCACATATCTGATGACAAATGTGGCCATAGAGAGCCTGGTAGGAACAAGACAGTTAAAATGATAATGGGGGTGGAGTAGGGGTGAAATACCCAACAGGAAATTTACTATAAGGGCGGAGCTATCTGAATGGATGACCCAGACCTTTCTGCAGGACCTGAATCATTGAAGGCAGATGTTATCTTGAGGTGCAATGTGTAGTTGAACTAGAAATTTCTCCCTACTTAGATACGATACAACGTCTTGAAGAAAATGTCTGTATTTGAAGAGTTTGAAGTGCTGTACTGAGAAAGCCACTTCTAAGAGTGACACTGGAGCAAGTACCCGGAAGAAACACTGAGCCCCAGCTGCACTGGCAGAGACCTGTTTCAGTTGCCCTAGAAACAAAGAGCAGAGCACCAGTGTTAAGGAAGGAGGGTGCCCAGCGCAGTGGCTCACGCCTGTAATCCCAGCACTTTGGGAGGCCGAGGCAGGTGGATCACAAGGTCAGGAGTTTGAGACCATCCTGGCTAACACACTGAAACCCCGTCTCTACTAAAAATACAAAAAATTAGCCAGGTGTGGTGGCGGGTGCCTGTAGTCCCAGCTACTCGGGAGGCTGAGGCAGGAGGATGGCGTGAACCCAGGAGGCGGAGCTTGCAGTGAGCCGAGATTGGTCCACTGCATTCCAGCCTGGGTGACAGAGCGAGACTCCATCTCAAAAAAAAAAAAAAAAAAAAAGTAAGAGAAAAAAGGAAGGAGAGTGTCCGTGTTCTTGGCATCTTGAACAAAGAACTGGGCAAAGTGCACAAAACAAGGAAGAAATGAAGGATTTATTGAAAATGAAAGTACACTACACAGTGTGGGAGGAGGCCCGAGCATAGGGGCTCAAGGGCCCCATTACAGAATTTTTGGGAGTTGAAATACCCTCTACTTGGGGTACACCCTATGTAAATGGAGAGGATGAAGTAAAGTTACAAAGTCTTCTACTTGGCCTACGCTCTACGGAGAGGATATTTCCTGTCATAGCTGAAGTGTGAATGGGCCTTATGTTCCCTGCCTCCAGACCTTGTTTTCCTGCCTCATCTCCCCACTAAGAGATGTGATCCTCATAAATCTTTATAGGAAGCAGAGAGACGGGCGGTCTTTTTTCTGTAAGTGCTTCATGCTGACTTGGGGCACAGTCCCTACCTATTGGGGATCACAGAACTCTCGCCCTGTTCTGTCTAGTAGAGACAGGGTAGCTTCCTGATGACCAGGGGTGGTGTCTTCACCTGGAACTGGCTGGAACCTTTGTTGCATGATCATCTGGAGCTTGATGGTCTCTAGGCAAGAGGAAATGAATTTGGTTAAAAGATTTAATGGGAACCTCAATGGGTAGATACCCATGCTGTCAAGAATGTTTGTTACAGACATCTGCAGAAGAAAAGACAAAACCTGATGTGTTCTAGGATTCATGTGTTTCCTTAAAGTCTTAGCACAACCAACTTTATTTTGGTTTGGTCTGTTGGGGCCTAGTGCATGAGCTTAGTCCAAAATGATGGCCTCCCAGAATTTTGTTTACCAAAATTCCCCCTTCTCACCTAAGTGAAGAATGTGACCAAAAGTTAAGACCTTAGTGCCACTCTCAGTTACCATCATTTTGTGTTTCCAGTCGCAGCATGTCATTTGTAGGTTACAGTGTCCTCATGGTTGCACATTTCTTTCAGCTCCAGTTACTCCAATTGAAGAGAGACCATATGACATTCTAGAGACAGCTGCATGCAGCATTTAAAACCTTTGAGAGAAAACAGCTCACCGGGGAGACTATTATTATGACTATTGGGAGGATAATAGCAAGAGTTTGGAGTATGCTCCTTACCCAACGTCCCCCAAAAACCAAACCTCCTAAAATCAAATAGATCAAAGAATGAGCTAAAGAGTTTACTCACTTAACTAGGCAGTCTCTTTGTTAATCCCCTACCACTGAATTTTTATAATCTTCATTTGATGTATTTCTCCATAGGCCAAAAGTGCCAGCAGCTGCAGATACTTCCTTGTTCAGCCAATTCTATGGTAACTTTCACAAAATAATTTAAAGTTTATTGTGTAACTGTAGCCTTTACAGTAGAATTTGCTACAGAGCCTATCATGAGGGATACATTTCTTTTTTTTTTTTTTTTTTTTTTTTGAGACAGAGTTTCACTCTACTGCCCAGGCTGGAGTGCAGTGGCACAATGATCTTGGCTCACTGCAACCTCTGCCTCCCCAGTTCAAGTGATTCTCCTGCCTCAGCCTCCCGAGTAGCTGAGATTACAGGCATCCACCACCACGCCCGGCTAATTTTTGTATTTTTAGTACAGATGGGGTTTCACCATATTGGCCAGGCTGGTCTTTAACCCCTGACCTCAGCCTCGCAAAGTGCTGGGATCTGCACTGCCTCGGTCTCGCAAAGTGCTGGGATTACAGGCATGAGCCACCGCACCCGGCCTGAGGAATGTATCTCTAATCATTGCTTCTTTTACTTTAAACCACGGAAAAAGCACCTAACGAATGATGCCCTTTTAGAAGAGTGAAGGCCTCCTGGCAGTGTTTTCTTTAACCCATGATGTGGGTTAAGAGGAATGAATAAATGTTTTATTTTTGACTGATTATGAGGCAACATATGTATCATTAAAGTTTCTTACCTACATTGGGCCTTCATCTTTTATCTATCAAAGTACAAGGGTATCCATGTATAAGGCTGGCTGCAAACTCCTTCACAATAAAAGTACACCACATTAATGCACATAACAGATCCCTTTTCTACTTCTATTGTTCATAGAGGCATAAGAAAAAATATTCAAAGATAAGAGTTTCATGAAGTAGAAGTCTTAATCTGTGAATTAGGGAAAAACTGTTCATATCAAGGATGTCATCTGCTTCTGGGGAGACATTTCCCTGGTCAGCTTTACCTCAAGTGTTCCAATGGATGCATAGCTCCAAAAGTGTGGGGGGACCCAGGACCCTTCTCAGTTGTGAGACCATAAACCCAAAGCCCAAGGTTCTGAAGTTTTGTTGTAGTGTGGATGACAAGGACAGTCTTTCTCTGATGTTTCCAGAAGATCCAAACCATAAAAAAGTTTTTTTTCACCTGGTGAAAATACACTGTAGCATAATAGTCTACTGTTATAACATCAGCCCTCTTGCATGGGAAAGCTTTTATACAACCAGAAAACATACATTGAAAATAACAATTGAATGAAATCCCTTTATAAAATGTTTAAATGGCCCACCAGGTGACCAAATGTACGTGAAACTTTATCTTCCCAGGAATATGGAACCACGCTTTGGTTATAAAATGTTTTAAACAATTTCAGTATCAGCTGGTTTAATATGAAAATCTGACAGTATTTTCTTGGTATTTAATTAATTTTTGTTCTACTCGGGTTAGTAGCTTTATACAAGGAAATTTGGTTATTTCTATGGTTTACAATAACAATTTAATAACCATAATTATAATTGATAGCACATACTACTTTAGAAATCCCATATAATTTTGGAACATATATTAGTAATATTCACAAAAATAAAACCTAAAGAAGACTGAACATCATTTTGGCAATCCCATGTACCTAACATGTCAGAAAATCCTGTTTACCTCTTTTCTGAATGTTTTCACGACCCTCTTATCCATCCAAAAAGTCAGGGATTAGGAAAGACAACTTTGAAACTGAAGTTTGATTTTAGAATTCCAGATTACCATAAATTATTTATTTTGCCAAAGTGACTCAAAAATTTAAAACTAGTAAAAACCTTTTATAACCTTTTACAAAAAAAAAAAAGCCACATTCAGCTGTTCTTACACATCTTGCAGGTAAAACTGTTTCTTTTTTTTTTTTTTTTTTGAGACGGAGTCTCGCTCTGTTGCCCAGGCTGGAGTGCAGTGGCGCTATCTCGGCTCACTGCAAGCTCCACCTCCCGGGTTCACGCTATTCTCCTGCCTCAGCCTCCCGAGTAGCTGAGACTACAGGCGCCCGCCACCACGCCCGGCTAATTTTTTTGTATTTTTAGTAGAGACGGGGTTTCACCGTGTTAGCCAGGATGGTCTCGATCTCCTGACCTCGTGATCTGCCCTCCTCGGCCTCCCAAAGTGCTGGGATTACAGGCAGGAGCCACCGCACCCAGCCTGTAAAACTGTTTCTAGTAGTCTTAATTGCATGTTACAGTGGCAACTCTTAGCAATTTTAACTTTAATGTAAAACCTGGTAAGTTATGTTCTGATAAGATTTGACTATTTTCAGCATAGCTAGGAGCGTGGCCAACTCCACACACCCCCAGCCCTTACCTAGCTGGAAAGCAGGCAAGTTAAACAATTTTCAAAAGCCAAAGAAGCAATTTATGACCTTAAAGCATTTAGCAAACCTAATATTTGAATATAACTTAGACCACATGTTTACATTTTGAAGATATTGTATTTTACCAATAATCTTTAAAACCATCTTTATTTCCCAAAGATTTCTAAAGTCATGTGAACTAAAAGGCATTACACTTTCTAGTTTTCTGACAAAATATTTGATTTAAGCTCTTCTTCTTATTAAACCAATTAATTGAAAACTTTACACAGGAGATAAACAGTGACTTTTACCTTATATTTAACTAGTTTGCACAGAGAGAAGGAGACCAGAGAGAGACTGACTGGTAAGAAATTCTTACCCTTTTGCCAGCATGCCAGGTTTCTGGGTTCTCTCTCCCTGAGCAGCCCTGGCGACCCTGCTTGACCGTATGCAAAGAGACACATTGCTATGAATTAAGAATATTCATAGATAGTTTACAAA
Source organism: Pongo abelii (assembly GCF_028885655.2). Lineage (NCBI taxonomy): Eukaryota > Metazoa > Chordata > Mammalia > Primates > Hominidae > Pongo > Pongo abelii. Next base: position 161,160,924 of record NC_071988.2, read on the forward strand.
TTTTGGAGAAACTAAAAAGAGAGAAATATGACTCAAATTCTATTTGTGAGAGTATATTCAACAAACTTAAAACATCCAAAACATTAGTTGAAGGATAGAAAGCTGGTGTGCTCCATTAATTCCTGCAGGCCCGACAAAGGTAGCTTGGGAATTCCAGATAAATGGAACTAATGATGACTTGCTAGAAATGCATAGGAAACAAAATAACTATTCACAGAACCAAAGGAAAGCCTTCCACTAGAAACTAAAAAGCATCATGGTTTTATATATATTGATACACAACCAGTCAGAGGTGAATAAGCAGCAAATGAACAGGCCGGGCGCGGTGGCTCATGCCTGTAATCCTAGCACTTTGGGAGGCTGACGCGGGCGGATCATGAGGTCAGGAGTTTGAGACTAGCCTGGCCAACATAATGAAACCCCATCTCTACTAAAAATACAAAAAAAAAAATTAACTGGGCATGGTGGTGGGCACCTGTAATCCCAGCTACTTGGGAGGCTGAGGCAGGAGAATCGCTTGAACCTGGGAGGCAGAGGTTGCAGTGAGCCAAGATCGTGCCACTGTACTCCAGCCAGGGTGACAGTGCGAGACTCTGTCTCAAAAAAAAAAAAAAAAAAAAGAAGAAGTAAAAACAAACAGGAAACCAACCTTAAATTTTCCTACTCAATTTACCTTAGAGGTTACAGTGCTACCTAGGGCCCCAAAAAATCCACATAATGAATATTTTGCTCCTGATACACAAATATTTTATACATTCTGTGAAATCAAGAAATCCACTTTAGGCACATGACCAATAAGTACTCTAGGCACTATCCACACAAAACAGTAAACATAGTGTGAAGCAATGCAAGCATGTATGTGAAATTTGGCTTTACACTAAATCCAGTTTCATGCTTAACTATATTAAAAAAAGAATTGCCGGCTGGGCTTGGTGGCTCACGCCTGTAATCCCAGCACTTTGAGAGGCAGAGGCAGGTGAATCACCTGAGGTCAGGAGTTCGAGACCAGCCTGGCTAACATGGTGAAACTCTGTTTCTACTAAAAATACAAAAAATTAGCTGGGCGTGGTAGCGAGTGCGTGTAATCCTAGCTACTCGGGAGGCTGAGGCAGGGGAATCGCTTGAACCTGGGAGGCAGAGATTGCAGTGAGATCACGCCATTGCACTCCAGCTTGGGTAACAAGAGTGGAACTCTGTCTCAAATAGAAGAAAAAAAAAAAAAGAATTGCCAAACTGCCAATGCATTTTTTTTATAATACTTCTTATTTGACTTTAATCAAGACTAAGAGCTTTAACTATGAAAATGTTAAATAGCCAAATGTCTCCAATTTTTTATCAGGTTTTAAAGAATATTTTATTATTTAAACTTTTTCCACATCTTTCTCCCCTACTTAACGGCTTCTTACTACATTGTTTCATAAATAACCTTTGCAGATCTGTAATTTGAACTAACTTTTAGATAACTTCTGAATTAGACAAAATTATTATTTTTTCCACTAATAACCGATTCTGGCACATATTGTATACAGAATTACGTGTTAACTAGAATTTTTATCCTTAGTAACCTAAAACTTTAGTGAAACCCTAAAAATCAAGAAATCCTGAACTATCAGATATGGACATTTGCAGATAAGAACAATTCCACAATTTCAGAAACATATTCCTATATTACAACCCTTTCTTAATTGGAAATGACTCAGATATTAAATAAGCATTGTTAGAAATACAAAATATGTTAGAAATAGATAATCAGTGCCACAAAGAAAAGTCAGCAGAGAGACAAAAGGTCTCTCAGCAAGGCAATCTTTACTTTCTGCAGAAAGGGTGCTCAATCACAGATGGAATAATGGCGAGAGCACACATGAACAAAGGAAAAGCAAGCATATTTATCCCTTATGCATTTGGGTCGACCTTACTGCTGTGCCCTGCATCCACTGACTGGAGCGGGACCTCACACTCTTAAACTGGTACCCGATTTGCTAATAGCTAAAACTTTCCTAAATAGGTAAGTGCAGGGAAGAACAAAGAAGTCGCTTACGAAAGGTTTAAGGAAGCAATAACAATTCCAAATAAGGAAGGGGCATAGGCTGTGAGCCGGAACGTGACTCTGAGCATGTCCAACAGTTGCGTAGGATAGGGCTTAACAAGAGTTATTAGCACAAAGCAAGGATGCTTGAAGAAAGTTAGTCTTTAAAAGAAACTATTATTTCTAACACTTATGATTTATGCTTTAACAAGAAGAGGAACTTTGAAGAGGAAACTTTTTACTTTCCACAAGCATTAAAAATAACTTTAAGATTTTAATTTATGGGCTGGGCGCGGTGGCTCACACCTGTAATCCCAGCACTTGGGGAGGCTGAGGCGGGCCGATCACGAGGTCAGGAGATCTAGACCATCCTGGCCAACATGGTGAAACCCTGTCTCTACTAAAAATACAAAAATTAGCTGGGCATGGTGGTGTGTGCCTATAATCCCAGCTACTCAGGAGGCTGAGACAAGAGAATCGCTTGAACCAGGGAGTCGGAGGTTGCGGTGAGCCGAGAGCATGATACTGCACTCCAGCCTGGCGACAGAGTGAGACTCCATCTCAAAAAAAAGATTTTAATTCACACAAAAAGTCTACCTAAAACATTTATCCCATTCACTGTACTTTATTTTTTACTGTTAACAGGGGAGACGTGAGACATCAATCAACATATGTAAAATGAACATTGGTTTGGACTCTGAGGTGAGGAGGGAGCTTGGGGGCTTTCAGATCACAGGCAGGTGGGAGGCAAACAGTTGCATTCTCCTGAGTTCCTGATTAGCCCTTCCCAAGGAAGCAATCAGATATGCATTTATCTCAGTGAGACTGAATAGAATGGGAGGCAGGCTCGCCCCAAGCAGCTCCCAGCTTGAATTAACACTGACATTTTAAAATATCTAGCAAAGACAAACATAAAATTCAGACAAAATGTATGCTGACAATTCTGAAGGCATTTCTATTTTTATTCCACCAATAACTTTAAAGCTAGCTTGTTTATTAAAGTTATACTTTGTTTGTTTGTTTGTTTGTTTATTTTGAGAGAGAGTCTTGCTCTGTCACCCAGGCTGGAGTGCAGTGGTGCCATCTCAGCTCACTGCCAGCTCCGCCTCCCGGGTTCATGCCATTCTCCTGCCTCAGCCTCCCCAGCAGCTCGGACACAGTTGCACGCCACCATGCCCGGCTAATTTTTTTTGTACTTTTAGTAGAGACGGGGTTTCACCATGTTAGCCAGGATGGTCTCGATCTCTTGACCTCGTGATCCGCCCACCTCGGCCTCCCAAAGTGCTGGGATTACAGGAGTGAGCCACCGCGCCCGGCCTAAAGTTATACTTTAAATCATGTGAACTTGAAAATTGCTTAGACCTATTTACTTAATTTATAAGTGCTTTTTTACTTATAAGCCAATTTTGGTAGACACAACATATAACAATAAGTGTACATACAAATAAACACATCTAGACATGCATACACACACATAAATGAAGATCCAGTAGCTTGGAACCTTAGCTATGAGATAGCAATACCAGCTTGCCCCAATAGATAATCCAGTGAAGGCTGTGAACCAAAATTTCAGTTAAAGCAGTTTCCATGGCAGCTTGATTTTTAAAGATCAAACCTTCCCAGACTCCAAAGAGCACTGGGGCCAAACCCTACCAAAGGAGGGTGTCACACATTAACCAGGCTCCCTGCTTAGAACCGCAGCACAAAAGCCTGGATACATGCAATGCCATTCCACTTTCCCTTTAGACAGTAAACTCCAGATTCCAAACAATGTTTGGGCCAGACAGCATTGCAATTGCGAGAGAAAATTCTAAGGAGGATTTAGTACTAGACCTCAGAGCCTCTGCTAAGAGCATCCCCTTTGAGCAGGTTGAGGTCCACAGGACCCACGGAGCATCCTCCTGTGGGGTCCAATCTTAGAGTGTCAGATGTCTGTGACCTTAGGTGGGCACTGGTACCACGTGCAGGTTTTCCCCTCCAAGGCCTACCTCCTAGTATGAACCTTATAAGAATAGCCATGAACTCTAATGAGAACAGGATGCCAGGTGGGCTTTTTGTCTTTAGCCAGGTAAGTACGTAAGGGAAGAACTTAGTATAAGAAAAGAAAGTTTAAGTCCCCTGAAACACGTGCGAGTTTGCTCTGAGCTGCAGGGATCAGGGACCGCCTGGATCCCCTTCCCCCTTCTGGGCAGTGCAATTATAAACCGCCGCTGAAAGACTGAAAAGAAAGAAAGGAAAAAAAGAAAAGAAAAAACACCCAGATTCCTTAAGCGAACTGTAAAAAGACCCTGTTCCCTTAAGCGAATCATGCAATGGCAGTTAGGCCATCCTCAACATGGAAGCCCCTCAGTTTCACTGACCACGGCCAGAAACCTGCAGCTGTCTCCATGTTTAGGCGCTGCCCACCAGGTGTCCCCAGTTGGAAAGGAAAAGAGAGAGAGCGCGCCCCTGTATGGAGCAGAAAGGAAAGGGAGTAAAATGAATCCCAAACTTTTCCGCTTACCTCTTCCTCCTGTCTGATTCGCCGAAATGTTAATGGTGGAGAGTGTCCCGGTTCTTGGCTTCCTGAACAAAGAATTGGACAAAACGCACAAACAAAGGAAGGAAGGAATGAAGGGTTTTATTGAAAACGAAAGTACACGCCATGGTGTGGGAGCGGGCCTGAGCATAGAGTCTCAAAGTCCCTGTTGCAGAATTTTTGGGAGTTGAAATACCCTCTACTTGGGGTGCGCCCTATGTAAATGGAGAGGATGAAGTACAGTTGCAAAGTCACTTACTTAGCCTACGCCCTATGGAGAGGATGTTTCCTGTCGTAGCTCAAGTGTGAATCCGTCTTATGTTCCCTGCCTCCAGACCCTATTTTCCTGCCTTACCAGGGCTAATGGAAATGTACCTTAGAATAGAAGAAGACTGTTGAAAACGAAGATTTTAGTCTATTTTGGTGTCTGCTTAGAATAGTGCCTGACATGTAGAAGGCACTCAATAAATACTTGTGGAATGATGAATAAATGAGAGGATGAATGTATGAGTGGGAACCCAGCCAAGCCCTTGACCTGTGGTTTTCTCTAGGTTTCAGCACCCCAGCAGCTCTCCTGGCAGGGAGGCAGAGCCCCCGGGGGCCACAGGGCAGGGCAGGCAAGATCTGGAAGTCAGTGATCGATGAGACTAGAAGGAGTTACCCATAAAAGGAAAACTTTACACTAACTCATCTAGAAAGTCAAGAGTGAGGGTGTTCTGTCACCCCACTGATGACCAGGAGTGATTTCACTGATCCTCCTGCTTCATGTGTGCCAATCTAGAGCCATGACTCCTGTCCAAGAGAGAGACCTTTCCACATACAAATAGAGAGAGTTCTAGACAGACCATATGCTGAGTTTCAGAAACAGAAATAATCATTTTGTGTGGTCCAGAAACACAGCTGTAATCCTGCTTAGAGTTGCTTTTTTTCTTCGTTTGCTTGTTTTGTTTTTTGGGGGACAGGTGTCAGGAAATAGCGTTTATAATAATGACATTAAAAATTTTCTTCTCTTAGGGCCAGGTGTGGTGGCTCATGCCTGTAATCCCAGCACTTTGGGAGGCCAAGGTGGGCAGATCATGAGGTCAGGCGTTCGAGACTGGCCTGGCCAACATAGTGAAACCCCATCTCTACTAAAAGTAACAACAATTAGCATGGTGACATGTTCCTGTAATCCCAGCTACTCAGGAGGCTGAGGCAGGAGAATCACTTGAATCCGGGAGGTGGAGGTTGCAGTGAGCCAAGATCGCGCCACTGCACTCCAGCCTAGCGACAGAGAGAGACTCTATCTCGAAAAAAAAAAAAAAAAAGGCAACTTTCCATGACTGAAAAGTAGTACAATGCAATCCAGATGGGTTAGCTGAGACTAAGAGCAGTCAATAAAATACTTGATTAATGGCATAAGAGTTGTCTCCAGGTAGTGGTGTTCTGATTACATATCTACATTTAAAACAAAATCTAGTTCATGTGAAAGCATGGACATGCTTTAGGCATTAGGCAGCAGTAACTGTAATAGGACCAATAAGGCAATGGACCAGTCCAAACATGTCCATACGCTGTGATTCATTATAGTTATGTTCAAAAGGGTTAGACCTCTAGATAGCACTGAAACTCAACCAGCAGAAACTCTCCAGTAACCAGAAACTCTAATTTTTTATTTGTTTGTTTTTTTAGATATGGGTCTCACAGTCACCCAGGCTAGATAGAGTGCAGTGACTCACTGCAGCCTCGAATTCTAGGCAATCCTCCAGGGAATACGAGCTTGCCCCAGTAGATAATCCAATGAAGGCTGTGAACCAAAATTTCAGTTAAAGCAGTTTCCATGGCAGTTCCATGGCTTCTCAAATTGCTGGGATTACAGGTCTAAGCCACTGTGCTCAGCCATGAAACTCCAATTAAAATAGTAGGCCGGGCACAGTGGCACATGCTTGTAATCCTAACACCTTGGGAGGCCAAGGCAGGAGGATTGTTTGGGCCCAGGAGTTCAAGACCAGCCTGGCAAACATCGCAAGACCCTGTCTCTACAAAAATTAAAATTAGCTGGGTGAGGTGGCACTCACCTTCATTCTTGTGAGGCTAAGGGTAGGAGGATTGCTTGAGCACAGGAGAGCGAGGCTGCAGTGAGCCGTGGTTGCGCAACAGCACTCAGCCTGGGCGACAGAGTGAGGCTTTGTCTCAAATAAAATAAAATAAAATAAAATAATTGTAGTAGTGTCCACAAGAATCACCTGCAGACCCCGAAGATCTTAGACTTTGAATATTCACCCTGACTGCGCCCTTTACCTAGAATCCCACTGATCTTAGATCAGTCTAAGTTCCCACCTCAATTTGACTACCCCTGCTCATCCTTCAAAACTCAGGTAAGATTTTCTCCTTAGCCAGGAGCCCTCTTTGAGCATAATTCACTTCCCCACTTCTCCTATAAGCCCCCATAGCATCTTTCAGATTTCTGTGTAGTTAACACATTACATGGCATATTTTGTTTGTCTTTCCCTCTGCCCAGAAGGTAATCTTCTCAGTCTATTCATGCACCTAGTAAAATGCAATTACCATAGTAGGCCGCTCAACAGATATACACTAAGAAATGTTATTCAGAGTCTTGAAAAGTAGTGAATTGGCTGGGCGTGATGGCTCACGCTGTAATCCCAGCACTTTGGGAGGCTGAGGCGGGCGGATCACCTGAGGTCAGGAGTTCAAAACCAGCCTGACCAACATGGTGAAACTCCGTCTCTACTAAAAATACAAATTTAGTTGGGTGTAGTGGGCGCCTGTAATCCCAGCTACTCAGGAGGCTGAGGCAGGAGAATCACTTGAACCCAGGAGGCGGAGGTTGCAGTGAGCTGAGATTGTGCCATTGCACTCCAGCCTGGGCAACAAGAGGGAAACTCCATCTCAAAAAGAAAAGGAAAGTAGTGAGTTAATTTGATAAAATAAAAGGAGCTTAGATAGCTCTATCTACAATAAGCTTTGATGCTACAAAATTTTCCACTGATCTTTAAGAGCTAAAAACTGAGAAGCAGCGTTCACTTTTCTTTCAGTTTCTTCTTTCCAGGAGGATACTAAGAAGTAATGATGCCTGTCTTTTTATGCTCAGAAAAATCTCAGATGAGGACAATCACCTTTATTTCTATTTTCAGCATGGGTTCTCGCTCGCTGTGTGGCTGTGAAAATGATTGACAGAAATTATAACCAGGTACCGACTGCTCTGTACTTTTTCTTTCTCTTCCAGGTTTGGGATGGCACATCCCTGATTCCCTCTTGACCACAAAATGTGAGGATCCAGCCTCAAATCTGCAACGCTTGTGTTTAAGAAAAAAAGTGTTTTTAAATTTCCATTTAACAGAAATACAGATGCAGAGCCATATAATCATCGGTCTTCAATCACTCAGCAAATCACAGAACAAGGAACAAATCCTAGAGGGGATGACAGGGAAGTTTTTGACCCTATAGCCCAGCAACCTCAACACGGAGCTGAAACCCTTTCCCACATTAATCGCAAGGTAAGCAAGTGACAGATTTTTACTTTTTAGTCCAATCTTTTTAATCAATTATAAAAGATGACAAATATACACCTCTCTTGGGATACTTTAGATAGGGCCTTATATAAGTATTATGTGTCCTAAAATCAGGCAGATCTTTCTTTATCCCCGTCACATATTTTACATTTCTGAAAGTAAAACAGGAAATTACTTCAAGAAAATGCCTGGAAGAAAAGCAAATATTTTCAAACTATTCAGAAGAATGGAATTTTTCAAAAATTAAAACTTGCCAAAGGGAGCCAGGCATGGTGGGTCACACCTGAAACCTCAGTACTTTGAGAGGCTGAGACAGGATGATCACTTGAGGCTAGCAGTTTGAGACTAGCCTGGGTAACATAGTGAGACCCTGTCTCTATAAAAAATAAAAAAATTAGCCGGGCCTGGTGGTGCATGTCTGCAGTCGTAGCCACTCCAAAGTCTGAGGTGGGAGGATCACTTGAGCCCAGCAGTTTGAGGCTGAAGTGAGCTATAATCACGCCACTGCACTCCAGCCTGGGCAAGAGAGCAATATCATCTCTTAAAAAAAGGTAACATAAAATAAAATAAAATACACTTGCCAAAGGGGGAAAAAAGCAAGTAATGTCTAATTATTTAAAGCCCAAAGAGAGAAAAAACAGCTGTTATTCCACTGTTATGCTATCATATTTGGCTGCCCCTTTCACTGGGTTATTATTATTGGTATCTGGGAATATACCCGGACCTTCTCTGATCTCCTGTGTCCTAACAGTCCAAAGGAGGGGGAGGGGGATAGCCAGCTGCTTCTCCTTGTCTCATTGTCTGGCCATGGGGAATGATTTGGCTGTCACTTGCAGCTCCTCTTCTGAGTCTGTAGTGACTGGGGAAGGGCCTAGGTGGTTTTATCTTTTCTAGATGCAGAGGATGCAACAGGGAACCACAAACGCCTTCCTGAAAATGTCATTTGTTTGTATTTTCTGGGTCTCTTACAGAATCTCTGAGACTCATGCAGAGGCAGAAAAGGATACTCTCTATCTCCCTATGACTTTTATTAAATCCTAAGGTTTTGAAATGTGGTAACTGGGACTCATTCTGATCTTAGTTGAATGAATTCTCATTACTGTGTTTCTTTTCCATGTTAAAGAAATATAATATTTGTGCTTCCTTAAAACTAAAATTACAACTGAAATTAGCGTAGTGAGTGGTTCACTTAGAGTGGAAGGTTTAAAGCACTGGAAGAGTTTATATTTACTAAAATTACTCACTTGGCCCGGTGCAATGGCTCACGCCTGTAATCCCAACACTTTGGGAGGCCGAAGCAGGTGGATCACCTGAGGTCAGAAGTGCGAGACCAGCCTGGGCAACATGGTGAAACCCTGTCTCTACTAAAAATACAAAAAAATTAGCCGGGCCTAGTGGCAGGCACCTGTAATCCTGGCTACTCAGGAGGCTGAGGCAGGAGAATCACTTGAACCCAGGAGGCAGAGGTTGCAGTGAGCTGAGATTGCGCCATTGCACTGCAGCCTGGGCGACAGAGCAAGACTCCTTCTCCAAAAAAAAAAAAAAAAAAATTACTCACAAATCTATAATTGCCTCCTCCTTCTACTTGACTTTACATTTTCCTGTATCCTGTGATTTATTGCAAGTTACTGCCAACACCTTTTGAAGTCCATATGGATAAATATTATAAGTAAATAACTAACATAAAACATTTCCTTTTTTTTTTTAGAGATGGGGTCTCTCTCTGTCACCCAGGCTGGAGTACAGTGGTGTGATTACAGCTTATGGCAGCTTCAACCTCCTGGGCTCAAGCTGTCTTCCTGCCTTAGGCTCCCAAGTAGCTGAGACCACAGGCACAGTCTACCATGCCAGACTAATTTTTTATTTTTTTATTTCTTTTTTTTTAGAAACAGAATCTCACTGTGTTGCCCAGGCTGGTCTCAAGCTCATGGGCTAAGTGATCCTCTTGCTTCAGCCTCCCAAAGTGCTGGGATTACATGCATGAGCCACCATGCCTGGCCTAAAACATTTTCTTAATCATCACTGTGTGCTTATGTGTTCTGGCACTGTTCTGTATGCTATGGAGAAAGGCTAATAAGATATTTTGGGTCCTTTATTCATTTATCTATTCTTTATGCTGAAGCCAATTGTTCAGAATATTTTGGGTCCTTGTGTAGATTGTAACCCAGAGACTCAGATAAGGAGTGATACCTTATTTATACTATTTATCCACAAGTCAGGCATTACGTTTGAAATGTTTTTCTAGTAGTACTAATGAGCTCGTGCTGCACCAACCACTTACTCCTTAGTGGCCTCCTCTTTGACTCATGCATACATTTTATAGAAGTCTTATAGTAGGGACTGTGGGTTTTGTTATTGAAACAAAACAGAGATAACTAGAACACACCGGTTTCTAATTCCCAAGCCTGGCCTGATTTCTATCATCCTCTAACCTGCTAATCACATCTCCACGAAGAAGGGAGCCAAGTGCAGAGAGGAACATGTTTCCCAGTTTTAATTGCAACAATTTATGTAACAGCATGTGACACCAAGCTCTAATAAACTAGCAAAGATCAAATCAACAAATACATAGCATGATATATGATGATAAATGATAAATATATAATGCAAGTTTATTTTATTTCTCTTGGGATAATGCTGAAAGGAAGAACAGAGACAATTAAAGGGAGAAAGTAATTTGTTTGCAAATATTAGGAACATCTTCTGAAAAGGCCAAGAGGCAGAAAGGAAACGGAGACTGTGGAAATGATCTATGAAAAATAAGGAAACAAAAGTGCCTGATGGACTTATAGACTGTAAATCAGCAAAGACATGATGGGTAATGAAGATCATTAAGACAGAACTAACTGGTGGAAAGTGCTCGGCCGGGCGCGGTAGCTCACGCCTGTAATCCCAGCACTTTGGGAGGCCAAGGCGGGCGGATCACGAGGTCAGGAGATCGAGACCATCCTGGCTAACACGGCGAAACCCCGTCTCTACTAAAAATACAAAAAACTAGCTGGGTGTGGTGGCAGGCGCCTGTAGTCCCAGCTACTCAAGAGGCTGAGGCAGGAGAATGGCATGAACCAGGGAGGCGGAGCTTGCAGTGAGCCGAGATTGCACCATTGCACTCCAGCCTGGGCGACAGAGCGAGAGCGAGACTCTGTCTCGAAGAAAAAAAAAAAAAAAAAGAAAGCGCTGGAACCTGCAGTCAATATCTTTAACTTTATTTAGAAGGGTGCTATAGAATTTTTGAGGCCTAATAGACCATAGAAGTGGCATTTGAGAAAAGGATTTTAAGATCCTTAAGAAAATAAACCATTTAGAATCAGCCAGATTGATAAGGAAGGGTAATGTTCTGTTTATGGCAGAAGAGCTATGAGAAGTTCAGAGAAAAAAACCAACAGTATAATTTAGTTATTAACTATAGGGGCAGGGGGCAGAAAATAAGACTCAGCATTCCTAAAAGATGAATTTGATGATCTGCCTTACTCTTCGGTAGGATTTATAGGCGTTGCAGCATTACAGTTTTTACATCATAGGCAGTGTCTGCCTTCACGGCGACCATGGGTTTCCAAGTCTCCTGGCAGCCGTTTAGCCTCAGAATAGGTCCCTTAATGACAGCACAAATTCTTTCTTCCATCCATTCTCACAGGTACAGTGGTAATCTCAACTTTTTAGAGTCAGAAGGAAACTCAGAAGACATACTAGTTCAACTTGCTCATTTTATAGGTTGGAGAGGATATATGATTTGTTCAAGGCCATACAGTTAGTTTAGTGCTGAAGGAGAGTAAAACCCAGGCTTACAAGTTCTCAATAGTGTTGCCAAATGTATTTGTTTCTATTTCAAATATGCCAAATGTATGTTTATCCTATTTTGAAAGGACCAGTTAGCCAATTATTCCTCTAGTTTTTGGAAAAATGATAAAGTGACATGTTAAACATAAAACAGTGAATTATACCACTTTTTTTTTTTAAATTTAAAAAAATAGAGGTCGGGCATGGTGGCTTATGCCTGTAATCCCAGCACTTTGGGAACCCGAGGTGGGTGAATCACTTGAAGTCAGGAGTTTGCAACCATCCTGGCCAACATGGTGAAACCCCGTCTCTACTAAAAAATACAAAAATTAGCTGGGCGTGGTGGCAGGCACCTGTAATCCCAGCTACTTGGGAGGCTAAGGCAGGAGAATCACTTGAACCTGGGGGACGGAGGTTGCAGTGAGCCGAGATCACACCACTGCATTCCAGCCTGGGCAAGAGAGTGGGACTTGCCTCAAAAAAAAAAAGAGACGGGTCTCACTCTGTTGTCCAGGCTGGTCTTGAACTCCTGGGCTCAGGTTATCCACCTGCCTTGGCCTCCCAAAGTGCTGAGATTATAGGCATGAGCCACTGCACTCCTGCCTTTTTCTTTTCTTTTCTTTTTTCTTTCTTTTTTTTTTTTTTAATTTTTCTGAGACAGATTCTCACTCCCTTGCCTAGGATGGAGTGCAGTGGCATGATTACAGGCGTGAGCCATCATACCCAGCTTTATCTCACTTTTTTTTTGAGACAAAGTTTTAATCTTGTCGCCCAGGCTGGAGTGCAATGGCGTGTTCTCGGCTCACTGCAACCTCCGCCTCTCGGGTTCAAGAAATTCTCCTGCCTCAGCCTCCTGAGTAGCTGGGGTTACAGGCACCTGCCACCATGCCCGGCTAATTTTGTATTTTTAGTAGAGACAGGGTTTCACCATGTTGGCCAGGCTGGTCTCAAACTCCTGACCTCAGGTGATCTGCCTGCCTCAGCCTCCCAAAGTGCTGGGATTACAGGCATCAGCCACCGCTCCTGGCCTACCTTACTTTTATCTAACATTTTTATTTCAAAATATTTCAGACATACAGAAAAAGATATAGTATAATAAATACACATGTACATACCACCTTGCTTGAAAATATCCTAACATTTTGCCATTTTTTTGCTTCACATCCTTCAAAACAAATAATACAATAAAAATACAGGCAAAGTTTCCTGTATCCCCATCTCATTCCACTCTCTCCCTTCCTCCTCAGAGGTAACGGCTATCCTAAAATACATATCATCTCCCTTCATATTTTTATACTTTTTATAATACATATAGGTATCTACAAACAGCAGATAACATTTTTCTTATTTTTAAGTATATGGCATCATACTCTACACATCCTTTTAGAATTTGCTTTTTCCATTCAACATTATACTTTTGAGATTTATCCATGTTGATACATGTAGTTGTATTTCTTCTGTTTTCACTGATATATAGTATTCCCATTCTTTCTTTTTTTCCTACTGATTTTCTGCTTACAAAAATAAAAATATATAAACCTCAAATTTTTTGATTCATTATTGTTATAATCAGTAAGTAGAAAACTAAGTCACTTTGACATGAAGAGTCAGGTTTAAATGCCTGGGAAATAAGGAGGTGGAGGCTGCAGTGAGCCAAGAGCACGCCACTGCACTCCAGCCTGGGTCACAGAGGGAGACTCCATCTCAAAAAAAAAAGAAAAAAAAATACCTGGGAAATAATTTTTCAGAAACAGTGACGCTAAAGCAAAACTGAAATTGTAAGTCCTACATTTCAATGACACAATGAAAAATGTTAAGAAGCCATTGAAATGAAATTTTTAGAGTGTCAAACACAAGATTAACAATTATCTTTTGTTTAGAAAAAGACAAGGCAGAATATTATATTTGCATACCAGTTACCACAAAATTTAAGTGAAATCTATATGGTTCTTCTATCTCAGCAACAGAAAATTGCTTTTCTAAGCCTATTTATTAAAAACGACAAAAAACAAATTTTCTATAACCTCAAAAGTTTTATTTTAGTAGCTTCAACAAGAATAATTTTTATTACAGGTAATTACATTGGTTATAATGATTGCTATAGAAAGTTTGTTTACTCTAAGTTTAAATTATAAACTATGTGTCAGCACTGTCCTGGGTACAAGAAGAAAAAAAAACATAGAATAAAAATTATAGACTATGTTTGATCTAGGAGGTTGATTTTTCTTAGTAATGTTATAATTAAACCAAAAGTTTAGTGTAAAACATTAAACTTTTTCTTGTTAATTTAGATGTAAAATTAATATATAAGGCTTATATAATATATAAGAGTATTCTTTTTAAGTAAGTTGCCTTCCTAGAAAAATAAATAAATGACTTAAACACATAAAAATCCATGTAGAATCTGACTTTTCCAGGACACAGTTGTATCAACAAACCATAAATTATTTCTCCATTTTCTATTAATATTAATTTAGGTCTTTTTTTGTTTTTTTGAGTCGGAGTTTCACTCTTGTTGCCCCCGGCTGGAGTGCAATGGCACGATCTCGGCTCATCGCAACCCTGCCTCCCAGGTTCAAGCAGTTCCCCTGCCTCAGCCTCCCGAGTAGCTGGGATTACGGGCATGCACCACCACGCCCGGCTAACTTTGTATTTTCAGTAGAGACGAGGTTTCTCCATGTTGGACAGGCTGGTCTCGAACACCCAACCTCAGGTGATCCACCCGTCTCGGCCTCCCAAAGTGCTGGGATTACAGGCATGAGCCACGGCGCCCAGACTAATTTAGGTCATTTATAATTTTTTTGCTATTACAATGTTTTTGGTACTGTTCTGGTGCTTATCATCTTGAGCACATGTCAGAGTTTCTGTAGGGAACATACCTAAAAATGAAATGTTAGGTCATAGGGTATGAGTATCTTCATCTTTACTAGATATTGTCAAATTCCTTTTCAAATCAGCTCTACCAATAAGCACTATATATACAAATGCATTGCTTGGCATTGTTAGATTTTTGAAATTTTTGTAAAGATGATGGGTATAAAATGTTTACATATTACATATTACATTATTATTAATATTAAGTATTACATATTTTTTGTTTGCATTGTCCTGGTTACCAGTAAAGTTGAAGATCTTTTCATATATATGTATTAGCTATTCAGCATTCTTCTTCTATGAATTCTTATTCTTTGTGAATTTCTTTTTTTTTTTTTTTTTTTTTTAGTGATCTGAGATTAGAATTTATATCTGTCTGAGGCCAAAGTCTACAACTTTTTTTTTTTTTCCTTTTTTTTTTTTTTTTTTTTTTTAATTTATGAAGTATTTATTGATCGTTCTTGGGTGTTTCTCGGAGAGGGGGATATGGGAGGGTCATAGGATAATAGTGGAGAGAAGGTCAGGAGATAAACACATGAACAAAGGTCTCTGGTTTTCCTAGGCAGAGGTCCCTGCGGCCTTCTGCAGTGTTTGTGCCCCTGGGTACTTGAGATTAGGGAGTGGTGATGACTCTTAAAGAGCATGCTGCCTTCAAGCATCTGTTTAACAAAGCACATCTTGCACCGCCCTTAATCCATTTAACCCTGAGTTGACACAGCATATGTTTCAGAGAGCATGGGGCTGGGGGAAAGGCCATAGATCAACAGCATCCCAAGGCAGAAGAATTTCTCCTAGTCAGAACAAAATGGAGTCTCCTATGCCCACCCCTTTCTACACAGACACAGCAACAATCTGATCTCTCCTTCCTTTCCCCACACTTCCTCCCCTTCTCTTCAACAAAACCGCCATCGTCCTCATGGCCCGCTCCCGATGGTCGCTGTCTCTTTGGAGCTGTTGGGTACACCTCCCAGACAGGGCAGCCGGGCAGAGGCGCTCCTCACGTCCCAGACAGGGCGGCCGGGCAGAGGCGCTCCTCGCTTCCCAGACGGGGCCGCCCGGGCAGAGGCGCTCCTCTCCTCCCAGACGGGGCGGCCCGGGCAGAGGCGCTCCTCACTTCCCCGACGGGGCCGCCCAGGCAGAGGCGCTCCTCGCTTCCCAGAAGGGGCCGCCCGGGCAGAGGCGCTCCTCGCTTCCCAGACGGGGCCGCCCGGGCAGAGGCGCTCCTCGCTTCCCAGACGGGGCCGCCCGGGCAGAGGCGCTCCTCACTTCCTCCCAGACCGGGTGGCAGCCGGGCAGAGGGGCTCCTCACCTCCCAGACGGGGCGGCCGGGCAGAGGCGCTCCTCACCTCCCAGACGGGGCGGCCGGGCAGAGGCGCTCCTCACTTCCCAGACGGGGCGGCCGAGCAGAGGCGCTCCTCACTTCCCAGACCGTGTGGCAGCTGGGCAGAGGCGCTCCTCCCTTCCCAGATGGGGCAGCCAGGCAGAGGCGCTCCTCACTTCCTCCCAGACGGGGTGGCGGCCAGGCAGAGGCGCTCCTCACTTCCCAGAGGGGGCGGCCGGGCAGAGGTGCTCCTCACTTCCTCCCAGACGGGGTGGCAGCCGGGCAGAGGCACTCCTCACCTCCCAGACGGGGCGGCCGGGCAGAGGTGCTCCTCATCTCCCAGACGGGGCGGCCGGGCAGAGGTGCTCCTCATCTCCCAGACGGGGCGGCCGGGCAGAGGTGCTCCTCATCTCCTAGACGGGGCGGCCGGGCAGAGGTGCTCCTCATCTCCCAGACGGGGCAGCCGGGCAGAGGTGCTCCACACTTCCTCCCAGACGGGGTGACGGCCGGGCAGAGGCACTCCTCACCTCCCAGACGGGGCGGCCGGGCAGAGGCGCTCCTCACCTCCCAGATGGAGTGGTCAGGCAGAGGTGCTCCTCACTTCCCATATGTGGTGGCGGCCGGGCAGAGGCACTCCTCACTTCCCAGATGGGGCAGCCGGGCAGAGGCGCTCCTCACTTCCTCCCAGACGGGGTGGCGTCCAGGCAGAGGCACTCCTCACCTCCCAGACGGGGCAGCCGGGCAGAGGTGCTCCTCATCTCCCAGACGGGGCAGCCGGGCAGAGGTGCTCCTCACTTCCTCCCAGACGGGGTGGCAACCGGGCAGAGGCACTCCTCACCTCCCAGACGGGGCGGCCGGGCAGAGGCGCTCCTCACTTCCCATATGGGGTGGCGGCCGGGCAGAGGCGCTTCTCACTTCCTCCCAGACGGGGTGGCAGCCAGGCAGAGGCGCTCCTCACTTCCCAGACGGGGTGGCCGGGCAGAGGCGCTCCTCACTTCCCAGACGGGGTGGCCAGGCAGAGGCACTCCTCACCTCCCAGATGGGGCGGCCGGGCAGAGGCGCTCCTCACTTCCCATACGGGGTGGCAGCCGGGCAGAGGCGCTCCTCACTTCCCAGATGGGGCAGCCGGGCAGAGGCGCTCCTCACTTCCTCCCAGACGGGGTGGCGGCCAGGCAGAGGCGCTCCTCACTTCCCAGACGGGGCGGCCGCGCAGAGGCGCTCCTCACCTCCCAGACGGGGCGGCCGGGCAGAAGTGCTCCTCACTTCCTCCCAGACGGGGTGGCGGCTGGGCAGAGGTGCTCCTCACCTCCCAGACGGGGCGGCCGGGCAGAGGCACTCCTCCCTTCCCAGACGGAGTGGCCAGGCAGAGGCGCTCCTCACCTCCCAGAGTGGGCGGCCGGGCAGAGGCGCTCCTCACTTCCCAGAGTGGGCGGCCGGGCAGAGGCGCTCCTCACTTCCCATAGGGGGTGGCAGCCGGGCAGAGGCGCTCCTCACTTCCCAGATGGGGCAGCTGGGCAGAGGTGCTCCTCACTTCCTCCCAGACGGGGTGGTGGCCAGGCAGAGGCGCTCCTCACCTCTCAGACGGGGCGGCTGGGCAGAGGCGCTCCTCACCTCCCAGAAGGGGTGGCTGGGCAGAGGCGCTCCTCACTTCCCAGAGGGGGTGGCGGCCAGGCAGAGGCGCTCCTCACTTCCCAGATGGGACAACCGGGCAGAGGCGCTCCTCACTTCCTCCCAGACGGGGTGGCGGCCAGGCAGAGGCGCTCCTCACCTCCCAGACGGGGCGGCCGGGCAGAGGTGCTCCTCATCTCCCAGACGGGGCAGCCGGGCAGAGGCGCTCCTCACTTCCTCCCAGACGGCGTGGCAGCCGGGCAGAGGCGCTCCTCACATCCCAGAGGATGGGCGGCCGGGCAGAGGCGCTCCTCACTTCCCAGATAGGGCGGCCAGGCAGAGGGGCTCCTCACATCCCAGACGATGGGCGGCCAGGCAGAGATGCTCCTCACTTCCTAGACGGGGTGGCGGCGGGGCAGAGGCTGTAATCCCAGCACTTTAAGAGGCCAAGGCAGGAGGCTGGTAGGTGGAGGTTGCAGCGAGCCGAGATCACACCACTGCACTCCAGCCTGAGCACCATTGAGCGTTGAGTTAGCGAGACTCCGTCTGCAATCCCAGCACCTCGGGAGGCCGAGGCAGGCAGATCACTCGAGGCCAGCAGCTGGAGACCAGCCCGGTCAACACTGCGAAACCCCGTCTCCACCAAAAATACAAAAACCATCCAGGCGTGGCGGCGCGCGCCTGCAATCCCAGGCACTCGGCAGGCCGAGGCAGGAGAGTCACAGGAGCCCGAGGCAGGGAGGTTGCAGCGAGCCGAGATCATGGCAGCACAGTCCAGCTTCGATAACAGCGGGAGACCGAAAAAAGAAGGAGAGGGAGACCGAAGGGGAGGGGGAGGGGGAGAGGGAGAGGGAGAGGGAGAGGGAGAGGGAGAGGGAGAGGGAGAGGGAGAGGGAGAGGGAGAGGCTTGAATTTCTATTTAGAGTGTTTCTCTTTTTCTTGTCCATTGGTAGAAATTGTTCAAATATTCTGAATCTTAGTCCTAGTCCTTGCTAGTTTTATATCTTGCATATATCTTCTATCTATGGCTTATTTTTTCACTTTCATTATGGTGACTTTTGTTGTATAAAAGTTGTTTACCTGTATTCCCACCACTTTGGGAGGCCGAGGTGAGCGGATCACCTGAGATTGGGAGTTCGAGACCAGCCTGACCAACACAGAGAAACCCCGTCTCTACTAAAAATACAAAATTAGCTGGGCGTGCCTATAATCCCAGCTACTCGGGAGGCTGAGGCAGGAGAATTGCTTGAACCTGGGAAGTGGAGGTTGCGGTGAGCAGAGATCGCGCCATCGCACTCCAGCCTGGGCAACAAGAGTGAAACTCCATCTCAAAAAAAAAAAAAAAAAAAAGATTGTTCATATTAGTATACTCCAATTTATCAATTGGTTCCTTCCATTTTGTAATTTTGTGCCTTGAGATATCCCTTCTTATCTGAAGTCACAAAAGTATTTTCTTTAAAAAATTTTGGAATTTTTCTTTTCATTTTTTAATTGTTAATTCATTTGCGATTGTTTCTGCTTATATTATGAGGTAAGACGCTAACTTTGTTTTATTTTTCCATATGGGTACCCAGTAGTTTCCACATCACTTGCTGAAGAGCCCATCATTTCCTCTCTGGTTTGTAACCAGTCATATACTAATTTACATATATGTATGAGCATTTATCTCAGTTCCATATTCTTTTCTATTAGCTATTTTTTCTCTACCAACGATCTTAATTCTTAATAGCCTTATAAGTCTTTATATTTAGTAGGGTAAGTCACCCCCCTACACACACACTCTTTCCTTCAGTTTTATTTGTTTTTTGTTTTTTTTTCTTTTTTCTTTTGAGATGGAGTTTCGATCTTGTCACCCATGTTGGAGTGGAATGTTGCGAACTCAGCTCACCGCAATCTCCGCCTCCCAGGTTCAAGTGATTCTCCTGCCTCAGCCTCTCGAGTAGCTGGGATTACAGGTGCCTGCCACCATGCCCGGCTAATTTTGTATTTTTAGTAGAGACCAGCTTTCTCCATGTTGGTCAGGCTGGTCTTGAACTCCTGACCTCGGGTGATCCGCCCACCTCGGCTTCCCAAAGTTCTGGGATTACAGGCATGAGCCACCATCCCTGGCTTCTTCGGTTTTTAATGGTATATATTTTAGCCCTATATTTATATTAGACTTCAAACTATGAGAACTTGACTAGACAAAAAATTCATTCATGCGAAGACATTGCAGACAGTCCAGATGAAGGCCAACTGTGTGTGCTGACAAAAATATGAGAACCTCTGCCTCCAATTAATACTGAGTTGTGAGGAAACAGGAAATTGAACTGTAGGGAGAAGCAGGAAATATTACTGCAACCAAATAGCCAACAGGTAAAAGGGAGTTAAGATGGTCCTGGGACCCTGCTTCATTACCGTTGTTTTCCTGAATAAGTCTTTTGAAATGAGATATGATTGGATAAGAAAATTCTTTGCAAGAACTTATATAAGCTCTCATATAAACTCTATTCATGTATTTTATTTTAATTATTTTAGAGAGAAAGGTTTATTACAAGATGGCTGAGCAAGGAGACAGAAGATGGGCTCAAATCTGCCTCCCCTCCTCAGCTCACAAGCTCACAAGCAGTATATTTAAGGACAGTGGTTTTAGGAGCTCTCATATCAACTTTATTATACTGACTTGATTCCTGAGCAGGTTTAAAGGAATAATATAAGGATATTGAGTATTTGTCAACTTTCAGCTTAGGAGAAAGTTAGTCACTCTTATATGAAGAGTCAGGTTTGAATACTTGGGAAACAATCTCTTCATGAACAGTGAAGCTAAAATAATGTGAGGTGGCACATGTAATTGCACTGGAATCTGCCTGCAGCTACAGTTCTCATGTAAACTGATTAATGTGATGATGCTTGTTCCAAAGCTGAAAAGGCTTCCCAGAGCGCTGCTGAACCCCAGTCCTACATTTGGCCTCTCTAGTTTGTTAACAAAGATTTGAAGGACAGCAGTCTAGATGGAAACCTGAGCAAGATATCAATAAATAGAATGCTCCTTCCTCACCTCCCCACCAGTACCCCCAGCAAAAAAAAAAAAAAGTACAAATGGAATGAACATTCCATTCAGCATAAAAATTGGGCTTTGTACTGAGAAACAAACAATAGGCATATATATGTGTGTGTGTGTGTATATATATATATATATACACACACACACATATATCTATACATATATCTTGCTCTGTCACCCAGGCTGGAGTGCAGTGGTGTGATCCCAGCTCACTGCAACCTCTGCCTATCCAGTTCAAGCAATTCTCCTGCCTCAACTTCCCCAGTAGCTGGGATCACAGGTACCCATCACCTTGTATTTTTAGTAGAGACGGGGCTTCACCATGTTGGCCAGGCTGGTCTCGAACTCCTGACCTCAGGTAATCCACCCACCTTGGCTTCCCAAAGTGCTGGGATTACAAGCGTGAGTCACTGCACCCGGCCAAGATTTATCTTTTGGAATATAGTTAGGTTGAACCCTATGAAATGGCTGTTTTGGTAGGTCAGAAATGGCCAAATATCAGCAGATTCATAGGGTTCAGCTCTATAAAACAAGCCACAGTTCCACAAGTCTCACAATTTCATTCAGCAAACATTTATTCAAGGCCCAAATGTAGTCTTTGTTTTCAGGCAACTTTCATTCTAGTGAGGGATTCTAAAATATAAACAAATAATTGCAAATCAGAATGATGAATGCAATAGTAAAGGCACAGGATAGCACAAAGGAAGGTGTCATCGGGTCAGCTTAGTCAGGCAAGGAAAGACTTTACAAAGCAGGTGATGTTTAGTTGAGTAATTAGAAAGGAGTTGGGTTGGTTGAGGGATGGACAGTGTCTTTTTAGATGGAGTGAACTACCTATTTAAGATCTTTGAGGCACAAAACAGGATGGCAAGTTCAAGGAATAATGCTGTTAAATCATTTAGGATGTCTGGATCTATAGGGGAGGGAAGGTAGCTGGAAGCTGCAGGAAAATAGGCGTAAGGACAGAAAATAAGTGTGGAGAGAGGTTAAACAGGTATTCATTGTGGAATGAACAAGTATAGGCTGCCTTCAATGTCATACTACAAGAATTTTGACTGTAAAGACATAACAGTTTTTTTTTTTTGAGACGGAGTTTTGCTCTTGTTGCGCAGGCTAGAGTACAATGGCGCAACCTCGGCTCACTGCAACCTCCGCCTCCCAGGTTCAAGCATATTACAAGCATGAACCACCATGCCTGGCTAATTTTTGTATTTTTAGTAGAGACGGGGTTTCACCACGTTGGCCAGGCTGGTCTCAAACTCCTGACCTCAGGTGATCTGCCTGCCTCGGCCTCCCAAAGTGCTGTGATTACAGGTGTGCCCGGCAGGATATAACAAATTACATGTCTTCAATCAGATTATGGTAGGCTAGTGAAGTTTTAGCTGGGAGTTAACACGATCAACTTACCATTTTACAAGGTAAGTAATTCTGTGAACTTAACAGTAGGGAGATTCACTTAGAGTTTACAGGTATGAAGAAGTGAACTAAGGTAACAGTGTGGAGATGCAGAGAATGGGAAGGAGTGAGAGATGTGGTAGAAGTAAAATTGAAAATGCTCAGTGTACTTCGCTGGTCCTTTAGTTCTTTTGAATAATGTGACATATTTTCTTTATTGAAAGTTCTATATGACTAAAATATCTGCATTGTGACTTTATAACAACTGTTATCCTGGACATCTTAATAACAATAAAATCACTGCATTGTGAATTTAATTAATTACCATCTAATCTTAAAATGAATTTTAAAACTTGGGTTAATTTTTCATTCTATTTATTTTCTATTTGAGACATTATAGATATAACCACAATCTTCATAGAATCTTCTACTGCAAAGGAACATCCCTTTTCCTAGTTCTGAATGAAAGCATTTCTGATATGTGAAGAATTCTCATTGCTAAAGGGGAAGTGGTAATGCCCACAATCTTCTCATCGTCATGCCACTTGATGAAGGGAAAAGCTAATTTAATTATTTTTAGTTTGTTTTTAGAAACATAGAACACTTCACGAATTTGCATGTCATCCTCCTGCAGGGACCATGCTAATCTTCTTTGAATTATTCCAATTTTAGTGTATGTGCTGCCGAAGTGAGCTGCTAATATACTCTTAATCCATTTTTTCCCCTGGAAATCACTATCCATAAGAAATAATGTCAGAAAATGAGTTTTTTATTAGTTTAATTATTAAATTGAGCAATGATTATTTGAAATTATATATCCATGTGTGAAATTCAAATAATATTTAACTTTCATAATTCTTCCAACTTGTTCACTAAAATCTTACCTTAAAAGCTAAATAAAATAATTTTTTTCTAGAAATTTTTTTAGTGATTCTATTCACTGGGGAAAAACATTATATAATACGTTTTATTATACTAGACAGTGTCGTTTCTAATCAATGAATGCTATCTGACAGGACAAATAGTTGGCACCAAAACCACTAACACATTCAGAACCTAATCTCCCCTGAATCCAGCTTGAACTCTCAAAAACTGGCTGTGGAGTATACTGTACTTTGTAATAGAAAATACACACTTTAAAAAATGGACAAAAATAGTTATCTCAGCTCCATTATTAAAGACTGCTCCATACATTTTTTTCACAATTAAGGTAATATTTATTTATTTATTTATTTACTTGAGACAGGATCTTGCTCTGTTGCCCAGGCCAGAGTAAAGTGGTGTGATCGACTCTCTGGAGACTTGAATCCTCAGACTCAAGTGATCCTCCTGACTCAGCCTCCTGAGTAGCTGGGACTACAGGCGTGTGCCACCACACTCGACAATTTTTTTTTGTAAAGATAGGATCTTTCTTTGTTGCCCAAGCTGGTCTTGAACTCCTGGCCTCAAGCAATCCTCCCACCTCAGCCTTCCAAAGCCACTGGTATTACAGGCATTAACCACCATGCCCAGCCATTAATACATTAATATTTAAATTTTATGGTCATGTCAGTGTTTGGAAAATGTGTTAGATTTTCTAATTTAGGCTTCCTTTATATCTCTTGTCTACATCAAAGAGAAGTAACTGAATTATTTGATTCTGTGCCTTTTTTTTAATCAATTAATTAATTTTTTATTTCTTTATTTTTTTGAGATGGAGTCTCACTCTGTTGCCTAGGCTGCCGTGCAGTGGCACAATCCCGGCTCACTGCAACCTCCGCCTCCTGGGTTCAAGCAATTCTCCTGTCTCAGCCTCCCGAGTAGCTGGGATTAGAGGCGTGCACCACCACACTGGGCTAATTTTTGAATTTTTAGTAGAGACGGGGTTTCACCATGTTGGCCAGGCTGGTCTCGAACTCCTGACCTCAAGTGATCCACCTGCCTTGGCCTCTCAAAATGCTGGGATTACAGGCGTGAGCCACTGCACCCAGCCTTCTATGCCAATTTTTATCTTTTGCAATCATTTCATATTCTATACCTCACACTCTATCTCACTTTGACTTCTTCAATATATAGTACATTTTTATTATATTAAGATCAGTCAGGCCGTGTGCTGTGGCTCATGCCTCTAATCCCAGCACTTTGGGAGGCTGAGGCAAGAGAATCACGTAAGTCCAAGAGGCGGAAGCTGCAGTGAGCCAAGATCATGCCGCTGCACTCTAACCTGGCTGACAGAACCAGACTCCATCTCAAAAAAAAAAAATAAGATCAGTCAGTGGTATAACAGTAAAAATGCTTTTTATGGAATACTGTTGTTAAACCTTCATTATTCTGGTTGTTAAACTCAAAAAAGATCAATAAAACATAGGCTGCTTTTGGATTTGATAGCTACTGTTTCAAAGCATCATTTTATTTTATCTTATTTTATTTTGAGACAGGGTCTTGCTCTATTGCCCAGGCTGGAGTGCATTGGCGCTACCATAGGTCACTGCAGCCTCGAACTTCTGGGCTCAAGTGATTCTCCCACCTCAGCCCCCTGAGTAGCTGGAACTACAGGCATATGCCATCATGCCTAGCTAATTTTTAAATTTTTTGTAGAGATGAGGTCTTTCTATGTTGCCCAGGCTGGTCTTGAACTCCTGGACTTGAGTGATCCTCCTGCCTCAGCATTTTAAATAATACTGAATTTTAAAATGAAAAAAAAAAATCTTCTATATGCAGTCACATTTCAGCATTTAGCAGCTCTGAAAAGAATTTAGAAAAGGTACCAATTGGCCACAAGGCTAAGCCAGACAAATCTGTTTCTGCTAGGCACAGCTAGTTCTTTTTTCATTCCCATTGAGGAATGTGAAAAGCAATCATACTAAATCTAAAAAAAAAAAAGTGCGTCATATTCAAAATTGTTTTATTTCCTAAGTATTTTTTCTTTTTCTTTTCTTTCTTTTTTTTTTCGAGACAGAATTTCGCTTTTGTCACCCAGGCTGGAATGTGATGGCATGATCTGGGCTCACTGCAACCTCCACCTCTCAGGTTCAAGCGATTCTCCTGCCTCAGCCTCCTGAGTAGCTGGGATTACAGGCACCCGCCACCACACTCAGCTAATTTTTGTATTTTTAGTAGAGACAGGGTTTCGCCATGTTGGCCAGGCTGGTCTCCAACTCCTGACCTCAGGTGATCCACCTGCCTTGGCCTCCCAAAGTGCTGGGATTACAGGCATGAGCCACTGAGCCTGCCCTATTTCCTAAGTATTTTAACTACATATTGCTACTTAACAAACTACCCCAACTTCATGGCTTAGAACACAACCATCTTATTTGCTTACAATTTAGCGGGTCATCAGTTTGGTCTGTGTTCAGCTGGGTAGTTCTTTTCTGGTCTCCCCTGGGGTCATTCATGTAACTGCAGTCATGTGGCATCGTGGCTGGAGCTCAATGGTCTGGGATGGCCTCACTTACACATCTGGGGTTAGTGTTAGCTGTAGATGGGGCACCTCTCTCCATATAATCTCTCATTCTCATGGAGGGTAGCTCAGACTTCTTCACATGTTAGTCTCAGGATTTCAAGAGGGTGAGAGCTCAGAAAGTCACTTCCATAGCATTCTGTTGGTCAAAACAAAGTACAAGACCAGCCCAAATTCAAGGGAATGAAGAAACAGTCTCTATCTTTTGATGGGAAAAGATGTAAAGCCAGATTTCTTTTTTATTTTTTAAATTTTTTTTTTTTTTTTTTGAGACGGAGTCTCGCTCTGTCACCCAGGCTGGAGTGCTGGAGTGCAGTGGCGCGATCTCGGCTCACTGCAAGCTCCGCCTCCCGGGTTCACGCCATTCTCCTGCCTCAGCCTCTCGGAGTAGCTGGGATTACAGGCGCCCGCCACCACGCCCGGCTAATTTTTTATATTTTTAGTAGAGATGGGGTTTCACCGTGGTCTCGATCTTCTGACCTCGTGAAATTTTTTTTTAAGTAAAAAAAAAATTTTAAGTAGAGACAGGGTGTTGCTATATTGCCCAGCCTGGTCTCAAGATCCTGGGCTCAAGTGATCCTCCTGCCTTGGCCTCCCAAAGTGCTGTAACTACAGGTGTGAGCCGCCATGCCTGGCCTAAAGTCACAGTTAACAGGAGTGTATACAAAAAGGTGGGAAGAATTAGTGACTATTTTTTTTCAATCTACTATGTTAACAATGGCTCAAAATTCAGAAACAATACATAAAAAGATTGACCAATTTGATTACACTGAAATAAAAAAATCTTATACTATAAACATACCATAAGTAAAGTAAAAAGATAAATCACAAACTTGGAAGAATATTTGTAATTTATATCACAGACTAAAGTTTAATGTCCCTAGCATATAAAGAGCTTCTAAAAAACAGAAGAAGGAAGGACTGACACGCTACAGGAAAATGCACTGGAGATGTAAACAGACCGATTGTAGAAAAAGAAATGCATAGAGTCCTTAACCATTAAAAAAAATGTTTTTATGGTCCCTAACCATAAAAAAAAGTCCAGGTGTGGTAGCTCATGCCTGTAATCCCAGCACTCTGGGAGGCTGAGGCGGGAGGATCTCTTGAAGCCAGCATTTCGAGACCAGCCTAGGGAACATAGTCACACCCTGTAGCTACAAAAAAAAGTATACTAAAAAAATTTTTTTGGCCAGGCGCGGTGGCTCACACCTGTAATCCCAGCACTTTGGGAGGCCGAGGCAGGTGGATCACAAGGTCAGGAGATTGAGACCATTCTGGGTAACATGGTGAAACCCAGCCTCTACTAAAAATACAAAAAATTAGCTGAGTGTGGTGGCGGGTGCCTGTAGTCTCAGCTACTCAGGCTGAGGCAGGAGAATCCCTTGAACCTGGCGGGAGGAGGTTGCACTGAACCAAGATCACGCTACTGCACTCCAGCCTGGGTGATGGAGCGAGACTCCATCTCAAAAAAAAAAAAAAAAAAGACAATTTTTTTAAATGTCCAACCTCACTTTTTTGTGTGTGTGTGAAACAAGGACTCACTCTGTCACTCAGGCTGGAGTACAGTGGTGTAATCATGACTCACTGAAGCCTTGACCTCCCAGGCTTAAGCAATCCTCCCACCTCAGCCTCCTGAGTAGCTGGGACTACAGGCGCACACCATCATACCCTGCTAATGTTTTGTATTTTTTGTAGAGACAGGGTTTCACCATGTTGCCCAGGCTGGTCTCCAACTCCTGGGCTCAAGTGATTTGCAACCTCAGCCTCCCAGAGTTCTGGGATTACAGGAGTGAGCCACCGGGTCCGGCCCGACCTCACTCTTTCTTTTTTTTTTTTTTTTTTTTTTTTGAGACGTAGTCTCTCTCTGTCGCCCAGGCTGGAGTGCAGTGGCGCGATCTTGGCTCACTGCAAGCTCCGCCCCCTGGGATCACGCCATGCTCCTGCCTCAGCCTCCCCAGTAACTGGGATTACAGGCGCCCGCCACCAAGCCCAGCTAATTTTTTGTATTTTTTAGTAGAGATGGGGTTTCACCATGTTAGCCAGGATGGTCTCGATCTCCTGACCTTGTGATCCGCCTGCCTCAGCCTCCCAAAGTGCTGTGATTACAGGCGTGAGCCACCGCGCCCAGCCCCAACCTCACTCTTAATAAGGGAAATGCAGATTTAAACTGCACTGAGATATTTTTCGTCTGTCACATGAGCAAAAACCCAAATGTTAGGGCACTCACACACATTGTTGTTTTGGGAATGTAAAATGGTAGCCCTCCTATGAAAGGACTTTGGTAATAGCAGCAAAATTACATATGTATTTGACCTAGTAATCCCTGTTTCAGAAATCTATCCCAATGATACAGTGGCAAAAATACATATGCATGAAGCTATACATTGCAGCACTATTTGTAATAGCACATACTAGAAACAAGTCAAATGTCCATCATTAGGAGACTGCTTGAATAAACAATCCATGGTACCCACACAACATAGTTCTATGCAACCATGAAAAGCAATGAGAAATATTACTATCTACAATTTAGAGTAATCTCCAGGCATATACTTGAATGCAAAAAGCAAGGTAGAAAAATGTATGTGTATAGTAAATTACTGCTTATTTAAGAAAAAATAATAATATATGTAATAGATACAGTTTATATATATTATATATATAAAGGATGGGAAGAATTTTTGACTAAATTCTTATATATATATAAGAAATTCTTATAATATATGTATTCTTATATATATAAGAAATTCTTATATGTATTCTTATATATATAAGAAATTCTTATAATATATGTATTCCTATATATATATATATAAGCTCTCTGTCTATATATATAGCTAAGAAAGAAGGATTTTGGCCTATCGTTCTCTCCATTTTTTCTTTGTATAAGCTATATATATGCTATATATAACTTATATATATTATATATGCTCTATGGTATATATAAATACATATATATATAGTTTATATAAAAAAACAGAAAGAACGATAAGCCAAAATGATTCTGTATTGGAAAGTGGAAGGAACAGATGGAAAGAATATAGAGAAAGGGTATCACTATTTAACAACTCCTAATAAAATAATGAATCAATGGCTTCTAACATAATGAAGAGAAAAGCACCAAATATTATGCACCTGCTGATGGATGTATGAACATGAACTACAAATAATTCCTGCTAAAGCCAGGCACAGTAGCTCACCCCTGTAATCCCAGCACTTTGAGAGGCTGAGGTGGGAGGATCATTTGAGACCAGGAATTCAAGATCAGCCTGGGCAACATAGAGAGACCTTGTCTCTATAAAAAAATTTTAAAAATTAGCATGTGCTTGTAGTCCCAGCCACTTGGGAGGCTGAGGTTGGAGGATTGCTTGAGCCCAGGAGTTGGAGGCTGCAGTGAGCTATGATAGTGCCACTGCACTCTGGCCTGGGCAACAGAACAAGATCTTGTCCCTAAAATAAATAAATAAATAGGATTTTGATCAAACCTCTAAATCTAAATACCAATTTATAGGCAGTATGGGGGAGAGGAACATGTTAAAACAAGACAAACACATGTGGTTGCAATAAGCAAAGTCCAGATTGAAAAATTCTACAGATCAAATGAGTCACTTTATTGAAACCATAAATTGCAAAGAAAAGTAGGAGATGGAGGAGCGACCTATAGAAAAAGAGACTTAAAGATGTATTTACCATTTGTGGACTTTTTTTTCTTTTTTGAGATGGAGTCTCACTCTGTCGCCCAGGCTGGAGTGCAATGGCGTGATTTCGGCTCACTGCAACTTCCGCCTCCCAGGTTCAAGCAATTCTCCCGCCTCAGCCTCCCAAGTAGCTGGGATTACAGGCACCCGCCATCATGTCTGGCTAATTTTTGTATTTTTGTAGAGATAAGGTTTCTCCATGTTGGCCAGGCTGGTCTTGAACTCCTGACTTCAGGTGATCTGCCTGCCTCAGCTTCCTAAAGTGTTGAGATTACAGGAGTGAGCCACCATGCCTGGCCACCTATTTGTGGACTTTAATTGGATTCTGACTTAAGAAACAAACTGAAAGAAGAGGGAAATCCTTTATGAAACAGTTGAGGAAAATTTGATCATTGACTGGATAATTAACAATAGTAAACAATTATTATTATTTTACAGACATATATCCAGTATCATAGATTTGACTTTATAACCTTACTCACATGTCTCAAATTAGTGTTAGCTGTAGGTGGGCCCTCAGTTGTGGTGGTCAAAGGTAATGGATAGGAATATGAATACAAGATTTGCCATGAGTTGATAATTGGTAAATCCGGGTGTAGTGCACATGAGGATTCATTATACTATTCTCGCTCCTTGTGTTTGAAATTTTATACAATAAAACATTAAAATAAAAAAGTATGAAGTTTTTTTCAGATGAGGAAACTCTTTATTTATTTATTTATTTATTTTATTTTATTTTTTGAGATGGAGGCTCACTCTGTTGCCAGGCTGGAGTGCAGTGGCACAATCTCGGCTCACTGCAATCTCTACCTCATGGGTTCAAGCGATTCCCCTGCCTCAGCCTCCCGAGTGGCTGGGACTACAGGTGCGCACCACCACGCCTGGTTAATTTTTTGTATTTTACTAGAGACGGGGTTTCACCATGTTGGCCAGGATGGTCTCGATCTCCTGACCTTAGGTGATCTGCCCATCTTTGCCTCCCAAAATGCTGGGATTACAGGCGTGAGCCACCTTGCCTGGCCTGTGTTTTTTATTTATTTTATTTTATTTTTGAAACACTCCTAGTAGACTCTATAAAATACCTAGAATTGTGGCGATTCATCCTATGATTATGAGAAGGATAAAGCCAAAACATTCTTTTTTTATTGACACAGGGTCTTGCTCTGTCGCCTAGGCTGGAGTGCAGTGGCATGAACGTGACTCACTGCAGCCTCGACTTCCTGGGCTCAAGTGATCCTCCTGCCTCAGCTTCCCATGTAGCTGGGACCACAGGCATTTGCCACCACACTTGGCTAATTTTTTAATTTTTTTGTAGAGACCAGGCTGCCCAGGCTGGTCTCAAACTCCTGGGTTCAAGTGATCCTCCCGCCTTGGCCTCTCAAAGTGCTGGGAAAACAGGTGTGAGCCACTGTGCCTTGCCCAAAACATTCTTGATAGAGCAGGACAACAGATACAACCAAGGTCTTGATGACTGAGCCACAAAATAAGCCAACCCTGGATATCTAGTTATATAATAACAATCTATCTAGTTATATAATAACAATCTTTGTCATTTAATCCCTTTTGAGTATGTTTCTGTTATTTTTAGTAGAAAATGGAGGAAAATGCATTTGTATGTGTGTGCAAGGTCTCATTGCCCTCTAGCTGAAGAATGATAGAACTCCAGAATCCTATTTTTAGAGTCTGCTTCCCAGGATCACATCCAGTACCAATGATCTAAAGTGACGTTCCCTAGAAACAGGGATTCTTTGGCCAGTCTTTTACGAGAGGAGTATTCCCCGGAGAGTGGAGGGAGGAAAGCAGGAAAAGGCAGGGGGAAGAACTAAGCAGGGAAGTCATCTTGGCTGGAGACCAGCTTCAATCTGCTCCTTGGGGTGGGCTGGAGCATGAACTATTCAATTGTACTGCAGAGTTGGTGCCACCTTTTGTAATACTATGGCAGTCAGTCATTGGTTGTGAACTGCCTATGGTGAGGGTGGGGTGTGGGGTGTAACACTCATAGCAGCTGGGGATAAATGTACCCAGTTAGGGGGCCCAATTAAGGGGATCTAGGCAGAGCATCAGCAGTGTCCACTACAATTTCCCAACTTACTCCGTAGCCAAAACTGTACATGACCCTGCATGATCTAGCCCACCCCACCTACCCACTCCCTTTCTCTCTGAGACCATCTCTGGCTACTCTCTCTCTTTTTCATTCCACTTTAGCCACAATGGCCACCTCGCAATTCCTCAAATTCCCAGCAGGATCCTGTTTTAGATCCTTTGCCCTTTTCTGTTCCCTTACCTGGCTGATTCCCCTAACTCCTACCATTAGATGGTCCCTTATATATCTTTCAGGTTTCTACGCAAAAGACACCTTCCTAGTAAAGCCTCTTTTGGCCATCCTATCTAAAATTACAACTTCCACCTTGAACTAACACTTACAATCCTTTTATTTTCATTACTTGTATCCTTAGCACTTATCAGTACCTAACACACTATATCATTTTCTCATTTGTCATTTGTCTTCTTACCTGGCTCCACTCTAGAATATAAACCGGGAGCACTTAAAACAATACCTATTATGTTGTAAGTGCTCAGCTAATATTTGTTGAACACGTGAATGAATGAATGATTCCTGGCACAAAGTGCTAATCCTCAATAAATATTGTTTGAACTGAACTGAAACAGAAAATATCTACATAGTCCCCTATGTAAGTACTATAGATGGGAGAGGGCATACTTATTGTGATATACAGGGTTCTCCATAGATTATATGCTCTTTCTTCCATAATATTACAAAAGCTTACATTTCTCATGTGATGTTATATATCTGTATGTTAATATGTATTATTTGTACATGCAAATATTAATGAAAAAAGTAGAAGCACCAAAGCTTTTCTAATTTTATTTGACTCAAACTATATTTTAGACCTACATACCGTACAATAAAGTAAGCTGAAAGCATAGTGAAATTAAAGTAAATACAGGTTGTATGGATAGCTCAATTTCTTTAATATAAAATGTAAATTCAGAGATGACTGTGATAAAAGAAAAATGTCTAGAAAAAAAAAACCAAAGATGAAACTATGTAAGCTCTTTATTGCAATGTCATATTCTGATCTCAGACAGTAGAAGAGTAGTAAAAAACGTACAATCTCAAGTCTCTCAGTCCTAAAATCTATCAGTGGATGCCAAAAATCTTCAAGACCCATTAACGTTTTCTAGAAAATAAGTCTTTTTTTTTTTTTTTTAAACTAAGTGTACTAAAAACACAAAAGCACTTATCAGACACTCTACGGCATTTGTTGCTGAAATGTCTCCCAGCTGGAGATTAGCCTTGAGCCGAAGCAGTCTCAGAGCCAACACTGGCTTCCTCCTGCAAATCATTTCCAGCAGAGGACTCTGACTCAGCTGGAGAATTTTCTTCTTCTAGTTCAGCATATTCATCAGAGCTTTCGTTCTCTGTTGTATCTTTATCATTATCGATGGCGACAGCTTCATCCAGGGCAGCATTTGTAACCTCTGGGGTTGTTTCAGGGTTTACTTCCGCGGTTTCCCTCTCCGCTGCATCTGTGACCTCTGGCCCAGTTTCAGCACTGACTGCTGTGGTCTCCGGAGCAGCCTCCACGTGACCTGGACAGGCAGATGCCTCTTTTATGACCACAACTGTAGCACTGGGAATTTCTTCAGCATCTACCACCTCAGCTTCCACTACAAGTTCTTCTGGGGCTTCTGAACTTGCTTTCTCAGTTTCCGCAACATTCTCCTTTTCACCTTTAAGAATTAGTCATTAAGCAAGGTATTAATTTAAAGATCGTGGGAAGACAATGAAACACTGAGGTCATTTAAACACGTAAGACAGAGCTACATGCACTGATGTGTAACAGTCTTCAAGGTAGACTCTCAAGTGAAACAGCAAAAAAAGAACAATGTATACAGTCTGCTACTATTGTTAGGGCAAAATGAGGTTGGAGCAGGAGGGAGGTAAGTTGTATGCCTAGATAATTGTATTTGCAAAAACTCTCCAGGAGGCTTCAAAGAAACTGGTTCTATTGGTTGCGTCTTGGAGGGAAAATGGGGGATCTGCTTTTCTGTAAACTCTTTGAACTTAAAAAAAAACACACTTGAATATATTACTTAGGCAAATATGAAAATACAAAAATAAGTAGCTATCCTATTCACCTTTCATATGAGATAGCATGGAAGAGTAGCCAAGTTCCTAGCAGGTGAATCAGAAATCACTAATCCTCTCTCAACCTCATTTTTGTCATCTGTAAAATAGAGTATTGATAATATCTACTGCACAGGGCTATTGTAAAGATTAATTAAAATGCTGTATATGAAAAGGGGATTAAAATAAAAAGTTCTATGCAAATGCTTATTAGTATTATAAACAACCGCATGATTATATTCAGTAATAGATATTGATGATATTCTGTTTCTTATTATTGTCATGACAGGTTAAAACTGATTCATAAGCCCCTAATATCTCTATCCCTAGTGATCAATTGACAATAATAGCTTGGAAAAAAGTATGGTTTAAAGCAAGAAGTGGCTAGGCATAGTGGCTTATGCCTGTAATCCCAGCACTTTGGGAGGCTGAGGCAGGAGGGATCATATGAGGCCAGGAAATCAAGACCAGCCTGGGCAACATAGTGAGACCCTGTCTCTGCAAAACATAAAAAATAAATTTGCTGGGCGTAGCGGTGCATGCTTGTAGTCCTAGTTGCTTGAGAGGCTGTGATGGGAAGATTGCTGGAGCCCAGGAGTTCAAGGCTGCAGTAGGCTATGATTGCACCAATGCACTCCAGCCTGGTAGACAGAGGGAGAGCACGTGGAGGGAAGGGGGAAGGGAAGGGGGCAGGGAAGGCAGGAAAGGAAGAGAGGGAGGGAAAAAGAAGTGTAGGAAGGAAGGAAAGAAAGAGTGAAAATATAATTCTGTTCCCATGGTCACCATTTTATCAACTGAAGAACTCAATATACACAACTGATTCTATTATGTCAAATGTACCTTGTTTGCACAAAGGCACACAGGTGGTCTTAGCCAAAACTGAAAGATAATTAGTTATATTATTATTTTTAAATAATGAGGAAAATGAAAGCTCATGCCTGCACGGGTGGATGCCTGAGCAGGGTAAAATAATATTACCACACAAAGCAGTCAAAAGTCACTGGTCAGCAATATAAATGTAAAATGTTCATTTGTCAAATGCATTCATCCAAAAGATGTGACAGTGTTCTTCAGGTTTCAGTTGAACTTTTCCTTTCTAAATGAACTTATATCTGGAGTTATTCTGGATTAAGCTAGGAAAGAAGCCAAAAGCAAATAGTGTTCATTGCTAGACTAAGTGGATGGAAATTAGTGCCTCAAAAAATAAATAAAAATAAAAAATTAAGAAATTCATTTACCTTGAAATGGCTGTATCTCTGCTTTTGTTTTTTCTTTCAAATTTGTTTTATGTTCTGTGTGTTTGGCTTGGTCTGACGTAACTGTCTTGTAAGCCTGAAAGTAAATGTATGCTTAGGTTTATTTCTTGAGCTTTAAGATTTGTCACGCCACATCCAAAGGTACACTCAAGTCTCCCTGTAATCACCATTAGAAGTTTAAACCATAATCCCAGTGTAGCAAAGAAGAGAAATCAGTGCACACCACTTACTCTTTTACTTCCCTTTTGGAAACCTTTGTTATTAAATAGAATGCTTTAAAAAGGAAGAAAGGTGAGACGGGGATGAGGAGAGAAAAACTACCTATTGAGTACCATACTTATTACCTGGGTGACAAATCAATCTATACATCAAACCCCCATGACTCACAATTTACCTATTAACAAACCTGCACATGTACACCTTAACCTAAAATAAAATTTGTTAAACAGGGAAGGAAATAGATGCACTATCTTAGCCAAAGATAACTAAAAACAAGGAAGAAAAAAATGAATTATGCTACAACCAGAATATCCTGGCAGGCATATACAAATATTCTCTAGCATTTATCCTTGAGAAATGGAAATCTAGGTTCACATGAAAACCTGTACACAAATGTTCATGGTACCTTCATTTGTAATAGTCAAAAACTGGAATCAGGCCAGGCGCGGTGGCTCATGCCTGTAATCCCAGCACTTTGGGAGGTCGAGGCAGGTGGATCACCTGAAGTCAGGAGTTTGAGACCAGTCTGGCCAAAATGGTGAAACCCCATCTCTACTAAAAATACAAAAACAGCCAGGCATGGTGGTGGTGCTAGCCTGTAGCCCTAGCTACTCAGAAGGCTAAGGTGGGAGAATTGCTTGAACCCAGGAGGTGGAGGTTGCAGTGAGCCGAGATCACGCCATTGCACTCCAGCCTGGGCGACAGAGCAAGACTCCACCTCAAAAAAAAAGAAAGAAACAGTATTGGGAAGAAAGCTATTTTAATCATAGACGAAATGTGCAGGCTTCCTGTCATTTTATATTTAAATAGTCTTCTTTGGTCTGTATTCATATTAGAAAATGATATAAAAAATGAAAATCTCATTATTCAGTTACTATTGTTTGCATTAATTTAGCTTTTAAGAAAATGTTGGTAGTGGTTTAACTTTTAATGGTAAGATGATAGATTTCTAAAATTTATTTATATATAGTGCCTTCTAAATTTTTAATCATCAGAAACCAAGTACCTTATTTAAAAATTGTACTACTTAATTACAAACAATTTTACAGTATAAAAATTATGCTGTGAAAATAGAAAGTCTGTAATGTCGGGGCCGGGTGCAGTGGCCCACACCTGTAATCCCAGCACTTTGGGAGGCTGAGGCCGGCGGATCACCTGAGGTTGGGAGTTTGAGACCAGCCTGACCAACATAGAGAAATCTGGTCTCTACTAAAAATACAAAATTAGCTGGGCGTGGTGGCGCATGCCTGTAATCCCAGCTACTCGGGAGGCTGAGGCAGGAGAATCACTGGAACCCTGTAGGCAGAGGTTGCGGTGAGCCTAGATTGCACCATTGCATTCCAGCCTGGGAAAGGAGGGAAACTCCGTCTCAAAAAAAAAAAAAAGGAAAGAAAACAAAAGAAAATCTGGGTCAAGCCTGTAATCGCAGCACTTTGGGAGGCCGAGGCAGGCAGATCATGAGGTCAGGAGATCGGGACCATCTTGGCTAACACGGTGAAACCCCGTCTCTACTAAAAGTACAAAAAATTAGCCAGGCATGGTGGTGGGCGCCTGTAGTCCCAGCTACTCGGGAGGCTGAGGCAGGAGAATGGCGTGAACCCAGGAGGCGGAGCTTGCAGTGAGCAGAGATCGTGCCACTGCACTCCAGCCTGGGCAACAGAGCAAGACCCCATCTGAAAAAAAAAAAAAAGAAAAGAAAAGAAAAGAAAATCTGTAATGTCGGGTAGAAGTGATGTAAAGTGACCCTTTTATAGCAAACTTCCCAGGGTTTAGTGAACTCAGACTTGAATCATTTGGCTTTGAAATATACAGAGCAAATATGATCAACAGGAATGATAATCGACATTTTCTGTATAAAAGCAAGGAATATTTTCCGAGTAAGGTGTATGTTCCCGACACCTTATAGGACCAATATGATAAGTCAGTATCCGCAGTTCTCAGTACACTAAAACCGAACCAGTACACAAGTTCACATCCCTGAAATGATCATTCCAGGAACAACATTCCAAGGGACATTAGTCTCATTGCTCAAGGGGCTGAAACACAAGGCAAGAAAAAAGACTAACTTTAGAGAGAATTGAAGAGATACAATACTAGAATAATTCATCCTAATGTGTGGCCCAAAGAATCTAGGTTTTCCAAATCCAGCACAGTCGAGCACAGAATAGAATAAAGGTCTATTAAAAGAGAGGGTCTCAAATTTAGACTTTGGCAGTTATTTACAAATGATATTAAGTATTTATTAAGTATAAGCATTTAAAATATACTACAATTTTTATAAGCCAGTCTGGTACTACTTTTTAAGATATACCAGACCAGGCCAGGCATGGTGGCTCACACCTGTAATCTCAGCACTTTGGGAGGCCGAGGCGGGTGGATCACCTGAGGTCAGGAGTTCGAGACCAGCCTGGCCAACATGGTGAAACCTCATCTCTACTAAAAATACAAAAATTAGCCAGGCGTGGTGGCAGGCGCCTGTAATCCCAGGTACTCAGGGGGCCAAGGCAGGAGAATCACTTGAACCCGGGAGGCGGAGGTTGCAGTGAGATGAGATCGCGCCATCGCACTCCAGCCTGGGGGACAAGAGTGAGACTTCGTTTCAAAAAATCATAATAATAATAAATAAAATAAAATATACCCAGACCCTCAAAAAAACTGAAGTGATCTGGGCCTCTTTCAGATTCCAATGACCCTTAATAGTCGAGGACTTTGATTGCAAATGGAAAACTGCTTTTGGCTACTAAGCATCTGTGGGGTCAATTCATAAAAATCTAATACAGAGATTATTTTAGTACAGGACATGAAATGGAAGGGGAGAACGAGTATACAGGTTTTGGAGTGCCTCACATTCAGTATTTCCTCCTGAAAGTAGCCTAAGATTCCTGGCAATTAAGGCTTCCAACACTTGAGATTAAAATCACATAATCTTAGAAATGGAAGGGAACAACTTCCATCCCTACTGTGAGAGAACAAGGCCAGAAAGGGTTCTCAGGGATGGCTGGTTTCTAAGTGTATAACCTTTTAGTTTAAGATTCCTTTTTCAACCAATGAGTTAGCAGTCTGGAAAGGTTTGTTTTTGGCACTGGTAAATATTAATATAATCAGGGGTATGGTGATGTCCAAATGAAATTCATCCTTCTAGCTTCCCAGCCTATCACATGGCCTAGTCCCAATCTCTGTTTTTTTTGGTGGCCTACACCTCAACTAGAGTGGGTTTGAGCAATGAATTCAGCATTAAACAGTAGAAAGATGACAAAAACAAAGGAATCTGGGCATGAGTGAAAGCTGGCAGGTTAGTAGAGGACAACAATATAAGCGACAAGTTTGCAGTTTCCTGACTTCTTGAGACTCTCAAAATTCTGAAGATTATGACTAGCCTTAAAAAAATTTCTAGGCTGGGCTTGGTGGCTTATGCCTGTAATGCCAGCACTTTGGGAGGCTGAGGCAGGAAGATCACGAGGTCAGGAGATCAAGACCGTCCTGGCTAACACGGTGAAACCCCATCTCTACTAAAAATACAAAAAAATTAGCCGGGCGTGGTGGCGGGCACCTGTAGTTCCAGCTGCTCAGGAGGCTGAGGCAGGAGAATGGCGTGAACCCGGAAGGTGGAGCTTGCAGTGAGCTGAGATCGCGCCACTGCACTCCAGCTTGGACGAGAGTGAGACTCTGTCTCAAAAAAAAAAAAAAAAAAAAAAAAAATTCTGAGGATTAGAATATGTATTTTGGTTTGGTTTGGCCATCTTACACAGTCCTATGAAACTGCTTCTAGTTATGACTAAACATCCCTTTATTCATATTTCTTTCTTTCTTTTTTTTTTTTTTGAGACAGAGTCTCACTCTGTCACCCAGGCTGGAGTGCAGTGGTGCAATCTTGGCTCACTGCAACCTCCGCCTCCCAGGTTCAAGCAATTCTCTGCCTCAGCCTCCAGAGTAGCTGGAATTACAGGTGCCCGCCACCACGCCCGGCTAATTTTTGTATTTTTAGTAGAAATGGGGTTTCACCATTTCTTGGCCAGGCTGGTCTTGAACCCCTGAACTCGTGATCCACCCGCCTTGGCCTCCCGAAGTACTGGGTTTACAGGTGTGAGCCACTGGCTCGGCTTTATTCATATTTCTGTAGGTCCAAACCAAAATATAGTGACTGTGTACTCTTATAGTTTACAAAGAATTTCTGCTTATTCTACCTTTATTCTTTACATTTTTTGTAGAGATGGGGTCCCGCTATGTTGGCCAGGCTGGTCTCAAACTCCTGCAAGCAATTCTCCTGCCTTGGCCTCCAAAGTGCTGGGATTATAGGCGTAAGCCACCACTACAGGCTCTACTTTTATTCTTTTTTATTTATTTATTTTTTTGAGACAGGGTCTTGTTCTGTTGCCCAGGCTTGAGTGCATTGGTGCAATCTCAGCTCACTGCAGCCTTAACTTCCCAGGCTCAAGCGATCCTCCCATCACAGCCTCCCAAGTACCTAGGACCAAAGGCACACACCACCACGCTGGGCTAATTTTTTAATTTTTTTGTAGAAATGAGGTCTCACTCTGTTCCCCAGGCTGGTCTCAAACTCCCGGACTCAAGCCTTCCAAAGTGCTGGGATTACAGGCATGAGCCACTGCACTACTTTCATTCTTTTTATTTTTTTTTTGAGACGGAGTCTGGCTCTCTCGCCCAGGCTGGAGTGCAGTGGCACAATCTCGGCTCACTGCGACCTCCACCTCCTGGGTTCAAGCGATTCTCCTGACTCAGCATCCTGAGTAGCTGCGATTACAGGCGCCTGCCACCATGCCTGGCTAATTTTTGTATTTTAGCATAGATGAGGTTTCACCATGTTGGCCAGGCTAGTCTTGAACTCCTGACCTCAGGTGATCTGCCCACCTTGACCTCCCAAAGTGCTGAGATTACAGGCGTGAGACACCATGACTGGCCTACTTTTATTCTTAATAAAGATTATATTTTGATTTAGAAAGTTTATGACAAAATGGTGAATGACTCAACAGTCTTATCTTACTTAACTAAAAACTGTCTGTTATTTTAGTCCCAAAATCTCACTATTAAAACCTTTGTCTTACAGTGTTTACCTGGAGGGAATGGACATGGGGACTGGGAAGGAAAATATGCTTTTAATTTTATATATGTCTGTGTTGCATTTTTTAAAAACTTATGAGCAAATACGAATTTTTCAAATAATAAAACTGTGTGAAAATTTAAAACTAACAAAAATTATGGAGACAGTAAAAAGATTGGGAGGAGAGAGGTAGAAATGAGTAGGTGGAGTAGAGGGATTTTTAGGGTGATGAAACGACTCTGTATGATACTGTAATTTATTCTGTATGATATTGTAATATATTTGTAAAAACAGAACATACAACGCAAAGAGTGGATCCTAATGTAAACCCTGGACTTTAGTTAATAATAATATATCAATATTGGCTTGTCAGTTTAACAAATGTTCCACATCAGTGCAAGATTTTAATAGGGGAAAGGAGGAGGGGGTGTGAGGGGGTATATGGAAGTTTCTGTACTTTCTGCTCATTATTTTGTAAACCTAAAACTACTCTAAAAAAAGGTATATTAATTTTTAAAATAGTTATATTAATTTTTTTTTTTTTTTTTGGAAACAGAGTCTCACTCTGTCACCCACACTGGAGTGCCATGATGTGATCTTGGCTCACTGCAACTTCAGCCTCCTAGGTTCAAGAGATTCTCCTGCTTCAGCCTCCTGAGTAGCTGGGATTACAGGCACGCACCATCATGCTGGCTAATTTTTGTATTTTTAGTAGAGATGGGGTTTCATCATGTTGGCCAGGCAGGCCTCAAACTCCTGACCTCAGGTGATCCACCTGCCTCAGCCTCCCAAAGTGCTGGGATTATAGGCGTGAGACACTGCACCCAGCTCCTATATTAATTTTTAAGTTAATCTTTCAAAATAATTCTTTTAAAATGTTAATAATAGTGCCTACCTTGTAGAATTGTTGTAATTATTAAATGATCCAGGAGTATGGCATATGATAAACACTCAAGTATCAGCTATCACTATTAGCATTTATGATAAAATTATTTTTACTGAAAATCATCCATATTAATGGTATTAAGAAATG
This sequence comes from Pongo abelii, assembly GCF_028885655.2. NCBI lineage: Eukaryota > Metazoa > Chordata > Mammalia > Primates > Hominidae > Pongo > Pongo abelii. Next base: position 161,201,855 of record NC_071988.2, read on the forward strand.
CTGACTTTACACATACAAAAGTCTTCATAATTTAGAAAGCTGAGGTTCAAACAAAATAAAACTTAAAAATAAACTAAAAAAGAAAAATCTTCATAATAGTCTAGTTAATATATTCTCATGAAAACCCTGTATTTCTAATGATTGCCAGCGATTATTCAGATATGTATGCTTAATTACACTTAAATCTATTGCTATGTTGTATATTTAATTAATCCCATGTCCTGATCTTGACGTTGCTTTGAGCTTTACCATGAGTTGTAAAATACATGAATTCTTGAGCCCTGCGGTTATATAATAACTTACATAATATCCACCAGCACTGACTGTGACGCCTACAACCAGATAATAAATCATATTTGATCCAGATGATCCAGGGAATCTGTTAGATGACATCCGGCGCAGAGATGCTAGGAAAAAACGTTTAAACACAGTTAGCTTCACTACTTGAGCAAAACTATTTTAAATAATCACATCTTTTAAAATTTTTCTACTCAGTGAACCTAGAATCTATTAACATCAAGTGATTTTAGCTTAAGGGAATACAGTATTACAAGGCTGGGTAATAATTCCACTTGACAGTCTCCCAATCTAATTTGATAAACACTCATGAAACCTGTCATCTTGATGCTGAGCATCATGCCTTCTTGGAAGGGGTGCAGGTGTGGGTAAGGAGAAATGACAAAAGCACTAAAAAATTTTAACAGCCAAATGAAGTGCACATTAGCAAGAGAAAGCCATGTACTATATATACTCCACTACAGGATTCAGTGAAAATATTATTTTTTAAAAAATGAATTCAGTATGTTTATACCTAAAATGTAATACAATTTGTATTTATATGTTAAATCAAGCATTTATGTTGAAATCCATCATATTTCTATATATCTATAATACACATGTAGGTATAGAAAGAAATCTCAATTTTTCTCTTATAAAGCAAAGATGGGCAGATAAAACGTTTTTAAGCCAAATGTTGCAAAAAGGTTGTATCTGAAATAGAAGTACAATTCTGTGTAAACTAATAGAAACAGATAAAAGTACTGTATTATTATATTTAAACATTTATTTTGTAGTACTAACATTTGCATATCCTATAATGCCCTGGAATTGAAATTTTTACAATAAACTTAAAGTTGGAAGGAGCTTAAAGTATATACAACTCAAATTCTTTATTTTAAATATAAAGACATAATGACATTTATGCATTCTTTCAACTAACACAGCTGAGCATCTACTATGTATTTGGAATTGTTAGAAGCATTAAGAATATAATCGTGAACAAGACAGACAAGGTCCCTAGTCTCAAGCCATTCACAGTCTAAAAGGAGGGTATGAACATACAGACAAATAATTGTGATGCAGTATGACAAATGTAATAAGTGTTAAGCCAAGCTACATGCAGAGTAAAACTCAGCTAGCTGGCCAAGGTAGTTGTCATAATAGAAGAGACCTGGGTTTTGAAGGAAAATAAGGGAAACAGGAATGGCACTGGAGGCAGAAGGTGTAACGTATAAAAGCATGAGAGATTTGTGACCCAGAAGGTACAAAGTACAGGATGAATATCCCTTATCTAAAATGCTAGCAGTGGGTGCAGTGGCTTATGCCTGTAATCCCAACATTTTGGGAGGCAGAGGTGGGAGGATCACTTGAGCCCAGGATTTCAAGACCAGCCTGGGCAATGTGGTGAACCCCATCTCTACAAAAAAATTTTATAATATTAGCTGAGACTGGTGGTATGTGCCTGTAGTCCCAGCTACTTTGGGAGGCTGAGGCAGGAGGATCACTTGAGTCCTGCAGTGAGCTGTGATTGTACCACTGCTCTCCAGCCGGGGCAACAGAGAAAGGTTCTGTCCCAAAAAAATAACTAAAATAAAATAAAATGCTTGGGACCAGAAGTGTTTTGGGTTTTGGATATTCTTTATTTTGGAATATATGCATACACATAATGAGATATCTTGGGGATGGGACTGAAGTCTAAACACAAAATTCATTTATGTTTCATATACACCTTACACACATAGCCTGAAGGTAATTTCATACAATATTTTGAATAATTTTGTGCATGAAACAAAGTTTGTGTTAAGTACCTACATGTGAAATTTTCTACTTGTGGCATCATGCCAGTGCTCAGAAAGTTTCTAATTTTGGAGCATTTTGTGTTTTAGATTTTTGGATTAAGCATGTCCAACCTGCAATCTGATGTGGCCTAACATAAAGTATAGGGGTGCAGGGACTAGTGGAAGGCTATGATTTGCACAGGGCAAATCTTAAGACATGCTTACAAACCTTCATAGTAGCAAAATCACAACGATTTCCTGTTTATGTTCTTAGTTTGGATATAAATGGCTGTTTTTTGGAAATTTTTTTTTTCCTTCAAATGTGCCCCAAAGGCTATGAGAAGAGGTTATTGCTTTGACTTGTGGTGGGACTTCTGATGGCTTAAAAGTACATCTGTGATCAAATAGGGAATATATAGCCTTCATATTTCTCAAACAAACAAAAATATCAGAAATATTTTTTAAATAGAACTAAAATTACCAGAGATTTAAGTAGACTTAAATACAAATACAATGATGGACAAGTTACTTAAAAAGGCAGTGAAATGAGAAATTTTTCAGTAAGGATTAATTAGACAAATTTTAGCACATTCATACAATGTGAAACAAATAGACATAACTTTTGCAGAACAATATTTACTTACATGAGAAAATATTTACAATGTATTAGGTGAAAAGTCATAGCAAAATACTCTGGGACTATCCCAGATTTATGGAAATAATGTGCACAAAGAAGGAATGAGGAAAAAAAAAAGATGTGGAAAACTAAATATACTAAAATGTAATTAATTGTGTTCACTAAGTGGTAGGATTACAGGTGAATTCCATTTTCTATTTTACCTGTTTTTCCCCAATTATCTATTATAAACCTAAACTATTTATTCATTAAAAAGTTACCCTTTTAAGGCTGGGCTCGGTGGCTCACACCTGTAATCCCAGCAATTTGGGAGGCCGAGGTAGGTGGATCACCTTAGGTCAGGAGTTCAAGACCAGCCTGACCAACATGGAGAAACCCCATCTCTACTAAAGATACAAAATTAGCTGGGTGTGGTGGCCCGTGCCTGTAATCCCAGCTACTCGGGAGGCTGAGGCAGGAGAATCACTTGGATCCAGGAGGCGGAGGTTGTGGTGAGCCGAGATCACGCCATTGCACTCCAGCCTGGGCAACAAGAATGAAACTCTGTCTCAAAAAAAAATTACCCTTTTAAAAGCAAAAAGGAGGGAACAAAATGTGATGAGACACAGTTAAAAATTTTTCCTTCAATAAAACCGAAAAAAATTATTTTTCATCAAAGTAGAAAGTATCAACAAAAGGTTAATGTCCACGACTGAAGACAAATTTGTTTCCAATCAATAATAGTTCTTAAATACATTTTAAGTGCTGCAAAAATAGTAGTTAGATGAAAATCAGAGAAAGACCAGTACCTTTACAAGCAGCATTGCTAGATACGTATTTAAAATTTTAAAACTACTTCTATTTTGCCGCAAATTGGGAAGAAAATTATTTGGAATTTCTGCAGCTACAAAAAAAAAAGGTGCGTGTGTGTGTGTTTGTGTGTGCGTGCAAGCGCGCATGATGTCGGTGGGGAACGCAGACAGATAAAACGAAAGGCCACGGTCAGAGGACTAATCTTTCTTCCCATTCCCAACAGAACAGTCCCGTTATCTTCCGAAGTTTAAAATAAATGGCTTCTCCCTACTTCATCAGTGTATATATATATTTAAAAGTCTATATCATTTGGTATAAAGGTCTAGAAAAATAAAGGCAATAAAGATCTAGGAAAACGAAGACGTCTTATTTCTGATACTTGAGGGGTAACTTCCTTCCATCAGCATTTTACAAGAAAAATAAAGCGAGTTAGTTAGACCCCCGTCCTTCCCTCCCACCACCACCAACAGAGGCCTAATCAACGTGAAAAAAAATCGGGCCATGGAATTCTCCGCGCACGTCTTTCTCTCCGGCTGGAATCCACCCTCTGGGCTAAAATTACCTCGGAAGCCTCAGAAAGTGAGGCTAAGTGAAGAGAGCATTAAGAACGCTTCACGATGTTGTCTAAGAGCCGTCCCCCAATCGGGAGTAGAAGAGAGAGGGGTGACGGAAGGGGACTAGGGAAAAGCGGCTGGGGCAGAACCGCCCTGGAGCGCAAGCCTGGTCCCAGAAGAAAAACAATCTTCCTTGCTCACACCTATTAAGCACCTATGTTCCCAGCACTATACGAAGCGCTTTCCTATACGTCCGTTTTTATTTAATAAGCTTCCAGTTCACACTGCAACTCCCCCTTTAGTTAATTTCTGAGTATTCTGCTTTTTCTCGCGTATCCTCAGAACCAAAAGTGTCGATATTTGGACTACAGAGGCAAGCAGTTGCAGGACGACCTGCAACCTCAAGGGAAAGTGCTCCGAAGGCCGCTTCCTTTTTGGGGGTTGTGGATCTCAGAGCCAGGCGCTCGCGGGGTTCAGGCTGCTGAGACCCTGCCAAGGGTTAGGTTTATTCACCCCACGAACATTCGCCCGGCGTCCACTGAGCGGGCCCTGCCTCACTGCCTCCCAGCGCTTGCCGGGCCGGCTCGCTGATCGGCGTCCACCTTCCCACCGTACCTCTGCTTCCTCAGGAGGTTGGAGAGCGAATGGTGCCTCTAACAACAAAAGTGGTAAGCTGCGACTTTGTCAGCCAGGCACGTTTTTAAGTGCTTTTAACCATACATTAACTCATTAAAAAGCAAAACCATCATCGCCCCCATTTTATAGATGAGGAAACAGGTTAAGCCATTTATCCAAGATCAGGATGTGAACCCAGATAATCTGTACTCAGAGGCACCCTGGAAAAGTTCCCTACTTCCAAAGTCTGCAGGAGCTTCGGGACATCTTCCCGGGAGTCTCCCCCAATCTCCTCGACCTCCAATCCGGGCTTCTGCTGCTCTGGGTCGGGTTTGGCCAACTGGGTGCCGGCCGGTACCCGGGCGCGGGCGAAATCTGCACCCGAGGCGCCCGTCCTCCTCTCCGGGCTAGACCTCCTTACTCACCGTCCTTTCCGAGCGGCGCGGGGTTGGGGGGCGCCCTCAGCGGCAGCGCCAGGGTCTTGCAGACCGCCCTGCGGAGATACATCGCGCCCGCTGTCCGCAGCGCAGCAGCCTCGATACCCAGGCGCAGGCTGCCCTTCCACAGAGAGGCTGAGAGCCTGGCAGCGCCCCGCCCGGAGGAGGCACGTCGACCTTCATCCAGCCCCGCCTCCGCGGCCCCTGGGAGGTGGGGAGACCTTTGTAGTCCTCATCATCCTCCCCTAACCCATCTCCAGCTCTGTTGCTTTCCCTGTCTCTAGAGCTGATCACGGCATCTCAGAAAAGGGATGGGGAACCTATAAGTCGCCGTCGCCTGCCTGACTCGTTCTGTACCACTGAATGTAACTCCTCACAGCAAGCTGGAAATGATTTGGGAATTGGACGAGATAAGACAAGGACACAGTTTATCACGCTGGATGTAATCTGAACCCACTTTATCTCCTGCATTCCGTTAGCTTTCCTAGGAGAGGGAAGGATAGCTGGAAGTTTCTTAAAAATGCGAAGAGTGAAGGGGTAGCCTCAGCCTTCCGTTAGCGCACTGGGTGATGCTCAGAATCGTAAGAAAATCTGCAGACAGTGGTTGAATTTCTAGACAGCTCACTGTTACAACGACTTTAAAATATTAAAAACACTATATATTCCTCTATGGGATGTGAAATTAATATTTCCACATCAGCGGCCGGGCGCAGTGGCTCACATTTATAATCCCAGCACTTTGGAAGGCCGAGGCAGGCGGATCACTTGAGGTCAGGAGTTGGAGACCAGCCTGGGCAACATGGTGAAACCCCATTTCTACTAAAAATACAAAAAATTAGCCGGGAGTGGTGGCGCGGGCCTGTAATCCCAGCTACTCGGGACGCTGAGGCAGGAGAATCGCTTGAACCCGGGAGGCGGAGGTCACAGTGAGCCGAGATCATGCCACTACATTCAAGCCTGGGTGACAGAGCAAGACCGTCTCAAAAGCAAAACAAAACAAAAACCCACAAAACAAAACAAAACAAACAAAACAAAAAACACATCAACTAAAAATACTAAATTATTAGTTTCTTCCATCTCATCGTGGCCACAAGAACTTGTGATGGTTTGAGTATGGAAACCAATAATTTATTACATTTATAACATTGTCCAAATGATTACTCTTTGGAAGACACCATTTCCTACTATAATAATCCCTTATGTGTGTTTGGCACTTGAAAGATTATAAAGCACTTTCACATCTGTTATCTCTTTTAATTTTCACTGCAACCCTCTGAGGGAGGTGGCAATTATTCCGTTTAGCAAATTCCACCACCAGGTGGTGGGTGGGAATGTCCAGGGATTTACTGGTGGTCATGAATTAAAAAAACAAAAAGGACATGAACATAATACTTCTAGCTTAAAGTTCTGTTGACATGTAACAGGCACAATATTTGTCCATTTGCTATGTAAATAGACGTTTCTCAGAAGTTATCGTCCTGAACCCAATTATAATTATATTTAACATATTCTCATAAGAAGAGTACAAGCCAATGATCAGATTGGTTTTTTGATACTCAGAAAGAGAGTTAACTAGTTTAATCACTAGGGTGACAGAGCGAGACTCAGTCTCAAAAAAAAAAAAGTTTACAACATAGATGGGTGTGGTGGTACATGCCTGTAGTCCCAGCTACTCCGGAGGCTGAGGTGGGAGAACTGCTTGAGCCCCGGAAGTCAAGACTGCAGTGAGCTGAGATCTTGCCACTGCACTCCAGCCTGGGTGACAGAGTGAGACCCTGTCTCAAAAAAAAAAAAAAAAGAAAAAAAAAGTCACACACAGTGGCTCACAGCACTTTGGGAGGCAGAGGCAGAAGGATTGCTTGTGCTAGGAAGTTCAAGTCCAGCTAGTTGGAAGAGGCAGTGCTAGATTCTGACTTCCAGCCTAAGGTGAAACTCAAGGCTCTCCTGCTACACTCTGCTGCCTTTCAGTGTGGCACATGGCAGGATTCATTGTATCCCACCATCTCTTATTAGATAGTAAGGTCCAGGGGGAGCTTATCATGCTCTCTAGGTTGAATGTGGCCATACCAGCTGGGATATAAAAGAACTGTGAGATAAATAGTGCCATTTCTCCAGATTATTTTCCTTAGTTAAAAGCTCATGGCTTTCAAGTTGAAGGGAATTTCTACCTACTCAGCTGCTCCTGTGGCTTTCCGTTTTGATGGCAAATTCTTTTCAAATCTTGATGAAACATTTTCCAAGAGAGGACATGCCCTCGAGTTGTCAAATTCACTCCATAGCAGACTGTTTCTTCCAAACCCCAGATAAATTTAACGTATCTTTGCTAGGGAAGACTCTGTAAGGCTCAGCCGGTAGTTTCCTAACTATTAATCATACTGTTCATAATGCTGCCGTTGAGCACATCCTTGAAATTTTTCTTCGTTTGGTTGGAAAAACAAGAATTTAGGGTCAGAGATAACTCGGCTTACCTTAGATGACCTCCATCTAACTGTGATTATTGACAAAGATTATATTATCTTGAAAACATTATTATAAAGGTCCTCTACTGGCAATATTAATTATACTTTCAAGGCTTAAGAACTATATAAATAAAAGAAATTTTCAAAGTCTGAGTGGTTTCCTGGATTTCACAGAAATATCAGCTAAGTTTTTCTGAGCACTCAATTCTTAGGCTATTGCCTATATGTTTTGAGAGATAAATACTGACACACACTTAAACAATTTAGAGGAGCAACTAGGAGGACAAATTGGCAAGCAGTTAAGAAAGTCCTGATAAGCATATTTTTCATGGTTTAAACTATTTAAAGTGAGGGAGAAAAGATAATCAAGATGGTCAATTCTCAACTTTTTTTTTTTTTTTTTTTTTGAGGTGGAGTCTCGCTCTGTCGCCCAGGCTGGAGTGCAGTGGTGCGATCTCGGCTCACTGCAACCTCTGCCTCCTGGTTCAAGTGATGTTCCTGTCTCGGCCTCCCTAGTAACTGGGACTACAGGTGTGTGCCACCACACCTGGCTAATTTTTGTGTTTTTAGTAGAGACGGGTTTCACCACGTTGGCCAGATTGGTCTCAAACTCCTGACCTTGTGATCTGCCCACCTTGGCCTCCCAAAGTGCTGGGATTACAGGCGTGAGCCACTGTGTCCAGCCTGACTATTCTTGAAAGTCATTCAGTACTATCCCCATCTATTAACTGTCTCTTCTGTAACAAAATAAACATCAGATTTCCTAACACTTCTGTATTATTTTCCTAAGGATAGAAATTTGGATGGTTTAAAACAATTTATTCTTTAACAGTTTTCTGGAGGATAGAAGTCTCAAATGAAGATGTTGGCAGAGCCATTCCCTCTCTGAAACCTATAGGGGATGTAAACTAAAAATAAAATCCTGAGCTCCCTGCCAACTGAATAGACCTCCTCTTGGCCAAGGGGACCCCAGAAAAATCTTAAAAACCGAGTTCCTGGTCATGATGGGATGGGAGGTCAGACAACTCTTGTTACACCCCCTCCCTTTTGCACTTTAGATACAATAACTGGCCAGCATAAATGTTAAAATAGAGATCCTAAAACTGACGGAATAGACTTTGTGGCAATAAGATACCAAATTATAAATGGAAGTTTAAGGCCATGCTAGGCAAGGGTTAAGTCACTTACTCCTACACTTAAAGAATAAACTATTTCTAACTGCCACAGGTTTTTCTTTTTCTCTAGCAGCTAAACAAGCACTGGCCTCCAGATAAGGAATATTAAAACAATTGTCGCTCATCACTAGACACAAACTGACCCTGTTCCACAAGCTATAGCTACAGCTTTGATTGGACGAGAGACTGATTTCAGTAACTTTCTCCTGATAAGACCACTGGGCTGGTGTGGTGGCTCATGCCTGTAATCCCAGAACTTTGGGAGGCCAAGGCAGGAGGATCACTTGAGCCCAAGAGTTCAAGCCCAGCCTGGGCAAGATGTTGAGACTCCATCTCTATTAAAAAAAAAAAAAAAAAGAAAAGAAAATTGGCTGGTTGTTGTAGCACCCACCTGTATCACTTCAGCCCAGGAGTTCAAGGATGCAATGACCTGATTGTGCCACTGCACTGCAAGGCCATGTTTCTTTGGGGAGGAAAAAAAAAAGACCACCTACCAGGGACTGGCTCTGGCCTGTTTACAAATGCTGAACACTTGAGTCCTTCATATCCTAAAAAGATCTTTTGACATATAGGGCCTAATTATAATACATTTAAATGTTAAGTCTCCACTCCAAAGCAAACGTAAGTTGTATGTTACATGCATGTTTGGTCAATATGCATGCATCAGGACTAATATCATTTGGCTCTGTGTTCCCACCCAAATCTCATGTTGAATTGTAACTTCCAATGTTGGGGAAGGGACCTGGTGGGAGGTGATTGGATCATGGGGGTGGGTTCCCCCCTTGCTGTTCTCATGATAGTGAGTTCTCACAAGATCTGTATGTTTGAAAGTGTGTAGAACTTTTCCCTTTGCTCACCCTCTCTCTTTCCTGCTGGCCATGTGAAGAAGTGCTTTCTTCCCCTTTGCCTTCCACCATAATTGTTAAGTTTCCTGAGGCTTCTCTGAAGCAGAAGCCTGTACAGCCAGCAAAACCATGAGCAGATTAAACCTCTTTTCTTTATAAATCACCCAGTGATAGGTAGCTCTTTTTTTTTTTTTTAAGATGGAATTTCACTCTTATTGCCCAGGCTGAAGTGCAATGGCACGATCTTGGCTCACTGCAACCTCCGCCTCCCAGGTTCAAGTGATTCTCCTGCCTCAGCCTCCCAAGTAGTTGGGATTACAGGCATGCTTCACCATGTCCGGCTAATTCCGTATTTTTCGTAGAGACACGGTTTTTCCATGTTGGTCAGGCTGGTCTTGAACTCCCAACCTCAGGTGATCCACCTGCCTCAGCCTCCCAAAGTGCTGGGATTATAGGTGTGAGCCACCATGCCTCACCAACAGGTAGCTCTTTATAGCAATGTGAGAACAGGCTAAAACAAGGAACTTTGTGAATATTCATAGCTCCTCCTGTAACCTGTTGAAAGTGAATGCTTAGCCAACTGTTCAGCATAAAGCTCCTACCCCAATCCCTTCTCCTCCAAAGTGCCTGTCTCTGGGCTCTGCTGGAGGCTATACTTTCCAGTCTGTAGGATAGCCATCTTGTAGGCTGTAACCCTTTACAAGAAATAAAGTTTCCATTTCCAAACTTGTAGATCTTGTGATTTTTAAGTTAATGGAGAATCCTTCTTTGCCTTTTCTAGCTTCTGTTATTTGCCGGCAATCCCTGGCTGTACGTTCATCCAGTCTCTGCCTCTGTCATCACATGACCATCTTCTCCTATGTGTCTCTTCTCTTAAATATACTAGTCATACTGGATTAAGGGTCCACTCTACTCCAGTATGAACTCATCTTAACTAATTACATCTGCAATGACCCTACTTTCAATTAAGTCCACTTTTTGAGGTACTACGGGTAGGGATCTTAACATATCTTTTTTGGGGCAACAATTCAACCCACAACTTCTTATATCAGAAACTTAGTTTATACAGCCTGTTTTTCCAAGGCAACTTAATAATTTCAAGTGTGACTACCTAAATCTTGAAGAAAGGTCTACCCGATTTTGATTATTAAACTATTTGACTATACTTGACATATGATTTTGTCTGCATCTTCCTTTATATGGGAACTTTTTTTTTTGAGATGGAGTCTTGCTATGTCGCCCAGGCTGGAGTGCGGTGGTGTAATCTTGGCTCACTGCAACCTCCGCCTCCTGGGTTCAAGCAATTCTTCTGCCTCAGCCTCCTGAATAGCTGGGATTACAGGTGAGTACCACCATGCCTGGCTAAATTTTTGTATTTTTAGTATAGACCGTGTATTTTTAGTATTCTTAGTATTCATATATAATATTTTTAGTATAATATTTTTAGTATTCACCATGTTAGCCAGGACGGTCTTGATCTCCCGACCTTGTGATCCACCTGTCTCGGCCTCCCAAAGTGCTGGGATTACCAGTGTGCGCCACTGCGCCTGGCCTGGAAACTCTTTTATTACTGAAAGAATCATCCCTTGACGACAGGCAACTCTAAATTCCTTTGGGGAAGAATCAGAATGATTCTTGCTCAGTCCAGCTACTCTCTTGAATTGAGAAGTAACTCAGGAACCATTTGCTGTGGATTTCTCTTTACAATGTGGATTGAGGAAGAGAAGGTCCACGTGCCCAGAAGATAAGGCAGACTCACAGATAGCTGAGTCAAGAGCAAGAATCTTAATGACATTTCGGTCCCAGGCTTCAATTGTTCCTGGGCTCAGGTCCACTCCTATTCTTGGGGTCTGTGAGTCACTCTATCCTCACTTTTTTTTTTTTTTTTAAATGGAGTCTCGCTCTATCGCCCAGGGTGGAGTGCAATGGCTTGATCTCGGCTCACTGCAACCTCCACCTCCCAGGTTCAAGCTATTTTTATGTCTCAGCCTCCCAAGTAGCTGGCATTACAGGTGCCGGCCACCACGCCCAGCTAATTTTTGTATTTTTAGTAGAGACGGGGTTTTGTCATGTTGGTCAGGTTGGCCTCGAACTCCTGACCTCAGGTGATCCACACGCTTCAGTTTCCCAAAGTGCTGGGATTACAGGTGTAAGCCACTGCGCCCGGCCTATCTTCACAATTTTTTTTTAAAAAAACATAGTTTGAGTTAGGTTTCAATTATTTAATTTAGGAAGTATTTTTACCAGCGCCACTATGTGGCACAATTCTAAATGGTGCTGTTCAGTACAGCAGCCACCAGCCCCATCTAGCTGGTTAAATTAATTAAAGTTAGGCTGGAGCAGTGGTTCAGGTCTGTCCATCCCAGCACTTTCAGAGGCCGAGGCGGGAGGACTGCTTGAGCCCAGGAGTGCGAGAACCAGCCTGGGCAAGATAGTGAGACCTTGTCTGTACAAAACATTTTTTCTTAAATGTATTAACAAATATATATTTAAAATTAATTAAGGCCAGACATGGTGGCTCACGCCTGTAATCCCAGCACTTTGGGAGGCTGAGGCAGGCAGATCACCTGAGGTAAGGAGTTCGAGACTAGCCTGGCCAACGTGGTGGAACCCTGTCTCTAATAAAAATGCAAAAATTAGTTGGGCATGGTGGTGGGTGCTTGTAATCCTAGCTACTCGGGAGGCTGAGGTAGAATTGCTTGAAGCCAGGAGACGGAGGTTGCAATGAGCTGAGATCATGCCACTGCACTCTAGCCTGGGTGACAGAGCAAGACTCTGTCTCCAGGAAAAAAAAAATTAATTAAAATTAAATAATACTAAACATTCAGTCACACTAATCACATTCCAAATGCATAATAGCCACAAGAGGCTAGTGGCTACTGTACTGGACAGCACAGACAGAACATTCCCATCGTTGGAAAGTTCTTTTGGACAGCCCTGGTCCTCCATGAATGGCTCCCTGGAGTTAAAGGGGCATAATCAAGAGGAAGGTCCATCATCAGTTGTGCGAAGACAAGGAAAAGAGAAAAAAAAAAAGGCCGGGCGTGGTGGCTCATGCCTGTAATCCCAGCACTTTGGGAGGCCGAGGCGGGTGGATCACGAGGTCAGGAGATTGAGACCGTCCTGGCTAACACAGTGAAACCCCGTCTCTACTGAAAATACAAAAAATTAGCCGGGTGTGGTGGCGGGCACCTGTAGTCCCAGCTACTCGGGAGGCTGAGGCAGGAGAATGGTGCGGACCCGGGAGGCAGAGGTTGCAGTGAGCCGAGACTGCGCCACTGCACTCCAGCCTGGGTGACACAGCGAGACACTGTCTCGAAAAAAAAATAGAGGAAGGTCCACACAACACAAAGTAGCTATATTCTCAAAGCCCAATGTACACTAAGTTCTGTTTATTAAAGGTGTACTTTATTTCCACCTACTAAGGCTGTAAGTTTCCAAAATTTCAAGTGTCTTAGTTTTCTGTTCCCTTTAGAGATGTGAATTTTTAAGTGTTTTAGTGAAAAGTGCCCTGAATTGGTAGTTGATACTTGAACTCTTATTCTGTTACTATGTGACAAATCATATTAGCTTAATATTGTTGCTATAACAAACCTATTTATTGTAACAACACAAATGTATTATCTTAACAGTTTTGTAGGTGAGAAATCTGACAAAGGTGGGCTAAAATCAAGGTGTTAGCAGGGCTGTGTTCCTTTTTGCAGGCTCTAGGGGGGAATTCGTTTTCTTGACATACCTTGGCTGTTAGCTTCATCTTCAAAGAAGCAATGGCAAAGAAGACTCTTTCTCACTCACATCACATCACTCTGACACATTCTTGTGCTTCCCTCTCCCACTTATAGGGACCTTGTGATTACATTGGGCCCAATACATAATTCAAGATAAATGTTTAAATTACAAATTAATGAAGTGGCAACTGAAACAAGTTTTAAGTGATTCACAAGAAAGGGCTTTGCCGGAATGGTGGCTCACACCTATAACCCCAGAACTCTGGGAGGCAGAGGCAGGCAGATTGCTTGAGCCCAGGAGTTTGAGACCAGCCTAGGCATTATAGCAAGACCCCACATGTACAAAAACTTTTAAAAATTGCCGTGCATAGCGGCTCACTCCTGTAATCCCCGCACTTTGGGAGGCTGAGGCGGGCAGATCATGAGGTCAGGAGTTCGAGACCAGCCTGACCAACATGGTAAAACCTCGTCTCTACTAAAAATAAAAAAAATTAGATGGGTGTGGTGGCACACACCTGTAGTCCCAGCTACTCATGAGGCTGAAGCAGGAGAATCACTTGAACCCTGGAGGCGGAGGTTGCAGTGGGCCAAGACTGCACCACTGCACTCCAGCTTGGGCAACAGGGCAAGACTCCGTTTGAACAACAACAACAAAACAAAATTAGCCAGATCTGGACGGGCCTGTAGTCTCAGCTACTTGGGAGGCTGAGATGAGAGGATCACTTGAGTCCAGGAGATCGAGGAGGCAGTGAGCTGTGATCGTATCACTACACTCCAGCCTGGGCAAGAGGAGATCCAGTCTCAAAAAAAAAAAAAAAAAGAAAAGGGCTTTTCTGATGGTCAAATGAAGTACAGTTCGCCCTTAACAATATGACTTTGAACTACACAGGTCTTTATGCATGAATCCTCTTATACAGAATTTTCTTCTCCCTCTTCTACCCAAGACAGAAAGACCAACTCTTCCTCTTCCTCCTCGGCCTACTCAGTGTGAAGACAATGAGGATGAAGACCTTTATGATGATCTACTTCCACTTAATGAATTATATGTTCTCTTCCTTAAGGAATGCAGTGTTTTCTTGGCTCAGTGCAACCTCTGCTTCCCAGACTCAAGAGATTCTCTTGTCGCAGCCCCACAAGTAGCTGGGACGACAGCCATGCCTGGCTAATTTTTGTATTTATTTTTTTGTAGAGATGGGATTTTGCCATGTTGCCAGGCTGGTCTCGAACTGAGCTCAAGCAATCTGCCCACCTTGGTGTCCCAAAGTGCTACGATTACAGGCTTCAGTCACCACGCCTGGCCCTTTAAGGTTTTTTTAAAAAACATTGTTTTCTCTAACTCGATTTTTTGTAAGAATACAGTATATAGGCTGGGCGTGGTGGCTAATGCCTGTAATTCCAGTACTTTGGGAGGCCAAGGCGGGCGGATCACAAGGTCAGGAGTTCTAGACCAGACTGGTGAACATGGTGAAACCCCATCTCTACTGAAAATACAAAAATTAGCTGGGCATGGTGGTGCATGCCTGTAATCCCAGCTACTGGGGAGGCTGGTGGGAGAATGGCTTGAACCTAGGAGGCGGAGGTTGCAGTGAGCCAAGATCGTGCTACTGTACTCGTCTGGGTGACAGAGCAAGACTCCATCTCAAAAAATAAAAAAGAATACAATATATAATACATATACATACAAAATATGTGTTAATCGACTGTTCATGTTATTGGTAAGGTTTCCAGTGAACAATAGGCTATCAATAGTTTTCTTTTCTTTTTTTTTTTAAAGAGATGAGGTCTTGCTATGTTGCTAAGGCTGAAGTGCAGTGACTATTCACAGGTGTGATCCCTCTACTGATTAGCACGGGAGTTTTGACCTGCTCCGTTTCTGACCTGGGCCGGTTCACCCCTCTTTAGGCAACCTGGTGTCCCCCGTTCCTGGGAGGTCACCATATGGATGTCAAAATTAGTGAGGACATCCGATCAGCATAGTGCACTATATCCTGAGCTCAAGAGATCCTCCTGCCTCAGGTTCCCGAGTAGCTGGGACTACAGGCTCATACCACTGTACCTGGTAATAGTTAAGATTTTGGGGAGTTGAAAGTTATGGTGCTCCTATTGAGGAAGTCAAATGTATATTTGTCTACTAACCCTCCATCCTTTTTTTAAAAAATCAATAGTCGCCGGGCGCGGTGGCTCACGCCTGTAATCCCAGCACTTTGGGAGGCTGAGGTGGAAGGATCACTTGAGTTTGAGAGTTGGAGACCAGCGTGGACAATATAGACCTCCTCTCTACTAAAAACAAAAAAAAAATTAGCTGGGCATGGTGGCACACACCTGTAGTCCCAGTTACTCCGGAGGCTGAGGTGAGAGAATCACTTGACTCTGGGAGTAAGCCCATCTCAAAAAGACGCCCCAAACAAACAAAACCCTCCAAAAAAAAACAATCAAGAGTTAGAGTTTTCTAGGCCAGGCACGGTGGCTCACGCTTGTAATCCCAGCACTTTGGGAGGCCGAGGCGGGTGGATCACAAGGTCAGGAGATTGAGACCATGGTGAAACCCCGTCTCTACTAAAAATACAAAAAATTAGCAGGGCGTGGTGGTTGGTGCCTGTAGTCCCAGCTACTCGGAGAGGCTGAGGCAGGAGAATGGCATGAACCCGGGAGGCGGAGCTTGCAGTGAGCTGAGATCGCACCACTGCATTCCAGTCTGGGGGACAGAGCAAGACTCCGTCTCAAAAAAAAAAAAAAAAAAAAAAGAGCTAGAGTTTGCTAAATCATAGGCTTAAAGTCATATTAGCAAAAAAAAGACAACAAATTTTGTGTTGCCATAACAGTGTGGAAAAGTAGTCACCCAAATGAAAATCATTCAAATTAAAGAAGTCAGAAAACACTCTGGTAACAGGATTCATCCTTCCTTTCTAACTTACCAAAATGACTCCTCTAGAGAAAACAATCTTTGTGATCCTATGTTTTTTGAATAACAAGGTAGTTCTGCCTTCCTGATATACTAAATAAATGTTCTTATCAGAAATTAAGAGGTGATAACAAGAGTAAATCCTTCAGCCCTGATTTTTTTTTTTAGACAGAGTTTCACTCTTGTTGCCCAGGCTGGAGTGCAATGGCACGATCTTGGCTCACCACAACCTCCGCCTCCCAGGTTCAAGTGATTCTCCTGCCTCAGCCTCCTGAGTAGCTGGGATTACAGGCATGTGCCACCATGCCTGGCTAATTTTTTTATTTTTAGTAGAGATGGGGTTTCTCCATGTTGATCAGGCTGATCTTGAACTCCCAACCTCAGGTGATCTGCCTGCCTCGGCCTCCCAAAGTGCTGGGATTACAGGCGTTGAGCCACCGTGCCCAGCCAGCCCTGATTTTTGAATCTATGTTCACAACAACTTTTCTTACCAATGTGTCCTTAATTACCACTGACCTTGTTATCAGGTGGTACCTTCCATATTGAAATACTTCTATTAATGTACCTTAGAATTAACATTTTCTACAAGTTGTCACAATATGCTTTATCTGAAGAATACAGAAGTATTTTTATTTCTTTTTATTTAATGATGCAAAATGCAAATGCTGACAATATATATTCACATATAACTTTTTCTCTCACATTTACAACTCAACAGATGGTGAATCCAGAGGAACAGCTACCATCACTATACGGAGCATACCTATAATGAAGAAAAAAAAAAACTGTAGCATTAACCAGCAGAAATAATATTAAAATTAAACTACTCTGAATTCACCTTAGAACATCAGAAAAAGTCTAGAAAAGACCCACAAAGAGTACCAATACCTTATTTTATTTAATTTTAACAAAAAAATATTTTGTCTTAACTATGAAAGAATAGCAAAAGCCATCTGGTTTGTATTTAAATGCCTTTTCATTTTTACCTCTTTTTTTTTTTTTGGTAGAGACAAAGTCACTATGTTGCCCAAACTCCTGGCCATATGCTATCCCACTACCTTGGCCTCCCAAAGTACTGAGATTACAGGCATGAGCCACCAAGCCCAGACTCATTTTATCTCTTGATTGGCTGATTAGAGTAGTGAAATGGGCAGGGTGCTAATAGAAAAAAGGCAAAAGATCTGGATAATCAACAGTAAAGAGCTCAGTTTCAGAGTTATAAAATATGGAAAACAAAGGATAGTCTGTGATTGCTATGTTTATTATACAGCAGATATAAGTTACTTAATCAACCCAATTATGAAAGCTGAGATTTTTAAGTGACTTTTCACTTATAAAAGGATTAATATAGGATTTTTTTAAAAGGTTTTCAGAAATACACCTTTTATATATATATATGTATACTGTATATGGTATACTTATATATATTTGATACATATCAATAGATGTATATTTCATTTATTCATTCATTTATTTTTGAGACAGAGTCTTGTTCTGTTGCACAGGCTGGCTGGAGTGCAGTAGCCCAATATTGGCTCAATGCAACCTCCCAGCCTCCGCCTCTTGGGTTAAAGCAATTATCGTGCCTCAGCCTCCCAAGTAGCTGGGACTACAGGCGCGCACCACCGTGCCTAGCTATTTTTTGTGTATTTTTAGCACTGATGGGGTTTCGCCACGTTGGCCAGGCTGGTCTCTAACTCCTTGCCTCAAGTGATCCACTCGCCTCGGCCTCTCAAAGTGTTAGGATTACAGGCGTGAGCCACTGCGCCCAGCCAGATGTATATATTTTATATATATATAATAAACTTTCTCTTTTAAATCACAGACCATGCACAATACACTATCTTGTTCATAACTAGGTTTTTACCAGGAACTGTCCAATAGGATATTAGTTGAGTTGACAATCATAATGAAATAGTGATGCAGAAAAAAATTTAAAAATTGATTGCTCTGGCCAGGCGCAGTGGCTCATGCCTGTAATCCCAGCACTTTGGGAGGCCGAGGCGGGCAGATCACGAGGTCAAGAGATGGAGACCATCCTGGCCAACATGGGAAAAGCTCATCTCTACTAAAAATACAAAAATTAGCTAGGTGTGGTAGCGCGCACCTGTAGTCCCAGCTACTCGAGAGGCTGAGGCAGGAGAATTGCTTGAACCTGGGAGGCAGAGGTTTCAGTGAACCAAGATTGTGCCACTGCACTCCAGCCTGGTGGCTCCGTCTCAAAAAAATAAAATAAAATAAAGAGAATTGATTGCCCTTATACATTCATCACTTCTACAAATATTAAACTCCTAAATGGACCAGATGAGCAAGTTGCTGAATAAATGATAATTAATAAAATAGGTTTCTGTTCTCATGGAATTCACACTCAAGTGTACAAGATACCAAACAGACATTAAGAAATACACACACAAAGAATAATAATTTGTCCTAAGTGCTATGAAAGCAAAGTGTAAAGCACTATCAGATTTAAGAAAATAATATGATTTTGGTTTCATTTTTTTTTTTTTTTTTTTGAGAGGGAGTCTCACTCTGTCACCCAGGCTGGAGTGTAGTGGCGCGATCTTGGCTCACTGCAAACTCTGCCTCCCGGGTTCACGCCATTCTCCTGCCTCAGCCTCCCGAGTAGCTGAGACTACAGGCGCCCGCCACAACAACCGGCTAATTTTTTTGTATTTTTGGTAGAGACGGTGTTTCACTGTGTTAGCCAGGATGGTCTCAATCTCCTGACCTTGTGATCCACCAGCCTCGGCCTCCCAAAGTGCTGGGATTACAGGTGTGAGCCACCGTGCCTGGCAGATTTTGGTTTCATTCTTAAACATACCTTTCTTTGAACAGAGTCAAAGACTAATGATTAAAAATGATTATGCTAAAAGATTCTTGAGGCTAGCAAAGTGGCTCACACCTATAATTCCAACATTTTCAGAAGCTGAGGCGAGGAGTTTGAGACCAGCCTGGCCAACAGGTCTACAAACAAAAACAACAAACAAAAAAAACCCCAACCCCCGCAAAACAAAACCAACTGCTTGAGGCAAGGTATTATAAATTTATAAATTTGTCACAGACAGAAATATGGGTGCTAAAATGTATAAACCTAATACAAAACAAACAACAAGCTTGTTTTTAAGTATTTAAAAAAGAGGTCAAGTTAATTTGCATAATCTATTCAGCCAATAAACTTGTATACTTACTACATTAGTATTTCAAAAGTTTATTCCAGCCCATTTCTTCTTTTGTACTCTAAAATATCTTCATTGTGTTGTTTGATGAGCTACAAAGAGTTAAACAGTTAAAATTAGAAATGCAATCTTCCTGGATACTTATATTTTGTAAAGGAATAAGGATAGAAAAAATAAACAACTATTCTAGTTAGAAATAAAAGGCTAAGAGATCCAAAAGTTCAAAAACCAGGAATGGTATAAACTTGCTTACCACAATGTGACATACTAAATTTGAGAAGGGAGCCCGTAAATATTTATTTATTTATTTATTTAGAGACAGAGTTTTGCTCCAGCCCAGGCTGGAGTGGAATGGCGTGATCTTGGCTCACTGCAACCTCCTTCTCCTGGGTTCAAGCGATTCTCCTGCCTCAACCTCCCGAATAGCTGGGATTACAGGTGCCCGCCACCACGCTTGGCTAATTTTTGTATCTTTAGTAGAGATGGGGTTTCACCATGTTTGCCAGGCTGGTCTCGAACTCTGAGCTCGGGTGATCCACCCGCCTCGGCCTCCCAAAGTGTTGGGATTACAGGCGTGAGCCACTGCACCTGGCCAAAAATTTAAATTAAACTACTGCCAAAAAATTTTACCTCATTTGGTGGGTAATAAATGTAATGAAATGGCTTATCATGAAGGGATAAATCAATATGATACAGCAGAACTTGGTTATTAAATGGGATCCAGGCTGGTTGGTGGGTGCATGTTATGCTTCTAATCTTAGAAGTGGGATACCTTGATTGAATGACCAACCCCACCACGAAACTGTATGTGTATTAATTAGATGTCATGGAGGACAGTCACATTTTTAGAACAACTGTCTGACAGAATATGCAACTGGAAAAACGGCTTATATACGATGACATTCATGGCAATCAAAGATCCAAGTTCAATCATTAGTGCTCTCAGCAGTAATTAAGCTTCTTGTTAGAGAAAACCTTAAATTAAGAATGTATAAAATTCATTATAAGCAATATTCAAAAAGATGAGTTACTATTAAGTTGTAAGTGACTCGAAATCTCACTCCTTTCCAAGTCAAAAATCTGAACCACTTTAACAAGAAAATTTAAACTATCTAAGAGCTGGGGGTCAGTGGAGGAAGTCCCAAACCCATTAGATAAAAAACAAAATTTTAAATATTAATATAGCAGATACTTTAACTTTAAAAAGAAATTTTAGCTCCACAGAGGCAGTGTTTCACAGTGTTTTATAGGATAGCGTGGCCCCTGAAGTCAGGAGAACTGGGTTCAGCAAACTAGTTTCTCCAAGTGTGTTTCTTATCTGTAACGGGTCAACAATAGTAGGTACCACGTAGTGCTGTTGAAATGATTAAACGCAAGTTTATGTGTAAAGCATGTGGTGTGAATTTTTTTTTTTTGTGACAGAGTCTCGCTGTGTCTCCCAGGCTGGAATGCGGTAGCACGACCTCGGCTCACTGCAAGCTCCGCCTCCCGGGTTCACGCCATTCTGCTGTCTCAGCCTCCTGAATAGCTGGGACTACAGGCGCCCTTCACCACACCTGGCTAATTTTTTTTTGTATTTTTGGTAGAGACAGGGTTTCACTGTGTTAGCCAGGGTGGTCTGGATCTCTTGACCTCGTGATCCGCCCACCTTGGCCTCCCAAAGTGCTGGGATTATAGGTGTGAGCCACCACGTCCGGCCTGAAAATTTTTTTAAAAAGGTCGCTACACACTATGTACAATTTCCAACAATGTATTTATACAAACATTGATTAAAACCTAATGGAAGTCTACTGGGATTCAATTTGTACAACTTGCACACTGCTGGTTTGTCCTTACAGCATCTGAAAAAGGTACCTTCATAAAACTCCAATTAGCCACAATTCTCATTAAGAAATAAAGTATAATTACTATTGCCGGGCGTGGTGGCTCACGCCTGTAATCCCAACACTTTGGGAGGCCGAGGCGGGCGGATCACTAGGTCAGGAGATCGAGACCATCCTGGCTAATACGGTGAAACCCCGTCTCTACTAAAAATACAAAAATTAGCCGGGCGTGGTGGCGGGCGCCTGTAGCCCCAGCTACTTGGGAGGCTGAGGCAGGAGAATGGCGCGAACCCGCGAGGCGGAGCTTTCAGTGAACCGAGATGACGCCACTGCACTCCAGCCTGGGAGACAGAGCAAGACTCCATCTCAAAAAAAAAAAAAAAAGAAATAAAGAATAATTACTATTTAGTAAAACTGCCATTCCTTACAAAACCATGTTAAGGAACAATAACAGAAATTTTAGTCCTATCATACTTTTTCAATGTTGCTGAAATCTTAATTTCTTTTTAGTCCTTGGGATTTCTCTCATGGAAAAATATGTATCAGCGATTATATAAATATCCTACTGTTATGAGAGTTTCACTGCCATACAACATAACAGCACCATTCAATCTCGCAATGTTATGTCATTCCCTTACCACGCTGGCGTAGTCTCACGACATCCGGGAGTAAAGTACTTACATAGACCCACAAGAAGACGGTGGTGCCCAAGGTGAACCCAACTTTCAGCCAGTCAGGTTTGGCATTCAGCGGCTCTCGCACGTAGAACTTTGATCGCGCTGAAGCTGAAAGGGGAAGAGGGTCTGTAAATTTGTAACCTAACTGCCTTGCAGGGAAAAAATCCTAACATTTACGTGCGTATTATCGCATTTAATTCTCCCTTCGACTCCCCCATCTCCCACTTAAACAGCCAAGGAAATAGAGATTCAGAGAGATCAAGTACCTCGCCCAGGGCCACTGGCGAGTTAGACAGGACGCACCTGTCCTGCCCGAGACTTTCAAAGCCTCGTTTAAGGGCTTGCGAACCCTCAGACGACTCGGGAGTGGTCATGTAGGAGGCGCCCCAGGGAGGGTGTCTCCTCTCCCGGTTTAGGGGACCTAACATACAGAGGTGGGGAAGGCAAGGACCCAAAGTCCATTTACAAAGGCCAAGAGTGGTCAGGTTGAACTTGGATAAGTGCTAGAGGCGGGTGATGGGGAGCAGAGAGCCCTGCGTAGGGGACAGGCGTGGGCTGGGCGTTGGGTCGTCGGCCGGCGAAGGTCACTGCAGGACGAACCCGGGCCGCTGCCGCCTTTTGCACCCGTGGGCTAGGTCCGCCTTAGGAGAGGTAATCTGGGGGTCAAGTCGGCCTGCACGAGGAGGATACTCACCACGGCCACTCGGGAGCCTGGCGGGGGCCAGCAGCCGGGAGACGGGACGCAGCAAGGCGGACGGCGCCATCTTGCGTGGCCCAGCTCAGTCTCTCCGAGTTGGCAACAGAACCAGCGCCACCTGGCGGCCGGAAGTGCGGGACTCGCGGGCTCTGCAGCAGAGCTCCGTGGGGGCATCAACGTGAATTCCAGCACGGCAAGGTTCTCTAGCACCCCGGCCTCAGCCTTCTGTCTATACAGTGGAATTAGGAAGAAAATAATTAAAAGAAAAAAGAGTTCACCTATTCTCTGTCCTCTGGGGGTTTTTCACCCCATCTCTACGGCTATTCATCAAGAGGTTTATTAAAATTTTCTACATGAGCCAGAAAAAAGAAAAGTGTCGTGTTGAATAATAACTAGCATTTGGATTGAATTCTGTGGTCCAGGCACGGTGCATTAATGTATCATATGGTTTACATTCATTGTCTTATTTCATCTTCAAAACGAGCACATATCGTGCTGTGGTTATAAGCCTCAATTTACAGATAAAGCTTAAAGAAGACAGCTACTCATCCAAGGTGACATATTATATTTTATAGTTGAAAAGATCTCTTAACACTTACCATTTACATTCACGATCATACTGAAGCCTCACAAACCTGTGAAGCAGAATTAGTGCCTTAGGTAGGCTTAAGATCACATAGATGGCAGAGGTGGGATACAGTTTGAGGTCTTCTGACTCCAGATCTAGTGATCCTCGTTAGCCCACCTAACAGACTTGGACCACCCTAGACCATAAGCTGTAGAATCAGCATTCAAAGCCATTCTGCTCACCACTTTTTAGCTCTATGATTTCTAGGCAAATTACTTAACCTCTCTATACCTAAGTTTTACATCTGTAACATAAAACCTATAGGGTTGTTGAGAAGCTTAAACAAGTGTCTGGTAGTAGTAAACAATTTATTTGGTTTTGCCTATTAAAGACATTGTTCTGAGGAATAGGTTTTATCTTGCACAGTTGAGCCAGATCTTTGTACATTAAATTCAGTTCAATCTGATGTCTAAAGACCAGTAAAAATATTTATAGGTAACAGACAATACATTTTGACCCTTTAAAACTAATCCTTTAAACTTTGTCATTAATTTTAAAACCAAAATAAACGTTAGCAAATCTCCTATATTCTCTTTCGCAATGTTATTTTAAGATCTTTTTTTAACCAAAAATTATTGACCAAAAAGTCAATTAATTGCACTGTGTTTTCTGGCTCATTTTAACATGCAAATGGTGGCTAAAGGGATTGCTAAATTGTGAGTCACTTTAGTTTGTAACCTAGTTTGAGCCTCCTGGACTCATGCTCAAGTAAGTAAACTACCCAACGAATGTGCTGAGCCAGTTGTTGGTTCTCCACTTATTGTCCACTCAGCAACCTGTCAGTTGTATATCCTTTCTACACCATCCGTTGGAAGCTTGTCCTGACGAAGCTTTTGCTAGTATCCAACAAGTTGAAACAGATGCTACCTTTAGTCAGAGTATACAGAACCAGTAAGCAAATTACTAATTTCATACTGCTATTGAGAAAGACTGCTTTGTTGTTTTTCAGAGCTTTGGCCCTTGTATCATTTTACTAGTGTGTATTTTGGGAAAGTAATGACGTATAAGCACATTTTTCTCAGCATATTAGAGCTGATGGGAACTGTACACTTGGAGTACCCAGCTGTATGTCAAACTCCATCTAGAAAAGAATCCTGATTAAGTAATTCCAGCTAGGAACTAATATCTATAATATTTTGTTAGAAGTTGCTTCGTAACATTCATGTAAGCATCTTCAGAATTTGAACACTAAAATCTTATTTATGATCCAGGTGAAAAGAGAGAGGATTTGAGTTAGCAGCCAGAAAAGCAAAGTTTCAGTCCAAGATTCTTCCACTGGGAAAAAATCACATCTCCCAAGGAAGGTAAAAAAAGAGCAAGAATTGAAAAACAGTATAAAATGCAAAAAACAAAACAAAACAAAAAAACCTGTATTTTTGTTGATATAGCATGCATGAGAATACTATGAATCAAACTTAGGACTTGGGCCAGTCACAGTGGCTCAGGCCTCTAATCCTAGCACTTTGTGAGAACAAGGTAAATGGATTGCTTGAGTCCAGGAGGTCAAGACTGGCCTGTGCAATGTAAGTAGATAACTATCTCTACAAATGATTTTTTAAAAAATTAGCTGGGTGTGGTGGTGCATGTCTGTGGTTCCAGCTACTCGGGAGGCTGAGGTAGGAAGATCGCTTGGACCTGGGAGGTGAGGCTACAGTAAGCCAAGACTCTGCCACTGCACTCCAGCTTCGGTGACATAGTGAGACCCTGTCACAAAAACAAAACAAAACAAAAGAAAAAAACCAACAACCTCCCACCTCCCCACACACCAAGATGTATCTATAAATTTTTATTTTTTAAGATTCAGCAGCTGGGCGCCCTGGCTCACGCCTGTAATCCCAGCACTTTGGGAGGCTGAGGTGGGCAGATCACCTGAAGTCGGGAGTTCAAGACCAGCCTGACCAACATGGAGAAACCCTGTCTCTACTAAAAATACAAAATTAGCCGGGCATGGTGGTGCATGCCTGTAATCCCAGCTACTCGGGAGGCTGAGGCAGGAAAATCGCTTGAACCCAGGAGGCAGAGTTGTGGTGAGCTGAGATTGTGCCATTGCACTCCAGCCTGGGCAACAAGAGCGAAACTCTGTCTCAAAAAAAAAAAAGATTCAGCAGCAGGCCGGGCATTGGGGCTCACACCTATAATCCCAGCACTTTGGGAGGCTGAGGTGGGTGGATTGTCTAAGCCCAGGAGTTCAAGAGTAGCCTGGGCAACATTGAGAAATCCTGTCTATACACACACACAAAAAACCCCAGAAGCAATAGCAAATTGTTAACATTTGTTAAATCTAGGTGACAAATACACGAATTTCTTTTATATTGTTTCTTTTTTTTTTTTTTTTTTGGAACAAGGTCTCAGCTCTGTTGCCCAGGCTGGAGAGCAGAGGTGTCATCACAGCTCACTGCAGTCTCGACCTCTGGGGCCGAAGGAATCTTCCCACTTAAGCCCACAAAGTAGCTGGGGCTACAGGCTCATAGCACCACACCTGGCAAATTTTAAAATTCTTTTGTAGAGACAGGGTCTCACTATGTTGCCCAGGTTGGTCTCAAACTTCTGGGCTCAAGCGATCTTCCTGCCTCAGCCTCCCAAAGTGTCGGGATTATAGGTATGAGGCATTATGCCTGGCCTGTGTTTTTTTTTTTTTTTTTTGAGATGGAGTCTCACTCTGTTGTCCAGGCTGGAGTGCAGTGGTGCGATCTTGGCTCACTGCAACCTCCACCTCCCAGGTTCAAGCGATTGTCCTGCCTCAGCCTCCTGAGTAGCTGGGGTTACAGGCGCGCACCACCACACCCGACTAATTTTTGTATTTTTAGTAGAGATGGGGTTTCACCATGTTGATCAGGCTGAATTCCTGACCTTGTGATCTGCCCGCCTCAGCCTCTCAAAGTGCTGGGATTACAGGCGTGAGCCACCAAGCTCAGCCCTTTTTTTTTTTTTAAATAAGATCCAAATACTTAATAAGATGTAACAGTCTCAATAGAGAACATCTTACATATATGGAGAAATTTCACTCAACATATCCCTTTTGTAGAATTAAAGTTCGCAAGGTAAATGATTTTATTTCTTTCTTTTTGGTTAATATTTTTTAGAGTTGGCATTTGGAACATAGTGACATGCAAGCACATGGGTAAGATGAATTAATTATCATCAGCAGCAGCAGCGGCGGCATATAGCCTTGGATATGTTAACTTTCTGAAAGCATAGCTGTTACTTACAGTATAACTCAAATGGGATCTCTATTTGTGAAATTGTGGTGATCAGAGTAAATACATATTTTTTAATTCAATTCAGGCTACTGTGTGGTCAGACTGTTATCTGTAAGTGCATTTTAACTAGCAAATGAATCAGTTAAATGTTGAATCAGATTAGTATTTGCCGAGCCTTTAAAATTGCCATTTCTTTGTCATCACCCAAAAAGAATGTAACATTTGCCAAACTCTATTTCTGGCTCATCTAATGAGGTACTCAGGTTCTGGTGGAAGCTACTGATTGTTTCAAAGACCAGAAATTTTCTTCTTCTGAAGGAAAATAGAATATTCTTTACAGGAGAAACTTAGAGAACTATAGCAAATAGTATTGCTGTAGGGATTTTTGGATACGAAGCCAGAGATTTGGATATGAAGCCAGAGATTTGGAAATACAAGCTAAAATTATCAACTGCATTTAGACTATTTTTCTGTCTTTCAACAGTTCAGACAGTTGAAAGACCTCTTGGGGCAGTGAATTTTGCAGGTTATTACTAAATAACAGCTTAAAAATGAATTATAAGCTTGCTCTTAGTTTTATAAAGTTAAGGTTAAAATACTGGCCATATTTCAAACTGAAACATAGTTTCCTGTATATATGATTTTCTCAAACTTCTGAAGAGGGATCACAGAATTTAAGGAAACTCCAGGATTTGACTGTTAAAAACCTTATTTATGACCCCGGTGAAGGGAGAGGACAATCAATATAGCAGCTAGAAAACCCAAGTTTATATTGGGAAACATATTTCTCAACTCACACCTTTCAGGGGCAGTTAAGAGAAGTTTGAAAATTAAAATATCTTTGTAAATAAATTTAAAAGAGTAAAAAACACGCACATAACATATTGTTTAATAATTCATGATGCAAAGAATGCTACAGAGTGAAATCAGGATTTGGAAAGAGGTAATCAAAAACCAAAGGTTAAAAGTGGCTCATATAACTTGAAAATTTTTAGATCAATGGAATGCCACTTTGAAAAAGTTTTACTGTCAGCTGTTAATGAAATGACTTACATTTTTGGAAGGAGTCCTATTCGGTATGTAGTCTGACCTCGCCTACTCGAGTAGTTCCCTCTAGTATCCTTGCCAGTCTTTGGCTTCTAAGGTCTGAGAATTTCTGGGGATGGGGAGTTCGAGTCACAACATTAAGCACTAGTTTGAAGCCAGCTTCAGGGTAGTCTGTCTTTAAGTCTCCACTACTCCACTCCAAGGTGACTCATAAGGTCGGTCCGTCAACTCTGCATTATATGGCCTCAACAACGAAATTAAAACACATACTTTAACCTCCAGAGGCTCCTTTGGCAGTGCAAATATGTCACTTCAGATCTGGCTAACTACCTTTCCAGGCTGATCTTAAGCAACATTCACCAAATTACCGATACGACAGCCAGGCCCATTTCATCGGTCAAGCTCTTTCACGAGTTTCAGACTCTATAAAGCCCCTTCCTCCCCAGGGCTGTTAACAAGTCTCCACTGCGGTGAAGCTTTTTTCATTTTCCACTCCGCCTCTGCTCCTTAAATTAGGCATTTCGTCCATAATCAACTACAGCGCTTCTCAAACACCTACACCTGTATTTTAGCACTTTGGGCTCAAATGATGATCACACAGTGTGCGAGACTCTTTCCAAGGAATGAAAGGTCAATCTAGCAGGAAGGCGCCAGAGACGCTGTTTTTGATGAGGAGGCGGTCTGAACCGTACTAGCCTAGCCTCCCGTAGCTCCGCGGGCGCTTCGAGGGCACCACGCACTGAAATGATGGGCGGGGCCTGCCCCGACCCTCCCGGCCTCCACAGGCGGGCCAGCCTCCAGGTTTCCCGGCAAGCTCCGAAACCCAGAGGAGGTGGGGAAAGGAGGTCACCGCGCCTGCGTGTTAGGAAGCGTGACCCGGGTGGGAAAGCCCTCCGCGTCCGCCATTTTGGCTGCCTCTGTCGGTCTGTTCAGTTACCACGTGAACCACCGACGGAGACCCGTAGTGGGGGAGGCGGCGGCAGCGTTAAGTGAGAAAGGAAAAAAGACAACGAGGAAAAAGGAGGTGTCCGGGTAGGGCAACGCGGCGACACCCGAGGCCTGGTGGTGGCGGCGGATCGAGATATTCAAGGCTGAAGCAGCTACGGAACGGCAGCGGCGGCGGTCGGACAAACTGACTGACCGAGCCGGGTGGTGGCGGGAGCAGCGGGAGCAGCCGGAACGATGCCGGCCGTGAGCCTCCCGCCCAAGGAGAATGCGCTCTTCAAGCGGATCTTGGTAAGTGTGAGGCTCCGGGCAAGCAGTGGGGAGGATTTAGCCGGTAACCGGGCCTGTCACCCCTAACCTCGGCCCGGCGGGCACTGAGCCACTCCCGCCCGGGACCCCGCCTTCATAGTCCTCGTCAGGCGGAATGCATTGCTTTGCTCCCTCTCTGTGGTTCCTACTATGGCCCGCGCGCCAGGGACCACAGGCTTCTTCCTTCCATCCCCGCGCTTGAGGCCCTGGTTCCGGAGTAGGCCCCGACCTCTCGGGTTCTAGACTGCCGGTTCTCATTCTCCCCGATCTGGGGGAGAAGAGGCCCGGCCTTTGGCCGGCAAGTGGGCGACACCGGCAGGAGTCGCGGCCCGGTTGGTGTGGGAACCCTGCCGGCAGGCCGGGGTGGCACCCTTGGAAGGAACAGGTGGTGCGGATGCAGCAGGCTCATTCATTGCCTAAACGCGGTTCTCCCTCCATCATCTGTCCCTCCCTCTTCCTCCTCTCTTGGGATTCACCTGTCTCCGCCCGGCCCGGGGTCACCGAATGACCTGAGAGGAGGGAAAGAAGGAGTTCAGAGAAGGAAAGAAAGCTTTTCAAACGACTACCTCCTTGTAGTCAGTTGTATACTGGAGTCTTCAGCTCCTCTGCCTCCGTTGTTCTCTGGTTTCTGGAGTAGGGATGAGGCATTTCTTTCTTAGTTTCCGAGCGGGAAACAGCCCCACCCCGTCACTCTTCTCGGGAGGTGGGGCCCATTGCGAGGGGGCGGTTCGGTAGGAAGTAAAAAGTTGAGTCTTTAGTTGAAACGTTCCAGACCTAGACTTTTCTTATACACTGAAGTATATTAACACATGCAAAAACTTACCAGAGGAAAGAGAATATAAGAACTTTTGAGATGAATTTTGTCGACGCTAGCTCAGACTTATTCCCTACATTTCAGATGTGTGCAGTTTGCATTTTTTTAAACCATAAATGCATTGATGTTTGCAGGGACTGTTTACATTGTAAAATACGTCCTGTAGCCTTGGAGCTATAATTAACACATTGTAGCACATTTTTTGTTTGGCATTTAGTATGTGGGTTCCCCCTTTCACGCAAACGTTTCCTTATGGTAGAATTAACTGTATTTGCCAAATTTAAGACTTAAAATTTGGGATGTGTGTGTGAAAGTGTTAGTCTTTTCCCCCGCAGTTATAATTTATTTCACCTGTTTGAAAAGTAGAACAACTCTGGGGATTCAGTTTTTCTAGAAATAATCATCCATTTGAACTAACTTTGATTTTACAAAAGTGTCCATATGCCCTACAGATTTAGTGAATTCATTTTGAAAAACATTAGAAAGTCACATCCAGTGTCGCAAAACTGGTACCCTGAAATTCTTACTGGAATTTTGTTTTGTTTTCTTTTAAGACTAAGAGTGTAGGTGGAGCTGTAAAATAGTTTTAGGAAAAAAGTTACTTTTAAACCCTTAAAAAGACTAATTGGTGTGCAGGTAGAACTATAACATAAGTTTAGAATAGCAATTTATCTTTAATCTCTTCTTCACAATTCTTTATTTTGGAAAAAAAATGAAACTGAAAAGTTGAGAGAACAAGGAACACTCATAAACCTTTACTTAAATTTAACACTTGATATTTTGCCATATATGCTTTCTCTCTCCCTATGTATATGTATATATACATTTGTATAAAAGTAAGTTGTAGACGTAAAACTTATCTCTAGGCTGGGCACGGTGTCTCATGCCTGTAATCCGAGCACTTTGGGAAGCTGAGGCAGATGGATCACTTGAGGTTAGGAGTTCGAGACCAGGCTGGCCAACGTAGTGAAATCCTGTCTCTACTGAAAATACAAAAATTAGTCAGGCGTGGTGGTGTGCGCCTGTAGTCCCAGCTACTAGGGAGGCTGAGGCACAAGAATCGCTTGAACCCGGGAGGCGGAGGTTGCAGTTCCAGCCTTGGCAACAGAGGAAGACTGCCTCAAAACAAAAACAAAAAACTTCATCTCTAAATACTTAAGCGAGCATCTCCTAAGAATAAGGATATCGTCTTGTATACTTCTAACAATCATTCTCTAATATTGTCTAATATCTGGTTCATATTGAGATTTTCTCAAGTGTTAGCACTTTTTTTTTTTTTTTGAGACGGAGTCTTGCTCTGTCGCCCAGGCTGGAGTGCAGTGGCGCGATCTCGGCTCACTGCAAGCTCCGCCTTCTGGGTTGATGCCATTCTCCTGCCTCAGCCTCCTGAGTAGCTGGGACTACAGGTGCCCGCTACCACGCCCGGCTAATTTTTTGTATTTTTTGTAGAGACGGGGTTTTACCATGTTAGCCAGGATGGTCTCGATCTCCTGACCTCGTGATCCGCCCGCCTTGGCCTCCCAAAGTGCTGCGATTACAGGCGTGAGCCATCGCGCCCGGCCAAGTGTTAGCATTTTTAAATAAATCAAACTTTTAATTTTGAGAAGACTGTAATAATCACGTAGTTTAAAGAATAATACAGTGCACTTTACTCAGTTTTCCCAACACTAATACCTTGCAAAACCATGGTTCATTATTATAACATTGATACAATTCACCAATCTTATTCAGATTTCCCCAGTTTACTTGTACGCACATGTGAGTGCTCGCGCACGCGGGTGCAGTCATCCCTTGGTGTCTGTCGGGGGTTGATTTCAGGATTCCGCGAGATTCCAAAATTTGCGGGTGTTTGAGTCCCTTATGTAAAGTGGTGTAGTATTTGAATATAACCTATGGAAATGTATACTTTAAATATCTCTAGATTACTTATAATACCTAATGCAATATTACTGTTATATAGTTATACTATATTTTTAAAATTTGTATTTTTTATTGTATTTTTAAAAATAGTTTTTACCTATGGATGCAGACACCAAGGATAATGAGAGCTGACTGTATTTACTTCTGTGCAGTGTTATTCCATGTATAGGTTGCACCACTACAATTAGGCTACAGAACAGTTCCTTCAGTCCAAAGTACCCCCCTCTGTGTGCCCTGTTAGAACCACATCCATTATCTCTCCCACCCCCCTCCCATCCCCTCTCGCTGCAGGCTCCAGCAACCAGTACATGTCCTCTATTTGTATAATTTTGCCATTCTTTTGGGTTTAGAGATAGAGTCTTCCTCTGTTGCCCAGGCTGGAGTGTAGTGGCTATTTATAGGCTCTATCAATAGGGCACTGTAACCTCAAACTACTGGACTCAAGCAGTCCTCCCGCTTCAGCCTCCGGAGTAGCGGGGATCACTACAGGACTACTACATCCAGCTAATAGTTTATTCCTTTTTGTTGCCGAGTAGTATTCCATGATATGGATGTACCACAGTGTGTTTAACCATCCATATGATAGCAATTTTTGATTAAACATCTTAATTTTTTTGTGGTAGTGTTAGTGGGGCAAAAACCTGTAAGTTTATTGCCAAAATCACAGTGCTGAAGATCTATTGATAAGTTATATGTGAGAGAAATGTGGAAGTCACTAAATGAAAGAAAAGTAAAGGAGCTAAAATGTCCTTATTGTTCTCATACATTAGGAATGAAGAAAGTATTACTGACCAAAAGGATAGTATTGATTTTTTGAAATTGCTTCTGTTTCTTGAGATTCCATAGTAAGTTAGTGCTTTTGATTTTAATATTTTTTTTTTTGCCCTGTCTGATAAAGGAAATGTTGGACATAATGTGATGTGTGTGCTGTATGTAATCAAGTGTTGCTGGGTTGGTAACTTGTTGTTTTTTTTTGTTTTTGAGACAGAGTTTCGCTCTTGTTGCCCAGGCTGGAGGGCAATGGCATGATCTCGGCTCACCGAAACCTCTGCCTCCCGGGTTCAAGCAATTCTGCCTCAGCCTCCCGAGTAGCTGGGATTACAGGCGTGTGCCACCACACCTGGCTAATTTTGTATTTTTAGTAGAGATGGGGTTTCTCCATGTTCAGGCTCATCTCAAACTCCCAGCCTCAAGTGATCCACCCGCCTTGGCCTCCCAAAATGCTGGGATTACAGGCCTGAGCCACTGCTCCTGGCTGCTTGGTAACTTGTTAAATCATTCCTGCAGCATTCAACTTTTGAGCTGCTACTTTGTTAGTTGTACTATACTTGTTATGATAAACTTAAGTAGGAATATCTGGTTCATATTAGTTAGTTTGTATTTCAAAATAAACATTTTGAAATACAGTTAGTTTGTATTTCAAAATAAACATTTTTTTTCCTTAAATTTTTAATGGAAACCTGCTTTACACATAAGTTTGCAAAAATTTTAGAGTTTCTGCAGCGGATTTGCCTGGCTCGATCTAGTCTAGTTGATCTCTATAATTCAGTTTTGTTGTATATTTTTCTCTTTTTTCCAATATTACTCTTCTGTTTTCTGATTAAAGCATTGTCCTAAGTTAGTCAAAATGCTTGCATAATGTTTATTGCTGATAATTTGTCTAGAAAAAGGACGGGATGAATTTAATGTGACATATACTATGTAAGAGTTTATTTTATTTTGTTTGTTTTTTGAGACAGTTTTGCTCTGTCGCCCAGGCTGGAGTGCAGTGGTGTGATCTTGGCTCACTGCAACCTCCACCTCCTGGGTTCATGCCTCAGCCTCCCAAGTAGCTGGGATTACAGGCGCCTGCCACCACACTCGGCTAGTTTTTTTTTGTATTTTTAGTAGAGACGATGTTTCACTATGTTGGCCAGGCTGGTCTTGAACTAGTGACCTCAAGTGTTCTGCTTGCCTCGGCCTCCCAAAGTGCTGGAATTACAGGCATGAGCCACTGCGCCTGGTCCTATGTAACAGTTTAAGGAAGACTTGTGTTTGCCAGAAGCTGGGTTTTGTTTTTTTTTTTGTAATTACAAACTGTTTTAACTTATTTGGAAAATTAAGTCATTAGAAAATTGTGGCCTTTGCCTACTGTTGATGCTATTTGTTTATCTAAAAGTTTGAGGGAGTTACCAGATATTTATACCACTTTGTTAGGATCTAGGTTAAGGGTGGGAAAAATGAGGTTGCCAGAGTAGAACAAAATCCACACCTTAGATTTTAACCTGCTTGGAAAAGGTGGACATACCCTAATGCCTTTCAATCAAGTGTTGGTAGGTTGGTTGCTGTCACTGCTGCTTCCTTCTCTCTTTTTTGCTCTTCAAATGTTAATGTCAGTTATAAGAAAAATCTAAGTTGGGAATAGTTAAAATATTGTACATCAATAAATGTAGTTTTGGACTTTAGCCTGAATGATTTATATTGTTAGTTGTAAGTGTTAAAGGACAGAATTTTTCTTTCCTAGAAAAGTGGTGAGAGAAGTTAAAATAGCATGATGATTATGTTTGTGATTTGTCACTATTTGCCAGGTAAAATGAGAAATCTACCATTTGCCAGGCTCCGCTCTAGGTGCTTTAGAATAGCACTGTACAGTAGAATTTTCTGTGATGATGGAAATATTTGTTATCTGCTCTAATATGATAGCCATTGGCCATGTGTAGGTTTGTTTTTTGTTGTTGTTGTTAAGACAGGGTCTAACTCTATCACACAGGCTGGAGTGCAGTGGTTTGATCACGGGTCACTGCAGCCTCCACCTCCCGGGCTCAAGCTATCCTCCTAGCTCAGTCTCCCGAGTAGCTGCGACTACAGGCGTGCCACCACGCCTCGCTAATTTTTGTATTTTTGGTAGAGACAGGGTTTCGCCATGTTGGCCAGGCTAGTCTTGAACTCCTGGGATCAAGCAGTCCTCCTGCCTTGGCCTCCCAAAGTTCTGGGATTACAGGTGTGAGCTACTGTGCCTGGCCTGGCCACATGTAATTATTGCACACTTGGAATATGGCTAGTGCAACTGAGGAAATGAATTTTTAATTAATCTTAATTTAAATTCAAATAGTCACATGTGGTGAATGGTTACCGTTTTGGACACAGCATGCTTTATTTAGAGTCCTTTCTTAATTCTCAAAACTTTTCAAGGTGGGGACATTTTTATTAAGCAAACAGACTGAGATTAAGGTCAACAGCTAGTGTTAGTTACAGTCTGGAATAAAACTTTTTTTTCTTTTCAGGGCACTTAACATCACACCTGCCTAGTGTTTAACTATTTAGGGGAGGGGTGTAGGAGGAGGGTGAGGGAATTCTTTGTTAGGCAAAGGAGTAGTAATACTTATTAGGTGGCTGTATACATTGTATAATAAGTAAATTATTATTATTATTATTTTTATTATTTTTTTGAGATGGAGTCTCGCTCTGTTGCCCAAGCTGGAGTGCAGTGGTACAATCTCGGCTCATTGCATGCTCTGTCTCCCTGGTTCACGCCATTCTCCTGCCTCAGCCTCCTGAGTAGCTGAGACTACAGGCGCCCGCCACCATGCCTGGCTAATTTTTTGTATTT
Organism: Pongo abelii; assembly: GCF_028885655.2. Classification (NCBI taxonomy): domain Eukaryota; kingdom Metazoa; phylum Chordata; class Mammalia; order Primates; family Hominidae; genus Pongo; species Pongo abelii. Next base: position 161,236,884 of record NC_071988.2, read on the forward strand.
TTAGTAGAGACGGGGTTTCACCGTGTTAGCCAGGATGGTCTCGATCTCCTGACCTCCTGATCCGCCCGCCTTGGCCTCCCAAAGTGTTAGGATTACAGGCTTGAGCCACCGCGCCCGGCCCATTGTATAATAGGTAAATTATTTTATGTGATTTATTTTCTTTGGGAAAGTTAATATTTCTGCTAGTTAATGATACTTAGTTTAGCTTTAGTTGCTGATGAAATTTAGATTAGGAATTGTTAGCAAGTAGGTGTCCATATGCACATGAAAGTTTAACTGATTAAATTTCTTTGTGACAGAATTCCAGTTTTGCAACTAAGAGTAGACAGTAACTTTGAAATTGGTTTTAATATACGTTTGCTTGTACTTTATATATTTAGAATATAACAAAAAAATCAAAAAATGGAAACAAAGTTTGGTCTGTTCTGAAATCCCATTCTGTACATAGTAGTTAATCATAAGTTTATTTTTTTTGAGATGGAGTCTCGCTTTTGTTGTCCAGGCTGGAGTACAGTGGCGTGATCTCGGCTCACTGCACTCTCCGGCTCACTGCAACCTCCGCCTCCCAGGTTCAAGTGATTCTCCTGCCTAGCGTCCCCAGTAGCTGGGATTACAGGTGCCCACCACCACACCCAGCTAAGTTTTGTATTTTTAGTAGAGACAGGGTTTCGTCATGTTGGCCAGGCTGGTCTCAGACTGCTTACCTCGGGTGATCCACCCACCTCAGCCTCCCAAGTGCTGGGATTACAGGTGTGAGCCACTCACTGCGCCCTGCCGATAATCGTAAGTTTAAACTCGGATAAATTATTCCTTAAAAGTATACCAGAAAACAAAATGCTGTTTTGCTATTTTATATATGTGTATATAATGTGTATATAATTATTATAAAAATTACAAAATGATTTTTCTGTAAAAATCGAATGAGGGCCGGGTGCGGTGGCTCACGCCTGTAATCCCAGCACTTTGAGAGGCTGAGGCGGGTGGATCACCTGAGGTCAGGAGTTCGAGACCAGCCTGGCCAATGTGGTGAAACCCCGTCTCTACTAAAAATACAAAACTTAGCTGGGCGTGGTTGTAGGCGCCTGTAATCCCAGCTACTCGGGAGGCTGAGGTGGGAGAATCATTTGAACTCAGGAGATGGAGGTTGCAGTGAGCCGAGATCGTGCCATTGCTCTCCAGCCTGGAGGACAAGAGTGAAACTTCGTCTCAAAAAAAAAAAAAAAAAATCTAATGAGAAGTGAAAATCTTTTAATAATGTGGTAAATTTATTCTTTGCTTGCTTTTTAAATGTGTGTGTGTGTGTGTGTGTGTGTGTATGTGTGAGACCAGGATTTCACTGTGTTGCCCAGGCTAGTCCTGAGCTCAAGTGATCCTCCTGCTTCAGCCTCCCAAGTAGCTGAGATTATGGTACATGCTACTGCGCCTGGCCTGTTGGCTTACTTTAATTTTTGTCTTTCTGGAGTGAGATGCAGTATGAATGAACAAATACATGTTTTTGTTTTAAACTGACAGCATATATTTTTAAAATTCTGTATTGTGTTAGAAACCTGAAATGTTTTAAAAAATAATTCTTTTGCATCAAGAGAGTGGGTTAAAAATACTTGTTTGTGCAGAGTGACCACAGTTCAGTTTTTAATAGTAGTAGATGGACAACACTATATTTTCAGAAAAGCAGACTAAAGCTTAAAAGGGAACTGAATTTAATGTTCCATTTTTTAGATGTGTCAAAGTCTTGCAGTCCTGGGTCATTATTGGGGCTCAAACTAGTTATTTGATGATAATAGAATTGCCATCCAAACTATTGAAGCACTGGTTAATGAACAGTTTCCAGAGAGGCAGGCATAGTGCTCGGTGTGATTGGGGGACTGGAGAGATACTGTCCAGCTGGCCTCAACTGAAGGGATCTCTCTCCTTAGTGTGCAGTCTTATATCTTTTAATATTTCTGCTTCTGACAATGCAGTTCTGACAGAGCATTGATTCAAATATATCTTCTTTCTTCATAAAAGCATTTTTGGACATAAAAAGCTAGGTCATATAAAGGATCATATGCAAAGGACTGTTCAGAATTTTCTCCCCCAGATAACCTGTGTGACTCATTTTTCTTATTTGTTTTAGGACTTCTGCTCAGGTGTCCTTTATTTATTTTTAATTTTAAACTTATTTTTATTATTATTTTTTGAGACAGGGTTTTGCTTTGTCACTCAACCTGGCATGCAGTGGCACAATTTTAGTTTACTTCAGGCTCCGCCTCCCGGGTTCAAGTGATTCTCCCGCCTCAGCTTCCCGAGTAGCTGGGATTCCAGGTGCCTGCTACCACGCCTGGCTAATTTTTGTATTTTTAGTACAGGCGGGGTTTTACCATGTTGGCCAGGCTGGTCTCGAACTCCACACCTCAAGTGATCCACCTGCCTTGGCCTCCCAAAATGCTGGAATTACAGGTGTGAGCCATCATGCCTCGCCTATTTAAAAAAATTTTTTTTGAGACAGGGTCTTACTCTGTTGCCCAGGCTGGAGGGCTGGAGTGCAGTAGTGTGATCTCGGCTCACTGCAACCTCTGTCTCCTGGGTTCAAGCGATTCTCCCACCTTAGCCTTCTGGGTAGCTGGGACTACAGGCACGTGCCACCATGCCCAGCTAAACAGGTATCCTTTAAATGTTATTTAGAGGCCTTCCTTGGCTAGCAGTCAGTCCTTCTCACCTTATTTTCTTATTTCTTACTTTATTCTCATTTATCAGCTTCTGACATACATTTACTTTTATGTTTATCACATATTTTCCACAATTAAAATGTAGGTTTTATGAAGATAAGGACGTCTGTTGATGGCTCTATTCGCATTGGTTAAAATGATGTACCATAGTAGATGTTTAATAAATATTTGTTATGTGAAGTGAGTGTGAAAACAGTGATTACAGGGCAAGAGAGAAAGATCTTTGGATTGTGTGCTTGCATAAATTTTTGTAGAAGGGAATTAAGCTGGGCTTTAGCATTACAGAGTACATTAGTGTATGAAGTAATTGTAGGATATTGGGCAGAGCCTATATTATGGTAAGACTTTGAAGTTTAATTTATAAATGAATTATAGTATTTGTTTATATAGCCTTTCTTTCATCACAAAAGCATAATAAGAGGAAAATTTTATTATTGTTTCTTTGGTTTTGGCATTGGAGGAGAAATGGTATCAGGATTAAATGAGTTTGTTGTGAGGAGCCTGCTGCTGTATTAGAATCTTCAGATAGTAGGTCTCAGTCATACGTCATTTCATAAAGCTTTACAGCCGATTCTGACCCGAAGTCAGAGTTGGCAACCACTGTATATTATATTAAGAAATAGACCTGTTATAAAATTTAAAATATAAAATGTTAGAAGAGCTGGGCGCAGGGGTGCATGCCAGTTACTCAGGAGTCTGAGGCAGCAAGATTGGTTGAGCCCAGGAGTTCAAGGCTATAGTTTGTGATTATTGCGCCTGTGAATTGCTACTGCACTCCAGCCTGGGCACCATAGCGAGACTCCATCTCTTTAAAAAAAAAATTAGAAGGAAAATAATTGTTGTGTTAGAGTTGCTTTGTGTTTTTCAGAAAATTTAAAAATCAAGTTTAATTCTTGGTATGCTGGGAAGCTGATGTGGAAGAGAGAACAAGTCACTTAACAGTGAGCTTAGCCAGCAATCAGCATTCATATCTAAATACAACTTTGCTCTCTATTTACAGGCAATATCCTGTTGAGGAGACAAACTTAAGATTCTTAGTGAAAAATAGTTCTGAAAAGAATGTCAATTGCCAATTCTGATAGTAAGAAGGGTGAGTGAAGAGGCTTAAATTCAGTGATAGTTCTCAGTGTAAATGTAAATGTTAGGGTGTGGAAGGAATTTTATGCTGTGGTTGTATTCTTGACTTTTGGAAATTTCCCTGAAATGCCAGTTGTAGGCTTAAACATCTAAGTTGTTTTATGATACATGCTGTACAAACTTGTATTAAAGTTGCAACTTTAAGAACACTAGTCTAACTTGTTGCATGTGGTTTTTTTCCTCCTAGGTAAGATAGGAAATTATATTGTTCACTACTTAATATGGCATTAAAATAATCCCTTACACTTTTAATTTAATTAAAGCAATCTTTTCTTTCCTTGTTATTTAGCAGTAAAATAGCTTGTAATCCCATCGCTTTGGGAGGCCAGTGTGGAAAATCTCTTGAAGTCAGGAGTTTGAGACCAGCCTGGGCAACATAGCAAGGCTCTGTCTCTGTAAAAAATGAAAAAGTTACCTGGATGTGGTGGTGGTGCAAACCTGTAGTCCTAGCTACTTGGGAGGCTGAGGTGGAGGACCGCTTGAGCCTAGGAGTTCAAGACTGCAATGAGCTATCATCATGCCACTGCACTCCAGCCTGGATGACAGAATGAGACCTTGTCTCGGGGGGGAAAAATAAGTAAAATAAAAATTGCAGTGTGAGAATTAAATGATGGACATGTTGATGTTTTTGTTATCTGATGGGCTCTACTGCACTTTCTTTGGTTAGTATAATATGAACAAATCTTCAGTTGAAATAATATGAAGTTTCTACTGAAACACCTTGGGGAAAGAATATTATTTGAAGCCAGTAATATTTTTAATCTTAAAGATTCCATTTGATTTTATTACAGAGGAGATTGTGTAAACATTCCTGAGTGGCGTCTGTCAGAGTTGTTTTATCTGATTACATAAAAGGAGAAGTGAAAGTTTGCTTTTAAAAACAATAGACCTAGGGAAAAAAAGCCTGGCCTTGGTTGGTTGTCTGCTTTTACACATGGTTGCTGTTCAAATTCAAAAACTTTTTTTTCCTCTCACAATAACATGGCTTACACTTAAAATGTTACTCTATTTTTCAAAGAGAACTTGTTGGGTAGTACAAGAGTACCTTTAATTATAAATGTTTGAGGACCAAGTTAGAATTTTTAAGAAGGGGAACATTAAGCAAAGCAGTATTTATTTAGTATCTATTTTGACCCAGATTTTATGCTAGACTTTTTACATGTTAGCTGATATAAACTTTGTGACACTCCCTTAAGGAAATTGTAAGTATAGCCAATACTTAATGACTACATTGTTACAGTATATTTTTTTTTTTTTTTGTGATGGAGTTTCACTCTTGTTGCCCAAGCTGGAGTGCAATGACAGCGCGATCTTGGCTCACTGCAACCTCCACCTCCCTGGTTCAAGTGATTCGCCTGCCTCAGCCTCCCAAGTAGCTGGGGTTACAGGCATTTGCCACCATGCTCGGCTAATTTTGTATTTTTAGTAAAGACAGGGTTTCTCCATTGGCTGGCCTCTAACTCCCGACCTCAGGTGATCTGCCTGCCTCGGCCTACCAAAGTGCTGGCATTACAGGTGTGAGCCACTGCGCCTGGCCTGTTACAGTATATTTCTAAATGCTTTATATACAGGTAATTCCACTATATCGGGACATAGAGATTCCTTAAAATCGCTGCGCTTTGCAAAATCAGGCAATAACAACCACAGGGCTTATGGGAAAAATGAGTTTGACCACAACATTAAAAAACATTATTAGTGACAGATTAAAAACAAAGATAAGAACTTAAAATGGTAGTACTGTTTTACATATGTTAAATGGTTAACAAATACATAATACTATGATGTAAATATTGCACTTTACCTTGAAAAAGACAGTGCTTGCTTGCAGAAGTGGGCATCTGAAGGATTACAGTTTGTAAATTATTGTGAAGTGGAGAAAGGCAGGTTATCTGAAATCTGATGGAAAGTTGTAACATCAGATGTAGATGGGTGTGGTTCATTGTGGCTCACAACATACAAGGGAAACTGAGGTAGTTGTTTGAGGTGTGTGTCTGGGTGCTGCTGTGCATGCCTATGAGACTTGTTTTGGCTAGATGCTGTTTTCTGTGTTCATCTAGAGTTTCTAACAGATGAAATTCACAGACGCAAACATGAAATTTAAAATGCTCAAAATGCTCCCCCATCAATTGTGTTGGAGCCAATGTGTGTTTTCAAAACAAGCATTGTAACAGAATTTAACTGTACATGATTTAACTTAGAGTTGTAGAGATCATATATCCTGTGTTTGAGTAGTTCTTAACTCTGAAATATGGCTGTTTACTAAGAGCCCTGGTCTTGCATCTAATACCTGAGATAGTGCCACATTCTTTGCCATCTTAGGTTGCCACTGCCACTAAATGAAAACCAAGGAGACTTAAGCGTCTTCCAACTTTTTCTTTGTTAGGGAAGCTTTTTTGTTGAGATGGAGTCTCACTCTGTCACCAGGCTGGAGTGCAGTCGCATGATCTTGGCTTACCTCAACCTCTGCCTCCTGGGTTCAAACAATTCTCCTGCCTCAGGCTCCTGAATAGCTGGGATTACAGGCGTGTGCCACCATGCCCAGCAAATTTTTGTATTTTTAGTAGAAACGGGATTTCACCATGTTGGCCACAATGGTCTCGATCTCTTGACCTTGTGATCCGCCTACCTCAGCCTCCCAAAGTGCTGGGAATACAGGCATGAGCAACCGCACCCAGCCTAGGGAAGATTTTATTTTATTTTATTTTTTGAGACGGAGTCTTGCTCTTTCGCCCAGGCTGGAGTGCAGTGGTGCGATCTCGGCTCACTGCAAGCTCTGCCTCGGCCTAGGGAAGCTTTTGATAGAGGCTAATTCATTTTAAAGATTCTGTGGGGAGACCAAGTGACATTTTAAAACCCAGGAAATAGGCCAGGGACGATGGCTCACGCCTGTAATCTCAGTGCTTTGAGAGGCAGAGGTGGGAGGATCACTTGAGCCCAAGAGTTCCAGGCCAGCCTGGGCAACATGGCAAAACCCTGTCTGTACAAAAATACAAAAATTAGCCAGGCGTGGTGGTGCGTGCCTGTAATCCCAGCTACTTGGCAGGCTGAGGTGGGGGATTGCTTGAGCCTGGCAGGTCCAGGCTTCAGTGAGCAGTGTTCATGCCACTGCACTCCAGCCTGAGTGACAGAGTGAGACCGCGTCTCAAGAACAACAACAACAACAACAACAACAACAACAGCAAAGACTCGGCAAATCTGAGTAAAAGAGAAAAGCAGTACTTTTCTAAACTACCTCCCAAATTAGGTAGTGAGATAACGTATACAAGTGCATGCCAAATGGTAAAGCGCGTGTATTATGAGTACTTGCTCTTTTGTAGATGTAGTCTATTTTAAACCTTAGCTTTTTCACTGAATTGATCTCATCTTTGGTTTATGTTATACTTACTCTGGGTTTTATATTCTGTTTGATGTTTTTATTTGCTTATTTTTTATTTTTATTTTTTACTTAAGAGAGTTTATATTTTCATTAGTTACCTTTATATTATACCTTTAAAAATTCTCTTAGTCTCTCTTTTTTTAAAAAAAAATTTAGGTTTCTTCTATTTGGTTTGTCAGCTTTAAATTAGAGCCATTTAGTTTCATTTTCTTACGTGTGAAGTGTTATTCCAGTTTCTTTTTTTTTCTGTCTCTTTTCCTGTGATTTTTTGAAGTTATATTTACTTTGTGAGAGTATGTCATTTTACATACTATTCTTCTTCATCAATACCTTTGTTTTAAATTTAGTACTACAATATCGTTAAAGATTTACAGATCTTTTCTTGAAGTTCTCAATCACTTCTTGGTTGGATAAAGCTCATCATCTAGTAGATTCCTCAGGAATGCTTGTGGAACAATTTCTTAAATTTTTACATGTTTAAATTGTTTCCTATATCCTTGATATTTGAAGGACAGCTTGGCTGGATATAAAATATTTGATTCACATCTACCACCTGTTCTCTCTTTTCTATATGTATGACTTTTCTTTGATTCTTGAAATATTTCTTGGAAATACTACCCTGCTTGTATCTTGCTTGTGTTGCTAATGCCCACCTGATTTTATTTCTTAGTATGTGACTTGATTTTTTTCTTAGACATCCAAGAAATTTTCTTGAGTTATAGCTTTGAGTATTGTTAGTTCTGTTCTATTTTATTCTTCAGTAATCTTTGACTGTTGAATCTTATTTGCCTCTCTCTCTTTTTTTTTTTTCAACAGAGTCTGGCTCTGTTGCCCAGGTTAGAGGGGAGTGGTGCCATCTCAGCATACTGCAACCTCCACCTCCCAGGTTCAAGCGATTCTCCTGCCTCAGCCTCCCAAGTAGCTGGGATTACAAGCATGCACCCCCATGCCCTGCCAATTTTTGTATTTTTAGTAGAGACAGGGTTTCACCATGTTGGTCAGACTGGTCTCGAACTCCTGACCTCAAGTGATCCACCTGCCTTGGCCTCCCAGAGTGTTGGGATTACAGGTGTGAGCTACCATACCTGTTCTCTCTCTTCTATATGTATGAGTTTTCTTTGATTCTTTTCACATCTATTTCTTTTTCATTTATGTGAAAGCATTCCTATTTTCTGTCTCTTCATATCATATCTGTTCTCTCTAGGGCATCTTTTGTAATTTAGTCTTCATTTAAGTTCAGTTTGTTCATGTTTTACAAGTTCCTGTTATTTGTCTACTCTTTAAAATTTTGAGTTTCTAATTTGAGGTGTTCTTTTATGTCTGCATTTGTTATTTAATTACTTTAAATTTGCGATGGATATGGTGATATTACATCTTTTCTCTGTAAGGGTTTTTGGTGTATTTTCGTCTGCCCAAGTATTTTACTTTTTATTCCTTATAAGTAATTTGGTACGAATGCTGAGTCCTTTTTTCTGTTCAGGTTGTTTGTGCTAGATTTTACTGTACCAACAATATTGTTATCTTATTTTGTCTTATTTTGGTGATGGGGTTAGGGTGGCCTTCTCAGTCTCTTAGTTCAAGAGCACTCTGATTTGTTGCCACAGTGAAATGTAGTTTTAAAAATAAATTAACACCTCCCCCCACCCCCCTGCCATAGTTCTGTCTTGTTTTAGTAGGCCATTTATGCTCTGGTCACTTCCTTTTTTCCCTTTATCACCAACCCTCCAAATGACACTTCCTTCTCTCCCAGAAACTGTGCCTTGCTAAAACTGTTGCCTTTGATCTTACATACTTTCTAAGTGTATTATTTTTGACTTCCCAATAGCCATTGCTCTCACTGTTATGTCTCAGATGTGCCAGTACTTTCTCTCAGATGGGGCCCTCTCCTGATGGTAAATCCTCAGTCATATTACATGTAATTCAGTTACCACTAGGACTCTGCTATATTGCTCTTCTGGACAGTTCCCATTGAAGCTTCTGGTCTTCAGTGTTTATGCTCTTATACGTAAATTGGAGTTTTTAGTCATTTCATCTCCTTATAATGCTGTGGGGTCAGCTATGGATGATTTTATTTGCTCTTTTTCTTGGCCTATATGGTTTTTATGAGGATTTGTGGAGTGTGTAGAAATTAGAGGATGGTGGGCCGGGCGCAGTGGCTCACGCCTGTAATCCCAGCACTTCCGGAGGCCGAGGCGGGTAGATCACAAGGTCAAGAGTTCGAGACCAGCCTGGCCAACATGGTGAAATCTGTCTCTACTAAGAATACAAAAATTAGCTGGGCATGGTGGCACATGCCTGCAATCCCAGCTACTCGGAAGGCTGAGGCAGGAGAATCTCTTGAATCTGGGAGGCGGAGGTTGGAGTGAGTCCAGATCATGCCACTGCACTCTAGCCTGGGTGACAGAGCAAGACACTGTCTTGAAAAAAAAACAAAACAAACGCAGATTAGAGGATGGCCATTAACCTATAGGGGACTTAATCCATGTTTTTTATGTGCTGTACTTGAAAATATTTGTGTTTGCTTTAAAATAATTTGCAATTCAGGTTTTATATAATTGGATAATTGGTTATACTTCTGTTTTACCCCATTGTTCTCTCTTCAAACTCTCTTGGAAGCATTTGTCATGGAAATAACTATGAGGTTATATTTTATAGCTGTCTGTCAATTATATGTATAATCCTTGTTTTGCAGATTTCTACTCTTATCAAGCAGGAATCCGAAATGCCCCTTTAATGTTCTTTCTTCAAGTGACATAATTTCATGCTACAAAATAAATGAAATATAAAATCTGGCACATTTTATGATACATTAACAAGAGTATAATATTCAGAAAGTGGATGGTGATTGTTAACACTCAATTTTGCTTGCTAGTAAGACCATATATGTAATTTTCACTTCTGGGTCCAAAACTTCCAAAGATACAGACCAATGACACCCTAATGCTTGTAGTCCACAAAAATATTGGTGTAAAATTCCTTACAGATCTTTCTTGTCTTTTTTATTCTGAGACTGAGTATTTATTACCTTTATAATATTAAGATGCTTTTTGTGTGTGTGTGTGTGAAATACTAACACCAAAATTTTTTTAATGGCTTATTTGGAAAAATAAAAATTTAGCAATTCCATTTCAGTTCCCCCGTTTGTTTTTTTGAAACCCTGTTATATTAGTTTTTTTAATATAGGGTGCTTCTTTGGCAGCACATATACTACAATTGGAACAATACAGAGATTATTAGCATGGCCCCTGCACAAGGATGACATGTAAATTCATGAAATATTCCATGTTTTCTTAAATATAAAAAAATTAAGTAAAACATAGAAACATGGGAATAATATTATATCAACTTTATAGAGTGGTCTAAAATGTCAAAGGAGGCTGGGCATGGTGGCTCACACCTGTAATCCCAGCACTTTCGGAGGCTGAGGTGTGCTGATCGCCTGAGGTCAGGAGTTCAAGACCAGCCTGGCCAACACAGCAAAACTCCGTCTCTACGAAAAATACAAAAATTAGCCTGGTGTGGTGGCATGTGCCTGTAATCCCAGCTACTTGGGAGGCTGAGGCAAGAGAATCACTTAAACCCGGAAAGTGGAGATTGCAGTGAGCCAAGATCACGCCACTGTACTCCAGCCTAGGCGACAGACCCCATCTCAAAAAAAAAAAAAAAAAAAAAGGAACTTAAAACTTTCATATAAGGAACAGCTAAAAGAACAAAGCTGTTTAGCTTGAATAAAAGAAAACAGAATTCTTACAGAGCTATAATCCCTTATCCAGTTAGAGGGTGATAGTTTGGATCAGTATATCTAAAAACATTTTTGTAGGCGGGGTGCTGTGGCTCACGCCTGTCATCCCAGCACTTTGGGAGGCCAAAGCTGGTGGATCAGCTGAGGTCAGGAGTTGGAGACCAGGCTGCCAACATGGTGAAACCCCATCTCTACTGAAAATACAAAAATTAACCAGGCATGGTGGTGCACGCCTGTAATCCCAGCTATTCAGGAGGCTGAGGCAGGACAATCGTTTAAACCCATGAGGCGGGGGTTGCAGTGAGCCGAGATCATGCTACTGCACTCCAGCCTGGCTAAATTTTGTATTTCTAGTAGAGATGGGGTTTCAACACGTTGGCCAGGCTGGTCTCGAACTCCTGACCTTGTGATCCACCCACCTTAGCCTCCCAAAGTGCTAGGATTACAGGCGTGAGCCACCGCGCCTGGCCAAAAGTTGTATTTCTTTTATTTTATTTTTGCTTTATTTATTTATTTATTTATTTTGAGACAGGCACTTGCTGTTGCCAACACTGCAGTGTAGTGACATGGTCATGGCTCACTGTAGCTTCAGCCTCCCAGGCTCAAGTGATCCTCCCACCTCAGCCTCGTGGGCGGCTGGGATAACAGGTGTACACTACCGTGCCTGGAGAATTGTGTGTTTTTAGTAGAGATGGGTTTTGCCGTGTTGCCAGGCTGGTCTTGAACTCCTGGGCTCAAGCAATCTGCCCATCTTGGCCTCCCAAAGTGCTGAGATTGCAGGTGTGAGCCACCACACCCAGCCAAGTTCTATTTCTTAATATTGTGGGTTTCAGATGCCATGATCTCATGACATGGTGTTTCAGCTCAGCTGTGGTGCTGATGCACTGTGCCTGGCCACTGAGAATGTCTCTTTCTGGGATTCCTCTTACCAACAGATTCCTAAAGCTCTGTTTCTTTAAACATCTTTCTCTGTTTTTTTCAGATTGGATAAATTTTTTTGCACACTGCTACTTTCCTGTTATCTGTTATCTTCTTTCTGCTCTTGAGTCCATACAGTGAGGTATTGTCTCCTTAAAAAAATTGTTTCAAAGTGTTCACTATTGCTTCCTTGAGCATTTTTATGGCACTGAATAGAAAGTCTTAGATATCTCTTTCATCTTTGCATTGGTATCTGTTTCTTTTCCCAGGCAAGTTGAGATTTTCCTCTTTGCATACTATTTTATTAGACTCTGGATCTCCCTTAAATCCTGTGGAAAATGTTGATAATTTTGTTTTAGTGATTTGGTTAGGTTCAAGCTTCAAGTCCCAACTCCTCTTTGGGATGTTGTTCTAATGTCAGTTTATTTTTCAACATCTTTGCAGTCCTATTTGTGTCTATTCCATGTATGTGCCGCTTCATAGCCAGTCTGATGCCTGGACAGAGTATCTGTTAGTTCGGTTTTCAAAGTCTTTAATATTGTGAGTAGGGTCATATTCTTGCATGTATAGGTTAGGGGGCAAACCTAGGGACTCATAAACAACTTCGTGGTGTTGCTTTTCCGAGTTCTTTCTCTGTGATCTTCCTGAATGTTCCCCCGGGTTTTTTATTTACTTATTTATTTATGTTTTGACACGGAGTCTCACTCTGTCACCCAGGCTGGAGTGCAGTGGCACGATCTCGGCTCAGTGCAACCTCCACTTCCTGGGTTCAAGCGATTCTTCTGCCTCTGCCTCCTGAGTCGCTGGGACTACAGGCGCATGCCACCACGCCTGGCTAATTTTTGTATTTTTAATAGAGACGGGGTTTCACCATGTTGAGCAGGCTGGTCTCGAACTCCTGACCTCAGGTGATCCGCCCGCCTCGGCCACCCAAGGTGTTGGGATTACAGGTGTGAGCCACTGCGTCTGGCCTCCCTGGTGTTTTTTGAGACTGAGACTCATCATGTTGCCCAGGCTGATCTTGAACTCCTAGCTTCAAGCAGTCCTCCTGCCTGGGCCTCCCAAAGTGTTGAGGTTACTTGTGGGAGTCACCTCGCCCAGCCACCTCTTTTTATCCTCTGGCTAGAAAGCTGGGCCTTTAATAAGCTATTCTGTGCTGTGCACTTTTGTGACTGTGTCTGACTAGAGATTTATTCATTTTTTTGATCTTCTGAAAGAACCAGCTTTTGATTTCACAAATTTCTTCTGTTTTTCTTATTTTTTCGTATTTTTTCTTTTTGCCAAAGCCAAATATTTTTAAATTTTTTCTGTTTAATCGATTCTGTTTTTATTTGCTTCTGCTTATGTTGGGTTAAATTTGCTCTTATTTTTTCTAATTTCTTAAGGTGACTTCTATTAAACATTTCCATTTTAAAAATAGTTTCCATTTCTTCATTGAGATTTTCCGTTTCTTCTTAAAAAAAAATTTGTAGCCTTTTACTTATTTTTTTGTAGAGATGGGTCTCACTGTGTTTCCCATACTAGTTTCAAACTCCTGTCCTCAAGTGATCCTCCTGCCTCAGACTCCAGAAGCACTGGGATTACAAACTGGAGCCACAGTGCCTGGCCCTTATTTGTTGTTTTTTTGGTTTTTTTTTGAAATGGAGTCTCGCTTTGTTGCCCAGGCTGGAGTGCAGTGGCGAAATCTCTGCTCATTGCAAGCTCCGCCTCCCGGGTTCATGCCATTCTCCTGCCTCAGCCTCCCGAGGAGCTGGGACTACAGGTATCCGCCACCATGCCTGGCTAATTTTTTTTTTTTTTTTTTTGTATTTTTAGTAGAGATGGGGTTTCACTGAGTTAGCCAGGATGGTCTCAATCTCCTGACCTCATGATCTGCCTGCCTCAGCCTCCCAAAGTGCTGGGATTGCAGGTGTGAGCCACCGTGCCTGGCCCCCTCATTTGTTTTTTTGTTGCGTTTGTGTTTTGCTTTAAATCCTTTAGTGTTACATAATAGTAACTTGTTTTCAAGTCTCAGCTACTTACGTCATTGTTATTAATATTTCGGACTCCTTTTTTTTATTGATTTCTTTCTCCTGTAGGTCATGGGTTAGTTTCCTGCTTGGAATTTATAGTAATTTTCCTCCCATAATTTCGTATAGTATGGATCCTAGGATATTTAATGTCTGGATCCTCTTGCCTTTCTTAATAGAGTTTTGTTTTGGCAGACAATTTGCTTGTTTATCAGCTTGTTCTTTTTGAGGCTTGTTTTTATGTTTTAATAAAGATGGGTTGATATGGTTTGGCTGTGTCCCCACCCAAATCTTATCTTGAATTCCCACGTGTTGTGGGAGAGACCTGGTAGGAGGTAATCGAATTATGGGGGTGGGTCTTTCCTGTGCTGTTCACATGATAGTGAATGAGTCTCATGAGATCTGATAGTTTTAAAAAGGGGAGTTTCCCTGCACAAGCTCTCTTCTCTTGTCTGCTGCCATATAAGGCATGCCTTTCACCTTCTGCCATGATTGTGAGGCTTCTCCAGCCTTATGGAACTGTAAGTCCAATAAACCTCTTTGTTTGTAAATTGCCCAGTCTCAGGTATGTCTTTATCAGCAGCACGAAAATGGACTAATACATGGGTCTAGATTAATCTTATTCCTAAGGTGTGAGCTTTCTGGATCTCTGCTGAATTCTGCAGTCTTTAACGTAGTCTCTTAACTTGATACTTGAAATTCAAATGTCTGCCAGCCATGCATGAGCACCAATAGTTGTTAGGCTCATGCTACTTGGTAATTGTTCTTTGCCCAGCTTTCATAGACCTTTGCTGTGTACCTGTTCAGCTTACAGTGTGTGTGTATGTGTATTTTTTATTTTTATTTTTTGAGACAGAGTCTTGCTCTGTTGCCCTGGCTGGAGTGCAATGGGGCAATTTTGGCTCACCGCAACCTCCACCTCCTGGGTTCAAGCGATTCTTGTGCCTTAGCCTCCCGAGTAGCTGGGATTACAGGCATGCACCACCATGCCTAGCTAATTTTCATATTTTTAGTAGAGATGGGTTTCACCATGTTGGCCAGGTTGGTCTCAAACTCCTGACCTCAAGTGACCCGCCCACCTTGTCCTCCCAAAGAGCTGGGATTGCAGGCATGAGCCACCGCTCCCAGCCTCAGCTTAGTATTTGATGGAGGATGGAGGATTCCTGTGGCAGATTTCTTTTTGTTTTGTTTTGTTTTTTTTTTTTTTGAGATAGAGTTTTGCTCTTGTCACCCAGGCTGGAGTGCAGTGGTGTGATCTTGGCTCACTGTCACCTCCACCTCCTGGGTTCAAGCAATTCTCCTGCCTCAGCCTCCTGAGGAGCTGGAATTACAGGCGCCTGCCACCATGCCCAGCTAATTGTTGTATTTTTAGTAGAGGTGTGATTTCACCATGTTGGCCAGGCTGGTCTCGAACTCCTGACCTCAGGTGATGCACCTTGGCCTTGGCCTCCCAAAGGTCTAGGATTACAGGCACGTGCCACTGTGTCTGGCTAATTTTTGTATTTTTAGTAGAGACGGGTTTTTGCCATGTTGGCCAGACTGGTTTTGAACTCGTGACTTCAAGTGATCTGCCCGCCTCAGCCTCCCAAAGTGCTGGGATTACAGGCGTGAGCTACCGTGTCCAACTCCTGTGGCAGATTTCTGAAGCCTCTTCTATATATAGTTCTCTCTAGCACCCTGCCCCATAAATTCCAGGTGTCCTAGCAGTTTCTAATTCTCATATCTACTCAGGTCAGTGAGACTGCTAAGCTCTGTTTAGGTCCCCCACCCACACCCCTACACCTCTTACACCTATTCTGCAGTCTGGAAGATGTTTCTAGACAGAAATAGGGATTTTTCTTGGGATTTACCCTGCTTCTCTTCTGAAACCATAGTCCTGTATTGGCTTTTGTCCAACAGCTGAAAACAGCTATTTTATGTTTACTTTCCAGTTTTATAGTTGGCAGGAACCTCATCTAGTGTCAGTTATTCTTACACATTTGGGAGCAGAAGTCTCAGAGTGTATGGTGCCAGAATTTAGCACATGCGACTTTATTATCTATTAGAACAATTCAGTCTCTTATTTTTTGAGACAGGTCTTGCTGTTGCCCAGGCTATAGTGCAGCAGCCTTGTCCTCCCAGATTCAAGCAATCCTCCCACCTCAGCCTCCCCAGTAGCTAAGACTACAAGTATGCACCACCAGGCCCAACTAATTTTTGTACTTTTTGTGGAGACAGGGTTTCACCATGTTTCCCAGGGTTGTCTGGAACTCCTGCTCAAGCAATCTGCCCACCTTCACCTCCCAAAGTGCTGCAATTACAGGCATGAGTCCAGCCCAGTTTGTTTTAATTATATCCTGGTTTGTTTCTTTGCTTCATTGTTTCTATAGCAGAGTGTTAAAATTTTAAATGTTAATTCCTGTTGAAAAACAATAGCCTGTATTATTCTTCTAGTATTTTTGAAACTATTATGTTAGATTTTGAACTAACATATGCAGGTGTTATAGGTAGGAGGACAGATAGATACTCTGGCATTCCTTCCATAGCAAGGGAAATCCTTATTCACAGTTTTGAAATTTCAAGAACTCCCCAAACACAAGAGTTTCAGATGAGGGAATGTAGACCTGTATTTCTGTTTAATGCAATGATTCTTCTGTGGAGAACTGAAAATGTCTGTCTACTGTGTCATTTTATAAAACCTGTTTTAAGTGAATTGAATGTAAAACATATGTTGAAAGTATACCGTATGTAGTATTTTGCATTTCACTTTCCCTAAATAAAAGTAAAGTACGTTCCCTAAAAAGTTAGTTTAGGGCCGGGTGCAGTGGCGCACTCTATTCTCGTTTGTAATAAGTGACCTATTAGAGAAGTAGTGCTTTTCGTGAAAAAAATTGAGATCTATTTACTTAAATGCATGTTGGTTCTTGTTGAGGAGAAATGAATTAGTAGTAGTTATTTGGAGGGGCCTGCCATTCTGTATTATTTTTACAGCTCACATTGACAGGAAATAATTGAATTAATGGCATCGAATATAATTTCAATAAGGACATAGCTGAATTTGATTAATTGAGAACATAATCATTAGGATCTAAAATTTAGTTACTATTCTAAGTATGATAAAGTAAAAAGCTAAGTGCTGTAATATAAACATATTCAAAGAGAGGAGATTTAGTTTTTAATTTTCCTGTCAGTTATTTGGAGGGGATTATCTAGTTTAATTTTGTGTGTTCACTTCTCACTTTATTTTGGGCATTTTTGTTGTCCATTTGATTATAAGACTGGGTAAGCAATGTAACAGTTGAATTTGTTGATTAGAAGATCTTTTAAAAGATAAAAATTTTGGCTTTAATAACCTTTAACATTTAATAAAATTTCTGTATGTGATGGAAAGAGCTTTCAACCAGGAGTCAGAGAGCCTAAATTATAGTCTTAAATTTTGCCACTAGTTAGGTATGTAATCTGGGGTAAGTTACTTGTTTTCTAAATTTTACCTCTACAATAAGGATTAAACCTTTTGTGCTTATAGGATTATCATGCTGATTAAATGTTACTGAGGAGTCTCTTTGAAAAACATACCATAAACAAATAAAGATATTTCCAGTCACAGCACCAAAAATACCAATTGGAATCCTGAATATTTAAAAAATCAGCTATGTAAAATAAAGTTACATTGTGCATGTCAAGTAAGAATATCAATTTTATTTATTTTTTAAGAGACAGTGTTTTGTTCTGTCGCTCAGGTTGGAGTGCAGTGTCACCATCACGGCTCACTGCAGCCTTGGACTCCTGGGCTCAAGCCGTCCTCCCACCTCAGCTTCATGAGTAGCAGGGAGTACAGGCATGCCACCTTGCCCAGCTAATTTTTAATTTTTTTGTAGAGACAGTGGGTCTCAAACTCCTGCCTCAAGCGATCCTCTCACCTCAGCCTCCCAAAGTATTGGGATTACAGGTGTGAGCCACCATGCCCAGCCGTTGTCTGTTTTTATATGCTAGTTTGAATTATATTTGTATAGGTTCACATTAGTATTGTAGAATAGTAAACTATTCCATAAGTTTTGGGTGAAAACTTTCTTGTTAAAATCAGAATGTTTAATAGCAGTTGTGTCTGCAATGAGATTATGGGTTGATTTTCTTTTTTCATTTTTTTAAAGCTTTCTACAATGGCTGTTACTTGTGATAGCAGTTTTATGTTTTTTTTGTAAAATGCTCTAGGCACTAGATTAGGGAAGTAGTTACAATGGTTAGGTGTTATGGTTCTGTATCTGGATTGTCTGGGTTCAGATTCTTTTTCCATCACTTAATAGCAGTGTGACCTTGGCCAAATTATATAACCTCCTGGACCTCAGTTATCTCGTGTAAAATGAAGATAGTAAGACTACCTGCTTTGTATCATTAAGATTAAATAAATTTTCCCTGTAAAGCACTTAGCACAGTGTCTGGGACTTAGTAAATGCTCATTAAATATTAGCTGTTATTATTGCTAAGTGTTTTACGTGTCTTTTTCTCATGATTGCTCTCCATGATTTAAGGATTCTTTTTGATACTCAGCAAAGTACTACATAAGATTATAGAATTAAAGTCTAGAGTCACTGTTTGAAACCAGAGCCTTTAATTCCAAAGGCGGCCCTTTTCACTACTTCATTAATTCCTCAAAGTAAATTTTTCCGTTCATAGTGTTTCTGTTATATAAAAATTACCTTGGAATGTAATGCTAGGATTATTACACAGTGATGATACTTTATCAATTCTGTACTTTTAACAGATGAGACCTAGATTTCGTTTTATATCATATTTACTGTATTAGTTTTGGTAATTTAAGCCTTTGGCATAAAGGCCATTAATACAAAGTCAATTAAAAGAGATTTTTACTTAGTCTTATTTAGTTAAAAGAGACTATAAGTTAGTACTTTTAGTTGAGGTATGTCATTAATTTTGGGTGTCCTTTTTTTCGTTTTAACTTTTTTTAACCAGTTACTAATAAATATTTTTTCCTTTTTTTGAGACAGAGTCTCTCTCTGTCTTGCCCAGGCTGGGGTGCAGTGGTGTGACCATAGTTCACTGCAGCCTCAACCTCCTAGGCTCAAGGAATCCTCCTGCCTCAGCCTCCTGAGTAGTTGGGCCTAAAGGCACACACCACCATGCCTGGCTAATTTTTTGATTTTTTCGTAGAGACAAGGTCTCACTATGTTATGCAGGCTGGTCTTGAACTCCTGGGCTCAAGCAGTCCTCCTGCCTTGGCCTTCCAAAGTGTTGGGATTATAGACATGAGCCACCGTGCCAGGCCAGTAAATCTTTGTTTGTTTGAGACAGAGTCTCGCTCTGTCATCCAGGCTGGAGTACAGTGGTGCAATTTCTGCTCACCACAACCTCTGCCTCCCGGGTTCAAGTGATTCTCATGCCTCAGCCTCCCAAGTAGCTGGGACTACAGGCGTGTGCCACCACACCCAGCTAATTTTTAAAATATTTTTAGTAGAGACGGAACCCCGTCTACTGGCCATGTTGGCCAGGTTGGTCTCGAACTCTTGACCTCAGGTGATCTGCCCACCTTGGCCTCCCAAAGTGCTGGAATTACAGGCGTGAGCCACTGCGCCCGGCCTGACCAGTAAATCTTATTCTCATTCTTTTTCCTATCTTATGGCGAATATATGTTTCTGTTTCTGTTGGGTGTACACCTAGGTTGGAAGGATTGGATCAGATAGTATGTGTATGTGTATTTGTTTTTGTTTTGTTTTGTTTTGTTTGAGACAGAGTCTCACTCTGTTGCCCAGGCTGGAGTGCAGTGGCACAATCTCAGCTCACTGTAACCTCTGCCTTCTGGATTTAAGCGATTCTCCTGCCTCAGCCTCCCTAGTAGCTAGAATTACAGGCATGCACCACCACACCCCGCTAATTTTATATTTTTAGTAGAGACAGGGTTTCGCCATGTTGGCCAGGCTGGTCTTGAACTCCTGACCTCAGGTGATCCACCCGTCTCAGCCTCCCAAAGTTCCAGGATTACAGGTGTTCTAGAAGCTTTTTCATTTTAACTTACACATTTAGATCTGCAATGTTTTTAGATTTTTTTTATTATGAAGAAAGGTCACTGTAGTTCCACTAATTATATTTTTCTACATTATCTTTTCTCTCTCTTTCATTGAGGTGGTTTCTGTTGCTATGTCTGGCCCTGTTGCCCAGGCTGGAGTGCAGTGGCATGATCTTGGCTCACTGCAGCCTCTGCCTCCCAGGTTCCAGTGATTCTCCTGCCTCAGCCTCCCAAGTAGCTGGGATTACAGGCGCCGCCTGCATGCCATCATGCCCAGCTAATTTTTTTTTTTTTTTTTTTTTTGTATTTTTAGTAGAGAAAGAGTTTCACCATGTTGGCCAGGCTGGTCTCGAACTCTTGACCTTAAGTGATCCGCTTGCCTCGGCCTCCTAAAGTGCTGGGATTACAAGCATGAGCTACCATGCCTGGCCATATCACAAGTTTTTTATAAACTAGTACAGAATGTTTACATTTTTAAAACTATGCATATATCGTTCCGTATTGAGCCAAATTTGTATTAAATCCAAGTCTTATACAAGCTTTTGTTTTTTCTGGAGTTAATACCTATTATTTAGGCAGTTGGCCTGGTTTTCTGTAGACCTATTGCTCGTTTCCTGCAAATGTGCCTGTATTTCTGTCATGAGTTTATGATGAACATTTTCCATGTTAGCAAGCACACTAGTTCGATTTGTGCTCTTGCTGGAAACCTATTCCATAGTAGCTTTTGACTCTGCTCCACTCTGGAGTGGCTGTTCTCTAGTTCTTTTTTCTGTATTAGATTCCTTACTTACTAAGTCCTATAGTGCTTTTTTTTTTTTTTGAGATACAGTCTCACATTGTCACCCAGGCTGGAGTGCAGTAGTGTGATCTCAGCTCACTACAACCTCTGCCTCCCGGGTTCAAACGATTCTCCTGCCTCAGCCTCCCGAGCAGCTAGGATTACAGGCGCCCGCCACCATGCCCAGCTAATTTTTGTATTTTTAGTAGAAATGGGGTTTCACCATGTTGTCCTGGCTGGTCTCGAACTTCTGACCTTGTGATCTGCCTGCCTCGGCCTCCAAAAGTGCTGGGATTACAGATGTGAGCCACCACGCCCGGCCCTCGATAGTGCCTTTTTAAACATTTATCTTAATTTCTTTTAATGGCTTTCTAAGGAAGAATACATGGACACAAAAGTTTAGCTTTTTGCAAAGCTTTAAAATGTCATTTTGCTCTTATACAGTCTTGGTATTTTGGTTTGTTTCGTTTTTTTTTTTTTTTGAGACGGAGTCTCACTCTGTTGCCCAGGCTGGAGTGTGGTGGTGCGATCTCTGTTCACTGCAGCCTCTGCCTGCTGGGTTCAAATGATTCTCCTGCCTCAGTCTCCTGAGTAGCTGGGATTACAGGTGGCGCCAGCAGACCTGGCTAATTTTTGTATTTTTAGTAGAGACAGGGTTTCACCATGTTGGCCAGGCTGGTCTCAAACTGCTGACCTCAGATGATCCACCCACCTCGGCCTACCAAAGTGCTGGGATTACAAGGATGAGCCACCGTGCCTGGCCTCTTATATAGTCTTAATGTATGGGAGCAAAATGACATTTTGTGAGATTGGTTCCAGGATCTCCCTTGGGTACCAAAATCCAGGGATGCTCAAGTCCTTTATATACAATGGCATAGTATTTGCATATAACCCATGCACATCCTCTTGTATACTGTAAATTATCTCTAGGTTATTTATAATACCTAATACAATGTAAATACTGTGTAAATAAATAGTTGTTATACTGTATTGCTTAGACATTAATTACAAGAAAAAAGTGTACGTTTGTATAGATGCAGTTTTTTTTTTTTCCCCCGATACTTTCTATCTGTAGTTAGCAGAATCTACAGATGTAGAACCCATGGATATGGGGACTGACTGTACTTGATTGATGACTCGGCTGGGTATAGAATTATAAGTTGAAACTTAATTTTCACTCTGACTTTTGAAGGCTGTATATTTGTCTTCTAGATTTCAACAGTATTTCATTTTTACTTTGAAATAAGAGTGCACTGCTATTCTGATTATAGATCTTTTTATGTGACTTGTTTTTTTCCCCTCTCTGGAAGTTTTTAAGGACCTTTTTTTTTTATTTTCAGGCTTTGAGATTTCACTATGATATGTTACAGTCTGGGTATTTTTTCCATGTATTTTGCATGGACTTTTTTTGGTCCTTTCAGCTTGAAAGCTTCAGTAAAAAGAAAACATTCTTCAGTAAAAAGAAAATGTTCTTTAGAAAACTAGCTGGGCATAGTGGCTCGTGCCTGTTATCCCAGCCCCTGGGGAGGCCGAGGCGGGAGGATTGCTTAAGTGAGTCCTGAGATCGCTTGAGAATCTTGGAGTTTGAGACCAGCCTAGGCAACATAGTGAGTCCCTGTCTCTACAAAAAATAAAAATATTAGCAAGGTATGGTGGCGTGTGCCTGTAGTCCCAGCTACTTGGGAGGCTGAGATAGAAGTATTCCTTGGGCCCAGGTGGATAAGGTTGCTGTGAGCTATGATCACGCCACTGTGCCCCGCCTGGGTGACAGAGTGAGTCTCAGTCTTAAAAAAAAAAATAAAAGAAATTCTATACCATTTATTTTTCTGTTCTCTTTCTGCATCACTCAGTTGTTGGACTTTACTAATCTATATTTTGTTCCTTTGTCTTTCTTTTACTTCCCGTATTTGAACCTTTTGTATTTTTTATTGGCATTTTACCGAGATTTAGAAGCATATGGAAATAGCATTCTGTTGTATTTAACAGAGTAGAGAAATTTAGCATTGAATTTAAAGTTGTTTGCATTCCTTGCTAAACTTAAATTTTTCTTTTTTGTTTTTGACAGAGGTGTTACGAACATAAACAGTATAGAAATGGATTGAAATTCTGTAAACAAATACTTTCTAATCCCAAATTTGCAGAGCATGGAGGTAAGTGCAAGTAGATAAGGCTTTACTACATACCTGTCTGGCCTCTCTTCCTGGATTGTATTCTTCCCAGCTGCCTTAACTGTTTTCCAGAGAGAACAGACCCTCTCATCTTTGACTTCTGTGAGAAAGTGAAATTTAATACTGAATTTTGAATTTAATATCAAGAAAATAACACATTTTACTTGATTTCTAATTTATTCTTAGTTTGAATATTACCTGTGTAGGAAAAGAGAAATAACTTAATAGGGTAGAATGCTAAAATTTACTTTAGAACTTTGGTTGAGCTGTATAAATTGTATGCTTTATAATCTTATTCAGAAAGTGACCATTTGGTCCTTTGCTCATAAACTATCATATTTTTCATTTATGTTTCTCAGTTTCTCAAGACCAAGTCATGTTTAAGACATGATTTGTATATTGTAACGTTCTGAAAGTTTATAGGCTTTTGCTTGTGCGAAGGTAGATTATTGGATGGTGAGATATTTGTAGAGCAAGGGGAGAGTGTGTGGCTAAACTTGAGAGGAGGCAAAGGAAAAGTAAGTTTTTGCAGGTCTGATTTGTACAGTTAAGAAACATGGCTTTTCAGTAACTGTTGATAATATACTCTTAGTATTGAAGAGAAGGGGGAGAGTAATAATTCTCCATTAGATTGCTTGCCTTTTTTTTGGCCTATCTTCATAATAATTCTCACTTTCTTTCACTGTGTTTCACTTTATACTTTCTTTTACTGTAATTGTTTGGAGATGGAAAACAATGGAGATAAAAGTATCTAAATTTATCTCTCCGCTGGGTGCTGTGGCTCACTCCTATGATCCCAACCCTTTGGGAGACTGAGGCAGGAGGATTGCTTGAGGCCAGAAATTCAAGATCAGCCTGGGCAACATAGCGGGACCTTGTCTTTATTATGACAAAACATATATTTAAAAAAACAAGTAAACAGAAATAAATTTATCTCTCTCTTTTTCCATATTAAAAATTATTTTTGCTGACCAGCTGAGCATTATGTTGTTTGATATTCATTTCTAAAGTAGGCATACTGATAATGTGTTCAATACAGAAAAGTATCAGATTTCATTATTTCTGAAATGCAGTTTTCCCTACATTATTTCACTGTTTTTTTCTTCTTGTTTTTTGAGATAGAGTTTCATTCTGTCGTCCAGGCTGGAGTGCAGTGGTGCAATCTCAGCTTACTACAGCCTCCACCTCCTGGGTTCAAGCGACTCCCCTACCTCAGCCTCTCAAGTCGCTGGGATTACAGGCGTGTGCCACCATGCCGGGCTAATTTTTGTATTTTTAGTAGAGATGAGGTCTCACCATGTTGGCCAGGCTGGTCTCAAACTCCTGACCTCAGGTGATCCACCCACCTCGGCCTCCCAAAGTGCTGGAATTACAGCGAGCCACTGCACCCAGCCTATTTCACTGTTTCTAAAATGTGATTCTCCAACTCCTTACCCTGCCACTGTGACATACCTGAAATCAGGTTGCATATAAATTGCCATAATTTCATTGAAAGTTTGTTTTTTTTTTTTTTTGAGACGAAGTCTCACTCTGTTGCCCAGGCTGGAGTGCAATGGGGCAATTTTGGCTCACTGCAACCTCTGCCTCCTGGGTTCAAGCAATTCTTGTGCCTCAGCCTCCCAACTAGCTGGGATTACAGGTGCCTGCCACCACACCTGGCTATTTTTGTATTTTTAGTAGAGACGGGGGTTCACCATGTTGGCCAGGCTGGTCTGGAACTCCTGACCTCAAGTGATCTGCCCGCCTTGGCCTCCCAAAGTCTGGAGATTACAGGTATGAGGCACCGCGCCTGGCCGAAAGTATTTTTAAACGGTACATGTTGTTTCTTCCTCAGGATTATATCTTTAATCCTTATCATTTGTGCCTAATTAATTTCTCTCTAAAGTCTAAATTTTAGACTAAAAGGGAAATCAATCGAATAAATTAAAAAGTTAGGCAAATAATATTTTCACTTCCTTTAGGCTTCATAGGATACATATAAAATTAGAATTTAGTTTTCCTGTTTTCTGAAAACTTAATATTTCTTTTAACTGTCTTTTAATCTTTTGATTGCTAATGATAGATTTCTGACATCTTTTTCTTGTATATTTAATAGTAATCTCAAAGAATCATTTTTTAGGAAAATAAAAAATGTAGGAAATTTATGTGTATTTTTTTAATCACTGATGAATTTAACCCGTGTATAACCTAGGTTCACAGAAATAAAGTATATTTTCAAGATAAAGTTTTTATATTTTAATGAAGTAGATATGTAAGGTTATCACATGGAATTCCCCTGAAGAATGAATTACTAGATTATCTTTCTAGTCAAATAGCATGCATTTTGTATCTTTTATCTTAAAAAAAAAGGAGAGTCTCTTTCCAATAATAGAGTCTGGAAATCTGTGTTTACTTGGATTGCCAATTTTAAAAATGTTTTAAATCTGCAAGAAAGTGGAAAGTATCTTAGTAATCTCCTTGACATTTTTAATTCTTAAGGCAGTGTAGCATTTGTTTTTGAGAGTATGGTTTTGTTGTTATTTATTTTTAATATTTAATTTTTTAAAATGTTCCTTTCTTTGTTTTTGAAAATAGAAACCCTGGCTATGAAAGGATTAACATTGAACTGTTTGGGGAAAAAGGAAGAAGCTTATGAATTGGTTCGTAGAGGTTTGAGAAATGACTTGAAGAGTCATGTGTGTATCCTTTTTGAGATATATTTAAGGTTTGAGTGGGGTGTTTTGAGCTAAGGCAGCAATTTGAGAGTCAAAGTTTTAGATCTCTCTTATTGTGCTATTACAGAGGAAATTATTCTTTTTTAAATAGGGTAACAGCAACTGCCTTCATTCAGGGAACATTTTTATATACCTAACCATGTTTTAACATTCTCTTATTTCACAGATAAATGGAACTTGCCTTTAAAAATACCTGTGAAAGCTTTTCTCACTCTTAAAAAGGGGGCGTTGCTAGGGTCTGAATATTTGTGTGGCACTCCCCTACCCCATTTGTTGAAAACTAATCACCAATGTGATAGTGGTAGGTGGTGGGTCTCAAAAAGAAAAAGGATATAAAATAAGGAATATTAGAGCGGCATTATAATACCCTGGTTTAGAGCACAAGCTTTTGGAGTATAGGCTTAGAATGTGCCTCACTTAGGTTCAAAACCCATTTCAGCTTCTTTCTGTGTGATCTTAGGGCTCAGTTTCTTCATGTGTAAAATGGGGATAATCATACCCACCTCACTGTGTTGGTTTAAAGATTTAATGATGAGATATATAACATAGCCCCTGATAATGCTAAGTACCATATTGGATATTTTATTAAGGAAGAGTAAGAGCAAATAGAAATATCTGAGGGAGGATAGAGAAAAAATTGTGGGTTGCTATTTTTAAGACAGACTTTAGCAAATATTTCTATACCAACTTTGTGGGCTGATACAATTTTAAGTGCTGAAATAATTAGCAATTTTTCAGATGTTTACCAGGCCCTTGGCTTAGTACAGACAAAGAAAAGATAACAGATTTTGCTCTCAAAGAACTTACAGTCTGGTGAAGGAAGATACTGATTAGAAACATTTACAGAACATTTAGGAGTATTACATAAGATGTTATGGTTTATTCAAATAATTGTCACTAATCCAGTAAAGCAGAAGTATGTGAATTGAGAGTGACTAGAGGACTAGAAAGATAAGCAAAGGCTTAACTATTAAGACTGTCGTAGATAGATGTCTTTCCATCATTTTTAATGATTGTATAGTGTTCTGCCAATGTTTTTATTATGATTTATTTGAGTTCCTCTTGATGGACATAATTTTAAGTTTTTGACAATGTTAAACTCTTTGAGGATAGGATTTTTAGGAGGTGAAGATGAGAGTCAGTTATGTGGCTGTTGTAATATTTAAGAGAGGTAAAGTCCTGAAATACAGGGTATTAGTGATAGAAATGGGAGGGAGTGGAAAGATAGGTAATGGGAGCTAGATTTTAATGGGTAGTGTTTCCTAGTTTATAAAACCATGATCCAAACAGCTGAGAGGATTTGATCCAGTTGTACTTTGTCATTTGTATTACGGAAATCAAGATTTTTTTTCAAATAAAATTTGTAATATTTTGACTTGCTTTAAAAATGTGTAATATTAAATATGTGTTTTTAGTTCATGCATGCCATCCTAAACATTCTGGGGTTTTTTTGTTTGTTTGTTTGTGCTTTTTTTTTAAGATGGAGTTTTGATCTTGTTGCCCAGGCTGGAGTGCAGTGGCACGATCTCAGCTCACTGCAACCTCCGCCTCCCTGCTTCAAGTGATTCTCCTGCCTCGGCCTCCCAAGTAGCTGGCATTACAGGTGCACACCACCAAGCCTGGCTAATTTTTGTATTTTTAGTAGAGACAGGGTTTCATCATGTTGCCAGGCTGGTGTCAAACTCCTGATCTCAAGCCATCCACCCATCTTGGCCTTCCAAAGTGCTGGTATTACAGGTTTGAGCTACCATGCCCGGCCAGCATTCTGTATTTTATTGACTCTGTTGAGGACCTCTGGCCTAAAAGTTGTTAGATTGAAGGTTGTTGTTTGTTTGTTTTTGAGATGGAGTTTCACTCTGTCACCCAGGCTGGAGTGCAGTGGTGTGATCTTGGCTCACTGCAACCTCCACCTCCCGGGTTCAGGTAATACTCCCGTCTCAGCCTCCCGAGTAGCTGGGAATACAGGTGCATGCCACCATGCCTGGGTGTTTTTTGTATTTTTAGTATAGACGAGATTTTGCAGTGTTGGCCAGGCTGGTCTCAAACTCGTGACTTGAAGTGATCCGCCTACCACTGCCTCCCAAAGTGCTAGGATTACAGGTGTGAGCCATTGCACCTAGCCAGATTGAAGTTTGAGCTTGATCTCAGAAAGAAACATTATAAGTTTCTGGAAAGGGAAGTGGACTTCCTTTTTTCTTTTGAGTGTGTTTTAGAAAGATTATTTTGGGCCAGCCACAGTGACTCATGCCCGTAATCCCAGCACTTTGGGAGGCTAAGGCAGGGATCACTTGAGGCTAGGAGTTCAAGACTAGCCTGGGCATCATAGTGAGACCTCGTCTCTATAGAAAATAAAAAATTAACTGCATGTGGTGGTGGCATGTGCCTGTGGTCCTAGCTGCTCTGGAGGCTGGGGTAGAAGGATTGTTTGAGCCCAGGAGTTTGAGGCTACAGTGAGCTATGAGCATGCCACTGTACTCCAGCCTAGGTGATAGAGCGAGACCATCTCTTTTAAAAAACACAATAATTAGGAGGCGGGCAGATCACGAGATCAGGAGATCGAGACCATCCTGGCCAACATGGTGAAACCCTGTCTCTACTAAAAATACAAAAATTATAGCTGGGCGTGGTGGCAGACGCTTGTAATCCCAGCTACTTGGGAGGCGGAGGCAGGAGAATTGCTTGAACCCAGGAGGCAGAGGTTGCAGTGAGCTGAGATCATGCCACTGCACTCCAGCCTGGTGACAGAGCGAGACTCCATCTCAAAAACAAACAAAAAACAACAGCAAAAAAACACAACAAAACCCAATTACTTTGGTAGGAGAATAAAAGAAGACAGACTGAAGATAGGTGGGTTGGGTAGCTGGTACAGTAATCAAGACCTAAAGTGAAAAAGGGCTGTATTTGGGAAGTGGAATATTCTCCTCCTTGATGCAGTTTTTACAACCTACTTTAATTTTGCTTATTTATCTGTCCTTTACTAGAGTTTAAGATCTTTTAATATAGGAGGCTATTTTGATGACCTACATCTTAGTTATTAAGAAGTTTTAGGCTGGGTGCGGGGGCTCATGCCTGTAATCCCCACACTTTGGGAGGCCAAGGCAGGTATATTGCTTGAGCTCAGGAGTTTGAGACCATCTTGGACAACATGGCGAGATCCCATCTCTACCAAAAATAGAAAAAAATAGCTGGCATGCTGGTGTGTGCTTGTAGTCGCAGCTACTCAGGAGGCTGAGGTGGGAGTATCACTTGAGTGCAGGGAGTGGAGGTTTGCAGTGAGCAAAGACCACACCACGACACTCTAGACTGGGTGACAGAGCAAGACCTGTCTCAAAAAAAAGGAAAGAAGTTTTAATAATTACGATTAAATTAATGAATGTTTTTATTTTATATGTGGCTGAGTTTTAGAAACTTTATATTACACTAAGGGTTGTCCTAAGGATCTTGTTAGTTCAAGAAAATAAAATCTTCATGACTTTACATAACTGGATTCCATGAAGACCCATTCCTTCTTTTTCCTTTTACTGTTAATAATATAGTAACTGTTTACATATATATATTGACTTTGTGCCAGCCAGTGAGCACTTTATATATGTTATCCCATTTAGTTGTCAGTAGTATGATTTGCTGCATGACATTTTAGTAATGAGGAAACTTAATGAGACTGATTTGTCCAAGGTTACAGAGCTGATAAGGCAGGCTAGACCTAATTTTCTCTGGCTCCAAAAGCTGTGCTCTTTTCCGCTGTATTAAACTGCTTTATATCTTTGAGATCAATCTCCCCCTCCCCTTCCCTTTCTTTTTAAGCTTGTAATTTTATAAATGGCTGTAGTTCTCCAAGTTTCTTGGGAGGTCATTTGGAATAGTAATTTTTGACTTGTAGGTTGTATCCTTAACTAAATTCTTTAGGTTGGCACGTTTATGGCCTTCTTCAGAGGTCAGACAAGAAGTATGATGAAGCCATTAAGTGTTACAGAAATGCACTAAAATGGGATAAAGACAATCTTCAAATCTTAAGGGACCTTTCCTTACTACAGATTCAAATGCGAGATCTTGAGGGTTACAGGGTAAGTAAAATAGAGACTTTTTTTTTAATTCTAAGGGGAAAATATGTACAACTTTGAGTACTTTCAGATACAGAAATTTTTTATTTCATTTTGAAGATAATTTAATTGAATTTCTTTTCCTCCTACCATAGTGATTGTGTTTATGATTGGAATAATCAGATCTTTAAAAATAAATTATTTTATGGTGAGGCAGATTTGGCCTACTGTGTAGGGTTGACTTAATTTGATAAAAATTAACATCAGGCCAGGTGCGGTGGCTCACGCCTGTAATCCCAGCACTTTGGGAGGCCCAGATGGGCGAATCATGAGGTCAGGAGATCAAGACCATCCTGCCTAACACAGTGAAACCCCGTCTCTACTAAAAATACAAAAAATTAGCTGGGCATGGTGGCAGTCGCCTGTAGTCTAGCTACTCGGGAGGCTGAGGCAGGAGAATGGCGTGAACCCAGGAGGTGGTGGAGCTTGCAGTGAGCTGAGATCACACCACTGCACTCCAGCCTGGGTAACAGAGCGAAACTCTGTCTCAAAAAAAAAAAAAGAAAATCAGCACTCCTCAAATAAACAATGCCTTTGTCTAGTATTGACATGTAACTCTAACATTTACTTCCCACATTTTTCTGGAAAGCAAAACAAAAAAAAATTTTTTTTTTTCTTGGAAACATTAGAGTTTCACTCTGTTGCCCAGGCTGGAGTGCAGTGGCATGATCTTGGCTCACTGCAGCTTCTACCTCCTGGGTTTAAGCAGTTCTCATGCCCCAGCCTCCTGAGTAACTGGGGCTACAGGCATGTGCCACCATGCCCAGCTCATTTTTTATATTCTAGTAGAGATGAGGTTTCACCATGTTGCTCAGGCTGGTCTCGAACTCCTGAGCTCAGGCAGTCCACCCCACCTCATTCTCCCAAAGTGCTAGGATTACGGGCATGAGCCATTGCACCTGGCAAAAACAAATGTTTTGTTTCTTCTTTCTACCTCCACTGACTCTAATATATTTTTGTAGCTTCACTTTTAACCCTTAAATTAGTGTTAGATCTATTTAGTTCCTCTTTCATATTCTTTCCTCTTTATATGATAGTACCTGCTGAATTGTTCTCCAAATGTATGTTAACTCTGTAGTTGGACACTTAATTTTTAAAAATATTTTTGAGTATTTTTCCTTTGTGCTGTTCTTTCCATCCTGCCTCTTTTCTTGGACTAAGTAGATCAAGAAATAAAAAAGGGTCTTAAGTTTGGTCTTAAGTTTTAAAAAAATTCTAAGATTAGCTTGGAGGCTTCATTATGTTCTTAACAAATATTTATTTGCCTCCATAAAGCTACACAATATGGATGTTTGAAGTATTTTCTATTATTGTTGCCATCATTGTGTTGTAAAATGCTTAGGGTTGTGGGATAAATTAATATGTGTGTTTTGTTTGTTCGTTTGTTTGTTTTTTTTGAGACGGTGTCTTGCTCTGTTGCCAGGCTGCAACCTCTGCCTCCCGGGTTCAAGTGATTCTCCTGCCTCAGCCTCCTGAGTAGCTGGGACTACAGGCGTGCACCACCATGCCCAGCTGATTTTTGTATTTTTGATAGAGACGGGGTTTCACCATGTTGGCCAGGATGGTCTCGATCTCTTGACCTCGTGATCCACCCGCCTTAGCCTCCCAAAGTGCTGGGATTACAGGCATGAGCCACTGCACCCGGCCTAATATGGAGATCTTTTAAAGGAGCACTTGCTGTTACTGAAAGCCTAAGAAAAAGTGTTTATTTTTTTCCTTTTAAAGGAAACGAGATATCAGTTACTTCAGCTTCGACCTGCGCAGAGAGCATCATGGATTGGTTATGCTATTGCTTACCATTTATTAGAAGATTATGAAATGGCAGCAAAGATTTTAGAAGAATTTAGGAAAACACAACAGGTAATAACTAGAAGCCATTTTACTAAGTCTGATCCTAAGTATAACTAAAAAAAAAAATGTGCATAGTCTGGCTTACTTTTAATTTTGAAATAGTTTCAAACTTATAGAAAAGTTGCAGGAATAGCACAAAGAACTCTACATAGGGGTTCATTCATACTAAACTAATTGTTAATATTTGGTGCATTTACTTTAAAAATCTGTGTATCTATTTATCTATTTTAATTTTCTTCCTTAAATGTTTGAGAGTAATTGCAAGACATTATGCTCCTTTACCCCTAAATGCTTTAGTGTGTATTTTCTAAAAATAACTGTAGTTGTCAGTTCTCTAGATAGTATTATAGGGATAGATTATAAAAATTAGGAAATTTAACACTGATAGACTGTTGTCTAATTAATCCCCAGCCCATATTCAGAATTTACTAATTGACCTAGTTATAGTCTTTCTAGCGATCTGATTTCATTGCAGGATCCAATTAAGAATCATACCTTACATTTAGTTATCATTTCTCTTCAGCCTCTTTTAATCTGAAAGTTTTGAAAACTTCCTTTGTATTTTATGACATAGACATTTCTGAAGAAGGTTGTGCTTTTGTAGGATGTCCCTCAATTTGGATTTTTCTGATGGTTCCTCATTGTTAGATAGAGTTTTGTAATTTTGGCAGGAAACCATATAAATGATGTTGGGTCCTTCTCCGTTCATTACTTCAAGAGGCACATGCCATCAGTTCGTTCCATTTGATTACATGGTGAAAGTTGTATTTGCAATTGGAAACTTGTTTTTCTCTCTTTGTGTTTAATATGCAGTTTGAGACTGAATAGCCTATTGCTCATCTAACTTTCACCATCTAGTTTTAGCATGCATTGATTATGATTCTTGCCTGAATCAATATTACTATGATAGTTGCAAAAATGGCGATTCTCTTAACTCTTGTCATTCCTTGTAGGTTTATTATTTGGCATTCTGCTGAGTAAGAGCTTTCCCTTCTTCCCCATATTTATTGTGTGTAAGGACATATGGATTATTATTTTATTCAACCTGTTATATCCTAATATTGTCATTATTTACTTAGTTGCTCCATAGATACTTAAGAATTTTTTAAAAATTAGTTTTATCAACCGGATGTTACCTTTGACTTCTTACATGTTTTTGAGTATTGTGAACAATTTTCTGATATGAAAATAAAATTCTTACTGTCAGTATTCCTTATATCCATATACAGACATCCCCTGATAAGGTGGATTATGAATATAGTGAACTACTCTTATATCAGAATCAAGTTCTTCGGGAAGCGGGTCTCTATAGAGAAGCTTTGGAACATCTTTGTACCTATGAAAAGCAGATTTGTGATAAACTTGCTGTAGAAGAAACCAAAGGTATTTTTAAAAGAATGTCATTTATTCTAATATTGAAATATGACAGAGCAAGGCTGAAAAATCTAGTTGCTGCTGGCAGTTTCATATAATTCAGCTTTTTGGTGATAGAAAATCTATTTCTTACTCATGTACTTTTAATAATTTATGATGTGGGAAAATGTACATTTAAACAATATTGTAGATAGAGGAGAAAGTTGATTGTGAACAATAAAAAGTAGTTGAATGAAATGACTCATATAACATTCTTTCTTTAAATAAAGTATCTGTATTAAAAATATTATGGAATTTGATCAAAACACAAGAGACAATTAGTTTTATAAGACAGAGGATTACATTTCTTAGAAACAGTTTATTAATAAACTATAGTGTATGTAGTATGTGCCAGATTTATTGCTCATAATATATATTGATGAATCAGTCTTTACTAAAATACGTATAGGATATTTCTGAGAGTCTTTATGGTTAATCTGAATGTCTTCGATGACACAGAAAGAATATGAGTTCTGGAAGAAAGGGAGACCAGAGATTTGGGTTCATAATGTGTAGATTGTGATAGGAGGGGTAGATCCCACTCAGCAGAGGGCTGAGAAAAACGAGTCTTAACAGTTTTAGAAGTTGAGGGCGTGATTATAGAAAATAAAAGAAGAATAACAAGTAATGAAAGGACAAGTGATTTTTTAAAAAATTACCTTCTGAAATGCTGCTTTGTCCTTGCTAGTCTAGGGAACTTAAGTTTGCTGGTTTCAAATTCCCTTGGCTCACCTTGAGGTTGAACACGAAAAGTATAATATACATCCATGTGCATAATAGTTATAGCCATTGTTTGCCAGATAAACTTTTGTCGGAGGATGATGGTACTGATAAGAAAAACTGGAAGTCTAAGGCTTCTGGAGGGAGCTCTCTTGTGAACTGCAGATCCAAGACAACCTTCTTTCATTTGAAGTAGTCATTCTTTAGTAGTCTGTTAATCATAAAGGAAGGAAATTTCTGACTTATTGGAAAGATGACAAGTCTGGAAAAAACTTGTCTCATTGGCCACTAAGTAGCTCTATGACCAGGGTCAAGGCTTGGGCCTCAAGTTTCTTTATGGAAATAAATGACAAATTATTTCATTTGATCCCTTTGATAACTTTATTAATGAGGAAGAATGGCAGATAGGTAAAGTTAGATAAAGGACTCAGAGCTGACCAGTGGATTTTTAGCAATTTAGAAGTCATGGATGATCTTAACAAAAGCACTTTCTGAGCCTCTGGAAGAAGGATGGTAAAAGCCCAAACATGAAGTCTATTTAAAAGAGACTGAGACTGGGCGCAGTGGCTCAAGCCTGTAATCCTAGCACTTTGGGAGGCCGAGGCAGGTGGATCATGAGGTCAGGAGATTGAGACCATCCTGGCTAATCCGGTGAAACCTCGTCTCTACTAAAAATACAAAAAAAATTAGCCGGGTATGGTGGCAGGCGCCTGTTGTCCCAGCTACTCGGGAGGTTGAGGCAGGAGAATGGTGTGAACCTGGGAGGTGGAGCTTGCAGTGAGCCGAGACGTGCCACTGCACTCCAGCCTGGGCGACAGAGCAAGACTCCGTCTAAAAAAAAAAGAGAGTGGGAGTAGAGGAACTGAAGATAGGAAGCATACATGACTCAGTGGAGGAGTTTTGCTGTAAATGAAACAGATGGGGTGCTGGTAGATGAAATGGGATGCAGGCTCAAAAGAAGTTTTTGTTTGTTTGTTTTTCATAGTGTGTATTTGTGCTGACTGGGGAGTGATCCAATAGAGATAGAATATTTGATACAGTAGAGAGGATGTCATGTGGTAGATTGATGTCATGTGAAGGATTAATTTAGGTAAGAACATGAATAGTTCACATCAACAAGTAGTGGTGGTGTATAAGTGGCAGGCAGGTAAATGTGTAGATGTAATGCGTATTTTGGAGTTTCCTCTAATTGCTTCCATTTTCTACATGAGATAAGAAATAAGGCTATCAGCTCATTCCACAAAATATGTATTGAATACCTACTTTGAGTTAGGTAATGGGACAGGGTGTATAAAGAGAATAGAAGGGAAGTGAGGGTAGAATCAATCTTTGGAAATTCTAGCAATCTTTAGAAATTCAAGGCAGTGTTGCTGGTGGGGATAGTTGGTGGGAGAAGATAAGATGGTCAAGATTACTCAGGAACTTCTTAGAGTGGATCAATGGGCACAGTTAGGCAAAAAAAAAAATAAAAAAAAATTTTTTTTTTTGAGGTGGAGTTTCACTCTTGTTTCCCAGGCTGGAGTGCAGTGGCGCAATCTTGGCTCACTGCAACCTCCACTTCCCGGGTTCAAGCAATTCTGCCTCAGCCTCCCGAGTAGCTGGGATTATAGGCATGCACCACCATGCCTGGCTAATTTTGTATTTTCAGTAGACACGGGCTTTCTCCATATTGGTCAGGCTGGTCTTGATCTTCTGACCTCAGGTGACCCGTCCACCTCAGCCTCCCAAAGTGCTGAGATTACAGGCGTGAGCCACTGCACCCGGCCTAGGCAAAATTTTTTATTGTTTATTCTTATACCACCAGTTCCTCCTGCTCAGAAAAGGTAGAAATAGAGGAAAGGAAACGCAGATGGGTGTAGTGTAGAGGGGAGTAAAGGTGCAGGTTATTTTTATTTTTTATTTTAGAGGTGAGGTCTTGCTGTGTTGCCTAGGCTGTACTTGAACAAGGCTCAAATGATCCTCCCCCCAAACCCCACCCCCAGCCTCCCACTACAGGTGCGAACCATCATACTCAGCTATGGGTTATTGTTAGTGTTTTTGATGAAGTTGGCTTTTGGTTAGTATAGCGAGGCTTTGTTAACCTTGGCGCTGTTGACATTTTGGGCCTGAGTTGTTGAGGGTGGAGATCTCTTCTGTGCATTGTAGGATGTTCAGTAGCGCTAGACAAGTAAAATGTCTTCAGACATTGCTAAATGTTGGTAAAACTGCCCCTGGTTGAGAACCGCTGGTACAGATACTAAGAATGTGGGCTTGTAAGGCATGGTGGCTCATGTCTGTAATCCCAGCACTTTGGGAGGCTGAGACCAGAGGATCACTTGAGCCCAGGAGTTCAAGACCAGCCTGGGCAACATAAGGAAACCCCATCTCTACAAAAATTAAAAATAAAAAAGTAGCTGGGTGTGCTGGCATACATCTGTAGTCCCAGCTATTCAGGAGGCTGCCGTAGGTGGAAGGATTGTTTACACCCAAGTGGTTGAGGCTGCAGTGAGCCAGGATTGCACCACTGCATTCCAGCCTGGGTGACACAATGAGATCCTGTCTTCAAAAAGAAAGAATGAATGAATGAATATGTGCTCTTTCAGATAAATTGCTTGGATTCAAATCCTAACTCCATCACTATCTGCAAGACTCTTAGGAAGTTTACTTAAGTCCTCTCAGTTTTAAAGTGATGAAAGTAATAGTAATCTGTTTCATAGACTTCTGAGAATTGATTTAGTTAATGCATGTGAAGCGTTTAAAAGTCACTGGTGGCCGGGCACAGTGACTCACGACTGTAATCCCAGCACTTTGGGAGGCCGAGGTGGGTGATCACTTGAGTCTAGGAGCTCAAGACTAGGCTGGGCAAAATGGTGAAAACCCATCTCTACAAAACACAAAAATTATCCAGGCATGGTGGCACGTGCCTGTAGTTCCAGCTACTAGGGAGGCTGAGGTGGTAGGATCGCTTTAGGAGGTCGAGGCTGCAGTGAGCCATGATCGATCGCACCACTGCACTCCAGCTGGGGTGACAGAGCAAGACTGTATCACCAAAAAAAAAAAAAAGTCACTGGCACATGGTAAGTACTCAATAAGTGTCCATTTTTATTATCAAATGAGAGTGAAAGATACAACAGAGAGTGAAGGATGCAAGGGTGAAGTAGTGGCTTAAAAATAATACCTTGGATGAAGGGAAGCACATTAAGGATAGAGAAAAGGAATCCTGAATATTTGAAGCTTATATGGCTTTGGAGCTCATATATAATAGTGAAACCACTGTCTCTCACTGTTCGTCTGGCTTGTTTCCTTCCATGAGAAAGTGTGGAACAAATAAACAGTTGGGGTGATCTGGGCTTTAAAATTAGTAAACAAAAGAGCCCAGGTTTTAAGATTGATTTTTGGTAATTGGGGCTGCTAATATCATTCAGGGATGATGTGATTGGTCATGCAGTCCAGGGAAGGCAACAGTGAGTCGACAAGTTGCTGATAGGCTGATAGTTTTTTCTCTGAAGTTGAATAGTAAGATTAGTGAGACAGAAATAAAAGACAGTTAAGCTTAAAATAGGGTGCTTATTTGCTTCTTGGAAGACATTAAAAGGTAAAGTCTAGATAGTTTTTAATGTAGCCAGATTAAGGGCTGCTATGGCAGAATTGTTTTGTAGCTGATTAAGGGATCATAAGGTTAGGATATTGGATTGAGTCATTAATTTTGATGCTGAAGTTGTTCCATATGATATCAGGAGAAATTGAGGAGTAGAAGATGGCTTGGTGACAGTGTGTTGAGTGAATGTGAGAAACTGGCCTGGCATTGGACAGATTTTCTGAATAAATTGAGGATGTGAAGAGGATGGCATTTCTAAATAATGTGAACTTCAAAAAAGGAAGGAGACCATAAAATAACTTGATAAATGATCTTAAGGGAACTGAGAATTCAGGAGGATACCAGGTCCATCCACTTAGCAGCACTGATTATAATGAGATTTTAAGAGAAATTTTGAGGAAAAGTTAAAATTCTAATTAGAAGGTTTTCTCAGATATTTAATTTTTTTTCTGTTTTTAATCAGGGGAACTTCTGTTGCAACTATGTCGTTTGGAAGATGCTGCAGATGTTTATAGAGGATTGCAAGAGAGAAATCCTGAAAACTGGGCCTATTACAAGGGCTTGGAAAAAGCACTCAAGCCAGGTAGTATTGTTTAAAACTTACTAAGTTATATTGTTTCTTTTGTTAATATATATTTTATTTACTCATTGAAAAGCACAACTAGAATAATAGTGGTTAAGAATTGGTTCAAAATCTGAATACAGGCCAAGCGCAGTGGCTCATGCCTGTAATCCCAGCACTTTGGGAGGCCGAGGTGGATGGATTGCCTGAGCTCAGAAGTTTGAGACCAGCCTGGACAACATGGTGAAACCCTGTCTCTACTAAAATAGAAAAAATTAGCCTGGCACGGTGATGTGTGCCTTGTAGTCTCAGCTACTCGGGAGGCTGAGGCACGAGAATTGCTTGAACCCAGGAGGCGGAGGTTGCAGTGAGCCAACATAGTGCCACTGCGTTCCAGCCTGGGCAACAGAGCGAGACTGTCTCAAAAAAAAAAAAAAAAAAAATCTGAATACAAAAGTACATTTGCAAACTTCTATTTAATATGACAGATTGAGCATGTTCTGAAACCTCTCTTTTATAGATTTATACAATGGTTGAGAAAATAATTTTAGAAACAACTTTAGAAAAAAATTCACAAATGCATAGTAGCATCAAAAACATGAAAGGAAGCCAGGTGTAGGGGCTCACACTTGTGATCCCAGCACTTTGAGAGGCTGAGGCAGGAGGATTACTTGAGCCCCGGATTTTGAGCTTAGCATGGGCAACATGGTGAGACACTGTCTCTTAAATAAAAGGAAATTTCCATCAACAGAAACGGAGATATATTCTTAAAAGCAAGAATAAGCTCTGTGGTAAGCTGTGGCTGCATCGAAGTGACTTGCCAGGGTCTTGTAAATGTAGCCAGGCTGAATGAGCATGACTGTTCCTTTGTGGGAAGAGGGGTTAAATTTCTGTCACTCAAACTTGGATTCAGACTGTGCTCCCCCAGTCACCCTCTCCCATAAATGGGGTCCACTTGTGGGAACAGGTCCAGAAACAAATAGGCAGGATCCTCAGCAGAGGTGATCTGATTTGTTTCCTTCAAGGCTAGTTGTGAGCCATTGAAATATACAAGAGAAACCTTGTTGC
Organism: Pongo abelii; assembly: GCF_028885655.2. Classification (NCBI taxonomy): domain Eukaryota; kingdom Metazoa; phylum Chordata; class Mammalia; order Primates; family Hominidae; genus Pongo; species Pongo abelii. The sequence continues at coordinate 161,275,726 of NC_071988.2, forward strand.
AGATTACTTTGTAACAAAGATTCTCAGACTGTTTTAGGAACACCAGCAAGGAATGGTAATCACCACTGTCTGCAAAAGGAAGAGTAGAGATGATGGAGGAATAATCTAAGATAGAGGTAATTGCTGCCATGAAACATGAATAGTTAGGAGAAGTACCAATTAGGAATCTGAAATGAAAAACCTACTTACTAAAATAAAAATTTTAATTGAATGGAAGAGAGGCCATGGCCAAAATCAGAGGAGAGGAGTTAGAGGGGAAAAGCTAAGGAGAATAGTAGGAGAAGCAATATATGGAAACATGATAACCAAGGCTTTTTCAGAACTAAAGAAGTTCTCAGGTTTTAAAAGCCTTCCTAAAGCAGAACAGGATAAAGATAATTATGTTCTTACGATAAAAAAAATTGAAAAGAAATAGTCTAAAATAATTGTTGAAATAGTAGGTGTAAGACTACAAATAATTCCAATTTTCTTTTAAATATTAGAATTTTAATATACTTTGAGAAGTTCTTAATTTTCCAGAAAAAAAATACAATTTATGATTACATATAACAAAGAATTTTTCTTTGTCTGCAGCTAATATGTTAGAACGGCTAAAAATTTATGAGGAAGCCTGGACTAAATATCCCAGGGGACTGGTGCCAAGAAGGCTGCCGTTAAACTTTTTATCTGGTAAGTGAGAATAATTGCAAAGGAATAAAAATGCTTTTATGATTTAAAGTTTCTTTTCTTGGTTTTAAGTATGAGTATGCATATTAAGTTTAAGCTATACATTGTTAGAGTTGTCTAACAACTCTACTAAATGTAAGTTGGTAAATATAAGTAAATACTTTGGTAAATGTAAGTAAATACTTGATAAATGTAAGCGAAAAGGATTTTTCTCTTCCAAGGTGAGAAGTTTAAAGAATGTTTGGATAAGTTCCTAAGGATGAATTTCAGCAAGGGTTGCCCACCAGTCTTCAATACTTTAAGATCATTATACAAAGACAAAGAAAAGGTAAAGTGAAATATGATACTTTCTTTTGGCTACCATTTCTTTGCTCAGTATTTGGAATTATTGATTCTTGATTATCTCTGCACAGTAGTACATGTTTTGTGAATCTCATGTCAGTCTTCCCAGTTTGCAATTTAAATGCTTCTGATTCCTCTTTTTTCCATTTCATCCTCTTTTTTTTCTTTAGCCCAGTAACTTACTGCTTGTTTTCTGTTTCCTTTCTGCTGTAAACTTTTAATGAGTCACTGTAGGTTATAAAAAGTTGGTAAGGTAATAATTTCTTCACCGTTTTCTTTAATCTTATTCATGGTCAGAAGCCAGAGTGTGTTGTTTGTTTGTTTTTTTAAAACTTAAGTTTTAGCTTAGTCGTCTTTCTCCTTTTTAAATTTGGTAGATAAAAAGTTATGTCAGAAGAGTTTTTTTGATATTCTAATAAGTCAGCTTACTCTTTCAGCTACATGTTAATAATATTCAGAATGCTTCTTTAGAGGTTATTTTAATTTTTTTTTTTTTTTTTTTTTTGAGACTGAGTCTTGCTCTGTCACTCAAGCTGGAGTGTAGTGGCGCGATCTCGGCTCACTGCAACCTCTGGCTCCTGGGTTCAAGCAATTCTTGTGCCTCAGCCTCCCAACTAGCTGGGATTACAGGCGTGTACTACCGTGCCTGGCTAATTTTTGTATTTTTAATAGAGGGAAGGTTTCACCATGTTGGCCAGGCTGTTCTCGAACTCCTGACCTCAAATGATCTGCCCACCTCGGCCTCCCAAAGTGCTGGGATTACAAGCGTGAGCCACAGTGCCTGGCCAAGGGTATTTTAATTTTAATTTAGATTATTTTGCTTGTAAGTACAGTGTCATCAAGACATATTGGTTGGATTCTAAAAAATCAGTTACATTGAAGAGTCAAAGATGGAGCAAATGAGACATATGAAACACTTTAACCAGAATTACATAATGTGCATTTATTTGCTGGTCTTTGTTGGAGACCCAATGTATGGGCTTTTTTGATTGCTGTTTCACTTGTTTTTTCTTGCATAAATCACATCCGTAAAATGTCTTTTTTTTTGAGACGGAGTTTCACTCTTGTCGCCCAGGCTGGAGTGCAATGGCGTGATCTCAGCTCACTGCAACCTCTGCCTCCCGGGTTCAAGCGATTCTCCTGCCTCAGCCTCCCAAGTAGCTGCGATTACAGGCACGTGCCACCATACCAGGCTAATTTTTGTATTTTCAGTAGAGATGGGGTTTGACCATGTTAGCCAGGCTGGTCTTGAACTCCTGACCTCAGGCAATCCACCCGTCTCGGCCTCCCAAAGTGCTGGGATTACAGATGTGAGCCACCATGCCTGGCCAAGTAGGATCTTTTGTTTCCAGTTTTGAAAGAGTCAGACTTTGATGCTTATGAAGTGGTCTTATGTATAGAATACTATATTTTTATGATTTTCTTCTACTTAAGATATTTTGATTTAGATCTAAACTGGTTAAAAATACCTAATTTTGTCTTTTTAGTCTTTCCTTGTTATTCAACTTTTGGAACAGTCATTTTCATTCTCACATCTTAAGTTTACACAATACTGAATTCTACCATTAGAATTAATAAATGCAACTGATTCAAAGATGTTTGAGAAAACAAAACAGTCTTAGTAGGCTTGTAGCTCAACTTGTAGGAGGGAACATGGGTGCACCAGAATAACCTAGCTGCAATCTTTAGTCCTCACAATTTATTGAGGTTTTGGAGAGAGCTGATATTAGTCTGTTGAGTCAGTTAGGTTGAGGTCATTCAATAAAGCCATAATAGTAATAGAAATCCCTTAAACATGGATTAAACAAAGAACAGAAGTAGTAAATAAAAAATGCTCAAAGAGCTCTCAGGAAGCCAGGAGCGAGTAGTATAGTCAAGACTCAAGAGAAACCAGAACCTGGATGGCCACTCATTCTCCTGGACCTAACTCTCAAAGTATTCTTTGAGTTTTACTAATGTTTTACCCTGGATTGTGAAATTGAAAGTTGATTACTGTCATCTACTTAGAGAATTTCTCTTTTCACATAGCATTTAATTCTTAAGTGCAAATGTTTACTGTAGGTGTTCATTTATACAAACTTTGATAAAAGAATCAGGATATAAATCATCCACAATATTGCCTGTCTTTGTCCAACTCTTTCCTGATCTCTGGTTCAGCTGAAAAGGAGTAACCAATAAGTTTTTATAAAATTACATCTTAATGCACACCTGTGCAAAAGTATGATGTATTTTAAAATTTGTATCTAGAGGTTAAGATATTTTTAATAAAGGAGGGTGTGTGTGTGGGAGTGTTTATTTAGTGTTTTAGTAGAAAATAACACATTTTGCATAAGAAAAGTAAATGTGTGTTTTTTCTATTAAAGTGTGTTTGTGTGTTTGTACTCTAGGTGGCAATCATAGAAGAGTTAGTAGTAGGTTATGAAACCTCTCTAAAAAGCTGCCGGTTATTTAACCCCAATGGTAAGTCCTCAAGTTTTATGTTTTAAAAACATCTTGAAAATTTTAATACGTTGTGAAATTCTTAATCAGAACGTCAGTATTATTACTTAGGCAGTAAGCATAGTGCATTAAATTTTTTTCTCTTTAAGAGGGAGATCCATTAATTTGCACATTGTGTGATGATATTTGGTTAGAAGAGAATTACATTATCTTTGTTTTTTGTGTTTTGGGTTTTTTTGAGACATGGTCTTGCTCTGTTCCCCAGGCTGGAGTGCAGTGGTGTGAACACAGCTCACTGCAGCCTCGACCTCCTGGGCTCAAGCGATCCTCCTGCCTCTATCCTCTGTATAGCTGGGACCACAGGCATGCACCATCATGCCAGGCTAATTTTTAAATTTTTTGTAGACTTAGGGTCTCACTTTGTTGCCCAGGCTGGTCTCAAACTCCTGGGCTCAAGTGATCCTCTTGCATTGGCCTCTTAAAGTGTTGAGATTATAGGTATGGGCCACTGTGTCCCGCCTCACATTAGTTTATTGAAAAGAATGTTATGTAAAATTTTAAAAACATCTAGAAAACTAAATGCAACAGTATAATAATCCTGTCTTTACCCAGCACTCATCTGCAATAATTTTTAATTCATCATTGAATTTATTTATAGCCTCTCCTACTTTTCTCTACTCCCATATTATTCTGAAGCAGATCCAAACATCACATCACTTTATCCATGGATATTTCAGTATGTCTAAAGAGAAGGACTTAACCTAAAACATAACCTAATACCATTCTCATACCTGAAAATTAATATATATATTTTTGAGATGGAGTCTTGCTCTGTCATCCAGGCTGGTGTACAGTGGCATGATCTCAGTTCACTGCAACCTCCACCTCCCAGGTGCAAGTGATTCTCCTGCCTCAGCCTCCCGAGTAGCTGGGACAGGTGCCCGCCACCATGCCTGGCTAATTTTTGTATTTTTGGTAGAGACGGGGTCTCACCATATTGGCCAGGCCAGGCTGGTCTCGAACTCCTGACCTCAAGTGATCCACCTGCTTCGGCCTCCCAAGGTCCTGGGATTATAGGCATGAGCCACCATGCCTGACAAAAAATTAATATTTTCTTAATAATAACTATTCAGTCCATGTTTACATTTCCAGTTATGTTATAAATGTCTTTTTTTTTTTTTTGCCTTACCTTTTTTGAAGTTTGTTGGAATGAAGATTCAGATAAGATGTGTACTTTGAATTTGGTTGATGTGTCTCTTAAACTCTTTTTATCTTTTGGGTTTCCTATCCCTTTTCCTGCAATTTATTTGTTGAAGAAATTTTTTTTTTTTTTTTTCAGTTTTCCCAGTCTAGAGTTTGCTGACTGTACCCCATGTGTTGCTTAACACATTATTCCTTGCTCTCTGAATTTCCTATAAACTGGTAGTTCGATGTAGAAGTTTGTTGCTAGTATGATAGCCAATAGCCCAGTGGCTAATTAAAATTTTAAAAAATTAAATAAAATAAATTCCATTCCTCGGTTGCAGTAGCCACATTTTAAGTGCTGCTCAATAGCTATATATAGTTAATGCCTACCATGTTGGAAAGGGAAAATACAGGACACTTCTGTCATGACAGGATCTTCTAATGGACAGATCCAACTAGAGATTTGATGAGATTCAATATTGTTTTGATGGTTTTGCTTTTGTTTTTTAAACAGAGGAGTGAGTGAGATTCTTACAGGTGGTGGCATATTCTTCTATTAGTAGGCATACAGTGTTTGTTTTATATGTTAGCAATTGTTAAGGATTACCAACTGGTGATACTCTATTATTCTTTATTATTTTAAAAGAGAAAATTTTCTTCCTCTATTATCTGTTTACACAATGTTTCAGTTTGCATAGGAAAAGCATGATAAATGGATTTTTTCTCCCCACTTCCTGCTTTTTAAAATTTCTTTACCAGTTTTCAAAATAATGAATTGTTGGTTCAATAGCATCCTTCAAAGACAGCAAATACGTTTTTTAAAAGTATTATGAATTCATGGATTTAAGCATATTTGATGTTTTATATCAAATATTTGATGTTGCATATTCAGCAAGGTATTAAAATATATTAAGAATATAATCACCAAATTCAAAATAACCACATTACAAATCTCAAATGGTCCCATTCTTTACATACCATAGTAGTAGTTGATAACTTCTTGGGTGTTAATAAGACAAGATATTCCAGTTTATTGCTGCCACTGCAGATCTGGAATCAATTGTTTTTCCTAGGATTTCTGGTTCCTGTAGTGGGAAAGCCCGGTATGGGACCCTGGGTGCATATTGCTATTGGGTTGGTCATTGTTTCTAGGTCTCAGATTAATTTAATAGTACTACTTTTTTCCATGATTTCATTGGTTAATCATCATAATATTCCTTTGATTATCAGCATTTTCCTACATATTTTACAAATGTGGAAGAGGTTCAATGACATGCCCAAGAATATGCAGCACTTTTGTTGCAGATCTATCAGATGGGGAGTTGGTGAGTTCCACTCCTATTATTTGTCCACTGAGCCATCCTGCTTTTACTAGGAAAAATTTTAAAAAAAGCAATCTGTTGCTTTCTTTGAAAGCACATATCAGTTCTCAGATTTTAGAAATTTGTATTAAAAAAGAATTTTTTAATGTGTGGGTTGTATATTTAACTTACACATTTTCTTGTCAGTATATTAAAATTAAATCATGAACTAAAATATAAAAATTTTTTTACTTGTCATCTCATTTTTGGGGTATAGTTTTTATTTGACTTAAATTATGCATCTTTGCATATTCAGCATATTAAAATATATTAAGAATATAATCACCAAATTCAAAATAACCACATTACAAGTATATTTATAAACAGTTTGGTGCATTAGCTAGAAACTCAATTAAGCAGCCAGGGCTTTTTTTTTTTTTTAACCTCACATGAACAGAGAACATTTAATTTCTTCCCCCTTTATAAATAACATCCTGATCGGTATGCTCTCATAGTTCTAGTATAGCTTGTCTCCCCCCTACCTGTTTCAGTTTTCTTTCTAGGTAGTTAGACCTTATTTATCTCGCATGTTTGTTTCATAAAGTTATTATATGAAAGGGATGTGCTAGGGGTTATAAGGATGCAGAAAAGAAAATATGGACCTTTCCAAAGAACTTATAAACTTAGGAGGAGTTTTATAGCTAGATACATAAATAAACTCCTTTCATAGTACCTCCCTTGTTAATAAACATAGGGACCATTTTGGGGGGTGCTCTTAATATATGTAATGCCTCATCTTGGTTTCTTCTCCCTCTTCTCCTAAGATGATGGAAAGGAGGAACCACCAACCACATTACTTTGGGTCCAGTACTACTTGGCACAACATTATGACAAAATTGGTCAGCCATCTATTGCTTTGGAGTACATAAATACTGCTATTGAAAGTACACCTACATTAATAGAACTCTTTCTCGTGAAAGCTAAAATCTATAAGGTAAAAATCTTTTTTTCTATTTTCTTATAAGGTAATGAGGCTTGTCTTGAACTTTTTCTCTGTATTTTATAGATTCTAAATATAGGAAAAGTGACATTTGATAACTCAAAAAACATGAAATAACAAGTATAGTACATTTCTCAGTCCAATTACTTTGAGACTTGTTGTGGTCATGCTAATTTGGTCATTTATCTATATCCGTATACACACACATACTTACATACATATATTAATGTATATGCATTCACACGTATCTGGTAATTCTCTTGGGTTTGGAGAGTTATAGGTAATCCAAAAGAAATTTTATTTGCTGTGAAATGTGTATTTCTATTAAAATTTGAATATGATAACATACCAGTATCTGGCAATGTTAATGAGATGAAACTGTGAAGATTCTATTATGAATTCTACAGGTTATCTCTTTTGACTTCTCAACTCCTGGGCCTTGCTTGAGAATTTTTAGTCATATATTTTAGTATCATCTTAAAATAAAGTTGGCTTTTCTCTGTCTTATTGCAAATAAAATTTAGTAATGAAAGCTCTTGAGGGACTGATAATAAACCAGTAATTTATTTAGCAAGAAAATAATGAAATTAAGTAATATTTAAGAAGTTTTTTTTTGTTTTTTTGGTTTTGTTTTGTTTTGTTTTGTTTTTTGAGAGAGAGAGAAAGAGTATCACTGCGTCACCCAGGCTGGAGTACAGTGGCGCGATCTCAGCTCCCTGCAATGTCTGCCTCCTGGGTTGAAGCAGTTCTCATGCCTCAGCCTCCGGAGTGGTAGCTGGGATTATAGGCATGCACCACCATACCCAGCTAATTTTTGTATTATTTGTAGAGATGGAGTTTCGCCATGTTGGCTAGGCTGGTCTCGAACTCCTGGCCTAAAGTGATCCACCTGTTTTAGCCTCCCAAAGTGCTGAGATTATGGGCATGAGCCTCTGCACCCAGCTAAAGAAACACTTTTTATTATTTATTTATTTATTATTTTTTTTTATTTTTAGATTTTTTTTTTAAATTATACTTTAAGTTCTAGGGTACATGTGCACAACGTGCAGGTTTGTTACATAGGTATACATGTGCCAAGAAGCACTTTTTAAAACTAGATTATGGCTCATTAGTTTTGAAACTTTGCCAAATGGACTAGTTAGGTAACTTAGAATGAGGAACATTGGGGAATGTCTACTAATGGTCCTAATCAGTAATGTTTCCATGGTTCCTTTAGCGTAGAGATTTGGCCATGCCTTTTATGACTTTCACATTTAATTATGTTTTGACTTAAAGATTTCTAGTATTGGCCGGGAGCTGTGGCTCATGGCTGTAATCCCAGCACTTTTGGAGGCCAAAGTGGGCGGATCACAAGGTCAGGAGTTCAAGACTAGCTTGGCCAATATGGTGAAACCCCATCTCTACTAAAAATACAAAAATTAGCCAAGCGTGGTGGCAGGCCCAGCTACTTGGGAGCCTGAGGCAGGAGAATTGCTTGAACCCGGGAGGCGGAGGTTGCAGTGAGCCAAGATTGTGCCACTGTACTCTAGTCTGGGTGACAGAATGAGACTCCCATCTCAAAAAAAAAAAAAAAGACTTCTGTTATTATTTATTCTTTTTTATTGACGTGGAGTCTTACTGTCACCCAGGCTAGAGTGCAGTGGCACGATCTCAACTCACTGCAACCTGCACCTCCTGGGTTAAAGTGATTCTCCTGCCTCAGCCTTCCAAGTAGCTGGGATTACAGGCATGCGCCACCACCCTTGGTTTACTTTTGTGTTTTTAGTAGAGATGGGGTTTCACCATGTTGGCCAAGTTGGACTTGAATTCCTGATCTCAGTGATCCACCCGGCTCGGCCTCCCAAAGTGCTGGGATTACAGGCATGAGCTACAGCGCCTGGCCTTATTTATTCTTTAACAATTATTTTTGAGTATTTTTACTATGTGCCAGGCAGTTTTAGGCAATGGCGATATTAACAGTAGACAAAACTATTAAAATAAGTCTTTACTGTCAGACAGCTTACATTCTAAAAGGCTGGAAAAAGGGAACTTATATTGTGGAAGAATGCATTATTTTATATTGATTAGCATCTAAGAATCACAAGAATGCCTTTACTTTCATTTGTTTTTAAATTATTTATCAACAGATAATGAATTACCTGCACAGTAAACTTAGCATACTAACCGGTTTATTTTGCTTTTGTACCTTATAAGCATGCTGGAAATATTAAAGAAGCTGCAAGGTGGATGGATGAGGCCCAGGCCTTGGACACAGCAGACAGATTTATCAACTCCAAATGTGCAAAATACATGCTAAAAGCCAACCTGATTAAAGAAGCTGAAGAAATGTGCTCAAAGTTTACAAGGGTTTGTACAGCTAGTGTTCTTAATTATGAATAAAGAAGACATGAGCCAGTTCATACTTGTATACCATGCTTATTTTTCAAAGTTTGTCTTTAATGTTTTTGACACCAAAATAGCCAAGATTTTAATTAAATCACTGTATCAGAAGATACTGGAGTCAACATTGGTATAAAGGATTTTCCTTTTAGAGGGTTGTACAATGGACTTTTAAACTGGTTTATATTGATGTATGTTCAGATAAATTTTTTAGGGGTCAAGGGAACTAATATTTATTGAATATCTGCTATGTGGTGGTGTTCTTTTTCTTGTATTAATCCCTACCCTCAATTATGTAGACCTTTCGTTTAATCATTGTGAAACTACAAATTATTTTTAGTAGAGAATTTCAATTGCTTTCCCATGTTAACTATTCTTTAAGAATGTTTTAAAAATTTTTTTGAAAGAGTCCAAATCAGCTTAACATCTTTGTTTTTTAAAATTCTGTGGTAGAATGATGTCTTTGATAAAAAATGATCTTGAAAATATTTGATTTCTGTATAGGAAGGAACATCAGCGGTAGAGAATTTGAATGAAATGCAGTGCATGTGGTTCCAAACAGAATGTGCCCAGGCTTATAAAGCAATGAATAAATTTGGTGAAGCACTTAAGAAATGTCATGAGATTGAGAGAGTAAGTACCTTCTACATAAAAGTTTTCTTGTTTTATTCTGTCGATGGTTTTGGACAAATTTCATAGTTTTTTTCTCTTCTATCTCTTTATAATTCATAGTAGGTGCTTTTTAAAATCAGTATTCACTTTTTTTCAGTTTTCATAATGGAAATATAGACTACATTTTCAGCCAGGGTCTCTATTGTCTTTCAATAAGAACTCTTTTTTAAAAAAACTTTATGGAAATTTTGTATCTTGGTTATGTTTTTATTGATTTTTGAACCTTTCAAATTGCTGCTGCCGCTTTAGTAATACATACACAGCTGATTAAAGTACTCCTAGGACCCTGTTCGTTGTAGAATTTATTGATGATGCCATATACCCTTGGTAAGATATAAATGTTGGAAGACTTTTCACAATATTTCTGCTGTAGCTTATCTAATTTCATGCTTTTTGATAAAATTGTTTTCTTAATCCTCTTCACGTTTGACTCATTTCTATGACTAGTGGTTGGTTTTTCTTTTTTGTGTTTTACACAGATAAACAGTTTATATAACTAATTTCACATTTGCAGTATTGTCAAGTATAGAATCCCAAAGCTTAGTTGAAATGCGTCAAGTTCCCGTTTGCTTGACTTACTTGCTAATTGATTTCTTTTCCACATACCAGCATCACATTGCATAGGATTCAGATTTGTATCCTCAAAAAAAATCACCAAATACATCTTATAATCCTTTGCAAATGATTCTAAATATAAAAACTCAATGTTTAACATGTGAATCTACTTGCACTACTATGTATGTTAATAAATTATGTTTGATGTTGTCACAATAGCTTTAAGTATAATTAAGGAAGGGATAATGAATAAACATTTTTGAGGCTTCCTTTTTCAACAAATGATTCTGTGCCTGCAGTATGCCATATCCTGTGCTAGACAATGGCTAACTGTATTTGCTTATTTGAAATGCAAAATATTCCTGTTGAATAATTTGTAATTGTTTTTTTAAAATTTTACTAGTTTTTTTCATGCCAAAGTAAAAGTGTTCCAAGGCTTTGATTTTATAGTTTTCTTAGCCATTGCTGTACTTCGGTATAATAATAAAAAGATAATTTTGTTAGCATTTTATAGAAATCACTGATGACCAGTTTGACTTTCATACATACTGTATGAGGAAGATTACCCTTAGATCATATGTGGACTTATTAAAACTAGAAGATGTACTTCGACAGCATCCATTTTACTTCAAGGCAGCAAGAATTGCTATAGAGATCTATTTGAAGCTTCATGACAACCCCCTTACGGATGAGAATAAGGAACACGAAGCTGATACAGGTATAATATTCAGAGTTCTTGTTGTGCTCTGATGTGTTTATGTGTATTTATGTGTATTATGTTTTTCATTTAATAGTATTGCTCCATGTCTTGAGCACCATGAGGGAAGATATTATACAAGGTTCTCTAAACAACAAAAGAAAAATGTTTACTTTTGTGCTTCCAAAGTTAAACAAGAATTTAATTTGCAGTTATTCATTGGCATTTAAGAAGTTTGCATGTTATGAGTTTTACATTTAATATCTGGTTTACCCAAAATTATAAATTGCTAACTGTTTTACAAGTACTAGATTGCTAATTGTATAATTAGTATTATAATTCTACATTAGTGTTGGCTATTAGTATTACTAGTTATTTTTTTGAGATGGAGCCTCACTCTGTTTCCCATGCTGGAATGCAGTGCACGATCTCGGCTCACTGCAACCTCCCAGGTTCAAGCGATTCTCCTGCCGCAGCCTTCTGAGTAGCTGGGATTACAGGTGCCCACCACCACGCCTGGCTAATTTTGTGTTTTTAGTGGAGACGGGGTTTCACCATGTTGTCCAGGCTGGCCTCGAACCCCTGACCTCAAGTGATCTGCCCACCTCAGCCTCCCAGAGTGCTGGGATTGGCCTCCTAAAGTGCTGGGATTACAGGCATGAGCCACTATTCCAGCCTATTCCTCTTTTTAATAGTAATTTATAATTTACCTACTAAGAATGAATATTGCTTGAACATTAAAAACCAGCTTGGGATAAAGCTAGGAAAATTGCACAGTGACTTATCATTTGACTCATTTTTAATGTACTATTTTTATAGCAGGGTATCAGAATGACTAGAGAGAAGTCTTCCTTAGACAGTTATTTGGGGAAGAACCTGAGAATGAGTGATCTCATACGTAGAAAAATACAAATTTTGTGACTTATTCGTGGCAAAAATGTGGTAGGAATTGGGGCATAAAAAGCGTGTTAGATTTTTTTTTTCTTTTGAGCCTATTCCTTTTTGGAGGATATGATTGGCTACTTTCTATATCCTTCTTCCTGCTAAACAGCTTTTGAATTATTTTGCTAATTTGTCGTTAATTTTTACTTCCTGTTGCCTAAGGACAGTTTAGAAATTTCTAAGGTCACATACTGAAGCCTTTGTACAGATATCACTTGAATCTCTTTCTACCTGTTGGTGTTGCTTCAACTTAGAAGAAAACACCAGTAAGAAGAATCTGTTGGACAATTTACTGTTAAAGTTGAGAGCTATGACCCTCTGGCTTCTTTTGTTTTTCTTTCTTTTTATTCTTCTGCCTCCCTCCTTCTCTTCTTCAAATTATACAAATAATACACAGTTAACTTTTCAAAGCTGAGACTATTAAGACAGAAGTATACTTAGCAAATATGAAGATCCCCTTTCACTTTTCTCCCACCCATTCTGCATTCCAGCAATTATCCCTGTGAAAGGATCAATTCCCTTTATGCACAACTACAGTTTCCAGAGTTCTATGTGTACATATACACATGCATTTCAGGATGGTTCTTTGCAGGGTTTCTTGTTTGATTTATTTTTCTTTAGTCCATAATTGGGTTTATATCATACTCAGTGTTCTGCAACTTAGACTTTTTACCCCATTTAATAGTATTGCTGCATGTCTGCCTATCATAATTATTATTTTAACTGTTAACATTTTAATAACTATGTAGGAATCTATGTGAATTTTTTCACCATTATAGTACTATAGTAAATGTCCTTGTACACAATTATGTGCATATTTATTTAGCATGGGTTATTCGAAGTGGAAATCGGTGGGTTGAAGGGTATGAGAATTTGGGATAAAAGGTTTATCAGTTTTTATTACCACCAACATGGGTATTGAGGTTTTCTTTTATTTTACATTATTGCCAGCTCTGAATGTTATCGTTCCTTTATATTTTTGTATGTTGGGCAAAATATCTAGTTTACAATTTCTATATTTTGTTTGTTTGTTTTGTTTTGTTTGAGACAGGATCTCATACTTTTCCCAGTCTGGAGTCCACTAAAGGGATCATAGCTCACTGCAGCCTTGAGCTCCTGGGCTCAGGCAGTCCTCTCAACTCAGCCTCCTGAGTAGTTGGGACTACAGGTGCATGCCACTGCACCCAGCTAATTTATTTTTGTAGAGACATGGTCTTGTTGTGTTGCCCAGGCTTGTCTTGACCCCTTGGCTCAAGTGATTCTCCTGCCTTGGCCTCCCAAGTTGTTGGGATTACAGGCATAAGCCACTATGTTTGGCCAATTTCTAGATTTTTAATGGAGTGGATTATATGTTTTCTTTTTTTCACTTGGGTTTTATCCTTTAAGATGAGTATCTTTCATTATATACAAGTTTTAATTTTTAATATTTAGTCTTTTTGTGGCTTCTAGGTCTTGCTTAGAAAGGCTTTTTCTACTTAAAAATTTAAAATGTATTTATGAATATCTTCTGTGTTTTTCTTCTAATACTTCTGCTTTGCAATTTTTTAGATTTGGCTCTTTAAACATTCAGAGTTAATTTTTATATACGTTGTCAGGTGGAGGGTGGCTTTCCACCTCCCTTCCTCCCCAAAATAGACTGCTATTTCCTCAGTAATATTTATTGAATAGGTTTTTGTATTCCTCACTGATTTCAAATGCTACCTTTATCATAATAAATTCTGAAAAAAATAATGTAGTAGGTCATAGGCATGGTTTCTTGGTCTAACTATATTAAAGTATGATTAAAACTACATAGTATTGACATCAGTACACAGATAGGTTTCTGTTGTTATGATCCGTTTTTCTCAATCTAATACTGTGTCTTTAGGGTTTTCGTGTTTTTGCAGATTTTTGCTTATGCATACATGGTAGAATTAGCTTGTCTTCTGGAAAGTTTCTGATACTAGGTTAAATCATTTTTCAGTTGATTTTTGAAAATTTTCTATGTAGGCCATTATGTTAATCTGTAAATGGCAGTAGTTTTATTTCTTTCAATATTTATACCTTTCCCCCTTATGTCTTCTGGTATGGTTAGAGTTGCTAAAACAGTAGTGATTAGTAGGAACGAAAGTGTACTTGCTGCCTTTTTTTCTATAGAGGTAGTACTAATAATGCTGCATGATAAAGTTTAATATTTATTTATTTATTTTTGAGATGGAGTTTCGCTCTTTTCACCCAGGCTAGAGTGCAATGGTACAATCTTGGCTCACTGCAACCTCTGCCTCCTGGTTTCAAGCAATTGTCCTGCCTCAGCCTCCTGAGTAGCTGGGATTACAGGCACCCGCCACCACTTCTGGCTAATTTTTGTATTTTTAGTAGAGATGGGGTTTCCCCATGTTGGTCGGGCTGGTCTCGAACTCCTGACCTCAGGTGATCCACCTGCCTTGGCCTCCCAAAGTGCTGGGATTACAGGTGTGAGCCACCACGTGCGGCCTACATTTGTCTTTTTAATCATCTGGAGTTTAGTATAGCATAGAAGAAGCCTAGACTTTGGAGTCCAAGTGAAGTAGGTTTACATCCTTGCTCTGCCTGTTACCATGACTCTGAGTTATTTTCCTCTGAAACCTCAGTTTTCTCATAGATAAAATAATATTATACTCTAATTCATGAGGTTGTTGAGGATATCAAATGAAATACAATGTATGGGGTATGGGCTGGGTGCAGTGGCACACACCTGTAATCCCAGCACTTTTGGAGGCCAAGGCAGGTGGATCATTTGAGTCCAGGAGTCCGAGACCAGCCTGGGCAACATGGTGAAACTCTGTCTCTACAAATACAAAAAAAACCCCAACCAACCAAACAAAACAGGCATGGTGGTGAGCACCTGTAGTTCTAGCTACTCAGGAGGCAGGAGTGGAAGGATCATTTGAACCCTGGAAGTCAGAGCTGCAGTGAACCATGTTCGCCACTACACTCCAGCCTGGACGACAGAGTGAGACCGTGTTTCAAAGAAAAAAAGAAAGAGAGAAAAAATACAAGGTATGCATTATATCTGTCATGCAGCAAGGCTACAAGTGGTAGCATTTATTTTACCAGTTGTTAAAAAGGTCAGTGCTTATGTTGCCATCCATTTATAGTTTTGTGTTTCCAGAATGTAATTTTTTGGTCTCTATTAGAATTTTTTTTTTTTTGCGTTTTGTTTTTAGTATTAAGGGATTCTTCACTAGGAAAAAGATAAACAATGCATTTGTTTTCGTTGGCTTTATGTTATCTATTGCTGCATCATAAATTAATCCCTAAATTTAGCAGCTTAAAATAACCCTTTTTTTGGGTCAGGAATTCAGAAGTGTCTAAGTGACTCTGACTCAAGGTCTCTTAGGAAGTTGTAGTTGAGATTTTGGATGGGCCTGCCATCATTGGAAGGCTTGGCTAGGACTGAAGGGATCCATTTCCTAGATGGCTTACTCAACCTGGCTGTTGGCATGAGACCTTAGTTCTTAGTCTCTCCGTAGAGTTTCTAAAGTTTCTGAAGACATGGTAGCTAATGATGACAGAGAAAGGAAGAAGCTGCAACACCTTTTTAATGTTCTGTTCTCCTGACATCACACCATTACTTCCTTCACATTCTAATTGGTCAGAAAAGAGTCACCAAGCACAACCTACATTTGAGGGGAGGAGAATTGAAGAATTTGTAGACATGATTTTAACTGTCGTGGTCTGCATTTTGGTTACAAATTATTTACATTATCATTTTTGGGTTTTTTTTTTTTTTTAATTTTTGAGACAGGGTCTCACTCTGTCTTCCAGGCTGGAGTGCAGAGACTCAGTCATAGCTCATTGCAGCCTCAAACTCCTGGGCTCAGCCAGTCCCCCAACCTCAGCCTGCCATGTAGGTAGGACTACAGGCACATGCCACCATGCCCAACTAATTTAAAAATTCTTTGTAGAGGTGGGGTCTTGCTGTGTTGCCCAGGCTGTTTTCAAAGTCCTGAGCTGAAGTGATCCTCTTGCCTCGGCCTCCCAAAGTGCTGTTACAGGCATGAGCCATCATGCTCAGCTTACATTATTCTTATATGCAAAATATAGTTAACCATTTCAAGGCCTTCAGAAGTCTATCCCATTGTAACATTAGCTTAAAGTTCAGAATCTTGTCATGTAAATCAGGTACAGGTGCTGGAGCAGCTCCTTGAGTATAGTTTTTTATTTTTAACCTTAAGTGTGGCTTTTCAATTATAGTTCTTTTAATATGAAATCCTGTTAACTAAAATTACAAGTTATTTGTCAACTACACACCCAATATAAAATGAGACAGGCATAGGACGACCACTGTAGACATTATTAGGAGACACACAGGAGTTACCACATCCATCCTCAAGTCCAGTGGGGCATGGCTTAGTAGTTCTTTGATGAGGACCCAAGACTGGAATAATTTTCTGTGGCTGTTGGCCCTGCCCTCTGAGTTCCTGGTTCCACTTTCTGAATTATCCTTTTTTTCTTTTGGAAGTTAACGGTTGTTTGCAACTGAGTAGTTTTTCAGTATTCTGGCCAGTAAAATGTTGAGAGTCTAAAGACCTCTTTTCATTTTGTGCTGTCGTTCTTTTCCTTCCAGATTTACTATTTCTGCCCATAAAATAAACATCATGAATCTTTTGTGAGTCTTATTGGAATCCACATATACCTTGAGCTTCTATGGAGGGGAGAACACCCTCAAATTCTTAGAAGTTTTATTGTTTGAGAGAATCTGTGAGTCATACTCTTAAATTTTTTAGAGAGCCTTTCTTCAGACTAAATAGTGAGGCACCACCATATTCTGAGTAACTAAAGATTGTAATGCCAAGCCCTTTGCCTTCCCTCTTGACATATTTTTTGATCTTTGCCCAGCAAGCCATTTCTGGAGAGACTGAGAGTTTTCAAAACCATCAAGCCCCTGTCTCTTTTCTTTAGTTTCTTTGTCCTCTTGCATTTTTCATGGGCACTTTGCCTGAAAATCCCTTCAGTTAGTTAGCTCACTGAGTTCATTTGACACATTTTATAACACTGTTGCTAAACTTTCTGCTACTCTGTGGCTATAACATATCCTTCACTTCATTTTAAGGGCTCACCTGCAGCCTCCTCAAAGTCTAGACTTCTATGAATATAGTCCAAGGCTCTTCAGACTTCCACTAAAGCCCTACTCAAAGTATGTCCACCTTTTGCAACTCCCTGGCTCCAAAGTTACTCCCACATTTTAGGTTTTTGTTACAGCAGTATCTCATGTCCAGGTATCAAAATCTATGTTGTTTATCTATTGCTGCAAAACAAATTACTTAAAAACATAGCAGCTTTAAATAGCAACCATTTATTATCTGACGGTTACTATGTGTCAAGAATTCAGAAGTCACTTAGCTGTATGTTTCTGAAGACTCTGGGTCTCTCAGGCAGCTGAAGTCAAGATGTTGGCTAGGCACGGTGGTTCGTGCCTGTAATCCTAATGCTTTGGGAAACTGAGGTGGGTGGGTTGCTTGAGTCTAGGAATTCGAGACCAGCTTCGTCAACATAGTGAGACCTTGTCTCTATTTATATTTTAAAATTAAAAAAGAAAGTTGCCAGCTGGAGCATCTGAAGGATCGACTTGGCTTGGAGGATCTCCTTCCATGATGGCTTACTCTCATGGCCAGAGGCATCAGTTCTTGGCCACACATTGGTCTTTCCACAAGATTGATTGAGTTTCCTCATAATATAGGAGCTGGCTTCCTCTGAATGATCCAAGAGAAAGCAAGGAGGAACCTATAGTCCATTTATGTCCTAATATTAATGTTACATACCTTGGTGTATAGTACATGTTACTCCTTACACATGAGTCACTAAATATAGCCCACGTTTAAGGTGGGGAGGGGGTCTGCCTTTTTAAAGGAAGAATTTGTGGGCATATTTTGAAATCACCACAGTGGTAGTGTATTTTGGAATGACTTTTTTCATTTCTCTATATTAACAGATGTTATCCAAATAAATACTGGATGAGCCTTTAGCTTTCAAATTTGTTCCTTGAAATCAAAACAATATAAATATTTCACTATATTGTAGCATATTTGTCAGTGATTTCCAGTCTTTTGAGACAGTCAATAGTTTATACTTCTAGGGATACTGTTAATTTTCAATAATAAATTTTTAATTTACTATAGAGTTATTCATTTATTCTGTTAACAAATATTTGAGTGTTGTCTGTATGTTTCGGCATGCTGCTAGGCCCTGAAAATAAAAAGGTTACAGATTAGACAGGATCTCCTTTACCAAAGAGCTCATAGCTTAAAAGAGAGACAGCTGTATAAACAAACTATTGTGACAAGCAAAATATATTAGCCATAGTGGCAGCACAGACAGAATGAATAATTTTTTGGCCAGGATAGAGAAGGCATAACTAAGCGAGCATAGTCCTCTGAAGCCATAGAGATATGCAACAGCTTGTTATATTCATAGATTGCAAATAGTTTAATATTGCTGTTTAACTTGTATGTTTTGCTGTGATCATTTGTTTACATGCATATCCCATATGGTTTCAAGAAAGTTTTCTGAAGTGGTTCCATTGTTTGCTATCTGATATTGAACCATTAAAAGGCTACGTACTGCTGGGCGCGGTGACTCGCGCCTGTAATCCCAGCACTTTGGGAGGCCGCGGCAGGCGGATCAGGCGGTCAGGAGTTTGAGACCAGCCTGACCAACATGGTGAAACCCCATCTCTACTAAAAATACAAAAATCAGCTGGGCGTGGTGGCGCATGCCTGTGGTCCCAGCTACTTGGGAGGCTGAGGCAGGAGAATTGCTTGAACCTGGGAGGCAGAGGTTGCAGTAAGCCGAGATCGTGCCACTGCACTCCAGCATGGGTGACAGAGTGAGACTCCGTCTCAAAAAAAAAGGCTGCGTACATATAGGGATATTTACATCCATACCATGCAACATTTTTTTAAATTTGTTTTTTGAGACAGAGTTTCGCTCTTGTTTCCTAGGCTGGAGTGCCGTGGTGTGATCTTGGTTCACTGCAACCTCTGCCTCCTGGGTTCAAGCAATTATGCTACCTCAGCCTCCTGAGTAGCAGGGATTACAGGTGTGCACCACCACGCCCAACTAATTTTTGTATTTTTAGTAGAGACAGGGTTTCACCATTTTGACCAGGCTGGTCTCGAACTCCTGACCTCAGGTCATCTGCCCACCTCAGCCTCCCAAAGTGCTGGGATTACAGGCATGAGACACCATGCCCAGCCTCGTGCAATATTTTTTAATGGGAGTTTGGTAGTATCAAATAATACTTAAAATTACTAATCTGATTAACATGCTTGTTATTAATTAACTTATTGCCTGCAGCAAACATGTCTGACAAAGAGCTAAAGAAGCTACGTAATAAACAAAGAAGAGCTCAAAAGAAAGCCCAGATAGAAGAAGAGAAAAAAAATGCAGAAAAAGAAAAGCAGCAGAGAAATCAGAAAAAGAAGAAGGATGATGATGATGAGGAGATTGGAGGTCCAAAAGAAGAACTTATTCCGGAGAAACTGGCCAAGGTACTTAATAATAGTGTTTAGCACAATTGAGTGACATTTTATGACCAGCTGTTGTCATTTTTATACTGTCTTATTTGACCAATGTGATTATAGGTTTTAGAGCCAAAAATTATTTTATTTTTTAGTATTCTTTCTTCAATATTTTGTTTCTGATCGTGTTTCATGTTTAAAACTTGAAATAACGATCCTGTTCCAAAGTCATGTAGTATAGTATGGTGGAAAAAAATTTGACTTTTGAGTCATTTTGATCTGGGTCCAGATATTAGCTCTTATATTTTCACTGTGTGCCCTTGGACACTTTGTCTAACCTCTCTGATGGTTTTCTCATCTATAAAATGGAACTAAGAAAATCCTTATTTAGGACTGGAGAAAATACATATGTAAAGCATCTAGTGTCTGTTACAGTGGTAACATGCAAGTTTTTATGTCTAGGCTAAATTGAGTTTGTTATAAACTGAGGACTATACGTGTATCTCCCACTTACCTCTGTTGTCAGTTTACATTATTTCTTTTCTAGCCTAAGGCTGTAAATATTTTCTCTAGGCCAAAATCTGACCTGCTGGTTTTAACCATTAAGCTGAAACCAAGATACTCATTGTCACATG
Source organism: Pongo abelii (assembly GCF_028885655.2). Taxonomy (NCBI): domain Eukaryota; kingdom Metazoa; phylum Chordata; class Mammalia; order Primates; family Hominidae; genus Pongo; species Pongo abelii. Next base: position 161,296,020 of record NC_071988.2, read on the forward strand.
AACCATTTTGATTAATAACATTCCTTTGTCCTTTCTTTTGACCCTAGACATCTTCCTGCTTTGTATGAAAATAATTGCATAATTTGTAATGTTAAAGCAATATAGTAAGCAATCGCCCCAGACTTTAATTTTAGCCTCACTAGTAAGGAAAAGCTCAAAATCATTTCCCTGACTGCTTTATAACCAAGGAAAATTATAATGCCAAACAAATAGAGTTGGAGAATATGTTTAGAATTCTGTCCACCAGAGCAGGTGGACAGTAATATCACATAGACATAGTAATATTGCTATGAGAAATATAGCCATGTGACTATAGTTCCAACTGCGTAGGAGGCTGAGGTGGAGGATCACTTGAATCTAGGAGTTCGAGGCTGTAGTACACTGTGATCATGCTTGTGAATAGCCATTGTACTCCAGCCTGGGAGACATACAAGACTCTGTCTCTTAAAAAAAGAAAAATAGCACACACACACACACACACACACACACACACACACATAGCAAGACTCTGTCTCTTAAAAAAAGAAAAATAGCACACACACACACACACACACGAAATATAGAAAAATCCAGTTGGATTCTACAGGATTTATTGACATCTTCTTACAAATAATTGTATACCTGCTAGGAACAAACCCAATACCTTTTTATTGTTGGGAATTTATTGGAAGACTACACAGGGAAGCAAGAAAGCACAGAAAATGGACCTTTCAGGCCTCAGAGAATTTCAGTCATTCAGGGCATAGAACTTAAACTTTAGACCTTCCATCTTTATGCCCCCACTTTCTTTATTACTACTACTTTTACCACCTTCACTGCCTGCCTGCTGCCATCATCACTTTGTCTACTTATTTTTCTCTTTATCCCATGACTTTCCTTAATGACATTTTTCATTATAACTCTTCATGTTTTCATGTATTTCTTTTTTTTTTGTTTGAGGCGGTGTCTCACTCTGTCGCCCAGGCTGGGGTGCAGTGGTGTGATCTCGGCTCACTGCACGCTCCGCCTCCCAGGTTCACGCCATTCTCCTGCCTCAGCCTCCCAAGTAGCTGGGACTGCAGGCGCCCGCCACCACGCCTGGCTAATTTTTTTGTATTTTTAGTAAAGACGGAGTTTCACTGTGTTAGCCAGGATGGTCTCTATCTCCTGACCTCGTGATCCTCCCGCCTCGGCCTCCCAAAGTGCTGGGATTATGGGCGTGAGCCACTGCGCCTGGCCCATGTATTTCTTAAGGAGAGGATCTCTTGATTATTTAGTTACTGTTTAATAAAGAGTACACCTATAGAGCAGAATTCTTGTACTAGGTTTCCTTAAAGACTGTTAGGTTTTCCTTGTGCCCAGGGTGTCATAATTGCCCTCAAGCCAGGTAACAACCTGTGGTCTAATTATTTGTAGCCAGGATTGTAGAGTCTGAGAACAAAGTAATGGCTACAAATGGTGCTTCTGACTGCTTTGTTTGGAAGAAGCTTAGTGCAAGGTACCCTTTTTCATGGGCTGCTCCTCAGTACATATTATTCTTACCTGTTAGGTACATAAGACCTTTTTCTTCCTCAGCTAACTTCCTCCAAGATGCCCCTGTCTAAAAGCATTTATACTTACCAAGATCTCCAAATGTGGTGACAACATCAAATTATACCAAGCCATCATAATTAGGAGTAGCTTTGTAGGTTATTTTAAAACCCGCCTGCCAAGTCTGGTTCTTCAGTATATAGTATCTCCCCCGCCCCTCAACCCCCCCTTTTTTTGGTGATCCTGTATTTCAGCTTTCTTCTATGTGGTATGTGGTAAATGGCAAATTTAGTGTCACCAGTTCAGGATAATATTCAGTCATGTGTCATTTAACAGGGATACATTCTGACAAATGCATGCTTGGGTGATTTTGTCGCTTTTTGTTTTGTTTTCTTTTGAGACAGGGTCTTGCTCTGTCACCCAGGCTAGAGTGCAGTGGCATGATCTTGGCTCACTGCAGCCTCTGCCTCCTGGCCTCAAGTGATCCTCTCACCTCAGCCTCCAGAGTAGCTGGCACTACAGGTGCCCACCACCACGCCTGGCTAATTTATTTTTATTTTTATGGCAATGGGATTCTACCATGTTGCCCAGGCTGGTTTCAAACTCTTGGGCTCAAGGGATCCACCCACCTCAGCCTCCCAAAGTGCTGGGATTACAGGTGTGAGCTACCACACCTGGCTTGGGTGATTTTATTGTTGTGCAAACATCATAGAGTGTATGTACATAAACCTAGATGGTAAAGTCTACTACACACTTAGGCTATATGGTATAGCTGATTGCTTCTAGGCTACAAACCTGTATAGCATGTTACTATACTGAATACTATAGGCAATTGTGATACATGGTAAGTAGTTGTGTTTCTAAAATGCCCTAAAAATAGGGCATTATAATCTCATGGGACCACTTACGCAGTTCATTGTTGACCAGAACATCGTTATGTAGCACATGACTATATAAAATAAAATCAAAACATTATTAAATTAGCAGTAATTCCAGTAAAGAAGGAGAAAAGGAAAATGGGAATTAGTAAGGTTAGTATTCAGTCAACTTGAGTATAAATCTCAGGTCTTGGCAGAAGCTGTATCACTTGTTTCTCCAACTTACCATGAGGCATTAGTTGGTATTTATGAATTCCCTTTTGTACCACTCATCCTATCTTCCTCCTTGCCTTCACTCAGCATTTTGTTTGTTTGCTTTTTTTTTTGAGACGGAATCTCACTCTGTCACCCAGGCTGGAGTGCAGTAGCGTGATCTCAGCTCACTGCAACACTCCGCCTCCCAGGTTCAAGCGATTCTCCTGCCTCAGCTTCCCCAGTAGCTGGGATTACAGGCACATACCACCACACCCACTATTTGTTTTGTTTGGTATTTTTAGTAGAGATGGCATTTCACCATGTTGGCCAGGCTGGTCTTGAACTCCTGACTTGAAGTGATATGCCTACCTCAGCCTCCCAAAGTGCTGGGATTACAGGTGTGAGCGACCGCGCCCAGCTTAGCATTTTTTTTCCTGTTGTATATATACTTTTCCTTCCAAAGGCTATGATTCCTTAGTACGGTAGTCTTTCTTTAAAAAGTTGAATCATTTTAAACTTTTTGTTGCTGTGCTGGGAGTTGCTATGCTAGAGAGATATACTCCTTTACAACATATCTTAATATGAGGATTAGATTTCAAGTCAGTTTATAAATTTAAAAATTGCATATGATTAAAATTGCCCTTGGAAGTGTCTTAAATTGCCCATTAAGTGCAGTGCAGTCTCACCTAAGTGAATTCAACTTTTCATGACTGGATGTACTTTTTTCTTTAAGGGAGACAAAGAATAATATGCATAATGATGGTTAATTCTATCCAGTATTTCCCTCAGTGAACACTGGACCCCAACTGAGTATGAGATGGGAGGCATGACTGTCACAGTCCATTTTGGTTCTTGTTTGCTTATCTTGGTGTGAACATCTTGCTGTGGTGATTGTCAATTTGGTATTGAAAACATGGTTTTCATACACGTAATACAAAGTATTTATATTTTTATATCTGCCTGTCTTCAGCTTAAAGGATTTTCAAGGGATATTTTGATTTTTTTTCCTGAAATACTGATTTTAGACTTGCATTTCTGATTACATGCTTCCATGTATATATAAAACCTTGTTCTGCACGATGTATGAGTAAATATAGAGTGTAGTTAGATTTCTTGTGGTTATCTACGTATATTTAAACACTTAGATTTACCCTGACAAAGTCTTACCTATGAGAAGTAAACAGAGACTGAGACTACATATCGGAATATCAAACCCAACCCAGATCTCCTTTGGGGGAATATGTTCTTGTTTATTAAAGTTGGAGACAGAATTACCTCTCTCCAAGTTCAAGTACTTGATTTAACTAAATATAAATACTTGTATTGATTCACCTGCCCTATAGTCCTTGTTTCCCTTTGTAATAGCAGCCATATCTCTCTGATAGTAAATTACCCTGGTCAGTACACTGACCCTCATTTCAGTCTGTACCCTAGAGGCATGAAAGGCATGATACAGCTAGGCGGCAGGTTTGGTTTCCAGTTCTCTGCCTTTCTCTGATACAAATATTTCTCCCACTGTACCAGAAATTCCTATATAGTAGAATATGGAGTCATGGGAGCAAGAAGTAAAATATGTACAAATATGTGGGGAAGTCGTACCTATGAGGGCCTTTATTTTCTCCTCTATCTCTTGGTTCCTGAATCCACAGTTATTAGAGTGGCAGAGCCATATATTAATTTCTGGTTCTGGTTTAGAACATGTATCCTTCAAAAGAAAACATTCTGGCACTGGAGCTGGGCTTTTAATGGGTTATTTTGTTGTCATGTAAGGCCTTCTGCTTTGTACACTAGGACATGGTGAATCCCATAGAATTCACTTCACTGCTTTTCTTTTTTTTTTTTTTTTTTTTTAATGCAGTGAAACAATTTTCTTGCCCAGAAGCTGTTTTGGTGAAATCACAATTACTTATACTAACAGAGGCACGTTGACCAGATGTGGCAAATTCATTTTCCATTAGGGTAAATTGTTACTGCCTGTGTGATGAGAGAAAGCAAATATAGAATCCAGATGTTTAGTGCCTTTCTGATAAATATGGTGGTGGTCTCCATCCCTACCTGAGATAAGACAGGGAATAGTCTTGTCTTAATATTCAGTCCAGGAGTAGAATAGTAGCACAATTGCATTATACCTGCCTAGTAATGATTGCGAGTATATAATTACTATGACATTTATGTAATTAATAAAAATCAGTAGGAACACAGTTCTATAAATATTAATATTTTAAAATGCCACCTCGCCATTAATATGTCATTTGAATAAATATGAATTCCTGTAGAATTTATAGAACAAAGCAAGACACAATGGATAGTGTAGTATTTTGAATAGCTTGATTATACTTCACTTTGTTTGAATTAGAAAGAACATTCACTCATTCTGTCATGGTCTCTGTAGTCTCCTTTGTACTTCTCCTGTCCTAGTTCACATCTCTTCTTTCTTCCCTTGGCTATCTGACCTGTTTCTCTTTCTGTCTTTCTTTCTCTCGTTCTATTTTATCTACTTCCTTCTTTTTGGATAGTTTCTATCCAGCAATAATAAAGTATCTAGGGTTAAAAATCAGTTAAGAATTCTAGAATTCAAAATCCCCTTTGTTTAGGTTATAGGAGGTTAAAATATGACAGTGTTTTTCTGGGTGACTGGTAAGTGATTTTATTTTTTAAAAATAAAAATTTTTAGTAGAATAAAATCACATTCCCCAAGAACCTTACTTTCATTTGTATAATATCTTTTATTTTTGTTAGGTTGAAACTCCATTGGAAGAAGCTATTAAATTTTTAACACCGTTGAAGAACTTGGTGAAGAACAAGATAGAGACTCATCTTTTTGCCTTTGAGATTTACTTTAGGAAAGGTAGGCAATTAGGGTACAGTGGCCTTGATAAAACTGATCACTGTATTTCTTAGGTATAGTCACCCAACTCTGATAGCCTTACCACTGTACGATTATTTAGCAAATGCCAACGCAGCTTTCTCACAGAAATGCCTGCTATGAACAGAATGTGTAGGGAGATATAATGATACGATCACTTCTTTTAGGATATTAGAATCAATGATAGATGTACATACATAACTAGGATTCAGGTCAGATGTAATTACCATGTATATGGTTCAAAGAATTGATGATCATGTGGATAAAATTAGTTAATACACAGAGCTTAGACCTAGTACCTGGTATATAGTAAGCATTAAATAAATGTTAGCTATGATTAGCTGTTGTTATAAATAGAAGATAAAATTTTGGGCCTGGATCTTGAAGGTTAGATTATATTTCTAAAGGAAAAGATACATAGAAGGCAAGAGTATCTGTTAAGAAAGCACAGGAGTGTGTAAATAATGTTGAGGTTGTCTGAATTGCCTGGAGCAGATAAAAGATGAACGAAGGGTCTTGGTTTCCAGGTTTAGAATGCTTAGAATATATATGTAGTAGATAATAAGACTTTAGAGTACTGAGTTAATATTTTCCAAGTGGTTAATTGAAAAAAGAGTTCGTCACAAAGGTGATGCATATTAAAGGAAAGAGAAACTGTTTAATAAAATCAAAGAGAAGGTTGTTGCTCTAAACAGTATACCTACTAAAGGAAATTGAATAACATGGTACTTCTCTATATGAGTATCCATTTAAAAAGTCATGTTTGGCCGGGCACAGTGGCTCATGCCTGTAATCCCAGCACTTTGGGAGGCCGAGGCAGGCGGATCACCTGAGGTCGGGAGTTTGACACCAGCCTGACCAACATGGAGAAACCCCGTCTCTACTAAAACAAAAAATCAGCTGGGTGTGGTGGTGCATGCCTGTAATCCCAGCTACTTGGGAGGCTGAGGCAGGAGAATTGCTTGAACCTGGGAGGCAGAGGTTGTGGTGAGCCTAGATCACGCCATTGCACTCCAGCCTGGGCAACAAGAATGAAACTCCTGTCCTTTGTAGGGACATGGATGAAATTGGAAATCATCATTCTCAGTAAACTATCGCAAGGACAAAAAACCAAACACCGCATATTCTCACTCATAGATGGGAATTGAACAGTGAGAACACATGGACACAGGAAGGGGAACATCACACTCTGGGGACTGTTGTGGGGTGAGGGGAGGGGGAAGGGATAGCATTAGGAGATATACCTAATGCTAAATGACGAGTTAATGGGTGCAGCACACCAGCATGGCACATGTATACATATGTAACTAACCTGCACATTGTGTACATGTACCCTAAAACTTAAAGTATAATAATAATTTTAAAAAAAAAAAGGTCATGTTTATCAAAAGTAAATGATGTTGGGGAAAAGTTGCTGTATTATATTATTCCAAAATAGGATACAGAACTACCTATAAATTGAAATTTTATTAATATATTTACATAGGTATATAATATAGAAGTGGCTGGAAAGAAATAGATCAAAAGATAACAGATTGTCTCTTGATAGATTTTGAGTGATTAAAATATTTACTGTATTTTCTACTTCCCACAATCATTATAACGTGGAAAATAAGTTTAATAAATAGTCCAATAATTTTCAACCTTAACAGTTAAAACAACTCCCACTTTTAAAAAATTCTTAAATGGAACCCCAAAGTATAAAATTCAAAAGCTGCTCTGCTTAAAGTAGGGAAGGGCAATCTAAAGCTCCATTCAGTTGGCTTCTTGGCTGTGTCCTAACCTCTAAAGGACCTCAGCATTTGGAATCCACTGCAGCTGTGCGAAATTGGTAATGACAAAGGCATAGCAGTATTTTTGGCTTTTTTAGTATTGGGGACAAGGGAAAGAGCATTAGGAGAAGAGACTGGGGTTTTGAACTTTGATATTGGGGAAATGGTAACAAATTAGGAAAGTCTTATCAAAGAGGTGGTTATAGATAAAACTTGGAAGTGGACTGAGTATTCAAGTGCAAATTTCCATTTAACAGGTGGAGATACTACTGAATATTGGGAAATACAGGGAATGGGAGTGGGGATAGCATAGGGAAAGATCAGAGAATGACTGAAAAGATAACCTTGGTAACTATTCTACCTTTAGAGGAGAAAGGAGTCACAGATTGACAGGAGAAGAACAGTCAAACAGAAGGGAAGCTGTTTCACATGTCACAAACTAAAAGAATACCTTCAAATATACACAATGAAATTTTCTAAGTAGTGGGAAAGGTTGCTTTATTTTGAAATAAAGGAGGTTAGGAAATGAAGCCACTTCAAATTTTCTTTGCTTATATGTCATTAGTTTAAATATTGCTAAATGCCACCTAAATTTTCTACATTTCACAAAACGTTTTTTCTTAATGTTATGTGAAAAATATCAACTAATGTTGCTAAATTTGAGGAAAATCATTTGCCTCAATCATATGTTTGTGGTTCTGATGTGATCGACTCTAAATTTACTTTTTCTATTTGTGAAGTCTTGGCCCTCCAAAGGAGATCTCTTACCCAATGACCAAAATATATCTTACTTTCTCTTTTTATAGAAAAGTTTCTTTTGATGCTACAATCAGTAAAGAGGGCATTTGCTATTGATTCTAGTCATCCCTGGCTTCATGAGTGTATGATCCGTCTCTTTAATACTGGTATGTTTTTGTTTTCCATTACTTAAGTATTTGATACAGTGGTTGATGGTGACGGTATAAGTGGTCTGTACAAGTTTATCATAAACCAAATGATTTTAAAGCTGTCACATATTAAATTAGCTAAGGAAAAAGCAGGGCTTTTTTCTTTATGATGAAGGTTTTTATTTTAAGGATACAAGTATTACCTGATTTTGACATAGAATTATTCAGTCCAGATATTTGAGAATCATCTTTGTTTCTGTTTCTAAAAAGTTACATGTAAGTTGAAATTTTGAACCATATTTTGTTATGTAAAACTTCTTAGTAAATTGTTTTAAAATTGAAGAATCTCTTTGAAATTGACTGTTTTCTCCTTATTTATCTGTATTGTAGATCTGAATTTGCATGAGTTACGTTTTCTTAGCACAATTCGAGTCATAAAATTTTTTGTTACTTTAAAACAATTATCTGTGTCTTCAAATATTTTGACAATCAGATCAGTTTCGTATTAGTTTTAATGTAAAGTAGAACTACAGAATTTTAGACCCTGAAAGGTAGAATGTTACAGTAATTGTCTCATTTCATAGTGGGAAAAATCTGAGACCTTAAAAGATGACTTATTCTAGGTAACATAGATAGAAACTTAGTAATGCAACAGTGACTAGAGCCCACATCTTCATATTGTTCTTTCTACTGTAAGAACTGTAAATTTATAATAAAGTACTCCTGTAGTCAGGTTGTATTGTTGTTTGGATTTTTAAGTGACTGGTGGGGGAGAAATAGAACCTTTAACAGAATAATCTATAGAATTTGGAAATAATATTAACTATCTCATTGCCAACTCCATACATTTAAAACTGAGGAAATTAAATCAGGCATCCCAATCACCAAAAAAATGCTAAATTGTCCCAATTGAGAACATCATTTTGGCCGGGTGCAGTGGCTCACACCTGTAATCCCAGCATTTCGGGAGGCCGAGGCGGGCGGATCACTTGAGGTCAGGAGTTCGAGACCAGCCTGGCTAACATAGCGAACCCCCGTCTCTACCAAAAAATACAAAAATTAGCCGGCCATGGTGGCACACGCCTGTAGTCCCAGCTATTCAGGAGGATGAGGCAGGAGAATTGCTTGAACCTGCGAGGTGGAGGTTGCAGTGAGCCAAAATCACGCCACAGCACTCCAGCCTGGGCAACAGAGTGAGACTCCGTCTCAAAAAAAAAAACAACAACATCGTTTTGACTTTCAAGAAAGATTAGACTTAAATTATACTTATGCTTGTCCAAAAAATAATTTGTGTTACAAAAACTGAATTGTAGAAGTGTTTTTCCTCAATTTTTAAAAATTATGAAAATAATATAACCATATTATAGAAAGTAAAGGAGAGAATTGCTGTATTTAGTAGTTTGTTTCTCTTTAGTTTTTTTTGGGGGGGGGTGAGTATGAAAAATAACTTTGCAATCATGGGTCAGAAAATTAAGGATAGAAATAATAATTTTAATTTATTCTCAGTTAAGATGGAGTATATGTAAAGTATTTTCAAAATGAAGTATTTTCAAAAATAACACACACTGTTATATACTTTATACATATTTTCCTGAAAGGTAGTAAAATAACCTAAATACTTTTGAGTTGGATAATTCCTTTTGAAATGCAAATTAAAAGTGACATATTTAAATGTATTTGCTTATAATCAGTATGTAGATTGATTAACATGAGTGTTTTCTTTCAGCAGTTGGTTTCAGAAAATTAAAATACACATGGGCTTAGAATGATTAATAATTAGTTAGAATTACTGAGTATCTATACTGGCTATACCCATTGCTTTTTGTGTTCAGCTGAAATCGTCATCACTTTACAAAGTGATCTAATTTTGACTGACTTTAGGCAATGAAATTAGGTTGTGATTATTTGCATTGGTAAAGATCTGTCTCTTAAAAAGCCTTTAAGAAGTTGGGTAGACTGCTTCATTGCCTTTATTGAAAACAGGTGTACTATAAAGGCATATGTGAAAATACAGATATCCAAATAGTGGCATCTTTGTTATACCCCAATGGTTTCTTTAACTAAAATATTTGGTACTTAAAAAAATATTTAATTTAGAAGTAATTTTTCAGGAATACGTTTGTCATGTTAAGATACACTGTTGTAACTGCTTCTTTACAAAGAAACCCTTACAGACACCTTTCTGGAGAGTATGGAGGAAAACAGTGCCTCCATACCTATTTCATCAGTTGAGGAAGCTTTGCTGAGTGAATGTGGATTTTAGCATGGTTACTGGCACCCTCCAAATCTCTAGAATATGTTGTTACACTAACAATGTTATTACTAAATGCTGCATGCTGTTATTTACCATATAGGAGCACTGTCTTTTTCTTATTATGAGGATGATATATTTAATACCCTTTTAAAGTTTTTTATGATTTTAAATTTTAAAGTTGTAGGACTTAAAACAATTACATTTCTGGTCAGTGCTAAGTAAAAGATAGGTGCTTATATATTCTATTTGTCTTATTATTTTCTTAAATGTTTATATTCTCCTAACTGCTTTTAAAATTAGCACTATTTGGCTGCCTTGATCTACAGTGAAACTTAGGTCTTTTTCCTCTCCCATTTGCACAAACTCATTTTTCTTTTATCTGCAGAGATGTTTTTTATACTTATGTATGTCTCCTCCAATCTTCTTTAATAATCTAATTTATTGTTTATTAAACCTTGTTTAATACTTACTGAATTACTAAATTTTTTATTTTTTTAAGCTTTGTTTAATTTTCTCATTTATTTTGCCGTTTTGAGTTGTAATCACTGACTAGGTTGTACTATAACCTAGTAGTGAACAGTCATTACCTCACACAAAATAAGAACATTTTCTACCCGAATTATTAACAATGCCAGCTAGCCTGAGAACCCTGCGCAATCCCTTTTGCTAAGAATCAGCCACCTTTTCATTGTGTGTTTTAACCATTGGTGCTTGCTTAATTTATTCATTCTGTTAATAAGCTAATAGCATGAACCAAACATTCCAGTTTAAGATGTCAAAGGACCCAAATCAAAAGCCCCTTAGAAAAGGTTTTATTCCCCTTCTCGCTCATCAGTTATTACTTTTCCTTGATTCTCAAGACTTATTACTCTTTCGTGGAAGGTAATTGAGTTAGTAGGGGATTTGCTACTTTCCTGAGGCCTTGATGTTTTTTGTCAGTTTTATCACATTCAAAGGCTTTTTAGAGTTTTTCTCCCCTGCCCACTAGTCTTTAGCAATGGACATCTGATAATCTGTGACATTTGACATTGCTCCTTTTCTTAAGGGTACACATAAAATTTCATTACACAGAATTCCATAGGACATTCTGGGTTTTACTGCAGTAGAATTTTTTTATCCTTTTTGTAATTGATATTTTCCTGGAAGTTAACAATTCTAGTTTTCTGGAACTGTAATTTCCAGGAAAATATCCAGAAAAGTTTAGGAGAAAACTAGTAGGCCTCAAACTTTTTGGAATCAGCTATTAGTGAAGTTATTTGCTTCAATTTTGGTAGAGTTGTTTTTAGCAGTTTTAATTTTTCTGGGAGATTGTTTAATCTGATTAAAACAAGTTAAAAAAGATAATGAAAACCATAAAAACCCCTTGCCTACCCCTCTCTTCATCAACTATGATACAAACTATGCACATACTTTCTACACATAAAGTATCCTGAAAGCATTTCAGGCAAACCAGCAAGGCCTATGTAAATAATTTTTATTGTACAGAAGATACATTCTTTTTGAGATAATTAATGTTCATTGCAGTTGGCTGTAACTTATTTTAATAACTTTTTTCCTGTTCCCTCTCTATTCCTGCTTCTCCACTGAAAAACAAGTATTGATAAATTGCCAAAACCAAGTTGAAAGTACAGCCATAATAGAGGTTAAGCTAAAGTATTTCACTATAGCTCATTTACTTGAACCACCCCGTTTTATAGAATAATAGAAGAAATGCTATTTAACCAACAAAGAGCATGTCAGTGAATTATTCAGCTAATAATTATGTATAGAATATTTCACTTAGAAAATGTTTCCTACTGAGTTCATTATGTTTTTTAAACTTAGATTAATGATCCATTAGCAGGATAGTGGGTCATTACCAGCACTCAAAAACCCAAAATAAAAATAGAATAGTGTAGAAAAGATCAGCATATGTTGCACACAGTAAGTGTTCTGTGAAACTTTTGCTTCACATAAGTTATGGATATGGAATATGTATTTGTCGCAGTACAAATACCTGATTAAAGTGAAAATTTGAAAGCCATCACCATAGTTCCCAGCCATAAGGAAAATCTACTTAATGTTTTCACACTATGATAAAAATAGTAACTATGATTTATTGACTCCCTATTACACAATTAGCACTTTTACACGGTAGCTTTTCCTTACTGTAAATCTTTTAGATTAGATATCACCCCAGTTTTATAGATCAAGAAATAGGTTCAGAGAGGTTATGACTTATCCAAGCTGGGATCCATACCCAAGTCTAACTGGCTTCAAAGCTCCAGACTCTCTTTATACCAAAATGATAATGAAACAAAGTGTAACTTGGATTCAATCCAGAAGAATCATCTCTAAATCCCAAGGCCTGGGAATATGATGACAACAGTGCATTCATTCATTCATTTATTTATTTTGAGACAGAGTCTCACTCTGTCACCCAGGCTGGAATGCAGTGGCATGATCTTGGCTCACTGCAACCTCCGCCTCCCAGGTTCAAGCTGTTCTCCTGCCTCAGCCTCCTGAGTAGCTGGGACCACAGGCACACACCACCATGCCAGGCTAATTTTTTTATTTTTAGTAGAGACGGGGTTTCGCCATGTTGGCCAGGTTGGTCTCGAACTCCTGACCTCAAGTGATCCACCCGCCTTGGCCTCCCAAAGTGCTGGGATTACAGGCGTGAGCCACCGTGCCCAGCCTATTTATTAATAGGAAAATGCTTTGGTGGTCCTTGGGAGTTTATTATACAGTGATAGCTCAATTTACATAGTTTCTGAAATAAAGGTCAATGACATCAACCATGTTTTGTTTTGTTTTTAATTGAAACATGTGCTTTACTTGGGTATAGAGGAAGATAGGGAGGGTGAGGAAAATTTCTTGTCTTCAGCACTACATAGTTGCTGTGATACTATTTATCAGGTGGGTACTCTCAAGTTGCTGCTTTGCAGACCTTAAGGTTGAGGGGGGCAGCTCTAGGGGTTTAGAAGGCTGTGAAACTACATGTTTTGTCATCTCCTTTGCTTACAGTTCCTTTCTGGAAATGAATCTTGTGTTAATAAAACTATTTGAATGCCTTTAGAACATTAGATTGTTCTGCTGACATACATTCTTTTAAATGTGTATTGCTGGGCATGATGGCTCGTGCCTGTAATCCCAACACTTTGGGAGGCCAAGGCAAACAGATCTCTTGAGCCCAGGAGTTGGAGACCAGCCTGGGCAACATGGCGAAACCCTGTCTCTACAAAAAAATAGAAAAATTAGCTGGACGTGGTAGCTTGCACCTGTGGTCCCAGCTTCTCAGGAGGCTGAGGTGGGCGGATCACTGAAGCCTGGGAGGTTGAGGCTGCAGTGAGCCATGATTGCGCCACTGCACTCCAGCTTGGGTGGCAGTAAAACTTTGTCTGTCTCAATCAATCAGTCAATTTATATAGGTAAGCTCTTCTTGCAAATGTTAAATTATCAGTAGGTTTTATCTTGTCTTTGTATATAATTGCCGTGTTTCATTGGCCTCATTATTAGGTAATTTAACTCCTATAGGCCGGGTGTGGTGGTGCACACCTGAAGTCCCAGCTACCTGGGGGGCTGAAGTGGGAGGATTGCATGAGCCTGGAAGGTTGAGGCTACAGTGAGCCATGGTTGTGCCACTGTACTCCAGCCTGGGTGATAGAGCAAGACCCTGTCTCAAACACAAACAAAAATAAACTTTTATAAACTTTATCAGAGTATTCAACTGCTAAGATTTTATTTTTAATTTATTCAGCAGTGTGTGAAAGTAAAGATTTATCTGATACAGTTAGAACAGTATTAAAACAAGAAATGCATCGTCTTTTTGGAGCAACGAATCCAAAGAATTTTAATGAAACTTTTCTGAAAAGGAATTCTGATTCATTGCCACACAGATTATCAGGTAATCACTTTATTTTATCCTTAGCCTTCTAAAACAACTTCAGTAATTTTAATGAATCAACAATAATATAAGGTACACGTTTTTAGAATGGAAGAGGCAGTGTGTATATGTTACATTGTGATCCTATGAAAACAGGCAGCTTAAATAAGCTTCCTAAGCTGGGCACAGTGGCACATACCGGTAGTCCCAGCTACTCAGGAGGCTGAGGCAGAAGGATCACTTGAGCCCAGGAGTTTGAGACCAGGCTGGGCAACATAATGATACCCTGTTTCAAATCAAAACAAAAACAAACATATATATATATATATGTATATATATATATATATATATGCACTTCCTATACATTTTTTAATTTCTTACGGCAAAATAATCACTACAAATCAAGGTCAGTGGTCTCTTCTGGTTCAGCATTGGCATTACAAAGAAGCAGGTGTAACTGAACTTAAATGTATATCATAAGATGAAGGTAGAGCTTTCTTTTATTTCTTTTTTCATCATTGGGCTCTTAAAATTCACTCAGATAGGACCATCCTCTTCCATTTCTCATTCTTATGTAGGTATCAGAGTTGACAATGCTAAACACCTGAAATTATCTTCACAGTTTGTGAGAAATCTAAGTCAAGGGTCTGTGCCAATGAGCCAAAATCTGACCTTTATGGGACCATGTGGGTAGTACTTTTCAAATACTTGGCTTAAGCCCAGCAGCTTTGTATACCTTTGTGGAATCCTGAATTCAGCATTTTGGCTCACACTGTCGAGATAGGATAGTTCCTCAACCTCCAAATTATTCTGCTTATTTCAGAAAGAAGACTGTCATGGTCCTACCACAAAAATACAAGTATTATTAGAATGCTTGTGTTTCTTCATAGTCTCCTTTACTGTGCATGTGTTGCATATACATTCTATTGGGTAGATATACATGGTATACCTCTATCGTTCTCTTTCTTTGGATGTTTAAGCTAATCCCCTTAGAATTATTATTTTTTGAATAACAGTGTCTCAAGTAGCTGTTCCCATTCTTCTAATAAAGTGCCACACCCTCTGTGCACATATATCTTGTTTGCCTTTTATATTTAAATAAGTAGAGGATAAGATGTTGGTTTTACCTTGAAATAAATTTCCCATTTCCCTCTCATTTAGCTGCCAAAATGGTATATTATTTAGATCCTTCTAGTCAGAAGCGAGCTATAGAGTTGGCAACAACACTTGATGAATCTCTCACTAACAGAAACCTCCAGGTAAAGAGTTTTTCATAATCTCTCTGTAAGAATACTGAACTACTTTTTTCACCAAGAGAAATAATTGGGTATTTATACACACTGTTTTTTAAATCATTATGAATCTGGGTCAGAAACAACTTATCTTAAAATTTATTTAGGCTGCTTGGCATTCAGTAACTAGTTTCACATCTGTAGCTTGGAATAACTTTTTAAGAAATATGTTTTAATAAAATCATATACATTCCATCGTCATTTTTGGATTTCACCTCATATCTCTGCATTTCTGAGCAAGCAGTGGTCTCAGTGAAGATTGTAACATGTCTAAAATGTATTTCGGCTAGGCATTTTGGTTCATGGCCTGTAATCCCAGCACTTTGGTAGGCCAAAGTGGGCAGATCACTTGAGCTCATGAGTTCGAGACAAGCCAGGGCAACATAGTGAGACCCCATCTCTTAAAAGAAAAAAAAAATCAGTCAGATGTGGTGGCACTGTATTCCCAGCTACTTGGGGGACTGAGATTTGAGGATCACTTGAGCCTGAAAGGTTGGAGCTGCAGTGAGCTGTGATTGTGTCGCTGTACTCCAGTATGGACAACAGGGCAAGACCGTGTCTCAAAATAAAGAAAGATGTATTTACTAGGGGCTAAATAAAAATACTTATTTTGTAACTTGTAATACAATATGAGATTAAGTTAAATAAAAGTTAATATGGGTGTATTGTAAAATACCGTAGTTTAAACTAGAAACAAATGGATAGCTACTTCATCTTATAATTTGCCAGATAAACATGTAATGCTGAAAGACAGTTATTAATAAATATATTCATTTAATAGCAAATGAAGGCAGTATCTTTAAGAAAGAAAAATTAGACTTGTTAGTTGTACCATTTAGATTAGAACCTGGATTTAAAGTTCTAATGTATGTCCTTTGTAACCTGGATTTAAGTTGCTTTGTAACCTGGCAAAGTTTGTAGGGATTTTTGTATCTAGAAACTAAGTAGCTTTTCTAAGTGAAAATATTAAGAAAGCAAACATGAGAAATGCAAATCAACATGAATCAACAAAAAAGATAAGAAGCAGACTTACTTAGGGGTTTGGTTGAAAGAATTATTCATTTTCATGAACTAATTTTTCTTGCAAATAGTCACTTCATGTTTGAGACGCTCTTTTCTGCTTAGTTATTGGATGTGCCTTAGGATGCTCTTTAATTTGAACACAAGGTTGAATACAGTGTTTGAGTTTGCTGGCTGGCTCTAAGCTTTCAAAAATATTAAAAGGCATATGTGCAGTAATTGATATTGGCATTGTAAATCTAGATGTTTATACCCAGGGCCAGGCTAGGCTGAGGTAACATTGCTGTCTAAGGTCATACACTTGCTGAGAGTGAGTGGCTTTTTAAATATAGCACTCCGTATCACTTGCTTGCCTCACCATAGTCCCATTCCTGTTTCTACAGTCATCCCTGTTTAGCCTTTTGTATAAATCCTGCAGTTCTGGAGAAATGGTTAAATTAGGCCTTGAAGAACATTCTAATAGAATGTATATGCAGGAGTAAATAGCTAAATATGTATATTTATTTCTTATTTTAGAAATCTCTTGCTGTTGAAATGTCTAATAAATTCACAGTAAGAACCTTTTTTTGACCAGTTATAACATGACTTTTTTTCTTTCCTTAGACATGTATGGAGGTATTGGAAACCTTGTATGATGGTAGCCTAGGAGACTGTAAAGAAGCTGCTGAAATTTATAGAGCAAATTGTCATAAGCTTTTCCCTTATGCTTTGGCTTTCATGCCTCCTGGATATGAAGAGGATATGAAGATCACAGTTAATGGAGATAGTTCTGCAGAAGCTGAAGAACTGGCCAATGAAATTTGAACATCACTAAACAAGCAAATGGAATGACTTTGGACCATATCTAGTATATAATATTTTTGTCACGCACCTGCTGCATTGCTCTAACTTAACACAGAATGAGAGGAGTAAATGTTCTTGCCTTCAAATAGTGTTTTACGTTTTTTATCCTGCTGAAAAAGTATATATAAAATATCTAACATTACAGGATAGAGGTTCAGTTTCTTAAAAAATTAAAGCTGCTAAAATTGAGTGGTTAAAAAAGATACCTTATCCTATTCCTACCCACCCACCCATGTTTTTAAACTAATTTATATAAAATCTGGAGGCTGTTACAGCTAACAAAGCAGGTGTGTGGCAGAAATATTACTTTAAATTTGTCTTGTGAGATTTTACTATATCTCAGACAGCATAAATGCTGTTTTAGCACTGGATTCTTTCACTGAGCACAAAGAGTTGTTGGGGCTTTAGCATCTGACTGATTTTGTTACGGGGTTGATTCTGACCATAGGAAGTATGCAATGTGAATCACTATTTACAGAGAAACCTACAACAGATGCTTGATGTTGTAGAAACTGGGACATATAGATACCAAGCAAAATTATAAGAAACCTATAAGGTGTTCAATACGCTTGTGTTTCCAAAATTCACTGTACATGATCAGTTTGGTGTTCTTGTACCACAGTTTTTAACTGAAGGAACCAGTTGTAACAGTCTCAATTTTAACTAAAACTTGAAGAACTAAAACAACAATGCAAACCTTTCAGCATTGTTTGGCCAAACTTGTTAAAACTGTAATGCAAGAACCAAATGCACTGTGATGTGGCACCAACTAATTAGCAAGCATGAATTTTTCACCCAAGAGTGAAAAAAGGAAAATCTACCATGGCTTGAAGTTAAAGAGCAGAACTCCTGACTACCATTCTATGACAGATCAAAAGACTAATAGTTAAAAACCTCAGCAGGCCTTGTTCACGATATGCAGAAAAAAAAGTGCTGCAGTTTAGATACCTCTGGAATTTTTCCACAGTGTCACAGGTTTGTAATACTTGAAGCCCTACATTTCTAAGAATATATTTCTTGCTCAGTTGTTTCAGGCAAGCCCAAGACTTTGTAATTTTTAAAGGGCCCAAGATTTTTTTTTTTTTTTCAAATAACAGACCAGCTTCTTTTTCTTGCAGTTACAGATGTAATTTCCTTTTTGTTGTCAAACATAAGGTACCAAATATGATGCAATAAATTGTTTTGAAAAACAGTTGTGTGAATATTTCAACTAATCTGTGTTGGGCTTCTGTGAAATACACAGGTGGAAACAGAGGTGCAAGCCAGAGGCAATGTAATATGCTGTAAGGCTAGTGCAGATGGGAGCTTTTTAGAAGGGGCTAAGTGCTGGTGTCAGGGAAATTCCATAATGAAGTAGAATGCTGCTCCTGCATTAAGATTTCATTGAGGGCAAGGCTGGTGGCAGGTACTATGAATGTAATTCATAATTTAAAAGGAAAACTAAAAACTATTTTGATTGGGAAAATGAGCCTTAATTTGTTAAACCTATACACTGAGAACTAGCCTCAGGCTTAATATTCTCATTGCATTTGCAAGATCTGAGCAAATGAGATTAAGTAAAACAAATCAATTGTATATATAATTGACCTTTTTGTGGAACATGTAGTTTATAGAAAGTATACTCTAAAGGGAATTTGCCGAAGACCTTTTACTGATTGAACAGTTGTGCTACAATCAACCTTTCATAGTACATGACCTGCATTCCACATCCCAGTCTAACAGTTTAGTAGTGATATAAAGAGAAGAACAAACCGAACTCCAGTGCTTTGTTATGTTTTATTAACTGGCCCTGTCTCAGGAACATCTTAACAGATGGCAAAAAAACAAAAACTTTTTTTCAACTCCTATGAGTGGCAACTGAAGTTCTTATTGTTGGGAGAGAACACTAGTCCTACCTCTGCCACTAATGAGGTGTTTGGAGGAGGTACCAGCCATATAATAGGGGGTGTATGTGTGAATTTTGTTTAAACTCTACTGTATATTGAAATGAAATTCATTTATTTGTCTTGACAATGTTCAAATGATGTAGATTGTCTTAGAATGAATATTCATAAGTACTCAGAACTCTTAAGATGCAGATGCCACCTGTGAGGAGCTAAATTCCTAATGTGTATTGTATTCCAACCCAATTTTACTGGAACTATTGAATAAATCTTTTATTTTCTTTCAGGTTTACTTGATAGTGGATACATTGGTGTCAGAGGACCTTGACTGGGTTCATTTTATGTCCAGACATCACCCCTGAAACACTGTACTGTACAATCTTGCTCTGAGTAGTATCAACTGGATCGTCTCATATTTGCCTCATTCATCCTATTAATTTCAGATGATACTGTGGGGGAAAAACAGGGTTAGAAAAACAAGTGGAAAAAAATGGAGTGATGTTGTAATCTAAACAAGTGCCTTATGTTTATTGCTAAGAACTGGTGTTACCAACCCTTTTGAGAAGAAAGGGTCTCTTGACCTGTATTAACATAGGAAAGTAAAATTCTTTTTGTTTTTCTTTATATTCAGCTACTCTTGTCATTTCTCGTTGAAAAACTAAAATCTGACTAGGTTAGTTTACTCAGCTTTAATTAGATAGTTGAGTCATATATTTTCAACATTTTTCTGTGTCTTATTTATTATGCACAAAAATAAAGTGTGATCTCTAATAGCATGGCTAAAGGTAATGCCAATATTAGTGAATAGCTTTGCTGTGGGCTTTATCAGGCCTTGTTTTTCACAGTGTTGTTTGTACTCCATGGTGTATTGCTATTAGAGCTGTGAAATGAAAGCTGTGACTTTATGAAGAGATCAGAAAAAGTGTGGTCCAGATTCAGGTAGGTTGTGATAAGTTCAGGGAAGTCTTTTGTATGATTTCTAAGAATATTTCAGTTACCATGTATAGTATTTGGGAAAAGCTGTAACGTAAAATATTGGACTTTGTTGCAAGATAGGTATATACTTGTGTCAGATAATTAAAGCCTTAAATTTTGAAATGAATCTTTGAGATTTCAAAGAAAGACTGACCTTTCAAATAGAAGGCAGTCTTTCTATTCTAGCCCATGCCCCACTTCTTTAAGTTATAGACAAAGTTTCATGATACCATTCTGCTATCATCTAAACTTTGCTGAACTCTACTGCCAACCTACATTAAAAACAAAGTCCCACGAAATGGCCGTGTTACACCATAGTGAGCAGAAACTTAAATTTGGTTCTAATTTTGATGGTTGAAAAATTTCAACCTGTAGCAATAAAACATTTTTGGAAAAGATTACTGAATTGCACTTTTACCTTTCAGTATGCAATCTCAGATCGTTGTTGAAATTAAAATATTGGTAATGTACAGGAGGTTCTGGAGAAAATAATGCTGGTGTTTTTTGTTTTGTTTTGTTTTTGAGACAGAGTTTCACTCTTGCTGCCCAGGCTGGAGTGCAATGGCGTGATCTCGGCTCACCGCAACCTCAGCCTCCCGGGTAGCTGGGGCTACAGGCATGCGTCACCACGTCCGGCTAATTTTGTATTTTTAGTTGAGATGAGGTTTCTCCATGTTGGTCAGGCTGGTCTCTAACTCCCGACCTGAGGTGATCCGCCCACCTCGGCCTCCCAAGATGCTGGAATTACAGGTGTGAGCCACCGCACCCAGCCAATAATGCTGTTTTAATAAATCAGAAGAGTATCTTTTATGTACTGTCTTGGTTATATACTATATTCAAACCTGCTGCCTCCATCAGGACACACCTCCTCTTTTGTTGCTGTTTTGTTATAGAGATGGGATCTCACTATGTTGTCCAGGCTGATTGTGAACTCCTGGCTTCAAGGAATCCTCCCACCTCAGGCTCCCGAACAGCTGCGATTATAGGAACAAGCTACCATGCCCAGCTTAGGACACACCCCCTTTTATGAAGATATATTAAAAGTAGGGAGAGGGAGCAGCATATTATAGGAAAGAAGATCTAAAAGTCTGTAGTGCCTCAGTTTATCCAGTTGCCTTTGAAACAGTGCTCTCGGGATTGTAACCATAAGAAAGAAAAAACTGGTACTATGTAAATTAGAACTTTACTAACTCATAGTCTTAAATTCTATGTGCCAAAACCAAAATGCAGACTTTGATTCAAGGGTGCTTGTGCCAAAAGTAAAGTTGATACTTGGCAATCTAACAAAACTATACTGTGGTTCTTACATTTTAAAAATTAGGCCTTTGTCCCTAGTTTAAGGGTCTGCATTATCTAATAAAAGTGGTATAATTCTTCCTAACTGAAAAAAAGTTGCTGGTGGTGAAGATGTGATGGAAAATTTTCTCTGTGATATAAAGGTTTCTGCTGTTGCTAAATCTTCAACTAGGTCTCAGTAAGTACAAATTACCCTCTCAATTAGAAACAAGGTAGGAAGTGAAGGGATTTTTGGAGTATGTTCTGGACCCCAAGGCTTGCTTTCTGCTAATACATTTATCTTCTAATTTAGTTACCGTGCATTGTCTAACAAAAACAAGCCTTTCTTCTTCTTCTGTGGCTGCCGTCCCAATCTACCATGGTTTCCCAGCTTTGTTGGGCATTTATGAGTACTGCTTGTTTACTTTGAGCTGCAGATTTACCAGGTTCATTGTCCAGTGATTAATGCCTCATCACAAATGGGATAGGAACTGGTTTCTTTCTAAAGTGGTCTTCCAAAGCTATCTGATACTTCTTTATCAGTAGTGAAAAATTAAATTGGCTGCCACTTCTCATCTCTTTTTGAACTACTTATTTGCCTTCAAGTAATCATGCTGTCACTTGGTATCTTTAAAAATGAAAAGGGAACCATTTAAAGAAGTAGATAATAACAAACCTGTCTCTTAGATTCTTCCCTTTCCTTTCAAGTTCTGAACTCTGGAGTACTAAATACTGATTCATTCCTTCAGTGACTTAATACATTTACTGTGCATTAACAATAAAACTATTTAGAAACATGTATTTAACTAGCATTATTGTACAACTAACATTTGTTTGGGAGTTCATAGAAAAGGACCTATGAATAAGCCAATTGCTTCACTTACACCTTTTTATAACTTAAACAGTTTTAGTTAAAAAGCGTACTTGGTATTTCAAGTATTCCATTTCATGTCGCATTTCTCATTCATCTGCCAGGATGCTTTTTATTTGAGAGAAATGTCCATTTACGATATGAAATTAAATGTTTCAGACTCATCTATTTTTAATGTGATGTATGATATCTTAAGCGTTTCCACTGGGTACATTGTGGTATAAAGGTATAGTGACTACAACAGTATATACAGATTGTATAATAGCTATAAAAGACTTAACTTTCAGGTCACCTGCCAAGGCCACAATTTTTTATCCTTTATCTGTTGATGTAGAATATTCCCATTCATCTTCTCTTGTCCTTCTCTGCTGTTCTTAAGGAATTCCTTCAAAATACTGTCGATCCATTTTAGTCTATTTATGCTAAGAATATATTGCTCACATCTAAATTTTGCTTTTTTCCTGTAGTTTGTCAGAGGAATGGCTGTGAATGGATGCCTGGAAGGACCATCCTCTAATTTTCTCAGTTGCCTGTTCATTGTGGCATTGGTTGGCAGTGAATCTACTCATCCTTTATGTCTTTAGCAACCAGCCACCCAGGTAACATCATGCCATTGGAATTAAGTTACTACAAGGATTGTCACTCAGTTTTTCATCTTTCAGACAATATAAGGATACTGGTAACATACACACCTACTAGAAGGCTCTGTTTTTCATAGCCCAGTATCTCCACTTTTAATTATTACAAGAAGACAAAAGGTAGGGATATGCTATAGTTCTTTCTAGACACTTGGCTCACAGTGTCCATCACAACGAATAGCTGTGGCCCACAGTTAATCTCTACTGAGGCTAGGCAATTGAATCCTTTAAGTCATAAATTTAACATTGGTTGTGTATTAGAATCTGAGGTGAACTGTAGAAAATAAACCTTAATGCCCAGGCTCACCAGCAAAGATGTCTGATTTAAATTATCTGCAATCAGGGCTAGGCATTGGTCCTCCTTCTTTATTTTCTGTCCACTCTTTTCCTCCCCTCCTCTACTTCCTTTCCTCCCTTCCCCAGTGATTCTAAGGTACATCTAAAATTGAGAGCTATTGTCTGATGATGAAGTTGTTAAAAAATACTTCATACTACTGGTTTTTCTCCTCAAAAAGATCAGAGGACAGAGGGGCCAGGCGCGGTGGCTCACGCCTGTAATCCCAACACTTTGGGAGGCCGAGGCGGGCTGATCACCTGAGGTCGGGAGTTCGAGACCAGCCTGACCAAAATGGAGAAACCCCGTCTCTACTAAAAATACAAAATTAGCCAGGCATGGTGGCGCATGCCTGTAATCCCAGCTACTGGGGAGGCTGAGGCAGGACAATTGCTTGAACCCGGGAGGTGGAGGTTGCAGTGAGCCGAGATCGTGCCAATGCACTCCAGCCTGGGCAACAGGAATGAAACTCTGTCTCAAAAAATAATAATAATTGCCATAGATAGATGCTTGAGTTTTTAAGTGAGTATCAGGGCAAGGCAACGAGTCAGCAGGCGCTTAAATAAGGATCAGCAGTAGATACTACTCTCTGAAAATACAGACATACCTAACCCTCAAACACATATTCTCTTGTTATCCCTACAAGACTGCATTTTCCATAAATGAATGAATTACTATTACAAAGCTTACATGTGAAAGGATCCATAATTCTGGGACAGACAGAATTCAAGCTGAACATGTTGGCCTGATAGGGTAGAACCTGGAAAGGAGATTTATTTGCTACAGAATCATATGTCAAGCTAAAATTTACCTTATTAGATTTGTTGAAATAACATTCTGGATAGAACTCCCAAATCTGTCCAATCTTGTTTGTTTCTTAACCGGTTAAAGAATATTTGATAATGAGTTAGGCTATGTTGATACTGTTGATTGCCATTCTTGAGTTTATAGACATTGATGGTTTTCTCTAATTTTACATACTGGGAGGTCTGCATTTTTTAGTCTGTCTTCACATAGGTGCCTTGCCTTATGCTTTAGTTACTTTTCTTTGATCCTTGTGACTTAGCTGCTAAATATCTGGTATAAATACTTGGTGCTTTGGTACAACAGTAGTATAATGTACTTAAAGCTTTTAAGTCAGACAGAACTAGGTTTAAATCCTGGCTCAGGTCCCTTAGATAAGATACTAAGAATTTATAGGTCATACAGCTGTTGGAAGGATAAGTAATATACTGTATAGAAAGTAATTACCACAACATCTGCACAATGTCATTATGTTTATAAAAGGTTCCTTTCTGTTTGTCAGTGTTATACTTGATTATTCTTATTTGTCTACTGCAGCACATTTGGCCATTGTTTCAGGAAGTTTTTTGTTTGTTTGTTTGTTTGTTTGTTTTTTTAAGATGGAGTCTTGCTCTTTCACCCAGGCTGGAATGCAAGTGGTGCGATCTCCGTTCACTGCAACCTCCGCCTCCTGGGTTCAGGTGATTGTCCGCCTCCCAGGTTCAAGTGATTCTCCTACCTCAGTCTTCCAAGTAGTTGGGACTACAGGTGCCTGCCACCACGCCCGGCTAATTTTTGTATTTTTAGTAGAGACGGGGTTTCACCATGTTGGCCAGGCTGGTCTCAAACTCCTGACATCAGGTGATCCACCTGCCTTGGCATCCCAAAGTGCTGAGATTATGGGTGTGAGCCACCATGCCCAGCCAGGAATACTTTATAATTCTTTCCTAGATACTAACAGGTCAAATTTGCCTTTTTTATTCTTTAGTAGTCATACCTTGGGAGATATTGTAGGCTCAGTTCCAGACCACTACAATAAAGTGAATGTTGCAATAAAGTGAATATCACATTAAAGCAAGTCATACAATTTTTTTGATTTCCCAATGCATATAAAAGTTATGGTTATACTTATAGTCTGTTAATTGTGTGATCATATTATGTCTAATAAAACATTGTACATAACTTTTTTTTTTTTTTTTTTTTTTTTTTGGAGACGGAGTTTTGCTCTTGTTGCCCAAGTTAGAGTGCAATGGCGTGATCTCGGCTCGACGCAACCTCTGCCTTCCAGGTTCAAGCGATTCTTCCGCCTCAGCCTCCCGAGTAGCTGGGATTACACGCCTGGCTAATTTTGTATTTTTAGTGGAGACGGGGTTTCTCCATGTTGGTCAGGCTAGTCTCGAACTCCCGACCTCAGGTGATCCACCCGCCTCAGCCTCACAAAGTGCTGGGATTACAGGCATGAGCCACCGTGCCCGGCCTTAAAAATATTTTATTGCTAAGAAATGCTGATGACAGTGTGAGCCTTCAGCAAGTCACCTTTTTGCTGGTGGAGGGTCTTGTTTCTATGTTAATGGCTGCTGACTGATCAGGGTGGTGGTTGCTAAAGGTTGGGGTGGCTGTAGCAATTAATATAAAACAACAAAGTTTGCTGCATTAATTGACTCCTCCTTTTATGAAAGAATCTCTAGCATGTGATGCTGTTTGATAGCTTTTTACCTGCAGTAGAACTTTGAAAATTAGAGTCAGTCCTCCCAAACGCTGCCACTGCTTTATCAACTAAGTTTATGTAATATTCTAAATCCTCTTATTTCAACAGTGTTCACAGCATCTTCACCAAGAGTAAATTTCATCTCAAGAAACCACTTTCTTTGTTGATCGTAAGAAGTAACTCTTTACTAAAGTTTCATCATGAGATTGCAGCAATTCAGTCGTATCTTTATGCTCCACTTCTTTTTTTTTTTGGAGACAGAGTGCTGGAGTGTAGTGGTGCGATCTTGGCTGGCTCACTGCAACCCTCCACCTCCCAGGTTCAAGCGATTCTCGTGCCTCAGCCTCCCAAGTAGCTGGGATTACAGGCATGTGCCACTATGCCTGGTTAATTTTTGTATTTTTAGTAGAGATAGGGTTTTGCCATGTTGGCCAAGCTAGTCTCAAACTTCTGGCTTCAAAGTGATCCGTCCACCTCGGCCTCCCAAAGTGCTGGGACTACAGGCGTGAGCCACCAGGATCGTCCATGCTCCACTTCTAATTCTCGTTTTCTCTCTCTCTCTCTCTCTCTCTCTCACTCTCGTTTTTTTAAATGAGACAGGGTCTCGCTCTGTTGCCCAGGCTGGAGTGAGTGGCACGATCTTGGCTCGGTGCAACCTCCGCCTTCTGGGCTCAAGTGATTCTCCCACCTCACCCTCCCAAGACCTAAGACTACAGGCGCGTGCCACTACGCCTGGCTAATTTTTCTATTTTTAGTAGAGACAGGATTTTGCCATGTTGCCCAGGTTAGTCTTGAACTTCTGAGCTCAAATGATCCTCCCACCTTGGCCTCCCAAAGTGCTGGAGTTACAGGCATGAGCCACCACATCTGGCCTTTCTTTTTTCTTTTTGAGATAGGGTCTTGCTCTGCCCCCGGGCTGGAGTGCAGTGGCACCATCACAGCTCACTGCAGCCTCTACCTCTTGGGCTCAAGTGATCCTCCCACTTTAGCCTCTCAGGTAGCTGGGACTACAGGTACACACCACCATGCCTGGCTAATTTTTTGCATTTTTTGTAGAGACAGGGTTTCACTCCAGGCGGGTCTCAAACTCCTGGCCTCAAGCGATCTGCCTACTTTAGCCTCCCAAAGTGCTGGGATTATAGGCTTGAGCCACTACACCCGGCCTAATTCTAGTTATCTTGCAATTTCTACCACATCTGCGGTTACTTCCTCCATTGAAATCTTGAACCCTTAAAAGTCATCTCTGAGGATAGGAAACAACTTCTAAACTCCAGTAAATGATATTTTGCCCTCATCCCATGAATCATGAATGTTCTTAATGATATCTAGAATAGTGAATACTTTCCAGAAAGTTTTCAATTTACTTTGCACAGATCCATCAGAGAAATCACTATTTATGGCAGCAATAGCCTTACAACATGTATTTCTTAAATCCTAAGACTTGAAAGTTGAAATTGCTCCATGGTCTATGGGCTATAGAATGGACATTGTGTTAGCAGGCTTGAAAACAGTATGAATCTCCTTGTACATCTCCGTCAGAGCTCTTGGGATACGAGATGATTGTTAATGAGCAGCAATATTTTGAAAGGAATCTTTTTGCACAGTAGATCTCAATGGTGGGCTTAAAATATATTCTGTAAATCATGCTGTAAACAGATGTGCTGTCTTCCAGGCTTTGTCTCATTTATAGAGTACAGGCAGAGTAGATTTAGCATAATTGTTAAGGGCCCTAGGATTTTCAGAATGGCAAATGAACATTGGCTTAGCAACATTAGCTTCTAACAAGTCAGCCTGTTCTTGGAAGCTTTGAAGCCAGGCACTGACTTCTCTGTAGCAGTGAAAGTCTAAGGTGGCTTCTTCCAATAAAAGGCTTCTTACATCTACATTGAAAATCTGTTACTGAGTATAGCCACCTTTAACAATGGTCTTAGCCAGATCTGGATAAACTCCTGCAGCTTCTACATCAGCACTTTCTGCTTCACGTTGCACTTTTATTTATGCAGATGACTTCTTTCTTTAAACCTCATAAACCAACCTCTACTAGCTTCAAACTTCTGTAGCTTCCTTACCTCTCAGTCTTCATAGAATTGAATTTAGAACCTTGCTCTAGATTAGGCTTTGGCCTAAGGGAATGTTGCGACTGGTTTGATTTTCTATCCAGACCACTAAAACTTTCTCCGTATCAGCAATAAGGTTTTCTTAGGTGTTCACTGGAGCAACACTTCTAATTTCCTTCAAGAATTAATGGCTTGGCACAAGACCCCAGCTTTTTTAGCCTGTCTTGGCTTTCGACATGCCTCTTCATTAAGCTTAACCATGTCTAGCTTTTGATTTACAATGAGAGATGTGCAAGTCTTCTTTTAACTTGAACACTGGGAGGCCATTGCAGGGTGATTAATTGGCCTGATTTCAGTATTGTGTCTCAGGGAATAGGGAGGTTTGAGGAGAGAGAGAAAGATGGGTGGATGGCCGGTTGGTAGAGCAGTCCGAACACACACACCATTTATTAAGTTTGCTGATGTTATATGGGCACAGTTTGTGGTGCCCACAAACGGTCAAAATAGTAACATCAAAGATCACTGACCACAGATCACTGTAACAGAAATAATAATAATAAAAAGTTTGAAATATTGCAGGAATTACCAAAATGTGACACAGAGTCACAAAATGAGCACATGACTTTGGGGTGGCATTAACAGACTTGTTTGATGGAGGGTTGCCATAAACTTTTAATTTGTAAAAAATGCAGTATCTGCAAAGTACAGTAAAGCAAAATGCAATAAGATGAGGTATGCCTGTGTTTATACTTGCTAGTACTTTATACTATTTTACCTTTCCCACAGTCGAGAAAACCACCTATCTGCCACTGTTTTGACATTCATTGAAACCTTTAGTAGTGTTAACAAACTTGGCAAACTTCATAATGCCTCCATCCATCCAGTAGTTATTGAATGCCTGCTATCTCCAGGTGCTATGCTTCACACTGGGGCTACATGACATTGTCCTTGGTCTCACATTTTTCACAAGCTCCTAAAGGAGATGGACAAGAAGTGAATGCAACAGCAATATCTAAACTCCTGGGAGTCAGCACTCATTTCTGTTTGGATAGGCTAGGAAGAGCTTCAGAGAATGTTGAATTTAGGTATGTGAAACAATAGTGTATTCAGGGGCTTTATGTAGCCTAGTGTAAACAGAATCTGAGAAATGAGACTGGGGCTCAGATTAAAGAATTAGGTGATTTAGGGGCTGGGCACAATGGCTCATGCCTGTAATCCCAGCACTTTGGGAGGCCGAGGCAAGTTGGTCACTTAAGCCCAGGAGTTCAGGAACAGTCTGGGCAACATGGTGAAACTCCATCTCCCATCTCTACTAAAAGGACAAAAAATTAGCCAGCTTTAGTGGTGCATGCCTGTAGTCCCAGCTATTCAAGAGGCTGAGGTTGGAGGATCACCTGAGCCCAGGAAATTGAGGCTGCAGTGAGCTGTGATTGTGCCCCTGCACTCCAGCCTGGGTGACAGAAATCAGACCCTGCCAACCAAAAACAAACAAAAAAAGACTATACGTGTTTGAAATAATTCTGCTAGTAATGTGATGGTGGGGGAAGGGGAGCAAGATTGGAGGCATCAAGACTAATCAAGACTTAATAGTTGAGCTAATAAATAATAACTATCAGTATCATTCGCTGAGCTCTTACTATGTGCCAGGCAAACATTCTACATTTGTTAGCACATTTAATCCTTGAAAAAAACCACATGAGGTAGGTATTGTTGCCCTTTAAAGGAAAACTGAGGGTCAAAGAAGTTAGGTTTGTAACTGCCAAAGGTCATACAGGTTATAAGTGACAAAATCTGGATTCAAACCTAGGTGTGTCTAACTCCAAAACTGCTTGCTTCTAAAAACTGGACAATCTAGGTAGCCTCAGGCAAGAAATGGTAAAGATAACAATAGTAAATATGGAGAGAAAAGCAAGAATACGAGGGATGTTAAGGTGGGACTGATCAGCTGACTCTGGGGGAAAGAGGGTGGTGAATGGAGAAGGAACAGTTAACAATGATGTCCAGGTTCTGACTTAAAATGTTTTGTTTTTAAACAGAATAAGAATTGGGTAGAAGAAATTGAGGGAAGAAAAGAGATCCATTTCAGACATGAATTTTAGGAGCAAATAAGATCTCTAAGTGAAGATGTCTAGTAGGCAGCTAGGTATGGGTGAAGAATGAGTTGTGTGTACTATGGCCTGAACAAGACTACTCAGAAGAAACAAAGAGGTGACTCTGGCAAATACCAACAGAAGTGGCTAGAGGAAGAAGCTAGCAAGAGATCAAGAGATTGTAGTCAAAAGGCTAAGAGAAGTAGAAGATAACGGTGTTGAGCAACTGAAGTGTTTCAAGCGTTCAAAATTAAGATGAGATAATTAACACCCATGAAGTTGTTAACATTTTAAAAGTCTGAATATCAAATATTGATGAGGATGTTGTAAAACAACACAGCAATTCTCAGGCACTGTCTTCAGGAGTATACATTGGTATAATTGTTATGAGGGCTATTGGCAATATTCATTTAGTAAAATGAAACATGCATATCCTGTGAACCGGTAATTCCACTCAGGTATATGCTCTGTTTAAACATTCCACACATTTGCCAGAATGACGTGTGCAAGAATGTTCAGTGCAGCATTGTTCATAATAAAATCTGGAAATAAAATGTCAACATAAGAATGGATACATTGTGCTATGTTCATCTAATGTGCAGTTAAATAAGTTAGCATTAAGTGAAGCAAGGATTACCTTCCAAAACAATGGTTCTGCCCAAAGGCAAGTAAAATGGCATTATATTATATATCCTTTATATAAATTTTTTAAAATGCAAAACAATACTAAGTATGGTTTATAAATATATTCACCAAAAGTAAAACTTTAAAAACAGGCTTGGGAATTATAAACAAAATTCAGAGCAATGGTTCTCTTTAAAGGAGGGAGAGACACATTAGTGGCTTTACCCCTATAATCTTATTTCTTAAACATTTGAGGCAAGTGTGGCAAAATTTTAAGATTTGTTCTCTGTTAATTTGGGCTCTATTTGGGATTTTTTTTTTTAACTTAAATTTTGCATTCCCCAATGACAGTGTGGGTGGACAATAATGGATAATGCGAATTCACTCAGCAGGGAAACTATCTATAATTGAACCAAATGATTACTTGGTTTCTATACATTCCCAAAAGGTCAAGGGTACTTTTACTCATTTATCAAGAATGGCCAGAAAATGAAAAAAGAATTTTAAAAAGCATGGGGAAGGATTACTAGGATGTGTAATGTAATTTGTCAGGAGGAAAAGAGGCTCAAATAATACCTAAAACGTTACTGCCCTTTGTAATTTCCAAGGTGGTCGTATGTAGGTATTATTATCCTTTCCTTATAGACAACTGTCTCCGAAATGTTCAATAACTTGTTAAAGGGTGTGCAGATAGCAGTAAAGAGAGCCAGGTCAAAGGATCCATATACATATAGGTGTATATATACACACACACACACACACACACACACGTTTTTCCCTGTTGCTCCTCCTGTTATCAGCTGGTTCAAGGTCACTGAACTGTAGATGTTAGAGCAGGAACTTGAAGCCAGGTTTTTAGTTTCAAGGCAAAGTAAACTGCACTATGTTCCTGGATCCTATTATTTTGCCTAGGGAATTATAAGTGAAGTTAAATGTGCTTATGCTATTTAGGACTTCCTTAGAAGAAAAGAATGTTGAGATTTTAAATATCAGTATTTTAAAAATTATGTATTACACAGTGTTTATCCACTTTGACATATGTTGGCACTGCTTTGTGTTTCAAACTTAACTTTTCTTCATAACCCCCGTTAGGCTGGCATTTAGATTTCCTCTTACATTAGGGAGGTAGTTCTTGCACCTTTTTTTTTTTTTTTTTTTTTTTTAGACAGTCTCGCTCTGTCGCCCAGGCTGGAGTGCAGTGGCGCGATCTCGGCTCACTGCAAGCTCCGCCTCCCGGGTTCACGCCATTCTCTTGCCTCAGCCTCACGAGTAGCTGGGACTACAGGCGCCCGCCACCACACCCGGCTCATTTTTTGTATTTTTAGTAGAGACAGGGTTTTACCGTGTTAGCCAGGATGGTCTCGATCTCCTGACCTCGTGATCTGCCCGCCTCGGCCTCCCAAAGTGCTGGGATTATAGGCGTGAGCCACCGCGCTGGGCCAGGCATGAGGTAGTTCTTTAAGATGGTGAATATAAGTGCCTAAGATCATTTACCAAATCTATGAATTAGAAATTACAATCCCTGTATCTCTTAAGTGAAGTACAGTGTCCTGCAAAATAAACTATTCCAGTGAATAATATGCCAGTAGGTAAGTAACTAAGAGCTGTCTGTTACAGATGTATTCATTATTAGAGATTGCTGGGTTGTCTTGTTAAAGTATAATTAGAAACCAAGAAAGTAGGATCTATCTGCACTTACCTTTACCCCAACTACAATGTTATACTCAGGCCAAAGATCAACTCAGTAAAATGAGGGAAAACATTGTTGCAAACTATTATAAACTCACAAATTTTAATGTTTATTCAATTTTGCAATTAGCAAGTCCTTTGTCAAGTTAGCATAGTTTCCACAGAGTAGTGAGAACAGAAGCCAGGCATATGAGTTGAACAGTAAATGAGAGGTGAAGACAGACACAGCAAGAGAATACCACTTTTTCAAAAAGCTTTAAATAAGATGGTAAGGAGAGGTGGAGGGGAGAAACCAGAAGGAGATATCATAAAAAGAGGGGTCATGATATTTGAGAGGTTTGAGGATGATTGTATTTGAATGAAAGAAACTAGTACAGAAGGAGAGAGAAAATTGATGGAGTCAGGTCCCAAAGGAGACCGGAAAGGTGGTCCTTGAAAAACACACCTTAGGCCGGGCACAGTGGCTCACGCCTGTAATCCCAGCACTTTGGGAGGCTGAGGCGGGCACATCACCTGTGGTCAGGAGTTTGAGACCAGTCTGACCAACATAGAGAAACCCCATCTCTACTAAAAATACAAAATTAGCCGGGCGTGGTGGTGCTTGCCTGAAATCCCAGTCACTTGGGAGACTGAGGCAGGAGAATCGCTTGAACCCAGGAGGCGGAGGTTGCAGTGAGCCAAGATCACACCATTGCACTCCAGCCTGGGCAACAAGAGCAAAACTCCATCTCAAAAAAACAAATGAAACCACACACACACAAATTAGCCGGGCATGGTGGCAGGCGCCTGTAATCCCATCTACTCAGGAGGCTGAAGCAGGAGAATTGCTTGAGCCTGGAAGGTGGAGGCTGGAGTGAGCCGAGATCGTGCCACTGCACTACAATGAGACTCTATCTCAAAAAAAAAAAGAAAACACACCTTCACACCTTTTCTCAAAACTAGAAGGAAGGGAATAGTTATAAGTTTGTAGATGTGAAAGGAGAGATTTATATTAGATGTTCTCCAAATTTTTTGTGAAGTAGGAAGTGATAGGTGATATTATTTATGAAGTAGGAGGGGGCAAAAGGTTAGTTTGGAGGCTTGAAGAAAATAGAGATGGTTTGGAATAGAGCTGATGAAAGACAAAAACATTAATGAACAAGGTTAACCATGGAAGTGAATTTGGAAATCATGAAAGTATGGTGATTTTGTGATTGTTTCTAGCATCTCATCTGAATGGCTTACAGGGCCAGGTAGATTATAGGACTGATCCAGAATTGTGATTTAGATAATGGATATAGGAGAAAGACAAGGATAGAAGAGAATTGAGAGCATTTGTGCCAGGCAGGATATAGAAATGTGAGTTGGAAGAGATATACCAGGGATGGAAAAATGTGGAGGGTAATTGAAAGCACTGACGAGGCCAGGCTTGGTGGCTTATGCCTGTAATCCCAACACTTTGGAAGGCTGAGGCAAGAGGATTGCTTGAGCTCAAGAGTTTGAGACCAGCCTGGACAACATGGGGAAACTCCATGTCTACAAAAAACACAAAAACTAGCCAAGTGTGGTGGTGAGCTCCTGTAGTCCCAGCTACTCAGGAGGCTGAGATGGGAGGATGGCTTAAACCCCGGAAGTGAAGGTTGCAGTGAGCCAAGATGGGGCCACTGCACTCCAGCTTGGACGACACAGCAAGACCTTGTCTCAAAAAAAAAGAAAAAAGAAAAGCACTAGAGCAGGTCATATGACCAATTTAAGAGATTGAGGCCAGATACAGAAGGAAGCGGGATCAAGAATAAACTGGAAGAAGAGGTGGCATTATAGGAATGGAGGTCTCAATGAGGTTAATGATCAGGTGCACTGTGGGTAATATGAATGGAAGCGTAAGGGTATGAAAATCACCAGAACTGCTCCATAACAAAGTGGGTAGTGTGACCAAGGGAATGAGGTTGAACTGGCATTGGAACTGTGATGGTTGGATATTCAACCGACATTCCACATGAATGTTGAAATCTCCTAGGAAATGATTAAATGAATTTGGCGTTTAAAGGAATAACATGATATAGGTATTAGGGACAAAGCAAGGTAAAGGGTGACAAAATTGAATGGAAGGAACTTCAAAGGAATTAAAGTTTTTATAAGCGCTGAGGGTATAGATGGATTTATTTATAGTGGAATAGGTTGCCAAAGCCCATACTTGAAAGGTTGGAGGGAGGGCATTCTGTGTTGGCAGGATGCTATCCAGTCCACAGTTTGGAGACAAGAAATGAGAAGAAGCTGATGGATGAGAGGGAGCTGCCTTCTGAGCAGTGACCAAGCATAATTGGAATGAAAAGTTTAGATGGTACTAAAGTTTCTCAGCTTTTGGCCAAGTTATTTTGAGCAAAACTGACAAGGTGAAGGTCGCAGGCAGTGTTTGGTCTGTCTTTGTGAGGGTGTCTTAGATCCATGGTGTAGTGGTAATTGCTGGATCCTCGCAAGAGCTGCTGTGCAAAATGGTAACTAGTTGCATTTTGCTTAGTCTGTATGAACTTCCTTATGGTTTAGGACATGCAGCCATTTACTTGCTATACTTTCTGGCATACATGGCATGTAACCCCAGGAGACAGAACCCAGGGATTTTCTCTACCGGACTTCACTGTGTTTAGCATAAGAATCAGTATCTGTGCCTTATATAAGATGCAATCCCTTTTTTCCTCTTTTGTTAAAGATAGATTTCATTCACCAGTCTGTCACAGACAGTATGATATAGTAGAAAAAAAGGCATGGACTCATACAGAGCCAGGTCTGAATCCTAGAAGCTTCTTGGACAAGTCACTTAAATTTTCTGAGTCTTAATATATCCCAAATATAACAGACCTTGTATATAAAGTGCTTAGAACACAGAAAGTACTCAATGATTTTTTTCTATCATTAGTTATTAAGTAAAAGTCTGAAGAAAAACTATCTGCCAAGCACTGTTGTAAGTCCTGGGAATCCAAATATGAATATGACATGATCCTTGCCCTAAGATCCTTATAGTTTAGTAGAAGGAGAAAGAAAGATAAGTATATTCAATGACATAACAGATGCCTTGGTAGATGCACAGATGGAAAACAGTGGGAGCCCAAGGGGGCAACAGTAAGTTCTGCTTGCCGGCCTGAGGTGGAGTGAGAAGGTAGGGAGCCTCCTTAACTATTCCTTCTCAATTTTGTCTACTCTTCTTCCTTCCACTCTATGTGCATATCTATTTTAAGTCTAGGCACATTTCCTGAAATAGACTCAGCGTGCCTTATGTCTACCCCAGTGTGTCAGTGATAATGTATGTGCTGAAGCGTCCAGATCTCTATAGTGAGCATCACACCATATATTCAGTTGTCAAATAGATGTTTGTTTTTAGATACACCATGAGTGCCTCTAGCTCAATAGGAGTAAAAATGAATTTTATTATCTCAAAATCTGCTCCTCCACTTTTTGGACACCACCATGCACTCAGTTGTCAAGTCAGAAACATGGAAGTCATCTTTGGTGTTTCCATCTTCCTAATTCTCCACAGTTGGCTTTTAGCAAGTCATATTTATTATATCTGCAGAATATCTTTCAAACCCTCCAACTTCTCTCCATTTCCATGATTATAAACATGGAAGCTTAGTACCATCATCTCTTGCTTAAATTACTCTAACAACCTCTCTCCCTGCCTCTAATCTTATCTCCTTTTAATCCATTCTCTGTACTAAAACCAGAATATTATTTCTAACATACAAATCTAATTACTTCCTTTCCTTGCTTAAGATCTTTCAAAAAGTTCAAAGCTTTCCATTGCTTCTAGAATAAAATAGCTTACAGGACACTGCAGAATCTCATCTTCTCTTATCCACTGCTTTCATTTTAGATAAACTTCCCACTAATTTTCCCTAAACCTTTAACTCCTGCTGGTGCTTGTTGGAGCTTACATATTTTCTGTACTTCTGCTCTTGTAGCACCCACTGCACTATTCAAATGCTTAGTTGTATGTTTCCCTGACTAGACTAATCTCTATAGGGCAGGGATCAAGCAGATTGTTTTATTGTTGTTTTGCTTTTGAGTGTGAGTGTGTGTGTGTGTGTGTGTGTGTGTAATATAGAAGAGCCTTGAGCATGAGGTAGTCACGGGATACATAATCACCTGCTTGGGTTGAGGCATGTAATTACCAGGGGCAGCCAGGGCTGCACTATGGCAGTCACATTCACACTCCTAGGAAGGAGATGTAATTGGTTAGGGGCTTGTGTGTTCCTTGTAAGTCTACAAAAAAGAGAAATAGAACATTGTCAAGAATGTTTCAACAATATACTCAGTATTCAACAACTAGATGGCAATGTCGTCTCTACAGTTTATATCTAAATGAACAAGTTGATTAGGTTTACTCTCAGTGAGTTGCCTGTTTTTATATTATTGCATGAGGTAGTGTATTAATCCATTCTCACACTGCTATAAAGAAATAGCTGACACTGAGTAATGTATAAGAAAAGAGGTTTAATTGGCTTACGGTTCTGCAGGCTGTACAGAAAGCATGGCAGCATCTGCTTCTGGGGAGGCCTCAGAGAACTCTGAATCATGGCGGAAGGCAAAGGGGGAGCAAGGCATCTCACATGGTAGGAGCAGGAGCAAGAGAGAAGGGGGAGGTGCCACACACTTTTAAAGCAACCAGATCTCATGAGAATTCATCATCACGATGACAGCACCAGGGGGTGATGGCGTTAAACCATGAGAAACCACCCCCATGATCCAATCATCTCCCACCAGGCCCCACCTCCAGCATTGGGGATTACATTTCAACATAAGATTTGGGTAGTGATGGAGATCCAAACCATATCAGGTAACAGGATTGTTTATTCCATTTTTTACTTATAATCTGAATTTAAATGTTCCCTAATTATAAAAATTGAATTATTTATTTTAGAGGTAGGATCTCACTTTGTCACATAGGTTGAAGTGCAGCGTTCTGCAGTTCGAACTCCAGGCCTCAGCTTCCTCAGCAGCTAGTACTACAGGTGAGTGAGTGTCACTTCGCTTGGCTAAACATTTTATTTTAAAATTTTTTGTAGAGATGTGGTCTTGCTATGTTGCCCAAGCTGATCTTCAACTCCTGGCCTCAAAGGATCCTCCCGCTTCAGCCTCCCAAAGCGTTGGGCTTACAGGTGTGAGCCAACATGCCCTCTAATCTATTATTCTCTAATAAAAAGTTGAGCAATTTCAATCTATAGGAATAAAATAATCATTTTACCTTATGCAGGGTATTTAGTCATTTAACTATGATAGTTTATAGGTAATCATATAAGTACTTTTGGCTTAATCACCATGATTACATTATATGTCCTGGAAATTAAGACACATACACACTCCGATTTTATTAAAACTTTACACTGATCTTTTAGATTCAACATAAGATGATTTAAAAGACAAAGGTGATGTCTCTCAAAGAGAAGTTTTTTTTTTTTTTTTTAAAACAGCTTTATAGGGGTAGAATTTACATAAAATAAGCCGTTCATATTTAAAATATACCACTGACACGTACGGAGTTGCGACCTCATCCTCACAAAGTAGTAAACATATCTATCACCCCAAAAAGTTTCCTCATGCCTCTCTGTAACGCCTCCCTCCTACCCTTCCCAGTACCTGCCCTCAGTTTTCTGTATGTGTAGATTACTTTGCGTTTCCTAGAGTCTTATATAAATGAGATCATATAGAATTTACCTTTTTCTGGGTCTGGTTTCTTTCAGCACAATTACTTTGAGATTCATCTGTGTTGTTGCATGTATCAATGGTTAATTCCTTTTTATTTTTGAGTAGTATTCCTCTAGTGTTGTAGAAAAACTAATTCTGAGCTTCCTCCTGCTAGTTGAAGAAATTACTACAATTTGGGACTTCTGTCTCTTAAACATTTAAATGAGCCTTTCTGACCAAAATAGGCTGATATTAATCTATATTCATATTGTGACTGTGTGTGCTTTCATTGTTGCTAATGAAAATTTCAGCGTTAACTCTACAAATTGTGTGGTCAAAAGGATCACACAGAGGCTGTTTGTTAAAAATACATTCTTTGAAAGACAAAAGAAAGGGCTACTTTCATTGTCGTATACTATCTTTCCCAAGTGGAACATCGGCGTTATCATAAAGACTGGAAATCGGCTTTCCATCCACCTGTAAACAAACAAGAACTGGGTTATTCCTAATCCTTTCCCATGCAAAGCCTTTTCTTGTACCTCTCACTCTGGCTGAAATATTATTTCCTCTCATCAACTGAACAAACTCGGCCCACTCTTTAAGGATTTTCTCAGCTGGATATAAGTTCTTTCTTCTCTGATCTTTCATAACACATTCCATCTTTCTTTTAGTCATATGTAGTACTATCTTAAACTTTTTTGAGTATTTGTCTTATTTTTATATTGTTACAAGCTCTATAGGGGCAAAGTGTATGCCAAATACATAGTAGGTACTCAAATATTTGCTGCATGAGTAAATAAACCTACCAGTAAGAAGCAAGAAAGTTATAGATAGTTCCATCTTTAGCCTACATGAGAACAGTGATAAAATTTCAAAAGGAGCATATCCATTGAGTACTTCAATACATTTGGAGCCACAGGAGCTTTACATAAAGCCCCTAACCAACATTAAAAATAAGAGGATGAGAGAATTTTTACCTATACAAGGCTAGGTACAGGGATAGGAAGTAAATGATTATATTGTTATATTATATACTGGCTGGATTCATTTTATATTGGATGATTTTTTTCATCTTATATGCCCCTGCCATACCAAAAGTACCTATTCTAGTACTTAGGCCACAAACTTGGAATGTAGTGGAGCACAGTATCATGGTAAAACCCAGGCCGAATTTGGGCCAGGTGAACAAGAGCACAAAGGATTGAGGGTGTTTATGAAAAGTTGGATCATGAAACCTAGATCATGCATCTAGGCTGATTTAAGGAAGGAAGTAGCAGAGGAGGGCTTTTAGTAAGAAAATGGATGAGCTAAAGGAATGGACAAGATTGAAATTTAGGATAAGGAAGTGGCAGAGGAGGGCTTTTAACAAGAAAATGGATGAGCTAAAGGAATGGACAAGATTGAAATTTAGGATTTAAGAGGTGATAAACCACCTGGTTTGTAACAAACTGAGATTTAGCTATAGAATAGACTAAAGAACAGAATAAAGTTGTGACAAACCACCTAATGGTGGCAAACTTAGGTACAGCCATAGAATAGACCAAGTGGAATGTGTTAAAGGGTATCAAATTGAGAGGATTCAAGGAATTGGAGACTAGGAGACTAGGGCTGTTCACATGGACAGTGAGGTCATCTCAGATGATGATGGGACCATAAACCAGAGAGAAGAATAACTAGTAGCTTAGTAGATGACAGTAAGAAGCAGTAGAGAGATGGATGGTTGAAAATGAAAGCTTGAGGCTGGGTGTGGTGGCTCACGCCTGTAATCCCAGCACTCTGGGAGGCCGAGGTGGGCAGATCATCTGAGGTCAGGAGTTTGAGAGCAGCCTGGCCAACACAGCGAAACCCCATCTCTACTAAAAATACAAAAATTAGCTGGGCGTGGTGGCAGGTGTCTGTAATCCCAGCTATTCGGGAGGCTGAGGCTGGAGAATAGCTTGAACCTAGGAGGTGGAGGTTGCAGTGAGCCAAGATCACGCCATTGCACTCCAGCCTGGGCGACAAGAGTGAAACTCCATCTCAAATAAATAAATAAATAATTAAAAAAATAAAAGCTCGAAAGGAGAGGGTTTTCTACAAGGGTGAGACAAATTAACAACTTCCACCCAAGATAGCAGTAAGAAGATAGTTTTTCTAATGGAAAACAGGTTTCTATTTCAGGCCAGAGATGGAAAGAATATTCTGTTAAAAGGGTGAAAATATGGCTAGGCACAGTGGCTCATGCCTATAATCCCAGCACTTTGGGAGGCTGAGGCAGGTGGATTGCTTGAGTTCGAGACCAGCCTGGCTAACATGGCAAAACCCTGTCTCTACTGAAAATACAAAAATTAGCCAGGTGTGGTGGTGCACACCTGTCGTCCCAGCTACTTGGGAAGCTGAGAATCGCTTGAACCTGGGAGGCAGAAGTTGCAGTGAGCCGAGATGGTGCCACTGCACTCCAGTTTGGGCAACAGAGTGGGACTCTGTCTCCAAAAAAAAAAAAAAGGATGAAAACACAGGTGAGTTTGTTTTGAATAGGCTGGAGTTCCAGAAAGCTCAGGAAAAAGGAGAGCAGTAAGCAGAAGGGTTTGGGAGAGCTTGCAAAGCTCTCTGGGAAAGGAGAGCCACCTGGAGAGGCTTGTATTTGGAGTGCTGAATATGATAGGGAACTGAAGATTAACTGGCCTTAGAGATCTCATGGAATTCCTATGAAAAGATGTTTCAGGACTGGTCCAGGCAGAGGCATCAGAATTGTGAGGAAGAGGACAGTTGGCAAGTAGGTCTGGGATGCATTTCTTTCTGCCCTAGCTGGTATTAGAGACATAATACTATTAGCAACCTTTATTTAAGGTTTTTTCATTTACTCAACGTATAGTGATTGAGCATCTCTTCTATGCCAGGCATTGTGCTCGATTCTGGGAATGGAGTTACAATGGTAATAGAGATAAAGCCCTTCCCCAAGGGAAACATAAAATACAGTGTGAGGTATAGACCAGTAAACAGTATTCTGATGGGGGAATTCAGGGTGTAATGGGAATATGGGCAGTGAGGGTGGCACATATACCCAGATTTAGGAAGAGTGAGGAATGCTTCTTGGAGGAAGTGTTGAATAAACTGGGGCCTAAAGTGTTAGTATGAATTTGCCAGTTGAGAGAGGGTCAAAGAGCAAGGGAAAAGAAAGTAGAGTGTTTCAGGCAGAGAGCAGTGTGAACAGCGTGCACAAAATCCTGGAAGCGAGAGTAAGAAAGGCTGAGACATTGAAAGAAACCTGTTTTCTATCTTACAGGGTTGTTGTGCAATTTAGCCCCTAGAATAGTGGCTGGCACAGAATAAATGCTGAGAAATATCAGAAATTATTACTATGCCTGGAGCATAGAATTGAGGGTAAGTGGGGGCCGGGCACGGTGGCTAACACCTGTAATCCCAACACTTTGGGAGGCTGAGGTGGGCGGATCACCTGAGGTCAGGAGTTTGAGACCAGCCTGACCAACATGGAGAAGCCCTGTCTCTACTAAAAATACAAAATTAGCTGGGTGTGGTGGTGTGCGCCTGTAATCCCAGCTATTTGGGAGGCTGAGGCAGGAGAAGCGCTTGAACCTCGATCTGGTGAGCCGAGATCGCACCATTGCACTCCAGCCTGGGCAACAAAAGCGAAACTCTGTCTCAAAAACAAACAAACAAAACAAAACAAAACAAAACAAAAAACAGAATTGAGGGTGAGTGGGAAAAGAAGGCTACACAAGTAGGCAGAAGTCAAATTATAAAGTCCCATAAACCATGATACTAGGCATTTAGACTTAATCCAAGTCACTGGCAAACTACTCAACAGATTTTAAATAGTGGAATTAATTTCATGCATTTTAGAAAGATGGGCTGAGACTAGTAGCAGGGAGATGAGGCAGATTACTGTAATCATGATCTGAACTAGTTAAAGGCAGTAATGGTAGAGAAACATAGATGGATTTCAGAGATATTTAGAAGGTAGAAAATTAGTTTCCTGGGACTACCATAACAGATTACTACAAACTTCAGGACTTAAAAAAGCAGAATTTATTCTCTTACAGTTTTGGAGGCCAGAAGTCTGAAATCAGGGTGTCAGTGGGGTTGGCAATTCTTGGTGTTCTTTGGCCTGTAGCAGTGTCACTCCAGTCTCTCCAGCCTTATAGGGATCTTCACATGACATTCTCCCCTGTGTCTGCGTCTCACATCTCCCTCTCCTTTCATGTTTAAGGACACCAGTCACTGGATTTAGGGCCCTCCCTCTCAAGATCCTGAATTACATCTACAAAAACCCTAAGTAAGATCACATTCATAAGCAGTGGGGGCTGGGACTTTGACATATCT
This sequence comes from Pongo abelii, assembly GCF_028885655.2. Taxonomy (NCBI): domain Eukaryota; kingdom Metazoa; phylum Chordata; class Mammalia; order Primates; family Hominidae; genus Pongo; species Pongo abelii. The sequence continues at coordinate 161,338,309 of NC_071988.2, forward strand.
TTCTGGGGGGATGCAATTTCTCTCATTGTAATAGAATTAATGGAAGCCAATGGTTAGCTAGATGGGGGAAGGGGGCTGAAGGCGAAGGATAAATCAAGGACAATATCCATGTTTTCTGCTTGAGCAACTGGATGATGCTACCACTCACATAAAATAAGTAACACTGGAGGAGAATCAAGTTTGGAGATGGAAGAGGGCATCTTTATTTTGAGGTGCTTGTGGAAATCAAGGTGGATATCAAGTAGACACTAGGTCAAATAAGTCATGAGCTTAGTACAGAGAAATGTGAGCTGGGCTTCCAGGTTTAGGTGGTAACTAAAGCAATGGATGTGGTAAGATTGCCAAGGAAGAATCTGGAGAACATGAAGAACTTGTATCAGAATGCTGTGATACACAAAATTTGAGGGAGGGACAGGAAAAGTAGCAAGCAGGGAAGTAAGATTAAAAAAACAATAAGAGAGTAATATCTTGGAAGAGCTCAGGAAAGAAAGTTTAAAGCAGGAGTGAACAGTTTCTATGGGTTTGGAGAAACTTGAATGAAAGCGAATTGAGGCAATGCAAAGAGTATAAATAAATATTTCAAAAGTTTGTTAAGAGCAGGAGAGACAGAGACTGGCAGCTGACAGGGGATGCCCAGAGAGAATTTTCTTTCTCTTTTTTTGTTTTAATTTAAGATGGGAGAGATGTGTGCTTGCCAGAAAACAAAAAATGTAGCCGGGGAGAATTGAATGTGGAAGATAGGCAATATTAAGGAATGCTGAGGAGGCAGGACACAGTGGAGACATTATAATCTCAGATAGGGAGAAAAACATCTCTAGGGAGAGGGGGAAAGGATGGGTGTGGAAGCAGGTAAGTTTGCTCACTTACTTATTCAACGAATATTTTTGAATGCCTGGCAGATGTAAATGCTGATGATACAAAGTGAACAAAACAAAGTATTGAACCTGTATTTCAGTGGGAAACTTACATTTCAGGTGGGATTACATATAGAGTCAGGTGTGGTGGTGTGTGCCTATAATCCCAGCTACTTGGGAAGCTAAGGTGGGAGGATCACTTGAGTCCAGGAGCCTGGGCAACATTGTGAGACCCCTATATGAGGGGAGGGGAGGGGAGGGAAGGGAGAAGGAAGGAAGGAGAGAGAAAAGAATGGAAGGAAGGGAGGAAAAAGAAAAGAATGAAAGGAAGGAAGGAAGGAAAGAGAAAGAAAAAGAAAGAAGGAAAGAAAGAAAAGAAAGGGAGAAAGAGAGAAAGAAAGAAAAGAAAAAATGAAAAGAAAGAAAGAAAATCTCAATATCAATGTGGGGTAAGTGCTATGAGGAAAATAAGCATAAGGAGAGGAAGAAAGCCTTGCAGGGGTATCTGTTTAAAATGAGGTACCTAGGTTCAGCCTCTCTGAGTTAGAAAATGAGAAAGCAAGGCATTAAAAATCTAGAAAGAGCATTCCAGGCAGAGGGAACAACAGATGTAAAGGCCCTGAGGCAGGAGTACGCTTGGCACCATCAAAGAGCAGGAAGGAGGGCTGGGAGCGGTGGCTCACACCTGTAATCCCAACACTTTGGGAGGCCAAGGCAGGAGGATCACCTGAGGTCAAGAGTTCGAGACCAGCCTGACCAACATGGTGAAACCTCATCTCTGCTAAAAATACAAAAAATTAGCCGGGTGTGGTGGCAGGCGCCTGTAATCCCAGTTACTTGAGTGGCTGAGGCAGGAGAATTGCTTGAACCCGGAAGGCGGAGGTTGCAGTGAGCCAAGATCACACCATTGCACCCCAGCCTGGGCAACAAAAGCAAAACTCCATCTCAAAAAAAAAAAAAAAAAAAAGAAAGAAAGAAAACAACAGCAAGGAGGCCAGTGCTGCTGGAGCACAGTAAGTTAGCAGGAGAGAGGTCTGAAGTCCGAATGATAGGCTGGGGTCAAATCACATAGATCTAGTAGGATTTGGTAAGGACTTCAGATATTTAGTCTAAAAGTGGTGGAGAGCTCTTGGAAGGTTTTGAGCAGAAAAGTGACATGATCTAATTTATGAAAGAATAACTTTGGCTGCTATGTGAACAATAAATGGCAAGCAGCAAGAGTGGAAGTTGGGAGTCCAGTTAGGAAGTGACTACAGTAGTCCAGATGGAAAATGATGATGGCCTGGGCCAGGGTGGTGGTTGTGGAGGAGTGGGAAATCACTGAGTTACGAATCTAGTCTGAAAGCAGAGCTCACAGTACATGTTGAGAGATTGAAAGTGGGGTGTGAAAGAAAAAAGCAGAGAGCCTCAAATACCTCAGATAGAACACTGGCTAAGATAAAAATGGTTCCTTCAAAGAAATCCTAGCCCATGTGGATAAGTATATAACAAGGGAGAAGGGAAGGAAGTGTGTATTTGCTAGATGTCTCTATGTCCTAGTTTCATGTGTCATCCCGTTAAATACTCTCCACGACCTTTGGTGATATTATTATCCTTAATTGTAGATAATAAAATTAAGTAATTAAAATTTAATGTAAGTTTACTCATCGCAGCTAACATGTGAATTTTAACTCAAGACTAACAGTCAAGCTCTTTTCACTAACACTGTTCTCCAAAAAATATAGCTGAAGAATAGGAAATAACACTCTTATAATAATAGTACAAATAAAAAGATTAATTTTGAAGCAAACCAATACTTGAAAAAAGCAGCTTTAATTAGACAATGTTACAAAAGTATGTATTCATTTTGGGACCAGTTCTGAATGAGAATTTTGGGGACTTCAAGGGTTTCAGAGACTAACTGCACTCGTTATTTCAGATTTCTAATTTCCCTTTTAAATGGCGGATTTATCCCTAGTACAACTTTTACACTTGCTAACATTGATGCCATTTGTTTTTTCTTTTGTAAACTGAGGTAATATATAACATATCATCTTTACCATTTTAAGTGTACAGTTCAGTGGTAATAAATATACTTATATCCTTTTTCCCCCTTCATCCCCTACTCCATCCCCTCCTTTCTGGCTTCTGGTAACCACCAATGTACTCTGTGTCATCATGAAATCCACATTTTTAGCTCCCATGTATGACTGACAACATGCAATATTTGTCTTTAAGTATTTGGCTTATTTAACATAGTGATCTCCAGTATCATCCATGTTGCTGCAAATGAGAGGGTTTCATTATTTTTTATGGCCGATTAATATTTCATTGTGCATATATACCACACTTTATCCATTCATCCATTGATGGGCACTTAGGTTAATTCCATATCTTGGCTATTGTGAACAATGCTGCAATAAACATGGGAGTGCAGATATCTTTTTGATATACGGATTTCCTTTCTTTTGGATACATATTCAGTAGTGGAACTTCTGGATCATATGGTAATTCTATTTTTAGTTTTTTGAAGAACCTCCATACTGTTCTTCATAGTGGTTGTACTAGTTTACATTTCTACCAACAGTGTACAAGGGTTCTCTTTTCTCCACATCCTCACTAGCATCTGTTATTATCTGTTCTTTTAATACAAGCCATTTTAACTGGGGTGAAATAACATGTTGTTTTAATTTGCATTTCTCTAATGATTAGTAATGTTGAGCATTTTTTCATATACCTGTTGGCCATTTTTATGTCTTCCTTTGAGAAATGTCTGTTTGGATCTTTTGCCCACTTTTTTTTTTTTTTTTTTTTTTAAGATGGAGTCTCACTCTGTCACCAGGCCGGAGTGCAGTGGCGCAATCTCGGTTCACTGCAAGCTCTTCCTCCCAGGTTCAAGCGATTCTCCTGCCTCAGCTTCCCAAGTAGCTGGGACTACAGGCGCATGCCACCACACCCGGCTAATTTTTTTTTATTTTTAGTAGAGATGGGGTTTCACCATGTTGGCCAGGATGGTGTCGATCTCTTGACCTGCCTGCCTTGGCCTCCCAAAGTGCTGGGATTATAGGTGTTAGCCACCCCACCCAGCCTGCCCACTTTTTAGATTATTTGACTTTTTTTGTGTGTGTGTTTCTTTGTTTTGTTTTTGGCTTAAATTGTTTAGTCTCTTTATTCTGGTCATTAATCCCTTGTCGGATGGATAGTTTGAAAATGTTTTCTCTCATTCTGTGGGTTGTCTCCCCCACTCTGTTAAGTGTTTCCTTCGCTGTGCAGAAACTTTTTAGCTTAATGTAATCTCATTTGTCTGTTTTTGCTTTGTTGTCTGTGCTTTTGAGGTCTTAAACAAAAAAATCTTTTCCCAGACCAAGGTCCTGGAGCACTTCCCCAGTGTGTTCTTCTAGTTTTGTAGTTTCAGATCTTAGATTTAAGCCTTTAATCCATTTTGATTTGATTTTTGTGTATAGTAAGAGAGAGGAATCTTGTTTCATTCTTCCGCATATAGTTATCTAGCTTTCCCTCACACCATTTATTGAAAAGACCATCCTTTCCTCATTGTACGTTCTTGGCACCTTTGTTAAAGATGAGTTGGTATATCCGGATTCTTTATACTGTTTCATTGGTCTATGTGCCTATTTTTTTTTTTTATGCCAGTACCATGTTGTTTTAGGTATTAGAGCTTTGCAGTAAATTTTGAAGTCTGGTAGTGTGATGCTTCCAGCCTTGTTCTTTTTGCTCAGGGTTGCTTTGGCTATTTGGGGCTTTTATGGTTCCGTATATATTTTAGAATGATGCCCTTTGTGTTTGATCCACAAAAAGGGAGACATCCAGAGCTGAAGAGTTTTCTCTGAGAATTTTTGTCAAGAGCTAGAAGAGAAAGGGGAAGAAGTACATGAACAACTGCATATGGTGATATTCACTCTTAACTCTGCTATACAGAAACTTAATGGGCGGGGGTTATAGTGTGGAGCTGGGAACCCAAGGAAGCCTATCCATAGTTCCACATCGCTGATGTAAGATTCTTAGTATATGGACACTTGAACAATTCAATATATTAATAAGTCTAAGTTTCTATCTGGACAAGGGTCTTGGGGTAAGGAGCTGGGGGTATTTTGCTTCCTTATATGTTGTGGGAAGTCAGGGACCCCAAATGGAGGGACCGGCTGGAGCTGCGGCAGAGGAACATAAATTGTGAAGATTTCATGGACATTTATCAGTTCCCAAATAATACTTTTATAATTTCTTATGCCTGTCTTACTTTAATCTCTTAATTCTGTTATCTTCGTAAGCTGAGGATGTACGTCACCTCAGGACCACTGTGATAACTGTGTTAACTGTACAAATTGATTGTAAAACATGTGTGTTTGAACAATATGAAATCAGTGCACCTTGAAAAAGAATAGAATAACAGCGATTTTTAGGGAAGAAGGGAAGATAACCATAAGGTCTGACTGCCTGCAGGGTCAGGCAAAAAGAGCCATATTTTTCTTCTTGCAGAGAGCCTATAAACAGACATGTAAGTAGGAGAGATATCACTAAATTCTTTTCCTAGGAAGGAATATTAATATTAAGACCCTGGGAAAAGAATGCATTCCTGGGGGGAGGTCTATAAATGGCTGCTCTGGGAGTGTCTGTCTTATGCGGTTGAGATAATGACTGAAATACGCCCTGGTCTCCTGCAGTACCCTCAGGCTTATTAGGATTGGGAAACTCCATCCTGGTAAATTTTTGGTCAGACCGGTTCTCTGCTCTCGAACCTGTTTTTTGCTGTTTAAGATGTTTATCAAGACAATACGTGCACTGCTAAACACAGACCCTTATCAGGAGTTCTGCTTTGCCCTTGTCCTATTTCCTCAGAAGCATGTGATCTTTGTTCTGCTTTTTGCCCTTTGAAGCATGTGATCTTTGTACCTACTCCCTGTTCACACACCCCCTCCCCTTTTGAAATCCTTAATAAAAACTTGCTGGTTTTGAGGTCTGGGTGGGCATCATGGTCCTACCGATATGTGATGTCACCCCTGGTGGTCTAGCTGTAAAATTCCTCTCTTCGTACTCTTTATTTCTCAGCCGGCCAACACTTATGGAAAATAGAACCTACGTTGAAATATTGGGGGCGGGTTCCCCTGATAATTATACTTCTCTCAGTAAATGTTTATACTGTCTTTACTGTCTTTTCTCTCCCTCCCTCCTTTCCTTCCTTTTCCTTTCCTTTCCTTTCCCTCCCTCCCTCCCTTCCTTCCAGACAAGGGTCTTGGGGCATTTTGTTTCTTTATACTTCTCTCAGTAAATCAATCAATCCTTCCCTTTTTTTTTTTTTTTTTTGAGACAGAGTCCGGACAAGGATCTTGGGGCATTTTGTTTCCTTATACTTCTCTCAATAAATCAATCAATCCTTCCTTTTTTTTTTTTTTTTGAGACAGAGTCTCACTCTATCCCCTGGCTGGAGTGCAGTGGCGTGATCTCGGCTCACTGCAACCTCCACCTCCCAGGTTCAAGCGATTCTCATGCCTTAGCCTCCCAAGTAGCTGGGATTACTTTAGTAAAGATGGGGTTTCACCAGGCTGGCCTCGAACTCCTGACCTCAGGTGATCCACCCACCTCAGCCTCCCGAAGTGCTGGGATTACAGGCATAAGCCACCACACCTGGCCTATACTGTCTTTTCATCCATGAGAAACATAACACAAAGACTGGGCATATGCTAAGAGTTGTCACCAAAACACTGAAGGAAGGGACAAGGAAAGGCAAGGGCACTTAGTGGAAGGGGCAGGGGCAATTGATGGGCTAAGAAGGTACAGTACAGAAGGTTCAGGAGAGGGAGGTAAAACTCAGAATCACTGGCTGTATCCCAACTATACAGCCTTGGGTAAGCTGCTTACTTTCTCTGAGCCTCAGGATCCTCATCTGGCAAGTAGGGATAAGTGAGAGTAAAAATAGGACCAACCTCATAGGCTCCTGTGACAATAAAATGATATAATCCATTTGAAGTACTTAGCAAAATGGCTCAACAAAGGTTTGCTACTATTATTAAATTTCACTAACCGTGCAACTTTAGACAAGCGGCTTAAAGTCTTTGCCCTTTATTTCTTCAGCTACAAAATGATGGATAGAACCAGGTGATACTGAAGATTTCTTTATAACTTTATGTAATTATGATGTTACGTGCATTGTACTCAAGGTGCTAGAAAAGAAATTAGAAATCTCCCTTGGTTGCCACCAGGTGGCAGTAGTGAGGAATTTAAGTACCATCCCATTTTGGGGAAAGCTTACCATTTTTCAGTGTACAGATGCAGAACTATTGTTAACATTTTGATATATAATCTTCCATCTAGGTTTTTTTCTTCACAGGTATATGCCAATTTTTATTTTACAAAAACGTGGATAGTATTAGACATCTGTTTTGTAATCAGCTTTTTAAAAAACATAACAATATATGGCGATCACCTTCCATATCAATTAATGTAGTTCTACAACATCACGCTTAAGAGCTCCGTGATATTCCAAAGGAATTTATTTAAACCATACTTTGTTAAAACCATCCTCTACTTGTCAAACAATCAATGTTTTTAATTGGATTGGCATTATAACATTATAGACAATGTTTCAATAAACATCTTTGCCATATACTATCTAGTTATTTCTCAGGGAAATTTTCCAGAAGTGGAATGTCTGGGCAAAGGGTATGTACTTAAGAAAAAACTTTAAATATATACCACCCATTTGTGTTTTCCTATATAGGTTTTTATGTCTAATAGAGCAAGGTCCCTTATCAATGCCTTTCTTCAAAATATGAATTGGCTATTCTGAAGCATTTATTCTTCATGGTGAAATTTACAATCATTTTGTCAAATTTGCCCCTTCCTTTCCTCCAAAAATTCCACTGGAATTTTGACTGATATTGTGTCCATTTTATAGATTAACTTGAAGAGAGTTTGCATTATTACAATATTATGTCTTTCCATCCAGCAGCATGGTACTCTCCTCCATTCATCCATTTCCTCTGTCGGTAAATTTGAGTATTATTTACCATTTAGTTTACTTCTGAATATTTTATATTTTTTATTACCATTACTGGGTTTTTTTTTGTTGTTGTTCTTGTTTTTTTTGTTTCGTTTTGTTTTGTTTTTTGAGACAGGGTCTCACTCTGTCACCCAGGCTGGAGTGCAGTGGTACAATGTCAGCTCCCTGCAACCTTTGCCACCCAAGTTCAAGCGATTCTCCTGCCTCAGCCTCCCAAGTAGCTGGGATTACAGGCACATGCCACCACATCAATTTTTGTATTTTTAGTAGAGACGGGGTTTCACCTTGATTGCCAGGCTGGCCTTGAACTCCCGACCTCAGATGTTCTGCCTGCCTCGGCCTCCCAAAGTGCTGGGATTACAGGCATGAGCCACCACATCCAGCAGAATTACTGATTTTTTAATTGGTCACATTACTAGACTTGCTTAATGGTTCTAATATTCTTCAGTTTATTTATCCACTCTACAAATATTTATTGAGTGTGTACAATGTGCCAAATGCTATTCTGGGTCCTGGAAATAGCAGTAATAAATCTGTTCTCCAGGTCTTTATATCCTACCGAGAGGAAATACTAAACAGAGAAACATAAGACAGGTGGTGATAAGTGCTAAGGAGGTGGTGGTGGGGAAAAGCATAGAAAGGAGGATGTAAAGTGACCAGGAAAGATATTCTTTCAGATAACGTATTAAAATAAGCCCCCTCTGATGAGCTGAAGTTTGAGGAGACACCTAAAGTGATGTTGCTTTTCTTGGGTTTTCCTGGTAGATATTTATTTATATCACTATGCTCTTTCCCAGTCACAGCAGGATTTCCAAGCTCCTGGAGATTGCCTGTCCGGTGGCAGTAACACCAAAGACTTCGACTGTAAAGAAAGCCTCTAAAATTCCCAGTGTTCCTGGATTTAAATAACACATCCAGAGTTCTTCCCAGTCACAAGTCCAGCTGGATTTTAGAGGCACAAAGAGCTGAATGTGATCCTGGTAAATCTACCCCCAACCCATCACAATATCCACCTGCTTTATAAACTGCCTAAGAGAACAATTCCAAGAGATTATAATAACACTACAAACTGCTTAAAAGAACAATCCCAAGAGGCTATAATGAGACCTTTTTTTTAAAAAAAAAAAAAAAAGAAATAACCCCATCATACTTCATTTGCTTATTTGCATCTTTTAAAGTCCATTGTATAGAATTGTAACACCATCATGCTTTGCTCTAACATAGCCTAATTTCCCATTCCTTTTTTTTTTTTTTGAGACGGAGTCTTGCTCTGTCACCCACGCTGGAGTGCAGTGGTGCAATCTTGTCTCACTGCAACCTCTGCCTCCCAAATTCAAGCAATTCTCCTGCCTCAGCCTCCCAAGTAGCTGGGATTACAGGCATGAGCCACCACACCCAGCTAATTTTTGTATTTTAGTAGAGACAGGGTTTCACCATGTTGGCCAGACTGGTCTCGAACTCCTCACCTCAGGTGATCTGCCTGGCTCGACCTCCCAAAGTGCTGGGATTACAAGCATGAGCCCTTGTGCCCAGCCTCCCACTCCTCTTAATCTGTGTTGACCCTTCCACTGTATTGTCATCAGTCAAATCCCCTAATCCTTAACACCTTTTCTAAACATTCCTTTCATTTTCTTACTCTAACCAAAACCTAACCATCTCCTAATAATATTGCTTTCCCTGCAATACTCTCAAATTGTGTCTGCTTTTAAAAATTATTCAACCCACTTACTAAAGGAGCCTAGAGATGAGGTAGGTGTCCTGCTTATTCCCCACTGCCAATTCCAGACCTTTTTTCTCCTTTGAAAATTCTAGTTCCCTTGACCATATCATCCTTTCTCCTTTTTTTTTTTTTTACAGTCATCTACTGTCCTCCTGGTCTCTCACCCTCATCGCAGAAGAGCTTAGCATGCAGTGTCTTGTTTTCCTTTCCACTGCTACTGCTGTCATTATTATTATTATTATTTTTAGACGGAGTCTCGCTCTGTTGGCCAGGCTGGAGTGCAGTGTCGTGATCTTGGCTCACTGCAAGCTCTGCCTCCTGGGTTCAAGCAATTCTCCTGCCTCAGCCTCCCGAGTAGCTAAGACTACAGGCGCCCGCCACGACGCCCGGGTAATTTTTTGTATTTTTAGTGGAGACGGAGTTTCACCATTTTAGCCAAGGTGGTCTAGATCTCCTGACCTCGTGATCCACCCACCTTGGCCTCCTGAAGTGCTGGGATTACAGGCGTGAGCCACCGTGACTGGCCAGCTGTCACTATTTTTAACATTAACAATTCATCTATTACCTTAGCTATGGATGGTGCTACGTAATTTGCCCTGCCTGCTCCTTCACCTTCACATCCTGCCACTCTCCCCCGTTAAGTCAGAAACTGTGAAGTGTCTTAGATTTTGTCCTTCTTGCAAGCTAATAAGTTAGCTTGCCACAGTTTCATATACATATACTGCCAGAAGACACCAGACTGCTGGGCTGGTGCCGTAACAGATTTGCTACTGAAAGCACAAAGCATTTACAACACCTTGTGTCATTTCCCCATGCCCCATTTCCCATAAGGCAACAGATGTTTCCTGTGCAGTGGGTTGCATCACAGGAGAAGAATCTTAAATTCAGAAGACTCCAAGCTTTTATCAAACCTGCTGGTGACCTACCCATTCCTCCCATTCAGGAGAGAAATTATTCATTATCTTGAAATATAAGTGAATTTCCTCTGGGAAGAGGAAGAAGGCCCCTCTAGGTTTATTACCCTGGAATGTAATATACACTGGGGTTTGGGAGGTGGATATTAATATCATTATGCGCTTTTTCACCTACAGAAGACTAGTCTGAACTTGTGGCAGGAACCTAGCCAGCTTGATTGCCTGCTAAAACAAAAATATCAACATTCTTAATAGGATTTAAATAAGATCCGGCATCTCAAAACAGAATATTCAAAATATCCATGATATGGTCCAAAATTACAAAGCAAACAAAAAACAAGAAGAAAATCTCAATTCATATAGGGAAAAAAAGGACAATGCTGAGATAACACAGATGATAAAATTGTCTGATGAAGGCTTTAAAGCAACTACTAATATTTGTTAGGAGACTATTCTTCATTGGTCTCTTGCATTTCTACAGGTGTTCTAGGTAAAGGCATTAACAGCTTTTTCTCTGAACTATCTTTTTTAGCTGTTTGTATAGCAAACATCCTTGGAAGATAGAATGTCTTCCTTTTGGACCAAGGACAGATTTTTTTCCTTCCAGGATTTAAAAAAAAAAAGATAATGTCTCTCTCCAGGGCAAGGCTGGGCAGGTTTTCTGGCCCTTTATTAAAGACTGGTGTTTCCCACAGCATTCATATATCCCACTACATATACAGGTAACACCAGGCCCTCACAGCATCACTGTGTGGGAACTGAGGCTCAGAAAACTGGGTTAAATGTTGATAATCTGCCTCCTGCTATTCGTGTCAGTAATAATCTGTCCTTTGTCTCTGACCCAGGAGTCTTGTGTCTTCTGTCACTATTCATGAAATTGTGGCAGCCTAACTTGTTAACTTGCAATTAAGGTAAAATCTCAGACCCTCCAAAGTTCTTGACTTTGTTATAACAATTCTCCTACAAGCAATCACAAGCACTTTTGAAGCCAATAAAAAAAAAAAATAGAAAGTATCAGCAAAGAAATAGAAGACATAAAGAAGAATCAAACGGATATTTTAGAACTGAAAAATACAATAGCCAACATTTAAAAAAAATTCACTGGATGGTTTCAATAGCAAGGTAAACATAACAGAGTCAATGAACTTGTAAATAGATCAATAAAAATTAACCAATCTGAACAGCAGAGAGGAAAAAGATTTGAAAAAACAATGAGTAGAATCTCAGAGACTTCTCGGATAATGACAAAAGGTGCTGAAAAATTTAGAATAATGGAAGAAAAGGTCTCAAATTTGGCAAAAGACAAATCTACAGATTTAAGAAGTTCAACAAACCCCAAACAGGTTTAACACATAAATTTATACCCAAACACATCACAATCAAAATGCTGAAAAATGAAGACAAAGAAAAAAATCTTGGAAGTAGCTAGAGAAATTCAAAGTACTACCTACACACAAACAATCTGAATCATAGCAAATCTCTCAGCAGGATCCATGCAAACCACAGAAGTGGCACAATAATTTTTTTTTTTTTTTTTTTTTGAGACGGAGTCTTGCTCCGTCGCCCAGACTGGAGTGCAGTGGTGTGATCTCAGCTCACTGCAAGCTGTGCCTCCTGGGTTCACGCCATTCTTCTGCCTCAGCCTCCCAACTAGCTGGAACTACAGGCACCCGCCACCACGCCTGGTTAATTTTTTTGTATTTTTAGTAGAGATGGGGTTTCACCGTGTTAGCCAAGATGGTCTCAATCTCCTGACCTCATGATCCACCCGCCTTGGCCTCCCAAAGTGCTGGGATTACAGGCATGAGCCACTGCGCCCGGCCAGAAGTGGCACAATAATTTTAAAGCACTGAAAGTGTCAACACAGAATACTACATCTAGTGAAAATATCCATCAGGAATTCAGGTGAAATAATGGCATTCTCATATGAAGACAAACTAAAAGAATTCATTTCTAGCAGAGCTGTTCTAAAATAATTGCTAAAGAAAATTCTTCAGACAGAGGGAAATGATACCGGAAGGAAACCTGAAAACATCAGGAATGAAGGAAGAGCACCAGAAATGGTAAATATCTGCGTAAAAATAGTAGTCCATTCTCCTATTCTCCTCTTAAGTTTTGTTTGTTCGTTTTTTTAATTATACTTTAAGCTCTGGGATACACGTGCAGAATGTGGTTACATAGGTGTACATGTGCCATGGTGGCTTGCTGCACCCATCAACCCATCATCTACATTAGGTATCTGTCCTAATGCTATCCCTCCCCTAGTCCCCCATCCCCCAACAGGCCCCGGTGTGTGATGTTCCCCTCCCTGTGTCCATAAGTTTTCATTGTTCAACTCCCACTTATGAGTGAGAACATGCGGTGTTTGATTTTCTGTTCCTGCGTTAGTTTGCTGAGAATGATGGTTTCCAGCTTCATCCATGTCCCTGCAAAGGACATTAACTCGTCCTTTTTTATGGCTGCATAGTGTTCCATGGTGTATATGTGCCACATCCAGTCTATCATTGACAGGCACTAAGTTCTTTAAAAATATATTTGATGGTTGAAAATAAAAACTGTACCATTGTCTGATGGGGTTTTAAACATATGTAGATGTAATTCATGACAACTCTAATGTAAGGGGTACAGGTTAAGTAGACCTATGTGTAAGGTTTCTACATTCTACTTAAAATGGGGGGAAACGACATTCTAAGCAGATTCAAAAAGCTAAATATGTATATTTGCATTATGTGAAACTCATGTTTGCCTCAAGGTCTTTCCAGTTGCTTTTCCTTTTGTCTGAAAAAATATTCCCCTATATATACACATCATTTGCTCCCTCAACTAATTCACGTGTCCGCATAAATGCCACTTCCTCAAGGAGGCCTTCCCTTAACCATCCTCATAAAATAACCACCTCTTCCCATTAGATTCTACCTTTATATTTGATTTTATTTTCTTCATTTATTTATCATTATCCAAAATTTGGTATTTTTGTTAATTTATCTTCCCACTAGCATGCAGGGGATGGTCTGCCTGTTCACTTCTGTATTCCCAGGGCCTAGACCAATGCACTGGTTTTTGTTTGTTTAACCTATCAAGAACTGAGAGAGTTGCATAGAAATTTGCCACCTCCTGTAGTTCTAACATTTTTTGCTGTATATAGCAATAAAAGTCCATTTTATTAGTTACAAACAGGATTAGAATTTTTCTGTTTTTTTCTGGTGAATTCAACCTTTTATCAGTAGGTAATGACCTTTTTATTCTAACAATCTTTTTTGTCTTAAAATCTTTTTTCTGAAATTAATGTATGTGAATTCTTTGTATTAAGATCTGCCTGGCATATGTTTTTCTACCTCTTATCTTCTACTGTTTTGCCTGTATGTTTTCAGATTCTTGTATATGTCATACAGCTAGATTTTTCATTTCAGTCTGACAAACTCTTTTAATTGGTAAATGTCATACATTGATGTTTATTGTGATTCTTGATATAGTTGGATTTGTTTCTATATCTTACTTTTTTGTTTATATTTGCCTTGCTTTTTCTGAGCTACTATTTTTATAGCCCCAATGTTTTTGCATTTTTTTTTTTTTTTGAGACGGAGTCTCGCTCTGTCGCCCAGGCTGGAGTGCAGTGGCATGATCTCAGCTCACTGCAAGCTCTGCCTCCCGGGTTCATGCCATTCTCCTGCCTTAGCCTCTCGAGTAGCTGGGACTACAGGCGCCCGCCACCATGTCCGGCTAATTTTTTGTATTTTTAGTAGAGACAGGGTTTCACCATGTTAGCCAGGATGGTCTCAATCTCCTGACCTCGTGATCTGCCCATCTCGGCCTCCCAAAGTGCTGGGATTACAGGTGTGAGCCATGGCGCTGGCTGTTTCTACATTTTTAAAAAACTGATTTTATGGTTAGATTTTTTAAATTCCATTTTTCCTCCACTGAGTTGGAATTCATAGCTCTGTATTTATTCCTTTTTTTTTTTAACAACTGTCCCTGCACTTTATGTGTCTAACTTAACAAAATGTAAAGGCAAACATATCTTAACCTTCCTTTGAAACAAAGCAATCATCTTAGAATAATTTTAATTACATTGACCCCTCCCCAAATGCCTACTTGCTATTGTTATTGGAGGCATTAGTTTAAAACTTCACAAATCAGACCTTATTTTTCTAGACTGATAATGTTTGTTTGGACTGACAAGCTTGTTCACCATTTTATTCACTCACCATTCTATTTTGTACTTCATTCTTCTATGATAATTTCCTTTTTTTAAGCTCTGACTTAACAAAGCACTTATATTCCAGGTTTGGTTCTAAGTGCTTTATTTTATATTAGTTCATTTAATCCTCATAACAATTCCATGAAGTAAATACAATTATTGTCAAAATTTTACAAGTGAGAAAAAAAACTGAAGCACAGAGGTGTTAACTCACTTGTCCAGTGTTCCACAGCTAGTAAATGGTGGAATAGGGATTCACACCTATGGAGTCTCCAAAGCGCATATTCTTAACTCCTGTGAAATACTATCTCTCAACTACAGTCACACATCACTTAATGATGGGATACATTCTGAGAAAGGTGAAATGTGTCCTTAAGTGATTTCATCATTGTGCAAACCACAGACTGTACTTACACAAACCTAGATGGTATAGCCTACTACATACTTAGACTATATGGCATAGCCTTTTGCTCCTAGGCTAAAAACCTGTATAGCATATTACTGTACTGAATAGGCAACTGTAATACAAGAGTACGTACCTGTACATCTAAACATAGAAAAGCTCCAATAAAAATACAGTGTTACAGGTTGAGTATCCCTAATCCTAAATCCTTAGGACAAGAAAATTTTGGTTTTGAATTTTTTTTTTATTTTGGAATATTTGCATGATACTTAGTGTTGAGCATCCCTAACCTGAAAATCCAAAGAAATGTTCCAAGGAACATTTCCTTTGAGTATCATGTTGGCACTCAAAAAGTTTCGAATTTTGGAGTATTTTGGATTTTGGATTTTTGGATTAGCAATACTCAGCCAATATAATCTTATGGGACCACCATTGTATACGTGGTCTGTTATTGACCAAAACTTTGTCATGTAGTGCATGACTATATGTCATTTAGGAGTTTCGTGTATATCTCTGAGCTAAACTCTCAATTATCACTTATCTTTAAATGTCTCTATTTCACTCTTGTTCTTAAAAGGTAGTCTGGGCAAGTACATAATTTTAGTTGACCATTATCTTTTGGCACTCGAAAGGTATTATTCCATTAACTTCTGGTTTCCATTGATGCTGATAATAAATCCACTGTCATTTTCACTGCTGTTCTTTTGCAAGTGATCTGCCCTTTCTAGCTGCTTGTAAGATCTTACAAATTCTGCAGTTTCTTTATACAATATGTCATTATACATTTCTGTTTATGTATCCTGCTTTCATTATGTTGTGACTCCTAGATCTGTTAATTCATTTTTTCATCATTTCTGCAAAAATCACAGCACTATTTATCTAAATGATACCTCTCATTAGAACACTTCTTACCAGTGGGAGGTAAAGGGCAGGGATTGACTAGCAAGGGGCATAAGGGAACTTTCTGAAGAGCAGTATATGTTTTTTTTTGATAGTTTGTGTTACACAGGTGTATGCACTTGTAAAAATTTACCAAATATTGTACTTAAGATTTGTGCATTGTATTGTATGTACATTTTAAATACAAAAAAACTATAAAACAATACTGAATACTAATGACGAACATACTAAAATGTTTAGTGGTGATGTCTACAACTTACTCTGAAATGCATAAAAAATAGGATTGATGGATGGTTAAGTGGATAGCTATATGATACAGTAAATATAACAAAATGTTCTAGAATTAATTGGTAAATGTAAAAGTTCACTGTATAATAATTCTTTCAACTTTTCTGTATGTTTGACAATTTCACAAAATATTAGGGGGCAGGGAGTACTGCCTCTACTTTTTTCCTTCTTTTCTTTCTGAGATTTCAATTAGCCGTATGTGTGACTTTCTTATCCAAGCTTCCATCTCTTAATATTGTTTTCATATTTTTACTTCCTTGTCTCTCCTTAGTATACTCTGGGTAATTTTTAAAGATATCTTCTATTTTTTAAGAGACAAGGTCTCACTCAGTCGCCCAAGCTGGAGCACAGTGGCATAATCATAGCACTCTGAAGCCTCAAACTCCTGGGCTCAAGTCATGCTCTGCTTTAGCCTTTTGAGTAGCTGGGACTACAGGCATACACTACCATGCCCAGCTAATTTTTAAATTTTGTAGAGACAGGGTCTCACCATGTTGTCCAGGTTGGTCTCGAACTCCTAGCCTCAAGTGATCGTCTCACCTCGGCCTCCCAAAGTGCTGGGATTATAGGCATGAGCCACCTCAGTGGTTTCATTTATTAATTCTCTCTTCATCTGTATCAAATTTGCTCTTTAACCTTTCCATTGAGTTTTGTTATTCTAACAATTATATTTTATATTTCTAGAGCATCTCCCCATCTCCCACCTACCTTCCAACCTGTCTGTCCATTCCTGGTAATCTCTTGCTCATCTTTATAACATCCTTTACCTTTTAAAATATTCAAAACACAGAAATTCTATACTTTTCATATCTGTCAATTCCACTACCTACAGTCCTTGGAGTTACACATCTACTGAAGTTTATTTCTGCAGACCCTCATAGCAGTTTGGCTTTTTGGTGTATTTTTCTCTGTGTGCTACAGCTTGAATAGCTTCTATTGCTATGTCTTCAAGGTCATCAATCTTTTCTTCTACATTAAATTTGCTTTAAACTCCTACAGTGATTTAAATCTTTTTCAGATATTGCATTACATAAGTCTAAAAGCTGCATTTCATTGTTTTTCATATCTTCAATTTTTCTTATGTTCATATTTTCTTGTAAATTCTTAATTATATTAGTAATAGCTGTTTTAATGGTTTTTTTTTTTCCGCTAATTCCATGATCTCTGTCATTTCTGATTCTATTGACTGATTTTTCTTCTGGTATGGATCATATTTTGTTGAATCTTCATGTGTCTAGTAATTTTTTATTGTATAGCGGTAACTGTTACATTGCTTAGTATCTTGATGTTGTGAAGTTGTTTCCTTCTTTTACACAGTGTTGAATCCTGTTTCGGCAGGTAGTTCTTTTTTTTTTGAAACAGAAGTCATCAATGGTGACATGCCGGATGCCACAGATGGTGGCACTCTGCCTCATGTATGTCTTGACAGTGTGTGTACCTTCTCATCTCTCCAGAAGGTCGGGTGGGTCAGCAGGTCCATGATGTAGGTCCCCATTGTGTCAGACCCCTGCTGCCCGTGAGCTAGTCACAGATCCAGCTATGGCTGGCCCTCAGCAGGCTGCCTGAGTAGATGCAGGTGTCGCAGATCATCATCACTCCTGCGTAGTGCTTCCAGATTGGTTGCTTCACATGCACACAAAGGCAGGTAGGAAACGCAGCACATTCCCCACCAGGCTTATCAGCTGCAGGCAGTAGCACAAGGCCATCACTATCCAAAAGGCATCCACTGATGTTGCTGTGTTCTTGCAAACCACATTCTTCCCAATACCCTGATGGACTGTGTATTAGTCTATTCTCACACTGCTATAAAGAAATACCCGAGACTGGGTAATTTATTTATTTTTTCAAGATGGAGTCTCTCTCTGTCACCCAGGCTGGTGCAGTGGTGCGATCTTGGCTCACTGCAACCTCTGCCTTCCGAGTTCAAGCAATTCACCTGCCTTAGCCTCCCAAGTAGCTGGGACTACAGGCGTGTACCACCATACCTGGCTAATTTTTGTATTTTTAGTAGAGATGGGGTTTCACCATATTGGTCAGGCTGGTCTTGAACACCTGACCTCGTGATCCACCCGCCTCAGCCTCCCAAAGTGCTGGTTACAGGTGTGAGCCACCACACCTGGCCGAGACTGGGTAATTTATAAAGGAAAGAGTTTAATTGATTCACAGTTCCACGTGGCTGAAGAGGGCTCAGGAAATTTACAATCATGGCCAGAAGGTGAAGGGGAAGCAAGGACCTTCTTTACATGGTGGCAGGAGAGAGAAGTGCAAGCAGAGGAAATGCCAGACGCTTATAAAACCATCGGATCTCATGAGAATTCACTCACTATCATGAGAGCAGCATGGGAGAAACAGCCCCCATGATCCAATCACCTCCTATTGGGTCTCTCCTTCAACACGTGTGGATTATGGGAATTACCATTCAAGGTGAGATGTGGGTGGGGACAGAGACCCAAACCATATCAGACCAAGATGGATTCTGTTCACACAGGCGCAGGAGGGGAACTCATCTGGCCAGCTTGCAGCAGAAACAATCATAGACACAGACAACAAATCTAGAGCCTTGACATGTATCTGCTGGGTGAGTGGAGGGGAGATGGTGATGTCCACCAGATCCACATCCTGATGCAGCAAGATATCATCAGTCTAGCTGACATAGAAGCAGCAAGCTGCTTTGCCTCCTCCTCAGTCTTCCCCCAAAGGGTCTCACCAGTGAACCCTTCTGCCCTCAGCAGCGAGAGCAGAACCCAGGTGGAGCTGCCAGTCCCAAACCAGCCCACTCCTGGAGGCATCTTCATCCTGGCCTCTCTCTTCACCAATTCATCTCCTCACAAGAACCTCCAGCATGGCTATGACCTTCCCAATGTTCTGGTCAAACATGGCGTCTGGCACCCTGGCATCACCCACCCTATATTGCACTGAAGACCATGAGTCTGGATGGGTCTCCATGGCCACCCCTCTGCCTTCAGGGAGGCTGGTGGGGATGCGAGAGCCCGGAATCCAGTGTGCCACCTTCGGGAATATGCAGCCTGGTTTCTAAAGAATGGGAAGCTGTGGAAAGGGTGCTACTTATTTTTGTAGGTTTATTTGTATCCTGCAACTTTACGGAATTTGTTTATCAGTTCTAATACTTTTCTTGTGGAGTCTTTAGGTTTTTCCAAAATCATCAGCAAACAACAATAATTTGACTTCTTCTTTTCCAATTTGGATGCCTTTTCTTTCTCTTGTGTGATTGCTCTATCTAAGATATACAGTACTGTGTTGAATAACGGTGGTCACAGTGGGCATCCATGTTGTGTTCGAGATCTTAGAAGGCTTTCAGTTTTTCCCCATTCGACACTAGCTATGGGTCTGTCATATATGGCATTTATTATGTTATGTTCTATCTATACCCAGTTATTTGAGGGTTTTTATCATGAAGGGATGTTGAATTTTATAAAAAGATTTTTCAGCATCAATTGAAATGACCATATGGTTTTTGTCCTTCATTCTGTTGATATGATGTTATCACATTATCACACTGACTGATTTGCATTTGTTGAAACACCCTTGCATCCCAGGGATAAATCCCACTTGTTCATGATGAATGATTTTTTTAATGCATTCCTGAATATGGTTTGCTAGTATTTTATTGAGGACTTTTCCATCAGTGTTCATCAGGGATCTTGGCCTGTTGTTTTCTTCTTTTGATTCATCTTCGTCTGATTTTGCCTCATAGAATGAGTTTGGAAGTATTCTCTCCTCCTCTATTTTTTGGAATAGTTTGAGCAGGATTGGTAATAGCTCTTCTTTAAATGTTTGGTAAAATTCGGCAGTGAAGCCATCAGGTCCCAGGCTTATTTTATTTTTTATTTTTTTCTGAGGCAAAGTCTCACTCTGTCGCCCAGGCTGGAGTTCAGGGCATGATGTCAGCTCACTGCAACCTCTGCCTCCTGGGTTCAAGCAGTTCTCCTGCCTCAGCCTCCCAAGTAGCTGGGATTACAGGTGCCTGCCACCACATCTGGCTAATTTTTTGTATTTTTAGTAGAGACGGGTTTCACCATGTTGGCCAGGCTGGTCTGGAACTCCTGACCTCAGGTGATCCACCCACCTCCACCTCCTAAAGTGTTGGGATTACAGGCATGAGCCACTGCACGCAGCCTGATCGATTCATTTTTATTGTTCTACTTAAGATATGAGTCATTTACACACCACAATTACAGTTACAATATTCTGTATTTTTCTATTTACTGTTACTAGTGGGTTTTGTACCTTCAGATGATTTCTTACTGCTCATTAACATCGTTTTCTTTCAGATTGAACTCCTTTTGGCATTTCTTGTAAGACAGGTCTGGTGTTGATGAAATCCCTCAGCTTTTGTCTGTCTGGGAAAGTATTTCTCCTTCATGTTTGAAGGACATTTTTGCTGGATATACTATTTGAAGGTAAAAGTTTTTTTCCTTCAGCACTTAAAATATGTCATGCCATTCTCTCCTGGCCTATAAGGTTTCCACTGAAAAGTCTGTTGCCAGACCTATTGGAGTTCCATTGTATGTGGTTTTTTTGTTTGTTTGTTTTTCTTTGAGACAGAGTCTCACTCTGTCACCCAGACTGTGGTGGAGTGGCACGATCTTGGCTCACGGCAACCTTTGTCTCCCATGTTCAAATGATTCTCATGCCTCAGCCTCCTGAGTAGCTGGAATTACAGGCATACACCACCATGCCCGGCTAATTTTTGTATTTTTAGTAGAGACAGGGTTTTGCCATGTTGGCCAGGCTGGTCTTGAACTCCTGACCTCAAGAGATCCACTTGGTCTCAGCCTCCCAAAGTGCTCAATTACAGGGGTGAGCCACCATGCCTGGCCTCCATTGTATGTTGTTTCTTTTCTCTTGCTGCTTTTAGGATCCCTTTTTTATTCTTGACCTTTGGGAGTTTGATTATTAAATGTCTTGAGGTAGTCTTCTTTGGGTTAAATGGGCTTAGTGTTCTATAACCATCTTGTACTTGAATATTGATTTTTTTTTTTTTTTGAGACAGAGTCTCACTCTGTCACCCAGGCTGGAGTGCAGTGGCGCAGTCTCGG
This sequence comes from Pongo abelii, assembly GCF_028885655.2. Lineage (NCBI taxonomy): Eukaryota > Metazoa > Chordata > Mammalia > Primates > Hominidae > Pongo > Pongo abelii. The sequence goes on from NC_071988.2 coordinate 161,359,640, forward strand.
CTCACTGCAACCTCTGCCTCCCGGGTTTAAGCGATTCTCCTGCCTCAGCCTCCCGAATAGCTGGGATTACAGGTGCGCACCACCACACCTGGCTAATTTTTGTATTTTTAGTAGAGACGAGGTTTCACCATGTTGGCCAGGTTGGTCTTGAACTCCTGAGCTCAGGCAATCTGCCCGCCTTGGCCTCCCAAAGTGCTGGGATTACACGCATGAGCCACCGTGCCTGGCCTGAATATTGATATGTTTTTTAAGTTTGGGCTGATGTCTCACTAGCTCACGTGTCCCCCAAGTCCACTGGTTCCAAGCCCAGCACAGCATTAGAACTTTCTAGGCCAGGTGCGGTGGCTCAGCTCATGCCTGTAATCCCAGAACTTTGGGAGGCCAAGGCAGGTGGATCATGAGGTCAGGAGTTCAAGACCAGTCTGGCCAAGATGGTGAAACCCCATCTCTACTAAAAATACAAAAATTAGCTGGGCGTGGTGGTGGGCACTTGTAATTCCAGCTACTCGGGAGGCTGAGGCAGAGAACTGCTTGAACCTGGGAAGCGGAGGCTGCAGTGAGCCAAGATTGTGCCACTGCACTCCAGCCTGGGTGACAAAGCCAGACTCTGTCTCCAAAAAAAAAAAAAAAAAAAAAAAAAGAACTTTCTAGGAGGTGCAGTCCTTGTGGCCTAGACCGTCTTTCAGGTTTATTTAGGACTGTAGGGCATGTTAGCCCATGGTGGCAAAGCTTGCTGAAACTCATGTTCTGACCTCTGGGATGGGCAAATTCCCTCTGGCTAGGGCTGGTCTAAATGCTACCTCTGAGGGTGCTGGCTGAGTTCTGCCCAGTGTTGCTCTCAACTGCAACAGGGGAGCACTAAATTCCAACACAGTCCCACAATCACTGTGCTCTCCCTCCTTCAAGTGTAGAGTCTCTCTGTGTGCCACGTGGCCACTGCTAGGAGCTGGGGAAGGGGAGGTGTTAGCAATTCAAGACTGTCTTTCCTACCCTCCTCAGTGTCTCTTTCAGTCATATGAAGTTAAAACCAGGTACTATGAGTGTTCACCTGATTTTTGGTTCTTATGAAGGTGGTTTTTAATATAGATAGTGGTTAAATTTGGTGTCCCTGTCAGGAGACACCTCTACAACTGGTGGAGGCTTCTATTTAGCTGTCTTGCTCTGCCTCCTCCATTTTTGTTGTTGTTGTTGTTTTTTTAGACAGACTCTCACCCCGCTTGGAGTGCAGTGACACAAAAATGGCTCACTGCAGCCTCAACCTCTGGGACTCAAGTGATCCTCCCACCGCAGCCTCCTGAGTAGCTGGGACTACATGCGTGCACCATCGTGCTCAGCTCATTTGTGTTTTTAATTTTTTTGTAGAGATGATGTCTTACTATGTTGCCCAAGCTGATCTCAATGTCCTGAGCTCAAGGGATCCTCTGGCCTCAGCCTCCCAAAAGTACTGGGATTACAGGCATGACTTGTTATTGTTTGTGAACTGTGTGCTCTTTACAATTTTCTCTTTACAAGCATTTACTCTTTGATTTAACCCACCATTACTACAACCACTTGTCACTCATAGATTTGCCAGAAATTAGGTAAATATTTTACTTGTTTTTATTCATCTTTCTTAAATGTACATGTAGCTTGCATTTATTTCAATGTTTAAAACTGGAGATGTTTTGGGTCTTTCTTTAGAACTCTGATGATGTTTTTGTGACCAAAAACATGCTGTAGGAACTTAATTGTTTATATAAATAAGCCTTTTTTTTTTTTTTTTTTTTGAGACAGAGTCTTCCTCTGTTGGCTAGGCTAGAGCACAATGGCTCAACCTCAGCTCACCGCAATCTCTACCTCCTGGACTCAAATGATCCTTCCACCTCAGCCTCCCAAGTAGCTAGGACTACAGGCTTTTTTTTTTTTTTTGGGAGAGACGAGGCTCACTCTGTTGCCCAGGCTGGTCTTGAACTCCTAAGCTCAAGTGAACCTCCCACCTCAGCCTCCCAAAGTGCTGGGATTACAGGTGTGAGGCAGTGTGCCTGGCAAGCCTATGGCAAAACTGGCTTCCTGATATATCATTTTGCTTAAAGTCACAGTTTCCAAGTACCTATCAACATTAAGTGATGACTTAAACTGTATAATCCTTTAACTATACCGCTGAATTCTGTTTCCAAGTACCTTTCTGAGGATTTTTGCATCAGTCTTCATAAGGGATACTGGTCTGTAGTTTTCCTGTAGTACCTTTACTGGCCTTGGTATTAGGTTAATGCTGGCCTCATGGAATGTGTTAAGGGTATGCCCTCATCTTCGATTTTTGGGAAGTCTGAAATGATTGATACAGTTCTTCTTTAAATGCTTGGTAGAATTCATCAGTGAAGCCATCAGGTTTAGGGCTTTTCTTTAACAGGAGATGTTTGATTACTGATTGAATCTCTTTAGTAGTTACAAATCTACTCATATTTTTTATTTCTTCATGGTTTAGCCTGGTAGGTTTAGTGTTTCTAGGAATTTCTCCATTTCACTTGGGTTATCCAATTTCTTGGCACACAATTGCTGATAGTATTCCCCTATAACCCTTTTCATTTCTGTAGAAATGGTAGTAATGTCTTCATTTTCATTTCTGATTTGTCTCCTTTGTTATGAGTAGATCTAGCTAGAGATTTGCAAAGTTTTTTGATTTCTGAATAACCAACTTTTGGTTTCAATTTGATTTTTCTGTATTATTTTTCTAGTCTCTATTTCATTTATATCTATTCTAATCTTTACTACTTCCTTTCTACCGCTAGCTCTGGGTTTAGTTTGCTCTTCCTTTTTAGTTCCTTAAATTGGAAAGTGAGGTTGGTGATTTGATATTTTTCTTATTTTTAAAATAATTTTTAATTTTGCTTTCTTCAGACCAGACTCTTATTTTTTAATGTAAGAATTTATAGCTAGAAACTTCCCCTTGGCACTGCTTTTGTTGTGTCTCATAAGTTTTGGTATGCTGTATTTTCATTTTCACTTGTCTTTATAAGTATTTTATTATTTGTCTTGTGGTTTCTTTTTTTTTTTTTTTTTTTAGACAAACAGCTTTATTTGAAAGACGGAGGACAGCCAAGTCCCCCCGACCCTGCGGTCCTGGTGACGTCGGTCTCAGGTGTGGGAGGACCAGTGTCCTGTGGAGAGAAAACAGGGTTAGGGGTTGGCAGCCTGGGTCAGGAGTCAGGGGCCAGACCACGCGAGCGGCCGCACCCAGGGAGAGGCCGCGGGGCCTGTCGGGGCTGGGTTTCACCACGGCACATGTGGCAGTGCACGGTGAGCTGAGGCCCCTGGAGGCTCTGGGCACCGAATCTCACCCGCTGCCATGGCCAAAGCCGGGGGTGATTTTCAACCAACGCCGGGTGGTTTCTTTTTTGATCTAATGGTTAAGAGTGTGTCAATTTCCATGATTTTTAAATTTTCCAGTTTTCTTTTTGTTTTTGATTCTAAATTCATCCCATTGTGGCCAGAGAAGATATTTTGCTGTCTTTGAAAATCAATTCAGACTTAATTGATGACTTATCTTGGAATTTATCCTATGTATACTTGAGAAGAATGTGTATTTCATTGTTGGGTAGAGTGTTCTGTATATGGTTGTTAGATCTAGTTGGTTTATTGTGTTGTGAAAGTCCTCTATTTCCTTGCTTAGATTTTATGATTCTATCCACTATTGAGATTGGGATATTAAAGTCTCCAACTATTAATGTAGAATTGTACTTCTCCCTTCAATTATGTCAATTTTTGTTTCATATATGTTGATGGTTTGTCATTAGGAGCATAAATGTTTACAACTATTATACCTTCTTGCTGTATTAAACCTTTTATATTTTTTATTTTTTTAAGACAGGATCATGCTCTGTCACCCAGGCTGAAGTGCAGTGGTGTGATCATAGCTCACTGCAGCCTCCAATGCTTTGGCTCAAGCTATCCTTCTGCCTCAGCCTCCTGAGTAGCTGAGACTACAGGCACATGCTACCATGCTCAGCTAATTTTTAAATTTTCTGTAGAGACAGCATTTCACTGTGTTGCCCAGACTGTCTCCAACTCCTGGTATCAAGGCACCCTCATACCTTGGTCTCCCAAAGTGCTGCAATTACATGCCTGAGCCAACATGCTCGTCCTGAACTGTTTTTTAGTATATAATGTCCTTCTTTGTCTTTAGTAACCTTTTTTGCTTTGAAGTGTATTTTGTTGTATACTAGTATCACCATCCTTAATATTTGGTCATTAGTTTCATGGAATATCCTTTCCCATTCTTTCACTTTTAACCTGTTTTTGTCTTTGGATCTTAAGTCTCTTACAGACAGCATATACAGTCATGTATCCTTTATGTATGGGTATATGTTCTTAGAAATGCATTGTTATGCAATTTCATCATCATGTAAATATCACAGAAGGTACTTACACAAACCTAGATGGTATGGTATAGCCTACTGCTCCTAGGCTACAAAGCTGTTACGGCATGTTACCATACTAAATACTGTAGGCAACTATAACCCAATGGTGTTTGTATATCTAAACATAGAAAATATAAAAATATGTTATTATAATCTTACCATTATATTACCATCCTATGTGCATTTCATCATTGACTGAAATGTTATGTGGCACAGGAGTCTTGAATCATGGTTTTTTAAAACCCATTCTTCTAATCTCTGTCTTTTCATTGAAGTTTAACCCATTTACATTTAAAATAATTACTGATGAGGGAATTCTGTCATTTTGCTATTTTCTATATATTGCAGCTTTTTTTGGTTCCTCATTTCTTATCTGTCTTCTTTTGTGTTTAGTTGATTTTTGTAATGAAACTTTTAACTTCCTTTCTTATCTTCTTTTAGCTATTTTCTTTGTGTTATCATGGGATTACATTTAACATCCTAAATAAGGAAGCTTCTAACATAAATTTATAGCAGCTTAATTTGAAAACCATACAAAAACTGCTCCTTAACTGCCCTGTCCCCCACCCCTTTCAGCCGTTGATATCACATAATTACATCTCTATATAACATGTGTCCAAAACAAACTAAATCTATTATTCCTTAAATTAAGTAGAAAACAAAATGTGGAGTTACCTGTCATGAAAATGTTTTCTGGGTATGTGACCACAAAGTGCATTGTAGGATGCAGTGACCTAAAAATGCATACCAGTGCTAAAATAACTGCTGCTGTCTGCAACATCCCTCCTCTCCTTAGGAATGTTGACCAGACTCTACAAAACCCAAACAGTTCCTGTAAGCAAAGAGCAAACAGATTAAGAAAACAACCAGACGGCTTAACACACCATCAGTGACTTCCCCCGCCCCTTCCATTCCCTCTTCATTATATAAAAAGACTAGATAGGCATGCACTATAAGCACTGAAATCTACCTTGTCTTGCTGCTGCCCAAGGCTACCTTGTAAATTTCCCCTGGATAAATCTTTGACTACCTGCCAACCCGGAATCATCTGCCTTTTTTTTTGGTCTGATGGCAAATCAGTAATTCGCCTCCACTTGTAGAGGGCAATTCTCAGTCCTGGCAGGGAGTTTTCCCAACAAAAGCAAAGTTACAATAACACTAGCTTTTGGCCTAATCATTGGTTTTTGTTAATGTATTGGTCTCAAGTCATGTTGTAAACAAAAAGTGGAGTTACATACCATTGTTACAATAATACTAGCTTTTATAATTTCCCATGTATTTACCTTTACTTATCTTTATATCTTTATACAGGTTCAGTTACTGTCTAGTGTCCTTTCAACTTGCAGGACTTCATTTAGCATTTCTTGTAGGGCAGGTCTAGTGGTAATGAACTCCCTCAACTTTTGTTTATCTGGAAAGTCTTATCTTCTACTTCAATTTCGAAGGACAGTTTTTGCCAGATATGGGATTCTTTTCTTTTTTTTTTTTGACACAGAGTCTCGCCCTGTTGCCCTGGCTGGGGGGCAGTGGCGCGATCTTAGCTCACTGCAAGCTCCGCCTCCTGGATTCACGCCATTCTCCTGGAGTAGCTGGGACTACAGGCACCTGCTACCACGCCTGGCTAATTTTTTGTATTTTTAGTAGAGATGGGGTTTCACTGTGTTAACCAGGACGGTTTGGATCTCCTGACCTCGTGATCCACCAGCCTCAGCCTCCCAAAGTGCTGGGATTACAGGCGTGAGCCACTGCGCCTGGCCAGATATGGAATTCTTGATGGACAAACTAATTTTTTTCTTTTACCACTTTGACTATATTAGCTTATTGTCTTCTGGCTTCCAAAGTTTTTGATAAGAAATCTGCTGATAATCTTATTGAGGACCATTTGTATGTGAAGAGTCATTTCTCTTTTGCCGCTTTCAAAATTCTCTTTTGACAGTTTGATTATAATGTATCTCAGTATGTATTTCTTTCAGTTCATCCTACTTGGTTTATTGAACTTCTTAGATATTTATATTCATGTTTTTCATCAAATATGGGAAGCTGTTGGTCATCATTTCTCCAAATATTCTCACCAGCCTTTTCTCTCTCTTCTCCTTCTGTAATTATCACAATGTGTATGCTGATCTGCTTGAGGTATCGCACAGGTTCCTTAGACTCCTTTCACATTTCTTCAATCTCTTTTCTATCTGTTTCTCAGACTCAATAATTTCCATTATCCTCTCTTCAAGTTTTCTGACTCTTTCTTCTAACTGTTCAATGTGCCTTTGAATCCCTCTTGTGAATTTTTCATTTCAGTTATTGTACTTTTTAGCTCCAGAATTTCTTTTTGGTTTCTTTTAGGTTTTCTATCTGTTTTTGATATTTCCATTTTGTTCATAAATAATTTTCTTGACTTTAAATTCTTTTTGTTTTTTGAGTCTCTTTAGGTTTCATTTGAATGGGTTACACTTTCCTGTTTCTTTGTATCCTTTGTGATATTTTTGTGAAAACCAGACATTAGAATTTACTAATGTGTTAACTCTGGAAATCAGATCCTTCCTCTTCTCCAGGGTTTGCTGTTTTTGTTACTGTTTTTATTATTTTTGTTTTTTGATTGTTGTAAGCCCTCTTTGCCTAGGATGAGTCTGAAGTATAAATCTAAGGTCTTCTTAGGTCTTTTCTGAGCCTGCACCGTCCCCTAGGCATGTGCCATGACTTTCTGATTTCTCTCACATATGCAATTGTGTTTATGTCTGGCTCCCAAAAGGGGAAAATGAGAAAAATGAATGGGAGTGGGGAGGGAAGCACCAGCTCTTTAATTCTCCCGGAAGTTACTTCAACCAGAAGGTGAGGGGCTTGCAACAATGGAAGTGCAACAATGGCTAATGACTCTCTGCACCTCTGTGATCATGAGTAGCAGTTAGGAATCAGAGCACAGATCTAATGTTTTGAGGACAATGTCCTTTTTGCCCCCCAGCTCTTACAAGCTGTGTGCAAACCACTCTAGGAACATGTGCACAGCTGCCTGCCATGAGATTCAGTGGTAGGAGATGGTTAGCTGCTACTGTGCTAAGACTGGAAATTGACCAATTTTTTTTTTTTTTTTTTGAGACAGAGTCTCGCTCTGTCACCTAGGCTGGAGTGCAGTGAGGTGATCTTGACTCACTGCAACCTCCGTCTGCCAGATTCAAGTGGTTCTCCTGCCTCAGCCTCCAGAGTAGCTGGGACTACAGGCATTGACCACCACGCCTGGCTAATTTTATATTTTTTGTAGAGACGGATTTTGCCATGTTGGCCATGCTGGTCTTGAACTCCTGACCTCAGGTGACCCACCCACCTCAACCTCCCAAAGTGCTAGGATTACAGGCATGAGCCACTGCACCCCACCTCTTTTTCTTTTCTTTTTTTTTTTTTTTTGGTCTTAAAACAACATGCATTTATTTGGGTCACAATGCTATAGATTGGCTACTTGGGCTGGGCTCCGCTGGGCAATTCTTCTGGTCTCTGCTGGACTCACTCCCGCATTTTTCCCCCAGTTGCTAGGCTGGCTAAGTGTCGGCTATTCTAAGACAGATGGCTCACTGCTGCTCCACATAATCTCATCCCCCAGTAGGCTAGCCCAGGTTTGTTCTATAGCAGCTGAGCAGGATCCCAAAAAAGCAAGTGGAAGCAAGCAAGGCTTCTTAAAGGTTACGCTTAAAACAACCACATGATCACTTTCACCACATTCCATTGGGCAGAACTTCGTAACGCAGCTAGCTCAGACTCCAGGGTTGAGGAAATAGATTCCACTCCTTAATGAGGGGAGTTACAGAGACACATTGCAAATGAATGAATATAGGGAGGAACAGAGAACTGGAGACATTTCTGCAATCCTCTTCAAAGCATTAGCATATATATTTTGCCTTAGGCTTTATTTTCTAAGGGATTCAGGTTATGACAGTGTCTATTACACTAATATTTTTTTAAAGAAATTGACAAAATTTAACCACAATGTACTGTCCAAGTCTTCCTCTGGAAGCTGCAAGTTTCAATAAATTCTACAGTTCTAAAATACAGATGGTTCCTTGACTTATGATGGAATTATATCCCAGATAAATCCATCACAAGTTGAAAATATCTTAAGTCAAAAACACACTTTTGACATATTATTTTTAACTTACAACGGGTTTATCTGGGACACAACCTCACTGTAAGTCGAGAAGCATACTAAAATGTATATCATTTTTGGACTATTGTAAAGTTGAAAAATCATAAGTGAAACCATCGTAAATCAGGGATTGTCTGTACATAAGACAGACTCTGCCAGTGTAATTTCTGTGTAGGTGAGGAGACAGATTTCTGGTGCTTCCCATTCTGCCATTTTTCTAGAATCCTCTCCTATTTGTTTCATTTTCATTCATTCTATATTGATTAATATTAAACATCTAATATTGTGACTTTATATACTACTTTGGCTGAACTCTCATGTTTCTATTTTTTTGTTCTCATTGTGATTAATTTCTAAACAGTTTATAAATCTGCAATCCCGGTTGCAATTTTCTCCTTGACCCAGATTTAAGGCATTTTTCCCTTTAGCTTCCAGTTAGATGAATTTCCTTTTATCTTTTTGTCTAAAAAATTATTTTTAGTGCTCTCTGTTAACAGAGTGTGTAACTTAAAATTGAGATTTTTTTTGGTGTAATTTAGTTTTAAAAATCAATTTTTATAAATGTTTCCTGGTCATTAAAGGCAACTTCTCTATCTGTAAGTTATAAAGTTTAATATAGCTATTAAATCTTGTATTGCTACTTAGGTTCTTTTAAAAATTATTGTCTACTACTTCCCTGCTGAGGTTTCAAATACAAAGAATGGTATATAATCAAACAATCTAAAGGTGAGGAGAAAGAGAATGTGATGGTTAATACTGAGTGTCAACTTGATTGGATTGAAGGATGCAAAGTATTGATCCTGTGTGTATCTGCGAGGGTGTTGCCAAAGGAGTTTAACATTTGAGTCAGTGGGCTGGGAAAGGCAGACCCACCCTTAATCTGGGTGGGCACCATCTAATCAGCTGCCAGCACGACCAGAATATAAAGCAGGCAGAAAAAACGTGAAAAGATTAGACTGGCTTAGCCTCCCAGCCTATACCTTTCTCCTGTGCTGGATGCTTCCTGTCCTCAAACATCAGACTCCAAGTTCTTCAGGAACTCGGACTGGCTTCCTTTCTTGCAGCTTGCAAATGGCCTATTGTGGGACCTTGTGATGGTGTGAGTTAAAACTATTTAATAAACTCTCCTTTATATATAAATATATGTATCTATTCCATTAGTTCTTTCCCTCTAGAGAACCCTAATACAGATTTTGGTACCAGGAGTGATTCTAGAGGAACAGAATATTAAGGATGGAGTTCTCTTGTTGGTTTTGGGGTTTCTGGAGTTGGCTGCTTAATATGATTAGACCCCAAAATGCTAAGGACTCTAATAGTATGGAGAACACTGATAGTCGTTGGCATGAACTTTTTTTTTTTTTTTTTTGAGGCGGAGTCTCGCTCTGTCGCCCAGGCTGGAGTGCAGTGGCGCGGTCTCGGCTCACCACAAGCTCTGCCTCCCGGGTTCACGCCATTCTCCTGCCTCAGCCTCCCGAGTAGCTGGGACCACAGGCGCCCACCACCACGCCCGGCTAATTTTTTGTATTTTTAGTATTTTTAGTAGAGACGGGGTTTCACCGTGTTAGCCAGGATGGTCTCGATCTCCTGACCTCGTGATCCGCTCGCCTCGGCCTCCCAAAGTGCTGGGATTATAGGCTTGAGCCACCACGCCCGGCCTGGCATGAACTTTTTAGAGAGTTATGAAAAATAAATGCATTTGACACTCCTGATTCACCACTTGTGAGAGGCAAGGAGTTTAGTGACTCTATACATAATACCTTTGACTCTACGTGGAGAACCAAGGAACATAATTAAGTTGGTTGGTTGTTCCTAAGTTCACTGAACAAAGTGAATCCAAAGGGATTCTAACTCCTCGCTTCAGAAGCAGATACTGAGCCTCAAATCTGCTAAGATTGTCCTAAATGACAGTCTTATCTCCTGCAGAGAAAGAACTGAAATTGTGGAAAAACAAACACAAGCTCTTATTAGGCAAGTGACTGACCTGCAACAAAAGGTGCATGCACAGCCTTGCCAGGTGTCTACTGTTAAAGTGAGGGCATTGATTGGAAAAGAATGGGACACTGTAAGTTGGAATGGGGACACTGAGCTTGTAAACGCTGATGAACTTTTTTTGCCAAAAGAAACAGCTTCCCCATCCCGGGTAGCAAGTAGCGGCAACATCCCCCTCCCTGACCCACACTATCATCAGCCTTTCTACCTTTGTAGGAGGAGATAAACCCTACGCTGCCTGAGGCAACAGTGATGGCCTCCCCTGAGGCAGTTGCCAGGCAAGATAACGCTGATTCTCCTCAGGAGCCACCCCCAACACCCTTGTTTGCTTCCAGATCTATAACAAGACTAAAGTCCTGGCAGGCCCCTAGAGGTGAGGTTCAGAGTGTGACCCGTGAGGAGGTGCACTATACTCGAAAATAACTGCTTGAGTTTTCTAATTTATATAATCAGAAATCTGGAGAACAGGCATGGGAATGGATATTAAGGGTGTGGGATAATGGTGGAAGGAACACAGAGTTGGATCAGGCTGAATTTATTGATTTGGGCCCACTAAGTGGGGATTCTGCATTTCATGTTGCAGCTCAGAGAGTTAAAAAAGGTTCTAATAGTTTATTTGCTTGGTTAGCTGAAATATGGATTAAAAAATGGCCCACTATGAGCGAGCTGGAAATGCCTGATCTCTCTCAGTTTAATGTAGAGGAAGGGATCCAAAGGCTTAAGGATATTGGGATGGTGGAGTGGATTAGCCACTTTAGACCTACTCATCCCAGCTTGGAGGGTCCAGAAGATGGACCCAGGACCCCTTGAATGAAGGGGAGGCCAGTCCCATTGAGGAAGGACCCCACTACATTACCGACAATTTATGCTGTTAATCTTTCTCCCATTATCCCCCAAGGAGACCTCTAGCCTTTTACTAGGGTAAAACTGTGCATTGGGGAAAGGGAAATGATCTGACATTTCAGGGTCTACTGGACACTGGCTCTGAGCTGACGTTGATTCTAGGGGACCCAAAATGTCATTGTGGTCCGCTAGTTAACATAGGAGCTTATAAAGTTCAGGTAATTAATGAAGTTTTAGCCCAGGTCCAACTGACAGTGTGTCCGGTGGGTCCCCGGACTCATCCTGTGGTCATGTTCCCAGTGCCAGAATGCGTAATTGGCACAGGCATTCTTAGCAGCTGGCAGAACCCCCACATTGGCTCCCTGACTGGTAGAGTAAGGGCTATTATGGTGGAAAAGGCCAAGTGGAAGCCATTAGAGCTGCTTCTACCTAGAAAAATAGTAAATAAAAAACAGTATCACATCCCTGGAGGGGTTGCGGACATTAGTGCCACCATCAAGGACTTGAAAGACACAGGGGTGGTGATTCCCACCACATCCCTGTTCAACTCTCCCATTTGGCCTGTGCAAAAGACAGATGGATCTTGGAGAATGACAGTCAATTATGTAAGCTTAACCAAGTGGTGACTCCAATTGTGGCTGCTGTATCAGATGTGGTTTCACTGCTTGAGCAAATTAACACATCTCCTGGTATGTGGTATGCAGCCATTGACTTGGCAAATCCCATTTTCTCCATTCCTGTCCATAAGGCCCACCAGAAGCAACCTGCCTTCAGCTGGCAGGCCAGCAATATACCTTTACTGTACTACCTCTGTGGTATATCAACTCTCTGGCTGTGTCATAATCTTATGTGGAGAGACCTTGATCTCTTTTTGCTTCCACAAGATATCACACTGGTCCATTACATTGATGACATTATGCTGATCGGATGCAGTGAGCAAGTAGTAGCAAACACACTGGACTTACTGGTGACACAGAAGATGGAAAATAAATCTGACTAAAATTCAGGGACCTTCTACCTCAGTAAAATTTTTAGGGGTCCAGTAGTGTGGGTCCTGTCGAGATGTTCCTTATAAAGTGAAGGATAAGTTGCTGCATTTGGCCTCTCCTATACCAAGAAAGAGGAACAACACCTACTGGGCCCATTTGGATTTTGGAGGCAACATATTCCTCATTTCGGTGTGTTACTCTGGCCCATTTACTGAGTGACCCAAAAGGCTGCCAGTTTTGACTGGGGTCCAGGAGAAGGCTCTACAACATGTCCAGACTGCTGTGCAAGCTGCTCTGCCACTTGGGCCATATGACCCAGCAGATCCAATGGTGCTTGAGGTGTCAGTGACACCTCAAGGGATGCTGTTTGGAGCCTTTGGCAGTCCCCCATAGATGAATCGCAGTAGAGGCCTCTAGGATTTTGGAGCAAGGCCCTGCCATCTTCTTCAGATAACTATTCTCCTTTTGAGAGACAGCTCTTGGCCTGTTACTGGGCTTTGGCGGAAACGGAACGTTTGACTATGTGTCATCAAGTCACCATGCAACCCGAACTGATTATCATGAACTGGGTGCTTTCTGACCCATCTAGCCATAAAGTGGGTCATGCACAGCAGCATTCCATCACCAAATGGAAGTGGTATATACATGATCGGGCTCGAGCAGGTCCTGAAGGCACAAATAAGTTACATGAGGAAGTGGCTCAAATGCCCATGGTCTCCACTCCTGCCACCCTGCCTTCTCTCCCGAGCCTGCACCGATGGCCTCATGGGAGTTCCCTGTGATCAGCTGACAGAGGAAGAAAAGACTAGGGCCTGGTTCATGGATGGTTCTGCACGATATGTAGGCACTACCCAAAAGTGGACAGCTGCAGCACTACAGCCCCTTTCTAGGACATCCCTGAAGGACAGCAGTGAAAGGAAATCTTCCCAGTGGGCAGAACTTTAAGCAGTACACTTAGTTGTGCACTTTGCACGGAAGGAGATATGGCCAGATGTGCGATTATATACTTATTCATGGGCTGTAGCTAATGGTTTGGCTGGATGGTCAGGGAAATGGAAGAAGCATAATTCGAAAATTGGTGACAAAGAAATCTGGGAAACAGGTACGTGGATTATCTCTCTGAGTGGTCAAAAACTGTGAAGATATTTGTATCCCATGTGAGTGCTTACCAATGGGTGATCTCAGCAGAGAAGGATTTTAATAATCAAGTGAATAGAATGAGCCCTTCTGTGCATACTCAGCCTCTTTCCCCAGTTACCCCTGTCATTGCCCAATGGGCCCATGAACAAAGTGGCCATGGTGGCAGGGATGGAGGTTACATATGGGCTCGGGAACATGGACTTCCACTCACCAAGGCTGACCTGGCTACTTCCACTGCAGAGTGCCCAATTTGCCAGTAGCAGAGACCAACACTGAGCCCTTGAAATGGCACCATTCCTTGGGGTAACCAACCAGCTACCCGATGGCATGTTGATGATACTGGATCTCTTTTATCATGGAAAGGGTAGAGGTTTGTCCTCACTGGAATAAACACTTATTCCAGATATGGGTTTGCCTATCCTGCATGCAATGTTTCTGCCAATACTATCTGTGGACTCACAGAATGTCTTATCCACTGTCATGGTATTCCACACAGCATTGACTCTGACCAAGGCACTCACTTTACAGCTAAAGAAGTGTGACAGTGGGCTCATGCTCATGGAATTCACTGGTCTTACCATGTTCCCCATCATCCTGAAGCAGCTGGACTGATAGAACGGAATGGCCTTCTGAAGTCACAATTACAACATCAACCAGGTGACAACACTTTGCAGGGCTGGGGCAAAGTTCTCCAGAAGGCCATGTATGCCCTGAATCAGCATCCAATATATGATACTATTTCTCTCATAGCCAGGATTCACAGGTCCAGGAATCAAGGGGTGGAAGTGGCACCACTCTTCATCACCCTTAGAGAGTCATTAGCAAAATTTTTGCTTCCTGTTCCCATGACATCATGTTCTGCTGGCTTAGAGGTCTTAGTTTCAAAGGGAGGAATGCTGCCACCAGGAGACACAACAGCGATTCCATTAAACAGGAAGTTAAGATTGTCACCTGGACACTTGAGACTCCTCCTACCTTTAAGTCAACAGTCTAAGAAGGGAGTTACAGTGTTGGCTGGGGTGATTGACCCGGACCATCAAGATGAAATCAGTCTACTATTCCACAACGGAGGTAAGGAAGAGTATGTATGGAATACAGAGATCTATTACGGTGTCTCTTAGTATTACCATGCCCTGTGGTTGAAGTCAATGGGAAACTATAAAAGCCCAGTCCAGACAGGACTACAAATGGTCCAGACCCTTCAGGAATGAAGGTTTGGGTCACTCTACCAGGAAAAAAAACCACGACCTGCTGAGGTGCTTGCTGAATGCAAAGGGAATACAGAATGGGTAGTAGAAGGCTAGTCTTCCATACCAGCTACAACCAAGTGAACAGTTGCAGAAATGAGGATTGTAATTGTCCTGAGTATTTCCTCCTTCTTTTGTTAAAAACATGTTTGTGCATATATACACTTGTACTAAGAAAATATCTTCATTTTATTTCCTTTTTTTTTGAGATGGAGCCTCGCTCTTGTTGCCCAGTCTGGAGTGCAGTAGCAGGATCTCGGCTCGCTGCAACCTCTGCCTCCTGGGTTCAAGCGATTCTCCTGCCTCAGCCTCCCGAGTAGCTGGGATTACAGGCATGCGCCACCATGCCTGGCTAATTTTTGTATTTTTAGTAGAGACGGGGTTTTACCATGTTGGCCAGGCTGGTCCTGAACTCCTGATCTCAAGTGATCCGCCCAGCTGGGCCTCCCAAAGTGCTAGGATTACAGGCGTAAGCCACAGCGCCCGGCCATAATATTTTTGTGAAAATATGTGTTCTGAGGTCTAAACATTCAGCTTACAAATCCCCTTAGTGTTTGTAGAGTATGTGTGTGTTTTGAATGTGTGCATGTGAGTATATGAATGTGAATGTGTAAGTGCATGAGTTTAAGTGTACGAGTGTGTGTGTGCGCGTGTGTAGGAATGTGAATCTGGTTGTGAGTGTGTCTGAGTGTGACTGTGTGTGTGGGGAGGGCTGCATGTGCTGAGAGCTGTCAAGAATGAAGACTTCCATTTCTCCTCACCAATCTCTATATCCTGCTTTATTTCATCCTCTCCTAAGCCTTATGCAAACTTAAGAAAACTCAGGTTGAGACCCTCTACTACTGTCAAAAGCCATTACTCACCTCGGCCTCCCAAAGTGCTGGGATTACAGGCGTGAGCCACTGCGCCCAGCCTTTTATCATGTGACGTAAGATTTACTTCATATCAGCATTTAAGTATTGTTAACTTTATGTAATACCATTTGGGTTGGGGATTGGTGTGTTTCCAGTTGTACAAAGGATAGTTGTATTAGGTGTAATTATGACCTCATAATTGTCTTTATTTGAAGATTATGAATGATCTCAGGAGATATGTATGTGTTCAAGTTGACAAGTGGTGGACTTGTGATGGTTAATACAGTCAACTTGATTGGATTAAAGGATGCAAAGTATTGATCCTGAGTGTGTCTGTAAGAGTGTTACCAAAGGAGATTAACATTTGAGTCAGTGGGCTGGGAAAAGCAGACCCACCCTTAATCTGGGTGGGCACCATCTAATCAGCTGCCATCATGACCAGAATATAAAGCAGGCAGAAAAACGTGAAAAGACTAGACTGGCTTAGCCTCCCAGCCTACAGCTTTCTCCCATGTTGGATGCTTCCTGTCCTTAAACATTGGACTCCAAGTTCTTCAGCTTTGAAACTCGACTGGCTTCCTTTCTCCTCAGCTTGCATATGGCCTATTCTGGGACCTTGTGATCATGTGAGTTAATACTACTTAATAAACTCCATATATATCTCCTATTAGTTCTGTCCCTCTAGAGAACCCGGACTAATAAAGAGAACGAGATAGAGGAGGAAACAACAGAGGCCATGACTGCACTTTTTACATATATAAAATATTGGTAAGTCTGCCATCCTAGCTTCCCATCTGCCTACAAGTGGACAGAGCCATTTTTAACCTTTCTTACCATGAACATACTTCAATTCACTTAGAATTCTTGAAGTCCAGGCCAAGCACCTCTAGGGTAAAATTTAGCATTCTATTTTATCCAGGTGTTCACTAACGGTTCCATACTAACTTGTTTCTGCAGATAAAGTATAAATTCTTCATGGGCTAAAATCACACCTTATTTTGTATCTTCCCCTTGCACCAACCACTAGCATAGTACTGAGTACATAGTTCAAATGCCATTAACTCCACAATGATCCTACCTATGAAGATATGACTTGAAGAATTCTGAAACTCACTAAGCTAACCTATACAAGGATACTAATTTACTATTTATATACTGAAATTAAAGCCCTAGTATGATGTCTGGGGTTACTAAACACAGTGATATGGTAATTTGGTGGAGGCCAGCAAGGCCAATGCCATTACTTCTCAGGGTAACTGGAATTGTGTCTTCAAAGGAGAGGTAATTCCCACTATCAACTGGGATGCACAGGGTATCAGACTTGTGAGAAGAGCCCTTTTGTAGGCTCAAGGAGTGCCAGTGGCATTCAAGGAGGAGGGAGGGAGAGAGGATTTTTGTCCCCAAGGGGCATCTAGCAACATTTTGAGACAGTTTTGGTTGGTGGTGGGGTGCTACTGGGATTTACTGGGTAGAAGCCAGGGATGCTGATAAAATAAACATCCTACAATGCACAGGACAACCTTCCACAACAAAGAATTATCTGACTTAAAATGTCAATAGTGCCAAGGATGAGAACCTTTTCTTTCGTAGGCAATCAAGGGAATTCTTTGTCCTCTGTGCTCAGACCTGAACTTAAAAGAGTAAAATTATCTAAGAGCTGTTTCTGAGTAAGACAAGTTACAAAATGGGCACTGCCATCAGGAGGTGGCATCTCTAGTTAAAAAAAAATTCAGAAATTGAGTAGTCTTATTTTGTATATATCCTTATGCTATTCTGTTTTTTTTTTTTTTTTTTTGAGACAGAGTCTTGCTCCTGTCGCCCAGGCTGAAGTGCAATGGCACGATCTTGGCTCACTGCAACCTCTGTCTCCCAGGTTCAAGCGATTCTCCTGTCTCAGCCTCCTGAGTAGCTGGGATTAAAGGCACCCGGCACCACGCCTGGCTAATTTTTGTATTTTTAGTACAGATGGGGTTTCGCCATGTTGGCCAGGCTGGTCTCGAACTCTTGACCTCATGATCCACCCTCCTCGGCCTCCCAAAGTGCTGGGATTACAGGCGTAAGCCACTGCACCCAGTCTGTTTACTTTTATGTTTTAGAGATGGGGGTCTCGCTGTGCTACCCAGGCTGTAGTGCAGCGGTGCAACTATAGCTCACTGGAGACTTGAACTCCTGGGCTCAAGAGATCCTCCAGCCTCAGCCTCCTGAGTAGCAGGAAGTAGAGGTGTACACAACCACACCCACTTTTTTTTTTTTTTTTTTTTGGAGACACTCTGTTGCCCAGGTTGGAGTGCAGTTTTGCGATTTTGGCTCACTGCAACCTCCACCTCCCTGGTTCAAGCGATTCTCCCACCTCAGCCTCCCGAGTATCTGGGATTACAGGCGTGTGCCACCACACCTGGCTGATTTTTGTATTTTTTGGTAGAGACGAGGTTTCACCATGTTGGCCAGGCTGGTCTCAAATTACTGGCCTCAAGCAGTGCTCCTGCCTTGGCCTCCCAAAGCGTTGGGATTATAGGCATGGGCCACCACACCCAGGTACTACTGTGTGATTTTAATATCCAATGTTTTTTCTTCTATTACAAAAGTATCTTTATATACTTATCTTACCCTAAGCCATTGAAATTGTTCCATTTTAAGTTGTACTGATAAAGGATCCAAATTTACAGTTTCTGCTCAGCTGTGTAGCAAAGTATTAATGAAAGGGTTACATGTTCACACTTTGAGGCCAAGTGGTAGTGACTCCAAGGACAAAATGAACTGTCAAAAAACAGGGCTGTATAATCCATTCATTCTTTCCAACAGTAGAATCTCCTCCAATCATCAGTTCTGGAGATTCTGGGGTTATTCAGTTAAGAAGAGTAGCGCATACTTCAGTCAGATGAGGACACTCTCAAAATACAAGCTGAAAATACAAAACTCCTCATAACAATGTCAAGTGCCAACAATGATTTTTAAAATTTAAGTAGGGCTGAACTGTGTGTAACTGGTGAAATGTTCAAGTTAACAATCCTTACACACGAAATCTCTAACTTCACTGACTTAGTTCATTATTTGCTGAATAAACAATAAACTTCCAGTCAGTAGTCAAGAGTTGGCAATCTAGCTGGTAGGACATAACATATAATCATGAAACAGCAAAAACAGTATTCAAAGATTAAATTAGCAATACCCCAAAATGTGTGTTAGAGTTAGCATAAAGAATTTCTGATGTAGTTTACCAAGAGCTAAACTAAAAAGTCCAGAATACAAAAAACAGGGATGCAATGATGTTGGTTTTTTTCACCATCCTTGAAATTCTCCCATTAACCACAGCTTTGAGTTTTCAACTGCTCTTTGTCCTTAAATCTTCAGATTCCCTCCTTTGAATGGGATAGGTAGAGTAGATTGGAAGAAATATATTCCGAGGCTCTCTAATAGTTTCTGGATGATTACCCTTCATGAAAATAACCTCACAGATAAGTAATTACGATTTTTCAGCCCATTTCTATAAACTAGGTAAGTAAACTTTTTTTCTAGTGAACATAACTTGGTATATTAGTGACTGTAGAAAGTCTTTCTACAGCAGCAGGAATTATATCAAGGCTTTTGCAAATTCCTGGCAACTCCGGGAATGTTTAAGTTCTACTACTCATCTGTTCTGACTACATTTTCATTTCATCTGATGGAATAAGCAGTTCATCTCCTTTCCTAGAACTTTTAGTGCTCTACTGTCCCCCTCACTTTAGTTAAGGTCTGCCATGTCCTCCTCTCCGACAGTCCTTGACTTTCCCAATGGCATATTCATCTGCTCAAACAGATGTCACTGCAAAACAAAACAAGCTTTTAACAAAAAGCAATGTTTGCATATTTGGGGCTTTTTGTATGACAATATTGCACGTTTCCTCAGAAGAATTCACGGAGATTCTTTAAGGTTGGGGGTTTAATCTATTGATATTTTCCTTAGGTAGACAAAGACAACCTCTAAGCGCGCTCCGTTAATCTTTAACCACTACATCATCGTCACCCAGGCACTAAGACATAACTAGGGCATAATGAGTTTTATTTCCACCAGACGCGCCTAGTAACTACCAGGTTCCACGCTCCCAGGTGGCCGACATGTGTTGTGCTCTACTGTTTGGGCTGGGGATATTAGCCCAACAAACTCTGGCCACAAGGATCACGCGGATATTCTTGGGGACTTGGGGATGCCCAGCGAAATGAGCTGTGCCTAGGCCTCGAACTCTCCCCTGCTCTCCGGTGGGCAGCCTCGAACTCCAGCCTGCTCTCCGGCAGCCCACAGCAATGCGCCTGCCAAGACCTTAGGCTGCAAAACTCAGCGCGGCCCAGAGCTCGCCTCCAAGTGCGCCGCGCACAGGGCAGGCTTTTGGCGATGACTCGCGTCCCACCCATCTAGCCCTGCCCGCTGTCCCAACTCCCGCAGTTCACAGAGGCGGCGGCGGTGAGCGCAGCCGATGCCACATCCCCAGCGGCAAGCTGAGGGAACCTGTCTCCTCTCTGGGGCGACCAAACGATACGTCGATGCCGGAACCGACCCGACGCCGGAGCCCGGCGACGTCCTTACCGTCGCTCTCCAGGTACACGCCCCCGTCAAAGGCGGCTCTGCGGCCCTCTCGCGAGAGAGCGCCCGTGGTACCTCCTTCCTCTCAGTTGTCTGTCTCTCCCCGCCTCCGGAGTGATTGCGCGGCTTCCTCCAGAGGGCGGGAACCTTGGACGTGGCGGGGCTGGGTCAGCCAGGGCGCTGGGCCTGGGACGCTCGGCTCAGCCTCTCTGCAGGCTGGCCTTCCGCGCTGCAGTGAAGCCCCCGACAGGCCCCACGCCTGCCCAGGTACACCGGCGCCAGCCCGAGTGACGCCTGGCGTGTGGCCGCGGGTAGGCGGCTCAGTGCGGCGGGGCGGGCGGGTGCCACACCTGTGCGGGCGGGGGCGGGGCGGGAAGGTGCGCAGGCGCGCTCGGGGCTGGTGGGCGGTGGCTCCTGGGAAGTTGCGCAACCGAACTGGCCGGCTAGGCGCGCGCGCTTGCGGTGGCGTAATCTCTCAGCCTTTCTGTGTCTGCTTTCCTCCGCTTCAGTTTGGGGCGGGTCGGGGGAATGGCTGAGGAGATGGAGTCGTCGCTCGAGGCAAGCTTTTCGTCCAGCGGGGCAGTGTCAGGGGCCTCAGGGTTTTTGCCTCCTGCCCGCTCCCGCATCTTCAAGATAATCGTGATCGGCGACTCCAATGTGGGCAAGACATGCCTGACCTACCGCTTCTGCGCTGGCCGCTTCCCCGACCGCACCGAGGCCACGATAGGGGTGGATTTCCGAGAACGAGCGGTGGAGATTGATGGGGAGCGCATCAAGGTGAGCGGATGGGGGACTGTTGGGGAGGACAGGATGACAGGTGTCCCAACCCCACCTTGGGCTGGTCGCTGGCCCTGTGCACGGTGTGTGTGCGCTCCATTTTTTTCTTACGCTGATGAGATTGGAGTTGGGGATTGGAAGGATTCATATACTGCAAACTTCTAAGGCACTGTTTCTCAGAAATGGTGTGCATGCGATTTACCTGGGGATCTTGTTTTTGAAAATGCAGGTTATGATTTAATAATCTCGCTGATGCAGGTGCAGCTAGTCCGTGGACCACACTTTGAGTTCAGGAGTGTAGGACTTATCTACCGACCCATTGACCGTGTGTCGTGTGCTGGGAGTCAGTCAAATATGAACGGAGGAAAAACAGTGAAATTGCGCGAGAATGGAAAATTCATTTAATCAGTAATAGTTATGAAACATTCATTCGAGCAGTGCCTTAGGTGTTTGTGGAAGTAAAGCCCATTGCCTTTGAGGAAGCACTTAGGTATTCTCTTGCATACAGTTTTGCTGTAGTGGTTTCTGTATGATACTGATTTTAGAAAAATCTATTTTCCTGCAGAAACATTCTATATGTGATAGTTCCTACTCAGGTTGCCAAAAGCATTTCTCATGATGCCACCTCAGACACACTCCCAATTCTTTATTCCCTTTAAGTCGTTATTTTTGGTCCCTGGGACTGGGGACGCTGAGTGACAGTAATAGTGGAGAAGGTAGTATAGGCCCCAGGGCAGGTTTGAGATTCTGAGGGGTTGCAATCTAACAGTGGAATGAGGATCAATGACAAGGCTTAGGCCTCTTGATGGTATAAACCTTAGACACACCTTCATAGCAAGTCACCACTAAATGCCACCTGTTGATGCCACTCCTTAAAACATAGGTGGAACTACCTTGCCTTATACTACTGCTTTAAATCAGCGGTCGTCTTTATCTCAGTCTCTTGGTGGGGATGGGGAGTGGTGGGAGAACAGGTTTGCTTCAGACATTCCTACCCTCGTATCTTAGAGGCAAGAACAATTTATTTTTCAGTTCCCTAATCATCGCCCCCTACCCCAACGGGTTATACTGCTAGTGATGGTAGAGGTGAAGTAAGCTGGGTTAAAAGAAATTAACCTTTCTTTGGTGCTTTTGTCTTTTAATTTTTCACATTAGTATTTCATGTCCCATATGAGCTCTCAGTGGTGGTTTTGGGGGTGCTTTGTATTAGGGAGTTTAGAAAGATTCGTATACTTGCAGAAGAAAAGATAGAATAAAAGACTAAACATTTTCCACCAGAGTTAGGTTTGGCCCAGAAGCCTTTGGGGTGAAAAATAATGGAGCTTCTGAAGTTCCAAGGGAGTTAAGTTTGGGAGAAGCAGGAATCTGGGAAGTACGTGGGGTTTGGAGCCCAACTAACCTGGATTCAAATCTGAACCTACGAAAGGATAGGGATAGGCTGTGTGTCCTTACTAGGGTGACCAACTTTGCCCAAGACTGTCCAGGTTTTAAAACTGGGTCTCACATCCCGGGGACCCCCTGTTTTGGGCACACCAAAATAGTTGGTCACCCTGGACCTTAGGCAGATTCTTTAACCTCTCAGAGTCTGTTTTTTTCTTCCGAAAAACTGGGATCATAATACCTTATCAGGCTGCTGTGAGGATCAGATGAGGACATATATGAAGCACCTGGTTCATAGTTGGTGCCTTTAAAAAGATTCTTTGTTTTTCCTGGTGGCTTAACATTATTTTTCCTGTTTGCCACCATTAGTTCTGCAGTTGTACACCCAAAGTTGAAAGCAGAGATAGTGGAGGGCATAGGGCTAAGGGGAGAGAAATTTAAAAAACAAAACAAAAACAAAAACGAAGTAGGAAATTCTTTCAAAAGTGGAGAGAATGAGTGTGGAGGAGGAGTTGGGATTTGAGGGCCCTTTATCTCTTCCTGGGTTGCCGTTTATACTTAAAGATAACATGAATCAGGTGCAAATTTAAGAGATAATAGTATTGAAAAAATATAAAGCATATGCAGCGTATAAAGTCAATTACCTAACTACTGAGGTGAGTGCTGGCAGTGATAAATAAGACAGAACCACAGGTATGACCAATCTGGGAGCACAGAGTTGATAATTCTGGTTGGGAAGAGCAAGGAGAAAATATTTTTTGGGGAGATTATTGCTACTGAACTTTAGCCTAACTTGTTATATTGATGTGGACTTGGATATTGAGAATATTTTTCTTCTAAGGCCCTAGCCGTTGATTTGTGCCACCAATGGTGAGACTTGAGAGAGATTTTTATTGTGGTTGAAATGACTACAGACGTGTTCAGAGGTTTCTATAGTGGGAAAAGATATAGCTATGTTGGGCATTTTTTTAAAACCACAGAGCTTAAAAAAAAAAGTGCCCTTTTTTTCTAAAACTGAAAAGTGATATAAAGAGCTTTATTCTATGTGCTGCTTCTGCTGCTTTTTGGTTAACCTGTAATACATCTTGAGTGCTGCTGAAATGTTCATATTATGTCTTTGGAAAATTGTAGCCTGATCTAAAGTGACATTTTTCCTAATTTTTCATCTTAAAGCTGGAAAGCTCTATGTTACTTTACTAGTAAAATGCCATTCTAGACATTATTTCTTTGATAAAAATGAGATATTGTGTTAAATGTTTTGATAATTGTGGACTAGAAAATTTTCAGAAAGCATGACTTAACAACAGTGCCCTTTCAGAATCCGTTAAAATGTTTTATGAAATATAAGAAAGCCTGTGTCTGCTAATCCATTCCTAAGCAGTATGTGCAGGTAATTGAAAGAGGAAAATCTTGTTTGCAAAATTTTGGAAGTCGAATAAAATTATAAAATTAAATTCCTTAAATAAAAATACATTCGGCTTTTAAATTGAGACTCCTAACTCTAATCCTTATGCTCCTTCCTCGTGTGTGTGTTCCCTTCATGACTAATTGTATTCCTTTAGCACAGTCATTTTCCAGTGGCAGACACACCAACCCATTAAAGCTTGGTGTTGTATTTAATCCGGCCTCCCATTAGAGGTCAGCAGTTCCTACTTGAACATTTTAGTAGCTTACTTTTTTGTAGCGGTAGAAATGAAATGTTCCCATGTTAAGTGCAAAATGTTAATATTAACTAAAGGAAATAATCAGGACCTCTCCCCACACTGGTAAAACAAATATTTAATGAGTAATTGCTGGAAAGAAGACATTTTGATAAGCACAGAGAATTATGATACGGCACAAGGGTCAGCAAACTATGCTTGAGGGCCAAAAATGGTCTTTTGCCTGTTTTTACATGGCCACAATCTAAGAATGATTTTTTACATTTTTTAATGTTTAGGGAAAATATCAAGATTTCATGACACATGAAAATCATATGAAATTCAAAATTCACCTAGGTTGTACTACTTTAATCCTTCTTACTCTCACCCCTCTCCTTTGCTCTCTGAGTCCAATTGGTTTTCCACCTGCACACATTCTGTTAACTGTCTTGTCTTCAAAATTCTAGTTCAAGTCCTTTTTTTAACCTCTCTTTGAACTGTTGCAGCAGCTTAACAGTTACAGCAGCTCAACTAATCTCCCAGTCCTCAATTAATCTATTTTGTACATTGTTGCCAAAATGCCAGGTTAATGTTGTACTTAAAGATTTATCTCCCCTAACTCAAGTGCCCTGGGTGGTTCTCCATTATATTATAAAGTTCCACCTGGGTGTTGTGGCTTGTGCCTGTAGTCCCAGCTACTCCTGAGGCTGAGGTGGGAGCATTGCTTGAGGCCAGGAGCTCAAGGGTAATGATCGAGCCACTCCAGCAGAGCCAGACCCTGTCTCTGTCTCTCTCTTTTTTTTAAACGCGTTTATTTTAGGTTTGGGGGTACATGTGCAGGTTTGTTGTATAGTTAAACGTGTCACAGGGGTTTAGTGTACAGATTATTTAGTCACCCACATATTTTGTAACCCACGTATTAAGCATAGTACCCAATAGGTATTTTTTCTGATCTTCCTCCTCCCACCTTCCACCCTTCAGGAGGCTCCAGTGTGTGTTCCTGTCTTTGTGTCCGTGTGGTATTTGGTTTTCTGTTCCTGCATTAGTTTGCTTAGGATAATAGCCTCCGGCTCCATGTTCCTGCAAAGGACATGATCTTGTTCTTTTTATGGCTGCATAGTGTTCCATGGTATGTGTATACCACATTGTCTTTATCCTGTCTACCATTGATGGGCATTTAAGCTGATTCCATGTCTTTGCTATGGTAAATAGTGCTGTAGTGAACATATATGTGTAGATGTCTTTATGACAGAATGATTTATGTTCCTTCGAGTGTATACCCAATAATGGGATTGCTGGAGCAAATGATAATTCTGTTTTTAGCTCTTTGAGGAATCACACCACTTTCCACAAGGGATGAACTAATTTACACTCCCACCAGCAGTGTATAAGTGTTGTCTTTTCTCTGCAACTTTGCCAGCATATGTTATTTTTTGACTTTTTAATAATAGCCCTTCTGACTGGTGTGAGATAGTATCTCATTGTGATTTTTGATTTACATTTCTCTAATGATTAGTGATGTTGAGCATTTTTTCATATACTTTTTGGCCACAGATATGTCTTCTTTTGAAATGTGCATATTAATGTCCTTTGCCCTCTTCTTAATGGGGTTGTTTCTATTAGGAACAAATCCCATCTCAAAAAAAAAAGAAAAAAAAAAAAAAACTTCCAGCCAGCCAGATTCCAGTGACTCACACCTGTAATCCCAGCACTTTGGGAGGCCAAAGATCACTTGAGCCCAGGAATTCAAGACCAGCCTGGGCAACATAGTGAAGCCCCATCTTTACCAAAAATTTAAAACAATTAGCCAAGTACGGTGGCATGTACCTGTAGTCCCCGCTGCTCAGGAGGTGAGGCAGGAGGATTGCTTGAGCCCAGGAGTTGGAGGTTGTAGTAAGCCATGATCACACCATTGCTCTCCAGCCTGGGCAAGAGAATGAGACCCTGTCTCTTAAAAACAAAAAAAGAGTCTCCTCACACCTTCAGTCAGCTTCCTTCTATGAACTCTTTTAGCGCCTTACCTGAACCTTTAGATGATGTCTATCTCATTGCATACATACCTGTCTTACCTCCCTTACTAAGTTTTATTCAGGGCAGGATCCATGTCTGGTAATTCCATAGACTTCTTCCAGTGTCTAGTTCGGTTCTTTTTTTTTTTCTTTTGAGACAAAGTGTTGCTCTGTTGCCCAGGCTGGAGTGCAGTGGCATGGTCTCAGCTCACTGCAACCTCCGCCTTCAGGTTTCAAGCAATTCTCCTGCCTCAGCCTCCCAAGTAGCTGGGATTACAGGCGCCTGCCACCACACCCAGCTAATTTTTTGTATTTTAGTAGAGACGGGGTTTCACCATGTTGGCCAGGGTGGTCTCGAACTCCTGACCTTGTGATCTGCCTGCCTCGGCCTCCCAAAGCACTGGGATTACAGGCGTAAGCCACCGCGTCCGGCCTAGTTCTTAAACCACATAGTAAGTACTCAGGGAAAAGTGTTGAATATATAGAGGCAGAGAGATCAGTTGGTAGGGTGCTCTGGAAATCCAGAATTGAGGTGATAAGGGAAAATAAAGGGGTGATAAAAGAGGTATTTTGAAGATAAAGCCAAAGGCTTCAATAACTGGCTTTTGGTGATGAGAAAGAAGAGGACTAGATGAGTGAGGCTGTGAGTCTGGGTGACAGGAGGTAGGTAGTGGAGCTAAGGGAGACTACATGGAAGATTGAATTTGGACAGGCTCTGTAACATTATGATTTAGTCATGTGTTTATTGAGATGATCCTATATTCAAATGGAAATATCTGATTGGCAGCTACAAATACCGGATTGGCACACAGGAGAAATAATTATGCACATGAAGTTGAAGTTTGGAAGCACAGATAGAACAAAATGTAGCTAACGTGCCTAGAGAGAATAGTAGAAATTTTGTTAAATTTTTTTATAGCATGATGAAGATGACATTCAGTGAATGCTGTATAAATATAAAATATAAATTGGGTTACTAATTATTGTTCTGTGTTGATCTTCATTAAAAGTAAATTAATGTTTATAAGTCAAAAAATATTTTATATGAAGTCACCTTATACCCTACCTTAAAACAGAATCAAATTGATACTTTATTTCTTAAAATGTGGTGTTGGTGGTTGGAGAGATACCAAACTGGTTCTCTTGATTTGATTTGATTTGCATTGAAATTCAGTGAATGAGAATATGCGCAGTTAAGGTATCCTAAGAATGCTCAAGAATCTTGTGATCCCTTAGCTCAGAAACTTTTGGGCAGTTTCTGGTCTGAAAAAGACTTTGAATTGCTGGGGTTTGGTCCTGAGGCTGGCATGGTGTAAGTAATATACATTTTCACAGACCCAAGCTTTCCTACTATCTGAAGGATCCCAGGAACCAGGTCAGAATTCCTGTTGTTCTTCCAGTCTGATTTCAGAAGCCTATGATTCTCTTCTGTCACTTCTTACGAAGATGGCAGCATTGGTGTGTATATTCAGAGGTGGTGAGAAGAGAATTACTTACTTCTCTGTAATCAGTGGTCAAGATCTCTTGCTTTGGAGACTGTGTGAGGACTCTAAGAAAATTAGTTTAAGCAGAAAGGGAATTTATTGTTTCATATAACTAAAAAGCCTAGAAGTAAATTTCTCTGCCAGTTCCAACTACAGCCCTACATGCCCATTCCTAAACTATGGTAGGAAACGGAGTGTGGGGGTGCGATGCTCTGATTGGTCAGACGTAGGTCACACGCCCTCCCTGGGAGCCAATGGTTCATGTGAATGGAAAGCAGGGGAGGGCCAATTCCCAAGGAAAATAGGGTGCTATTAATAGAAGGGAGAATGAGGGTTAGGCTGGAGAAAACAACATGCATTCTCTACAGAATCAGGTAGTCCGGGTTTAAATTCTGGCCTTCAGACTTACTCGTTTTGTGGCCTTGGGTGAATTACTTAAACCTCAGGTTCCTCATCTGAAGATTGGGTAATTATTACATAGGGTTGCATATATTAAATAAGGGCATGTAAAGGACTTAGCAGAGTTCCTGGAGTGTACGTGGAATGTGCTAAGCCCCAAATCAATATTAATAGTTTAAGAGTAAATGCTTATTCCTTCAGGAGAGAGATGGTAATGGGAGGAAAAAAAGGCAGTGAAAGAATAGGGAGAGAGGATGGATAACTAAGATTACCGTTCCAAATTGTGTGTATTTTTTCCTCTAAGGTGATAACTAATGCTTTCTCTCACTGCTTGCTCTCTTCCTTATCACCATTATTATTCTGTAATTAAATCCTTTCTTTAAAAAAAATTTTGACCAGGCATGGTGGCTCACGCCTGTCATCGCTTGAACCTGGGAGGCAGAGGTTGCAATGAGCTGACATCGTGCCACTGCACTCCAGCCTGGGTGACAGAGCAAGACTCCATCTCAAACAAAATAATTTCATATATACGTATAATTCCTTTATATAATACTTCATGAATCTCTACTTTAAATTCCAATATCAAGTTTTAACAAAAATGGCAACCTAGCTACTGCTAAATACTAATAGTAGATTCTTGTTGTTGATGACAGCTCTTTTTTTTTTTTTTTTTTTTTTTGACGGAGTCTTACTCTGTCGCCCAGGCTGGAGTGCAGTGGTGCAATCTGGGCTCACTGCAAGCTCCGCCTCCCGGGTTCACGCCATTCTCCTGCCTCAGCCTACCGAGTAGCTGGGACTACAGGTGCCTGCCACCACGCCCGGCTAACTTTTTGTATTTTTAGTAGAGACGGGGTTTCACTGTGTTAGCCAGGATGGTCTCGATCTCCTGACCTCATGATCTGCCTGCCTCGGCCTCCCAAAGTTGTGGAATTACAGGCGTGAGCCACCGCACCCGGCCATGACAGCTCTTTTGGTAGTTTTATTATCCAAAATGAGAAATGATCTGACTTTAAATTGATTTAATACTCTTTTTGCTTGACCTAAAATGTTAAAGGTTTTAATCCAAATTTTCCATCCCTGATTAGCTATCAAATTTCCTTTTCCCCTATTCTTTCAAAGAACACATTTTTATTATTTCATGTAAAAGACCATCTATATAAGAACTACATAAGAGCTTCTGTTAACAATTTAAGTTGTAAAACAACGTCATAACTGGTATTAGTAACATCTCAAGAGAACTCTTTGCTTTTTGTATGTGGAGTAGAAATGTGTGCGTCTGGTGTACACAATCAAATGGCAAATCTTCGAAATAAATTTTAGCTTTCTGGAGTCTCTCTCAACCTCTACTGCTTTTGAGTGCTGCCAATTCATATATTGGTCTGTGTTCACTTAAACCCTGTTAAAATTTTAAAATAAATAAATTTTAGCTTCCTAAGAAGACAAGTAACAAATTTTTGTGACTATTTGAAAGGAATACTGCCTTTAAAATGAAGAATTTGGGCCGGGCACCATGGCTCATGCATGTAATCTCAGCACTTTGGGAGGCTGATCAGTTGAGTCAAGGAATTCAAGACCAGCCTGGGTAACATGGAGAAATCCCATCTCTGCAAAAAACACAAAAATTAACTGGGTATGATGACACACTCCTGTAGTCGCAGCTACTCAGGAGGCTGAAGTGGGAGGATTACTTGAGCATGGGAGATGGAGGTTGCAGTGAGCCAAGATTGTGCCACTGTACTCCAGCCTGGCGAGAGTGAGACCTGTCATAAAAAATAATAATAATTTTTTTTGAGATGGAGTCTCTGTCGCCCAGGCTGGAGTGCAGTGGTGCAATGTCAGTTCACCGCAACCTCTGCCTCCCAGGTTCAAGCCTATTAAAGGCGTGTGCCACCACGCCTGGCTAATTTTTTTGTATTCTTAGTAGAGACGGGGTTTCACCATGTTGGCCAGGCTGGTCTTGAACTCCTGACCTCAAGTGATCCACCCACCTTGGCCTCCCAAAGTGCTGGGATCCACCCACCTTGGCCTCCCAAAGTGCTGGCCTCCCAAAGTGGTGGCCTCCCAAAGTGAGCCACCACGCCTGGCCAAGTATATATTATGTTATCTTTATAATGTTTAAAATGGCAATAAGATTGATGTGAGCACATATTAGCCATTTTTCCTAAGATATTTGAGTATTAAATTGGGAAAAATTTATCTGAAAATATTTCCTAATTTAACATTTACCAGATGAAAGCATCTCACTTCCTTGGGTCCAAAAGTGTCATTTTCTCTTCTTTTTTAAACATCATGAACCATTCCACTCATAGCTAAGCCTCAAGAGTTTTCTAGGCTTTGCTTTTCACCTAGTGTGTGTCTGTCTGTCTCCTTCAAAGTTTTCTGTAGCCTTTTATGGCCAACAGTTTTTAATCAGTTGTCTTGTCGTGTATTGGCTGGGTCTCTCGCTGCTCCTTTCCTGTCTCCTTGCCTTCTCATCTCAGTGTGCAGGCCTGGAAGGCAGCAGGCAGCAGTAGCTCTAAGCCTTCCCATCATTTAGTTATTCCATGAGAGAAATTTTGAAGCTTCTTTTTAAATATTCCTTTGTAAATGCCTCATTAATTATTAGTTACGTTTGTGGCTTTACAGTAAAGTGTAGAGTTATTTCAGGCTGGGCCTGATGGCTCATGCCTATAATCCCAAAGCTTTGGAAGGCCAAGGTGGGAGGATCACTTGAGCCCAGGAGTTTGAGACCAGCCTGGGCAACATAGTGTGACCCCCCCCCCCCCCCCCCACACACACACCATCTCTACAAAATATTAAAAACTTAGCTGGGTCTGGTGACACGTGCCTGTGGTCCCAGCTACTCAGGAGGCTGAGGCAGGAAGATTGAGCCTGGTAGGTGGAGGCTGCAATGATCCATGATTGTGCCACTGCATTCCAGCCTGGAGGGGCTGAGTGAGACCCCGTCTCAAAAAATAAAAATAAAAAAGGAGTAATTTCGTACCCCTGTGTTCTGGAAGACTTGATATGATTAGAAAGCATAAAATTTTGAACAGGATTGATGGGAAGAGGAATACTGTTTTTTGTTTTTTGTTTTTTTTATTATACTTTAAGTTCTAGGGTACTCAATGTGCAGGTTTGTTACATATGTATACATGTGCCATGTTGGTGTGCTGCACCCATTAACTCGTCATTTACATTAGGTATTTCTTCTAATGCTGTCCCTCCCTCCTCCCCCAACCCCATGACAGGCCCTGGTGTGTGATGTTCTCCGCCCTGTGTCCAAGTGTTCTCATTGTTCAATTCCCACCTATGAGTGAGAACATGCGGTGTTTGGTTTTCTGTCCTTGTGATAGTTTGCTCAGAATGATGGTTTCCAGCTTCATCTGTGTCCCTACAAAGGACATGAACTCATCCTTTTTTATGGCTGCATAGTATTCCATGGTGTATATGTGCCACATTTTCTTAATCCAGTCTACCATTGGTGTACATTCGGGTTGGTTCCAAGTCTTTGCTATTGTGAATAGTGCTGCAATAAACATATGTGTGCATGTGTCTTTATAGTAGCATGATTTATAATCCTTTGGGTATATACCCAGTAATGAGATCACTGGGTCAAATGGTATTTCTAGTTCTAGATCCTTGAGGAATTGCCACACTGTCTTCTACAATGGTTGAAGTAGTTTACAGTCCCACCAACGGTATAAAAGTGTTCTATTTCTCCACATCTTCTCCAGCACCTGTTGTTTCCTGACTTTTTAGTGATCACCATTCTAACTGGTGTGAGATGGTATCTCATTGTGGTTTTGATTTGCATTTCTCTGATGGCCAGTGATGATGAGCATTTTTTCATGTGTCTGTTGGCTGCATAAATATCTTCTTTTGAAAAGTGTCTGTTCATATCCTTTGCCCACTTTTTGATGGGGTTGTTTGATTTTTTCTTGTAAATTTGTTTAAGTTCTTTGTAGATTCTGGATATTAGCCCTTTGCCAGATGGGTAGATTGCAAAAATTTTCCCTCATTTTGTAAGTTGCCTGTTCACTCTGATGGTAGTTTCTTTTGCTGTGCAGAAGCTCTTTAGTTTAATTAGATCCCATTTGTCTATTTTGGCTTTTGTTGCCATTGCTTTTGGTGTTTTAGACATGAAGTCCTTGCCCATGCCTATGTCCTGAATGGTATTGCCTAGGTTTTCTTCTAGCGTTTTTATGGTTTTAGGTCTAACATTTAAGTCTTTAATCCATCTTGAATTAATTTTTGTATAAGGTGTAAGGAAGGGATCCAGTTTCAGCTTTCTACATATGGCTAGCCAGTTTTCCCAGCACCATTTATTAAATAGGGAATGGGAAGAGGAATATTGTTTAGTCAGTCTCATCTAAAAACAAAGGGTTTTCTTAGGATTAAACTTCTTCTTTTTTTTTTTTTTTTTGGAGACAAGGATTCACTCTGTTGCCCAGGCTGGAGTGCAGTGGCATGATTATGGCTCACTGCAGCCTTGATCTCCTGAGCTCAAGCAATCCTCCCGCCTCAGCCTCCCAAGTAACTGGAAGCACAGGTGCATGCCACCACTCCCAGCTCACTTTTTTTTTTTTTTTTTAGGAGGCAAGGTCTCACTGGTAGAAACAAGGTAGAGACAAGGTCTCATTGTGTTGCCCAAGCTGGTAGAGACAGGGTCTCACTGTGTTGCCCAAGCTGGTTTCAAACTCCTGAGCTCAAGTAATCCTCCCACCTCAGGCTCCCTAAGTGTTGGGATTACAGGTGTGAGTCATTGCACCCGGCCTGGGGTTAACATTTATCATTACCGCTTACATTTGTTGAGGACATCCACAGTTCTTTGAGGCAGGTCTAAATTCTGCGTAATCGTTTTTTTTTTAGTTTGTTTTTATAAATGACATACATGTTTGTTAAGGAAAATAGAAAAGTAGAAATAAAGGGAGAAATTACCTTGGAGACAACCATTGTTAATATTTTAGTATATTTCCTTTTTGTGTGCTTTTTATTTTTTATCTTGTGAATATAATTTGCTTAAAACATTATAAGTCATTTTTCACTGATGAAGTGATGCTTGAACATCTAAGTTACAGAAAATGTTATTAGAAGAAAAAAATCAGCTCTAGTTCCCTTGGATAGCTTTTATATAGGTCATCCAATTTATTACCAAAATATCTTTCTAAATGCTAAAGATAGAATTTCAAGGGTCTTTTCCTTTCTTTTTTTTGAGACATAGTCTTGTTCTGTCACCCAGGCTGGAGTGCAGTGGCGCGATCTCAGCTCACTGCAACCTCTGCCTCCTGGGTTCAAGCGATTCTCATGCCTCAGACTCCCAAGTAGCTGGGACTACAGGTGCATGCCACCATGCCCTGCTAATTTTTTGTATTTTTGGTAGAGACGGGGTTTTGCCCTGTTGGCCAGGCTGGTCTTGAACTCCTGAGCTCAGATAATCTGCCCACCTCGGCCTCCCAAAGTGCTGGGATTACAGGCGTGAGCCACCATGCCTGGCCTCAGATATATTTTATTTGCAGATATTTTCTCCCATTCTGTGAGTTGTCTCTTCACTTTGATAGTGTCCTTAGAAGCACAAACTTTTTTCTTTTTTTTTTTTTTTGAGGCAGGGTCTTGATCTGTCACCCAGACTGGAGTGCAGTGGCATGATCTCAGCTCACTGCAGCCTCAGTCTCCCAGGCTCAAATGATCCTCCCACCTCAACCCCCCCAAGTAGCTGGGACTATGGGCACCTGCCACCACACCTGGCTAATTTTTGTATTATTAGTAGAGATGCGGTTTCACCATGTTGGCCAGGCTGGTCATGAACTCCTGGACTCACGTGATCCACCTGCTTTGGCCTCCCAAAGTTCTGGAATTACAGGGATGAGCCACTGTGCCTGGCCCTCTGCCGCACGCCTCTTCCCCCAACCGGCGCTTTTTTTTTTTTTTTTTTTTTTAAGAGACAGGGTCTTCCTATGTTGTTCCGACTGGTCTTTTTTTTTTTTTTTTTTTTTAATG
Source organism: Pongo abelii (assembly GCF_028885655.2). Lineage (NCBI taxonomy): Eukaryota > Metazoa > Chordata > Mammalia > Primates > Hominidae > Pongo > Pongo abelii. The sequence continues at coordinate 161,393,454 of NC_071988.2, forward strand.
GAACAAAATTTTGATTTCTTTTTTTTTTAATTTTTAGAAGTTTTTGTGGATACATAGTAGGTGTATATATTTATGGGGTACATTATATGTTTTGATGCAGGCATGCAATGTGAAATAAGCACGTCATGGAGAATGGGGTATTCATCCCCTCAACTATTTATCCTTTGAGTTACAAACAATTCAGGCCAGGTGCAGTGGGTCATGCCTGTAATCTCAGCACTTTGGGAGGCTGAAGCAGGCAGGTCCCTTGAGCTGAGGAGTTCAGAGCAGCCTGGCCAACACGGCGAAAACCCATCTCTACAAAAAAATAAAAAAATTAGCCGGGTATGTTGGCTTGCACCTGTAGTCCCAGCTACTCAGGTGGCTGAGGCAGGAGGATTCCTTGAGCCCAGGAGGTTGAGGCAGCAGTGAGCTGAGATCGTGCTGCTGCACTCCAGCCTGGGCAACAGAGCAATGTCCTGTCTCAAAAAAAAAAAGCCAATTACATTATTTAAGTTATTTAAAAATATACAATTATTATTGACTATAGTCACCCTATTGCCTATCAAATAGTAGGTCTTATTCATTCTTTCTGGTTTTTTTTGTACCCGCTAACCATCCCCATCTCCCCTACCCCGAAGCCCCACTACCCTTCCCCAGCCTCTGGTAACCATCCTTCAACTCTCTCTGTCCATGAGGTCAATTGATTTGATTTTTGGATCCCACAAATAAGTGAGAACATGTGATGTTTGTCTCTCTGTGTCTGGCTTATTTCATTTAACATAATGATCTCCAGTTCCATCTATGTTGTTGGAAATGACTGGATCTCGTTGTTTGTTATGAATGAATAGTACTCCATTGTGCATATGTACCACATTTTCTTTATACATTCATCTGTTGATGGACATTTAGGTTGCTTCCAGATCTTAGCTATTATAAATAGTGCTGCAAAAAACATAAGAGTCCAGATATCTCTTTGATATACTAATTTCCTTTCTTTGGGGTATCTACCCAGCAGTGGGATTGCTGGATCATATGGTAGCTCCATTTTGAATTTTTTGAGGAACCTCCAAACTGTTCTTCATGGTGGTTGTACTAATTTACATTCCCACCAACAGTGTATGAGGGTTCCCTTTTCTCTACATCCTCCCCAGCATTTGTCATTGCCTGTCTTTTAGATACAAGCCATTGTGACTGGGATGAGATGATATCTCATGATAGTTTTGATTTGCATCTCTCTGATGATTGTTGATGTTGAGCACCTTCTCATATACTTGTTTGCCATTTGTATGTCTTCTTTTGAGAAATGTCTATTCAAATCTTTTGCCCATTTTTTATTAGATTATTAGATTTTTTGCTGTAGTATTTGAGCTTCTACTATATTCTGGTTATTAATCCCTTATCAGAGGGGTAGTTTGCAAATATTTTCTTCCATTCTGTGGGTTGTCTCTTCACTTTTTTGTTTCCTTTGCTGCGCAGCAGCTTTTTAACTTGATGTGATTCCATTGTCCATGTTTGCTTTGGTTGTCTGTACTTGGGGGGTAATGCTTAAGAACTCTTTGCCCAGACCAGTGTCCTGAAGATTTTCCCCAATATTTTCTTGTAGTTCATAGTTTGAGGTCTTAGATTTAAGCCTTTAATGCATTTTGATTTGATTTTTGTATATGGCAAGAGATGGGGGTCTAGTTTCATTCTTTTACATGTGGATACCCAGTTTGCCAGCACTGTTTATTGAAGAGACTGTCTTTTCCCCAGTGTATGTTCTTGGCAGCTTTGTCAAAAATGAGTTCACTGTAGGTGTGTGGATTTGTGTGTGCATTCTCTATTCTGTTGCATTGGTCTGTATGTCTGTTTTTATGCCAGTACCATGCTGTTTTGGTTACTACAGATCTGAAATACAATTTGAAGTTAGGTAATGTGATTCCTACAGTTTTGTTCCTTTTGCTTAGGAGAGCTTGAGTTATTCTGGGTCTTTTGTGGTTCCATATAAATTTTGGGATTGTTTTTTCTCTTTCTGTGAAGAATGTCACTGGTATTTTAATAGAGATTGCATTGAATCTGTAAATTAATTTTGTACTATGGACATTTTTTAGCAATATTGATTTTTGCAGTCATTGACATGGAATATTTTTCCATTTTTGTTTGTGTACGTTTTAATTTCTTTCATCGGTGTTTTATAGTTTTCATTGTAGAGATCTTTAACTTCTTTGGTTAATCCCTAGATATTTAATTTTACTTCTGTTATTTTGTTATTTGTTTTCTGGTTGTTTGTGGTCTTCTCTTCTTTCTTTCCTTCCTGTCTTCTTCGAGTGAAGGTAATTTTCTCCTGTGATATGATTTAGTTTCTTGCTTTTTATTGTTTGTGTGTCCATTGTATATTTTTTTGGCTTGAGGTTACCATGATGCTTGCAAATACTATCTTGTAACCCATTATTTTAACCTGATATATTAGTCCATTTTTACACTATATATTACACATTATATTACACTATAATGTGTAATATACACTATATAATACACTATATTTTATATAATACATATATAATATAGTGTATTATATAATGCACTATAAATACACTATAATACACTATATAATACACTATATAATACACATTATATTAGACCTGAGACTGGGCAATTTAAAAAAGAAAGAAGTTTACTGGACTTACAGTTCCATGTGGCTGGGGAGGCCTTACAATCAAGGCAGAAGGTGAAAGGCATGTCTCACATGGCAGCAGACAAGAGAAGAGAGCTTGTGCAGGGAAACTCCCCTTTTTAAAACCGTCAGATCTCTTGAGACTTACTGTCATGAGAACAGCATGGGAAATACCTGCCCCCATGATTCAGTTACCTCTCACAGGGTCCCTCCCACAACTCGTGGGAATTCAAGATGAGATTTGGGTGGGGACATAGCCAAACCATATCACCTGATAACAAGTTAACACTCTTTACATAAACAAACAAAAAACTAATAGAAACTGTATGCCTTAACTTCATTCTCCCCACTTTTTAACTTTTTCTTGTTTCTATTTATATCTTATTGTATTGATTATGTCTTGAAAAGTCATCGTAGTTATTATTTTTGATTGGTTCATCATTTAGTCTTTCTACTTAGAATAAGAGTAGTTTATACACCACAGTTGCAGTGTTATAATATTCTGTATTTTTCTGTGTACTTATTATTACCAGTGAATTTTGTATCTTTGGGTGATTATGTATTGCTCGTTAATGTCCTTTTCTTTCTGATTGAAGTGCTGCCTTTAGCATTTCTTGTAGCAGAAGTATGGTATTGATCAAACCCTTCAGCTTTTGTTTGGGAAAGTCTTTATTTCTCCTTCATGTTTGAATGATATTTTTGCCAGATATACCATTCTAGGATAAAAGGTTTTTTTCTTCAGCACTTGGAAATATATCATGCCACTCTCTCCTGGCCTGTAAGGTTTCCACTGAAACATCTGCTGCCAGACCTGTTGGAGCTCCATTGTATGTTATTTGTTTCTTTTCTCTTGCTGCTTTTAGAATCCTTTCTTTATTCTTGACCTTTGGGAGTTTGATTATTAAATGCCTTCAGGTAGTCTTCTTTGGGTTAAATCTGTTTGGTGTTCTATAACTTTCTTATACTTGAATATTGATACCTTCTTCTAGGTTTGGGAAGTTTTCTGTATTATCCCTTTAAATAAACTTTCTATCTCTGTCTCTTTCTCTACCTTCTCTTTAAAGCCAGTAGCTCTTAGATTTGTCCTTTTGAGGCTATTTTCTAGATCCTGTAGGCATGCTTCCTTGTTTTTTATTCTTTTTTCTTTTATCTCCTCTGTGTATTTTCAGTTAGCCTGTCTTCAAGCTTGCGTATTCTTTCTTCTGCTTGATCAATTCTGCTGTTAAAGGACTCTGATGCATTCTTCAAGAATCTCTTTGTTGAATTTATCTGGTAGTATTCTGAATTCCTTCTCTGTGTTATCTTGAGTTTCTTTAAAACAGCTATTTTGAATTCTCTTCTGAAAGGTCACATATGTGTTTCTCCAGGATTGGTCCCTGTTGCCTTATTTAGTTCATTCATTTGGTGAGGTCATGTTTTCCTGGATGGTGCTGATGTTAGTAGATATTCTTCTGTGTATGGACATTGAAGGATTAGGTGTTTATTGTGGTCTTCACTGTCTGGGCTTATTTGTAGCTGTCCTTCTTGGGAAGGCTTTTCAGACATTTGAAAGGACTTGAGTGTTGTGATCTAAGCTGTATCTGCCTTAGGGATTACCCTAAGCCCAGTAACACTGTGGTTCTTGCAGACTTGTAGAGGTACCACCTTGATGGTCTTAGACAAGATCCAGGAGAATTCTCTGTATTACCAGGCAGAGATGCGTGCTTCCTTCCCTTACTGTCTTCCAAACATACAGAGTCTCTCTTTCTCTCTCTCTGTTCTGAGCCACCTAATACTGAGAGTGGAGTGACACAAGCACCCCTGTGACCACTACCACTATGACTCACTAGGTCAAAGTCCCCTTTACTTTTGCCTCTGCACTAGGTCTAGACTGCATTAGACCTGAAGCCAGCATAGCACTGTTTCTCACCCAAGGCCTGCTGTAACCACTCCCTGGCTACTGCCTATGTTCACTCAAGGCCCTAGGACTCTACAATCAGCAGGTGGCAAAGCCAGCCAGGCCTGTGTCCTTCTCTTCAGGGTGGCAAGTTTCCCTAAGCCTTGGGTTGGTCCAGAAGTGCCTTCCAGGAGTCAGGGACTAGAGTTAAAAATCTTAGAAGTCTACTTGGTGTTCTGTTGTACTGTGGCTGAGCTGGCACTCAAACTGCATGACACAGTCCTTCCCACTCTTCCCTCCCCTTTCCAAAGACAGAGGAGCTTCCCACTTATAGCCACTGCCACTCCAGGCCATGAGGAGTACTACCAGACTACCACCAATGTTCCCTTAAGGCCCAAGGGCTCTTAAGTCCCCTTGTCATGAATGCTGCCAGGCCTGGGCTTCACCCTTCAGAGTAGTGGGGTACCCTCTGGCCCAGGGCAGGTCCAAAAATGCTGTCCAAAAGTCAAGTCCTGAAATCTGGGACCCCCAAGGGCCCCCCTGTGGCCATGCTGGTACCTAAGGTACAAGACAAAGTCCCCTTTACTTTTGCCTCTGCTTTTCTCAAGCAGGAGTTTTGCCCTATAGCCGCCACAGCTAATTATGTGCTGAGTCTCATTTGCAGTCAGCAAGTCTCAGAGGTTCACCCAAGGCTGTCAGTGTAGTGCCTGGGTATGCCAGCTGGTTTTTCAGGGCCCAAGGGCTCTTCAGTTAGCAGTGATGAATGCTGCCAGGACTGGGTTTTTTCCTTCAAGGCAGCAGGTTCCCTTCTTCCCAAGGTATATCTAGAAATGTCATCTGGGAGGTAAGTCCTGGAATGAGGGCCTCACAACTCTGACCAGTGTCCTATCCTGCTGTGGCTGAGCTGGTATCTAAGATCAGGACAGTGTCCTCCCCACTATTCCCTCTCCTGTCCTCTCCTCTCCTCAAATGGAAGGAAGTGGTCTTTTTTGGAGCTGTGAGCTGTGCAGCCTGGGGTTAGGGGAGGGGTGATGGCAGCACTCCCTTGGCTGCCCCAGCTGGAGTCTTAGTATGTCTCCTGTCTGCCCCAGCCCACTGTCTCTGGGCCTAGTTTAGCACTCGGAGTTGCCTCAGAGTTGCAATGCTTGTGGCCTAGACTGCCTTTCAAGTTTACTTGGAGACACAGAGGGCAAGGTTTGTGGGAACTCATGTTTGGACTGCTGGGATTGGTGGTTCCCCTCTGGCTGGGGCTGGGTTAAGTGTTCCCTCTGTGGGTAGACATCAGCTGAGTTTGGTCTGGTTTTCCTTTTTGCTCTAACAGGGCAGAACTGAGTTCAGTGCCTCTCAATTGCTGTGTTCTCCTTTTCCCAGTGCCCAGAGAAGCTCTCTGTACCACACTGCTGCTGCTGGGGGTGCGGGGGGTGGGTGTTGGCAATTCAGGACTGTTTTTTCTATCTCTTCAGTTTCTCTTTCAGTAATATGAAGTTAAAACTAGGTACTATGAGTGCTCACCTGATTTTTGGTTCTTATGAAGTTTTTTTTTTTTTTTTTTTTTTTCTGTGTAGATAGTTATTAACTTGGTGTCCTTGCAGGGCAGTTGGGGGCATGATAGGTGGAGCTTTCTATTCTGCCATCTTGCTCCACCCTCCAATTTTATTTGTTCAGGCTGGTCTTAAACTCCTGGGTTCAAGTGACCCTGATGCCTTGGACTCCCAGAGTGCTGAGCTACTGCATCTGGCTGCACAAATATTTTTAATTTTGATGAAGTTCAGTTTATTTTTTTCTTTGATTGCTTTTGCTTTAGGTATCATATCTAAGAAACCATTGCCTAATCCAAGGTTACAAAGAGTTAAAATTTTGGCTCTTAAATTTAGGTCTTTGATCCATTTTGAGTAAGTTTTTATATATGGTGTGAGGTAGGGATCCAGCCTCATTTTTTGCATGTTGTCCAGCCCATTTATTGAAATGACTAATCTTTCCTGCTGTTGAATTGTCTTGGTAATCTTGTTAAAAATCAGTTGACCATAGATACATGGGTTCATTTCTGGATCCACAGTTCTGTTCCATTGATTTCTGTGTCTGATCTTAGGCCAGTTTCACACAGTCTTGATTACTGTAGCTTTGTAGTAAGTTTTGACATCTATAGTTTTAAGCATTTTAATTGTATGTTGAGTGTTTTTATTCATGCTTTTTTTCTAGCCTTCTTAAGTTTTCAAGGGGGCCTGGATTTCATAGACATACACATACATGTATATGTTTGTTTGGAGGCTGGATTTCTTAACAACATCTTTCCTAGGTTTAATATTTTAAATTAGACTAGTGAAAGGTAAAGAGGGGTGTATAGTAACCAAATTTACAGGAATTAAATGCTTAACATGTTAACACCTGATATATTTTTTTCTTAACATTTTAAAATAAATTTTTGAGGTAAATTTTATTTAAACAAATTGGATTTACTGAAATTTAGAAAATCCTGTATGAAATATTTGTTCCAACACTTGTATTATAATTTAATTGTGAGGTAACTGGTATCATGAAGTCTGGATCCTATAGGTAACACTGAAAAGACATTATGGAAGGGAGAAATAAAAATATTTTAAGAGAAGAGATAATAAAGACAATGCAAGATGATTACATTTCTCGATATGTATAATTGGAATGAGATTTTCAGTTTTCCTCTTTTTCTTCCCATTTTTAGATCCAGCTGTGGGACACAGCAGGACAAGAACGATTCAGAAAGAGCATGGTTCAGCACTACTACAGAAATGTACATGCTGTTGTCTTCGTGTATGATATGACCAACATGGCTAGTTTTCATAGCCTACCATCTTGGATAGAAGAATGCAAACAACATTTGTTAGCCAGTGATATACCACGGATTCTTGTTGGAAATAAATGTGACTTGAGAAGTGCCATTCAGGTACCCACAGACTTGGCACAAAAATTTGCTGACACACACAGTATGCCTTTGTTTGAAACGTCTGCTAAAAACCCCAATGATAATGACCACGTGGAAGCTATATTTATGACCTTGGCTCATAAGCTTAAGAGCCACAAACCATTAATGCTTAGTCAACCCCCTGATAATGGAATTATCCTGAAGCCTGAACCAAAGCCTGCAATGACTTGCTGGTGCTAAATAACAGTCTATATTATCTAATTTTGACTAAAGAAATACTTTTGAAGTATGACAGTAATAAGTAATAAGATTTAATCTCAACTATAATGGGTCATCTTGACACTTTGCTGTTTGTCATTGTCACGCTTTTGTATTTTGTATCTACTTAAGTTTGTCACTGTGACAACACAGGAAAAGTTGGTTTTCAGGTGAGATTGAAAATGAAGCAAAGATAGGATGAATCTGAACATCTCTCCATCTAGAGCCCAATGAAGGAAGCTTCAAGTGAGAACATGATGGAATTAAAAGAATCAGTAACCATTCAATCTTTTGTCCTAGGATTGGAAAAAAAATGTTAAAGGTTTAGGACACACCTAATAGTATGTCCTTTCAATGGGAAGTGTTCTTAATAGGATAAAAACTGGTATTTGCCTCTCCCCAGAGTACTTTGTTTTTTGGTAGAGACGGGGTCTTGCTATGTTGCCCAGGCTGGCCTTGAGCTCCTGGACTCAAGCAATCCTCCCACCTCAGCCTCCCCAGTACCGGGACTCTAGGTACTCACCACTGCATCTGGCCTTTCTTTGTTTTATTAACATATTTAGTTTTGTTATTATTGGTATGTTTTAGAGCCAAGACTTTAGTTCCAGTGGGATAAGAAGGCATAGAATGTTTTCTGGTTCCCAGTCCATAAAGAATGACTTTTCCAAGAGTTCTAGATGTTTGATTTTCTACTTAATACTTATCAGATCTACAAAAATCATTATTATTTTTAAAAGAGTTATTTGAGTTTCTTTCTTTTTTTTTTTTTTTGAGATGGAGTCTCGCTCTGTCTCCAGGCTGGAGTGCAGTGGCACGATCTTGGCTCACTGCAACCTCCGCCTCTCAGGTTGAAGTGATTGTCCTGCCTCAGCCTCCCGAGTAGCTGGGATTACAGGCGTGCACTACCACGCCCAGCTGATTTTTGTATTTTTAGTATAGATGGGGTTTCACCATGTTGGCCAGGATGGTCTCGATCTCTTGACCTCATGATCCACCCACCTCAGCTTCCCAAAGTGCTGGGATTACGGGTGTGAGCCACTGCACCCAGCAGAGTTGCTTTCTTACTAAATCCTATTAAAATATGCACAAATAAGTCAGATTTTAAGGCAAATAAAGTGACATAAGGTGCTTTATTTTTATTTTAGTGTATTTAAACAGTGAAAAACTAACTGAAAGCATATGAAGAGTTGTAACTTGGGGGAAAATAGGTAAACATAGCTTCTAGCTAACACAGGAGACCTATTCTTAGCCTTTACTAATTTCAAGCAGTGTATCTGGTATGGTATCTCTTGCTCTCCCTTCAACTCCAATAAATTTAATGACTAAATGCCAAGTTAACAAATCAACTTCCATTTGGATTGTAGCTGTGAAGGCACAACTCTAATTGCTATTAGTCCACATGTATTTCTATAATAGTATTGTGTCGTATCAGTTTTTAAGATGTCTAAATTTTATGGTCACAACAAGTTATCCCTCCTCAGTATGAAAAATAAATTAGATATTGAAAAATGTCTATCCTTCAGTGATGGAAAGAATATTTCAAGAAGTTTTTTAACCTAAATACTTTTATTTTGAATTTAAGTCTTTGCACATAAAATATAGCAAGCTTACATATTAAACTATTTACGTAAATGGAATGTAAGCCATGACTTTAACTGAAGTGTTCACATTCACTAATTTTGATAGATTGCTGTCCTTATTAATTTTGGAGGAAATTAAGCCAAATGATTATTGTACTTACAATATTTTCAGAATGTGGGAAATCAATTAAAAATGTAATCTAATCTAGTTTAAGATTTTTGTTTAATCATCATGGTGGTCCTAACTGGATAATTTAAAGACAAAGTAATTCTATTAAATGAACTAACTGAAAATAATAATTATAGGAAGTGATTATTCCATTTTAAGTATTAGAGCTCAAATTGGCTTTATTTGCATTTAGGGAGATCATTTTTCTTAATCATGCTGGAATTAAAAACTAAAAATTGTTTTACTTGTATCGAAATTAACCTTGATTTATAACTATTTTTGTAATAAAACAATGACAGCTGTAGTAACTATGATGGGTGTAACAACTTTTTTTTAAAGAAGGGAATCTGTTTATCGCTTTTCAAAATATTTTCTAAAGTGGGGGAAGAAAGTTTATAGACTTTCCAAGCACATTTATGGTTTTTTATTACTGTTATTATGGTTTTAAAAAGAGTAACTTTATTTCTTTTTGTAAGGAATTAGTAGTATCATTTACAGTTCTGTGAAAGGACTTATTTTTTAACTTTAATATTTATTAGTTTTAAAATATTTGTATCTCATTTGTAACAATTTGTTTTAATTTTTTATATGTATGTTTTTATTTTTAAAAAACATACCAGTTGAATGGGGTTAAAGCTTTCAATATCTTAAAATATTTATAAAACATTTTCACTGTTGCAAAATCACTTCCAAAATGATAGCTACCTAACAACTAATTACTAATTTTTAAAGAACAAATCACACATTTTAAAAATCTGTAGAATTTATTTTAACTATGACATTTAATTGAAAATAAATAATTAAAATATCAGACATGTTTTGGAAAAGTCTTAATTTGAGAACATCAAAGGAAACTACCCCAGAATCTAATGTAGTTAGCTATTAATAACAATGCATTATTGGAAGTATATTGCAAATACATGTTTCCTCATGAAATCTAAATAATTTTGTTGTGGAATAGTGTCACTGGTACATTTCCCCCATGAAGTTCAATAAACCAGCTTAGCCACAAAGAAATTGTGTTTTATTTTCTTTGTTTGGTTACTGGGTAGAGTATAAAATAAAACAATCTTTTTCTCCTCCTGGTTTCCAGATAATATTATATATATGATACACTTTTAAAAACAACAAAATCCCCCAACCCATTGGAAATTTATTTTCTTGTATACATTTGAGGTTAAAGAACACTTCAGGAAAAAAACTCAACAAAGTATTAAAATTAGCTGATAGCATAGCTTTTGTATTTGTGTGGTTTAATAATCCAACTTGTTTTAGAATACTTCAGTGCAAAAAGCAAATGGTGCAAGAGGGGTTGATGTGTATTTAGACGTAAAAGCATTCAACAGAATGAATAACTATAGAAAGTATGAGAAAAGAGAACGAACTACGTCTCAGGTATAAGATTGCAGTTACTGATTTAGACCCCATAGGATTAGGGATGTGGGGGCCTCTGATATTGGTTCTGCTTCCCCTGGTCAGTTTATTTTACGTATAAGTTACCCTTGTTGTGTTCAAACACAAAATTGACATTATTCATGAAAGACTGCTTTCTTAATCAGATATTAAGACAAGAAGTTGGTCATGTATTTTGGGAGCACATTTGCTACAGCCTGTGTGGCAAGGGCGAATGCACTTGGTTTGTTGGAATAACCTGATTTATCAAACATTTATCAAGTATGGGTCTTGTGTTCTCTATTTGTGTTAGTGGAGCTACATAGACACTGTCCTTGAAGAACTTACAAAATAGTATGTGAACAAATAGGAATTCTACAATATAATGTGATTAGTGTAATCAAAGAAGCATATACAAAGGACAATGAGCACAGAAAATGGAGTGGTCTTTTGACTTGTATATGGGAGTAGTAGACAATCAAAAAGCTTCACAATGAGTGGAAGCATTTATGCAGCATCTCAGGGTAAATGTGAGGCATTCTCCATGTAAAGGAGAGGGAAGAAAGTCATCCCAGGTGAATGCACTGCAGGGCTCAAGAGTGGAGTTGAATTTGGGGGGAATGACTGCTAGGTCAGTGTGAGTATGTGATAGAATGGAGGTATGGTCAGAACACGGAAATGAAGCTAGCAAGGTAGATTGTGGTTAAACTGCCAAGTTGCCGTATGCAGTGGGATTAGGACTGACTTGGGTGCAGTATCTGAAACTCAGTCTGAACCAGCCTATAAGGGGGATTTTAACGTAAGGAGTCTGACTTATCTCACTGGACTTGAAGACAAGGATGTGACTGGACTCAAAGAAGAGCTGGGATTGAGCACACAATTTCCTAACTCTGGGTCCAGCTTCTCTGTACATCTTCATTTTCTCTTTCTTTTATAACTAGATTTTTCCATTTTTTAGGTTTAATTAGCAGAAAACATGGCCACTGAGTACTTCTGAACTTTTGGATGCTGCAGTCATTCAAAGAGAAATGAACTCTCAGTCTCAAGTTGAAATTTCCAGCATAGACTGTTAATTGGCCTGGCAAGAGCCAGGTGTCCACCCAAGACCAATAGCTAAAAAAGATAAAATAAGCAATTTCTACATTTAGGGGAGAAGGTATTTTGGGGGAAGGGGAGCAAAAAAAAGAAGATAGCCACACAAAAACATTTGAACTTTACTATTTAGGCAATGGGTAACTAATGAAAGCATTTTGCAAGGTAGTGAGACCATTAGATTTATGCCATAAATTCCAACGGCAATGGGAAGGGTGAGGAGGGGATGAAGTCATGGTAACAGTCAGCTTACTGAAATAGCCTAGAAGAAACAGCTTTAACTGGTGCACTGGCAGAAAAATACACATTTGAGATATTTCAGAACTAAAATCCCCAGGAGTTAAAGACCAAGGTCAGGAATTTCATTGCATGAACCTGTCAGTATTCTTTTCTAGGGCTGCTAGTTGCACTCATGTATGTGGCCAAATGTTTTTTTAAAATGTCAGGCTTTGGTTTTATTTTTTAGATTATTACATTGCTTTAATTTGCCTTTATCAAAAGTTTGATTCTTGTGATTTATTTACATATATGTTTTTCAAAGTGTTTTGAGTCAGATGAAACTTGTCATTTAAAATAATTTAAGTTGTATATCCTAATGCTTTTTGGTATTTTTCTTGTTCTGAGTAGTTTAATTATAGAAGATTCTGTATATTTTTCTTTGAGTCCCAGAACATTCTTTAAATTACAAAAACAATTCACCTTTTGTTTTGGTTATTCATTCCGTAAACTTAACAGAGTATATGGAGCCATTTTATTACTTCTCAGCTCCTCATTATTAATCTTTTCTTGCTAGAAATGGAGAGTTCCATGTTTCAATAAAATGTGATCAGTAATGGGACTTCTTTTTTTAAGTTAAATTTTTGTATAGGAAATACATTCACATGGTTCAATACTTCGACCATTCACAAAAGAGTAAATGGTGAATTCTCCTTCCCACTCTTTCTCCCAGGTCCTCAGTTCTTATCACAAGGAACCAGTACCATGAATTTTTTTTGTTTTTGTTTTTGTTTTGAGACAGGGTCTCAATCTGTTACCTAGGCTGGAGTGCAGTGGTGTGATCTCAGCTCACTGCAACCTCCACCTCCTGTGCTAAAGCAATCTTCCTACCTTAGCCTACCAAGTAGCTGGGACTACAGTTGCACGCCACAACACCCAGCTGATTTTTTGTACTTTTTGTTGAGCCACGGTTTTGCCATCTTACCCAGGCTGTTCTGGAACTCCTGGGCTCAAGTGATCCATTCACCTTGGCCTCCCACCCCAGTTCCCACGCTGGGATTATAGGTGCGAGCCACCACACCTGGCCCCTGAATTTGCTGTTTCTTCACATAACAGTATACCCTGGAGATGAATTCATGTTAAAATATGTAAACTTCATCATTCTCTTTTAGGCCTCATGGAATTCCTTTAGTTGGCCATTATTTAGATAGCCCTGTGTTGAAGAACATTTAGGTTGTTTCCAATCTTGCTATTACAAGCATTACCGAAATGGATGTCATTTTACATAAGTCATTTCTCAAATGTGTGAGTATATACAAAGGGAAAATTCCTAGAAGTGACATTGCTAGATGAAAGGTATCTGCGTTTGCAATTTGGATTTCTAATCACCCTCCTCAGAGGTTGCACTAGTAATAAAAAGCATGCCTGATTCCTCACACACTCACAACACAGTCTATTATCAAAGGTTTTGACATTTGGAACATTAATAGGTGAAAAATGATATCTCACTGTGGTTTTAACTGGCATTTATCTTATGAGTAGGGTTGAGCATCTTTTTATATTTAATGTTTACATTTCATTTTCTGTTGAATTGTCTGTTCATATTCTGTCAGGTTTTGTTTTTTGCCTTTTGTAGGGATACTGAATATTTTGGGTAAGTTAGTGATAAGAGTTTTATTTTTTTTTCCTAGTTTGTTTTTTGCCAAATGGCATTGCTCCTAATGGTTTTTGGCATGAAAATAATTTTAATGTAGTGAAACTTAGCAGTCTTTTCCATGACTCTCATTTTGTGTCATAATTAGACTAACCTTGCCTGAGATAAGAATTCTCGGCCAGATGCGGTGGCTCACGCCTGTAATCCCAGCACTTTGGGAGGCCCAGGCGGGCAGATCACTTGAGGTTGGGAGTTTGAGACCAGCCTGGCCTACGTGGTGAAACCCCGTCTCTGCTAAAAATACAAAAATAGCCGGGCGTGGTGGCAGGCACCTGTAATCCCAGCTACTTGGGTGGCTGAGGCAGCAAAATCACTTGAACCCGGGAGGCAGAGGTTGCAGTGAGCTGAGATTGTTCCACTGCACTCCGGCCTGTGGGACATAGTGAGACCCTGTCAATCTCTCCCTCTCTCTCTCTCTCTCACACACACACACACACACAAGTGAATGTTAGCTATGGACTGGATAATTATGATGTCTCAATGTAGGTTTATCAAATGTAATAAATGTACATAGTGAGGGAGGCCGTGTGTGTGTGTGGATGGGCAGGGGCTCTGTGGGAACTCGATGGTTTCTGTTCCGTTTTTCTGTGACCCTAAATCTGTTCTAAATATAAACATTATTATTTTTTATTATACTTTAAGTTCTAGGGTACACATGCACAATGTTCAGGTTTGTTGCATATGTATACATGTGCCATGTTGGTGTGCTGCACCCATTAACTCGTCATTTACATTAGGTGTATCTCCTAATGCTATCCCTCCCCCCTCTCCCCACCCCACGACAGGCCCCGGTGTGTGGTGTTCCCCACCCTGTGTCCAAGTGTTCTCATTGCTCAATTCCCACCTATGAGTGAGAACATGCGGTGTTTGGTTTTCTGTCCTTGCGATAGTTTGCTCAGAATGATTATAAACCCTATTTTTTTTAAATAGATGTGTCAGAGACTGCAGGTTGCCTACCCAATTTTTGTCTTCCCTCTTGTATTAATTTCCTAGGCTACAGGAACAAAGTACCATAAATTGGGTGGCATAAAAAACAGAAATGTATTGTCTCACAGTTCTGGAGGCTGGAAGTATCAGCAGTGTTGATTTCTTGTGAGGCCTGTGAGAGAGAATATGTTCCATTTCTCTCCTGGCTCACTGCAGCCTCGACCTCCTGGGCTCAAGCGATCTGCCAAGCTCAGCCCCCTGAGCAGCTGGGAACACAGGTGCATACCACCATGCCCAGCTAATTTAAATTTTTTTTTTTTTTTTTTTTTTTTTTTTGAGACGGAGTCTTGCTCTGTCGCCCAGGCTGGAGTACAGTGGCACCATCTCAGCTCACTGAGTGCAGTGGTGTGCAGTGGCGCCATCTCAGCTCACTCCGCCTCCCAGGTTCACGCCATTCTCCTGCCTCAGCCTCCCGAGTAGCTGGGACTACAGGCACCTGCCACCATGCCCGGCTAATTTTTTTGTATTTTTTTTAGTAGAGACGGGGTTTCACCATGTTAGCCAGGATGGTCTCGATCTCCTGACCTCGTGATCCGCCCACCTCGGCCTCCCAAAGTGCTGGGGTTACAGGCGTGAGCCACTGCGCCTGGCCAATTTTTAAATTTTTTTTTGGTAGAGATGAGGTCTCCCTAGGTTGCCCAGGCTCATCCCAAACTCCTGGGCTCAAGTGATCCTCCAGCCTCAGCCTCCCAAAGTGCTGTGATTACAGGCGTGAGCCACCATGCCTGGCCAGATTTTTTCCTCTTTTTTGTGTGTGCGTGATGGAGTCTCGCTCTGTTGCCCAGGCTGCAGTGCAGTGGTGTGATCTCGGCTCACTTCAACCTCTGCCTCCTGGGTTCCAGTGATTCTCCTGCCTCAGCCTCCTGAGTAGCTGGGAATAAAGGCGTGCACCACCACGCCTGGCTAATTTTTGTATTTTAAGTAGACACAAGTTTTCACCATGTTGGCCATGCTGTTCTCAAACTCCTGACCTCAGGTGATCCGCCGGCCTCAGCCTCCCAAGGTGCTGGGATTATAGACATGAACCACACCACCCAGCCCAGATTTCCTCTTCTCATAGGGACGCCAGTCATACTGGATTAGGGCCCATCCTGATGACCTCACTTTAACTTGATTACCTCTGTTAAGGGCCCTATCTCCAAACAAAGTCACATTCTGAGGTACCAGGGATTAGAACTGCAATATCTTTTGGCGGGGGGGCAGGGGCACAATTCAGCTCATAACACATCTCCCTCTTTTCTTACTAACAGAACCCTGGTTTCTTTTGGCCTGGCCACATAGCCCACTAGATAACCAGTTCCCAGCCTCCTTTGCAGCTAGGTATGGCCACATGTCACAGTTCTGGCCGAAGAGATATGAACAGGTGCTTGCCAGGGATTTCCAGGGAAACTGCTTTCTTGTAAAGAGGCCTGCCCTTTCCTCTGGTTGCTTCCTCCTCCTCTGTCCATGACTGGCACGTGGGAGGGAGGCTATAGCACTGTCATGGATGCCTTGGCATTACAAAATGCTCTGGAGAACAGTGTCCTGCAGCTACCACACCAGCTCAGGCTACTTACCTCATGACTTTGCTGAGAAAAATAATCCCCACTGTTCAGGGGATTTGGGTACCTGTAGATGAATGCAATTCTAACTGGAAGAACACTTGAGGTGAAATGTGGAAGAGACCTGGGGACATTGGGACTAAAACTTTTGGACAACGATTGCACTATCCCTGTTTAGGGACTGCCCGTGTGGTCAGGGAGCAATTTGAGGCCCACTCACTGCCCTGGCGCATCAGTCCTTCAAGGAGAGGAACTTGCTGGGAAAGCCTGAGTTAGTGCCTTTCTACCAGCCTTTAAACCTGCGCCAGGGGAAAACACCCTTTTAGGGACTTAGTGAAAAATGGGTGCGCCATGCAGATGTCATTCCTAGGCAACACCCTAGGAGTGGCAGAGCAACCAAAGAGAAGGAACCGGGGTATGCTGTGCTGCTACCATCACAGCCCCAGACAGTTATGCTTGGACCAGTAAGTGAGAGTCAAGTAGAAGACTTCCATCTTGTTTGAGCCAATGTTATTTGGGCTTAACTAATACCTCATCTAAGTTATCCTAGAAAAGTGCATCTAGCTTCAAATTGTTAAAATTTGTCAGTCTGTGATAAAATTGATGGTATGCAATTTTACTACTGTATGAAAATATATGTGTAAAGTCTATTATGGAACTGGTATACGTTAGGGATCTCGTCTAGC
Source organism: Pongo abelii (assembly GCF_028885655.2). NCBI lineage: Eukaryota > Metazoa > Chordata > Mammalia > Primates > Hominidae > Pongo > Pongo abelii. The sequence goes on from NC_071988.2 coordinate 161,410,499, forward strand.
TCATTTAAGAAGAAAGGGACTGGCCGGGCGCAGTGGCTCACGCCTGTAATTCCAGCACTTTGGGAGGCTGAGGCGGGCGGATCACGAGGTCAGGAGTTCGAGACCAGCCTGGCCAATATGGTGAAACTCCGTCTCTACTAAAAATACAAAAATTAGCTGGGCTAATTAGTGGTGGTGCACACCCGTAGTCTTAGCTACTCGGGAGGCTGAGGCAGAAGAATCACTTGAACCTGGGAGGTGGAGGTTGCAGTGAGCCAAGACCCCACCACTGTACTCCAGCCTGGGTGACAGAGCGAGACTGTCTCAAAAAAAAAAGAGAAGAAGAAAGGGACTTAGAGAATTTGGGGTAGCTTGTGTTATCTTTAGGAGGACCTGGGCCCAAAATATGGATGCTACAAAGACAGGAACAATAATAGCCAAGATAAATGCCCAGATGTTGTAGTAGAAAGTTCACTGTCACCACTATCTCTCCTCAGCACTTATGACACTCAGGACTGGCCACAAAATGTCCCCAAAGCTGTCCCAGAAGTACTGAAATCTTCCAACATCACACTGGAAAGAAAGGCCATTCTCCCTGTGACCCTCTCCCTACTCACTTCCTAGAACTCAAGCTGCAAATATATCTTGGGAATGACAGGTTTTATCATCCCAGGCTCTGCAGCAGGAAAGCACACTAGAAGAGGATGGAGAGGCGTCGAGTAAGCCAGTCAGCATCTGCTGCAGAAAGTGATACTACGCCTCTGAAGCTCTTCCCTGGGAAACACAGCATACTGCTATTTTCATGCATTTCTGAAGTACTTCTAAAGTGTGAACTAAAAAATCCTTGCTAATTTGGTGATTTGTTATATTTTCATACACTCCTTATGCAAATGTAAGATTAGTAAATGTTGCCTGCTTCTGAGAGTGTATTCTTCCATTGTACATCCAAAGGCGCTATGGAGCACACATTTTTTAATTCTGAAAACATTGGGAACTTAATCACGTAGGATAAGGTGTATGACCAGCTAGACAGGCAGGCACTCCCTGAGCCTTTTTCTTCCATCCTCTTCTGGCTGAACACCCTTTCCTTTACGATCTCACCTTCAGAGGCACTTGATTCCTGAACCCATGTTTAGAGCCTCAACTTTACCTCTGAATTCCTGAATTGGCTGCTGCATGTGGGCCATCTTTCTTTTGCAGTATCTGTGGACCACTCAAACATGTAATTTAACATGTATAAACGGTGGGGCACAGTGGCTCACACCTGTAATCCCAGCACTTTGGGAGGCTGAGGTGGGAGGATCACTTGAGCGCAGGAGTTTGAGACCAGCCCAGGCAATAAAGAGAGACACCATCTCTACAAAAAATTTAAAAATTAGCTGACTGTGGTGGTCTGTACCTGTGGTCCCAGCTACTCAGGAGGCTGAGGTGGGAGGAACACTTAAGCCCAGGAGATTGAGGCTGCAGTGAGCCATGATCATACCACTGTAATCCAGCCTGGGCAACAGTGAGACTCAGTCTCAAAAAATAAAAATAAAAAATAAAATAAAATGTATAAACTCAATCTTCCTCCTTAAATTTATTTTTCTTCCTATGTTTCCTCAAAACCTCCAGCTTCTGTTGAGGCTTCCCTTCCCCCAACGCCCACATCTAGTCTCCTACCTGGATCTATCACTTCTGCTGCCTTTGACCCTTGCTTCTGTCCTCTCTTGCTGAGAGGCAGAGGACGCCGCGCTTAAACTGTGGAGTGAGACCACCAAGAAGCTGAATCCCAGATGTTCTTTTTTTTTTTTTTTGAAACGGAATTTTGCCCAGGCTGGAGTGCAGTGGTGCGATCTTGGGTCACTGCAACCTCCACCTCCTGGGTTCAAGTGATTCTCCTGCCTCAGCCTCCTGAGTAGCTGGGATTACAGGCGTGTGCCAACACGTCCAGCTAATTTTTTGTATTTTTAGTAGAGACGGGGGTTTCATCATGTTGGCCAGGCTGGTCTTGAACTCCTGACCTTAGGTGATCCGCCCTCCTTGGCCTCCCAAAGTGCAGGGATTACAGGCGTGAGCCACTGTGCCTGGCCCAGATGTTCTTTTTTAAACAAATTATTTTATTTTTTATTTTTTAAGAGACAGTCTTGCTCTGTTGCCCAGGCTTGAATGCAGTGGCATGATATCGGCTCGCTGCAACCTCTGCCTCCCGGGTTCAAGCAATTCTGCCTCAGCCTCCCCAGTAGCTGGGATTACAGGAGTGTACCACCACACCCGGCTGATTTTTGTATTTTTAGTAGAGATGGGTTTTTGCCATGTTGGCCAGGTTGGTCTCGAACTACTGATTTGATGTGATCCGCCTGTCTCAGCCTCCCAAAGTGCTGGGATTACAGGCATGAATCACTGTGCCCAGCCTGAATCCTAGATGTTCTAACAGTCAAACCTCTCCATGCTTCAATTTCCTCATTTTTAAAAAGGGCTGACACTAACCCACGGGTTATTGTGAGAATGAAATAATATATGTGTAGTATCTAGTGTTGTGTAACAAGCTTCCCCAAAACTGAGTAGATAAGACCACAATTATTGGTTGTCTCGCCGCTGTGGCAAGGCGGGAGTGTGCAGGCAGTGCAGGCTGGAGGTCTTTCCCGAGGCTGCAGTCATCTGAAGGCCAGGTGAAGATGCAGCAGCTGGGGCAGAGCAGCGGGCACTCCTCGGGCATCTCTCTCTCTCTCTCTTTCTCTGTGCTGCTCCGTATGGCAGCCTCAAGGTAGCAGGACTTCTTACATGGTGGCTGCAAGGATCCAGAGTAAGTGGCCCAAGATAGACCTGCAAAAGCCCTGGGGCGTTTTCTAACTTAGCTCGAAGATCACTCTGTCTCCATGTAGAACAGCAATAGCAAAATCTTGCTTGGTTTTAAGGGGAGGAGATGTAAATTCTGTGAATGAGAAGCCCGTCAGAAAACCTGTGGACCTTTCTACAAACTATCAGAGGTGACCATGAAGATGTTTTGTACTATTTGGATGGTCCACTCTTTATCTCATGACGGAGTAATTAAAAGACTTATTAAACTGAAAAAATGTGCTACACATTTTTTTTTTCCCACAGATAACCGATCCAAATTGTTGACCATTTCTTTCTTTCTTTCTTTCTTTCTTTCTTTCTTTCTTTCTTTCTTTCTTTCTTTCTTTCTTTCTTTCTTTTTTGAGGCAGAGTCTCGCTCTGTCGCCCAGGCTGGAGTGCAGTGGCGCAATCTCTGCTCACTGCAAGCTCTGCATCCCGGGTTCACACCATTCTCCTGCCTCAGCCTCCCGAGCAGCTGGGACTACAGGCGCCCACCACCACGCCCGGCTAATTTTTTTTGTATTTTTAGTAGAGACGGGGTTTCACCGTGTAAGCCAGGATGGCTAGTGTTTGAAATATATTTCATGCTAAGGAATATGCTACCTTAATAGTTATTTTAGATAAACAATCTATCTCTTCCTAGTGGATGTTTGGAAATGTTTCCATCTGATGTGTGTTTTTTTTCTAGTCTGTGACACCTATAAAAATTCTCCTACTCAAGCATTTTAAGAGTTAGAATTTTCCATCCTGTTTAAAATTCTTCCAAACTAAGACTAGGCTTTGGATCTTTTTGTTAAAAATATAAATATAATACTTAATTGGTTTGCAAGAGCAATTTGGGGAGATGGCAATCTCGCAAATGAATTCCAGTATAAACTTCTGCGTAACTTTATACTGAAGTTAAACTTCAGTATAAACATACCACCTTCTGCATAGCTGGTAGGTGGAATTGAAAACTCTAGATCAGGGTTTAACAAGTCTGGCTGATGATGCTTTTGTTCGTTTTGGATCTGAGGATCTTTGTAAGGTCATTTGTTTTCACCATTGATAGTTTTTAAATGCAAGCAGCAACATAAACTGCATTTAGAAACAACCTTCATCTTGCTTCATCATGAAGTAGTAAATCAAAACTTTCAAAATAATGAAGCATATTTAATTTCAAAAAATGACTTTGAAAAATATTATTGGATGGATGCAGGGGTGCAGTGGCTCACGCCTGTCATCCCAGCACTTTGGGAGGCTGAGGTGGGAGGATCACCTGAGGTCTGGAGTTCAAGACCAGCCTGGCCAACATGGTGAAACCCTGTCTCTACTAAAAATACAAAAATTAGCCAGGCATGATGGCGCACACCTGTAATCCCAGCTACTCGGGAGGCTGAGGCAGGAGAATCGCTTGAACCCGGGAAGCAGAGGTTGCAGTGAGCTGAGATAGTGCCACTGCACTCCAGCCTGGGCAACACTCAAAAAAAAAAAGGAAAAGAAAAAGAAAATATTATCAACAAAATAGGCTGGTGTATCTGTGAATAAACCAGTTTTTTTTTTTTTTTTGACTGGTAAGTGAAAAGAAATACAAATTATTTTAAAAATTATTTATTTCATCCTCATCCTTTTAAATTTCTAGTTTGTAAATGTTTCTTAATCTACTAGCTAGTACGGTTTGTGATGATAATTTTAGGTGAACCAATGAACTTGCATTGGAAGTGCTTGCTGAAACACTTTTTCTGACAAGGGTGTGATCTAAAGAGGGTCAGTGGTCTGTACAACAGCCCTGTACAGAGGGACAGTTGTGTCTTCTTCAGCTTTGTGGCTCCATGGCTTCATGGTCTCTTTGCTGCGTGGGAAGAGGCAGAGACAGGAGCCACTGCTTGAAGATTTATATTAAACTAAGCATCTTCCCTTTGCTCCAGTCCCCCTAGAGTATTCTTGTGGGGAAAAGGAGCACCTAGCCTTGTTAATTCTGCTTATAGTAGCCTTCATTAGGTTGAATAGTCTCCACATCTTTGTGGTCAGTATCTTGCAACCGAATGTCACTTGTTTCCTACAAAATAATTCTCTTCCCCAAAGTGTTTGCCATTTGAAAATCACTCATATCCTGAAGTGTTCCTCTTGATTCTTTAACAATTTGGCTCCAAGAGCTTTACAAGAGGAAAATGTTCCTGACATGATGGGTGAGTCATGGTTTGTGAAAATGAGCAATTTATGCCTAGCATGGTGCTATGGCCAAATTGCACTAAGACTTTGCCTAGAATATATGTCTTCTGAGAGTTTTGTTACATGATAGTAAAAAATTAAAAGTCACTTTGCTTGTAATGTCTCTGCTATGCTTAAGAAAACAAAGCTGCATTTGGGAGGCTGAGGCAGACGGATCACGAGGTCAAGAGATTGAGACCATCCTGGCAAACATGGTGAAACCTCATCTCTACTAAAAATACAAAAATTAGCTGGGTGTGGTGGTGCGTGCCTGTAATCCCAGCTGCTCGGGAGGCTGAGGCAGGAGAATAGCTTGAACCAGGGAGTCAGAGGTTGCAGTGAGCCAAGATCGTGCCTCTGCATTCCAGCCTGGGTGAGAGAGCGAGACTCTGTCTCAAAAAAAAAAAAAAAAAAAAAAGAAAGAAAGAAAAAGAAAACAAATCTGCATTTCTGAATTTTAAAAATACAATGAACTTAAAATACTGAATTCCTCATCTCTTCTCTTGTATCATGATAGCAAACAAGATCCAGTTCTGCCAGCTGCATCTCAGCCAAGACTCCTACAAACAGCTGAAACTCTCAGCCTCAGTTTTTCACCTGCAAAGTGGGGATGGTAACAATACCTGCTCCCTTTTAAGCCTTAAGACACTTACTCATTGTCAGATTGACTTATACCAATTAAATCCTTTTAGAAACATAAGGAGGACTTCATTCTGCAGCTGAGAAACTAGTTTCTAATACAAACTTCTATACTTCCTATTGTATTTTGTATTATCTCTCATTATCCCCAATTTACTGCAGCCAGAACCTTATATGGCCTTGAATGATTTCTAATTAAATACCCTCAATTTCAGATATACTCCTTAGCAGAAACAAAACAAAACAAAACAAAACAAAAGTCAGCAGATTCTCCAAACGATGTGCCTCAATCTGGAGTTTCTGACCAGTTTTGCTCAGAAGATGTCCTGTTACCTTCTCAAAGACGATTTCCACCATGAGTGACACATTAAAAAGCTACACAGGCAGAAAAGCGATGTCTCCCAGAAACCGCTTTCAGCTTTCTCTCTTTCTTCCCGTCTGAGCCTCAGGACTTCTCATCGCCGTCCAGTTTTTAGAACTTGAACCACAGAAGCTGCCTTAGTGGGGGGAAACTGCTGGGCTTAAGTCAGTTTCTATTTCAGACGCCATGCACTGAAAGCTATCTCCTGTCCTCGGCAAGGCCTCTACAGGCAGTTTCTGTACCATGCCTAGGACCAAGGAGCTTTCAGATGGCCTATAAAAATTTTTGAGACCTGAAAAAAAAAAAGAATTGACCCCAAAATACGAAAATAAAAATGAATAAAACAATTAAAGAGCATTTAATTAAATGTCTGCAAACTAAAAATTAATGCTGACATTAGTAGTTGATAAAATGTTAGTATTCATAAAAATATACTGTAATTATATTTGAAAACAATTAGTGGATTAGATTATTTTCCTTCAAAAGAGTTCCAAAGCATGTACTATGCTTGCTAAGAAACTATAACTGATTGCAAATTAAGTGGTTTGATTGTAGCTAAATCATTTCAGAAGCAAAATTATCTTTTAAAAAATTTTCAGAAAAACCTTAGGGTACCATGGGTGCATTTCAATATAATTGATATGATTATGACCTCTAAAAGAAGGAGTACTTGGAAATTTGAATACTGGCTGCATGTTAGATGGTATTAGGGAATGATTGTCAATTGTCTTACTTGTGATAATAGTATTGAGGCTAAGTGGGAGAATCTTAGGAGATACATATGGAAGTATTTAGGGGTGAAGTGTCCTGATGTCAACAATCTGCTTTTAGAATGTTCTGCAAAATAACAATAACTATACAGTGAGGGGGAACTAATTTCCTTAATTCTGCTTACAGTAGCCTTGAATATTTATAATAATCTCCACCTCTTCACAGTCAGTATGCTCTATTTGAATGTTATTTGTTTTCTACATAATCATCCTTTTCCCCAAAGAGTTCACCATCTGAAAATCACTTAGTATGTCAGCTACCTACTTTCAAAAGGTTCTGCAAAATAATAATAACAAATGTGTGTGAATCCTTATGTGTACATATACTATACTACACACACACACACACACACACAGAGAATAAATGTAGCAAAATGTTAACAAGTGCTTTGAAAACAATAATAAAGCAGGTAACAGGCTACAGAATGTTGGAGGCTGAAGGGCATTATTTGGATATTATGGTCAGAAAAAGCCTGTTAGTAGGGTAACAGCTGAACCAGATCTGAATGAAGTGAAGGAACAAGCCCCACTAAGATTTAAAGGTAGAGTATTCCAGCTCAGGGAGGGAGCATGTGCAAAAGTCCCGAGGCAGGACTTCACAACACTTGATATTATCCAACTAAATGATGTTTTGTTAATCTGGTGAGAGTAAAATGGATTCTAATGATTTTAGTTTGTATTTTTCTGTTTACTAATGAGCAACTTTTCATTTATTTGTTAAATTCTGGTAATGTCTTTGTTTTCTTGAATTTCTTGTCAGGTCTTTTATTTTTCTGTTGGGTTCTTTGTCTTTTTCTTACTGATTTGTAAAAGTTCTATATGTTCTGGATATGATTCCTTTGCCGATCACATGTGAGGCAAATATCTTCTCTCTGTTTATAGATTGTCTCTTCACTCTTTTTACAGTGTCTTTCAAAGAACAGATTTTTTTTTTTTTTTTTTTTTTTTGAGATGGAGTCTCACTCTGTTGCTCAGGCTGGAGTGCAGTGGTGCGATCTTGGCTCACTGCAACCTCCGCCTCCTGGATTCAAGCGATTCTCCTGCCTCAGCCTCCCAAGTAGCTGGGATTACAGATGCCTGCCACCATACCTAGATAGTTTTTGTATTTTTAGAGAGATGGGGTTTCTCCATGTTGGCCAGGCTGGTGTCGAACTTCTGACCTCAGGTGATCCACCTGCCTCGGCCTCCCAAAGTGCTGGGATTACAGGTGTGAGCCACCACAACTGGCCAGAACAGATGTTCTTAATTTTAATACAACTGAATTTGTTGATAATTTTATTTATGGTGTGTGCTTTTGTGTCTTGTTTAATAACATTTTTCTTACTCTGAAGTAAAAAAACTGTTCCATCTATACATTATTCTAAATGTTCTCTGGCTGTATTTTTTACATTAAAAAAATGAAGACTTTAATCCACCTATAATTGATTTTTATATAGTATGAATTGAGGATCTAATTTTGTATTTTTTTACATGAATGTCTAATTGCCCTGACACCATTTATTAAGTCACCCACTCTTTCCCTATTGAACGATAGTGACCACTCTGTCATCAACGAAGGCTCCATATATGCCTGGGTCTGTTTCTGGGCTATTTCATTTAATTGGCCTATTTATCTGTTTCTGGGCCAGTACTACATGTCCTTAATTCCTAAAGCTTTCTATCTTGATATTTGGTAGGTCAAGTCCCACATCTTGCTCTTCATCCACAGTTTTGGTAATTCTTGGGCCTTTGTTTTTTACCTAAATTTTGGATTTAACTCATCAAATAAAAAACAATGTTGGGATTTTGATTGGAATGCCTTTAATTTATCAGTCCACTTAGGAGAATCAATATCTTAACAATGTTGAGTTTTCCTGGCCAAGAATATGGTAAATCTTTCCATTTATTTAGGTTTTCTTTAAGTCTTTCTTTTTGAGACAGGGTCTCACTCTGTCGAGTGCAGTGGCCTAATCATAGCTTATTGCAGACTTGAACTCCTGGGCTCAAGTAATCTTCCTGGCTTAGCATTCCAAGTAGCTGGGACTATCGGTGCACCCCACCATGACTGGCTAATTTTTTTTTTTACTTTTTGTAGAAACAGGGTCTTGCTATATTGCCCAGGCTGGTTGCAAACTCCTGGGCTCAAACAATCCTCCCACCTCTGCCTCCCAAAGTGTTGGGGTTAGAGGTGTGAGCCACCATCCCCTGCCTCTTTAATGTCTTTCAGTGAAGTTTTATAATTTTCTTCTTAAAGGGTTTGATTGATTGAATTCTTTCTTTTTTGAGACAGTCTCGCTCTGTCGCCCAGGCTGGAGTACAGTGGTGTGATCTTACCTCGTCTCACTACAACCTCTGCAGTGTTCAAGCGATTCTTGTGCTTCAGCCTCCTGAGTAGCTGAGATTACAGGTGTGTGCCACCATGCCCGGCTAATTTTTGTGTTTTTAGTAGAGACAGGGTTTCACCATGTTGGCCAGGCTGGTCTGGAACTCCTGGCCTCAAGCAATTCTCTTGTCTTGTCTTCCCAAAGTGCTGGGATTACAGGTGTGAGCCACTGTGCATGGCCAATTTTTATATATTAATTTTGTATTGAAGAACCAAGTGAAACATTTATTAATCCTAATTGTTGGAGATTCTTTTTGGTGTTCTACAAAAATTATATCACCTTCAAATAAAAATGGTTTTTTTCATTCTTTCCACCTCCTATAAATTTTTTACATTTCTCTTGTTTTATTGCACTGGGCAAGATGTCCAGCATGTTATTAAACAGGAGAGGTGACAGCTGACATCCATGTCTTGTTCTTTATCTAAAGTAGAATGCTTTTGACATTTCACCATTAAATATGATGTCTCCTGTAGATTTTTAACAAATACTGTTTTTTTTTTCTTTTTCTTATTAACCACCCATCTCCTCCCCAGCCTCACCCTGCTTGTTTTGAAGTTATATAACTTTATTACTCTGCTCCATACTGGGGCAGGTGCTTAATATAGTATCTCATTTAATCTTCACAATAACCTTATGAGACAGGTATTATTGCTTCTCTTAGAGAAGTTAACTTTACTAAAATAATATTGCTAGAAGGAATAGAGCAATGGAATACAGCAAGAATTTAAAGCCAGGCTTGTCTGATTCTGCAGCCTCTGCTCCTCTCAGAAATCTTTGCCGCCTAATGCTTGGGTTAAAATTTATCCAATACAGGGAACCTTAAAGGAGATGAATCATAGCAGGCGGAGGTAGGATAGAGAAGGTGGGTAAAGAAAGGAAGTGAAAAGAAATGGAAATTCATATGGACAGTGAGAGCCACCTCGCCCCGGCATGTTATTTTGAATTTGCAGGAAGCAGGTAAGTCACCTTGACTAGGCCGCCTTCTCCTCCAAATGCCTTATTCCAAGACCTCCTGAGGTGTCTGTAGCTGTGGCAATCCAAATTGCTATTGGTTGATAATGCAGACACAGCATTTTCCGCTACTTTCTGCTCTCATCCAATCACAATTGCCCCCTTCTCTCCCTCCCTCCTTCTCTCCCTCTCTCTTTCCTTTCTTTCTTTCCTTCTTTTCTTTTTCTCTCTTTCTTTCTTTTCCTTCCTTTCTTCCTTCCTTTCTTTTTCTTTCTTTCCTTTTTTACCACCAAATTGGCTCCTCTGATTGCTTTTTCTTGGAAGTCATCCACCCATCACGCAAATCCTGTGTTAACACTTGTTATTCCCATTATGCACTCGTGTTTAGCCTTGCATTTCCTTTGATGAAGAGGAATAAATAGGAGATGGAGATTCATAGGGAAAGTTCATTCTTTTATTTTATAAATATTAAACAAGCATCCCTTATGTTTCAGGCACTGTGTAAGGGACTAAGGATGTAGCAATAAACAAGACAGGCAAAGGCTGTTCCCCAGTGATACTTATATTACAGTGCTAGAAGACAGACGAATAACAAATACACAAAATAACTGTGGATTAGGGATAACAATGAAACAATCTGGGTGGTAAGACAGCGGGTAAGTTGAGGAGGCCTTCTGAGACATGAGGGTTGAGGAGGGCACCACTGATGAGGGTGGTGTGAGTCAAGGGCTGAAGGGTGACAGAGAGAAGCTATGCAAAGAGCTAGAGGCAAACAGGCAGAGTAATCAGCAGGTATAAAGGCCTGGAGCCAGGAAAATGCTTGGCAAGTTTGAGGAACAGAAGGTCTGGCTGGAGTACAGTGGGTGGAGGAGAATGGACTGAATGATACTGGAGAGGGAGCAGGAGCCAGTCCATTGTAAATAGCTTGGATTTTATTCTAGCTGCAATGGAAAGCCATTGAAGTGTTTCAGCAGGGTGATGGCAAGATGTGCTTTACTATTTTTTTTTTTTTTTTGAGACAGGGTCTCACTCTGTTGCCTAAGGCTGGAGTGCAGTGGCACAATCACGGCTCACTGCAGCCTTGCCTTCCTGTGCTTAAGTGATCCTCTCACCTTAGCCTCTTGAGTAGCTGGGACTACGGGAATGCGCCACCAGGCCTGGCTACTTTTTGTATTTTTTGTAGAGATGGGGTTTTGCTATGTTGCCCAGGCTGGTCTCGAACTCCTGGGCTCAAGTGATCCCCCCACCTTGGCCTCCCAGAGTGCTGAAATTACAGGTGTAGCCACTGCGGTTGGCTGCTTTACTGTTTTACATTACTTTGGTTGCTTTGTGAAAAGTGGGTTGGAGGGTAAGCAATGAAGGCAGCATGCCAATGGACTCTATTTCTTGTACATACCTTTTCTGGAGGCTCACTCAGTGACTGCCTGCCTCCCTTGCCTGACCTCTTGTTGACCAAAACTCAATCTGGTGGCCAGTCTTAGCTGCAAGAGATCCTTGGAATGTAACTAGTTTAGGCACAGGAAGACAAGGGGAAAATGGCTTGTGAATGTCTTTTGGGTAGGCAATCCATAGTATCTGTCACTAGGGTCATGTGCACTGTATCTGAAACAAGCCTGTGAAATAGATGAGGCATTCTTATTTGATTAATCTATAAAGGGGGAAGATGGTTAAAGAGCACAAAGATCATAGGTAACAGAGCAAGGGCTTGAGTCCAGATCTTTTCATCTCAAATTGAAAGTACTCTCTCACTACCTTTCATTACTCTAGGCCCTGCAATGAACTGATCCTGGTCATACATGTCCTGCTGTGTCTACTAGTGAACCATTCTTTCAACTCCGTCTTCAATATCCAGCATACCTGAGCAATTATTATGACTAAACAGGCACTGGGAGGATGCTAGGTTATTGAACCTAACTTTAGAATGGACAGGAGCCTTCTAAAATATGGGAAGAAAAAATAAATCAATAAACAGTGTCTTTTGTTACACTAGGAAATATTGTTCCACCAAGCAGAATGATAAATTGTAGAGTATGTACCCCAGGGGATATGAAAGACATTCCAGTGGAGTATGGGAAAAGTATTAGAATTCTGTGTTTGTAAGGCTAGAGATGATATCAACACAGACACAGAAGTTCAGTATTATTAATGTCTCATACCTAAATTGATATTGGATGTTGGACAGGCACATGCCTTATGCCTATGGAATTCAGGAATTCTGATTCTATAGCATGGAGTGGTTAACAGCAGCATCCTCGCAGTTCACTCACTTTCATGGATTATGACAATATGAGTTTATAAAGGGCTTGGTTAAGTGGATTTACTATAATATTATCTTAAATGGGAAACTATAATTCTTTTTAATGAGCTGGGGAATGCACATGAAATTCTACTTAGAAAAACAATGTTTAATTGTGTGAGATATATATGTAAATGTTATATATAATGGCACTATAGCCAGAATATGACATTATAGATTATAAGCAGTAAGTATTTAAAATGGACATATTTTTCCAGATTAATGCACAATCTCTGTTGTTCATTCTTTTGTATGTTTTTCCTTTAACTAGTTTGGATGGAAATCTCTCCAAGTAATATCATTTCTACTGTGAAAATTAAATGAATTAACTAATGAAAAGTACCCAGTTCAGTGCTTGCTGCAGAGTAAGTCATTCAGTAAATTACAGCTATTGTTTCTCCAGAAATTCAAGGAAGACAACCACAAGCTGATGGGGTGTTTATTCACCTGGCTGTCTCCTTTTAGAGGTTATATCAGGACACATTCATTACCTTGGAAAATTTTCCTCAGCAATCAGAGGATTGCTTAGTAAGTAGGAAATCAGAACCAGGGGCAGTATGTTAGTCCATTTCCACACTGCCTTAAAGATACTACCAGAGACTGGGTAATTTATAAAGGAAAGAGGCTTAATTAACTCACAGTTCTGCATGGCTGGGGAGGCCTCAGGAAACTTACAATCATGGCAAAAGGCAAAGATGAAGCAGGCACCTTCTTCACAAGGCGACAGGAGAAAGAGAGCAGGGGAAACTGCCACTTTTAAACTATCAGGTCTCATGAGAACTCTCTCAGTATCATGAGAACAGCATGGGGGAAAACGCCCCCATCATCCAGTTACCTCCCATCAGATCCCTCCCACCACATATGGGGATTACAATTCAAAATGAGATTTGGGTGGGGACACAGATCCAAACCATATCAGGGAGTTTTCAGTTACATAAATGTAATTTTTAACGATCTCTGATATATTCACTTTATAATAGGGATTAGTTGCCAGTGGGGCCAGAAAATTCAAGGAGGGTGATTGCTTGGGCAGAGTTAGGTAATGTTTGTCTCTGTGACACTGTTTTTTTGGTACATTTATACCTAATAACATGGGTTTAAAATTTTTTTGTAATTTTTTATTGTGGAGATTTCAAAAACATATAAAAACACACATATAAGATCGTGAACTCGTACTCATTACCCAGCTGAAATCCTTATCCACATGTGGCCAGTCTGGTTTTATCTACACCCACACTTCACTTCCCTTATCTCCCATATTAGCCTGAAGAAAATTCCAAATATCCTGATTGTTTTAAAAGATATTTTATCTAATCAAGTCCTGCTGGTTTGAGGGTCTTTTTCCCCTCTCTGGTGACTTTATTTATTGATTTCTCTGATGCAACTTATTAGGTATCTCTTTTCAGATCTTAAAATGGCTCCCAGAGTGCGATTTTGAGTTCTTGAGGGAAGCCTATGTTTTGACAATTGCCATTATCATTAGGCAGAGTACATTCCATTCGCTTTTATCTTTTCTTAATTACTCAGGAACATCATTATGAGCATCAGCCCTTGGGCTGCACTGTAAAGAGGAATGCCAGCTTTTCCGTGTTCTACCCAGGGAGCTTGATCCAGATGTGGGATCTTTGGGAGTGGAGCCCCAAATCTGCATCTTTTACACATTCCCAGGTGATTCTTCTGGCCACTGAAATTGGAGAAGCAACTGTCTGAGAACGTTTTCAGAGATTATTAAGGTACATAGATCTCAAGCCATGGTGTTGAAAAGCCAGAAAGGAGACTTTTAGAAACCCAGCTGCATTTTTCTAAATCTTCTCCATCCTCTCTCTTTTTCTGGCTCTGACTTTTCACTGGGTCAGAGGCTCTAAGGCTGGAACCTGATGTTCCACGGGGACTGTGTTATGGTTGTTCTTCTACAGAGTAAAGTGCATGAACTGAAATAGCTATTGACTGCTCAGAAGTCACTCAGTCTCAGGTTTCTGGCTGTGTTCCACATAGCTGTAGGTTCTGTAAATCTTACCTAGATAAGTTGTGTTCCTGTACACACACACACACACACACACACACAGAGTCCAAGTGCTATGCTAATTCTGATACGTAAAGAAATTTCAGAGGCCAAGCACAGTGGCTTACGCCTATAATGCCCAGCCAGTACTTATGATCTTATAACCCATGTTTTACAGATAACTGTGCTCTAGGCAGAGAGAGATTTTAAATAGCTGTATGACACAGAAATGCTTCTGTTTGTTTTAAAAGATAAACCAGTTTTGTTCAACTTTGTTTACTGTAGGCGCCAGAAGTGCTATTAGCCCTCTTGAAATTTGGGCTCATTTAAAAATAAAGTCCGGGTGTGGTGGCTCATGCCTCTAATCCCAGCACTTTGGGAGGCCGAGGTGGGCGAATCGCCCAAGGTTGGGAGTTCCAGACCAGCCTGACTAACATGGTGAAACCCTGTCTCTACTAAAAATACAAAAATTAGACGGGCATGGTGGCAGGCACCTGTAATCCCAGCTACTCGGGAGGCTGAGGTAGGAGAATCGCTTAAACACCGGAGGCGGAGGTTGCAGTGAGCCGAGACTGCGCCATTACTAAACTCCAGCCTGGGCAACAAGAGCGAAACTCCATCTCAAAAAAAATAAAATAAAAAATAAAAAATAAAAAAATTTAAGAAGCCCTGGAAGTGGTGTCTTAATTTAGCTAATCAAAGTTCAACCTGATCAACCTGATGATAGGAAAGAACATCAACTGAGTTTTCATGTTATGTTTTTTTTTAGAAGAAGTTTCTCTCTTGTCCCCCAGGCTGGAGTGCAGTGGCGCAATCTTGGCTCACTGCAACCGCCTCCCGGGTTCAAGCGATTCTCCTGCCTCAGCCTCCCGAGTAGCTGGGATTACAGGCGGAACCTGCCACCACACTCGGCTAATTTTTGTATTTTTAGTAAAGACGGGGTTTCAGCATGTTGGCCAGGCTGGTCTTGAACTGCTGAGCTCAGGTGACCCACCCGCCTCGGCCCCTCAAAGTGCTGGGATTTTTAAAATGTGTTAAATCATCCTTTCCCTAGAGATGCTTGTTTTACAGCATGTCAGAAACAGTATGAGAATAAATCCTCACCACAAGAGGGAGCTGGACCATGAAGAAATTAATGGGTTGTTTTGGAAATAGAAATAAAAACTGGGAAAGTGCAGGAGACTTACAGTAAGACCATCAGTATCATCAGTGGTGACCGTTATTTGCACTAAGTGATTACTTCATTCTTTCAGTTGCTCAGATAAAAAACTGCGGAGTTCATCCCTGATTCCTTACTTCCTATTATATTAAAGCATGTCTTTTAATGCTGATGCTTTGACATCTAGGGCCTTGCAGGCTCTGGAGGGACTGCCCCTCCCAGGGCTAGCTGATTCCTAGAGATAGCAAAGGCCTGGCACCTTTCACATGCAACCCAACCAAATTAGCCTCTGTGCCTGCAACTACTTTCTTCCTAGGCCTCTTCCACTCCAAGCCACCATCACCCCAGGGTCAGGTACCAGACAACTAAAGACAGCCGGTACACCCCAGAATCTACTGAAGTTATTCAAGCTAGCCAATCCCAGGCCTGCTGATTGCCTCTCCATTTCTTCCCGCAGACACCACAATACAGGCTCTTGCCCACATTTTCTCTTCACTCCGTCTACCTCCTACTTGATCCTGGTGCTTCCCCATGTGGCCCCTGTAACATGGTGTGCCCCCTCCTCTTGGGAACTGTGAATAACAAACTATTGTTGGGGTTCAGAAAACAATATCCGAAAATGAAGGCCTCAGAGACAGCTTCAGGAGCAAAGATTTTTCTCTGACTTTCTCCTGCCCTTCTGTCTCTGAGTCCCATCCTTCCCAGAGGCTGCCTATAGACCCCAAGGCAGATCCTGGCAACCAGAACCATTTTTCCCTAAAGCTAGCCATAAAACCTAAAAATATCATTCTAACTTTCCCTCTGCCTTTCTGTGTAAAAACTGACCATAAAGAAATTATCTCATGCCTGTAATCCCAGCACTTTGGGAGGCCAAGGTGGGTGGATCTCTTGAGGCCAGGAGTTGGAGACCAGCCTGGCCAACATGGTGAAATCCTGTCTCTACTACAAATAGAAAAATTAGGCATGAGAATTGCTTGAACCCAGGAGGCAGAGGTTGCAGTGAGCCGAGATTGCACCACTGCACTCCCGCCTGAGCAACAAAGCAAGACTCTGTCTCAAAAAGAAAAAGAAATTTTCTGACCTACCTTATTTGACTATAGTCAGAAGACCCCCATTCCAGAAAGGGCCCTAAAGGTGCCTTTGCAAAATTATAGTCAGGGAAATCTGACATAACTGACTATCTTGCTTCTACCAGGCTAACTTGCTTTTCCTCATTCTTGTGTGGAGGCCATAATAGTCCTTTCCTTGAACTGGTCCCCTCCTTGTTCAAAAATGGAAATCGAATTTGTAAAGACTAACAAGAGGACACGAGGTTAGAATTATGGTAGAGGCTTGAACTTTGCTAAAGAATAGGCTGAGTTAAACAATGACCTGCCATTGCCGAGCTTGTTTTTCTGTAAGTTGCTTACTGCCCCAGAGTCACAAGATTTATAACTTCCCCAACTACTCCTGTAGATAACATTACTACTGTGAAACCTGAAGAATCAGTCTTTGAGATATTTTTTAGATTTAGCATTTCAGCAGACCCAGAGATGCCACCTGGTCCCAAGACCCCCCCTCTCAGGAACTGATTCAGCTGCATGAAGACAGTTTAGACACTCCTGTGATTTTATCCACAGCCAATCAATCCTTTCAGTTTCCCAGCCCTCTTCCCACCAAAGTACCCTTAAAAACCCCAGCCTCTAAATTCTTGGGAAGGCAGATTTGAGAAATTTCTCTTGTCCTCCTGCTTGGCTGGCCCTGTGATCATTAAATTCTTTCTTCGCTGCGACATCTGCTGCTCTCAGTGCACTGTTTTGTTTTTCTTTTTTTTCAGGGCAGTGGGCAAGAAGAATCCACTGGGTTCTGACAACCCTGCCCCATACCCAGAAGAAAAGAATGCATGCTCAGAGAGGCCAGGAAGAATCTAGACAGAGAGGTTTTGCTAGGTTTTCCCACTCAGCCTGTTAGCATTAGATCATGCCCTTTTTGTCCAAACATATTTCATACTTCATTGAACCTAAGTATAAAAATGGTCAATTTCCCCTATATCTTTGGATCATCATTCTAAAAGCTCTTGTGTATACACATTAAATAAATGTATGTGCTTTTTCTCCAGTTAATCTGCCTTTTGATTTTGAGTTGATTTTTCAGCAAATTTTTGAGAGCAGCGTTTGTCTCCTGTTCTGTTGGCCTCACCATTCCTGAGTAATCAGTGAAATGCCTAATGCCATATCTCAGCACATTCTACTGTTTCTTCCTATGATGCACCCCAATTCAACCGCTTCTCCTCACCATGGCCCCTCTGTCCTGCCCATCATCATCATGAACCCCCTAGTTCCAGCTCCCACTCCACTACTCCCTGGTCCCTACTCCACTGGTCCCTACTGCCACTCCAGCCTATTCTCAGTACAACAGCCTGAGTGATCCTTTTACACGTGGGAGGAAGATCTTGTCATTCTTCTGTTGAGATCCCTCCAATGAAAGGGCTAACAGCAATTACAATTTCAAAAGCATTTTCAGAACCTGTAGTAAACTAAGTTTAAGAAAGCTGGTGGTTTTTGTTTGTTTGTTTTGTTTTGTTGAGACGGAGTCTTGCTCTGTTGTCCAGGCTGGAGTGCCGTGGTGCCATCTCGGCTCACTGCAACCTCCGCCTCCCGGGTTCAAGCGATTCTCCGGCCTCAGCCTCCTGAGTAGATGGGATTACAGGCACGCACCACCACGCCCGGCTAATTTTTGTATTTTCAGTAGAGACGCGGTTTCGCCATGTTGGCAAGGCTGGTCTCAAACTCCTGACCTCAGGTGATCTGCCCACCTCAGCCTCCCAAAGTGCTGGGATTACAGGCATGAGCCACCGTGCCTGGCTGCACCACTGCACCTCACACTCTGAGTTTAAAACAAAGTCCTTGAAATAGTTTTCGGGGCCCCTGTAGAATTTGATTCTCTTCTCTCCCCACTGGCCGGTCCCCTGGCCTCCTGAGCTTCCCTGAGCATTCCCACCTCAGGTCGTGGCTCTCTGCGGCCCCCTCAGCCTGAAATGTTTCCCCTGGAATCTCCATAATTTGTTCTCTCCCTCAGGAAATGAGGTCTTCCCTGACCTTCCCCCACAAAAAAATGGCACCCCTCTTGGCCCTGCACACCTCCTTACCCTCTTTATTCTCCTCTCTTTGTCCCATACCACTTACCCAGGCACACACAGTCATTTACTTGCTTCTTATCAGTTTCCCTCACTAAAATGCAAGCTCCACAAAGGCAAGGATTTTGTTTTTATTCACTGCTGATTTGCTAATGGCCCAGAAGAGGACTGCTATGTGGTAAAGCTTAAGAAATTCATGCTGAACTTGGGTAAAGCTGGAGGCCATTATTCTAAGTGAAGTAACCAAGGAATGAAAAACCAAAACCCGTTATGTTTTCACTTGTAAGTGGGAGCTAAGCTGTGAGTACACAGAAGCATTCAGAGTGACATAATGGACTTCAGAGACTCAGAAGGGGGAGGGTAGGAGGGAGCTAGGGATAAAAATCTACATATTAGGTACAATGTACATTACTCAGGTGATAGGTGCACTAAAATTTCAGAATTCACCACTGGATAATTCCTCCATGTAACAAAAAACCACTTGTACCCCAAAAGCTATTGAAATATTTTTTTAAAAAGGTACTCAAAAAAAAAAAAACCCAAATAAATAAATAAATAAATAAAAGTACTCTAGCTCAGTCATTCCCACATCACATGCCTAGAAAGTGCTTTGTGCACACCCAGGAAGATATGCCTAGTGATCCCCACAAAGCCTGTCATCTAAGGGAGAGGCCAGCTAGGTGCTTCACTCATTAAACAATCGAGAACACACAATAATGGTCTGGCAGTGTCCATCCACGTGTGGCAGGGCAGCAGAGACAGGGCAGGTCCCGAAGATTCAGGCCAGGCTTCCTGAGGCAGGGGGCTCTTCACGGCGGGGGGACTGCTTGGAAGGAGGCAGGCTGTGGCTACGCCTGGAAAGGTGGCATCCCAGAGCAGGCAGAGCAAAGCTAGTGAGCTCAATCCATGGGTCAAAACTCAATCTTTTTTCCCCCAGTTATCATTATAGTTTAATTTTACAAATAGAAAAAACTGAGGCACAAAGAAGTTATGTCACATAGCTAGAAATTGCAAGGCTGGGATTTCAACCTAAGACGATTACCCAATTCTCCTAATCATTACAATCTCATTCATGCATTCACTCTACAAGTATTTATTGAGTGCCTACTGTGTATCAAATGTTAAGGATATGTTAGTGAATAAAACAAACTAAAATGCTTGTCTATTCTAGAGGGAGGAGAAAGACAATAAACAATCAACAGAATATAACTAAGTTCTACGGTATGCTGGAAGGTAATGAGAAGCATGGTGAAAAATAAAGGAGGGTAAAGTGGCCTCAGAATGCTGCGGGAGGAGAATGTTGCAGTTTAAGTGGGGTGGTCAATGAAGTCCTCATGCAGCAAAGACTTGAAAGGCACAAGGGCAGAGGCTGTGGCTCTCTGGGAGAAAGACATGCCCAAGAGCGGGGCAAGCCTGGCTCTCCTGGACTGCAAGGGGGTGGATGTGGGTGGAGCGCAGAAAGGAAGAGGGAGAGAGGACATGTAAACAGTCTTCTGAACCCCACAGCAAATCCTTATTTGCCAGAGAGTAGTCGAAAGCCCAGGGTCACATAGACAGTGGCAAAGCCGGGTGAAACCAGTCTGACTCCAGATCCCAAGTCCTTTCCACCACACAACCCTCCCTCTGCCACAGCAGAGAGGCAGGAAGAGAGAAGCAGAGGTGGGAAGAGGGAAACCCCATCATGGAGGATGCTTCACATGGTGGAGGCAAAGAATGAGAAATAAGATGGGATGGAGAAGCTATGCTGGAAACCCAGGCAGAGGAGGTAGAAGTTAGGGATCAGGATAGAAATTGGCTGAGAATAAAATTATAAGAAGCTGGTCTTGCCGGGGGTGGTGGCTCACGCCTGTAATCCTAACATTTTGGGAGACTGAGGCGGGCGGATTGCCTGAGCTCAGGAGTTCGAGACCAGCCTGGGCACTGTGGTGAAACCCCGTCTCTACCAAAATACAAAAAATTAGCTGGGCGTGGCGGCATGCTCCTGTAGTCCCAGCTACTTGGGAGCCTGAGGCAGGAGAATTGCTTGAACCTGGGAGGTGGACGTTGCAGTGAGCTGAGATTGTGCCACTGCACTCCAGTCTGGGCGACAGAGTGAGACTCTGTCTCAGAAAAAAAAAAAAAAAAAAAAGAAACTGGTCTGTGTGTTGCATGGATTGGATCAAAGAGGGACCAAGTCAGAGAGATCAGTTGATTGGTAGGCTAAGTGGATGATGATCAAGGGAAAGGAAGACACGGGATACTAAAGGTTGGCCTTAACCCATGGAGAGCAAGCGGAGAGAACGGCAGGAGAGAGAGCTCCCATAAGTATGGTTAGGAGAGCAGCCAGGAGCCCAGCTGCCCGGCTTCAGACTCTGCCTCTACGGCTTTCTAGTTCCGTGACCATGTACCTTAACCTCTCTATGCCTCAGTTTTTCTTTCTGTAAAATGGTGTGGTAACAGTACCTATATCATATGGCTGTTGAAAAGATTAAATGAATAATCTAAAACACTTAAAACTGCCTGATAAACTCTAGATAAATATATCTTTGTAAACACCCCTCTACAGACCCCCTGATAAATTCTCTAAATTGATTTGAATTATTTTTAAAAATCCATTTATTTAATTTATTTGAAGAGACTAACCTCCCTTCTTCTCTGAGGAAAATAAGAAAACAAAACTCATGATGCAGATGAGGCAGACACTGTGAGTGGTCAACCCAATTATCATTTCCCTTTCTTACTTGCTGGGAGAGCCCCAGACTGGTTCAGGCCACACAGCCACATGCTTCACTCAGATAATCATAGTGCCCCTGTAGCCATTGCCAGTGATTGGCTTAGGTTTCCCCAGTGATAGAGGCCATAGAAGAGACTTTCCTTTTCATCTATTGGATGGGGCCAAATTGGCTGTGATGGCTGGAACCCGGGCAGCCATGTTGTGGCTGTGAGGTGAGCTAGCCCCTGAAGGCAAAGCAGACAAGCTGAGAATGGCAGAGTGGAAAGATGGGAAGAACTTGGTGGAGCTGCTGAATTAACTGTAGGGCCACTCAGGACTTCTTGTTATGTGAGATAGTAAACCTTCTTTATTACTTAGGCCATATTGAGTTGGGCTTTGATGTTTCTTGAAGCTGGAAGCATTCTGATACTTACAGAAGTAAAAATTTGGTAGCAATCTAGATGGATCCATTAATCTTTTTCTGTGTACATTATAAGAAGTGAAGCTCTAAATTCAAAACCCTGGCTTTTGGTTTTTGTAAGTAAACAAAACTTAAGGAAAAACACATTTACCCAGCATACCACTATGTTGTGAGGGAATTACCATGATCTATCAATCTATCGATCTATCTATCTATCTATCTATCTATCATCTATCATCTGTCTATCTGCAAGGTAACAGTCATTTTCTGAAATACTTTTGGAGCAGAAACCCCTTTTCTGTTTTTTCTTTTCTTTTCAGCTTCAAGAAGAGGAACAGAATTTCTTCTTCTTCCTCTTATTTTTCAGCTAGAGCCTTCTTATTGAACAATCCCAAATCAGTGAGATGCTGAATTGAAACTAAATGAAACTACAGCATAAAGTCCTTCGATAGCTGTTACCTAGTTCTAGAGATGACTGCTGAAATAATTTCGCATTTAATATAAACTAGCAGTCTGAATGATTCCAAACATTTAAACCCAAAGGCAGATATTGGTAACCATCCCATTAGTATAGCTGGGATGGTTACTAATTTGGTCTAACATAATTTTGTCTTAATTTTCACATTACCTCCTTCTACAACACTTGGGCCCAAATCAATCATCTTAACCCATGAAAGTTGCCCAATCTTTCACTTTCAAGGTTAGCTTCTTAAGCTTACCTCAGTTTGTATTAAATTTTTAATCCTGTATTCCCCTTTCCCACAAGGAGGAAGAATATTAGTATTGTGATTTGACCCATGTGTGTTGGAGGGTGAAGCCCTGCCTGAAAGATCTAGCATGTGAATGTGTCGGTGCAGGTGGAAAAGCTGATCCAACATCAGTTTGGACCCAGTCATCTCACTCGTTTCTGTTTCCTTCCTTCCGTGGAAGGACGTGTGATAAAATCAAGGATTGGGCAACTGAGGGAGGTAAAATAAAGCAGGAGATCTCATGGCCTGCTTCAGTTTGAGGCCTAACTGTGCCTCGTGTAGCCCTACCAAACTTCCTAGAATTCATTTCTTTGGGATCCTGGGCAAAAGGCCCAGCTAATAATGAGGTACTATGTTGACTCCCTTTGTCACTGGCTTTTGTGCTTTAGAAATGTTGACTGGCTGGGCACGGTGACTCATGCCTGTAATCCCAGCACTTTGGGAGGGCAAGGCAGGCAGATAACTTGAGGTCAGGAGTTCAAGACCAGCCTGGCCAACATGGTGAAACCCCGTCTTTACTAAAAATACAAAAATGAGCTGAGTGTGGTGGTAAGCGCCTGTAATCCCAGCTACTTGGGAGGCTGAGGCAGGAGAATCGCTTGAATCCCGGAGGTGGAGGTTGCAGTAAGCCAAGATTACACCACTGCACTCCAGCCTGGGTGACAGAGTGAGACTTCATCTCAGATCAAGAAAAAAAAAAAAAAAAAAGGAAATGTTGACTGTGATTAGGGCAAGAATAAGGGATTGCCAGGGTTCTCAGCTCAGACTCATCCTCAGACTGCCAAAATCTACCACAACGTCTAACAAAATTTCTATATTTTCTTTAAATCGTGAATTGAAGTTTCCTGTCTTTCAGCTATTTGCCCTGATCATCTCATTTGCATTCCATACCCTTACCATGTATGTATTCAATCTGACACTTTCTGTTGGTGTGGCTAATCCTTCTGGATTTATGGGTGTATGTGGAATCATATCAAATCCTCAGCTCTTATTAGAATGCTCTGAAAATGATAAATGGCTAATAATATTTTAAAACAACTTAAAATGTAAAGTTCACTTAGTAATTTAAATATACAGGTAGACACATTATAAGAAAACCATTATTGCTTTTCTAACTTAGATGACCGAAGGAAGACAATGACAGATGATTGTATATTTTGTTTAATACTTGCATTGTTTCTATAGCGCAATTATAGCAATCTTTAAATTTACTTTCATTACAAATATTTGTCAAGTTTTGTTTCAGAAACATTTTTCCTACTCTCTTGCATCATGCACCCAGACACACTACAAAAAACTCATTCATAACACAGTAAGGGCAAACATTATTCATGTAAACATCTTTCATTAATTTCCCATAATTTAAAAAAATCATAGAATTATAGATATTGAATAAGGCTCATAGTTTTAGTTCAAATTCCACAAGAGACCAAAGATGCTCGTTAACTGTGATGGGGTTAACTTTTGGTTGCAATAAATGCTGAAAGCATACCCCTGGCTTCTACTTCTTAAACATACCTCACGACCTAATAAATGTATTTCAGGATAAAGAGAGAACATAGAAAACCCAGGAGGAAACTTTTGAAGAAGGGAGCTCAGAATCATGGACATAATTTTCCTATGTGATAAGCAGGCATTATGTAGTCCCTGTAGCTTCCCAATACATGAATCAAGGTTGATTATCGTAACCCAAAATGTAACCAAGTAGATATGTTGATACATTGGCATGTGTGTTCGTATTGCTACTATACACAGTGAAAATTTATCCTAATATGTATCATTTCATTATACCCAGGACCAAAGTGGAAAAAAAAACCCCACTCAAGTTGAATATCATCATAAAGGAGTTTTTGTTTGTTTGTTTTTTCAATAACATAAGAGTCAGGAGAGTTGGGAGGTATGTCCTAGGGATGTGATTGACTCTTGATATTTAACAACTTTGAACAACTGTGTGTAAAGTCACAGACAGAGGAAGCAAGGATTTTTGTTATCGGAGGACGTCTCTCTCTCTGGTTGGAAGTTTGGTGCTTGGGTGCATAGTCTTCCAGAGCTGAGACAGGAAATGTACTGTGCTGAGAAATGGGCCCCTTGCCAGATGCTCCCTTCTCCTTCCTCTCTGTGAGGTGGAAGTCAGAAGGTAGAGATTGCTGGCAAAACTGTGAAGTCCCACCCTGGGGTTTGAACCCCAACTCCACTGAGGGCAGCCTCCCTGACGTGTGTGACTAGGCAGTAAGGGTGGCGGTTGATGGCGGCCGGGAAACCGAGTTTCAAGGTTCACATGGCCAAGTCTGGCTTCTGATTCTGCTGCCCTGCAAAGAAATTGTGCTCCAGATAACTGCACCGGTGTCTCTAATGCCTCTGATTCACTCTCAGGCCCCTCAAAGGCCTGCAGTGATATCACTAAAAGGTGAACACACCTCCATTAGCACCTAACTTCCACCAGGAAGCGGCTGAGGCACTGGGGAAGCCTACGAGCTCTCTCCACGTCAGGTGCAACAACGCTGAGGAAGTTGCTGAGAGTCAGAGTTATTGTAGGCTTTTGATTTTTAAAAATCAAAATTGATCTGCATTACATCTCAATAGACTCAGATAATTCTCACCAAAATTTTTGTAATGTGTTTAAGTAGCACTGGAATAATTCAACTTCATTTAAATATATTCATTCTATCATGAAAATATTTCATACAAACATCTATTTACATACAAACACATTAAAATTTGTGAAAAGGGTTCCCACCCCTGTGGTTGTATGGCTTGAAATAGTTTCATTGCTTTGAATATGTATGCACACATTTGGCAAAAGAAAACTATTACAATTTAGTATTTTTAAAATTAAAAAAAGTGACAACGAGTTTCCAAATTCCTGAAGGGAAAGATAAAAGAAAAACAATAATAATCTATCAAGGTACCCCAAGTAGATGTAAATTTGATATACTTTGTGAACCTTTGATCTGTGGCAAATAAACATTACAACTGTCAGTCTTGCAACATAGTTTTGCTTGTTTTTCTAAAACAAAAGATATCTGGATTCTAAGTCACTACTCTTAAGACAGAAGCTTGAGGCAACTGTTTTAAAACAAAGCAAAACAGAAAACGATACATCTACCTTCTTTGGAAGATTTTAAATGCATGTTGCAGTGAGTGATTTAAATTTTTATATATTAAATGAAATTTACTAAAAGTGCCACATACTGTCTCCCGGAGAAGACAACCCTTTAATTCACTGTTCACAATTAATGCAATTTTAACAGTTATATTTAAATGTTAAAAATGGTTACATTTGGCCTCATTGGCCTTTCTGGGTGGGTCATTGGTGATAAGGAAATAGTTTTTCGAGTGTGAAGAACCCCCATAGGGCAAATAGGTTTAACTACAGTCCTAGACAGGTTCAAAGAGCTCTTGGAAAACTAATTTCCTTCTTAGTGTCTCAGGTAGATCAAGGATGAAGCAAGTTAAAATAAGAATAGGTACTACAAGACTCAAGAACTCCTCACTGCTTTCTTTTTGATCTCATCATTCCTTTGTGCCGGAAATTCAATCTTTCCAGTTGTTTTTGTTAGTCCATTCAAATGTCCATTTGGGGACATGCTCCTACAGGTTAGTTCCTATTCCTAACTCTAACACAAGATAATATTTCATCACAGAAAAGATGCTAAGGGAAGATCTGGTCATGCAGGAGATGGACTGAAACAGCTCTGAGTGAATCTCCTTGAGATTACGGTGTCGCACACACACATAGGCTCCCGCTGTTTTTCAGGAGAGCATAAAGTTATTTCTTTATTCCCCACCACATGGAATCTTCCATGTCTGCTGTGATTCTGATGCTGATGAAATGACCAGATGCAGCGGCTTCCCGACATATTTCCTTCCCCAGCAGATGTGAAGTAGAAAAATACATTCTGAGTATTCTTTTCCACTTGCGTTTAGGTTCAAACAGGAAACAAACCCTTCCGTCCTCAGCTGTTAATTCCTTATAGAACCTCCACTCCCTTGACTTCTTTCCCTACCTACAGAACTCAGTGAATCTCAAGCCCCACTCGATTCCAACCTGCAACGGAGCCTTACATTTGGGAGTATGTGTGTGTGTGAGGGGAGGGGTG
Source organism: Pongo abelii (assembly GCF_028885655.2). Taxonomy (NCBI): domain Eukaryota; kingdom Metazoa; phylum Chordata; class Mammalia; order Primates; family Hominidae; genus Pongo; species Pongo abelii. The sequence continues at coordinate 161,437,106 of NC_071988.2, forward strand.
GGGAAGACAGAGCCAGAGACATAAGCAAACGGAGAGGCACACACAGAGGAAAAGCCAGATGAGGAGGGTCCCAAAGACATGCACAGAGCCAGAGAGACTCAAGAAAGGACACTGCAGAGGACTCGGAACAGGGAACAGGAGAGGGCAGCTGGGGCTGCTGTTACCCAGGACGCCCAGGTGTTCTCACATATGCAGAGAGAAGAGGAAAGAGAGCCGGCAGGAGAAAGAAGAGCTGGAAGACACAGAGAGTATGAAGAGAGTTGGGAGGAAGACACAGTGAGGCTCAGCGTGGGTGCATTGCTTCCTCTGATTTGCGTGGAGGTCACAGACACACTGCTGAGTTTTAAGCTCAGAGTGTTACCATTCAATATCTCATCTGAAGAACTGATTAGCAGACTAATCACTACTTACAACTCTTCAATTCCTTTTATCCAATTTTGAAAAAAATTCCATTTGAATGGGATAATTAGAGTAGCCCCCACTTAGGATGTAAATTGTACCCCACTGCAGCCAGGACCAGAATGCTATCACTCTCAGGAATGAAATCATTCAGAGCATAGCTGCATCGGGGGCATGACCAGCACTATCCTCTCCCTGACCGCATTCCCTGACCTGGCTGCACAACCCACCTGAGCGAGGTTAATGCAAGCCATCTTTCTCCTGAAGACAGTCACTCCCTTTGGGCACATTTAAATTAAAGCACCTATCGGAATGCAAGTCCAGAGGCCCTGGCCCATCTGTCACAGTGTATAGAACGGTCTCTTTCTACAGAGTAAGAGTGACCCTATCCTGGTGCCTTTAAATCTAAAAACTCTATTCAGTTCCTTTGGTGGGCAATCTTCCTGGAAGCACGGACAACTTCCTCTCATGGGTGAACCACTGGCTTAAGCTTTCAAGCAGGGATCCAACTGGATCTCCCTGAAACCACTGCCACCTAGCTGCAAAGCATGCAACCGGGTGCTCTAGGAAGCCTGGCCTTGCAAAGAAGGGAAGAGCAACTCTGTCAATGTGCCCAGGGGCCACCTGAAATGAAAGCCATGAGCAGCCTGGGATTAAGCACTTTTGTTGTAGTCCTCATAAAGCAATGTGCAACTGACAAGAAATAGCAAACTTTCTTCTGCCTATTTCCTCACTCTTCTTCCACTGAAGCCTTCTCTCATCAGCTGGAGCTCACTATCTGCTACAGCTTGGAAGGCCTTAGCTTTCCAGACCAAACTGACTCAGGTGACAGGAATCACAGCTGACAGCTGCAGATCAGCACAACAGCTGCTCTCCAGTCCTTCCAGCCGCTGCATCGAGGTGTCTAAAAGAGACATAGCTATGGCATGTGGTGAGGGTGCTTATAAAAAACAAAACTCTCAGAATTCATTCAGAGCAATCCCAGTGATGTTACAGATCTAATTAGCTAAACTAAAAAAACAGAGGTTTTCTCCTTATTTCTGCAGTTGTGATTACACATGGCTGGCAAAATGGCTGAAATGCTATTGATAGTGTTGCTTTTAAACTATACAGGTGTTCAGTCTTAGTTTACAATGTTTTGAAGCAGGTAAGTGCTTTGAAATTACAATGATGAAGAGTTTTAGCATCAAGGTTTGATTTGTACCTAGTAATCAGTGTGTCTGCCTTAGTAGTACTGACTAAAAAAAATTTTTTTTTTGAATTCTGTTAGAATTCAAATTTGCTATTTGACTTTTGAATTCAATGCACTGTGCCACAAGCCTGACCGCGCTATGTTATGTACATTTAATGTGTACTCAAGGGGGAAAAAATTACTAGCACTATTGAAAATATTGCAAAATTGCCATAGTTACCGCTTAGAAATACTAGTCTTCTTCTCTTCTTTCTTAAAGTATATATTACAACTCTTCCATAACTTAATGCAAACAAAGTAAATTCATTTCTTCTCACATCTTAAAGCAAAGATATCTTTGTTTACATGCGAGAATAATATTCTATAGTAATACCCTGGCCCTATGAGCCAGTACTTTATATTAGGACATAATAATAAAATGATGATATAGAAAGAACCAGAGAGACCTACACACTGCTATTGATGCAAAAATCCATTTGGAAGTTTTCTCTTGTAAAGGGTATCTAAGAAAGAGAATAGGGCTGAGGGGTGAAATGACTTTAGAAGTGGGCTTCTATTCACTAAGAAAAAAACAAAGCCATTCTATTGCAAGATACAGATCAAAGGTTAAAAGGCAAATTATACTACATTTAGAGAATAAAGATGTAGTAATTGTCAACCCTTAATACGGCACATATGCAAGTGTGGTAACACAATTTGCACTGGCCATAGGAAAAAAGCACTATGGAAAAACCACTGACAAAAAATGACTGAAAAACCCCGTTTCCCTGTTTCAGTCTAATCATTTGGCATCTCTGAATGTGGTACAGATTTAGACTTGAACCACCAAAGAACATCACGCTGTCTTATGTCAAATGCTCGACAATACCTCTCAGTAGGACGTTGTTGCAAGGCTAGCTAATTTTAAATCTGGTATGAGTAATACAGTCAAACCTAGTTAGTATGCGAGAAAGTCGTTGCTAACGCATGGTGAGAGGATGTGACATCACAGCATGAGCAGTCCCTGGTTGTCCCATTGTCGGATAAACGTAGTGCATAGATCCAAGTTTCTATTCCAGGTCTCTGAACCCCAAAGCCAGGCCTTTCACTTTTGCTGGGTGGCCTGGAAGGCCTTCAGCTCCACCTGGTACCACTCAGGGGCTTCAGGCCCACTCTTCCCGGGGGGGCTGTGGTCATAGCCATAGGCAACGGTGAGCTCTTCATCGGCCTCCACTGCTCTCAGGGTGCGGATGCATTTGATGGGCCCAAAACGGGGGTGGACAAACCTAAACATCAAGATGCACACAGTCATTCCCGGGCCAGACCAGGAGGTCGGAAGCAAAGGCTAGGGAGGGGCTGATACAGGAACCACCCGCAGGCACTCTTCCCTGGGCACGCCTGGTATGTGCCCAAAGTGTGGTCACCCAGCATCAGTTTCACCCGAGAGTTTATTAGACATGGAGCATCTCGGCCCCATCCCAGACCTGCTGGATTGGAATCTGCATTTTAGCGACACCCCCAGGTGATCCACTGGTGTATTAAAGTTTGAAAAGCACTGCTCTGTTTTTTAAAGCATATTTGGCACCTTGCATTTATAAACCAACAATCATGATCAACAACAAAAATCTGTCGTTAATGAGAACTCAGATCCAGTGCAGCCCGCCAGCATTTGAGCTTGTCTGGCCAGCAGCATCAGATTACCTGGCTGTATCTCAGAGAGAAGGCTTTACCAGAGTGCTTTTGGAGTTGTAAGAAAGAGCCCTGTGGATTTTCAAAGGCAAAAACTCTGTATTCCACCCTATACATAGAGAGGAAATATTATTTTCTAGCATGAAAGTAGATGAAGATTTCTTCCCAAGAGGGAAGTCTAGACCTCTCTGCCAACCTGCTTATTTAGTATTTCCCTGTGAAGCATCCTATGAAGGGAGCAGTATCTCCTTCCTACAAGTCCTCTTGGGACCAGAAATGAGGTTAACACTATGGCTATGTTCATTTGCCAAAGGCTCCCAATCCTGTTCATCTGCACAGCTCCCTGCAGAACAGACAGATAAATAAGCAATAAATAGACTTAGCTCACCTAACAGCTGCTGAAATGGATATATGTAAGGCATGGCCAGGAAGAAATCAGCTTTATTTTTATATGCATCTGGTCAAATCAATCTCATTCATTTAGAGTCTTTTTTTTTTCTTATTCTTTTTTTTTTTTTTTTTTTTTTTTTGAGACACAGTCTTGCTCTGTTGCCCAGGAGGGAGTGCAGTGGCATGATCTCGGCCCACTGCAACCTCCACCTTCCAGGTTCCAGCAATTCTCATGTCTCAGCCTCCCAAGCAGCTGGGATTACAGGTGTGCGCTACCATGGCCAGCTGATTTTTTGTATTTTTAGTACAGACAGGGTTTTGCTATGTTGGCCAGGCTGGTCTTGAACTCCTGGCCTCAAGTGATTGGCCCACCTTGGCCTCCTAAAGTGCTGGGATTACAGGTGTGAGCCACTGTGCCCAGTTTATAGTTATATTTTGAACAAAGGGTTGGTGAAACAGCAAAGGAGAAGGTTCCAGGCCGTAAGGTAGATTGGTGCTTGGCGGCTGGACATGGTGGCTCACATCTGTAATCCTACCACTTTGGGAGGCTGAGGTGGGTGGATCACTTGAGGTCAGGAGTTGGAGACCAGTCTGGCCAACATGGTGAAACCCCGTCTCTACTAAAAATACAAAAATTAGCTGGGTGTGGTGGCGCATACCTGTAATCCCAGCTATTCAGGAGGCTGAGGCACAAGAATCGCTTGGACCCAAGAGGTGGAGATTGCAGTGAGCTGAGATTGCTCCAATGCACTCCAGCCTGGATGACAGAGTGAGACTTTGTCTCAGAAAAAAAAAAAAGATTGCTGCTTGGGGCATGATAGTAAGTACTCGGCTGGTTCCTTCTATCAGTGGTGGAGGAATGGGCATGTCTGTAGCTTTGGGGCTTCTTTTATGTGGAGTAAAAAGGAACAACCTTTACCTCATACCAAAGGGGCCTCTATGCCCACCCTCTTGGTTATCATATCATGTTTTGTGGAAAGGACACTTGGTGTCAGAAGACTTTGGTGTGAGTCCTGATTCAACACATTTTTACTGCGTCCTCTTGGAAAGTCCACCTCATATCTCTGAATGTCACTTTCCTCATCTGCAAAATCATGATAATACTAGTAACAGTTATCCCACAGGGTCTTTGTCATGACAAAATGGGGTCACATATAGAAAGCACCTTATACAGTGCCTGGCACAAAGTAGGATTCAACTAATATTGGTTACTGCCTGCCTGTGAGCATGCATGTGTGAACACACAAGTGAACAGAGTTATCAGCCTGTACTCCACCACAAAGGAGATGCCTGGACTGCGGATTCAGGAATTCCTTATGAAAATCACAACTCTTTGCTTAAATTAAAATATTTCCCTTGGCTGGGTGCAGTGGCCCATGCCTGTAATCCCACCACTTTGGGAGGCTGAGGCGGATAGATCACCTGAGCTCTGGAGTTCGAGACTAGCCTGGGCAACATGGCGAAACCCCACCTCTACCAAAAATACAAAAAATTAGCCAAGGGTGGTGGTGCGCACCTGTTGGTACCAGCTACTTGGGAGGCTAAGGTGGGAGGATCACTTGAGACTGGGAGGCAGAGGTTACAGTGAGCTGACATTATGTCACTGCACTCCAGCTTGGATGACAGAGACCCCATCTCAGAAAAAAAAATTAAAGTAAATTAACATATTTCACTAAAAAAAAAGTTCCTGAAATACAGGTTGGTTAACCTCTGGTACACTGAAAAAAACAAAAAACAGACGCTGTGTTGAATTTCCGGGCCTAAAGCTTCTCTTATAATCCTCTTTTATTTTCATTTTCCTGTTCATTATCATCATCATTTTCAGAGTGTAGATAATGGACAGACTGAAAAGAAAGAATTCAATTTCAGGTGTTGATTGTTGAAGATGACCCGAAGGCACAGTGGTTCAGAGCCTTAACTGCTCTGCCTTGGAGACCTGCTTTTCCTGTCTGTGATCTCGATGGTGATAGCAGTGGCCTCACTGAGTTACTGGGAGGACTGAATGAGACAATGCATGAAGAGCATCTAGCACAACACCAGCCCGGAGTGAGTGGTCTATAAGCATGAGCTACATGATAAGCAGTCAAACCAAACCTCTGTGCCAAGTGGCTTATCCTCTTGTCTACAGGTTGTCTAGGAAAGCAGCTCTTATCTATTTGTCCACTTGGCATTTTGTACTAGATTGCATTTCAAACAGCTTATGGAAGTGTTTTGTTTATGTTAAAGTGTACATATCAGGGCCAGGCGCGGTGGCTCAAGCCTGTAATCCCAGCACTTTGGGAGGCCGAGGCAGGTGGATCACCTGAGGTCAGGAGTTTGAGACCAGCCTTACCAACATGGCAAAAACCCGTCTCTACTAAAAATACAAAAATTAGCCAGGCATGGTGGCGCATGCCTGTAATCCCAGCTACTCGGGAGGCTGAGGCAGGATAACCACTTGAACCTGGGAGGCAGAGGTTACAGTGAGCTGAGATTGCACCATTGCACCTCTAGCCTGGGCAACAAGAGCGAAACTCCATTTCAAAAAAAAAAAAAGGGTACATAGCAATACCAATGATTTTTGAAACAAATGAATACCATGAATTGGTATCTGAATTTCATATTTGGTTATTATTCAAGTAGTCTTCTCATTACCCCAAGTAACTAAGATTTGGTCACCCTGGGCTTGCTTGCAAACAAACTAACAAACAACAATAAACAAAATGAAAACCTGCAGAGTACAGGGACTTGGTTTTGTACAAATGAAACCTTCTCTTGTCTCCTGTGCTGTCTTCCTTTTGGTGAGAAAAATCATGTCCTTGCAATGAAATCAACAACCTGGTTTGTTTTAAAGGAGTAGCCTTCAGTAGCATTTATGATTGTTTGTTACCACCCCTTTAAAGGGTTGTTGTTAAGCTGTGTGCAGCTTGGAATGACGCTTTGGCCTAATTCATCCTGGCCATGAAAGCCTTGGAGTTAATCACAGTGTCAGTTTCATTTCACATGACACATGTCCTTTGCCATTTCTACCCGTCCTTTAAACAGAAGTTGTAGCTTCAGTGCTTGTTATGGGCTGCCAAGGAGAGCAAGTCGTTGCCAGGAAAATTTTTAAGCCATTTCAAGGATGCAGGGATGGACATTCTTGAGGAACCTCCAAATCCTGGCAATTTTCCTGCAGATTAAATGCACATGATCTGATTCTACTTATGCTAACAAGCAAGATGACTGAGGGACTGCAAGCTATAACTGAACAGAAAAGGTTGCAGGCAGCTCACTGGCTCCCAAGAAGAACTGGCATTCTCAGGCCAAGCTAAGGAGAGCAATGATGATGGCACAAAGAATCCCAATTATATCCTCTAGAGAACAGTCGGAGATGTTTGGCTTTGGGAAGAACACGTTCAGGGGTCATATAAAAACTACTATAGTGTTTGTAGGGCTACCATGTAAGACAGTCTGACATGGGACACAGGAAAAAAAGGGAGACAATTAGGGCCAAGGGCTGAATATTTCAGGGAAACCCATTTGGGCTCATTATAAAGAACTTTCTAGGCTGGGGGCGGTGGCTCACACCTGTAATCCTAGCACTTTGGGAGGCTGAGGTGGGCGGATCTCCTGAGGTCAGGAGTTCAAGACCAGCCTGGCCAACATGGTGAAACCCCATCTCTACAAAAATACAACAATTAGCCATGCATGATGGCAGGTGCCTGTAATCCCAGCTATTCGGGAGGCTGAGGTGGGAGAATTGCTTGAACCTGGGAGGCAGAGGTTGCAGTGAGCCGAGGTCTCACCATTGCACTCCAGCTTGGGAGACTGAGCGAGACTCCGTCTCAAAAAAAAAGAAAAACAACAATGAAAAAGAACTTTCTAGTCATCAGAGCCCAGAAGCTAATTTTGTAATGTCTATTCCATTTGTCTATTTGTCTGGACCTTTGTGGTTAATGTAAGCTCCACACCAATGGATGTTTCCAAGAAGAGGTTCAATGAGCAGATGGAAGAGAAGGCTCAAACTCTAAGAGGATTATTTGATTTAAAAAAAAAAAAGCTTTGTTAATATATAATTTATATACAGAGTGTAAATATATGTACTCTTTTATATATATTTACCTTTTGAAGTAGATAATTCAGTGGCTTTTCAACCACTGAATATCACAAATACACACAAAATTCGGCAACCATCACCATCATCTAATTTTAGAACACTCGCCTTAGAACATTATAATCAGCCCAAAATGAGACCGCAGTGAGATCCCATACCCATTAGCACACACTCCTCATCCCCCCTCCCCAGCCCTAGGGAACCACTAATCTACTTTCTATCTCTGTGGATTTCCTACATTTTGGACATTTCATATAAATGGAGTCATACATTCTTTCACTTAGCATAGTGTCTACAATTCTCATCCATGTGGTAGCATATGTCAGTACTTCATTCCTTTTTACTATCAAATAATAGGGACTCTGATTTTATAGGTCTTTTCCAACGCTGAGATGTCATGCCCTAGGCTTAGGACTTTATTTTCCTTCTTCCTTTCACATCATAAAAGGGCTCCTGGCCGGGCGTGGTGGCTCACGCCTGTAATCCCAACACTTTGGGAGGCCGAGGCGGGTGGATCACCTGAGGTCAGAAGTTCGAGATCAGCCTGACTGACATGGTGAAAACTCATCTCTACTAAAAATACAAAAAAATTAGCCAGGTGTGGTGGCTCATGCCTGTAATCCCAGCTACTTGGGAGGCTGAGGCAGGAGAATTGCTTGAACCTGGGAAGCAGAGGTTGCGGTGAGCTGAGCTGAGATCTCGCCATTGCACTCCAGCCTGGGCATCAAGAAAGAAAATCCATCTCAAAAAAAAAAAAAAAAAAAAGGGCTCCTTCATTTTCTCCACTGTCCAGAGTAATTTAAATTTTTACTATTATTTCAAATAACACTATCTTTAATTGTCCAGAATGAGAAAACTGAAGGACAAAAAAAGCAGCTATAAAACAGCAACCCCTCAGTATGGTATACTATTTCCATACCATTTCTCCTCTTCAAAGCACTTTTCATTTCTTAGATTGCCAAAGCCACAGAGTGAGGCTGTTTAGATTTTGAGTTTCAAGTCATAACCCTGAGGCCAATGGCAGAGGACCCATGGTCATTCGGATGAAGCAGCCTTTATCTGAGGCAGAATAACACCTTTTACTCCCCTCCTCCGTCTCAGGGCCCTGAAGCATAGATCCGCCCCAGCAGCTGCGGGTAATACTTACATATCGTAGATGCAGTTTGGAGTGAAGGAGTGATTTGCCTTGTGTCCCAAGGAGGCACAGTACTTGGATACGTGGTTATAGGGCTCAGGCACATCAATGACCGTTTCTTCATCGAGGGAGAGGGTGTTCCCATTAAGGGCCCAGTCCCTGCTGTCAACCTGCAGAAAACAAGAAAGTGAGCCTTAGAGAGGACCTTTCTCCCCAAAGTTCAAAGGACATCAGAGATATTAACTCATTTATCTTATTATTATTTTTGTTTTTGAGACAGGGTCTCACTCCATCACCTAGGCTGGAGTGCAAGCAGCGTGATCTTGGCTCAGCACAACCTCTGCCTCCCAGGTTCAAGCGACTCTTGTGCCTCAGCCTCCTGAGTAGCTGGAATTACAGGTGTGCACCACCGCGCCTGGCTAGTTTTTGTATTTTTTGTAGAGACGGGGTTTCACCATGTTGGCCAGGCTGGTCTCAAACTGCTGACCTCAGGTGATTTGCCCACCTCGGCCTCCCAAAGTGTTGGGATTACAGGTGTGAGCCACCACACTCAGCCAAAACTTCAGGGTTTGAGCACTACAAAATGAAATAAAACAAAACAAAACAAGGCATGTCTCCACACACTGAGAGTGCAAATGACATGTGTGGTCAGTGCCAGGCAGCTCGACTTACTATTTGTTCATTTTTCCTTATTCTATATGAAAAAAAAGGATTTAAAGTCCCTGATGAATACACACACAAATATAACTAGATAACTTGAATTAAAAGTAGATAAAGAAGAGGAGGCAAAAGAAAAAAACAAAGTAAGAACACAAATGGAACCAGAAATGTAAGGGATGCAAGAATGTACTCAAGGAAAGTCCTCCACCTTTGTTACAGGTGGGAAATCACTGTGACCAGGAGGCAGCCATCAGTTACCGGCATGCCTTCTTATCTACAACAGGGGTTACTAACAGTGTAACCATCAGGCTTCTCTTCTCCAAACCACTCCTGACCAACTCACCCCAGGAGCTGGTGATGACAGCAGCCCAGCCTTTCGAAGCCAACAGGATGACATTTTCATACAAAACTGTTGACTCTCAAGGTATACCATTTCCCCCACTGTTAAATTGTAATTGTGCTTTTATTCATATGTGATACTCCCTCAACTGATGTTTACTAAGTGGTACCATGTGCCAGGCACTGTTCTAGGTGCAGGGGATACAACAGTGATCAAAAGTGGAAAAAAAGCCTCATGGACCTTAATATTCAAAACTAGTCATGTGATACCGATATGTGGCACTTGGTACCATCTACCTTATGCTGCCATTAGTTGTGTATTTTTCTTATCTTCCCAACAGAATCTAAATTTCATTAGGGCAAGAAGGGTGTCACATTCATTTATACAATAGAGCATAAGATCAGCACAAAGCCAGATTCTGCAGTTTGAAATCTTACTTGAACTCTGCTATTTGCTGTATTTTTGACTTTAAGCAAGTTGTGTAATCTCTCTAGGCTTCCGTTTCCCTATCTGTAAAATGAGTAAGTAAATAATATATCAATATCCCAAAGTCACCTTTTGTATGCTGTATTTCTCTGGATTGCTGACAGAAGTCTGGCCTTTGCATGGGACACAGTCTGACAGACCACAGTGCAGTTTGAAAACATCGCCCTCTTTTGCCTGTGCAACTGCTTTGAAAGTGTAATAACTTTATTATTTCACAGCATTTTCCCTCTTACTGCTCCATAGGAATAAATGCAAAGGTGAACATAAATGTGGAATATTAGCCATAAGCTTAAAGTCCCATACACGTAATATAAGTCAGACAAGGAAGGAGCGCATAAGCTGTGCTAAAAACATTGAACTTCTGCCCTTAGGCAGACACTTAGGGAAATTAACTGTAAAGTGAAGAAACAAAAACAGAAAACATATATGAAGCCTTTGAAATATATCAAAGATTGTATCTTAAAGGTAAGAGGTGATTCAACTCTTTAACATTTTGTTTTTAATTTTTTTTGACAAAAGAACTCTTCCTGACAAAATGTAGGCTATAGTATGGCATGGCTTTTGCACAAGAAGATGTAGGAGGCCTTCCTATAAAGCACCCCACCCAAGGTCATGAGTTAGTTATTTACAGAGTCTGACTGGATCTCAATTTTTAGGACATTGGTATAGTCTAATATACCAATTACTGTCCTATTGATGGCATCACCCCACTCTCTATAAAATAGCTGTGGAACTTTAAAAAAAATCGTATTAAGGCTTAAAATAAAGAGGAGGAAAATGTCCAATCAATTTTACAAAAAAGCCAATCTGTTTCTTTAACTTTCTAGTGAGTACTAAGGTAAACGGATTTTGTTTGAAGCAAAGCCCTTTAACCAACAAAGTTGATTTTCCACGGTCAGCCCCACTCACCTCTTGGTGTGTAATTCGAACTCCATTATAAAAAGACATAACAGTATTAGGTCCCACAGCTACCTTTGAAAAAAGTCCTTCTCCAGCACTGGAAATGAGAGATTCAGCAACATAAACCCTAAATCGAAAAAAGAGTTGAATAGTGACCTTTTCAGCTTAATATGTCATTCCTTACATCAACTGCCAAAATATCATTAAGGCTACTGAATCCAAAATGTCAATTCACAACCCAACTAAGAAGGGAGGGAGGAAGAAAAAGTTAAACCACAATATTTTGGCATTGGAAATTAAACAAACTGTAGTTACGTCTCTTTTAAGAGTGGTGTTTAAAATTTGCTTTCTAATATAGAAATTATCATTATATTTTCATAAAGATGCTCAATGAGGTATTTTTTGGAAGAATTTTATGTTTTTAGTTGATGACAATTTTCACTGTCTTACTGGACAAGTAAACATTTTTTCAAAGTTAATTAAAGCTATATCTAAGTTTGTCAGTGTTAGATGGGAGGGAAAGGAGGCTGTTTTAGTTAAGCCTCAAGATGTATCTTCTATATGCAACAGTGACAAACAATTAATAAGATATATCCAATACGCATTTCCCAGCAAAAGGGTTCATAACAGGGGTCAGTTAACTACGGCCTGAGGGTCCAATCTGGCTGCTGCTCATTTTTGTAAGTAAAGTTTTATTGGGACACAGCCATACTCATTTGCTTAGTATTGCCTATGACTGCTTTAGCTCTACAAAAGCAGAATTGAGTAGTTGCAACAGATATTATACGGCTTGCAAAGCCTAAAATATTTACTATGTGGCCCTTTACAGAAAAAGTTTGCCAACCACTGGTTTATAAGAAAACAGCTGGTCGGGTGTGGTAGCTGATGCCTGTAATGCCAGCACTTTGGGAGGCTGAGGCGGGTGGATCACCTGAGGTCAGGAGTTCAAGAGCCCCCTGGCCAACATGGTGAAACCCTGTCTCTACTAAAAATACAAAAATTAGCTGGGTGTGGTGGCAGGTGCCTGTAATCCCAGTTACTCGGGAGGCTGAGGCAGGAGAATCGCTTGAACCCAGGCGGTGGAGATTGCAGTGAGCTAAAATCGCGCCATTGCACTCCAGCCTGGATGACAAGAGCAAGATTCTGTCTTAAAAAAAAAGAAAAAAGCCCTCATAATTATGGAACTGGATTTAATCAGACACTGGGATGGAATGACCCTACAGGAACTGATCATCTGTAATTTTAGTTACATGGCTCTTATGCTTATTCATGAACTGGAAGACTGACTTATTGCTTTCAACTCTTTACTTCTTCCCTGGATAGAATTATATATATCCTGCTACTTTGCCATGTGACCTTGTAGTGCCTCCCTCAGGGTGGGTGGAGGATACATCCTGCCCTACTGACTTCTCGCTTGGCCATCTGATCTGCTTTGCTGGTAGAACACAGGCAGAAGTGGCTGCAGGCAAGTCTCACGTGTGAAGGGCTGGGGCAAATTTCTGCTGGCCTCCTCCAGACTTTTCACTGTCTCCACTAGAAGAATATGCCCTAGGGGGCTGTTGCTCCGTTTCTCTTGTAAAGAAAACATGTGAAACAGACTTGAACCCAACTTGAAACCTGGCGTCCAGCCTAGGCCAGCTGAGCTTACCTGATTCCAGTCAAAAGTGGCTGAACCTCAGCCAACCTACAGAACTATGAGTGTAAAACAAAATGTTTGATTCTGTAAATTACTGAAAGTTCTGAGGGCATCATTATGCAGCCTCATCACAACAATAATAACAGAAAAGACTAACACGTATGGCTACGGTCTTGTGTTTCGGAGCTAACAAAGAAGCTAAACCCTTCCCTTTGTAACTGGGTCAGAGCCTCATGTCAAAAAAGAGTCCATTCATCATTGTGACATTGTGGGGTCAGCCCTGTCAGTTGAATGGAGGAAGAGGCCTATTTCTCAGATGGGAACAGAAACTGAATGGGAGGTAAGCCATGCTTACAAAACACGAGGCAAAGAGAAAACCAATTTCAGATAGTATGCTTATTCATAAACAGATCTGTTGCTAAGGAATAAGAAGAATCCCAGAGAGGGTACCAGAAAAAGCCAAATCAAGACTCAAGAGCTAGAGTTTAGCCATCCTCATAAATAAGACATGAAGTGGAACAGGACGTGACCCTCTGGGAGTGGGCTTACAAACCAGAAACTTGTCATTTATAAGCTAGAATGTTTTTATGCCTCTTACACTTTCTTTGTTTCACTCTTGTCTTCTGTTTGTGAAAAAAGAAATTGTCTTGTGTTCCAGAACACCTCAGCTGGACTAAGATGAAATGGAGGCATCCTGTGTGCACAGGCTAGAGCTTTAAAGAGCATGAAATGTTCCCCTAGAGGGCCAGCATGTGACTGCAGCACAGACACTAAGAAAGGGAATGCTCGGCCAGGACATAGCTGGCTGCCTGGCCCAGCTGCTCTTTTTTTTTTTTTTTTTTTCTTTTTAGATGGAGTCTTGCTCTGTTGCCCAGGCTGGAGTGCGGTGGCATGATCTCAGCTTTGCCTCCCAGCTTGAAGCAATTCTTGTGCCTCAGCTTCCCGAGTAGCTGGGATTACAGGCATACGCCACGACACCCACCTAATTTTTGTATTTTTAGTAGAGATGGGGTTTCGCCATGTTGGCCAGGCTGGTCTTGAACTCCTGACCTCAAGTGATCCGCCCGCCTTGGCCTCCCAAAGTGCTGGGATTACAGGCATGAGCCACCATGCCCGGCCTCAACTGCTCTTTCTACCTGGAGGTTTTACTCTAGGACAGACACACAAGCTGTTCTGTGATTTATGGGTGAGGAAACTCTCTTATAGGGTCAGATTCTACATAAGAATAAAAACACTCTTCCTCAGAATATAGAAATATTTATTTGAGGGTTTGCAAAGGAAAAGGACACTTTAATGAGGAGCTTGGTCTGAGCTGGAACCCAGCCTGGGCAGAGAGCGACAGAGGCACATAAGTTCCTACCACTAGGCTTATTTAACCTCACATAAACAGTGCAATGAAAACCACAAGGAGGAAATTACCTTTCTGATTCATAAGGATCTGGAAGAAGAGCATTGGTAGAAATGCAAGATGAAGTCGACTTATCAAAGTGGTACACTGAATCTGAAAAGCAAACAAAAATACCAGTACAGGTGCAGAGTTAGGGAAGAGCATTTATAACACTTCTCTCTATTCATGGGACAACAAAGAGTTAAAAAACCAAAAATCTTAATCAAGTTATACCAACTAGAATGAAGTTCTTCAATTTAAATGGATACATTTTAGATTTACTCTTCAGTTTTATTTTCAGGCCTTCATGAACAGCCATCGGATGCATCTCTTAACATTCCAATTCACTCTTGAATTTTCCTTATTAAAATGACTTAAAGGATGCTTGGGAATCAATAAAATGCTTTGTCATGAAATCTGAGATCTCTTGGCTCAGATCAAATTTGATGATGGTTTTAAATTTTTCTGGTGGTTTTCTTCATTACAGATACAGTCTACAGAATCCAACAACTGAACCCTGGCAGTTGTCTCCTTCACTAAGAATAAAATTCTGCCTCACCAGAATTAAGGAGAACAGCACTGCTTTTGATAAAGCATTAACAAAGTAATCTCCTTTCTATTACGGTGGTTCAGAAGCCAATTAGTAATTTACTCTAGAAATCAAGGCACACAACCACCCTAGAATGAACACTGGCTCTCTGTGAAGGATTAGCCTTAGAGAATCCTCACAGACAGCACTGAAGATAGATGCTCTGAAGACTGATAGGTAAAGAAACAAGATTTAGAATCAGAGGGCTTACTCCTGCAAAGTAAATGATTATATACACTAAGGGAAAACTCATAATCCCATTAAGCAATTCTTCAGTAGTTACCAATGATTACTAGGTCCTCTTTCTGTTTGTTTGTGAGTGGCTTTTTTTGTACAACCAAAACCCCAATAAATGCCTCAAACTAAAAGTCAGAAACCAATCTAAATCAGTCAGTGTCTGCAACAGAAACAGACCATTTGAGTGTTTCAAAGAGAATTCAGTTCAGGGAATTGGTCATACAGGGGATGGAAAGCTGACAAGCCAGATGGAGCCATGAAGAGCCCAGACACTGGCAAGAGCAGGAAGCTGCCACTGGAGGCCAGAGGGACAGAGGGCACAGTGGTGCTCCTGGAGCTCTGGAGCTGGGGTAGTTGGAACTAGCCTGGGCCTTCCTCATGGGAGATGGAATCAGGAGGTGATGGGGCCACTGCCGGAGATGCTGGTTGACACAGAGAGGGCTTCTTCCTGTTGCCTTCTCCTGCTTTGTCCCCAGCCAGCCACTGCCCTCCCTTTGGCCAAACTCAGACAGAAGTCAGACGCACAGGAGCCTGAAAAATGCAGGCCGCAAGGGGCAACAGCCTCTTGCAATAATAGCGGGCAGTGAAAGAATGATGAATGGATTGGATCTGAGAGCAAAGTGGTAACAGACCACCAAACAATCCATGAAAAGAATTTAAACCACCCTCCCCCACTTTTTTTTTCTTTTGAGACAGTCTTGCTCTGTCACTCAGGCTGGAGAGCAATGGTGTGATCTCAGCTCACTGCAACCTCCTCCTCCTGGGTTTAAGCGAGTCTCCTGCCTCAGCCTCCCAAGCAGCTGGGATTACAGGTGCCTGTCACCATGCCTGGCTAATTTTTGTATTTTCAGTAGAGATGGGGTTTCACCCTGTTGGCCAGGCTGGTCTCGAACTTCTGACCTCTAGTGATCCACCTGGCTCAGCCTCCCAAAGTGTGGGTATTATACGCATGAGCTGCTGTGCCCAGCCATCACTTTTTATAAATAACCAAAATTGTGCATGGAATATATGTTCTATTGAGTGGAAATTTTCCTATGAATTCCATCTAGCTCCTTAGACTAAAATTTTTATGACAAATTTACTGAGTGCCAACTACATGTACAACACTAGGGACTGTGTAGATACAAAAAGGATTAACCTCTGTTGCTGCTTTCAGGGAGTGCGCACTATCTCTTCCAATGCCTACTGTCCCTTCTTCTGCTCCCTTAGACATGCCCAGGCTGCAGGCACAACCTTTACTTTTACAGATTTTACACATCCTTTACTTTCCCTCCTTTCCTCTATAGTATGCTATGCCCTTTGACTAGAATTCATTTATTCAATGGACAAACATTCATTATAAAAAGTGAGTTAAGCCTCAAAGATGGGGTAGGAATTAGCCAAGGAAAGCAGTTACTATGTGGAGTAAGGCTGACCAGGTGAGAAGCAGTGGCATAAGTGAGAAACTCCACAGGAAGTAAGTAGAGAACTAGAAGTAGTTTGTGGTTACAAAAGCACACAGAGAAGCGGAGAAGCTGGTGAGGCGACAGGTCAAGGAGAGTTTTATGTGAGATATTTGCATTAATTTCTCTCCTTCCCCAACCATTGGACCCTACAGTCACAGCACCCTGTACCCCCTAACCCACTGGCTAGTCAGCAGGTCAATAATTATAACTGGAAGGGGCAGAGGAGAGACACAAACATGGCAGAACATTAGACTAAAGATCTCTCCATGAGATCTTCAGAGTGCCAGAGCAGCCATAATTCCTGGCCCTTTTGAGGCTCAAACTACTCAACATTTCAAAATACCTGAGGTCTGCAGGAATCTTGCCAATAAATCCCCCCTTTCTTTCCTGCCTTAAGTTAATTTGAAGTGAATGTTTATTTGCAAGCAGAAGTTGTTGTTGTTGTTGTTGTTTGTTTTGTTTTTTTGAGACAGAGTATCTCTGTGTCACCCAGGCTGGAGTACAGTGGTGCTATCTTGGCTCACTGTAACCTCCATTTCCTGGGTTCAAGCGGTTCTTGTGCCTCAGCCTCCTGAGTAGCTGGGACTGCAGGCACACACCACCACACCCAGCTAAAGCAACCAGAAATTCTAAAAAAATAATAATTCCCTTGAGAATTCTCACTCTCAACATTTTTATTTTATTTTTATTTATTTTTTTTAAAGACAGGGTCTCATTCCTGTTGCCTAGGCTGCAGTGCAGTGCACTCAGCTCACTGCAGGCTTGACTTCCTGAGCTCTGGTGATCCTCCCACCTCAGTCTCCCAAGTAGCTGAGATTACAGACACACGCCACCATGCCCAGCTAATTTTTTTTTTTTGTATTTTTACTAGAGACAGGATCTTACCATGCTGCCTAGGCTGATCTTGAACTTCTGGGCTCAAGTGATCCACCTGGCTCAGCCTCCCAAAGTGCTAGGATTACAGCTGTGAGCCATCAGGCCTGGCCTACTGTTTCTTATTTATAGCAAGAAGAATGTAATAACAACAACTTTCATTATGGTGTTTTCTGGTAGGTGCTAATATCCACATTTGGTAATGAGGAAACAGGTTCTGAAAAAATAAATAACTTGCCCAAGGATAATATAGTAAATGTTAAAGCTAGGTCTCAAATTAGGTGATTCTTAAGTTTAGGCACCTGCCACTAAAAATGTTTTAAAATTGGCATCACCAATTGGGATCCTCCCTTGTTTCGAGCCTCCTCATTTCTAAACATTACAACAGTGTCTCCTTTCAGAACATAGATCAAAGGCATAGATATCAGAGTTTGTAGTTCAAAGATTACTGCTTCCTTTTTTTAAAAGAATAAACTTTTCATTTTGGAGTAATTTCAAATATACGACATGCATCACTTAATGAAGGGGATACATTCTGAGAAATGTGTCGTGAGGCGAGTTGGTCATTATGCAAACACCAGAGAGTGTACTCACACAAACCTAGATGGTATAGCCAACTACACACCTAGGCTATTAATAAATGGTAGAGCCTATTGCTCCTAGGCTCCAAACCTGTACAGCATGTTACTATAGGGAATACCATAGACAATAGTCACCTAATGGGAAGGATTTGTGTATCTAAACATATCTATACATAGAAAAGATGCAGAAAAAATATGATGTAATCTTAGCTGGGTGCAGTAGTTTATGTCTGTAATCCCAGCACTATGAGAGTCTCAGGCAGGAGGATTGCTTGAGGCCAGGAGTTTGAGACCAGCCTGAGCAATACAGCAAGACCCTGTTTCTAAAAAAATTTAAAAATATTTAGCTGGGCATTGTGGTGCATGCCTGTAGTCTTAGCTACTGGGGAGGCTGAGGCAGGAGGATTGCTTGAGCCCAGGAGCTCAAGGCTGCAGTGGGCTAGGATAACACCAGTCCACTCCGGTCTGGGCAACAGAGTGAAATCCTGTCCCTTAAAAAATAAAACAAAATAAAAACAAAAATATGGCATAATCTTATGGTACCACACTTGTTATGGGCCCATGACTGTATACAGAAAAGTCGCAAAGAAAGCACAGAGCATCCTCACTGTTTCTCCTAATGTTAACTTCTTACAGTGCATGGTACATTTGTCAAAATTAAGAAACCAACACAGATACATTACTATGTACAAAACTCTAGACTTTATTTAGATTTCACCAGTTTTTCCACTAATGTCCTTTTTCTCTTCCAGGATCCAATCCAGAATCCCACATTGCATTTAGACTGTCTCCATTTTTAACTTAAAAAAACAAAAAAGACATTTAAAGCAACCCAAATTGGACCTAAATATAAATGCTAAATTTTCCACTTTTGGACAAGCTTCCTTTGGAGATTCTTGTTCAGATCCCAAATAACTAAATACTATTTAAGCGTATTAATGCCTAGATTTATTGTCTTTTCTATTTTTTTCTCCCTATAACCAAACCTGGATCAGAAATACATGCATATATTGTTTTCAGACCAATTCAAATAGCTTTCTTAAGCTGTGCCACTCAAAATGCAAAATCTTGATTTTTCTTTGTACATTTTCCAGATTTTCTACACTTAGTAATTTTATACTCAGAAAAAATGTTTAGTTTGACATGTGTACTTCTAAAAGGAAAATAATACTTTTTTCAAATATGGATTCCATTGGGTTCACTCATACATTGTGCTCCACGCAAGATGTTGGGCTTGAGATGCCAATACGCATTTATATTTTCCAGTCACAGCTCAGGCTCAATCAACTTTACAGTTTAGAGATCTACTTGATTTGGTTCTTTATTATCATAGTACAGTTTTTTGGAGAGATAACCATTTGAAATCAATTGAATTACTGCTGTCATTTCTTTATTCCCTCCCTATATGAGAATTATATACCTAGGCCCTTTGTCACATGACTTTTCAGTATCTCCCACTAATGTGTATGGTGTAATTTCCCTGTCTCACTGATGTCTGGCTTGGCCATATGACTTGCTTTGACCAGTGAAAAGTGAGTAAAGTGCCACCATGTCAGTTCCAAGGTGAGGTTTCAAAAGGCATTGCAGGTATCTGCTTATGCTCTGACACTTCTGTGATCCACTGTGGGAAAATCTTGCCCCACATTGCCATTGTCCCTTCAGATTAGACCCCAGAATTAAGACGAAGAGAGCTGACTCAAACCTGACCAGAAGCCTCAAGTCTGGCCTGGCCTCCTAAGCCCAGCCTCAGCCAGCTGGAGTACAGCTGCTCGGCAGAGCTGTGGTTGCTGTTGTAAACCACTGGGGAGGTGCAGTGTCTGCTATGCAATAAAACCTGACTAATACACGATTAAAGAGAACTATACAGAGAGGAAAAGAAAAGAAGCTTCTCTCAAATCAGCCCTAACAACCTGCTTTGGAATTGGAGCAACCCATCTGAAGCAGATTCAACTTACTTCCAGGCATCAGTTCAAAGTGAGGCCTCCCTTCTTCAGTGGACGTAAGGGTGGCCAGTTTGCCTTCTATCATCTCTCCATCAATAAATTTCCCATAAAGTGCGGTCCTCTCATCAGGGTACACATAGGCTATCTTCTCTCCAGTCATCTCCCCATCTTCATTTACATCTCCTACAAGGCTTCCTCCATCCTGATGGGAGAAACCAAAAACCAGAAAATATTATATATAGTATGTCTAGGACATGAGTTCCAAGAAATTTCTCTTCTGCACTCCCATTATTAATATAGTACCAGTAGGGATAATAACAGTTTAGGAACCCAGAGCTTTTCACCTGGGTAAGAAAAACATGATGCATAGCTCCTCATCCAGCTCCATACAAATATACTGCTAGAAAGTCATATGCATTTGGGGCATGTATGCCTGATTTAGAGAGTGGGAGATTCCGTTCCAGTTTGTAATCCGGGACAAGTTACTGATACTCTATCTTGGTTTACTATCTAAGAAATAAATAATGTTTCTTTGATATTTGTAACATCAATTACCAATATTTAAAGGAAGTGTAACTAGGTGTTATTTTTGGCCAAAATCAAATATGATGATGATCTTTAGCAAGACACTCCTACCCACTATTCATATGATCTCCCTTCTCAATGTTAAATTTTGGATTTCCAGTGTGTTAGGAAAATATTCAGTTCAAATTTACTTAAGAATTAATTTAGTGTACACAAGTAAAGAGAGCTATCTGCACTTTTTCAGAGGCAAACAAAAGGATGTCTGGACACTGCCTTTCTGAGACTCCTATACCATCACCTTTTTTGGAATTAGAAGGAAAAGTGAAAAAAGATCAACTAAATTCCACTTCCATCTCAATTCTCTTTCCACTCTATTTCCTGCTCCCTCTTGCCTCCTTTTAGCAGAGAAGCCCACTTAGCTTCATGCTTAACTCTTTCATTTACTTCATTCCTAAGGGTCATTGAGTACTTTAGGGCAGAGGCTATCATATAATTCTATATCTTGATAAGTGTTAGGGACACACTAGGTGATTCATAAACGCTTTTTAAATTGAACAGGGTTACCAAAAAGTAATGAATAATTTAAGCTAGGGTGCCAGAGATGTTTCTTTCTTTCTTCCTTTTTTTTCCATCTAGAAGGTCCTCATGGTATAACTTTGAAAACTTAAGACCTTAGGGAGTTTGATTTAACGATAGTAATGCCATGACATCTTTTAAAAGCTTGGTTAATTTCTCCAACTTGAGGATCTAGGAACAGCTGGCTACTCAAAGTCAGTGATGTAGGATGACTTTTGAGTGATCCCAAATGCTGACTTTTTTTTTTTTTTGCCTTCTAGGAAAAGGGCTGTAAATTTAAAAATGAATCATGGCACTTACATAGAAAGAAAAATACTTAGAAGCATTTTTAATGGATAGAAAGTGCACTAGGGATATAGTCATTGCTCTTTCTTCTCTTCAAGTTAATTCTTAATAATTGAGCATAAATGGAGATGATACTTCCTGCAAGATCTGCCTTCAAGCTTTTAGTGACGATTATTGAATGGAAGGGTATAGTACATTTGTGCTTCTTATACTCCATGACTAACATAAGATAACATTACTATTTATTTAAAACAGAAGTCTGTCTTTCCAGGGTCTCACACCTTTCCCCTTAAATGTTTAAATTTCTGGTTTCAGAGGGAGTGAATTTATTTGTCCAGAATGATACAGTAGAAATTCTTCTTTCATTTCCAAAAGGAGTTACACATTTTTAATTAAAAACCTTATATGAAAAACTTTTTCACGGTAAATTTTTGAAAGAAATACACTGTCCTTAGAGTGAGCTTACAAATATGGACTGTAGGGAAAATCATCACTTTTTTCTCCCCTTGTTCCTGCTTTGGCCCGTTACAGAAATTTCCTCCTCTGCTGTATCAGGTATCAGGGAGTGTGGGGGGAGAAACGGCTGCTTTCTCTCCTCTGCTCACTGGCTCCTCCTCGTGGGGGGGAGAAATTGTTCATTTGACTGGTGAGCAGCCAGGGTCTGACACCTACTGACACCCATTTCTCTACCGGGTGGGGGTTAAGAGGACAAAGGCTGCTTTTTTGCTCACCAATGCTCCTTCCTAAGGCAGAGTCTTCTTTGAGATTTAATAAGATAATTAAGGCTAAAGGTTAAAATGTAGCTATATTTTTGGTTTTCAAAATGCAACCACATTGAGCGAGGCCAATCCATTCACCAATCTTGGCACATCTTTGATCCCATCTAGGGACTTTAATTGACAATGTCACAAGTAAAATGACAGGTAGTAGGAGAATCTGGCAATCCAACACTTTGCCTCTTTCCTATACTCATCTCTATGTAGAGAGTTCCACTTACCCTGACTTCAAGATGCACTGTCACATCAGCAGCGCCCCAGCACTGGGCAGCAAGATGCCCACCCTGGCTACTCACAAGGCCAGGTTTCAGTCTTCCTACCCTGGGCAGCACCTCCACTGCTTCTGATCTTTCTGCTTCTCTTCTCCTAAGCAGTACATGTTACAACTTTTGATCTATCACAGATCCTACCAAGAGGATATTTAAACGCTTTAGCAATTCTTACAAAATGTTTTACAACATTCTTTTCTTATGCCCTATTCCTAGATTATAACTTATTTTTTAAGAACAATGATGTGTAAGTGGATTTAGCTGGGGTTACTTTTCTTGTTATATATGTAACTGATCGTTTCTTTTTATTAGCATTTTTTAATCATAAGGTTTCAGAGTAAAAAATGTATTTTCAGCTTGGCGCGGTGGCTCGCACCTGTAATCCCAGCACTTTGGGAGGCCGAGGCAAGGAAATCACCTGAGGTCGGGAGTTTGAGACCAGTGCCTGGCCAACATGGTGAAACCCCATCTTTACTAAAAATACAAAAAATTAGCTGGGCGTGGTGGCATGTGCCTGCAATCCCAGCTACTTGGGAGGCTGAGGCAGAAGAATCACTTGAACCCAGGAGGCGGAGGTTGCAATAAGCTGACATGGCACCACTGCACCCCATCCTGGGCAACAGAGCGAGACTCTGTCTCAAAACAAAAAAAAGTATTTTGACTTAAGTTATGAACAAAATAAAATATTAAGCAAAATATTTTCTGGCCAGGCGCAATGGCTCATGCCTGTAATTTCAGCATTTCAGGAGGCCAAGGCAGGTGGATTGCTTGAGCCCAGGAGTTTGAGACTAGGTTTTAGAGAAACCCTGTCTCTAAAAAGAAAACACAAAAATATTAGCCAGATGTGATGGCATATGCCTGTAATACCAGCTACTAAGGAGGCTGAGGTGGGAAGATGTCTTGAATCTGGGAGATGGAGGTTGTAGTGAGCCAAGATCGTGCCACTGCACTCCAGCCTGGGCAACAGAACAAGACCCTGTCTCAATAAACAAAAAATAAAATAAAATAAAGATAAAGTGTTTTCTAAGGTGTATTTTCTGAAACATTTTCTGGAAATTCAGTAACAACAGATGGGACATTTGAAATGCAAACAAAAATTAGAGCATTAATTTCCAACTATGGGTTCTGCCATATCTTTTTACTTTAATAGACTCCAGAAATATCATAAAATGCTATCAAATACTCAAAGGTAAGTTAATTTTAATTACCTTAATTTAAACAATATAAACCATAAAACACCTTAAAAAGCAGTTAGTGGAATTGTAAAATCAAGTAACAACAGTGCAGTAAGCTCCCCCAAATTAAAAATTGCTGGACTGGTTTTTACATATGAGAAACAGGGAATAAAACTAATAGCAACAATGAAATTTTCCACTATCTCCCTCTATGTGCCAAAAGAATTAAAAGCAATATATTTGCCTTTATTAGTGATACAATAAAACCAATTTGTCTCAATTTGTTTTAATCATGATTAATTACTCCTTGCCAAAACAACGCTGAAAAATAATTAATAATGGATTCAAGGGCCAACAATCTAAGCCAATAGTGAGTAACAGTGAGAGGGCATGCCTCATAAACTCTTGGCGTCAGCTGTGGTGACTCTCAGGTTTCACAGCTCCCAAGTTCTAACACAGAATACATTTTACTCTTCATTGTGAAGAGTCACAGTATGTTACTTTCCAGCAGAGTGAACAGTCACACGGCTTACTGGGTAATATATCCAGCACACTCCATGCCGAATGTTATCTTTATACTGCCCCTTGAAGATCAGTCTCCCATCTGTGTCGTATTCCTGGGCTGGACCATTCAGCTCTCCGTCTACATACGTGCCCTGGAGAACTCCCCCATCTTCGTAAGTGTAAACTCCCTGGCCCTGCAAGGCATCATCCACGTAATACCCCTCCAGGGTGCTGTGAGGAAAGGAAAAACAAAAAGGAATAGTCAGACCATGACTCGACTCTCTTAGAAGAAAGGATCATATCCAAGGAACTGCATGCCCAGCTGTGTCAGCCCTGACATGGATTCAGTGCAGCCTCCTAAATTATCATCGACTGCTAGGAAAAGATGCTTCAGGGATGTGGGTAAGACTGAGAAGAAAGACGGAGATTTAATACCCAATCTCATGGTTCCTGGGAATCCTTTTACTCTGCTGGAGAAAATAGAGAAGAAAAAAGCTACTGATGGAAACTGAGAACAAGTTCACTTGAGTATGTTTCCAGGCAATAGAAATTCTGGTGTTACCTGTTCCACACGCAAACCATTCATGTCTAATTTCCCTCAAGAGTGCTCCAGAATTCACTGGTAGTTCTCAAGGGTCTTTCAGATGGCTTGTTTATAGTAATCTCTAATGATACAAATGTGGCTTAAAGTGTGTGAATGTCTACACATTTGTTTCAAATCACTAATGTATTATTTATCAGTGATAGCCATAATTGGTATCCAGTCAAATGAAATCCCTTCCATCTCCTTGGAAGACATATGGGGATTTATTTAAGTATATCTGCATATCTATGTATGTACGTATATCTATGTATATACATGTGTATGTGTGTGTGTGTACGTATACATACATCCATGATCATGGCCAGTAGGGGCAAGTAAGGAAGACTGAAGGCTCCACCCTGCTGATATCATTAGCATCCTGATAGTTTGAGACCTATGGTCCTATACCAGAAGAAAGCTCACAGGGATGCTCACGTGATTTTACCAGCACTTCTCCATCTCTCTCCTTGTAATACATATTTGCAAGTTCAGGAACATGTTTTCATTGTTATCCTCTGAAAGCCCCTATGCAATGAAACGACCCAAAATTCCCTTTAAGTACTAAAATTTGGAACAGGGAAAGACCAACTCAAATTATTTTTAAAATTTAAAATGTAAGAAAATTTTGAAACAAAGACAGCTTGATTATTTTAACATAGGCAGATAGCATTTATTCATTAATTCAACTAGTAAATTTTCTTTTTCGAGAGAGGATCTTGCTCTATTGCCCAGGCTGGAGTGCAGTGGCATGATCATGGCTCACTGCAGCCTCGACCTCCTGGGGCTCAAGCCATCTTCCCACCTCAGCCTCCCAAGTAGCTGGGACCACAGGTATGTGTCACCACACCTGGTTAATTTTTGTATTTTTTTGTAGAGATGAGGTTTTGTCATGTTACGTAGGCTGGTCTCAAACTCCTGGGCTCAAGGGATCCATCCAACTCGGCCTCTCAGCCACAACTAGTCAACATTTACAGTGTGCCTTCTCAGTAGCAAGCATTATGTGAGGCTCTAGAGAGGATGAGGCACAAAACAAACACAATGGTATAGGAGAGACTGGCAAGACACACTGCGAACTGGAGCAGATGGGACGCAAAGCGGGCCATCAGGACTTACGTGGCTGCACCTGACTCTGTCTGGTAATGTCTTGACTTATTTCAATGAACAACCGTGAATGATCTATAATTATTAAATGAAAAGCAGATTCTAAATAATGATAGCTTCTGGTTAAAAGGTAATTATTCTATTTGTAGTCTCCCAAGGAGATAAATAGTTTTCTTTCTGTTTTATTTGTACTATCAATGACAAATAGGCTTCCTAAATTCATGAAGAGAATAAAGTGCACTTTAGCATAGCTCTTGCATAAATAATCAAAATTCTAAAACAATGAGGTTGGAAGTAATGAGATTCAACTGTCATTAGACTCCCACAATTAAAAAAAAAATCCTTGGTGAAGGGTACTAATCAAGTGACATAATGATGTAATTTATGTAGTGCAAGAAGCTATGTATTCATTTATCTTCATTTTTAGGATTGCCAGGTATAATACAGGATTCCCAGCTAAGTCTGAATTTCAGATAAACAACAAATAATTTTTTAGTTTATGAACGTCCCAAATAGTGAATGGGATATAATTATACTTACATTTTTTGGTTGAGCAAATTCCAATTTAACTGGGTGTCCTGGATTTAACTAGATTTTTATTTGCTCATCCTGGCAACCCTATTGACTTTGGACTCTCAGCAGCATTCAAAATGTTCCTGTGTGAGTTTGGGTAGAATATTACTCCCTGACAGACTAGTCTGCCAATATTTCTCAGGGTTATGATCAAATCTACAAGACATAGGTCTTGCAAATCAGACAAAAAATAATATGGACTTGCAGACATTTCCCCCAACTGTATTCAACGGCTTGTCCTAACCTCCCTTACCCGTGGAGCCCATCGTCCCATCTATCAGAGTACAAAGAACAAACTGCTATTTCCCTCTTAGCCCAACTGACTCAAAGTACACAAATGCAAATTCTTAAGGCATTGGAAAGCAAATCTTACTGCGTTATTTTTTCAGCCATCTGCTTGAGGCCACAGCTTAGCTTTCTTGGCAACTTTTAATAGTAAGTTGGATGAAATCTGATGACAAAAGGGGGCATATTATACACATAAACTGGGTTCTCCAGGGTGATAAAAGTGATGTTTTAAAAATCCTCTGTCATTGAGGAAATAAAATATACGTTTCTTAGACTGGCATTCAAGGCACTACCTTTCTCTCTAACTGTTCTTTCCAGAGAAGGTTGGCAAACTATGGCCTGCCGACTGTTTTTGTAAATAAAGTTTTACTGGAACAAAGCCATGCATGTTCCTTTCTACATCATCTATGGCTGCTTTCATACTACAACAGCAGTGCTGAATTGCTGCAGCAGAGACCGTATGTGGCCCACAGAGCCTCGATTTTACTCTCACCACATACAGAAAAAGTTTGCTAATCCCTGCTCTAAAAAGCTCTGCTCATATTGAAAGTTTACTCACTGACCTTTATTTAGCTTAGCTTCCACACTATATTTTTCCTTGCTTTCCATAAAACATATGTGAGCAAACTTTTAAAATCCTTAAGGCCAGCCAGGGGGAAAAAAAGTTATGACTTTTTTTTCTTTTCTTTTTTCTTCATTGAAAACAAAAATAATCGTGGACTAATAATGAATATTCTGAAATCTCTGGCATTTTTCTATCAAAAAAGAAAGAAGCCACCGGGTGTAGTGGCTCATGCCTGTAATCCCAGCACTTTGGGAGGCCGAGGTAGGTGGATCACTTGAGGCCAGGAGTTTAAGACTAGCCTGGCCAACATGGTGAAACCCCAGCTCTACTAAAAATACAAAAATTAGCCAGGGGTGGTAGCATATGCTTGTAATCGCAGCTACTCAGGAGGGGGAGGCACAAGAATCACTTGAACCCAGGAGGCAGAGGTTGCAGTGAGCTGAAATCGTGCCACTGCACTCCAGCCTGGGTGACAGCGAGACTCTGTCTTAAAAAAAAAAAAATAGACTGGGCATGGTGGTTCATGCCTGTAATCCCAGCCCTTTGGAGGCCGAGGCAGGAGGATCACCTGACGTCAGGAGTTTGAAACTAGCCTGGCCAACATGGTGAAACCCTGTCTCTACTAAAAATACAAAAATTAGCCGGACATGGTGGCAGGCATCTGTAACCACAGCTACTCGAAAGGCTGAGGCACAAGAATCGCTCGAGCCAAGGAGGCAGAGGTTGCAGTGAGCCGAGATTGCACCACTGCAATCTTTTTTATTTTTTATTTTTTTGAGACGGAGTTTCACTCTTATTGCCGAGGCTGGAGTGCAATGGCGCAATCTTGGCTCACTGCAACCTCTGCCTCCTAGGTTCAAGTGATTCTCCTGCCTCAGCCTCCCAAGTAGCTGGAATTACAGGCATGTGCCAACACGCCCAGCTAATTTTGTATTTTTAGTAGAGACGGGGTTTCTTCATGTTGGTCAGGCTGTTCTCGAACTCCTGACCTCAAGTGATCTGCCCACCTCAGCCTCCCAAAGTGCTGGGATTACAGGCATGAGCTACCGCGCCTGGCTGCACCACTGCCCTCTAACCTGGGCAACAGAGCGAGACTTATCTCCATTAAAATGTTAATATCAGGTCATATTTGAAAAGCTGATACATAGAAATAGCCTTCTAATGTTTTTTGGTGAAATTGGATTGAGAGCTGGGTTTCAGAGCAAGTCTGCTGGTCACTGTCTTAAACAGAGCCTACTCATCATCCGCGGGGAACCTTGTTTTCCTACAAAGTAAATCTATCCTGATATTGGCAGACCTGCCATGCACATTATTCATCGGAGCCTAGGCATGTGCTATTACAGAACACTCCATGTCTTTATCGATGTTAAATTTACATGTCCTATTTCTCTAACTAGATTGTAAGCCCTTTATGGGAACAAATTAGGAAATATGCATCCATGTATCCCTCCCCTAACATATAAACTTCATGCTGATAATTCCTAAGCAAAAGAACAGAAATGGAAACTGGGATCATTTTGCATTGAGAAGAGAAGACTGAGAAGGAACATAACAGTGTTATTCAAGTGCAGGGAGCACCCTTATATGAATTCGATATGCATATAGGCTGTACGTGAGGAAAGTTTCTTAAACTTCCTATGCTTCATTTCTTCATTTGTAAACTGGACTACTCAGAGCGTTGTTATAATGGTTAGATGGGTTAATGTATATCAAATGCTTAGAATATGGTCTGGCACATAGTGATTGCTTAAATAAAGAACAGCTATTATTATTAAGCATGCATATTCATGTGTATGATGGCAAACTTTCTACTAAAAAACTGGGTTTAAAAAGCATCATCAAAAAAAGCATCATCAAAGAAACAGTTATGAAACACTGAAATAGATAAAGAAATTTATAAAACTGCATTAAATCTATTTTTAAAGAACAAGCAAGAAAAATTCCTATCTGCAGTAATTTATGAGTGATCCAATTGACCAGAAGAAAATAAATGCCTCTAAAAAAAAGCAATATGTGTTCGTTGTAAAACAAACACATAAAAAGCAATCCAAGCAATACTAAGATGCAGAAAGTAGAAATTCTCAGTCCTCTTCCCCAATTTCACATACAGTATTTAAGACTTTTTCATTTCTTTTTTTTAAGATGAAGTCTTGCTGTCGCCTAGGCTGGAATACAGTGGTGCGATCTCGGCTCGCTAAAACCTCCACCTCCTGGGTTCAAGCGATTCTCCTGCCTCAGCCTCCTGAGTAGCTGGGATTACAGGTGTGTGCCACCAAGGCTGTTTAATGTTTGTATTTTTAGTAGAGATGGGGTTTCACCACGTTGGCTAAGCTGGTCTCGAACTCCTGACCTCAAGTGATCCACCCGCCTCAGCCTGTGCTAGGATTACAGGTGTGAGCCACCGCTCCTGGCCACTCTTTTCATTTCTATACCATGCATTTTCCTACCTTCTGCTTTTGTTATTTTAATAAAAATGGGATCATACTATACATAATGTTCATAACATGCTTAACTTGTATTTTCTTAAAGTTCCTTTCAACATCTTGGCAAATTCTTTAGTATGTTAAGAAATTACAAAAATGGTCTTGCAATTGTTTGATTTTTCTGGTACCATCATCTGAATCAAACAACTGGAAAATGTTGAGGAAATTAAAACATAAATTTTAATTAAATTTCTTTTTCTGCACATAGACCAATTTTGCCTGTTTTATCCAACCTCTTGTACTTAAGAGTTAAATTTCGAGAAATCAGTTAAGAAATCTAACTTACAAAGAAATAGAGAAATTTTATAGTTGTTTTCCTAGACTTACATATCTGCATTTTATTCAGATATTGCTGTATTTTCATTAAAAATTCCTGTTAGTATTTGAATATAGAAAACTGCTCTTAGAGACTTAACAGTTTTGGCTTTTCTTCATGGTTCTGGGGTCTAGAAGGTTTTGGACTTTCTGCCTCCTGGGGCCTAAATTCTGTTCCCTTCCTTCCACTGTGTTCCCTTCCTTTTGCCAGCCATAGCAATACAATAACTGAGAGGAAATTTAAAAAATGAATCATCACTCCTTAAACTCCCATCTCTAACCAAATTGAATTGTGACCCTTAGTATAAACATTATTTTAGGAATTATTTTATATGACAATATATATTATCTTTTGAAACACTGCAAACTAAGCAAAGAGCAGCAACCAGGAGATCCAACCCATCTGCTAGAACTATTTCCAGCCAGAAACTTCAACTTCTCCCAAGGTGGTGGAGCAAGTTTGATGGAGAACTCTAATGCTTCCATATAATATAATGTACTGTCTATCTTTGAAGGTTTTCTTTTTCTGTCCTTTAAGAGAAGATCTATGAGTCTACTATAGATCTAATTATTACAAAGCCTCAAAGTAACAGTAAAATATTTGAAGAGTGAATAATGAAATTTAGTTTTGCTTTCTAAAAGCAAACCTCAAGAAAACTTTCTGCTACGGACTAAATGTTTGTGTCTCCCCAAATTCCTGTGTTGAACTCCTAACACCCAATATGATGGTATTAAGAGGTGGGCCCTTTGGGAGGTAATTTGGTCCCAAGGGCAGAGCCCTCTTGAATGGGATTAATGCCCTTATAAAAAGACATTAGAAAGCTTGTTTCCTCTCCCCTTACTCTCCACCATGTGAGGATATCAGGAGAAGATGGACATCTGCAAACCAGGAAGTGGGCCCTCGACAGACACAAAGTGTACCGGTGCCCTGATCTTGGACTTCCCAGCCTCCAGAACTGTGAGAAATAAATTTCTGTTGTCTAAGCCACCCAGTCTATGGAATTTGTTATAGCAGCCCAAACTAAGCCACTCTCCTAATAATTATTAATTAATAATAATAGTAACAACAACAATGGTAAAATAATCCATCTTTTCCCCTAAGCACCTTCTGGGTGTCCTACACTTTAAGGGTCTTTACAGGTTTTCTCATTCAATCACAGCAATCCTGAAAAGCAGGTATAATTATCTCCATTTTACAAATTAAGTAAACAGAAGTTCAGGGAGGCCAAACAGCTAGAACAGAATTCTTCTGAATTGATTCCTCAGGAAAACCTTCTGTCAATCTTCCAAGCTCTTCCCAAGTTGTTAAGGCCCCTACAAGAACATAACTGAATTCACTCCAGAACTCCTTTTAACATTTCACAACTATGGCTGATGAGTAACTTCAAGGAAAATTAAAGAATGGAAGAAAGGCAGTCAGGCCCACAGCTATTTCCCTGTTTCAAGTTGGAAGACGGAGGCAGATGTAGTGAAAAAGTGGGTTGGTTCTAGAATTGAATTCGCCTTGATGTGAGTCTCAGCTCCAATCATTTTTAACTAGGTCACCTGGGGCAAGTTATTTAGCCACTCTGTGCCTTAGTTTCTTCGTATGTCAAATGGGATTATAAAACCCACCTCCCAGATTGTTATGAAGACCATGTGTCCAGTGTTGAAGAAATGGTAGTTATTCAGTGTTACCCATTTCATTTGCACTCTCTTCTTGCATGTCACAAAAATTTTTGGCCTCAATCAGAACTGTTTGTTGGAATACAGATGAATATATTTGCTGGGTCTGGTTCCAACAAAAGCTAGAGGACTTTCAGGAACACAAAAGAAACTTTGCCGCATGTGGGAGGTTGGAATGCATGACTTCAGAAGTCCGATCCAACTCCAATTTCTCTGAATTGTGATCAAGCACTTTCTGAAAACTAAACACAAGAAATCCTGCATAGACTTGACACCTGGAGAATGCCATCCTTTCTCAGTGGCTCATCAGACGGGTGACCTTGCTTAGGTTATTTGGCCAGTGATACATTACAAGGAGCCCTTTTGGCAAATGTAGCCAAGCAACATCAGAAAAGGACTTGGGCACAGGAGAAAGAAGCCATGGAGTAGTAAATCCTTTAAAATCAAGTTGGCATGTGAAGGAGAGGCATCAACAATATAAACAAATAAAGCTGAATGAATGACCTAATCTCCACCTCATAATTAGGCTAAAAACCACTTGACCCTAATATTCCACAGCCCCCGCAAAGCCAACCTGAAGAAATATTTCCTTCTTGTTCACCATTCTAGGACTGTGAAAAGTCTTGCCTTTAGGTTCATAAATCATGGTCAAAATAGAACAATTAAAGAAAGATACATGAAAATAAACATCTGGATTATACTAATCCAGAATTGAGGATTAGTATAAAAATTAGAGATGTGTGTATCAAAGTATTTTGAACACTACACGTTTTCATCACACCCCATGGTACTCCAGCAAATCCACTGGTGCCAGACAGACTCCAGATCCACACCAACAAAGCCTCAAGATTCCTGTCACCGTGCTGCATAAATTCCTTTATCTCGGGACCAGAGTGGATGTAAAGAAGTCCCAGTTACTGAATCTCAGGATAATTTCTTCTTCTCTTTTAATAGAGGAGGCAGGAATGGACACAATAGCTGCTTTAAAAACAATTTTTAAAATAAGGTTATGTTCTCATTCATTCCTTATTTGTAGGGCAAACCATCTGGTAAAGCATGAGTATTCTGATTTTAGGTTTCTGACTTAATAAGCTGGTTGTAGTAACTTAGCTTTTCTGTTCCACATTTTGTCATATAATGAAGAAAAGACTAAGTATTATGATCTCAAAACTAGAAAACATTCTGAATCTGAGACAGTTGTGAACAGGTAAACAATGTACATTTTGGCTATTTAAACTGATTTAGAAATAGATAGCTATTTCTTCCATATGTTGAAGAGGTATCTGCACTCCCATGTTTATTGCACTATTCTCAACAGCCAAGATATGAAATCAACCCAAGTTTCCATTAACAGATGAATGGATAAAGAAAATGTGGTATATATGTACACAATGGTATACTATTCAGCATAAAACCAAAACGAAATCCTGTCATTTGTGACAATATGAATGATCCTGGAGGACATCATGTAAAATAAAATAAGCCAAGCACAAAAGGACAAATACTGCATGATCTCATTTGTATGTGGGGAATCTGAAAAAGCTGATCTTACAGAAGTAGAGAATAGAACAGTGGTTAACAGAGGCTGGGGAGTAGAAGGCAGGAGGGAAGGATGGGGAGAGGTTGGTCAACAGGTACAAAGTTACAGTTAGATAGCAGGAATAAGTTCTGGTGTTCTATTACATAATAGGGTGACTACAGTCAACAGTAATACATTGTATACTTCAAAATAACTAGAAGAAGGGATTTTGAATGTTCTCACCACAAAGAAATGATGAATCTTTGAGGTGATGGATATGCTAATTACCCTGATTGATCATTACACAATGTATTTATGTATCAAAAATCACACTTTACCCCAGAAAAATGTAGAATTATGTGTCAATTAAAATAAAACTTTAAAAATAGCTATTTCTATATTTTACCTTGAATATGTTTAGTTAAGATGTGCAAATTCTCTGCCAATAGTAATTACTTCTATGGCATGGGTTGGGGTTAAAAAAAGAGGGGGAAGCACTTTCACTTTTTACATTTCTGAATTTCTTGAAGTTTTGTTTTATTCCACTAAGCATTTGTTGTGTTTGCAATTTAAAAATAAAATAAAATATTCTGCTTCTATTTACAAATTTGGTTTTAAAATTTCACAGGGCTATTTTTCCTAGTTATCTGGATATTTGAAATTCTTATTCAGATTTATCTCATTCGATGTCAAGGGAAACACTGATTCTAGAATTTTCTTGATAAGTTCATATTTGTTTGGATACTTCTCATAAATCATATTCTGGGGTTCAGTTTTCATATAAAATTCGAATATTTAGGCCAACTCTTCTATTACTACACTGTGATTTTCCTTGTCTCTTTCCTTGTCGGAACATGGGTTCCCACAATTGCAGACAAACTCTTTGATGGGGACACAAACCAGCATAACAGGTTTCAACAACTTTCTTCAATACAAAGTTTTTGTCTCCTCGCTTGTTATTCAAAACCTAATGCCAGCCTTTTGTAAGGAATTTTTCCAGACCAAAGGTTGATGACTGACAATAAAGGCAAAGCATTCCCACTTAATTTTACCCAACACATCAAGCCCTAAAAGCCGGGGATGGGAACAGGGAGAAAAAGTAATAGACAAATATAAATAAAAACTGCTTCATGTAGAAACAACTGACTTATCCATAATCAAATCCCACATCTGCCTTAGAAAACCCTGGTAGATTCTCAACCTTTTATTCAGTTGTAAGACTCTCTTACTAATTTTTACAGCAAATCCTTTTAGCAGATGTCTCGTAACATGATCAGTATTTGGGTTTAAGAAGACGAGGACGACCTTTTGAGATCCTGTCACCACACTGCTCCATCACGTGTAATAAAACCAATGATACTGACATTTTCCCCTTAAGGTATTAACTCCCATCTATCTCAAGATAACCAAGATAATCTCTTGAGGTCCTCGCTAGCACTATTTTTCCTTGATTCTATTTAATCAACATCTCCACAGGTGTTTGAGTGGTAGATATAAAAATTAGTGAATTGGGTGGGCATAGGGGCTCACACCCCTAATCCCAGAACTTTGGAAGGCCAAGGCGGGCGGATCACGAGGTCAGGAGATCGAGACCATCCTGGCTAACAAGGTGAAACCCCGTCTCTACTAAAAAAATACAAAAAAAAAAAAAAAAAAAATTAGCCGGGCGTAGTGGTGGGCGCCTGTAGTCCCAGCTACTCAGGAGGCTGAGGTAGGAGAATGGCGTGAACCCAGGAGGCGGAGCTTGCAGTGAGCCGAGATCGCGCCACTGCACTCCAGCCTGGCAGACAGAGCAAGACTCCATCTCAAAACAAACAAACAAACAAACAAAAATTAGTGAATTGGTTAGGCTGGGCACAATGGCTCACGCCTGTAACCCCAGCACTTGAGAGGCTGAGGCGGGTGGATCACTTGAGCTCATGAGTTTGAGACCAGCCTGGGCAACATAGCAAAACTCCATCTCTATAAAAAATACAAAACAAATTAGCCTGGCGTGGTGGCATGCACCTGTAGTCACAGCTACTCAGCTGAGGTGGGAGGATCACCTGAGTCCAGGGAGGTTGAGGCTGCAGTGAGCCGTGATCATGGCACTGCACTCCAGCCTGGGCAATGGAGTGAGAACCCATTTAAAAAAAATAAATTAATTAAAAAAATAAAATAAAAAGAATGGTGAATTACTGCCTCAAAAGGAAAAAAAAAAATCAATGAATGTATTTCTAGCCTATAGATAGTTACTGGGCTAGTGCTGCAACTTGGCCTGGTGCTTCAGCTTTTTCATATCATGACACACCTGCAAATTAATGCATTTGTCTGACACACTGGGGTAAGCGGATAAAGCTCTTTGGGGCTAGAAGTTATAGCTGGATATGAGAAGACAGGTGCCCAGGAAGTCTCAGGCCCCACTTTGTTATCTTACCCTAGGGTTGAGGGGATCAGCGTCTTGAAGCTAACAAGTAGCTCATTCTCGGCACACTGGTTCAGAATTTTAATCTAGCCCATCAGTACTCTGTGTATCAGCCTCATAAAGCAAGCAGGTAACCAACACCAAATTCAAACAAATCTGCTGGACTGTTTTCCCAAAGAGTCAATCAGTTACTGGCTATCATCATCAAACTACCAGGTTTAAAGTGTGTGTGGGTGTTTGTGTGTGTGTGGGGAGGGGGCGGGTGGGGGGTGTTCTGGGTGAATTCTACCGTTTCAGCTCCCACTCTCACTTAGCAAGGACTTCTTTTTAGTATCAGATTAAGAGAAAGTGCCATGAAGCATAAAAGATATAATATACACAGATTCTGCCCTCAAGGAAACCTCTGTCCTTGGAGATGAAGGAGACATTTACATAAATATGTACTTGTTGAATGAATAAAAAAATTTGCAGAATGAGGTTAAAAGTGACACTTTTCAGAAAAAAGAGCTATAAAAAAATTGCAGTGGAAATGGGGCAGGAAAAGTTTCCCTCTGGACAGGTTAAAGGAGTCATAGGAAAGAAAAGCAGTGATACCAACTTTTTTTTTTGAAACAGGGTCTTGCTCTGTCACCCAGGCTGGAGTGCTCAAGCAATCTTCCTGCCTCAGCTCCCCAGCAGCTGGGACCACAGGTCCCAGGGTCTCTACACCTGGTGGCAGAGACAGGGTCTTACTATGTTGCCCCAGTCAGTTCTCAAATTCCCGGGCTCAAACAATCCTCCTACCTCAGCCTCCCAAAGTGCTGGGATTACCGATGTGAGCCAACATGCCCAGGCCAATACCAACATATTGAAACGGGCCTCTGTGGCACTCAAGTATCCACCCAAAAGAAAGGAAGTAAAATATCTGACAATTTAAAATTTACAGTTTGTAAGCAAAACTCTGCTTTACAAAAAGGTGGGGTTGGGGGCAATGGGAAAATGAAGGTTGGAATTATAACTAAAATGAAATTTTACAAAAGTTATTTAGAGGGTTTTTATTGCTTTTCTCACCCCTCATTGCATCAGATCATTGAGAGCCTGAGAAATGTTACCCCCTTTAAAACCACCCACTTCGCCTACAGAAAAGGGATTCTGGGTCACATACCAGTCCCTGCCATCACTCTTCAGTTGTCAGCTTACACATTTTCTTTCCCAAAGGAAGCTCTGGCCTATTACCAATGTCAGGAGTTTAGTAAGTGGTACAGTATCTTACAGAATCCTATAACCTGTTTTGGTGAAGTCCGTTTCCATTTTACCCAATCAACGGGTCTGAAAATAGCTAGCCCTTTTGCGGCTCTGAATTCCACTAAATGCTTGAGAAATTCACGTGGTCACTCTTTGCTCCTGAAGCTGACAGGGCCTAAAAATCATTGTTGGGAAGCTGGGCCTGGGCAACCCCATCTCTTCTTGAAAGAAAAACGTCCTATAGTCATTCCTATCTATCACAAGAGACTAAGGAGCCTCTGCCTCTCAGCGTCCTCAGACAGGGGATGAGAGTAAAATAAAAGAAATCCTGTTGTGAAAAATACTGTAACTAGAGGTACACTGTGGAAAATCATAGTTCTGACATTAGTATTAAATTATCACACAAAAAGACCAATTATCCCAAAGACAGGCATTTAAAAAATTGAAGTCTAGAAAGTTGCCCTCCTGTGTGTACCTGTTTATGTCTTATTACTGGGACTGCAATGATGTGACTTTGAAGAACTTTGCCAGGCATTTTTTCATCAGTCTCATGAGGAGAGGCAACAAGCTGAGAAATCGATGAAGCAGAAGAACCAACAAGGTGGCAGAATCTTCCTTCGGGGTACTAAGATGCCAGACCACGACATCTGGGAGAGTGTGCTGAATGCAACACAGTGTGTGTGACCCTTGGAAAAAAGTGTGAATCTGACTCTACTGGAACTGTGCAAACTGGCCACTGACAAAAACGATCCCCACTTGTGTGACTTCAGGGAGATGCGCTACCGGAATGATCAAGTGAAATCCATCAAAGAATTGGGTGACCATGTAGCCAACTTATGCAAGATGGGAGGCCCCAAATCTGGTATCTTTTGGCCAAGCACACTCTGGGAGACAGTGATGACAAGAGCTAAGCCTTAGGCTGGCTTTCCCATAACCACAGGGTGACTTCCCCAGTCACCACAGCAGTGCCTACAGGTAGGGGTTAATTTTACCCATTGAATAAATTGTAGAAAAACTTCCACTTGAATTCTTTCGTTTGTATTATTCCTTAACAAAAAATAATTCAGTACCCCCAAAGAACAAAATAAAACTGTGAGTGCTACCTGCCATCAAAGAAGAAGAACTTCCCCCGTCCGTTCTTTTCTCCATGAACAAAGTTCCCCTCAAATCTGTCTGTGGAGGAGTAGGTGACTGTGCAGAACCCGTGCGGTAATCCGTCATCATCCAGGTGCCCTGGAGAAAGGGAACCACAAGGCAAACCTTAACATCTTCAGTGCTCCTCCCATCTGACATCTAAGCATTCAGATGCTGCCGGACAAGTCCCCCACCCAACTCCCCTCCAGCTGCCAAAGTGTCCCCTCCCTGGCACGAAAGGGTAGTCAGCGTGCAAAGGTTTCTCACCTCATCAGCACCAGCAGTACCAAATTGATTGTTATGTACACTTTGTGAACTGATAGGTCCAGAACAGACTTAGACACATTCCAGAATATGAACTTTAAATAAGCTTGCTTTTTACCTGGAACTGAGAGTCATTATCAGTAATATTATCTGCAGGGCATGTCACAGTTTACCAAGTACACTCCCGAGAGTCCTCATATTTGGAATTGATGCCTCTAATCTCTCATGCTTAACTGAAGTGTGGTTGAGATTCCACTGTTTTATAGTCAATTGCCACATACACAGTCTTTGGAATAAATTATCTAATTCTAGAACATTAAGTATGCAATATGATTTTATATATCATTCTATAATATGATGTGGAGGACTGCTAGCCAGTCTGAAAATCTCACTGCTATTGTTATATTCACACGAGGAACATAGTCATATCTTTAAAACTGCCCTAAGATTTATATAGCTCATTGTACAAACAGAAACCCAGAGTCCTTCTCACCTTAAACTTAAGCTTAACCTTAAACCTACTGCTTTACTTTACAAAATCTTTCAGCTTTGAATGTTTAGTAATAACCTTATCATATACCATCCACCACTGTGTCTCAGACGGCTTGTATTTTAAATGGAGCCAGAGTATACACATGGTCATTTAAGCAACGATTGTGAACATCAGCAGAAGTTATTAGATGGACCTTTAAGTCACTGGTTCTTCCTAGGTCAAAGATTGGTATAGTTTAATATTGGCATTTACAGTCAATGTTTATGCTTTGTATTACTATCTGCATGTTTTAGAAAACCCAGGAATCACCTTATTGGTGTCTTCCCAATCATTCTGGTGAGCTGATTTTGCAGAGGTGGGTGAAAATGAAGGCAGTAGTTATTCTACTGGCTTTTTCTTGGGGTAACAACCTGGGTCATGGAGAGAAAAGGTATGAAAACATTAAACACTGTGTCTAATGCAGGGACATTAAACATTGAAATGTAGCTTCCAGATGCCTCACAGACATAAAAGGAAACACAAACCATGCTACCACAATGAAAGCTTTAGTCTCCTCAAATAATTTATTCTAACATGATAAAAGAATATTAGCCCTTGGAAAAGATGGTAAGTACACACTCTTATAAAGAATAAATATGCGGCCGGGGGTGGTGGCTCACGCCTATAATCCCAGCACTTTGGGAGGCTGAGGTGGGTGGATCACCTGAGGGCCAGAGTCTGAGACCAGCCTGGCCAACACAGTGAAACCCCATCTTTACTAAAAATACAAAAAATTAGCCAGGCATGGTGGCGGACGTCTGTAATCTCAGCTACTCAGGAGGCTGAGGCAGGAGAATCGCTTGAACCCAGGAAGCAGAGGTTGCAGTGAGCCAAGATTGTGCCACTGCACCCCAGCCTGGGCAACAACAGTGAAACTCCACCTCAACAACAACAACAAAAAGAATAAATATGCTCTTTATTTGTATTATTAATTACATAAACATAAAATAGCTGCAAACAACTACAGTGTTTTATTGCTACATCTGACTGTACACAATGGGTTACCGAGAACATCTTACAATAA
The DNA here is from genome assembly GCF_028885655.2 of Pongo abelii. Classification (NCBI taxonomy): domain Eukaryota; kingdom Metazoa; phylum Chordata; class Mammalia; order Primates; family Hominidae; genus Pongo; species Pongo abelii. The sequence continues at coordinate 161,476,826 of NC_071988.2, forward strand.
GACATATCTACTTAAATAAATCATAATCAATATGGATCCCTTCCTCTTAACACAAAAGAGGAAAGGACCAGGAAATTAATGGTCAGAAGGGAACTAGGCCATAATTGCTTTCTTCTCGCTCAAAAACTAACTGTACATGACATAAATTCAATGACATTTGAGTCATATGAAATCACTTGGACAATCATTTTCTAAATATCTGATGCCATTTTTCTCATTGAAATAAATTAAATTTGCTTTTTTCTTTTCATTAAAAAAAGCCACTCAGTGTATTGCTAAGAGCTTTTTTTAGTGAAATGTTGTTGCGATCAAGTTAAATTTAGGCATATAAATTCAGTGTCCTACTTTTGATTTAGGTATTAATATCCAAATAATCAGTTTAGCCTCATACTAGAGCATTTATTAACTTGTTGAAAATGCTTTCACCATAGAAAACAGTTCACATATTTCAGAGTTTTAAAAGCTTATGTTTGATAAAATTTGTTATTCCACTTTAGATTGAGAGAATTATAATAAATCTGAACACTAAGAAAAAAATTTCCAATATAAATTAATTTCCACCTTCCTTCAGCCCTGTCCTATTTCTGAATAAAACACTGAAGGTGCACCCTCAGCAATGGAATTTAGATATTAGGGAAAATTGAAAGTGTCATATAACATACTGTAAGCCCTTGGAGGATAGTACTGATCCCAGTTGAGATGACAACAAAAATGTCAACTCCACTCCATGAAGAATTCTTCCTTCCTTCCTTCCTTCCTTCCTTCCTTCCTTCCTTCCTCCTTGCCTCCCTCCCTCCTTCCCTCCTTTTCTTCCTTTCTTACCTCACTCCCTCCTTCCCTCTTTCTCTTCCTAGTTCCTTTATTTTTTAGAGACAGGGTCTCACCCTGTTACTCAGGCTGGAGTGCAGTGATGAGACCATAGTTCACTGTAACCTCAACTTGTAGGCTCAAGTAATCCTTCTGCCTCCCATGTAGCTGGGACTATAGGTAGACATCACCACAACCGGCTAATTAAAAAAAAAATTTTTTTTTTTTTTTTTGAAACAGAGTTTTACTCTTTTTGCCCAGCCTGGAGTGCAATGGTGCAGTCTTGGCTCACTGCAACCTCCGCCTCCCAGGTGCAAGCATTGTCCTGCCTCAGACTCCCTAGTAGCTGGGATTACAGGCACCTGCCACCACACCCAGCTAATTTTTTTGTATTTTTAGTAGAGACGAGGTTTCACTATATTGACCAGGATGGTCTTGAACTTCTGACCTCAGGCAATCTACCCACCTCAGCCTCCCAAACAGCTAATTAAAAAAATTTTTTTATAGAGATAGGGTCTCACTGTGTTGCCCAGGCTGGTTTCCAACTCCTGAGCTCAAGTGATCCACCCACTTTGGGTGCTGGGATTATAGGCGATTATAGGCAAGAGCCACCACACCTGGCCTCAATGCCTTTCAACAGGCAAATGAAGAGGAGCCCTATCATCATCTTAATCTCTTGGGAGAGACAAGGACAGGGGAGAGCTACCAAATGATGGCCATTACTCTGGGTGACCTTGCACATTAAGGGGGTGCTTGGACATGTGACCACTCCCTGTCATTCTAAAGGCTTTTAGATTGCTGGTTGTGAGAGAGTTCTGAAATCTATTAGACGACAGCAAGAGCCCCTTCCTGGCTTGTTTTGTTTTCTTTACATCCTTAGGGTGTGATCAATTAAAGGAACTAGAGATTAAGGGTTGTGATCATTCGAGACTTCCACTCTGAATATTTAATATCCCAGAGTAGTTTTCCTAGCAGTAGAACTTTATGTCTAAAACAGCAGCCACAACCAAAACAATAACAGAGACTTTCCATGAGAAAGGGAAGAGACTGGGTTGCAGTGCTCTTACATCTTCTTTCAACATTAGTGCTAGAACAGAGTCTGATATAACTCTTTTTCAAATGCCAATAAGATCATGTAATATTTGGACAATCAGATCATGTAATATTTTGTCATGTCAGTAAGTCAATTTAATGCACAGGGGTACTGATAAACAGAGGAGAAAAAAAGTGTATGAATCTACTATGATCTGGCATTGGGTTATATGCTTTCCTGTTATCAAATGTAAGCCTCAAAACAGTCTCCCATATTCTCATCTTACAGATGAAGACACCAATGCTTTATGAGACTTGCCCAAGAGACATTGCCACTCTGAGTGTGCTGATGAATACTGAAAGCCCCTTCTCCAAATCCTTTAATTCCCATTCTAGACACTGGCAAACTAGTTGAACACACTCTTCCTTGGTGATGGTAAGAAGGTACCTCTAAAAAGGTAGGAACCCCCAGGTCCCTGGCAGGGAAGTGGAAGAAGCCTTTGTGGTTAAGATCATTCACACAGAACCACCAGGTTTCCAACAGCATATCCCGGTTGCAAAGTCCTGTCTCTTCCAAGTGTTATCTAACTTGAAGGGAAACACTAGTCCTCCTTGCTCTGCATGAGGTCAATTTGTAAAATGCGCCAAGTCAGCCAACAGCCTTCCAGGCGAGTTCGCACTGAACAGAGGGTGAATACCAGGCCCAAGCAACAGGGAAAATTAACTTCAATGACTGCCCTGTGTTTTTAAGGTTATCCGAGCTAATGTTCTGTGTATCTGTCTGTAGCATGATTTTAAATATTTACAGAAGTTAGAGAAAGGAAAAAAGTATCAGTTCACAAGTCTACTTTTTCACTTTGTTCTATGGTCATTATCTATTGAACAGATAGAAAGTTACAATTTTCCCCTCTAGTTACTTCTGAGGGAGCTTCTTCCTGAATCTGATAAGAGCCAGGCCTATATTCTAAGCAGCAATGTACATCTCAATCTCAGCAAAGGAAATTCCCTCTGGATCAGACACCCAGCTGCTTAATGTCTCAGGCTTACTCACAAGAGATCTGAGATTGGCGTGTGAGTATTTCCCTTAGAACCAGAGAACCTACACACACACTGTTGGTTTTGTAGACTAGAACATTGCTTTAAAAAACAACAATTAATAGGCCGGGCGCGGTGGCTCACGCCTGTAATCCCAGCACTTTGGGAAGCCAAGGTGGATCTCTTGAGCCCAGGAGACCAGTCTGGGCAATACAGTGAGACCCCATCTCATTAAATAAATAAATAAATTGAAAAACAAAAAACAACTATAATAAAAGGCAAGCTTATTCTGTTTAAAGAACATGCCCTCCTGGTGATGCATTCAATCACCGACTCTTAAAAACATAGCTTGATGTTTTGATCTTTTTAAAATTTTTTATTTTTTTAGGTTTTTAAAAAATTATTTCAACTTTTATTTTAGATCCGGGGGTACATATGCAAGTTTGTTACCTGGATAATTTTTTTTTTTAAGGGTAATTGTTGGCAAGGGTTCATCTATTAGTTGTCAGGGTCATAATTTTAATGTGTGGCCCACACAGAACGGGTGCTACGAATACACTTCATATGCATTTTCCCTAGATACAGGGCATGAGCAGTCTTAGTACAGACAAGTGGAATCTGATATTAGGGGGAGTGTTAATAAAAAATATTCTTAATATTTTGAAGGGGTTGTGGCAGTGGAACACTGAGCTGCTTATTTTCATTCTGGCCCCTTGTTCTGCTATTTCCCCTTTCTGATCATTCTTCCTCCATGTCTCCTACACATTTCCAGGCCCTTCTGTTTTTCCTGCCATCATAACTGTGCATCTGGACCACTGCAAAGAGACTTCAAGGTACCTCATCTGCTGTGTCAGCCCCTCTGACTGTCCTGCTGGCCACTGCCTGTTCATCTTCCCGGAGCGGAGCCTTGATCCTGTCATTCCCTTTTCTAAAGAGCCCCCACGGCTTCCATGGCTTCCAGCACACAGTCCATGCTCTCAGCCTGCTACCCAGCCTCCCTTCCCTGTCTTCCCCTCCACTTTTCTCCTTGTAAGCTCCATGTTGCAGCAAAATCAAATGACTGTTCTCCGGGTGCACCCGCAGAATTCCATGCCTCCGTGTCTTCACTCACAAAGTTCCCCTCTCAACCTGACTCAGTTCTATGGCACCTCTTCTGGAAAATCTTTCCCCTTTGACTTCCCTAAGCTGGAACTAATTTTTACTTCCTCTCAACCATCACAATTCATCTGTATAGATATATTTATTTGAAATCATATTAGAGACCACATCATATTCATCTTTGTATCTATGGGTAGACAAAGAAATAGATGCTGTAATAAAATTCTGTTTCCAGATGCCCAGAGGAATAACACTGGAAAACTAAACATCACTCTTCACTGAACCAGTGTGTCTCAAAGTGTTTTCCAAAAGCCACACCAGAGCTCAGGTGGAGCTCTGAGGCCCTCTGAGGCCCTCTGAGGCCCAGGGCTTGCTGCCTTCTTCCCACAAGAGCACAGCCAACACAGTACACAGAACACTCTCTCCACACAGCCTCCGCCACTCCCCTCACCTCAGGGATTTGTCCACTCTGAGTTCAGAACTTTCTCAGAGTTACAATCATACCCTGACAGAGAACCAAATGCACATGATATATAAGACATTTAAACTCAATCCTGAAGAGACTAATTTCTTCCCCAGGGTAAATCTCTAATGAAGAAGAAAAAAGATAGCTATTGCAGAGGACACAGGTTAAGTTCTTTTTCCCCAAATACATTTTTCTGAAAGTCACTGAACTCTATCAGAACCAGCCTCTACAGAGTTACACTGATAAAAAATGGCACTGACATAATATTTAACTGTTGCTTCCAAACTCAGTTATCAAGTGTTTCATAAATTTGCCTAACTCATTAAAAATAAAAAATGTAGGAAGACAGTTTGGTCTGGTGGAGGGCCGTTTTGGAAGTCGAAGCCAGTCTCTCCACCTCACTGAGTGTTCTTGGATTAGTCCTTAACTTCTGTATGCCTCAGTTCCTGTCTCTGTAAAATTAGGATAATATTAGTACCCACCTCATAAGACTGAATATGACTGAATGGATAATGTCTGTGAAACACTTAGCACAGAGCCTGCACTTAATAAGAACTAAACAATTATAGCAATGATAATAATAGCTATGACAATGAAACTACTGAGAACAGAGGCTCTGTTTATGGAAAGAGGTAGATTAGTTGGTACTTAAACACTAAGATATTCAGACTAGCTTCTCTTTGGGAAAGAGCAGAAGCAGTTTATACCAGTCCCCTATGTAAGTGTTAGATGTTATGTAAAGACTATTGCAAACAGCACTAAAAAGGCCAAGAATGGCTGGACAAGAGCGCACGCACAGGTACAGTTTACTGCATGTGCAAACACACACTCCTGGCACTGTGCAAGTTAGAGCCTGAGATGCTTCTAGGGGCTTTTAAAGATTCTGTGCTGCTCTAATTGTTTAGTTAGCTACAACTGAGTGACCATGTGTCCCAGATTGCCCCAGACATTCAAGGCTTAAGCTACTTGCCCCAGCATCATTATTAATAGTGTGCCCTCTCATTCTCAAGGGGGTTCTGATTTTGGACAATAATGTACATAATTACCCTATAAAACAAAACCATCCCTGTTTATATAAACTTCCCTGTTTTCGAATCCAGTGGATGGTCTCAAAAAAAATACTGCCATTTCTAAAGCTCTTGGTCACAGTCTGCAAAGGAGCCTGAGGACTATGGACAACTGGACATATGTTTGTAAACAGCTTCAAATGGGAATGGATGTGGTTTAACATGGAGAACAGTACCAGCAATTAAGGGTTTGTATTTAATTTTTACAAGTAAAAGTAAACGTTGAAGAAAGAGAGCAAGCCCTAACAATCTGAGATCATTTTTCCTTTATCTTTCACAACATGGAGGCACAAGAAGTCAACAACTTTTAACTTCTCAGAAGGCTCCCTGTGGATCAACTCAATCAATGTATCTGGGCCTTACTCCAGTAAGCCCCAACATTGGCTTTATTTATTAGAGAGATAAATAGCTCTGTGAGTTCACAACATGGTGAAAATTTTCTTAACAAAAACCACACACTCTTTAACTGGCTTCGAAGTTAGATGAAGAAATAAGTTTTAATATTGGCATTACATTGGATACTTTTCAAGAGTTCAGAAATATTAGTCTGCTTAATCTCCCCTTAAGATCTCAGAAGCACTGCAAAGGGAGTTATGTTTATGAAAACATTAAAACTGATTTTTCCCAGTGTAACAATAACCATGTATCCTTATGCATTTGTAGTGTCGCCACTTTTTTTCTTTACCGTTCGTCAGAACTTGTGTTTATACAAATCAGACAGAAACCAGATTCAACCAACAGCTAAAAATTATTTACTCACATGCTTAGTTTAAAACATCCTGGTATCATACCACACCACACTGAAAAACATCACGACGTACTGTATGTAGTGGAACCAAATAAATACGCTAAAGAGTATTTTCCAGTATTCGCTGTTACAAAATCATAACATCCTATGATACAAACAACGAGATTGTATAACGTCCCCATATCGTTTTTTTAGAACTAGCAAAAAAAAAAAAAAAAAAAGGTGGAGAAACTCAGCAAAACAAAGTGGCGAGAAAAGTCGGGGGAGGGGCGGTAGAAGAGAAGGGGCGGAGAAACACGACACCGAGGCGGTGATATCACCCACAGCCAACGGCATGGAATTCAGAAAGTTAAGTGTCACCCAGCAATTTCGGTGCGGACTCGCGGCGCGCCTGCACAGCGTGGCGGCTGCATCCCAGCCAAGCAGGAAGGGGGAAGGGGAGGCCTGACTGAGTTCGTTCGGGGGCAGCGGAGGGGAGGGCTGCCCGCCTCCCGGACTGCGCACGTTCGAGTCCCGGGTCGGGAGACTTGTCCGTCGCCCGACAATGATTTCATCTTTTCGGAAGAGCTGCCGCCTGGGCCGCGGCTGCCACGTGCCTGGTCTGGCCCCGTGCGCTGCGCCGGGGGACCTACCCTGCCGCGGCCGCGGCCGCCGCGGGGCGCAGAGGCTGCAGAAGGGAAGAGCTGGCGGCCGGGAGGGGATCGGGGTGGCCAAAACTGGGCTAGGGGGTTGCTCCGCGGAGTCCGCTGGCCTCAAGGGGCTGCCCTGCGGAGTGCACCCACCCTCCGCGCCCGAAGGCGGAAAGGCCAGAGCGCGGGGCAGGTTTCGCAACTCCAAGGGTGGATGCAGGCTGTGGCCGGGCGGGATGGAGCGGCCGTGCCTTTCCAGCGCCCCCGGCCTGGCGGAGCCCCATTCTCGGCCTGCGCCCCGCCGCGCAGTGCGCGCTCCCGGCGGCGTGACCGTGGCTGTCGGGCCCCCGCCCGAGCCGGGCAACCGGCCACCCGTGTAGGGGACAGTGGCGGCCGCGGGGCCCGGCGCCGCGCTGCTCGCAGCCCGCCACTCCTTCCGCGCTCCAGGCCCTCTGCGCCTCCTCCCCCGGCCCCGGAGAAATGCTTGTACCTTCCACCGCTTCCTCCACCATCTCGTCGTCGCTATCCATGGCGGCTGGGGACCCTGCCCAGCTCGGGACTGCGCGGCTGCCTCCCGTCCCTCCGGGTGCTCCCAGCGGCTGAGCGAGCTCTGGGGCTCGCGAGTTTGGAGGAGGAGGAGGAAGAGGAGGAGCAGTCGGGGCTGGCTCGCACTGCCTCCCCCTACAGCCCTTTCAATTCCTTGGCCTTCAGCTGCTGCGGCAGCAGCCGTCGTCCCCCCTCCCTTCGCCCACTTGCCCCTCGCCTCGGAGGCTCCGGTGTGCCGCCTTGGCCGCTGCCGCTGCTGCAACTTTCTCCTGTAATACCCCCTCTTTGTTATCGAGCAGCTGATCCGCTGACATCACCCAGCGCCGGTGCGCTCCCTCCCTCGCTGATTGACAGTTCCCTGTCCCTTTCCAGAAGTAAGGCTCCTTAAAACGAAAGGCGCTCCGGGGCCGCGCGTATTCCGCGTCCCAGCCAACCCGCCTCCGGCCCGTCAGCGTTTCTCTTTTGCTTAGGTGCGGCTTGGCGCGCCCCGAGCGCTCAACGCGGTCCTGGGCGCTGCGGGCTTCTCGCGGACACTTGGGCCGCCCGTGGGGGCTCCGAGCTCCCGACCTCCCGTTGAGCCGGGAGCAACTTGAAAGTCCGTCGTGCACTGTCCGTGTTCCCTCGAGACAACCTCCAAAGTGCCAGGGAAGCTAAGGAAGCGTTTCTGACGCTCTGGCGCCTGGACTTCCTCTCACCCTCGCCCCCACATCACCCCGTTCGCCACCGGGAGCTGCACGAGTGCGACACGCAAGGGAGCGCAGGTGTCCTCGCGGTCCCGCATCACATCCGCAAGCCGTTTTCCCCAGCTCGGGGGCTGTTATCTGGCCCGGATTCCGCAGGATGGCGAGTCCACCCCAGCGCCTCCACTCCCCGCCCTCCTTCGGGTCGCCAGGCCCTCGGGTGATTCAGAAATTCATCAAATCCAAATGGCAGTGGGCTCTCTGTCAGGCAGGAAACAAGCCGCACCGAAGGCTCGGCAGGTTCCTCCTCGCGGCTGTGGTAATGGAAAAGGAGCCGCCGAGTGGAGCTAAAGAGGAAGGAAGGACCCTCCGTCTGGCGCGCCTCTTTCCCGCGCCTCCCGCCCTGTACGTGTGATGTCCCCAGCTGTCTCTCTGTTTCTCCAAGTGCCAACCACTTCACAGATTCAGGCGTCCTCAAGTGGAGAAAACCACTGGGCACCCGGCTTCCGGCCCCGCCACTTAGTGTCGTTATGGCGCTGCCTCTTACAGGTGGCGGTAAAGGGCGACTGTAAACAGCCGATTAAACAGATGCAAATGTACACAATGTACCGTGGAATTACCGGGTGCCGCTCTGGGCACCTGCCAAGAACAGCTACTGCATGGAGGGGAGGAGGGAGCAAAAAAAGTAGTTCCATTTTGTTTTCTGATCAATGAATGAGACTTTGGGGATTTCAAAATACTTCCAGCGCCCAGGAGACTACTCCTTGCTTTTGGCTCTGTGCTTAAATGGTAGATATTTTTGTCAAGTATTGCCGGCTTGTTTCTTAAAGTCAGCTTTTCCTCTATAAAAAAGAGAACAATGCTAGGGACATTAGCCCCACACACTTCCAGGAATTTCAGCCCCTTTGACTGTTTTAGAAAGGGGCGGGCCCTGGACCAGAAGTTGGGAGACTTGAGTCCTGGTGCTGCTCACCTGCAGAGGTGTCTTGGGAGCCCAGCCAGCCAGCCTGAATTCCTCCAGATTAGAGGCTTAGTCTACATTGACATAAGGTCCTTGGGGCTTAGGCTAGACCACTCTGAGGTTCTCTGGCTCCAGCAAGACACCCTCTAGCTTAGTCTAGACCTCTCTGAAGTCTCTTGGCTTAGGTTTGACCTCCTTAAAGTCCTCCAGTGCAGATACTGGGAGTCCAAGGCTAAACAGAGAAGGTGTACGTGCAGTGGAAGATGAAAGAGTCACTTTAGTTTACATCATTTTCAAACATAAACCACAGAAACAGGATTTTATATCTGATTTTTTAAAAGCCATTTACTGGGCTCGGTCACTCACTGGTTTTGAATTATATGATTTTTTTTCTCATTTAACCTTTTTACATGTCACCTCCTCCCTTGCATATTATACTGGTGCACTAGAACATACCAGATACTCGTCTTCCCCAGTTTCCAGTTGATTTTCAGGGGCAAAAACAATGCTGAAAGCTGAAGGAAGCAGCAAAAAGACTATTCTCTTACTCAAAGGGAGTAAGTGAGGCAGGGCTGGAAGGCTAGAAGAAATCTCCTCTCCAGACGCACAGAAGACACAGGTTCATGGTGGGTGGGTACGTGTGGGAGTGAAGGAGAGGGGAGGAAGGAGAGTGTCCAACTGTCCCCTTGGTGCTGTGAGGTTTTCCCAGCCTGTACTAAGCACCCAAACTGTCAAGCGCTCCCTTTCTACCTACTACCTTGAGAACACCTGAAACCCTGCCTACGGCTCCCCCACCATCCCCCCACCCCGCCCCCGCTGTCGGTGAAGCAGGGGTCCTCCGGACCTGCAAGAGGCAGGAACAGGAAGGGAGCAGGGTCTTTCTAGCAAAGTCAGTAGTGATGCGGGGTGAAACTACAGAGAACCTTCACCAGATCTGCACATGAGGCAGGCAGCAGCAGGGACACAGTCCCATCCCTCTTCCCCCACCATTCATTCCTGCTGGCTCTGGGCCCAAAGCTGGGGCAAAATGTTTTTATGACTCTCTTAAGATCCACTTGTATCTTTACAAATCATGTTGTGTATGTTTCGAGTCTCCTTCTCTGGACAGACTGATTCTTATTTACGGTCCTAGAACACAACACAGTGCCTGGTACAGAATGTGGGTTAAGCATTGTCAGCAATGATTTTGCAGATAGGAATATTCTGTTTTATATAAACAGTGCTGAGTCTTTCTCACAGACTGGATTCTCCTCCTATGTTTTGGCAAAGTGCTTTGTTTCAGTTCAAATCTGAAGAGCATTTTTGAGTTGTTCTACTTTCCCACATCGACTGGCCCCAAATCTGCTTCCATCGCATTCTTTCCCACAGTTTTCTTCATTGAGAGCTGATTTCATAAACTCTCTTTCTATTTGGCTTTCCACCAGTTTCCCCTGTCGTACTCTGTCCCCACCAATGTGGTCATGGGCTAGAAAATCAATAAAACTCTTAATCACAAACAATGTGCTGCAGCAGCAGCAGCAGCAGCAGTAGTGTGGCTCCGCTCCTGACTTGGCAGATCCCAGTGAGACAGAACAAGCTCTACCAGGGAGGAACGGGACCGCACAGGACATCCAACATCTAGGCTGGGTGAGACTTGCTTTCATGTTCACACCAAGAGTGACTTTTTTTCCCCTGTCTTTGGTCTTGAATCAGGAGGGGTGACTTTTCTAAGCTGCTCTGGCTTAGTTTCCATTGCCTCCAAGGCTATATTCCTTCTCTTCATACCCAGCTTGGGAAACATAATTCCCTCTTCCATTGCAGCAAGCAGTCAAAATACTGAGTTAATTTTATTCATTCTACCACCCCTGTCTTTCCCTGGAGAAGGCTGGTGCTTACATACAAGACTGATATAACTTTTGCAATAAATATATTTTTACAAGCTTCTTGTATTTTATGCACCTTCCTACATTTAGGGGAAACAATTCTGTCAATTTGCTGCTATGCATGCTAAGTGAATTGTGAAACAAGTAGTGAATGTGGAACTTATGTGGGATTCACTACTGTTGGCTGTTACTGACTCCTCATCCTCCCCGCTGGCAGGGAGTGGAGGGGCCCAAGCAGTCTTCTGGGTCTCCATGTATTTGGGAGGGAGGAGCCTCTGAGACCTCAGCAGTAGGAAGTCGCATCAGAGCCTCTCCAGATGCCCTGGTGGCTTTATGATTGCTGGCCTGGCTCTGGTTTCCAAACACTTGCTTACACCGCCAGCAGGAAGGCAAGGATAGAATTAGTGAAAGAGCTTTTAAATAATCATCAAGTCTCATTTTGGCACTGCTCACTCCTTCACAAGATTTTTTCCCACCAAATTAGCCAGTTTGATTAAGTTTTTACTTTGTCTGTTTTGGTTCCACCAAGAACTAGCCAAGCAACTGGGCAATTCAGTTCTGGGGGGCCTTTGTTTTCCCATCTGTAAATGAAGAATTGGGCTACATAAATTCGAAGCTCAAACCTTCTCTGTCCACCTTTTCTGGAGAAAAGGTAAATAGAGCCTGAGAAGCCCCAGGAAAAGGCACATAAAAAGGAAATGGGAAGAAGCCAGGGCAACTCTAACAAACTGAATACTCAAGTCCTCTTACGTTAATGGCTCTATCTGGCCAGGCAGGTGAGGGGAGAACCTTTATCTTGACTCTAGGGAGGGAAGCATGGAAGTTTTAGGAGAACCAAGATTCCTGGGTTCTGAATCACTGAGTCACTAATCAAGTGGCTAACTGTGTTAGTGACAACTGCAGAAGCTGGAGGGAGGGGCTGGGTGAGGAGCAGCGAGGAGGAGATGGGTGGGGGAGGAGATGGGGATGAAAGGGAAGCGTTTGCAGCTTGTGGAGCACTGGGAAGAGCAGGGACATCAAGAGCACCAAATAAAGGTCCAGGGAGCAAAGAAAGAAATGGAGAAAATTCCTTCTGCTGGAAATAGACATGACTGCAGTCAGGAAGAAGACTTACAGATTCAGGGTGACCTGATTTGATTACAGAAACAGGAAGTGCAGGAGAGAGAGGGCAGAATAACCTGACCTAAGGAAGTGAATTAAATAATAGAGAAGACACCACAGTTGCCATGGTATTAAAATACCTCATGCCACATTAAGCTTCCTCTTTCTCTTTTGCTTGATTCTTGTTTTTGCAACATGTTAATGTCATTGCAGGGTATCCAGTAAACTAAATTTAGACTTTCTGGGGCGGGGAGGGGAGGGAAGATGCAGCCCAGATCTCCCTGTTTGGGTCGACTCTGGGCCAATATTGTTCCTTTACAGAGTTCTTAGGGTTTTTTGCATTATGGTATATGAAAACTCTTATGTCAGGCTTGGGCCTAGTGAAGCTGCTGAGTGAAATGATTTAAAAAAAAAAAAAAATGAGGCCAGGTGCAGTGGCTCACGCCTGTAATTCCAGCGCTTTGGGAGACAGAGGCAGGTGGATCACCTGCGGTCAGGAGTTCACGACCAGCCTGACCAACATGGTAAAACCCTGTCTCTATTAAAAATACAAAAATTACAAAAATTCAAAAATTGGTGGTGCATGCCTGTAGTCCCAGCTACTTGGGAGGCTGAGGAAGGAGAATCACTTGAACCTGGGAGGCGGAGGTTGCAATGAGCCGAGATGGCACCACTGCACTGCACTCCAGCCTGGGCCACAGAGTGAGACTCCATCTCAAAAAAAAAACCTCACACACACACACACATACACACACAAAGAAAAATTGGAAATAGTTTTCAAAGGGGCATCTGTTTTAGAAATTACTTTAGAAAAACAATAGGATTGCAGAAACTTGAAAAATAAAGATAAACCACCACCAAAACCAAATGTGTTTTCTTAGATATTATTTTCTCTAATTGCTTTTGAAAAATTACTTTACTAGGCTAAAATTAAGATTATTGGGTCCTGCAATTGGTCCTCTGCAAAAGTAGACATTGCAGAGGGCAGGTACATGGTATACTCTTTTGACACTACGATACCCAGGATGGGCAGAGGAGTATTTCCAGTTGACCTATTTACCACAAATGTCATAACATTCATCAAGGGTCAGCTCTTGACCTTCCTCAAGTGGACTCACGTTAACTAGACCCCGAGAGACTGAGATGTATGCCTGAATTATGATGGACAGATCAGAACACTCACATTGTCAGCGCAAAAGATCTCTCTATATAAATAAATGCACTTGAGAAGACAAATTCCATCCAAAAGTTTGCTTAGTTATCTGGAGTAGAATGAAGGACGTTAGTTGTGTGGTCCACAAGACAAATACTCCTGATACAGTGTTCTGAAAGAATGAGCCTGCCCACCCATCCCACTCACCTCTGCTTAGATGGCCCTATGGCTTCTGAGGCTTCAAGCTTCTTTCTCCGTGCTATAGTTTCTTCAAACCTGTTTCTCCACGCAGCGTCCTATACAACCCACTAGGCAGATATGCAGTTTCTAAGTCATAATGACATTCTCTATCTTCCTGGCATTACAGCCAAGTCACTCTAATGGGAATTTGAGGTAAACCTCAAACTTTTCAGTCACAAATTGAGTCACTCTCTTGGTTTATGCCCACTGAATTCTAGCCAAAACCATTGAGTGTGCAGATTTTGGTAGTCAAACTTTCTGAGAGCAACCTGGTTCTCAAGTTCTTGGGAAAGCACCTCATTTCTGCTTCACGAGCCATCAACAGTGGGCCAACCTTCTTAGGCTACCATGATTTCTGAGAAAGAGACCGGAGACATATTAAGACCCATCTGGCCTGTCCTGTGATACAGTCATCCAAGTTTTCCTGGGCACTCAGCTCAAAGATATTTCTATTCTGTGCAGGAGTGGAGAGGTTGGCTCTTTGCTATGATGGCTTAGGCAACAGAACGCCACCTTGAGGATGCAGATTCCATCTACTATAACATAGATGGAGGGCAAAGTGTCCTCTTCATTTTCCAAATGGGACTCTCTGGCTTTGAATCCAATATCCAGAAATGAAAATATCCATGTGGTCCTCTTCACTCAGTCACAAACAAAGACAGATTGATTAAAGTGTTTCTGGGACCTGGCATTGAAATGACAACCCTCGATCTACAGGCAAGCCCTCACCCGGAGGGGCTTGATGCTAAGCCATCCCTTCCTGTATGTATTTTCTGGAGACCTGTCTTGCAGCCTCTTTGGATCTGGCATGTCCTTTCAGGTCATTTAAGGTCTTATTGATCCTCCTTGCTGAGTCCATAGATCAATTCTTGGGAAAAGATGCTGTGGCCAACTTTTGGAATGTCTTTCAGACAAATTTAAAGAGCCCTGCTCAAATGCTCCTGTGCTCAAGATAGAGGACCAAAAAGAAAGCAGCCCTGTGGTAGGCCTTGTACTGTCTCCTTGGAGAAAAATGCCAGTTGAGAGTAGGTCTTCTGAAGTTATAAGCATCACTTCCCAACCTGGCATCTGGGGAATGTCTTAAGTCTGAGATAGTGTGAGTTCAGCAGAGCAGGGAGCCTGGTTATTACTCAGCTGTAAAGTCTTGGCACCTCGACCTCACCTGTGTCCCCTGCTCTGTGCTCTCCCCCAAGATGGTGTGGCAAAGGTTGTGATTTGAACCAGGTCAGGTTCATTCTCAGTTGTAGACAAGATAAGAGAGAGGGGCAAGTCAGTGATCTCTCCCTTCTTGCCAATCCTATAGAATTTGGAGTATCTGCAACTAACTTTCCTTAATATTTCAAAATAATCTTTCTGAAAATGTGCATTGAGAATTGTGGGATTGGTTATATCCAAGTAGAGTCATCTTGTTAATAGGCTTATTTTCATCTAAGGGGCTATTTTTATTGCTGACATATACCTTTCAAGTATTTGGAAAGGTTTATCCTGAATGGAATGTATCCTGAATGGAATGTAGTTTGGCATCTCTGAGCTCATTTGCACCACACAATAATTCATCCCCAAGACCAGAGATGTTTAAGGACTCTCCCAGGATCCCACAACTGAAATGTGGCCAAATGAGGCTCAAATCAGGGCCCATTGGTTCTTCAGCCATACCTCACACTTCCTGCAGAGTGACAAGACTCCTCAGAGGGTGGGCATTGGAGAGCAGAGGTGAAGCAACAAGAGATGGCATTTAGAGACAGTCTGCTGTTTCCCAGGAGACTGAGTCACATCATTTCATTTCATCCTGAAAATGACCTTACAGAATATGATCTCCATTTATAGATGAGGAAACCCGAGACTGTGAGTTCAAATAACTTGTCTGGAGTCACATAAGTAGTGAGAGTGGGATTGGAACCACAGCTGTGCAAACCATGAAAAGGCACAGATAGAGGAAATGGAAGTAACAGGACAGTTTTGGAGAAATAATTCTAGAAGATTATTGAGTAAAGGAAAAGTTCTTAAAGAAGCTCTACATCAATTTTATGGTGCCATACAAGATGGACTTATGGAGTGTATTAATCTCTTCTCACATTGCTATAAAGAAATACCTGAGACCAGGTAATTTAGAAAGAAAAGAGATTTAATTGGTTCACGGCTCTGCAGGCTATACAGTAAGCATGACGGCATCTGCTCAGCTTCTGGGGAGGCCTCAGCAAACTTACAATCATGGCAGAAGGTGAAGGGGGAGCAGGCAGTCACATGGACAGAGCAGGAGCAAGAGAGAGAGGCGGAAGGTGCTGCACACTTAAACGACCACATCTCTTGAAAACTCACTCACTATCATGAGGACAGCACCAGAAGGATGGTGCTAAACCGTTCATGAGAAATCCATCCCCATGATCCAACCACCTCCCACCAGGCCCCACCTCCCATATGGGGGATTACATTTCAACATGAGATTTGGGAGGGGACAACATCCAAACTGCATCACAGGGGAAATGACAAAATCACAAAAGCATATACATGGCTGGCCTCTAGTGGCAGAGGAGAGCTTTGGCCTTGTCTCTGGGGGTATGCTTTTGTGGAGGTGTCCCAAGTGACCCCCATCCCTTATATGAGACAATATACTTCTTGGGTTCAAGTTGTTCAGTTTGTTTTTCTGGTTCTGGTGGCTGAGTGGAGGGCAGAGATTCTCTCTGCAGCAAATGTGCCATCCTTCACAGTGCCTAGCATGCTGCTGGATGTACAGGTGTCCAGGAGGTTTGGCAAGCATATTGCCAGGAAAAACTGTTCTACCATTGAGGGCCCAATGCAAACAAGCTCACCATGAGCAGGCTGGCTGGCCATGGATAAGGATGACCATCTTAGGAGCAAGTTACAGCTGACAGATGACTTTTGAGCTGTGGAAATGGAAGACAGAAAAATGCTTTTTGAAGAACTTCATTAATTTTTATTTACTTATTTATTTTTGAGATGGAGTTTGCTTGTTGCCTGGGCTGGAGTGCAATGGCACGGTCTCAGCTCAGTGCAACATCCGCCTCCTGGATTCAAGCGATTCTCCTGCCTCAGCCTCCCAAGTAGCTGGGATTACAGGTGCCCAATACCATGCCTGGCTAAGTTTTTTGTATTTTTAGTAGAGACGGGGTTTCACATGTTGGCCAGGCTGGTCTCGAACTCTTGAACTTAGGTGACCCGCCCGCTCGGCCTCCCAAAGTGCTGGAATTACAGGCGTGAGCCACCGAGCCCAGCCGAACTTCATTAATTTTTTAAAAATCCAGTCTTAATCTATAATTTTAAATCACCGTTTAGTTTATTAATTTTAGAAGAAAAACATTCATTGGAGAGGTGGGAAGTGAGGAGGACCTCTGCCCGGCCGCCCCGTCTGGGAGGAAGTGAAGAGTGCCTCTGCCTGGCTGCCACCCCGTCTGGGAGGAAGTGAAGAGCGCCTCTGCCCGGCCGCCCCGTCTGGGAAGTGAGGAGCGCCTCTGCCTGGCTGCCACCCCGTCTGGGAAGTGAGGAGCGCCTCTGCCCGGCCGCCCCGTCTGGGAGGTGAGGAGCGCCTCTGCCCAGCCGCCCTGTCTGGGAGGTGTACCCAACAGCTCCGAAGAGACAGCGACCATCGGGAGCGGGCCATGAGGACGATGGTGGTTTTGTTGAAAAGAAGGGGAGGATGTGTGGGGAAAGGAAGGAGAGATCAGATTGTTGCTGTGTCTGTGTAGAAAGAGGTGGGCATAGGAGACTCCATTTTGTTCTGACTAGGAGAAATTCTTCTGCCTTGGGATGCTGTTGATCTATGGCCTTTCCCCCAGCCCCGTGCTCTCTGAAACATGTGCTGTGTCAACTCAGGGTTAAATGGATTAAGGGCGGTGCAAGATGTGCTTTGTTAAACAGATGCTTGAAGGCAGCATGCTCTTTAAGAGTCATCACCACTCCCTAATCTCAAGTACCCAGGGACACAAACACT
This sequence comes from Pongo abelii, assembly GCF_028885655.2. NCBI lineage: Eukaryota > Metazoa > Chordata > Mammalia > Primates > Hominidae > Pongo > Pongo abelii. Next base: position 161,494,200 of record NC_071988.2, read on the forward strand.
GCAGAAGGCCGCAGGGACCTCTGCCTAGGAAAACCAGAGACCTTTGTTCATGTGTTTATCTCCTGACCTTCTCTCCACTATTATCCTATGACCCTCCCATATCCCCCTCTCGGAGAAACGCCCAAGAATGATCAATAAATACTTAATATAAAAAAAAAAAGAAAATGTAAAAATCACTCAAAATCCTAACAACCAACAGTAACTACGATAAACAATCTGGTATATGCCCTTTCAGACACTTTATAAAAATGTATAAGCATAGCCGGGCATGGTGGCTCATGCCTGTAATCCCAGCACTTTGGGAGGCTGAGGCAGGCTGATCATGAGGTCAGGAGTTCGAGACCAGCCTGGCCAACATGGTGAAACGCTGTCTCTACTAAAAATACAAAAATTAGCTGGGCGTGGTGGTGTGCACCTGTAGTCCCAGCTACTTGGGAGGCTGAGGCAGAAGAATCGCTTGAACCCAGGAGGCAGAGATTGCAGTGAGCTGAGATTGTGCCACTGCATTCCAGCCTGGGTGACACAGCGATACTCTGTCTCAAAAAAAAAAAAAATATATATATATATGCATATATATATATATGCATAGATTAAGTGTGTCCTCTTAGTAGCTGGGACTATAGGCATGCATCACTACACCTGGCTATTTTTTAAATTTTTTTATATAGATGGGGTTTCGCCATGTTGCCCAGGCTGGCCTTGAAATTCTGAGCCCAAGCGATCCACCCATCTCAGCCTCCCAAAGTGCTAGGATTACAGGCATGAGCCACTGCACCCAGCCACAGTTTTTTGTTTGTTTGTTTGTTTGTTTGTTTGTTTTTTAGACAGAGTCTCGCTCTGTAGCTCAGGCTGGAGTGCAGTGGTGTGATCTCAGCTCACTGCAACCTCTGCCTCCCGGGTTCAAGCAATTCTCTGCCTCAGCCTCCCAAGTAGCTGGGATTATAGGTGCCCGCTACCACGCCCGGCTAATTTTTGTATATTTTTAGTAGAGATGGGGTTTCACCATCTTGGCCAGGCTGGTCTTGAACTCCTGACCTCGTGATCCACCCACTTTGGCCTCCCAAAGTGCTGGGATTACAGGTGTGAGCCACCGTTTTTTTATAGTGTCATTCATGATGAACTTGTAGGCCAGAAGTGGTGGCTCACGCCTATAATACTAGCACTTTGGGAGGCAGAGGTGGGTGGATAACTTGAACCCAGGAGTTTGAGACCAGCCTGGGCAATGTGGCGAAATCCTGTCTCTACTTAAAAGAAAAAAAAAATGAACGTGTAGGCAGTGTTCTTAAAATTAATAATAAAATTGTAAACATTTGTAATCTAGAAATTATTTAACGTGTAGAAGCAAGCAATCATATGCTTTTGAGAACAGTAGATAATATACTTGCATGGAACAACATCTAGTAAAAATAAGCCAAAATGTAATTATCACAGATGATGTGATCTCAAGTGATTTAATTTTTTCTTTTTGCTCATTAAAAAATGTTTCTTATGATGACTATTATTGACTTATATATATTATATATATATATATATTATAAAAAGAGGTTGTTAAAAAAAAAAACCTTACCAGCTGGAGGCACATTACTTTTCTAGACTTTATTTTCTGTATGTGTTAATATGGAAATTCTAGAAATTATTCTATAGAGAGGTTGTGTGGATTAATGGATAATGCAGATAAAGGGCTTTAAGGAGCTCCAGGCACACAGTTGAGTGTACACTACATGGTAGCCACCAGCATCCCCGCTGCCATCTGATTCATTTGTGCTTCTGCCTCTACTCTTGCCTGTTCTTCACGGGTAGGAGAGTGGCCTTTCAAGTCAGATCACATAAGGCTTTGCCCTGCTTAAAGCCTTCCAGTGTAGCCAGGAGCGGTGGCTCCCGCCTGTAATCCTAGCACTTTGGGAGGCCGAGACTGCTTTGTTCTATCCTGTCTCAGGGCCTTTGCATTCACAATTCCTCCTTACCTGGGATTCCCCTCCCCTTATCTTCTCTTAGCTGGTTTTTGGTCTTAGCATAAAAGTCACTTCCTCAAAGATGTCTTCCCTGGCCACCCAACCAAGGGTAGCTACCCAGCCACACTTCTATTGAATACTTCTCTGGTTTAATACTTCCCTTTGTTAATTTTCATCATAGCATTTGTCACCACCTTACACATTCTTGTTTATTCTGTTACCTAGTCTGCGTTTCTCCACAGACCTTGTTTGTCATGTCAGAGCTGTCACGGCATATGCAGAAGGGTGTCTAGCACATTGCAAATGCTCCAGACATGGGTGTTAAATCCTTTCATTAATTAATTAGATTATCTTTGTCAAGTGACTGAACGGTTTAATCACCTCCTTCTCAGAGGTCTGGTGTTTTCCTAAGGAGGCAGAGGGCAATTATGTCACTTTATTTCTACATCCCCCACCCTCCACCACTGCCCCCAATTAGAAAGAGGATGATTTAAAAAAACAAAAAATGGTGAGTGCGGTGGCTCATGCCTGTAATCCCAGCACTTTGGGAGGCCGAGGCAGGTGGATTACCTGAAGTCAGGAGTTCGAGACCACCCTGGCCAACGTGGTGAACCCTTGTCTCTACTAAAAATACAAAAATTAGCTGGGCGTGGTGGCAGGCACCTGTAATCCCAGCTACTCAGGACGCTGAGGCAGGAGAATCGCTTGAACGCGGGAGGAGGAGGTTGCAGTGAACCGAGATCGTGCCACTACACTCCAACCTGGGCCACAGAGCAAGACCCTGTCTCAAAACAAAACAAAACAAAACAAAACAAACAAACAAAAAAGCACATCTGTTTCTCATGTTCTTTCAGATGTGGCTAGATTCCTACCTTTCCATCCCAGATTGGGTTTTTTTTTTGTTATCGTTGTTTTGGTTTTTTTTGTTTGTTTGTTTGTTTTTTTAAAGCTGCCGAAATTTGAAAAGAGAACCTTTGCAGACTTTAATTCTGATACATGGGGCAGGACAGGCAGTCCCCACTCTACAAAGAGGTTGTGTTCCGAAAGTTTCATTGTGTATGTTGTTTGTTTCCAACACAGAATGCATTTTTCATCGGAAACAATGTTCCCAGACTAGCCCACAAAAGCCTATTTAACCCACTATGCTAAGTAGAAAACAAAATGTGTTTAAATTCTAGGAAACACAACAGGGAAAATGAATAAGAAATACAATTTAAATGTTTATGTTGAATATTAGTGCTTGGGGAAAAGCAGCTTCCAACAAAGAAGAACGAAGCAGCAAGGGTCAGGGGTGTGGAAGATTCAGAGAGCGGAGTGGAAGCCCAGCTGTCACGGCCAGGCCACAGTCCTGCATCTGACAGGGCTGTGGACGACAGCCGAATCTGTCCTGGAGCAGCTGGGCCTGGGCAGGTCTGAGCCTGTGTGAGGAACATTCCTGCAGATGCACAGCATGCAGAGGGCAGGCGGGGCTGACGCAGACACTTCTCCCCAGTGAATTCTGGAGGCTGGAGTCAACCTATAGAAAGTCTTCCATGAGGCCTAAATTGGAATATGTGATGGGGGTCGCTCCCGGGTCTCATGGAGTTCCTCAGAGAGCTTCTGCCTGGGTTATGTGAGTATAAACATGATACTACATCTTAAAAAATAATGGGCTCAGTTTTAGTTTCATTGGTGTTTACCACATGGTAATTTCAGGCATTTTCCCCCTATATCTGATCTTTGTGCTGCTACTTTGAGGCAAAAGCTTTTTATCTCCTAAAAGGCCCCCAAAACAGGGGCCATCTCCTTATAGAGGAGGTCTTCTAAAATTTCTCACGTTTTTCCAGAATTTGAAATTTCTCCTATTTTGAATAAGGAAGTGTTCTATTTGGGAAAGACCCATTATCCTGAAATCAACCCTAATTTTGGAAGCTTGTAGAAAGAGTACCCCAGTAGAAATGGTAAAGAAGGAAGCAAAGAAATTGAAGACACAGTTAGGAATTATTCCTGCAAGGAGTACTTCATAATTATTAAGTGTTTTATGTCAAGTAAATGAACTCCTAAATATCACTTAAAAGCAATAGCAGTAAATAGTTATATTTTAGATGATGAATCTAAATTTAGAGGACAAATTACAAAATGGGGTAATATTTCCAACAAGAGTGTCTTATATGGAATGTTAAGTGCTTAGGCAGGAAAAAGAGTATGCTCTTGAAAATTATATGGGATGATTCTGAAAAGGGGTCTAGTGATGAAGACATTAGTGTCAAAGATATATGTGAAGAGTTTGAATAAAATTGTTTCACGAAATGTGGGATTGAAGATACCTATATTTCTATGCATGTAGCAAAATTACATTTGTACCTCATAAGTTAATACAAATGTTTAAAAAGCTGTATTTCTTTCTTTTTTTTTTTGATACGGTGCCTCACTGTCACCTAGGCTGGAGTGCAGTGGCACGATCTCAGCTCACTGCAACCTCCGCCTCCTGGGTTCAAGTGATTCTCCTGCCTCAGCCTCCCGAGTAGCTGATATTATAGGCACATGTTACCATTTCCGGCTAATTTTTGTATTTTTAGTACAGATGGGGTTTTGCCATGTTGGCCAGGCTGGTCTGGAACTACTGACCTCGGGTGATCCACCCGCCTCGGTCTCCCAAAGTGCTGGGATTACAGGCATGAGCCACCACGCCCGGCCTAAAAAGCTATATTTCTTAAGGTATTGTTTTATGTAATATGTGATTTAAACATATGTGCAACCACAGAAGGATAAAGAACACATGCTCTCACTCTTATGTGGGAGCTAAAAACGTTGAGCTCACAGAAGCAGAGAGTAGAATAGTGGTAACTAGAGGTTGGGAAGGGTAGAGGGAGCAGGAGAATAGGGAGAGGTTGATTAACATACAAAATTACAGCTAGAGGCTGGGTGCGGTGGCTCACACCTGTAATCCCAGCACTTTGGAAGGCCAAGGTGGGTGGATCACTTAAGGTCAGGAGTTCAAGACTAGCCTGGCCAACATGGTGAAACCCCATCTCTACTAAAAATACAAAAATTAGCCAAGTGTGGTGGCACACACTTGTAATACCAGCTACTTGGGAGGCTGAGGCAGGAGGATCACCCCAACCCGGGAGGCAGAGTTTGCTGTGAGCCGAGATCATGCCACTGCACTCCAGCCTGAGTCACGGAGTGAGACCCTGTCTCAAAAAAAAAAAAAAAAAAAAAAAAATTACAGCTAGAGAGGAGGAATAAGTTCCAATTTTTTATAGCACTGTAGGATTATAGTTAACAGTAATTTACTATGTATTTTCACATAACTATCAGAGAGATTTTGAATGTCACCAACACAAATAAATGATAAATATTTGAGGTTATGGTATGCTAGTTACCCTGAGTTGATTATTACACATGGTGTATGTGTATCAAAATATTCTGTCCTCCATAAATATATACAATTATGTGTCAATTAAAAAGTAATATATATGTGCAACCAAATTAATCTCTGAAATATCATAGACATTTGAATCTTGTCTACATCCTAATAGTTTATATATCCAATTAGGCTAATTTGGGGGAGGGAGAATCTCATTGGAAAAATAAGAATTGTATTACATATGTCCTCTCTTTGCATTCAGGCATATGTGGAATACATCAGTACAAGTTTGCTTCTAAAAGAGGCAGAGCATACTGGACTAAGACTATGATAAAGCCTGGCACAGTGGCTCACACCTGTAATCCCAGCACTTTGGGAGGCTGAGATGGGTGTATCACTTGAGGTCAGGAGTTCAAGACTGGCCTGGCCAACATGGTGAAACCCGGACTCTACTAAAAATACAGAAATTAGCTGGGCGACGTGGTATGCGCCTGTAATCTCAGCTACTCAGGAGGCTGAGGCAGGAGAATCGCTTGAACCCAGGAGGCAGAGGTTGCAGTAAGCGGAGACTGTGCCACTGCATTCCAGGCTAGGTGACAGAGGGAGACTCCATCTCAAAAAAAAAAAAAAGTATGATAAAAAGATCTAGGCTCTAGTTCTGGATTTATTACTGCAGCCACGTCTTCTGGACAAGTCAGTTGTTTCTCCGCATTTCAGTTTTATCAAATGGAAAAAATGAAAACAGTCACACTTCTTACATAACTTCTTTTATTATCTGTATTAGAAATACAGAGACTCAATTATTGACTAATTTATACTAATAGTGGGAAGCAGTGTCTAGATAATCCCAGATGATTACTAATTTAAAACTACTTTACATTTTACTTAGTAATGTGTTTGGAGCACTTACATTTTGTAGCTACTTACAATTTTACTTTAACTGAAATAATAAGACAACGCCATAAATATTGGCCTCCCTGGTTGGGGAGTTGTGTGGGTTTCCTTTCCAGGCAGTTGAGGTTTTCCATGGAACCTACTCTACAGTGTCAGCAGGCGTATAACATAGAAGGCTTCCAGGTCAGGTGGCCCAGAGTCAAATCAAAGCCCCATCCCTTTTTAGCAAATTTATCAGCCTTACTTAGCTGTGCCGGCCTGCCTCTTTCTAAAATGGGGAAAATAATAATACCCACTTCACTGGTTTATTGAGAGGATTAAATGAGGACATGTGTTATTGCACACCACTATTGCTTCTGTTGTTGTTATTATTTTAAAATCTAGGTTGGTGATTGCATCAGTTTCTTAGGGCTGCTCTAAAGAAAGTACCACAAGCTAAGTGACTTACATAGTGGAAAAGTATTTTCTTACAGGTCAAGAGGCTGGAAGTTTGAAATCAAGGTGTCAGCAGGGCCATGCTCCCACTGAAACCCATAGCGGAGAATCCTTTCTTGCTTCTTGTAAGTTTCTAGTGTTTCCTTGGCTTGTAGATGCATCACTCCAGTCACACAGCCTTCTTCTTCTTCCTCTTTTTTTTTTTTTTTTTTTTTTGAGCCGGAGTCGCTCTCTGTGGCTCAGGCTGGAGTGCAATGGCGTGATCTTGGCTCAGGCTCAGTGCAACCTCCGCCTCCTGGGTTCAAGCGATTCTCCTGCCTCAGCCTCCCGAGTAGCTGGGACTGCAGGTGTATGCCACCACGCCCAGCTAATTTTTGTATTTTTAATAGAGATGGGGTTTCACCATGTTGGCCAGGCTGGCCTCCAACTCCTGACCTCAAGTGATCAGCCCACCTTGGCTTCCCAAAGTGCTGGGATTACAGGCGTGAGCCACGGGCGGCACACGACCACATTCTTTCTGTGTCTTTACATTGCCTTCCCTGTGTGCACATCGGTCTTTGTGTCTAACTTTCTGCAATATGACACTAGTCATATTGGATTAAGGGCCGCCCTGATCATCTGATTTCAACTTGATTACCTCTCCCAAGCTCGCTCGCTCTTTCTCTCTTTCTTTCTTTCTTTCTTTCTTTCTCTTTCTTTCTTTCTTTCCTACCTTCCTTCCTTCCTTCTTTCTCTCTCTCTCTCTGTCTCCCTCCCTCCCTCCGTCCATTCCTTCCTTCCTCTCTCTCCCCTCCCTCCCTCTGTCCCTTCCTTCCTTCCTTCTGCTCTCTCCCCTCCCTCCCTCCGTCCCTTCCTTCCTTCCTTCGTCCTTCTGCAGTGGCACAATATGGGCTCACTGCAGCCTCAAACTCCTGGGCTCAAACAATCCTCCCACCTCAGCCTCTCAAGTAGCTGGGACTAGATGCATGTGCCACAATGCCTGGCTAATTTTTATTTCTTATTTTTTCTTGCCTAGGCCGGTCTCAAACTCCTGGCCTCAAGCAGTCCTCCCACCTGGGATTTCAGGTATGAGCCACTGTGCTTGGCCAAAGCCTGTATTTCTAAATGAAATCACATTTTGAGGTTCTGGGGGTTAGGGTTTGGACACAATGGAACCCATAACAGTAACAGTTCTTTCTCTCAAAAATTCTCCAAAGTAAGAAAAGTGTTTTACATTTTGCTGTCTAAAGCCTCTTCCCTGCAAGATGTTATCACCAAAGAGTTTGTTACTTATCAAGAATGTTTGGATATGAAAACTTAAGTTGGTTCTGTTTGTGAGTAAACTTGAAAACAAATTATTTGTTTTGTTTAAAGAGGGAAGCATTCTTTCAGGCAGGACTCTGTCAAGAACGTGTTACAAACTGTCTCATTTCCAGTGAACTGTTCTCTGCCTTCCACCCAGACAAGCACAAGACAACACTCCTGTCCGCTCTTGCTGGCAGCAGAGCTTCTCACTGGGTCTTGATTTCAAATGGTCATCAGAATTTATCCTCATGGTCCCTGGTCTTCACTAGAGAGCAAAGTCCCTGTTTTACTCATTGAAGCCAAGCAGACCTGGGTTCAGATTCAAGCTGTATCACCAACAGCCAGTTAGTATACTAATGTCTCTGAGCCTCAGTTTTCTCATCTGTAACATGAGGGTGGTAACACCTCGTGGGCTGGTGGTGAGATTTGGAGTGCCTAATGCCTGGTAGACAGTCTGCAAATCATGGTGCTATTATCATGGAAGAATAATGTTTGGGGAACTTTGGGGGACCTTTTCTATCACTTATTTGAGGCCTTCTGCACATACCCTTCCAAGGGCAGAACAGTGGGCCTGTAACTTACATCAGCAGAGGAAAAGGTATAATTTGAATCTGTCCTTTGGGGCTTGAACAGACAATAATGTCACTTTGCTATCAAAGGAGGAGGTATTGTCTCTGTCCATCTACCCGCCTTTCTGATCTACCATAGGCAGATCTGAAATAGCAACACTTTACTGTGCACAAATAAGATCAATGCAGAAGAGAAGCAACTTTCATTTGGGAGAGAAGGTTAAATTTAGAGCCTGGGGTGCAAAGGCAGAGGTGGGTCTGGAGAGGACCATGGAGTCAGGCCAGGGATGGTGGGGCCAGGGGGACACTGAGGTGTTAGGCAGGCGTGAGGTTGAGGAGACACAGCCTCTGTGAAGGAAGCAGGGCAAGTATGAGCAGAGGAAGGGGGAGATGCTAAAGACAGGACAGGCTCCTGCCTCTTAGAATTCTGCCCAAGCCCACCCTGCTGGGTAGACTTCATTTTAAACTTTATTATTTTTAGTTTTTGAGACAGAGACAGAGTCTCACTCTGTCACCCAGGCTGGAGTGCAGTGGCACAGTCTCGGCTTACTGCAACCTCTGCCTTCCAGGTTCAAGTGATTCTCCTGCCTCAGCCTCCTGAGTAGCTGGGATTATAGGCACCAGCCACCATGCCCGGCTAATTTTTGTATTTTTAGTAGAGACGGAGTTGCACCATGTTGGCCAGGCAGGTCTCAAACTTTTGACCTCAGGTGATCTGCCCTCTTCCGCCTCCCAAAATGGTGGGATTACAGGCGTGAGCCACCGTGCACGGCCTGCACCTTCCTTTTGAATTTTGAATTCTTTCCCTAATTATGATTCCTCTACTCGGGCAGAAACTCCTCTCCAAATGCCAGCTTCTTCAACACAAAGATGCTTAAAACCCAAGGCCTCCCTCATAAACTGATTGGCACAGTAAGCAATAGATCAAGAGCAACTATAAAAGTCTTGGTTGTGTTCCTTGAGGGACATATTAAGAAACCCCTGAGGGCACATTCCCTCTTGCCTGGAGCTTTGGGAGGTCTATAATCCTGGAAAGGACTCAGGCAGGTCTGTAGGAGCCAAATGTATCAGCCCTAGTTTCAAAAGCGTTATCTTTTGCTCTTTGTGATTGTAGCTGAATTAGTTGATTGTAGTAACAGAGGGGTAAGTGCCGAATTGTGTGTAAGTATGCTCCTCATCCCTCAAAGACAATATCCAGCTGTCCTTTATATCCCAAATCCATTATTAGCTTCTGAAGATTTCCAAGTTTTTGATATAGCAGTTGTCACTCAATAACTTAATGTATCAACAATGAATTTTCTAGACAAAATATAGATCCAGGTCATTTCTTCTCTCAGAGCCTTGGTTTATCATGTGAAAGAAGGTTGTAGGAGCAACAACTAAGGCTTCTGATTGTGATCAAATCCTACATCTTGAGAAGCAATGGCCCCAGGCGTCTGTGGTGGAGATTAACACAGAACAGTATGCAGCCATCTGTAACAAGCAGGTGAAAGTGGGCTAAAATGTGCATCAAGTACTCCCTCAAAGGGGAAGAATCCATCCAGACACTCTTATCTTTCATTCAACAAACAATCATTGAGCACCTGGAATGCATGAAGGAACAGCAAAGAAAAGGCTCGGGTTCTGAAAGTGCTCCCAAGGCGAGGCAGGTAGAGGCAGATCACAAGACCCCTTGGAAGGGTGAGTGCTGGGAGATTTTTCCAGGTGGTGAGAGGATTGCAATCTATGTCCTTTGATTTTAAAAATCCTGCCTAGTTTCCCCATAGGTAGCCTCAATTTGTTAGGCTATGTGTCCCTATTTTGGGCTCCAAAATTTTGATCAGGGTGAACATAGGGTAAGATAATCATGAAAATGCACCCTATACCTCCCTCATACCGCTGAAATCAGAGAGACAAGCCAAGGGCTGCAGTGGCCCAATTTGTCTTGATGGTGACTTTGGTGCTGGGTTAATGGCTCATGTCATGCATGTGTGTGTATGAGTGAGGGAGTCTTTAAATTACTAGCCCTTCCCAATCTTTCCCTGAGTTTGGGAGAAGGTGGGTAGAGACTAGACCAAGGGCCAGCTCTGCCCGTGGCTCTTTTTAAAACCTGTTTTTCTAGATCATGTAATGAATCTAAATACTGGTCTGTGAAAAAGGAAAAAGGGTCATTATCTCTCATATTTCACATCCAGGAATATTAAACAATTAAAAGCTAAACTAATGTTCCCAAGGTCATATGGTGAATTAGGAACAGAGACAGAGAAAGGATTCTAGTTTCTGGTCCTTCTAGTTTTGTTGCCTCAGCTTTGGATCTTGCTGCCTCTTTAAATCCCACATTTAGCTAGAATTGGGAGCCATATCTGTGAATTGGCTCCATCACTTAAAAAAAGGGGGTGTGGAATACTTGCTTTCCTATACGGCAAAACTATCTTATAACTCTACTGAGCAAGGCCTAAGAGATTGTCAAATTTTCAGCACATGTGAATATCCTTGTTCTTTCAGCTATTGGTATTCTGCAGCAGCTGCCTCACAGAGCCTGGAGAGCTCCAGCAAGGATGGGCCGGAACTCCAGCTGCTGGTGAGCAAGTGTTCACTATTTATAGCGGGAGGGGGGCTGCAAAGGAATGGAATTTTTTCCTTCTGAGTAGGGTTGATGCAACCAACAGGAAGTGGGCTCTGGTGGATACCAAAGGAGATCACATGAATATAGCTTATTACAGTACTTATCATACTCGAGCGTGTTTCAGAATCACCTGGAGGTGCTTGTTGAAAGACAGATTGCGGGGCTCCACCCCCAGAGTTCCTGATTCACCCTGTATCTTAGCCAGTCGGGCTGCTGTAAAAAAGTACCATAGATGGGGTGGCTTAAACAACAAACATTTATTTCGCACAGTTCTGGAGGTTGGGATGTCCAGGGTCAAAGTGCTGGCAGATTTGGTGCCTGGTGAGGGCCTGTTTTCTGGTTTATAGGCAATGCCTTCTCACTATGTTCTGACATGGCAGAAGGGGTATGGGAGCTCCCTAGGGCCTCTTTTATAAGGGCACTGATCCTATTCATGACAATTCGTCCCTCATGACCCAATCACCTCCCAAAGGCCCCACCTCTTAGTACTATCATCACCTTGAGGATTACGATTTTGTCATATGAATTTTGTGGGAGACACAGATATTCAGTCCATTACAGTAGCGAATGGCCCAAAAATGTGCTGATGCTGCTTGTTCAGAGACCACACTTTGAGAACCACTGCTCTATTTTTTATTTTTATTTTTATTTTTATTTTTCGAGACAGCATCTCGCTCTGTCACCCAGGCTGGAGTGCAGTGGGGTGATCTCGGCTCACCGCAACCTCTGCCTCCTGAGTTTAAGCGATTCTCCTATCTCAGCCTTCCGAGTAGCTGGGATTACAGGCACGTGCCACCATGCCTGGCTAATGTTTTTGTATTTTTAGTAGAGATGGGGTTTCACCATGTTGGACAAGCTGGTGTCAAACTCCTGACCTCAAATGATCCACCTGCCTCAGCCTCCCAAAGTGCTGGAGTTACAGGTGTGAGCCACCACGCCCAGCCCACTGCTCTGTTTTAACAAGTGGATTGTACAGGGAAGAGTCGTTGTGTATAGCAGCAGATTAAACCAAAATAATGCACTGACATGCACAAAAAGACTCTTTCTGGTGATCTTACTGACTGTCAAATCAAAATCAGTTGCTTCTGAGCCAGCATTTCCAGGGCAAAGGTATTATTTTATAAATAAAGAAAACTTCACAAAATGTAAAGGTTAGGACTCATAAGGACTATATATCAATGTAATTTAATAAAAATTATTTTTTATTTCTCTTTCTTCTTGCTCTAGTGAAAAAAATGCAATTAGTTTGGTCATATGATGATATTATAGTGTTTGGAGTCAAGGCTGGCAAACTTGACCTCCATTTTCAACTCCGAGCACAGCCTAGCATGGGCCTAGGGGCTGATGAGGCTGTCTCAATCTTTGATTAAGAGCCAGGGGAAAGTGAGTGGGTGGGCCCTGGAAGAATGTGGCTTATCTGCTGAGTAGACCAAGACCTTAGCTTTGGCCTCTCAGTTTATTGGATGAGATTGGCCTGTTCAGAAAAACCTTTGGCTCAGGTTTTTCTTTTTGATTGAATTTTGATATTTTACATTTTCCTCAAAATTATCCATTTCATTCTGATTTTTAAACTATCAGCATATAGTTGTGCAAATAATTCTTTTATAAGAATTATAGTTTCATATATATGTGTTAATCTATTTGTATTTTCCCCTAGTTTTTAAAATTAGACTGTAACCAGCCAATAGGTTCACCTTGCCCACTGCCTAGACAGAGTTGATTTATCAAGACAGGGGGATTGCAATAAAGAAAGAGTAATTAACACAGAACTGACTGTGTGGGAGACCAGAGTTGTTTTATTATTACTCAAATCAGTCTCCCCGAGTATTCGAGTTTTTAAGGATAATTTGGTGGGTGGGGAGTGGGGAGTGCTGATTGGTCAGGTCAGAGATGAAATCATGGGGAGTTGAAGCTGTCCTCTTGCGCTGTTCAAGACCAGTTAATGGATTATTTATTATTGTTTCTGGTTGTGTTTTTTCCCCTCAGTGGAACCAGCTCTTGGATTTCTTTATCCATATGAAGAACTGCAAAGGACCTGAGATTTTTTTTTTTCTCCTACGTGCAAGCTAACAAGTTAGTCGCCAGTGGTCTCCTAGGTGAGAGATTTGTGCCAGTTCCCTAACCCCAGTTCCACCTAACATCATGAAAGTCTCATGATGTCTGCACACAGAGTGGGTTACAGGAAAAGAATCTAAGTCCTAAATTTAGGGAACCGGAATCTTTTATAAGGACAGTAAGCTGGGCGCTTGGCTCTGGGTAAAGACCCTCTCTTTGTCTTGCAAAGCTGTTTGCTATACAAACCTCCCTGAAGAGATGGTCCACAAGAAAGCCAGCCAGTGCCTCTGCCTCTGCCTCTGTCCTGAGGTATTCAGAAACCAAGAGATGCTGGAGAACTGTCTCCCAACAATCAATCAATCAATCAGTCAATCAGTCCCACTGATTTTGTCTTTCTTTCTTCCTCTTTCTTCTTCTTTCATGCCCTTTCTTTCTTTCTTTCTTCTTTCTTTCTTCTTCTTTCATGCCCTTTCTTTCTTTCTTTCTTCTTTCTTTCTCTTTCTTTCTTTTTCTCTTTCTCTTTCTCCTTCCTTCCTTCATTTCTTTCTTTTCTTTTCGTTCTTTCTTTCTTTCTCCTTCTTTCTTTCTCTCCCTTCCTTCCCTTCTTTCTTTCTTTCTTTCTTTCTTTCTTCCTTCCTTCCTTCCTTCCTTCCTTCCTTCCTTTCTTTCTTTCTTTCTTTCTTTCTTTCTTTCTTTCTTTCTTTCTTTCTTTCTTTCTTTCTTTCTTTCTTTCTTTTCTTTCTTTCTTTCTTTCAGGATCTCATTCTGTTGCTCAGCCTGAGTGTGGTGCAACCCTAGCTCACTGCAGCCTTGAACTTATGGGCTTCAGTAATACTCCTACCTCAGCCTCCTGAGTAGCTAGGGTTATGGGCGCATGCCACCATGCCTGGCTAATTTTTAAAATTTTTCTGTAGACATGGGGGTCTCACCATGTTGCCTAGGCTGGTCTTGAACATTGTTTTCAAACTAATTCTTTCATTTTTAGTTCCTTTCTTCTACTTTCCTTATATTTTAAAAAATATTCTTTTTATATTTTTCTTGAGTTGAATAATTACTTCCTTCACCTTCACTGTTCTTAAGCTAAAAAGATTTTAAGATTGTGACTTTTTCTTTGACCAAAAATTGACTACATCTCAAAAGCTTTAATAAATAGTGTTTTCCTTATCATTATTTGCTAAATTATCTAGTTTTTCCCTGTTATTTATGGAAGTCAAAGGTTTTATTTATTTATTTATTTATTCGAGACAGTCACTCACTGTCACCCAGGCTGGAGTGCAGTGGTGTGATCTCAGCTCACTGCAACTTCCGCCTCCCGGGTTCAAGCGATTCTTTTGTCTCAGCCTCCTGAGTAGCTGGGCTCACAGGTGTGTGCCACTGCACCTGGCTAATTTTTGTATTTTTAGCAGAGATGGGGCTTCGCCATGTTGGCCAGGCTGCTCTTGAACTCCTGACCTCAATTGATCCGCTCGCCTCAGCCTCCCAAAGTGCTGGGATTACAGGGGCAAGCCACCGAGCCTGGCCAGCAGTCAAAGGTTTTAAACAAAATTAATCAATCATCTTTAGGTTCCCTTGCTCTCTTGGTTTGCTCTGGAAGCTACTTTGTTTTCCTCAGACGTTTTTAGATTAAAGCTATAAAGCCCTTTTAATAGGATCTCTGTGACTTGTGTGTTAAATTGCACTTCATTGCAATTTAGGAGGAAATGGAATTTGGAAGATAAAAGTTCAAGTCCTGACTCTGCCACTTTGTACTGGTAACCAAATAAATAACCCACTTTGAGTCTCACTTTTGTTTACAAATATAGGCTCGAATTTCATTATCTCTGAAGTCCTTTTCAATTTATGACTCTAAGAGATTTTGAATTAATTTCAATTAAACTGGTTTAATGATTTCTAGCCTGACTTGTTAGTTGAGGCAGCACGGCTATAGAAACTGGCAAAGCTGAGTTCAACCCATTCCTTGGGTGAGCAAATGCTTCCGTTTCCTCATGTTTTCTTCTGTGACTCTCACAGAGGAGAGAAAATCCACATGGCACTAGGGGCTCATTTCCTCCCCTTTGGTGGCGTCTTGCCTGGGTTAGCCAAAGGGACAAAGAGGCTGATGCCAGAGACTGAGCTCTGCAGCCTACCCTTTGTACCAAAGCTGTTTCCTGGCTCGAGAAGCTCCAGCACTACAGTGTTATCTAGATGTTCCCCTGTGTATTAGTCAGTTCTCACACTGCTACTGAAGACATACCCTAGATTGGGTAATTTATAAAGGCAAGAGGTTTAATTGACTCACAATTCCACATGGCTGGGGAGACCTCACAATCATGGCAGAAGATGAATGAGGAGCAAAGTCATGTCTTACATGGTGGCAGGCAAGAGAGCTTGTGCAGGGGAACTCCCATTTATAAAACCATCAGATCTTGTGAGACTTATTCACTACCACAAGAACAATATGGGGGAAACCGCCCCCATGATTCAGTTATCTCCACCTGGCCTCGCCCATGACACATGGAGGTTATTACAATTCAAGGTGATTTGGGTGAGGACACAGCCAAACCATATCACCCTGCTTTTTTCTCTTTCTGTGTGTGTAGCACGATAGGGCCCAGCCCCTCTTGTAACAGCCCAGGGGGTTCACCTTGCCTGCTGTCCAGACAGAGCTGATTTATCAGGGCAGGAATTGCAATGGAGAAAGAGTAATTCATGAAGAGCCAGCTGTGTGGGAGACTGGAGTTTTATTATTACTCAAACCAGTCTCCCTGAGCATTCCAGGATCAGAGTTTTTAAAGATAATTTGGCAGGTAGGGCCTCAGGAATGGGGAGTGCTGATTGGTCAGGTTGGAGATGGAATCATAGGGGGGTTGAAGTGAGGTTTTCTTGCGTCTTCTGTTCCTGGGTGGGATCGCAGAACTGGTTGAGCCAGATTACCAGTCTGGGTGGTGTCAGCTGACCCATCGAGTGAAGCGGCTGCGAAATCTCTCAAGCACTGCTCTAAGGTTTTACGATGGTGATGTTATTCCCAGGAACAATGTGGGGAGGTTCAGACTCTTGCAGCCAGAAGCTGCCTGACCCCTAAACTGTAATTTGTAATCTTGTAGCTAATTTGTTAGTCCTGCAAAGGCAGGCGGGTCCCCAGGCAAGAAGGGAGTCTTGTGGGGAAAGGGCTATTAACAATTTTGTTTCAGAGTCAAACCATAAACTAAATTCCTTCCCAAGGTTAGTTCCGCCTATGCCCAGGAATGAGCAAGGACAGCTGAAAGGTTAGAAGCAAGATGGAGTTGGTTATGTCTGGTCTCTTTCACTATCATAATTTCCTTAGATACAATTTTTGCAAAGGTAGTTTCCCTCTCTTGAGATCTTTCCATGGTGTGTCTGTGCCCTGTGCTGGGGGATCTCTCTAGGGATAATGGGACCTCAGAGCCTAATGAACACCGTGCTACTTCTCTGCTCATTTTCCCTATTTTTAATGTACATCATGAGCACTGCTAATGTGTATGTTTCTGTCCTTTCTCCACAACCCATAGTATTTGATGAGCATAATGCTAAATGCTTTACATCATCTCATCTAATCCTGATTACAAGCTTGATAATTACATATATTATTCCCATTTTACCAATAGGGAAACCTGGAGCTCAGAAAACTTAAGCAATTTGCCCAAGGTCAGCTGCTGGAAGATGCAGAGCTAGAGGCTGAATCCAAATTGTTTGGTTTTGAAGCCACATGATTTTAACTCTAAGAGAGCCCTGTTCACATCTTAGACATCACAGATGATTTTCCTGCAGATGGTGCTAAAGGGTCTTATTCAAACAGAATCAGTATATTATGACAATTTTTCAACAGATGAAGGTAAAGCATAAGGGCCACCTCTTCTAATTTGTCCAAAAGTCCCATGTAGACTGGCAGCAGCCCTGATGTAATATGATTCTCTCAGAGGAGATAACTAATGCTGCTAAAAGAAAAACTTCGGCTGGGTGCGGTGGCTCATGCCTGTAATCCCAGCACTTTGGGAGGCCCAGTCAGGTGGACCATCTGAGGTAAGGAATTTGTGACAAGCCTGGCCAACATGGCGAATCCCTGTCTCTACTAAAAATACAAAAAATTAGCCGGGTGTGATGGTGGGTGCCTGTAATCCCAGCTACTCGGGAGGCTGAGGCAGGAGAATTTCTTGAACCCAGGAGGCAGAGGCTGCAGTGAGCTGAAATCACACTATTGCACTCCAGCCTGGGTGACAAAGCAAAACTCTGTCTCAAAAAACAAAAAAAACAAAAAAAAAAAAGAGAAAAAATTCAGTCGAATTAAATTTAAAGGGGTTTAATTAAGCAATGAATGATTTGCTAATTGGGCAGCCCCCAGAATCACAGCAGATTCAGAGACTCCATCGCAGCCACATGGTGGAAGAAGATTTATAGACAGCAAAAGGAAAGTGAGGTATAGGAAACGGAAGTGAGGTACAGAAAGAGCTGAACTGGTTACAGCTCTGTTTGCCTTATTTGAACATGGTTTGAACAGTTGGCTACATTTGATTGGCCAAAACTCAGTGAGTGGCACAGGTGTAGGCTACGGTTGGTTTACACCTCCAATTGTTATAGTTCACGATGTACAGAAAAACCTTTAGGCTGAACTTACATATCTAAGAAGGAAGCTTTAGGCTAAACTTGATTTAACCATACATCATGAGGAATGTGCATTTTTAAAAAATGAAATGTTAAATTTAAGATAATTCAGCATTCATGAGAAGGCAAAGCCCAATCCCAGAGGGGAAGAGGAGGCAGGTACAAGGCCATAGGGGGCAGTTCAGAGAGGCCGACATATTGATCTTGGAGGTCTTAGGGTGAACCTTTTCTTTTTATTTTTCTTTTCTTTTCTTTTTTTTTTTTTGAGATGGAGTCTGGCTCTGTTGCCCAGGCTGGAGTGCAGTGATGTGATCTCAGCTCACTGCAATCTCTGCCTCCCAGGTTCAAGCAATTCTCTTGCCTCAGCCTCTCAAGTAGCTGGGATTACAGGTGCACGCCACTATGCTTGGCTAATTTTTATAGTTTTAGTAGAGACAGGGTTTCACCATGTTGGCCAAGCTGGTCTCAAACTCCTGACCTCAAGTGATCTGCCCCCTTTGGCCTCCCAAAGTGCCGGGATTACAGGTGTGAGCCACTGTGCCAGGCCTTAGGGTGGACCATTTGAGACAACCACAACTTCTTACTCTTTCCTTACTGCTCTGTTGATACTTATTTCCCAGATCTAGTGGGGGAAATTATAGGGAACTAGGTGTCCATAAGAGTTCCACAGCATTGCTGCTTGAAGGAAATAATTTGTTGTTCTATTGTTGATATGGAAGTTGGTGATTAGTAACGTCTTTTTTTTTTTTTTTTAAGGCAGAAGGGGGAAATCTTCATTTTTAAGAAATTAGCTTTATTATGTTTCATGAGCTAAAAATGACCCTTTGGATCCAGAGTGCATAGATCCATATGGGGCTGTAGAGATCCCCTACCTTCCTAACAGCATTTTGTTACAAAATATCATTTAATTCTTTTCCATACGGCTCAAATGTCCTACTTCCACAGGCTATTTTCAGTTTTAGTGAGCAAAATACTCTTCTGAGATCTGCCAGCACTCACATTAACTCATTCTCTTCTTTTCTCCATGCTCAGCAAATGATGGATTCTCTGGAGTCCAACTGGAGCCCAGCCTTCTAGATTCTGTCTTGACTTGGCTTTCATTTGGTTTAAACAGATTATCACTTAAGGAGAGCCAGCAGCCTTCAACGTGCCCTGGAGGACCTGTGAGAGTAAATCCATGTATGCACACTTTCCACACCCTGACGTGTACTGCATGTATCCACCACTGGGCAGTGTGCCTTACAAGTGAGAATGATGCTCACGTGGGCTTGTGAAGTCAGGGGCAAAACATTGTGATCAGACTCTAAACCCATACTTTTAAATGCCCATTCATGCAGATGTTGAGAGAGCCACACAGAAACAACACACACATCCATAGGGAAACAGACACATTACCCAGAGAAAGCAGATGGATGCATGTGGGTCTTCCTGTAAGAGGCACATGAAAGCCCTCATGGATCTTGAGTTAAAAGAATGCCAGGCCGGGCGCAGTGGCTCACACCTGTAATCCCAGCTTTGGGAGGCCAAAGCGGGCAAATCACGAGGTCAGGAGTTCGAGACCAGCCTGGCCAACAGGGTGAAATCCCGTCTCTACTAAAAACACAAAAAATTAGCCAGGCGTGGTGGCACGTGCCTGTAATCCCAGCTACTCAGGAGGCTGAGGCAGGAGAATCGCTTGAACCCAGGAGGCGGAGGTTGCAGTGAGCCGAGATCGCAGCATTGCACTCCAGCCTTGGTGACAGAGCAAGACTCCATCTCAAGGAAGAAGAAAAAAAAGAAAAAAAAGAGAATGCCAGGAACTAGGAGAAAGGTAAAATAGGCACAAGCTCAAGAAGGAGAAAACTGCCTTGCCCTGATGAGAATAAGTAATGGACAGTCAAAAGCAAAATAATAGGGCCCTGGCATTTCATATAAATGCAGTTCCTCACTCGTAATCTAGGGCAAGGTGATTCCCCAGCACAACCCAAAGACGGGAGAGCTGTGATGATGACTCAGGAATGCCCTGAAATGCCCGGAGTGGGAAAGTGGTTTCATGTCAGTTGTATAAATGACTTGTATGAATATCTCTTTAATCTGTTTATTTACCATTTTAATAATTCCAACTTCTTCTAAATTAGTGTTCTGATAATTAATTGGGCTCCCTGAGAGGTCTCTAAGTACTGTTCAACTCTTCAGAATTTCAGTAATACCAAAGATAGTTCCCCTTGGCATTTTTGGGGGGATATTCTCTAGGGAAATATTAAATCAGATACATCTTCCACTACAAAATAATAAATGTTTCCTATTGTATAAATTAGTCCTCTGAGAGTTTGGTTAATATAAATTTATCCAGTAGAATTTGAACTAAGAAATTTTTTTTTCTCTTTAACATCAGCCAAAATAACACTTCCTCAGGAATTCATCCCCGACCTCTCAGAAGTAATCTCATAGCTTTCATGCATTTATTTATTTATTCATTAAACAAATACTTATTTAGCACTTAATATGTGTGAGGCCCCATTCTAGGTACATCGATGAACAAAATAAAGAAAACCACTGTGGTGCTTATATTCTCGTGAAGATAGCACCGTGACCCTCCTTTCGTGGAGCATTGCATACTGTGTAGTTACCCATTTGTGTGATCATCTGGTTGTCAGTTTTTTCCTCTTATGTAAGATCCATGAGGACTGTGTCAGATTTGCTAACCACTGTAGAGCCAAGTGTAGCACTCACACAGTGGCAACTTGCAAAAGACACTGAAATATTCAACGAATGAATAAATTAGTAAATTCCTCAGCTTCATAATCGAACTCTGGACCTCAAGCAACTGTTCCTAAGCCCTCAGAACCTATAACATGTGTGCATGCTTGGAAATTACTAATGGGCGTTTTTCTCTTGGTACAAGATCTCTGTCCCATTCAGTCTTTTACACAGCCATAGCAGAGTAAAGTAGTATGGTAAGGAGAAGGAAGGCCCTGAGTTAGTTTCCTGAGCTGTCCTAAGTTCCCACATTGTGCGGAAGCTGAATCAAGAGCTGGTGGCCTTACCATGGGGCCCTGTGTGAGCCCTGGATGAGTGGCCCCACAGTAGGGCTTAGAGTAGACCAGCTAGCCAGATGGACAAAGTGGTGAGAAGCCCAAGCTTCTGAAGCAAAAACTGAAATGAGGCAGGATTGGTAAGAGAGGAATTCCCCATTCCCACCCTGCCATGTTTCTGCATTGCTTGCCTTGGAGTTGCTGAACTAGCAGTTGCCAGTGTCAGCACTGGAAACCAGTAGCACCAGAGGGAAGGGGAACATTGTCTAGAGACCAGCAGATTGCATCCAGAGACAAGAACCAAGCCAGGGTCACACCCTTCACCCAGCACCATGAGAACAGTCAAGCACAGACACATGCACCAATCAACACATCAGAAGGATGCCAAGCAAGTCTCTAAACTGGCTGGTTACCCTGCCGTGGTACAGGTGAAAATGGTCATCAATAAGAGAATGAATGATCACAAAGAAAGTACTCTGGACCACAGCTACATTGGGACCCAGGGGAAAAGTGCCCTATTTTGCTACTTGGATCACACCAAGCTGGAAAACCCTACGTCTTCCCTCCTGGGGAGCCAAACACAGATCTCACCCATTTCCTTGTCTTGCTAGACTCTTCATTCCTCTTCTGTTGGAGAACTGGCTAGACTCCCCATTCCAGACAAGCCAGGGACACAGGGGCCCATTTTCCCATACACCAGGAGCCATTTTAGAAGAGACACAGGGATGGGAAAGGCTACCTGAAAGAGTGAGTTTGTTTTTTGGTTTTTATATTCATATCACTGAGATATTTACATACAATAAAATCTCAGATTTTAAGTGTATAGTTTGAATTTTGGCAAACATACTTGTGTAACCGCCACCCCAATCAAGATGTAGAACATTTCCACCACTACAACAGTTGTCATTCTGAAGGAGTGTGCATTTTTATCCAAGAAAGATTGAGCCCTAAAATGACCCACATAAATGATTAGATTGAAACAGAGTTAAACATGGTAGGACTCAAGTAAATTTTCTTCTGACATATCCAGTGTCAGAGCTCAGGAAGAAGATCAGACTAATTATAGACAAAACAAAGTGGCTACATTTTGTCTGTACGTCCCAATTCAAGCTTGAGCTTCTCCCCACTTTCTCCATCTGGCTAGCTGGTCTACTCCAAGCTCTACTGTGGGGCCACTCAGCCAGGGCTCACTGAGGGCCCCGAAAGGCCACTAGCTCTTGACGGCTGTGAGCTAACTTTGTGTCCTTGCTGTATTTGAGAAGTTGAAGGCTTTGGTGAGGGAAATTAAGAGAACTGGGACAAAGAGACTGGAAGTAGGGAGAAGAGAACATTTAGGTAAAGAGGTGGGTAACGAAAAGGTCGATGATCAGAGAAGTACTGTCTGACTCCAAAGCCAGTGCTTTACCATGATGCGTACAGCCTCTCACAGGCTAAAGGGGTACAGACACTCTCTACCTTCTCCCAGTCATAGGCAACAACAGAGAGCCACAAGGCCTTTCTACTGGGCATTCGTGTAGCATGTGAGCACATGCTTATGCACTCCTGTGGAGCACACAGCTCTAACATTCTCCTCAATGCAACTCAAGGTGGTGACTTGGGTGGACTTGTGGCAGAGAGCCAGACAATAAGCCCTGATTGTGCAATCTTTGTGATCCACACTAAACTGAGCTCAGTAGAAAATGTTCATACATTTGCACTCATAGATTTGCCAAATGACTGCAATGCCTAAGATGTGGGGCTAGGAGTTGTGTATGTGTGTGTTTGTGGGGAGGGGGACAGGTGGTGGGACCGAAAGTGGAAGAGCCAGCTGATGCCCTTAGGGAGATTATGCTTTAGTAAGGAAGGTTAGACTTATATGTAAATAACTATAAGACCAAGTTCAAGGTTATAAGTGCTACAGCAGAGTCAAAGATAGAATGCTGGGGGTGGGGAACCCAGAAAGAGAAACTGGTTTGTACTCATCCTTGCCCCGCAGGCAGGTTTACAGAAATAACTTCATGCAGTTCTCCAAACAACCTTGAGATAGATATTTATAATAAAGGACACTGAAGTTTAGGGATAGCAAGTGACACCCTGTTCCATATCACATAAGCAGGAAGTGACAGAGCCAGGATTCCAATCCAGTATTTCTAACTCAAAAGCCAGTGTTTTAGGCTGGGTGTGGTGGCTCACGCCTGTAATCCCAGCACTTCGGGAGGTCAAGGTGGGTGGATCACCTGAGGTCAGGAGTTCGAGACCAGCCTGGCCAACATGGCAAAACTTCACCTCTACTAAAAAAAAAAAAAAAAAAAAAAAAAAAAAATTAGCCAGGCATGGTGGTGCACGCCTGTAATTCCAGCTACTCAGGAGGCTGAGGTAGGAGAATCGCTTAAACCAGGGAGGTGGAGGTTGCAGTGAACCGAGGTCACGCCATTGCACTTCAGCCTGGGCGACAGAGGATATGATCCAAACATGGCTTAAACAATATTTCCCATCCACTTGCTTTTGCTTTTCTGGTGTCTTGCCTCACTGCTTGGAAAGAGGAATCTGTGTCTCTTCCCCTTGATGCTGGGTGAGCCTCTGTGAAACATCTCAACTAAGAGTTGGCAGAGTGATGCTGCCTGGCTTCTGAGGTGTGGACATAGCAGGTCATAACACAACCTTGCACCTGGCTGTCTCTCGGGATGCTTACTTTTAGAGCCCAGTCACCATGCGGTTAGGAAGCCCAGACCTCCTGGGGAGGCATGAGGCACTTTGGGGACCACATGAAGGCACTGCGTTGGGGGCCCACAAGACCACTCCAGGTTTGATGATTCACTAGGAGGACTCACAGGACTCTGTGTGGTTGTGGTTTATTTATTACAGTGCAATTATATAAGGCAAAATCAGCAAAGGGAAAAGGCACACAGGGCAAAGTCAGGAAGAAACAAGGCACAAGCTTTCAACAGTCCTTTCCCAGGCAGTCCCACAGGACACACTTAATCTCTCCAGCAACCAGTTGTAACCATGTATTAGTCCATTTTCATGCTGCTGATAAAGACATACCTGAGACTGGGTAATTTACAAAGAAAAAGGGGTGAACCCACAGTTTCACGTAGCTGGGGAGGCCTCACAATCATGACGAAGGCAAAAGACACATCTTATGTGGTGGCAGACAAGAGAGATTGAGAACCAAGTGAAAGGGGTTTCCCCTTATAAAGCCACCAGATCTCATGAGACTTATTCACTACTATGAGAATAGTATGGGGGAAACTGACCCCATGATTTTCACCAGGTCCCTTTCATAACATGTGGGAATTATGGGAGCTACAATTCAAGATGAGATTTGGGTGGGGACAGAGCCAAACCATATCAAATCACATGTGTGAACTGTTGTCTATCAGGAAAGGGTTTAGTGGCACAGTGCCCGAGGTTCTTATCATGGGCTAGTCATGTAGGCACTCCTTGCCTACACATTTTTGGTAGAAGTAGTTTAAACACAGGGTGGTGATAGGGTGGTGGGAACCCTCCCCAAATTCCAATTCCCAAATGCCAGCTAAAGACCGATTTTGCAAATAGGCCTTTCTAAGGATAGCAGTCAGACTTGCTATTTCATTCTTCTCTGCACAGGGCCCAGAGTCTCTGGCCTCCATCCTGACTGAGATCCCAGTTGGCAGCAGGTAACAATGTGCTATCTGTGAGGTGGAGCCACCTCTGAGTCAGACTCCCCATCCTTGGTCAAGCCTTGCCTCCTGATGCCACATGGAGCAGGGACAAGCTTTGCTCACTGAGCCCTGCCCAAATTATAGAATTGTGAGCAGAGTAAGTGATAGTGATGATTTTAGCCTAAGTTTGGGGTTGTTTGCTATGCAGCAATAGATAGGGGGTTGTTTTCCGGATTCTAATCCTCTATGGATACTCTTCTAAAATTGATCATGATGGGAAGCTGGGATCAAGACGGTGCCTTTTATAAAGCCTATTATTTCATTTTTCAAAGTAAAGGTGTGTCCCTGCCTCTCCTGACTCCTGCCAGGCTTCCTCGTCCTAGATCAGAGGTCAGAAAAGTTTACTTGGAAAGGACCAGATAGTACATATTTTAGAATTTCTGGGCTACCTGCTCTCTCCTGTGTGTGTTGGGGAGGCGGGTGAGCATGTATGTTTTACAATCTTTTCAAAAATATGAAAACCTAGGCCAGGCGCAGTGGCTCACGCCTGTAATCCCAGCACTTTGGGAGGCCGAAGCGGGCGGATCACGAGGTCAGGAGATCGAGACCATCCTGGCTAACACGGTGAAACCCCGTCTCTACTAAAAATACAAAAAAATTAGCCGGGCATGGTGGCGGGTGCCTGTAGTCCCAGCTACTCGGGAGGCTGAGGCAGGAGAATGGCGTGAATCCGGGAGGCAGAGCTTGTAGTGAGCTGAGATGACACCACTGCACTCCAGCCTGGGCGACAGAGTGAGACTCCATCTCAAAAAAAAAAAAAAAAAAAGAAGATATAATTTTGAGATCATCCCTGAGTTTAGAGTATATGCCAAAGCAGGTCTTACCATGGTGGTGAATTGAGACCTAAGTATACACACAGGAGGGCCAGTCTAAGAACTCTTTACATGTGGTCAAGAAGTTGGTACTTTACCTCTCCCAACTCTGTTCTTTATTTAATCTTTAAGTAGGTTTCCTTGAGCAAATACAAAATAATGATAATAAAAAAGCAGAATTTATTTGATCAATAAGAAGTAGTACTTCATTTAAAAAAAAAAAACAAAACCCAAAAATATGAAAACCATTCTTAACCTGAGGGCTGTGCGAAAGCAGGCTAGGCAGGATTTGATCAGCACAAACTGGCCTTAGTTTGCCAACCCCTGTCCTATATAGTTAAAAAGGCAGACAACAACAACAATAATAAAAACCCCAAACCAGTAAACAGATAAAGCAAAACCTCCAGTGCAGCAACCAAAGGAGAATTTGAAATAATGATGTTAATAGTGAAATAGAGGATGACTCAAATGTTTGGGTAACAGACCTTTTTGCAAGCCAGGTGGTTTCTAATTCTCTGCTTTCAACTGTATTAAAGGAGAATCTCATCAAGTTTTTAGCTGGTAGCATCAACATTTAAAAAATAATTTTGGATGTCAGATCACTGTGATTGTTGATCGAGAACTTGGAAGGCATTCAGAAAATTAAGTAAAATTGCAATTATAAAATTCTTTTCTACTTATGTCAACAATATTCTTTGCTTGTGTCTATAAAAAATAAAAGTAGGAATGGAATTCATATAGAAACCTGTCTCATTCTAGTAATTAGTAATATTAACCAAAAAGCAAACAAACAAAAAAACACACCAAGAAGTATTTGGAAGAAAAACTAGTCCTATCTTATTAAGATATATTTTCAATAAAATTTTACTTTTTAAAATAATGATTTCACAAAATTTATATATACTTCTGTTAGTTTTTTCCGAATGATCTACTACTACTAATTGTCATGATAACTTAATCCAGAGTAAAATTTTTAAACACTCAGAGCCTAATACTCACAGGAGATTTAAATAAATTTCCATTTCAATTTCTATACATATTTGCAGCAGAGATAGGTGAGAGAGCAATCGATAAAATTGTGAGTAAAATATCTTATATTAGCATAAAATTTTGCTGGAGAAATCGAATAGAAATAAAAGTTCAAAAAGAAAAAAGAATATAAAATTTCCTATTGTCAAGAAGAGCTTATTTTAATTAATTAATTAATTTATTTATTTTGAGACAGTGTCTCACTGTTATCGCCCAGGCTGGAGTGCAGTGGCGCAATCACGGCTCACTGCAACTTTTGCCTCCCAGGTTCAAGTGATTCTCCTGCCTCTGCCTCCTGAGTAGCTGGGATTACAGGCGTGCCCCACCATGCTGGGCTAGTTTTTGTATTTTTAGTAGAGATGGGGTTTCACCATGTTGGCCAGGCTGGTCTCAAACTCCTGACCTCAGGTGATCTACCTGCTTCGGCCTCCCAAAGTACTGGGATTACAGGCGTAAGCCACCGCACCCGGCCAATTTTTATATTATTAAAAATAAACCATGGTGGCTCTCAAATTCCTATGGTTTTTAGATTCCACTGGATACATTCAAAGGAGTGATATGACATTTTAAAAATGACGATATTTACAATATACCAGACAAGCAGTTCTCAAAGTGTGGTCCCTGAGCCAGCAGCCTTGACATCACTTGGGAACTTTATAGAAATCCAGATTCTCAGGCCCTACCCAGACCCACTGAATCAGCAACTCTGAGAACTGGTGGGCTTTAACAAGCTCTCCAGGTGATTCTGATACATGTTCGAGTTTGAAAACTACTGCAGCAAAAATTACATATTTTGCAGCTATTTAAACTGATAATGAAAATATTTTTATGTTAATTTAAAATGTGTAAGGAGACATATTTTGGTCTCCTTACACATTTCTGATCTTACAAGAAAATTATTTGAGGAATATACAAGCAAAAATGTTTGAGCACCACTACACCATATCCTGCACCTTTTTACATCTTTAGACTAAAGAGAGGTTTTTTTCCCTTGGAGGAAAAAGTGGATGGGGACACACATTAAAGATGGTGTCACATGGAAACTGGATAAGACTTGGTATACAAATGAGAGAGAAGAGCACTGCAGGCAGAGAGAACAGTGTGAAAAAGGCTCAGAGGTGGGAAAGCGCAGGTGTGAGTGAGGGAATAGTTGGGCTGGGCTGGAGCAGGAGTGTGGGTAGAGAATAGCTGGTACTAAATTTGCAAAGACAAGATTGCAGCGATGATGCCAGAACTGTATTTGTAGCAGGAGAGAGATGTGGTCAGTGTTGTGCTTTGTTGGAGCTAGGCTGGAATGTCTCAGGTGGGAGAGACTGGAGGCAGTGAAACTAGATGCTAGAACCATGCCCTGGAGCCCATCTTCACTCTTGGAGGGTCACCACCATCTCTGTTAGCTGGAGTGGTCCTTGCCCACCATCACTGAAAAATGCAGGTAATGCCACCCATCCCAGGGAGACTGGCATACCCTAGGGACAGAGTCGTGTTGCTGTTCTGAGGCAGCTATGGCCCATCTGTCATTTTGGGCTTTCGCCTGTTGCCACGTCTTAAAGCCTTGCCATTCTCTAAATAGTGATCATGCTCACCTCCTGAGATCAATGAGATGACTGCAAAGTGCTAGGAGTTGCCCAGGCAGAAGGAATTCACAAACTCTTGGAGCACATTACTGTTATCTTTGTTTCTGTTTAACCAAGGACACACCAGGGAGAAAAGGCATGACATCACCAAAGCAATCTCCCATTGGCTGTCCATTTCCCAAGGGGCGGGTTTTCTTTCCAGTTTTTTACTTCTCCTAAGTATTACATGCAGCACAGAGGCAAGTCCTGTCACTTCAGGGTTTCCAGATTCAGTGCCTCTGATGTCATTAGGTTATGGCAAGAGAGTGAGATAACACAACGGTGGTAAATTTTGGTTGACAGAATTGATGTACCTTAGAGTAAGATGCTCTGAGCTTCATGTTTACTCCTTTCAGGCTGATTTCAATACTGCATTACTACAGTAATTCATAATGCAGAATACATGAGGGACAAGGATAATAAAATTATGACACTAGCTTTTCTACTTAGTATCCTATAAAATGCGATGCAAATGAATTGGTTCTGTCTGTGCATTTTATCAAAAGCTTCAACATACAGTTCCTGCAAGGATTCCATGTGCTTGTGAGTCTTGGTTGCCATCCTAGTTTTTAACATTTGCCTCATTTCTTGAAGGTTAATAACTGAACTGATTTATTTAAAAGTCTTATACAATTATGTTGAAGAAAAGGAGGAAATCGTCACAATTGCTTTTCTCTAGACTTGAATTTGATGTTCCTTTTGGATGAGAAGCAGAGCTAAAAACGAGTACCTCATTTTTTTGGCAGTTAAAAAGCAACATAATTCAAAAGTGGAGTTTCATTTAATCCATCAAACAATCCCAACCATTTGATGGAAAAAATGTAAATAATAAAATTTCAAAGGGATTTTATTTTAAAATAGCCACTGGGCATGTACAGTAATAAAATTTTTAATGGCCATTTTATTTATCATTTTTGAGTTCATTTTTAGTGAAATTACTTGGTGGTGAACAGAAGCAGAGTGATAGCCTGAGAGACAAAACTCATTGGTTTCTGAAATAATAAAAAGCATCATCCTCTGGCGATACAGAACCTTTCTCTCAGCAGCCTCGCCCAATCTCCTGCACATTCCCTCAGGGTGGGTGGTAGGAGCATTACCTCGCCTGCTGCCTCAGCCTGGTCTTCTAGATATGGGGTGAGGAAGCCTTGGGAGGCACCAACACTTTTCTGAGGACACACAGCCACTGAATCAAGTAAAACCAGAGCCTCCAGACTTTTGGGAAGAGCTCTGCCCCATACATGGCTCTCCCTAGAGAGTTGTACGCCAAACAACTTCACGTGTTTCAGTCATTGGAGATATGGAGGCTTCAGGGAAATGAGATCTCCTAAGGCCTCCTAGCATCACAACTTGCAAGGATCTGCCCCAGGATGTGTGTTTTTCTCACTCACGCTAGTCTTCATGGAACACAGACCAGACTGCAATAATGTCCATAGGAACTCCTCAATAAAATTGTGTTTTATGTATAGGCTCAGTGACATGTGCTTGCAATCCTTTGGGAGGCCAAGGCGGGAGGATCACTTGAGCCCAGGAGTTCGAGACCAGCCTGGGCAACATAGTGAGACTCTATCTCAAAAAAAAATTTTTTTTTGTAATAAAATAGTGTTTTGTGAAGGGCTTTTCTTTTTCCAGCCAGAGTTTGAATTGATATTTACATCTGAATGTGAAGAGCTAATATGGTATTGTGTTAAAAGCCCAGGCTTTGGAGTTCTACTGGGTTGGGCTTCTCAAGTCAACACTTATCAGCTGTGCGGTCTTAACGATGAAAATTCTCTGAACCTCAATTTACTTTCCTGCAAAATTGGGATAATAAATCTACTTCATAATCTTGGTGTGTGGATTAAATGAGAGAGAGGTGTGTGTGTGTGTGTGTGTGTGTGTGTGTGTTTGTGTGTGTGATGTTTAGCACAGTGCCTGGCACATAGTAAATATTCAAAGATATTAAATTGCTTCTTATTAACACTACTATTGTAAATTTGACCAATTATTGAAAAGCTCTGGATTGCTGAATCCTTTCCTCTCTGCAAAATAACCCAAATAGCGTGTATCTGAGGGAGTTGTGGGGGTGAAGAAAGAAATACTTCTGGTCTCCACTTAAGGAGTCCCTCTCTTTACTTGGGTTCTTGGAGACTAGGTGAAGGCTGGAATAATCCCACTAGTGTCCCCAGCTCTGCTCTAAGCAAGCCATGGGTTTTCCCTCAGGTGGAGAGTGTGGAGGCCTGCAGAGGAACAGGAACAGAGGATCTCTTCCAAAAGGTTTTGACTGCTGCTCCTATTTCCCTACAATTTCTGTCTTTTGCTAGAATTGAAAATAGTCTACTGGGCTATCATAGACAGAACATTTTCAATCCTTAATACAATTTTTTCTTGCACAGTAGGATGGCTAGAATGAACAATAATGTATTGTATATTTCCAAATAGCTACGAGAGAGGTTTTTGAATGTTCTCATAACAGAGAAATGATAAATGTTTAAAGTTATGGATATGCTAATTACCCTGATTTGGCCACTACGTAATTTATACATGTATTGAAACATCATGTTGTACCCCACAAATATGTACAATGATTACATATCAATGAAAAATTTTAAAAAAGATAAAAGACTTTCTAAAAAAAGTATCCCAGCTGGAGACAGTGGAGACTCAGAGATTCTGGGAAGTAAAGTTAGGTGGTAGCCTCCTCCCATCAATCTATTCACAACTACTGATATATCTGAGAGGTAAGAAGCCTTCTGAGGAAGAGAGGAACCTGCTGTCAGTGAGGCAGACTCAAGTAGAACGGCTGCAAGAGGGCTGTTTCCAGAACTGCTTCCCACCCAGGCAGCATGACTTCATGCCTGGGGGAGAAAAAAAAGGGCTTTGTGCCTAAATTGAAAGAGCTTGTGACTAAGGCTTGTGACATTTGAGGCTCAAGAGACCTTTCGTTGTCAACCCTCCAACTGGAGTAGCCAGGGAGTGTTCTTACTTCGCAAAGGAGATGAGGCTTGTCTCCTAGGTGGAGTTTCAGAGTAGTCCCAGCTCCACAGGCGTCAGATGTGAGACACAGCCCTGTGGGCACCCAGGTGGACAAGTGGCTCTAGGTGGGCAGAGGCCACTAGAGGCCATCAGCTTGGACAGGCTTCTCTGGGGTGGGGGCTGAGTCCCTTCTTGGCCAAGCATGCAAGTTTAGGGACACTATAAATACAGTACACACCCTGAGGATTCCCAAATACACTTAAGGGAGGGGGATTTTGAAGTTAAGCTGGTGGAGGCTGTGAGTCATAGAGATTTGGACATTAATATTGATGCAATCACATTTGTGGTCACAGATGAGTGAAGCCTGAGATATTTTGGCTGTAGAGACACAAAAACAATTTCCACAAAACATATTTATTCTTCAGGATTTAGCACTCAGTTCTCTAATTTAACCATTCATTATCATTCACTAAAAACCTCCCAAACAGCTCAAGATTTAAGTTGTCTCTTCTGAATGTCCATTTGTTGGAAAACCCACCCAGTCATCTCATGCTGCTTCTCCCTCACTCGGTGACAAAGCACTCTGTTTGGATGTTTAAGCTAGATTGATTGATTTGTCAGATGTTTGTTTTTTTTGTAACAGGCTTTCAGGCAAGCCAGTGGAATTTGGGGAGTTTTTCACTTGTCAAATTGTTGTCTTGGTTCCTGAAGTGATTATACTATGCTCTGGTAATCATTTAAAACCTTTTAAAACAGTTTCCCTGATTGATTTTCCTCACACATCCACCACTGCTGTTAAGGACAAGACTTTTACTGAAGGAACAAAAAATTAGGAAAATGGCGTGACTCCAGGCAACAGTAGCTCAGGACTCAGGCTCAACAGTCTCTCCTGACCCTGTGTGGGGCTGAGACGTGTGCCTTTCTTTCCCTTCTGAGTTGTAGACATAGAACATGGAACCAAGGGAAAAGCTATGCTGATAAAAACGGTAACAACACGCTTTGAAAATATGCTTCATTATAACATAAGGGTATTAGTGATGATTTTAAGCAGATGTCACTGCCTTTCCTACATCATAAGAGGGGAGTGACATGAAAAGTGCACAATCTTGTTACAGGAAACTGCATAGGAAATTTCAACTTTTACTTGAACGCCCAGACTGTGAGTTGATCACTCCTTCCTCCTTAAAGCAGTTCCCTCACTTGCCTTCTAGGACCTCACACTCTCCTGTTTTGCCTCCTCTCTCCCCGGCTGCTCCTTCTCAGTCTCTTGGCTGGGTCCTCTGAATCCTGGTGTGCCCCAGGGCTCAGTCCCTGATGGTTTTCTCCTCTGTCCACACTCCTCCCCTGGTTGAGATCATGGGTCCGTGGCTTTAGATGCTGTCCACATCAGGGAACCTTCATATTTCCATCTCCAATCCATACCTCTGTCCCAAGCTTCAGGCTTATTCACCCAGCTGCCCACTCATCAGCTCCACTGGATGTCAGACAGGCATCTCAACCCTGACATGTCCAGCACTGAGCTCCTGGACTCCTCTTCCAAACTGGCATTCTTCTCCATCTCAGTTAATGGCAAGTTCATCTTTACAGTTGCTCAGATTAAAATAAGTTAGAGTCATTGTAGTGAGTTGAATCGTGGCTCACAAAAAGGTATGTCCACATCCTCCCCAGGCCCTGAGAATGTGACCTGATTTGGAAAAAGGATCCTTTTTTTTTTTTGAGATGGAGTCTCACTGTCACCCAGGCTGGAGTGCAATGGCGCGATCTCAGCTCACTGCAACCTCTGCCTCCCAGGTTCAAGCAATTCTCCTGCCTCAGCCTCCCATGTAGCTGGGATTACAGGCAACCGCCACCACATCTGGCTAATTTTTGTAGTTTTAGTAGAGACTGGGTTTCTCCATGTTGGCCATGGCTGGTCTTGAACTCCTGATCTCAGGTGACCCACTTGCCTTGGCCTCCCAAAGTGCTGGGATTTCAGGCGTGAGCCACCGCTCCCAGCCTTTATTTTTAAATAATCCCAAATTTCAAGAGGGCTAATTGCACTTCTAGTGCCTGCAGTAAACAAAGTTAAACAAAACTGGTTTATCTTTTAAAACAAACAGAAGCATTTTTGTGTTTGCCAGAAAAAGGGTCTTTGCAGATTTAATGAAGTTAAGGATTTCATGGTGGAATCATCCTGGATTATCTGGGTGGGTCCTAAATCCAATGACAGTTGTCCTTACAAGGGACAGGTGACACAGAAAAGAGGAGAAGGCAGAGACTAGAGTCATGTAACCCCAAGCTAAGGAACGCCTGGATCCACCAGAAGCTGGAAGAGACAAGGAATAGAATATCCTTTATAGCAGGGGTCTGCAACCTCTGGGCTGCGATGGTACTGGTCCATGGCCTGTTGGGAACTGGGCTGCACAGCAGGAGGTAAGTGGTCCCATGAGCATTGCCACCTGAGCTCCACCTCCTATCAGATCAGTGCCATTAGATTCTCATGGGAACGCAAACCCTATTGTGAACAACACACGTGAGGGATCTAGGTTGCGTGCTCTTATGAGAATCTAACTAATGCTTGATGATCTGAGGTGGAGCAGTTTCATCCCGAAACCATCCACACACACACCCACCACCCTGCTGCCTCTCTCCCCTAGCACTCCTGCCCCGTCCGTGGAAACATTGTCTTTCACAAAACCGGCCCCTGGAAGGATGAGAACTGCTGCTCTAGAGCCCCTGGAAGCAAGAACCCCTTAATCTCAGACTTCCTGGCCTTAGAACTGTGAGAGAATAAATTTCTGTTGTTTTAAGCCGCCAAGTTTGTGGTGATGTGTTACAGCAGCCCCAGGAAACCGATACGGTCATCTTTAACGTTTCTCTTCTTTCTCTTTCTGTAGAGCCTTACCTCCAGTCTCTCAGTAAACCCTGTTGGCCCTATCTTCAAAATATACCCAGAATCTGCCCACATCTTACCACCTCCACAGCTACCTGCTTGGGCTGAGCTCTCAGCATCTCTTGCCTGGAGTATTGCAGTCTTACTAGTCTTCCTGATCCTGCCCTTGACACACCCGCCTCCAACCCCCAGTGATCCTTTTAACATGGAAGTTGGATCATATCATTCCTCTAGTTACTATCTCAGAGTAGGAGTCAAAGTCTTACAAATAATGGGGCCAGGCACGGTGGCTCACGCCTGTAATCCCAGCACTTTCGAAGGCTGAGGCGGGCGGATCACTTGAGGTTAGGAGTTTGAGACCAGCCTGGCCAACATGGTGAAATGCTCTCTACTACTACTACTACTACTACTACTAAAACCTCGCTGGGCATGGTGGTGGGCGCCTGCAGTCCCAGTTACTCGGGAGGTATAGCAGAAGAATCACTGGAACCCGGGACGCAGAAGTTGCAGTGAGCCAAGACTGTGCCACTGCACTCCAGCCTAGGTGACACCGCGAGACTCCGTCTCAACCTTCATGATCTGGGCTGCCTCTGTGATGTTTCTAAACTCTTCTTAGACTGTCTCCCTGCTGCTGCTTACATTTCCAGCCACAATGGCCCCTTTGCTTTTCCTTAAACACACCATTCATGTTTCGGCCTCAGGGCCTTTGCACTGACTTTTTATTTTGTCTGAAACACTCTTCCTGCAGATACCTAAATAGCTAACTCCCTAATCTCATTCAAGTCTTACTCAAATACCTTCCTCTCAGTGAGGTCTCCCCTGACCACCTTATTTAAAAATACAACCCTGAAACACTCTTCTTCTTCCTCCTTCTTTGCTTTATTTTTCTCCATAGCTCTTATTGCCATATAAATACCATATATCTTACTTGCTTATTTATTTATTGTTTTTCTCCACCTGCTAGAAGGTGAGATCCCTGTGGCTAGGGAACTGGGGAGATCTTTTTCTGTTCACTGCTGTAACTCCAGCCTCTAGAACAATGCTTGGCATGTAGTAAGTACTCAACTCAGTAAATATTTGTTTAATGAATAATTGAAGGTCAGACAGCCTCAATGCATGGTCTACAGAAATAAATGCAATAACATGATGCATCCTGTCTGCTGTCTATGCTCCCTCTCATCTTCTGGAGACAAAGAAGAGGGAGAGATATGTGTGCCATCAAAAGCTGCACTTTAAAAAATTAATTAACAATTGTGGAAAAGTATACATAACATTAAATTTACCATCCTAACTCTTTTTTTTTTTTTTGGAGACAGAGTCTAGCTCTGTTGCCCAGGCTGGAGTACAGTGGCGTGATCTCGGCTCACTGTAACCTCTGCCTCCTGGGTTCAAGCAATTCTCGTGCTTCAGCCTCCCGTGTAGCTGGGATTACAGGCATGCGCCACCACGCGTGGCTGATTTTTTTGTATTTTTAGTAGAGATGGGTTTCACCATGTTGGCCAGGT
This sequence comes from Pongo abelii, assembly GCF_028885655.2. NCBI lineage: Eukaryota > Metazoa > Chordata > Mammalia > Primates > Hominidae > Pongo > Pongo abelii. The sequence continues at coordinate 161,529,422 of NC_071988.2, forward strand.
TGGTCTTGAACTCCTGACATCAAGTGATCTGCCCACCTTGGCCTCCCAAAGTGTTGGGATTATAGGTGTGAGCCACCACGCCTGGCCCATACTAACCATTTTTCAGTCTGCAACTCAGTAGTAAGTACATTCACATTGTTGTGCAACTAATCTCCAGAACTTTTTCATCTAGCAAAACTGAAATATACCCATTACACACTAACTCCTCACTCCCTCTTTCCCCTAGCCCTTGGCAACCACCCTCCCTTCTACTTCCAGTTTCTATAAATGTGACTACTGTAAGTACCTCATATAAATGGAATCATACAATATTTGTCATTTTGTGACTGGCTTATTTCACTTAGCATCATGCCTTCAATGTTCATCCACGTAGCATGTATCAGAATTTCCTTCCTTTTTAAGTTGAAAGCCGTACTTTTGAGTAACACCTATTATTCTACCTGGGCTTCCCTGGAGTGATCCACTTCCCTCATTACTTTCATGGCTGGTCCAGCACAGCACAGGTAACTAAACTTCACTTCAGGGGAAAGCAATGAGGTTGAAAACTTCGTGTCACGGGGTGTCCTGTGGTGTCAGTAGGCTTTGCTGGCCTTAATGAACTCGGGCCCCTGCTTGGGGGTGCAGAGGGGACCTTGCAGACTTCTAGGTTAGAGAAAGCTTTTTCCCTGCCACACAGCCTTTCCAGTACCCACACAGTCTTTGGCATGATCTTTTGAAGGAGATTTGCTCCTGTTTTAGTGGGTGCAAGTCAACTCATCATTCCATGAGATGATCTGGATAAGCCTTGAGAATTCACTCCGATGTCAAGCAGTCCGTCAGACCAGAATTAAAGTCCTTTCATAATGAATCTGTCTCCAGGAGAAGTGATTGTTCTGGCTTAGGCAGAAGGAGAGAAATGGGGCAAAGAAGAGTAATTCTCATTGCTGATAGTCAGGTCTAGGGAAGGCTGTTTAGTAACTGAGGGAGAAGGATTTTATATATATACATAAACATTTTTTTGAGACACAGCCTCGCTCTGTCTCCCAGGCTGGAATGCAGTGGCACAATCTCAGCTCACGGCTACCTCTGCCTCCCAGGCTCAAGCGATTCTCATGCTTCAGCCTCCCGAGTAGTAGCTGGGATCACAGGCGTGTGCCACTATGCCCGGCTAATTTTTGTATTTTTAGTAGAGACGGAGTTTCACCATGTTGGCCAGGCTGGTCTGGAACTCCTGACCTCAGATGATCCACCCTCCTCAGCCTCTCAAAGTGCTAGGATTACAGGCATAAGCCACCATGACAGCCCATATACATATTTTTATATAATTTACATAAACATATATACACATATAAAAATTATATATTATATATAAATGTGATATATTGTATATAATTTATATATGTATAAATTTATAATAAAATATATGAATATATACATTTTAAGTATATATAAATACATATATTTATAAATATATACATATGTAAGTATATATGAATACATATATGCTTATGAATATATACATATAATAAATATATAAAATAAATATGTACATATAATTATTATATGTATATATTTATCTATTGTGATATATTTATATATCTTATCATATTACATGTATGTATATGTTTATATATTTATTATATATGTACATATTATTATATATATAATTTTATATGTACTGTATTTATATTTCTATATGCCAGACACTATTCGAGGGTCTTTACAACACTGAGTCACTCAATTCTCAAAACAACTTTAAAAGATAGCTACTGTCTTTACCACCATTTTACAAATAAGGAACATGAGGTGCAAGGGCTTAAGTGACTTTCCTAAGGGCACGGAACTAGCAAATAGCAATGTTTGCTTTCAAACCCAGGCAGTTTAATCTAGAAGCTATACTCAACTATTATACTCTATTCCCTCCCAAGTCTTTAAAATAATCACCTCACGTTCCCGCCCCATTCCAATATCTTTATTTCCTTAACCCATTTCTCTCTAGAAAAAATTTTAAAAGCAACCTGTAATATCTCACCAGCTGAAGATTCACCATGCACGCAGTTGTATTTTCCAGAAGCAGTTGCATCATGAGGCCTGCATAACCCTGCCTCTTTGTAAGAAGCAGACTGGGGACATCAGTGTCTTGTGGGTAGGTACAGATGTATAAATAGGAAAGTGAAACTCAGAATATACAAACAAAATGAGAGGGTGGTTGTTTACATTATATAAGGGATTCTTCAGTTTAGTAAGGAAACCAATGTTGAATTCCTGGAAATAGCAGCTTATTTATTTGACTAAGTGGTTGGGGTCAGAAAACCCTCAAACTGAAATATTTACAAACCCATTTGTCCCTTTGAAGCTCAATGAGAAATTATGATAAATTATTGCTAAGAGGATTATGTCATCCGTGAGGAAAGAAAATTGTGTTTACTGCCTCGTCTCAAATCATCTTGAAATGACACATTGAGAAACACGTCTTTGGTGTGAAGCCGAGCACACTTGTGCGTGCAGTTGCCGTGTGGAACAGTCTGGATCACAACTCACAGAATTAAAATCAGAAGACTGTGGAGCTGTCAGCATTTGCACGAGCTCTGGAGATAAAGCAAGTCTGTTTACGGACAGGCAGCCAGACCCATAACTTCTCATTTACAAACAGCACACACACAATCTTCTAACAACTTGCTTTTCAATCACAATAAAGGTTTAAAGGCATTGGAAAGCACTGTAAGCCTCCAGTGATTATAAGCAGCCACTTAATAATACAATGTTGGTTTTCCAAATGGTAATTAAATTTCACATTAAAAGCATACTTTTGAGGAGAAAAGTATGGTAGCAAACGTAACCTGAAACGTTGTGTTTCATCAGAAAATCTTCATATTCAAAAGGAAACACTTGAATGGGCATCTGTAAGGTCTTTGGAGGTTATGTGCTTTATGAAACTTTCACAGACTGGTTAATCATACAATTCTAGCAGATTTCTTGTAACTGCACAGACAAAATTCAATTTCTCCATAATGAGAAAATTCTATACAACAACAGGTAACTAGATTTTTGTCAATCTTGACAGATGTAGAACAAGAGACCAAGAGACAAGTAATTTCTGTCACCAGAGGGCACCAAAGCTCAAGTTGCTAGGAAAACTGAAAACCACAGGGTCACAGTATCAGGGACTAGAAAACTCCCTGAAAGGTCTGCAGACAAGACCTCACCTAATTATTTCAAAGGACTGCGAAGTCTCCTACAGGAAATAACTTCCCTAGCTTGTTTTCATAGGCTAGTTGGTTATTTACTCTCCCAGCAAAGAGCTTCTCAATATCAGCTCATGAATTCATCCATCTCACATACATTTATTGAGCACCTACTATGTACCAAGCCCCGGGGAAGAAGTGGTGTGTAAGAAAGGCAAAGTCCCTGTCCTCATGACTTTAAAGTCTAGAGGTCGAGATTGACTTTAAACGTCGAGTGTGCTGGGGATTATGGAAAGTACAGTACTGGGGCCCTGGGAGCAGCTGGCAGGGGACCTAATCTTATCCATGAGTTCATGGAAGTGTGTTGGCTTCCTGTGGCTTCTGTAACAAATTATCACAAACTGGAGGGCTAAAAACAACAAAAAGTTACTCTCTCACAGTTCTGGAGGCCAGAAGTCTGAAGTAAGGTGTTGCACTCCCCTGGAAGGCCCTAGGAGAGAATCGAGTCCTTCCTTTTCCCTTACTGGGCAGCTCCAAGCATTCTCACCTTGCGGCTGCATCATGCCAATCTCTGCCTCTGTGGTCACATCACTGCCTCCTTTTCTCTGTGTGTCTTCTCCTCCGTGTGTCTACATGATAAGGATACATGGGATTGTATCTAGGACTTGTTGTGGACTGAATCGTGCCCCCCTCAAATCAAATATGTTGAAGCCCTAACCCCTAGTGTGACTGTAGTTGGAGACAGGGCCTTCAAGGAGGTAAATGTGGTCAAAAGGGTGAGGCCTTAATCCAATAGGACTGGTGCCCTTATAAGAAGAGGAAGACACCAGAGACCTCCCTCTCCCCCTGCACAAGCACTGAGGAAAGACCATGTGAGGACACAGAGAAAAGGCAAGCCAGGAAGCAGGGCCTCACCTGAAACCAGTCCCGGCAACTCCCTGATGTTGGACCTCCAGACTCCAGAAACAAGAGGAAAAACTTTTCTGTTGTTTAAGCCACACTCTCTGTGGTATTTTGTACAGCAGCTCGAGCAGACTGAGACAGGGCCCACCCAGACACTCTAGGAAAAGCTTTTCCTCTCAAGATCTTTAGTTTAATCATGTCTTTTACCATATCAGATGATAGTCACAGGTTCCAGGGATTAGGATGTGGAATAGCATTTTTTTGTTTTGTTTTGTTTTTTGAGATAGAGTCTCACTCTGTCACCCAGGCTGGAGTGCAGTGGCTCAATCTCAGCTCACTGCAACCTCCGCCTCCCAGGTTCAAGCAATTCCCCTGCCTCAGCCTCCTAAGTAGCTGGGACTACAGTCACACGCCACCATGCCTGGCTAATTTTTTTTTGTATTTTAGTAGAGACGGGGTTTCACCATGTTGACCAGGATGGTCATGATCTCCTGACCTCGTGATCCGCCCGCCCTGGCCTCCCAAAGTGCTGGGATTACAGGCATGAGCCCCCATGCCTGGCCGCTTTCTTTTCTTTCTTCTTTCTTTATTTATTTTTGGCTTTTAAAATTTATTTTCTTCTTTTTTCCTTTTTTTCTATTTTCCTTTCTTCTTCTTCTTTTTTTTTTTTTTTTCACTGCAACTGTAACAGATAAAACTTCTTTCTTTTTTTTCACCCTTGAATTCAACAAATAAGTATTGAGCATCACCCAGACAGGCGCATTCTCTGCCCACATGGAGCTTACAATTCCAGTGAAAGAATAAAACCAAGTAGGCAGTTAGCTCAGATATTTATGTATTTTGTTTTTGTTTTTGTTTTGAGATACAGTCTCATTCTGTTGCCCAGGCTGGAGTGCAGTGGTGCAATCTTGGCTCATTGCAAACTCCGCCTCCCAGGTTCAAGCGATTCTCCTGCCTCAGCCTCCTGGGTAGCTGGGATTACAGGCGTGCACTGCCACACCTGGCTAATTTTTGTATTTTTAGCAGATACGGAGTTTCGCCATGTTGGCAAGGCTGGTCTCAAACTCCTGACCTCAAGTGGTCTACCTGCCTTGGCCTCCTAAAGTGCTGGGATTAGAGGCATGAGCCACCATACCCAGCCTTTATTTTATTTTATTTTTTAGATATTTAGATGTAGATGCCAGTTTAATTCCCTCTTTTTTTATAATAATTGACACATCAAAATATCTCGAGGTCGGGCGTGGTGGCTCACACCTGTAATCCCAGCATATTGGGGGGCCAAAGCGGGCAGATCACTTGAGGTCAGGAGTTCGAGACCAGCCTGGCCAACATGGTGAAACCCCATCTCTACTAAAAATACAAAAATCAGTCAGGTGTGGTGGTGCATGCCTGTAATCCCAGCTACTTGGGAGGCTGAGGCAGGAGAATCACTTGAACCCAGGAGGCAGAGGTTGCAGAGAGCTGAGATGGCACCACTGCACTCCAGCCTGGGTGACAGAGTGAGACTCCATCTCAAAAAAAAAAAAAAAAAAAAAAAATATATATATATATATATGAAGCAGTTCAATACATATTTTATGTTAAGACACCAGGCATCTAAAGTGAAAACAAATACAAAACCCAATATTTCTCATGTATTATTATGCTTTTTCACTGGAAGAGTTTTGCACAATAATCAAGACCAGAGAAGAAATACATATTTGGCTTTAAAGTAACTTCTCTTCTAGTTCCCTAGGTCAGTTAGTTCCCTTGGTCAGTTACCTATGATTGTTTATCTTTTTTTTTTTTTTTTTTTTTGGTAGAGATGGGGGTCTCACTATGTTGCCCAGGCTGGTCTTGAACTCCTGGCCTCAAGTGATCCTCCCACCTCAGTCTCCCAAAACACTGGGATTACAGGTGTGAACCACCATGCTTAGCCCTGATTGTTTATCTTGTCCTTCAGTTTTATAGATATCCTTTGGATTGAGTCCACATACATACATAAATCAGACATACTGGAGGCAGCAGGGAGGGACATCTCTGTTTTCACCTAATGTCCAAATAATTGAGACCAAGCTGTATATTATTGGTTACAGTTTTCAGTAACTTGATAATTTAAGTTTGGTTCCTCTGCTTAATAAAAATTCCAAGGAGCCTACAGATGGTAGGCTATAAATAGTAGGTAGCAGATATTATACTGGTGCAAATTTCACTGAGAAATTTTTACAACTATAGAAAAAGAGGAATTGGATATGAGTCCAAAAAACTCGCTCTCCTCCTTCAATTGTTGTCCAAATGCCAGGCTCTCAATGAAGCCTGTCTACGTAGACCCAGTCGCCGTACCCCTGCTCTCTTCCTTTTTTTTCCCATTGTACTTAACACCTTCTAACATACTTTATGATTAATTTAATATGTTTATATGTTATTATGCTTACTATATTAATATGATTAGTATGTTGATTGTCGGTTGTTTATTATCTTGGCCCCCCACTTCATCCCCACTGGAAAGTAAATCTCCAATAGAACAGGAGGTTTATCTGTTTTGCTTATTGATGTATACCAAGCCCAATAAATGAACATCCTGATTGATTGATTGATTGGATAAATAAAGGAAGACTGCATCTATTGACTATCTAGTATAATCCACAGTGCAAAGGAAGGGCTTTGGAATCAAACTGCCTGTGTTCAACTCCCAGTAATTCTATTTATTATAATGCCCCAACGCCCCAGTTTCCTTAACAATAAAATAAGCACAATAATGATACCTAGCTCTCAAAGATGTTGTAAGAGTTAATTAGAATAATTTTCCTGATGCAGCACATAACTAAATTCTCAACAAATGTTAGCTGTAATTAAGTGTGTGCCTGGTCTCTTCACACACCCTATTTAATGCAGGATCCCAACACTGTGCCAGTGGAGTGCCCTGAAGAATTTTATAAGGACTCTTGGATGATCTGAACAGAACCCCCAATTTGGGGATCCTTGGTAAAAGCAGAATAATTAAAGAATGATCTTAGAATCACATGGACTTTTATGGGAAAGTAGGAGGTACTGACTTTTCTTTCCTCCAAATAGCAAAGAATGAACTCACCAATCATTTCTCCTACATACTAACTTCCCCAAATAGGGGCTCCAAAGTGAAATTCCTGTAAAGATCAGCAAGAATAAGGTTGTGAATACAAGGATAGGTTCTCTTATAGTAAAAATAAGTTGGTGAAGAGCACATTCCAGAAATATTGTCCTTTCAACTGTAGACAATTAATGAGAAAATCACATGTAACCGGCCATTTTCCATTGACAATGGGCCAATACTAAGAGAACCAAATGCTAATACTGTCCCAGCTATGAACATGCTCAGTGTAGGGGCTGAGTGAAATGGAAAGATGGTAATTATTTGCCAATTTTTTTTTTTTTTTTTGAGATGGGGGTCTCACTCTGTCGCCCAGGCCAGAGTACAGTGATGGGATCTTGACTCACTGACTGCAGCCTCCACCTCCTGGGCTCAAGTCACCCTTCACCTCAGCCTCCCAAGTAGCTGGGACTACAGGCACATGCCACCATGCCTAGCTAATTTTTACAATTTTTTTGGAGAGACAAAGTCTCTCTGTGTTGTCCAGGCTGATCTCAAACTCCTGGACTCAAGTGATCCTCCCAACTTGGCCTCCCGAAGTGCTGGGATTACAGGCATGAGCCACCGCACCTAGCCTATTTGCCATTTTATGACAGGTGGGGATACTTACCACCATACTAACAAGGAAGACACTTTGCCAACATTTTAAAGTGTCAGAAATAAGACTTTGTATTTTGTTTTCTGTTGCCTATATTTAAAATAGCCCTTTAAACAGCCAAACTTCAGGGTTTCCAGATAAATAACCTGCTCCAATATTTTAAATTTGTTTATAAAACATGAATATGAGTCATTATTCCAATGTTTCACTCCAGTCCCTATATCTCCTTACCAAGAATTGGCACTCTGAGCACGTGGAGAGGCAGACCACCTGTGTTCCCCTGGGAATGCGGATTACTGTGGCTTCATTGTAGCTCACTGGAGGAGAAAGGGTAGACACACTTTGACCAAGAATATCTTGTGTTTATTTCTTTTTTCATTTTCTTTTTTTTTCCCACTCAACTCCCTCTTCAGAGAAGACCAGGAATTTCATTTCTAGAATTTACTCTGGGCATGTAATCTAAGATAGGTTCAATGAATTGCCCACAAGAATATTTACTAGAACATTATGTATTTTAATTTAAAAAATGGAGACAGCTGGGTGCAGTGGCTAACGTTTGTAATCCCAGCATCTTGGGAGGCCAAGGTGGGCAGATAACTTGAGTCCAGGAGTTTGAAACCAGCCTAGGCAACATGGCAAAACTGTACCTCTACAAAAAATAAAAAATTATCTGGGCCCAGTGGCACCCACCTGTAGTCCCAGATACTCAGGAGGCTGAGGCAGGAGGATCGTTTGAGCCTGGGAGATCAAAGCTGCAATAAGCTGAGATCATGCCACTGCACTCCAGCCTGGGCCACAGAGTGAGACCCTGACTGAAAAAAAAAAAAAAGAGAGAGACAAACTGATGTTGCGCAATTGGAGATTACATAGATCAGGAGTCAGAAAACTACAGCTCATGGACCAAATCCAGCCTGCCTACCGGTTTTGTAAATAAACTTTTATTGGAACACAGGCCCGTCCATTCACTTATGTATTGCCTATAGCTGCTTTTGGTACAATAGCTGAATTAAGCAGTTGTAATAGAAATCACATCTATTTGTTTCCTATTGCTGCCATAACAAATTACAACAAACTTAGTGGCCTAAATAATACAAATTTATTCTCCTAAAGTTCTGGAGGTCAGATATCCAAAAATCAAGGTGTTGACAGGGCTACATTCATCCTGGAGGCTCTAGAGGAAAATCCGTTTTGTCTTATCTATTATAGCAACTAGAGATCACCTGCATTCCTTGGATCTGGGCCCCATCTTCTATCTTCAAAGGAAGTAGCACAGAATCTTACAATTTGTCTCTCTAATCCCTCTGTGTCCCTCTTATAAGGACCCTCGCGATTACACTGTGCCCACCCCGATAATCCAGGATAAATTCTCATCTCAAGATCCCTAATTTACTCACAACTACAAATTCTCTTTTGCCATATGAAATAATACATTCTCAGGTTCCAGTGATTAGAATGGGAACATTTTTTGGAGGGCCCATTTTTCAGCCTGCCATACCCTATAACCCACAAAGCCTAAAACATTTACTATCTGGCTCTTTACAAAAATGTTTGCTGATCCCTGCCTTAGACCTTGGGACTGACACATCAGAGCAGTAACACATGGCCTGTAGAAAGAACTGCTCTGCCACGTAAACCCACAAGAGCTCCCCTCTAAGCCAGTCCTCACTGGAAACACTTACCTGTAATTAACTATGAAAAACCTCAAAAACATATTTAGCATTAGAAGAAAATCTAAATTTTCAAGACATAATCAGGATTGTTTTTGGCTAAACGGTGCCGTTTTTTCTTGACTTAGACATCTATTTTTTTTTTCTTCTCAATAATATTGGCAGGCATAGCTAATAGCTTAATCAGTATCCATTTTCCCCTTCTTTCTTACCAATGCAACCTCAATTTTTAACCAGGTAGCAATATGCCCAGTTTATATTCATCTCTCCAGACTTGCTTACAACTAGAGATGGCTCTGTGACTCATTTGATCAATGAGTTAAAAGCAGAAATCTGCTGAACGGAGCCTCTGGGAATACTATTGTTTTTATAGCTTAAAAAGAAATGGTGCTGACTCACTCAGTTAATCCCTGCTGCCATTTACCACATCGGACTACCCTGTCCTGCTGCCTGCACTACCCCCTTCTTGCCACTTCTATTCAATGTTGTACTGTAGGTTCCAGCCAGGAGAGTTCAGCAAGAAAAATGAAAAAAAAAAAAAAAAAAAAAAAAAAAGGCATCCATTTAGAAAGGAAGAAATAGTTGGCCAGGCGCAGTGGCTCATGCCTATAATCCCAGCACTTTGGGAGGCCGAGGCGGGCAGATCACCTGAGGTCAGGAGTTCCAGACCAGCCTGGCCAACATGGTGAAACCCCGTCTCTACTAAAAATACAAAAATTAGCCGGGTATGGTCCCAGCTACTCAGGAGGCTGAGGCAGGAGAATCACTTGAACCCACTAGGTGGAGGTAGCAGTGAGCTGAGATAGCGCGATTGCACTCCAACCTGGACGACAAGAGCAAAACTCTGTCTCAAAAAAAAAAAAAAAAAAAAAAAAAAAGACAAAAAAGGAAAGGAAGAAATAGTTATCTCTATTTGCAGATGACATACTCTTGTCTACAGAAAATCCTAAATAATCTGCAAAAAAATTGATTGCAGCTAATAAATGAATTTGGCAAGGTTGCAGGATACAATATGAATATAAAAAGATCAATTATATTTCTATACACTAACAATAAATAACTCCCAAATGAAAACAAATCCATTAACAATAGCATCAAAAAGAATGCTTCTGCTTTACTTGTTTCCAAAATTCTCACCACTCCTTTACTCTCTGTCTCTCTCTGCCTATCCAACCCCTACCCCCTAGTCTCCCAGCCTTCTACTTTCTCCGCTTTACACACACACACACACACACTGAATTTGTATCACAGCAGCGAACAGTTTATTGAAAGCATGGATTTGGATTTGGACTGATCTAACTTTGAATCCAAGTTTCGCTTTTTGTTTGCTTGTGTCCATGAGGCATGTACCTAAGCTCTCTAAGCTGTTTCCTTGTCCATAGGAAGGGGATAATAAAAACACCTACCTCTTGGGGGTTTTGTGATGTTTAAATTAGATGTATATCAGATGTTTAGCCCAGAACCTGGCACACTGCGTGTTCTCACCTAATGGTGTATAGTAGCTGTGACTGCCGCAACTTGCTAACCACCAGAGATGTTTGTAAAAACAAAACAAAAAACTCATCCTGGACTGGTTTCATTCTGCTGAAGATCAGAGAAGAAGAGACCTTGGCTTACCCATGGGATGGCAAGAATTATATCTGTAAATAATAATAATAATAAATAATAATTCCTTGTTCCAGTAGAAATTTTCCTAGACATAATACTCCAGTGTTAAAGTACTGACCTGTCTTTAGATGCTCTTAGTAAATACATGGTTCTATCAAATCTGTTGTTCCTTTTTTTTTTTTTTTTTTTAGACGGAGTCCTGCTCTTGTTGCCCAGGCTGGAGTGCAGTGGCGCGATCTCAGCTCACTGCAACCTCTGCCTCCCGGGTTCAAATGATTCTCCTGCCTCAGCCTCCCAAGTAGCTGGGATTACAGGTACATGCCACTGTGCCCGGCTAATTTTTGTATTTTTCATAGAGATGGGGTTTCACCATGTTAGCCAGGATGGCCTCAATCTCCTGACCTCATGATCCACCTGCCTTGGCCTCCCAAAGTGCTGGGATTATAGGCATGAGCCACCATGCCTGGCCCAAATTTGTTGTTTCTTAATAAGGAGACTTTTTGGCTTACATATAAAATTATTAAGGGATAGAGCAATAGATACTCTGTGAAAGAGATAATAGGAGCAGGATATGGCTTGGAAGAAGAAGGCAGGATATGTGAAATTAATAATGGTCTTCAATAAGGATTTAACAACCTATTATGAAGAGTACAGTGGTCAGTTCTGCTCCATTTCCACTAAAACACAGATGAAGTATGAGGCTTAACTGTGGCATTTAAAGTAGAGATTTAGTCAAGTCTGGATTATACACGCTTAGAAAAGGGAGTCAAGGAACGGATAATGAGGACCATTTTATAATCTAAAACTGTGTTTGGCCTTAAAGTGAAGTCAATGACATTTATTCAGGGAATGTCTTTATGAAAACAACCATATTGATTGTCTTGAAGATTTTTTTTTCTTGTTGCAGTTGCATTCATTAATTGCGCAATTGATTAGATCACTCAGTAGATCATTCTTGGTAATTTTTCATGCTAAGGCATCTGGTTAATTAGGTTTTATCACGATTAAAAAAAAAGAAGAAAGAAAGAAAGAAACAGCCCATTCTTAGACTGGTTTGCAGACCACGGTCAGCCAAGTGGCACATTCCTGTATTCATCCCAGCCTCCTGGGACCAGGACTTCTCCACTCGCCTATAAACTGCTCCATCCAGGCTCCTGTCTTTCAGTGAGGATTTGGGCTCTGGCTTTGAACTCTGTCCTCCTCAACTACCATCAGCATCTTAGGTGACCCGAAGCCTACCTCAAGGACCCCTCACACCTGAGTTCCTCACTTCTTTGCCTTTCTTCTCCCCTTCAGCCGCCAATGAGTTAAAAGTACAAATCTGCTGAATGGAGCCTCTGGGAATACTATTGTTTTTATAGCTTAAAAAGAAATAGTGCTGACTCACTCAGTTAATCCCTGCTGCCGTTTACCACATCACACTACCCTGTCCTGCTGCCCGCACTACCCCCTTCTTACCACTTCTATTCAATGTGGTACTGTAGGTTCCAGCTAGGGGAGTTCAGCAAGAAAAATGAAAAAAAAAAAAGGGGCATCCAATGGACACACCTTGACCTTGTCGTCCCAGATCCGCTCCTCTGAAATCAGAAAACTGAAACTTCTTACCCTTCCAACCAGGCGACTCAGTTACTTCCCAGACACCATCTCCTTGACCCCTGCAGCCCCACCTTGTTTCTTGAGTCAACTCTCCTGATCTCCTGCTTCAAATCTCCACCCTTCAATTCTGTCACCCCCACCTCACCCTCTCGGCAGATCACCCCACCCCATCAGAAGAAAACAGATGCTCCCAGAAGAGAAGACGTGGAACACGTGCCATCACATCTCTACACTGCTTCCGCCTTTTTCCTTCCCTTCGTTATGACAGAGAAAATCGCTCATCTGTCCTAGCTCCTGGATGCTGGACCGCTCCTCAGTTCCCTGCTCAGGGGGAGACTAGCTCCTCGTGTTATGTTCAGTCTCTACCTTTCTCTACAGAAAGGCAGGAACCAGGGAGCATTTAAACATATTTGTTTTTTCCTAATCTTGAAAGTAAAATCAAAGCCCCTTGTCAAATCCCCCTCCAAATCCTAAACTGTCTTTTTCCTCTCTGTGGAGAGTCGTCTCTTCTCTCCCTCCGCAGCCCTCCCAAGTCCCACAGCAGCTGGGTCTTCATCTCTCCACTGCACCCAGAGCCACGCGCTGACCCAGATAAAGCTCAATGCAGTGAACACTCTTGGGTTTTTATCTGTTTTACCTCCAGGCAACATTTGTTGCTACAGACTACTCCCCGCTCTCTTCCTTTCTGTAATCCAAGTGCTCTCTAGGTCTCATATTCAGTCTCCCTCCTAGACACCTCCACCCTGGAATAATGTGTTTTGTGTTTTTTCTTAGGGCTGTGTCCTGCATTCTTTTCTCTTCTCGCTCTTCCAGCTCTCACTGGCTGCACTTGTTTCCTCTCGAGGCTTCATTTACAATCTGATGTGTGACAACCTTCTGTCCTTTTTCCCTAGGGTAGACTTTTCTCCAGAGCTCCATGTAGCTAACTAACCACTGGACACCGCTTTTTGGAGCCAGCTCCTTCAAACTGCTCAACTCATCCTGTCCCCAACAAAATCATCCTTAGCCCTTCCTTTCTCCCAACTCACCCTACAGGTTCCCTTGCTCCTAGTAATAACACCACTGTTTACCCTGTTGCTCAAGCCACGAAGTTAGGAGTTACTCCTAAAGCCTCCAGCTCTTGACTCCTCAGATCCAATCAATCAAGTCTTCATTTCTCCACTCTAGATATCTAGCTAGCTATTTCTAATCCCCACCAGCCCTTGCTTTAGTATGGCAAAACCCTCCTAACTGGTCTCCCTGGTTCCTGCCTGGCTCTTGCACACAGCTTTGAATCTATAAAATGTTAATCCAATTGTGTCCTGCATTCCCTCCCCTTCATGTGAAACCCTCTAAGACTTCTCATGGCCCTTAAGGGAGACTCCCAGGGCTCTGTACAATTTGGCCCCCTTACCCAAGCACCGGCCACAGTCCTCCTCACTCTCTGCTGCACTCCACACCTCACTCCAGGGCCTCATTGCGCTTCCCGCTCTCTCTGGACAGTCCTCCAGTACTCCTCTCCGTCTCCCAGCTAGGCTAACCCTTACTCAGGCTTCAAGTCTCAGCTTAAATGTCACTTCCACATGAAGCCCTCTGTATTGGGTGGAATGATGCCCTCTTACTCCTCCCCTCCACAAAAGCTATTCCACATCCGGGCCGGGTGGCTCACACCTGTAATCCTAGCACTTTGGGAGGCCGAAGCGGGTGGATCGCTTGATGTCAAGAGTTTGAGACCAGCCTGGACAACATGGTGAAACCCCATCTCTACTAAAATACAAAAATTAGCCAGCCATGGTGGTGGGCGCCTGTAGTCCCAGCTACTCAGGAGGCTGAGGCAGGAGAATTGCTTGAACCTGGGAGGCGGAGGTTGCAGTGAGCCGAGATCACGCTACTGCACTCCAGTTTGGTGACAGAGCAAGACTCCATCTCAAAAAAAATAAAAAAGTGAATTTCTTTTATTTAGCTGAATTAAGTTAGATATATTGAGTGACATTTGAATAGAGGACAGTAATGTGAGATTTTGCTGCAAGGACAGAACTTTGGTGCTGTATGTATACTAATTGTTTTTTGACTATGACAATTGTGAAAGAGGTGTTTGTGCTTGCAGAGAGTGACATGAATTCACTATTTTGCTAGTATGCTAATGCCTATCTTTGGGAGGTAAAAATCAGGCAATAGTAATAATTCTTATGAAGGTTTTTTTTTCTGTACATCATGTCAATCAATGTCTGACCCATATATCCATTTGGGCTGAGAAAAAAATTCTTTTATTAGGGATTTTCAAATTACAGAAATTAATTTAATTATTTGTAACAAGGTTGAAAAAAAGGTACAGAATAGGAAAGAATAGAAAATGCCTGTGCATTGCATATTGTGAAGGTGAGTATTGTATTATGTATTTTGTGTACTGGATTATTAGGAAAATGCATTTCTTACTGTAAAAATGTTTTAAAGATTGAAATTCAAGCTTTAAATCAATTGAATTAGGGTTAATGTGATCCCCAGATCATGAGTAAGCCATTGACATCCTTCTGAAGCTCAAATTATATTGAGTTTAGTAGAGAAGCATTGAGTGAGTATCTGTCCTGGTTCAAATCTAACCTCCACCACTTCTTAATAGTATGATTCTGAGCCTTTCTTTCCTTACCTATAAGATGGTAGAATCCACTTCATAAAGTTGTTTTGAGTATCAAAAAAGAGTTAATGTATGTAAAGTGCTTAGAAGAGTGCCTGGGACGTAGTAAGGGCTGCATGAGTGTTGGTGGTTATTACTGTTGTTGTTATGTGATGATGAGCACTGTGAGAGATTTCACGTGCAATGTCTCATTTAACCCAAGACTATGTATGAGTTTTAGTGCACACCATGTTCTACACATTATCTGAAGTAGAGCCTGGCTAGTTGAGTTTTAAGCAGAAATACCCAAGACCTTAAAAAGCAGCCATCTTCTAGTCCAGCAGTGATGCACACCTGTAATCCCAGCTACTTGGAAGACTGGGGTGGAAGGAACACTGGAGCCCAGGAGTTTAAGGCTGTAGTCGGTGATGATTTCTCTTGTGAAAAGCCTCATACTCCATCCTGAGCAACATAATGAGACACACCATCTCTAATAAAAACAACCAACAAAAACCTCAACCTCTCCTAGCTGTTCTTCACACTAGATCATGTTTAGTAACTCGATAATTTATAAAGGACAGAAATTTATTTCTTACAGTTCTGGGGCTGGGAAGTCCAAGATCAAGGTGCCAGCAGGTCTGGTGTCCGGTGAGGGCTTGCTCTCTGCTTCCAAGATTACACTTTGTTGCCGCATCCTCATATGGTGGAAGGTGGAAGGGCAAAAGGCCTAGCTAGTTCCCTCAAGCCTTCTTAGAAGGGTACTAATCTCATTCACGAGGATGAGGCCTTCATGACTTAATCACCTGCTAAAGGCCCCACCTCTTTTATTGTTGTTGTTGAGATGGAGTCTCGCTCTGTTGTTCAGGCTGGAGTGCAGTGGCAGGATCTCGGTTCACTACAACCTTCACCTCCTGGGTTGAAGCAATTCTCCTGCCTTAGCCTCCTGAGTAGCTGGGACTACAGGCATGTGCCACCATGCCTGGCTAATTTTTGCATTTTTAGTAGAGATGGGGTTTCATCATGTTGGCCAGGCTGGTCTTGAACTCCTGACCTCAAATGTTCCACCTGCCTTGGCCTCCCAATGTGCTGGGATTATAGGCATGAGCCATCACGCTGGCCAAAGGCCTCCACCTCTTAACACTATCACCTTAAGGTTTAAGCTCTAACAATTTTAAAGAGACACATACATTCAAACCATAGAAATTACATACACTGGATCTAATTCATCATCACATTATTCTTTTAGATGGGTGGTATATGATCTGGGGAAGTAGCTACCAAATGGCTGCTCACATTAAAAACATCTAAGCTTGGCTGGGCGTGGTGGCTCATGCCTACAATTCTAGTACTTTGGGAGGCTGAGGCAGGTGGATCACCTGAGGTCAGGAGTTCGAGACAAGCTTGGCCAACGTGATGAAACCCCGTCTCTACTGAAAATACAAAAAATTAGCCAGGTGTGGTGGCAGGCGCCTGTAATCCCAGCTACTTGGGAGTCTGAAGCAGGAGAATCACTTGAACTCAGGAGGCAAAAGTTGCAGTGAGCCGAGATCGCACCATCGCATTCCAGCCTGGGCAACAAGAGCGAAACATTATCTCAAAAATAAATAAATAAATAAAATCTAAGGTTGTATAAATGGAAAAGGATGAGTGTTGTCTATTTCATGCTAAAAGCACAGAGGAGGTCTAGCTTTTCTAGTTAATCTGATGGAGATAGGTAGCCCAGAACCATACAATTTGGCCATCTCGTGGATAACATTTACCATTTCATTCATTTCACTTAGGGTTGTATAGTCTTCCAATGTCTGCAATTCCCTTAATGGCCATTAGAGTCACGGACAAGAAAAAGCTCTTCAGAAAACAGTGTGAATAATGGGAGCAAGAGAAGTTCCTGGTTATAGCCCACTCATATATTTTTGAAATATAGGTCAGATCTAGAGGAAATGAAAGAAACTTCCTGTTGAATTTTCATTTATAGTATGTGTCTGGAAATCTCTAAATGTAATTTCTTGGTGTAAAATAAACTGCAGAAATCTGGGATGTGTCAGTCTGCTTTATGTTTATTGAAGCCATTCTATTTGAAGCTGAAATGTTGTAAAATTATATAGTGGAGTGAACAGCTACAATTAGTTTAACAGACACGACCGTATTCCTCAATTGAAAGGCTGTCAAGACCTCAACAATCAGACACAAAAAAGATCCAGGAATCCCATAAATCCTGTCTCCTAGGAAGGATAACACTTCCCTTTGATTGCTACACATCCCTTTGCATATGTTATTACCTTCTACCCTGTTTTTTGTGATTAACAAAAAGCACTGTCCAAAGAGAAACAGTCACAAATAATGTTTTAAAAGATTTTAACAGGTTAGGACAACCTGGAAGTTTCACTGACCCCAACCAAGCACTAAAAATAAAAACTGGTTTGGGCAAAACTTTGAAAACCTCACCACTAGTGTAGCAAACATCACCGTTTACCTTATCTTCAGTCGACTTTGATTTTGGATTTTTCTTCTAAACTGAGATGAGGACGCTATTGTTAAAGTAATCCCACTTGATAGATGCTACTTGATGTCACTTGTAGCAGACACTGTCGACTGCCTCTGCAACCAATGGTGGGAGCCCCGATTTTGTGATTGTGTTTATGTTCCTTCACATGTCCATATGCACTTTGAAGGTGACCCTGATTCCCATCCAGGGGTAAATCATGATTTTGCTGAGCCACTCATGGCAATTCCATTTTCCTTTTTAGTGATTGGTTTAAGGAGGGGCTCTGATCTAATAAGCCATGTGTGAAGGTCCCCTGGGAGACTTCTGGAGAAGTCTTCTCTTCTTTTGGGGTATATTGTTATATCTGCATACAATGCCTGGAGGAGTGTAGCCATCTTGTGACTCTGGCACAAAGCTGATACATTGAGGAATGCAGAGCAGAGAGATGGAATGAATCTGGGTCCTTCATGATGTCATTAAAGCATCAAACCTTGCAGCAACCTACATTGAGACTTTGTAAAAATGTGAGATAATTAATTTTTCTTAATGTGTAAGTTAGGACTTTCTGTTACTTGCTTCCCTAGACACCCTAACTAATACTGCCGGAAGAAAAATATCTATATTAAGGCTCTTGGGGTTAGAGACTTCTCCTTCACAGGCTGAGCTAAGACTCGGCCACTAGAAGACTAAAAAGGCAGCATACTTTTGAGCAAAGAGCCCTGGACTTAGGGTCAGAAAAACTAGCTCGGAATCACACCTGCCATTTATTATTTGTGTGATCTCAGGCAGATAATTTAATCTGTCTGAATCAGCCGGGTGTGGTGGCTCACACCTATAATCCCAGCACTTTGGGAGGCCAAGGTGGGTGGATCACCTGAGGTCAGGAGTTCGAGACCAGCCTGACCAATCTGGTGAAACCACGTCTCTACTAAAAGTACAAATAATAATAATAATAATGATAATAATAATTTAGTCGAGTGTGGTGGTGCACAGCTGTAATCCCAGCTACTTGGGAGGTTGACCCAGGAGAATAGCTTGAACCAGAGAGGCAGAGGTTGCGGTGAGCCAAGATCACACCATCGCACTCCATGCTGGGCAACAAGAGCGAAACTCAGCCTCAAAAAAAGAAAAAAAAATCTGTCTGAACCTCAGATTAACAATGTTAACTCACAGTCTGGCAGTGAAGGTTCAGTGAAGTAGTGTGTATGAAAGGCCACCAGGTGGAGTCTCCTTGAGGGCAAAGTTTGTGTTGTGCTCATCTTTGTATCCTTAACAGACACTAGCTAGCATATAACCACAAATACTTTTACAGCACCTACTCTGTGTCAGTATTTTCCACATTGTAAGCATTTATCATGTTTTGTTTTGTTTTGTTTTTGAGACGGAGTCTTGCTCTGTTGCCCAGGCTGGGCATGATCTTGGCTCACTGCAACCTCTGCCTCCTGGGTTCAAGCGATTCTTGTGCCTCAGCCTCCTGAGTAGCTGGGATTACAGGCATGCACCACCACACTTGGCTAATTTTTGTATTTTTAGTAGAGGCAGGGTTTCACCATGTTGGCCAGGATGGTCTCAAACTCCTGACCTCAAGTGATCTGCCCACCTCAGCCTCCCAAAGTGCTGGGATTACAGGCGTGAGGCACCGCACTTGGCCTATTATGTATTTTAAAGTTTTTTTTTTTTATGTATTAACTCATTTAAATCTCAGAACAACACTGTATTAATTATTTCCCCTCTTTACAGATGAAGAAAGGCTCAGAGAGATTAAGTAATTTTCCATGGTCACCCAGACAGGAAATAGTAGAGCCAAAATTTGAATTCGGGATCTTTCAGAGTCTAGGGTCTCATTTACACTATATGCTACATAGTGGGGGCTCAGTATTTGTTAAATGGATGAATGGTGCCCACTAGCAGTTCAATTAATGTTTATTGGGAAAATGGGACATAGTAGTTGAATAAAAATTTTTTTTTCTTAAGAAGAAATATATCATTTTTTTTTTCTGTTTGGAAATAAAGAGGTTTTTCCAAGTTCAACAGGTTTCCATGTTGGGGGCAATTTTCATGGTAAAGAGAGTGGCCGCCAAGGCAGCCACCTGAGGGATTAGGCCTGAATACAGTTACTGTTCTCTCTCAGGTCCAGAGAGTCTCTGAATGAATGTGTCTAGTTTCTCTATTTCATCCTCTCCAAAATGGCCTCTAAGAGCACATGCTGGGACTCTCCTAGCTACTAGAACATAACAGCCACACACCCTGACTAGTCCTCAGCTAAAGATTGATTGGGAAGACGAGTTTGTCTCCTGCTTTGCATGTCCTGTTTGCTGTTTGCTGTGGTGTTGTCGTCAGCATCAGCACTGCTCTGCTCAGCACACTACCACCCCCATCCACCTTGTTAAAAGCTGTGGGCAGCAAACAGTCCTAAGGAAGGAATTCTAACAAGAAAATCAAACACACAAATAATGAAAATAATAAATCCCACCCTAAGACAGATCATTGACTCATAGCTCAGTGGATGTGCTCTCTCTCCTAGGACAATTAATAGCAGGGCCTTCCTCAACTTCAAGAGATCAAGCTGACTGCCCAATGGGAAAGAGTTGGTTTGGGAAGGAAGTCTTCTTCAGAATGACAAGGGACATCTTAGAAAGAGGCCACCTCCTCTTTTTGCAAGCCACACATTTAGTTTTTTTCAGTGATCCTATCACCTCTGGAGTATGTGGCCTTCTTCCTTTCCTCTCCAAGCCTCCTTTCCCTTCCTCCATACTTCACTCCCCCCAGCCTCCATCTCCCTGGGGAAGTCACAATTTCCATGATTTGTCTAGAGTTATTATAGCATGCAAAAAGCCAACCCTAGAATTGGTCTGTGCAGAAATATTGCTTTCAAATCACTCCACATTCCACAACTCATATACCTCATAAATACAAACGAAGCAGGAAGTTTTGTGGTAATTTTGTAGAACAAAAGAACTAGTAAACATTAAACTCTAAACCAGCACTGTTCAATAGAAATACAATGCAAGCCACAAAGCAAGTCACTAATTAATATGTAATTAAAAATTTTCTGGTAACCACATTAAAAAGTAGAAAGAAACAAGTGGAATTAACTCTAGTAATATATTTTATTTAATCTGATATATTTAAAAGATCATTTCAACATAGAGTCAACATAAAAATTATTAATGAAATATTTTATATATATATTTTAATAGTACACCTTTGAAATCCAGTTTTACACTTAAATCTCAAATCAGACTAGCCACATTTCAAGTACTCAGTTAACCACATATGACTAGTGGCTACCATATTGGACAGCACAGCTCTATACTACTCATACCTTTTCACATATTGTTCTTAATTTTTCTGAACAGTCTAATGCATTTTTGCATGAATCTAACCAGTGTGTTTAATCTCTATTGGATTATTTTCCCGTGAGTTATTATATTAAAATATATACCAGTTACATTTATATATTACATGCTTGTGTATATTTAAATATATATTAAAATACCTGTGTGATTTGTATGGTCCATTTACATAGGCTGCCATTTATGAAATTCATCTAATTATCTTCTGTTGCATTGCTATAATGATTGTCCATTTACCTATTGGGCAACTGGGTAATTTTATTTCTTTTTTTGGTGGTGGGGACACAGTCTTGCTATGTTGCCCAGGCTGGAGTGCAACGGTGCAATCTCAGCTCACTGAAACCTCCGCCTCCTGGGTTCAAGTAATTCTCCTGCCTCAGCCTCCTGAGTAGCTGGGATTACAGGTGTGCACCGCCACACCTGGCTAATTTTTGTATTTTTAGTAGAGACAGAGTTTCACCATCTTGGCCAGGCTGGTCTTGAACGCCTGACCTCATGATCCACCCACCTCAGCCTCCCAAAGTGCTGGGATTACAGGCATGAGCCCCCGCTCCTGGCCAAGCATCTGGGTAGTTTTCCATCATTCTGTGTTATAAGTATTATTGCTGTGAATGCCTTTTTCTTTAGAGTGGAGTTAATTTTTTTCTCTTTCTATCTTTCTCTCCTTTCCTTCTTTCCTATTCTACTGTTTCTTTTAGGATTACAGAAAGCGAGGTTGAGAAATCTTCCTTCCTCAGTTGGTCCAGGAAGGGAGTTTGTGTCCATATCTTTTCCACTATATAAGCCCTACCTAAAAACATCTACATTTTCTGTGACAAATTGAAGTTGGTTAACACGGCAGGACCCAAAGTAGTTAATCCATGAACATGTAGAGAAAGAACAAAGGATGTCAATGGGGAAGCTTGAAAGTGTTAAGCAAACACCTTCTTTCATAAAGGCTTTTGCAGGAGAAAAGAAAATCCTCCTTCATTTTGAAGTCTAAAGAAGAGGATGTAGTAGCAAAATAGAAAACACATGCATGAATATGGATATAGTTTTCCACACAGCCCCAGTGACTCAAAGATGACAATGAAAAGATGATTATGGCTCCTATTACAAAGGTGATGAGCTGGATGTAATTAGGGATTAAATCTGAAATTCCCAGTACATACCCAGTGACTCAGGAACTTGACAAGCTGCCATCGCTCTGAGATCCCTGGAGGAGCAGTGTGGCCAGCTTACTGGGGGAGAGGCATCTGGGGGATCTGCCCATAGCAAGCCACTCATCGGAGTGCTAATGAGCAGAGGGTCCTCTATGAGCGGACTGGAGTGGTGGTGTCCGCTCACTTTCCCTTTATTGTGTGCACATCAGCTGGCATCCTGGCAGGGTGGTGACTTGTCAGGAAGGAGACAAGTTGCTAGGTAACAAGGGAGGATGAGGGAAGCCCCCTCCGCCTTCCTCAGAGACAGAATGCGAAGGGGCTCCAAGAAGGATTTGGATGTTAAAAAACAAAAACAAGTGCTACCCTAAGGAATAAAAGGGGACTTTTTTTTTTTTTTTTTTTTTTTGGAACAGGCTGGTTGGAAGAGTGAAGAGAATTGCTGTGAGTTAGAGGTGGAAAGGGAGGAAAGCAAAGGAAGGCGTATGGCCAGAGAGCAAAAGAGGGAAAAGTATGAAAAAGAGAGGAAGAAGATTGTGGGAAAGAAAATTTCTTCACCAGCTATGGAAATAGCCCCACTGCAGGATAGTGTACTAGAGTCTCCATTAACTAAAGGAAATTCAGGGAGTTAATATCGTCTGTGCAAAAAACATGCTAACGTTGTTCTAAAGGTGTGGTTTCTAGACCGGCCACAATTCATCTGGAAACTTGTTGAAAATGTCATTCTCAAGCCCCATCCCAGGCCTCCTGCTTCAGAAACATGTTTGTTTGTTTGTTTGTTTTTTGATACGGAGTCTTGCTCTGTGGCCCAGGCTGGTAACCACATCGCAGTGGTGCGATCTTGGCTCACTGCAACCTCTGCCTCCTGGATTCAAGTGATTCTTCTGCCTTAGCCTCCAGAGTAGCTGGGATTACAGGTGTGTGCCACCATGCCCGGCTAATTTTCGTATTTTTAATTGAGATGGGGTTGCACCATGTTGGCCAGACTGGTTTCAAACTCCTGACCTAAGTGATCCGCCTGCCTCGGCCTTCCAAAGTGCTAGGATTACAGATGTGAGCCACCACGTCCATCCTCAGAAATGTGTTTTAACTAGCCCTCCAGGTTATTTAAAAACATGCTTTTTGAAATTTGAGGACCAATGCTACAAAGAAATGAGACAGATTTTGGAGGTGTAAGGAGGGGGACATCAAAGCAAAATTTTCTAATTAGTATTAGAAAAAAATTACTTGCCTGGAAAAGTTAAACAGGCAAGGAAGTTTATCCGAAGTTATTGCAACAGGGGAGAGGGACTAGAACTCAGTGTGAACTCAGTGCTGCGGATGCAGAGGGTACAAAGTTTTTAAAGGCTTTTAAAGGCTAGTGAAACATGCCAGAGGATGTTGTGAAGAGGTCGTAGGCCGTTTGTGTTTGCTAATAAACTTCTTCTGTCTTTTGACAGGGGGATGGTTTTATGACTTGGAGGAAGGTGTCCTGCTGAAGTTAGACTCCCACAAAAACTCTCCACAAAGACTGGGAGACAGGGGTGCCATCTCCTTTGATGATTACATTTCAAAGGGAGGGCTCCCAGGTCCTTGAGAAAGACATTCCTGGATTGTAAAACTGGCAGGAGGCTTTTGAAGAGATTTACATACATCTCAAAGGGGCAGAGAAAAAATGTACAATGACAAGAAATGCTCTAAGAGAAAAGGGAGGTTAGGAAGAATCCTGCCTAAAGTTCAGTCAAGCTGAGGGAGCATGAAGGCCCTCTTGGTCAGGGGGACAAGGGGACCCTTGGCATAGTCAAGCAAATGTTGTCTTCTCTTTGCAAGAATCCTCCCGCTTCTTGTAATCTTAATCCAGCACCTCACTGCATCTGACAGAACTATACTGGAGGTGACAAGGAAGAATGACACCTTATTCCAGAAGGAGATTTCTTCAGGGTGACAGAGAGAAGGGGGAAGGAGGGAGTGGCAGGAGTGGAGAAAACCAGTGAGTGTAGAACCTTCTCCCTCTCAGCTGCTGCTGGTTTCATTTCCCAAATGGGAAAAAAGAGCAGGATATGCAGACAAGGAGGGCAGCTTGGGTTTGACTTGCTCGAGTCTCTTGAAAGTTTTTCTGAAAAGCTGATAACATTTTCTTGGGACACAGACAACTACAGTTAAGACAACAAGCCCATCACTGCCCTGGCCAGCTTAAGCCCAATCTGTTGTGTTGCATGAACAGTTGTAACCCCCGCATGGCCCTGCTCCTGAGGGATTTGGCCAAGATGAATTACCCTCAAAGAGTAGGACTTTAGCCTTACTTGAAGCCTTCATTTTTCCAACTGCAGAGCTGTTGGGGGCATGGCCACCATTGCATTTGATATAAGAATTCCTGCCAGAAGAATTCCTGCTCTTTCCATACCTGTTGTCTGTCATGGTTGTGCCACTTCCACATAGTTGGTGACTGAGTTTTCAGCACTGATCAGGGTTGAGTATTCCAAAGGACAAACAGGCATTTGCTTAGTGATCTTTTGGATCACCTGCCCCCCACTTTTGGGGGGCAGGAGGAGACTTTTTCTTGGAATGGTAAGGAGGTACCTGTTCCAGAAAACCTAGCCAAGAGGGTTGGCATCGGGCCATTGGCTAATGTGCTGTGAGGCTGTGCAGCTCCTGTGGCCCAGTCCTGGTACCACACACACCTCCAGCACCTCTGCTCAGCTGACCTGCCTCCCGTCCAGCACAGGGGTGAGGCTGCCATGGCTACAGGGCTCTGATGCCTAAAATTGGCTTGTCTGAGTGCCAATATCTGCTGCAGCCCATCAGGTAGGTATATGAGATGCTACTGAGTCCACCCAATGGTGATATTTAATAAACAAAAAAGCTATGGAAATGGCCATCATTATCACTTTATTTTGTAATCATTTGCTTATGTGTTTCCCCAGATTATGGGTTTTTCATGGGAGAGCTGAGTCTACTCAATGAATGTCTGTGTGGTATATGAAAAAATGGTCAACATCACTAATCTTCAAGGAAATGCAAATCAAAACCAAAATGAGATATTACCCACTCCAGTTAAAGTGGCTATTATCAAAAAGACAAAATATAACAGAGCTGGTGAGGATGTGGCGAAAGGGGAACACTCCTTGTACACTGTTGGTGAGAATGTGAATTAGTACAACCACTATAGAGAACAGTATGGAGATTCCTCAAAACACTGAAAATAGAACTACCAGATGATCCAGCAATCCCACTGCTGGGTATATACCCGAAAGAAAGGAAATCAGTATATTGAAGAGATAACTGCACTCCCCTGTTTATTGTACCACTATTCACAATAGACAGGATATGAAATCAACCTAAGTGTACATCAATGGATAAATGGATAAAGAAAACGTGATGTAGATACACAATCGAATATTATTCAGCCATAAAAATAATGAGATCCTGCCATTTGCAGCACCATGGATGAGCTTGGAGCACATTATAAGTAAAATAAGCCAGGCACAGAAAGATAAATATTGCATGTTCTTAGTCACATATGGGAGCTTAAAAAGTTGAACTTAAGGAGGTAGAGAGAAGAATTATAATTACTAGAGTCTGAGAAGGGTACGGGGGAGAGGGGAATTAAGAGAGTTTGGTAGCTTGGTTAATGCGTACAGTTAGGCCAGGTGCAGGGGCTTATGCCTGTAATCCTATCACTTTGGGAGGCTGAGGCTGGAGGAGTGCTTAAGCTCAGGAGTTTGAGACCAGCCTGGGCAACGCAGTGAGACTCTGTCTCTATTAAAAAACAAAGGCCCCAAAATACGGTTAGATAGGATAAGTTCTAGTTAGCTGGGCGCCATGGCTCACGCCTGTAATTCCAGCACTTTGGGAGGCTGAGGTGGGCAGATCACCTGAGGTCAGGAGTTCGAGACCAGCCTGGCCAACATGGTGAAACCCCATGTCTACTAAAAATCCAAAAATTTAGCCAGGCGTGGTGGTGCACACCTGTAATCCCAGCTACTTGGGAGGCTGAGGCAGGAGAATGGCTGGAACCTGAGAGGTGCAGGTTGCAGTGAGCCAAGATCGCGCCACTGCACTCCAGCCTGGGTGACAGAGCAAGATTCTGTCTCAAAAAAAAAAAAAAAAAAAAAAGAGTAAGCTCTAGCGTTTGATAGCAAAGTAGGGTGACTGTGGTTACCAATAATTTATTGTATATTTCAAAATAATGAGAAGACAGAATTTGAAATGTTCTCCATACAAAGAAATGCTAAGTGTTTGAGGTGATGGATATTCCAGTTACCCTGATGTAATCATTACACATTGTAAGTATGTATCAAAATATGACATGTACTCCATAAATATGTACAATTTTGTGTCAATAAAAAACTTCTACAAATGTTTAAAAAAATGCTTGTGTCAATATATGAGAGAAAGAATTAATGAAATGCCCCAGAATGCTTTTTTTTTTTAGGAGTACACCTAAAAATATTACTAAGCTTGACACAAAAAGCTGTGCCTCCCTCACTGCACTTAGGAGTTTGAGAATCACTGCTGGAAGAACTATCATAAAGTTGACAATCTTAGTAATATGTAAGGGTATTAATTTAGTAATAAGTTAAATTAACCAGAGAACATAATCTAGTACATGGTAACACTTTTTGGTTGAACTTCTAACTGACGAATACAGGACAAATGCCCATTTGTGACAAATATTTACAAAATGGCCACACCAACATTATAGGGTGTGAATTAGAGTTAAAAGATTAATTCAATTGCACCATAAATAATTCACCAAAGGGGTTACTTAAAGAGGGCTTACTGTGGGCTTGGCAGGCACCTGGACAGACACAGAAATGCTAAGACCACGTTGGCCTCCCATAGGCTTCTGCAAGCAGGATGGCTTCGTGATGTCCAAGAGCCCAAGAAGCCTGAAATTGGCCACACAAAAATAACATTTCAAGGGCATACAGTTTTAAAAGGTCCATTTAAAAGACACTATTTTTTAAATTAAAATGAAACAAAGACAACATTAAATTATTCCCATTTTAAACTGTTTGCCTTGTAGAATAAAATGATTTTCCTTATGATATAAACTCTGAACACATCAAAGCCAAAGAATAATCTGAAGAAACTGGGTTCAGCCATAAGAAGAAAGGGCTGGAAACAAACCAAGCTACATCCCTCTTAAGTGTCTTTATTCCAGCTAATTCTGAGGAGCAATCGGGATGCTCTTGAAAGCATTTGCATTGCAAAGTAGGCTGGAAATTGGCCTTGTTTAAACAAGCACTCCCTGTAAGTGCTGCCCGCCCTTACCCCCGCTTGGCAGCAGCAACCTGTCCATATGAGAAGCAGCCACGTGAGCCATTGCTGCTGAAAAGAAGCCTTTGAG
This sequence comes from Pongo abelii, assembly GCF_028885655.2. Classification (NCBI taxonomy): domain Eukaryota; kingdom Metazoa; phylum Chordata; class Mammalia; order Primates; family Hominidae; genus Pongo; species Pongo abelii. The sequence goes on from NC_071988.2 coordinate 161,556,972, forward strand.
CTGGTCAACTGTTTAATTAATGCCTTGCTCCCCTAAGGTTAGAAAGAAAAGGAGGGGGAAGAATTTGTGGGTGATACACCACTTTGGGTCCATAATATACTTTCAAAGACGAACGCAAGGTGTACTCACTGGGTACTGTTCAAATCTCTTGTGGAATCTTCGCTAATCCCTGGCGTTCGGCGGATCACAGCGAGGCCTCTGGCTGCAGAGCCGATCTCAATGGGTCGATAACAACAGGAAAGACTCTAAAACTTCTTTTGATCCTAGCATAAATCAGAAGAAAAAAAAATCCACAAGTCCCACCACGGAACATTAGCTGTCTAAGCAGGGATATTTTAAAACTAAGCAACCTCTGAGGCTGACCAGCAGCCAAGAAGCCCAGGGAGTGGAGGAGAGCAAATAGGGATGGGGAGGGAGGGTGAGGCCGTTGGGAGCTGGTGTCCTGTGCTGTGACAGATTGACATGTGTCACATGCTCCCCTTCTCCCTTTCTCTCTCAAGTTATGCCATTAGAGCCAGACCTACCCAAAATTGTGAAGAAAAGTACAAAGTACAAGTTCCCTCCTTTATTATTACAGTTGACCCTTGAACTGTACAGTTCAACACGGGCTTGAACTTCAAGGGTCCACTTATACTTGGATTTTTTTTTTTCAACCAAAACAAATCGATAATACAGTATTCCCAGGATGCAAAACCTGAGGACCAGCTTTTCACGTGGGTTCTGTAGGACTTGAGTATGGTCTTGAGTATGTTCGGATTTTGATATCTGTGGGGGTCCTGGAACCAATACCCTGTATATAACTGGATGTATATAACAAGCATGACTGTAGGTTTGTTTGTTTGTTTTTCTTAACCATCCTATGTTAGTCTACTCAGGCTGCCATAACAAAATACCACAGACTGGGTGGCTTAAATAGCAGAACTTTATTTTCTCACAGTTCTGGAGGCTGGAAATCCAGGGTCAAGGTGCCAGCAGGCCTCTCTTCCTGACTTGTGGATAGCTGCCTTCTTGCCGTGTCCTCACATGACCTTTCCTTTTGGTGTCTCTTCCTCTTCTTATAAAGACACCAGTCCTATTGGAGGAGGGCCCTCCTCTTCTGGCCTTATTTAATCTCAAGTGATCCTCGAAGTTTCTTTAAGGAAATCACTTCTTAAAAGGCCCTAACTCCAAACACAGTCACAGTGGGGATTAGGGCTTCAACATAGGGTTTTTGGGAAGGATACAGTCTAGTCTGTAGCATACCTCCCTGCTTTTCTTTCCACATTTGCAGGCCTGTCCCTTTTACTTGTCTCTCCAGTTACACTAAGCTTAACTCAGGAAATGGTCTGACATGGCCCAATGCACTTGGGGAATGGAGAGCTGGATGCTGGAAGGGACCCTTTATTAGGGTCTTCTCTAGGAGACAGGATGAGTGTGAAAAAACCAGACTTCAGAGGAGAGTGTGGATCATGCCATGGAGTGGTATGGCTGAAACTAAGTGGTTACTATGCTGTCTTTCTCCTTTTCACACTCAATTTCTAGGAAAACAAAAGCCATGTTGATTGCTCCATTTTCTCACTCCCATTCATTCTCCAACCTAGCCTGGCTTCCATGATGATTCTGAAACATTTTTCATTGGAATGGCTAAAACCTGCCTACTTAAGTATCTCTTTGTGTTACACCCTATGCACACTTCTTTCATTTATTTAAATGTGCATTCAACTGAGCATTGCATTTAGCCACAGCCCAGTTTCTTCAAGTTTGACATGTCTAGGACTTGCAGACCAATGATCTTCAGTTTTTGGATCATCTTTTAACTAGACTAGGTTGTGGGGTTGTGTGTAATATTTCTCTCCTTTTATACTTGAATTACAAAAGTGCTTTTCAGATTTCCGACACTATCACCTACATGATGTCATTTTGTCTTGGGTAACAGCAACATTATGAAGTTCTTTATCAAAATAATTCTATGATTATTGCAATTATGCATTTTTGAGGAGCAGAATTCATCTTAAAGACTGATGACTCTTTTCTTTGGGAAATACCTTGAAAAGACTTTTAAAAATAAGACTGAGACCCCACAGGGGCAGGGATTGTGAAAAGAGGACTGCATGCTGCATGTATATTCACTATACATGAATTTAAGAGTATTTCCCTATAGGCTTGCAAGAGGGGGCCAGAGGATCATATATATTATAGGAACACCGGGTTTGATTTCCCATTGTGCAGTAATAGACCAATACACAAAAACAGAAGGAGTTGCAACAGAGAAAGGGTTTAATAATGGTAGGGCAGCTAAATGAGGAGACAAGACGAAACCTCAAATCCACCTCCCTGAGAGGTTTGGGGATGAGGTTTTTAAGGGCTCTGTATGGGCAAAGGGCTAAAGTGTGGGGATTGTTGATTGGTCTAGAAGTGAGGAGTGAAGTCATGGGACAGGGAGATGAAGAAACCACATTCCTGTGCTGAGTGAGTTTCTTGGTGGGGGTCTTTAAACTGATTGGTGGCAGCCATTCTGCAGGAATGCAGGTTCTGAAAAACACCTTAAGCAGTTCTTGGGTTAAAAGGTCAAATGTCACAGATTCCACCAATAGGAACAATAGAGGAGCTGGTGGTCAGCCTGCTCTGTGACTCTCGGTTAGTTAGCTGGTGCAGGGAAGTGTGTCAAAGTGCACCTGTGCACCCTGGTCAATGCCTAACTAAAATTCTGCCTAAAGCATGGCTTGTCATTCTTGTTAACCTGTGAGGGTAGTTTCAGATGCCCTGGACAGGAGGAAAGGTAAAGAATCTCTAGAGAGGGAAGTGACCTGAACAAAACTGGCAGAGGTGGAGATTTAAGGGGGAAAATGGTCCTTGAGAAATTCCTCTCAAGGTCTTTAGGACATTATGCATAATGTTTAGTTTTAAATTATTTCTGGCTTCATGCTCTGCTGTGGTCTCCTCTTTTACCTGTAAACATTTGATGAATGTCTATTATACACAACAGCTTTGTGCTACTGGAGCTTGTGGAATACAAGGAACAGCCACGGCCATGTATGGAGGGTAATGGTTGAGAGAGAACAGCAGATAGAGAAGAGAACAAGCTGGGCCCCATTCTCTAGGGTTTAAGTGAGAGATGAGAGACCCAAGTTTTTTAGAGGTGTTAGGGTTGTACTGGTTCAATATCTCCATAAAGAATCCACTCAACACTTTGGCCTCTCAGCTTCTTCATCTCATTTCCCTGAACCTAGCCTTCAACCCTTCTAGCCACTCACTCCCATGGTCATACTATATATCTTATCATTACTAATTGTTGCATTCTTCCAAAATTTTGCTTTCAAGCATCCTAAAATGCCTGATTACCCTTATGGATTTTCCCTGCTCACTTGCTGCAGCACCCCTGCTCTAACAATGATCACCCACACATGGATTTTTAAGCCTCTGATGTACTCATCTTCACATTGCCATTCAGCTTTCATAACTTCACTTCTCTCCTAACTTGGCCAAAAGCCATCCTTCACCTTCAACTTCCCCCATTCCTTCAAATTTTCCTAGCCAAACTCTAGCCCTAGTTCACCCGAATCTGCCTACTCTGTGTCTGCCCCTGAAGAAGAACTGAATGCCACTGGGAAAAGTCACATGCCATCTTAATGGGTCTCACTTTAAATTTATGAACTCAAATTTCAAGTGGGCTGTGTCAGCCTGGGTCCAGCCAGGCAAAAAGAAACTACTTTAAGTGTTTCAAACAGTGGGAATGTAATGCAGGGAACTGGTTATGTAAGCGATGGATTGTTGCAGGAAGTCAGGGACCGTGAACGGAGGGACCGGCTGGAGCCACGGCAGAAGAACATAAATTGTGAAGATTTCATTTTAATATGGACATATATCAGTTCCCAAAATTAATATTTTTATAATTTCTTACCCCTGTCTTTATTGCAATCTCTGAACATAAATTGTGAAGATTTCATGGACATTTATCAGTTCCCAAATAATACTCTTATAATTTCTTACACCTGTCTTACTTTAATCTCTTAATCCTGTTATCTTTGTTAGCTGAGGATGTACATCACCTCAGGACCACTATAATTGTATCTAACTGTACAAATTGATTGTAAAACATGTGTGTTTGAACAATATGAAATCAGTGCACCTTGAAAAAGAACAGAATAACAGCGATATTAGGGAACAAGGGAAGACAACCATAAGGTCTGAGGGCCTGTGGGATCAGGCAAAAAGAGCCATATTTTTCTTCTTGCAGAGAGCATATAAACAGACATGCAAGTAGGAGAGATATTGCTAAGTTCTTTTCCTAGCAAGGAATATTAATATTAAGACCCTGGGAAAGGAATTGCATTCCTGGGGGGAGGTCTATAAATGGCCTCTCTGGGAGTGTCTGTCTTATGCAGTTGTGATAAGGACTGAAATTCGCCCTGGTCTCCTGCAGTACCCTCAGGCTTATTAGGGTGGGGAAAAGATTCCACCCTGGTAAATTTGAGTTCAGACCAGTTCTCTGCTCTCTAACCTTGTTTTCTGTTGTTTAAGATGTTTATCAAGACAATATGTGCACAACTGAACATAGACCCTTATCAGGAGTTTTTGATTTTGCCCTTTGCCTTGTGATCTTTGTTTTGCCCTTTGCCTTGTGATCTTTATTGGCCTCAGAAGCATGTGATCTTGTTCTCCTTTTTGCCCTTTGAAGCATGTGATCTTGTGACCTATTCTCTGTTCTTACACCCCCTCCCCTTTTGAAATCCTCAATAAAAACCTGCTGGTTTTGTGGCTCAGGTGGACATCATGGTCCTACCGATATGTGATGTCGCCCCTGGAGGCCCAGCTGTAAAATTCCTCTCTTTGTACTCTTTCTCTTTATTTCTCAGCCAGCCAACACTTATGGGAAATAGAAAGAACCTACGCTGAAATATTGGGAGCTGGTTCCCTCTATATCTGGTGCGCCAACATGGTTTTCTTTTTCCTAAGTGCATGTGGGAGCCTGATTCCTTTTGGTAGGTACAGTGAAACGTTCATCAGTCCAGTCCACAGAAGTGCTTGTTCGACTCCCTGACGATTGGTGAGTTGTCTGTGTATTGTCTGGGGTAACTATGGGTCACGTGGAGTCTAAATGTTGTGCTTATCTCTGCTATATTAAACTCTTGTTAAAACAGGGGAGAGTTTGAGTGCCCATGGAAAATATGGTCACTCTATTCAGGGCGGTGGAAGAACACTGTCCTTGGTTTCCTGAAAAGGGAACATTAGACTTGAAACTATGGGATTGTGTTGGTGCAAAATTCCGGGAACTGGTCCCGATAGGGAATTATGTTCCCGTCACTGTTTGGGGTGATTGGGCCTTGGTACGTGCCATCCTAATGACATACCAATCCTGTGACCCCCTGCAGTTACCACAGTTTTCGGAATCTGGTGACCCTCTACCTCTTTCTCAGCTTTCCTCTCCCACTCGGCCTTTCTTAACTGCTCAGCCTCTCCCTTCGCCTACTCCTCCCCCACCTGATGATGTTGAGAATTTAATATCTAACTCCGGTGACTTTGGCTTAATGTCACCCCTGATGATCTTATTTCTTTTCATGAAGAGCTGATACTTGTAGCTCCCGAGGCCCCGACTTGGACAGCCCAGGACCATAACTATGCTAATTCTTCCCTCTTCAAACCTTTGCAGCCTTTGGCTCCAGAGCCATCTAATGGCTTCTGGACCAAACTACAATTTACCTGTAATTCTGCAGGCCCTCCCCCATCCACCACAGCCCCTCACCCTCCTGTCATTTCGGTCCCTCAACCGGTCACTTTGCCATCCACTCAACCTGCTTCTCTGTACCCTTCTTCATGCATAGATGCCCCTGCCACTCTTGTTGCACAGGATTGTGCCAATAATCAACAGTATGCTTTTACCGCTTCTGCTCCCCCAGTGCCCCTTTCTCACACTCTTGTACCAGTCCGACCTCCTCAGCCTCAGTTTCCTTTATCTACACATATTTTTCCTGTCACTTCTATGCTGACTCCGTCTCACGTGCCTGCTCTTGAAACTTCCATGCAATGCTTATTATGCCAAACAAAGAAACTAGTAGATTAGACGCGTGGGCTTATCCGGTTGCGCTGGAACCTCCAAATGCTCAAGGGGTACAAGTGTGTCGATCTGTGCCACTCAATCTTACCTTTTTAAAAGAATTCAAGGATGCTTGTACTCAGTATGGTCCTACTTCTCCATATGTTAAAATGGTATTACAGACTCTTTGTACTGAGGTCATTTTGCTTCCTTTAGACTGGGATCTTTTGGCAAAAGCTATTCTAACTCCATCTCAGCATTTACAATTCTGTACCTGGTGGTCAGAGGAGGCCCCTCTGCAGGTTCAGCTAAATCAGGCTGATGGCATTCTAATTACTCAGGCTTAGCTCACAGGCCCTGATAATTACTCTGATACTATTGCCCAACTAGGCTTTGATGCTCTCACCACGGAACAAGTAACAAACTGTGTAATGTGTATGAGAGCTTGAGATAAATTATGTGCCCCAGGCCAAGCTCCTGTTTCTTTTACTACTGTTAAACAGGGTCACAATGAATTATATCCTGATTTTTTGGTCAAATTACAAGATGCTGTTCAAAAATCTGTCTCTGATGAGCGCGCTGAAGGTATTCTCCTTCATATGTTAGCTTTTGAGAATGCGAATCATGAGTGTAAAATGGCCATGTGTTCCGTCAAATGACAAAATTTACCTCAATTACATTTAGCATTGTTTACTTTAAACTTTCTAAATGTTCCTAAAGACAATTCTCTGACTGCAGCTGAATGCCATTATATAGGCAAAAAATTCTCCCTAAATGAAGGCAAGCCAGTGTTATGGAAAAACTCCCAATATCTGGAAACCTGGAACAATTATAATGTGGGAAAGAGGGTATGCTTCTGTTTCACCAGGAGATCATCAATCCCCTGTATGGGTGCCCACTAGAAGACTTACACTTCGTGTGAATACTGACAAAGAAAACCACAGGGAAAAGACGTCCACATCAGAGACCACCCTGATACGTTGCGAGATCTCTGCCGACTCCTCAGAAACTGGCACACCAAATCAAAATGGGTCTGGTTCAATCTTCCCTAATGGCAACGGAGACTCCTCTAACTAATCCCACTTCTCCTAATTACCTTTCTTTTTCTCCTTACAAACCTAAAAATCTCACCCTTTCTATTAGCCTGAAAATAACATCTCTCTGTTCTTCTCTTCCTCCTTCAGCACTGAATCTCACTTACAATAGATTTTATTTAATAATTCTCCTCCTTATACTTTCTGTCTCACCAGTTTTCCTCACACTGATTTACCTGCTACACAAAATTATTCTTGTTGGGCTTATGTGCCTTTTCCTCCACTTATTCGACCTCTGACCTGGATGGATGCTCCTGCAGAAATCTATACTGACAATAGTGTGTGGATGCCTGGAGCTACAGATGACCATTGCTCCACTCAACCAGGAGAAGAAGGCACTGCACTTAATGTTACTATGAGTTATAAATACCCTCCTCTGTGCCTCAGATTGCACCTGGTTGTATCCATCTAGAAACTCAAGTCTGGGCTGCTTATCTTCCAGAGAGATTAGCTACAAGACAATGGGGACCTTTGGTCTCTGGCCTCTCCTTTTCTCCTTTAAAACAAATGAAAGGGGGAGTAATAGGAGATACCCCATACTTTCACTATAAACCTGTAGAAAAACCATGTCCTAAAAATTTTGAGGGCCCATCTAAAACTTCAATTTGGGAAGACTGTGTTAACTCACATGTGGTAGTATTAAAAAATGATTCATATGGTTTAGTAATAGACTGGGCACCAAAGGGCTATTTAAAAAACAATTGCTCCTCCGGCAGAAGGGAATGCCTGGAGGCTACTTATTTTATTTCTTATTGGGAGGACAAGGATCATCAACCTACTTTGCATGGGAGGTTCAGCTAGTTCTTTCCCTTAAAATGGGAAGATAAGGGAATTACCCCCGCCCCCCAAGGCCTCATATGATATTCCCCATTCCGAGCCTAGAACACCCAGAACTTTGGAAATTGGCTATGGCCATGTCTGGACTGTGAGTATGGGAAGGGGAAACTTTTCTGTCTGTTGTCCCCCCTACCACCGCTTGCATCTGTGATTCCGAACCCCATGATAAATCCCCTTCGAACCCTTTTCCTCTTTTTGATGACAATCGTCTTTTATGGGACTCCAATTGGCATTACGATAATTCTTCTCAACCCAGGTATGCCCCTCTACCTCTTTGGCATCCCTGGGCACCTCAGATTGTTTCTTTACAGTGGAGAACATCGGGCATGGCCACCACCACTTTTCTCCCTCAGTATCAATGTAGATTCAAATATTCTGCTTTGTTTACCTCCAACCTGACTACTCCTATACAAAGTTGTGTTAAGCCTCCTTACATGCTGTTAGTGGGAAATATCAAAATTTGGACGAAAAATCAAACTGTCCAATGCATTAATTGTCATTTATATACTTTTGTTAACTCCCGTTTTGACTCCAGGAAAAGTGTGATATTGGTTCAAACTCGAGAAGGAATCTGGATACTGGTAACCATACCCAGACCTTGGGAATCCTCCCCCTCAGTACATTTAATTAATGAAGTGTTACTACGAGTTCTCAAAAGATCTAAGAGATTTGTTTTCACTTTATTCACTGTGATCATAGGCCTAATTACAGTCACTGCACTGGCCACCACTGCCAGAATGGCATTATATCAATCTATTCAAACGGCTCATTTTGTTAATGATTGGCAAGCCAATTCTACCCAAATGTGGAATTCTCAACAAGGCATTGATCAAAAATTAGCTAATCAAATTAATGATTTAAGACAGTCTGGCTGGGTGTGGTGGCTCACGCCTGTAATCCCAGCACTTTGGGAGGCCAAGGCGGGTGGATCACAAGGTCAGGAGATTGAGACCATCCTGGCTAACACAGTGAAACCCCGTCTCTACTAAAAATACAAAAAAATTAGCTGGTTGTGGTGCTGGGTGCCTGTAGTCCCAGCTACTCGGGAGGCTGAGGCAGGAGAATGGCAGGAACCCAGGAGGTGGAGCTTGCAGTGAGCCGAGACTGTGCCACTGCACTCCAGCCTGGGTGACAGTGCGAGACTCTGTCTCAAAAAAAAAGAGAAAGACAGTCTGTTATTTGGCTTGGAGATTGGCTAATGAGTCTCGAACACTGCATGCAAATGCAGTGCGATTGGAATACTTTTGATTTCTGTATCACACCATATTCCTACAATGAGACTGATCATTCATGGGAAATGGTCAAAGGACAACTTCTGGGCAGGGAAGATAACTTATCCTTGGACATAACCAAATTAAAGAAGCAAATTTTTGAAGCCTCTCAAGCTCATTTATCCATTGTGCCTGAAGCTGAGGCATTAGATCAGGTGGCAGAAAGTCTTTCTAGACTAAACCCCATGACTTGAATTAAGTCTACTGGTGGCTTCACTGTAGTAAATTTTGGAATTATGTTTCTCTGTTTAATCTGCTTGTTTTTAATGTGCCGGACCAATCAAAGAATCCTGCGTCAAAACCAAGAAACGAACAAGCCTTCATCGCCATGGCACATTTATATAAAAAGAAAGGGAGCGATGTTGCGGGAAGTCAGGGACTGCAAATGGAGGGACCGGCTGGAGCCGTGGCAAAGGAATATAAATTGTGAAGATTTCATTTTAATATGGACATATATCAGCTCCCAAAATTAATACATTTATAATTTCTTATGCCTGTCTTTCCTGCAATCTCTGAACATAAATTGTGAAGACTTCATGGACATTTATCAGTTCCCAAATAATACTCTTATAATTTCTTACACCTGTCTTACTTTAATCACTTAATCCTGTTATCTTTGTTAGCTGAGGATGTACGTCACCTCAGGACCACTATAATTGTATCTAACTGTACAAATTGATTGTAAAACATGTGCGTTTGAACAATGTGGAATCAGGCACCTTGAAAAAGAACAGAATAACAGTGATTTTAGGGAACAAGAGAAATCAACCATAAGGTCTGAGGGCCTGCAGGATCGGGCAAATAGAGCCATATTTTTCTTCTTGCAGAGAGCCTATAAATGGACATGCAAGTAGGAGAGAGATCGCTAAATTCTTTTCCTAGCAAGGAATATTAATATTAAGACCCTGGGAAAGGAATTGCATTCCTGGGGGGAGGTCTATAAATGGCCTCTCTGGGAGTGTCTGTCTTATGAGGTTGCAGTAAGGACTGAAATACACCCTAGTCTCCTGCAGTACCCTCAGGATTATTAGGGTGGGGAAAAGATTCCACCCTGGTAAATTTGAGTTCAGACCAGTTCTCTGCTCTCGAACCCTGTTTTCTGTTGTTTAAGATGTTTATCAAGACAATACGTGCACAGCTGAACATAGACCCTTATCAGGAGTTTTTGATTTTGCCCTTTGCCTTGTGATCTTTGCTTTGCCCTTTGCCTTGTGATTTTTATTGGCCTCAAAAGCATGTGATCTTGTTCTCCTTTTTGCCCTTTGAAGCATGTGATCTTGTGACCTACTCCCTGTTCTTGCACCCTGTCCCTTTTTGAAATCCTCAATAAAAACCTGCTGGTTTTGTGGTCAGGTGGGCATCACGGTCCTATTGATATGTGATGTCGCCCCTGGAGGCCCAGCTGTAAAATTCCTCTCTTTGTACTCTTTCTCTTTATTTCTCAGCCAGCCAACACTTATGGAAAATAGAAAGAACCTACGTAGAAATATTGAGGGCTGGTTCCCCCGATAATGGATGGACTGAGAAGTCAAACAAGGGCTGGTGAGATAGCCCAAAGATGCAACAGCATGAAGCTGCTACCACCCTTAAGTTGGAGAGACAAAGGAGGAGACCACATCACCAGCCCAGGAACAAAGTCACTGGGTGACAGGTGAAAGCACGGTGAGCATGTTGGGAAGAGCTGGAGACAGGCAAGAGTCGCAGATAGAGCCAGAGAATGTGAGGGAGAAATTCCTTGAGTTTTTCTCCCCACTACCCTCCTAGCTCCCAATAGGGTTTCCTGGTGCATAAACCTAGCTAGAAGCCAGATGAACAAGAAGCCTGGGAAACTCAGCCCATGTGGGTCAGGCTCCAACACTATGGAGCACAGCAGGGTAAGAATAAGAAAGAGATATAAGATAAAAGAGGCCAACCACTGGAACAGTCTTTCCCTTTTGTTACTTGGCATCCATTCTTACCCTTCCACTTTGTGTCAGCCAGAGTTCAGTGTGAGAAACAGACACACACACACACATGCACATACTTAGACACACATAAGGATGCCTGTGTAGACATATATATTTATATAAAGGGATTTATTATAGGAAATTGACCTTGTGCAATTGTGGGACTGATTATGCAGTCTCCATGTGGCTGTTGCTTCAGTTGCTGGCTGAAGGCTATAGGGCAGGCAATTGGGCAGTTGGGAAAGGAAGACAGGTGTAAGGGGGGAGTCAAGGACACATGAACCTCCACGGATGCGCCACACTCCACAAGGACGGACTGAAACTCCTATCAGTCTCTCATCCCCTCCAACCTCCTACATCGATGATGTGAGTGATCTCCAGTGGAATCTGGTGCCCTTCATCATGGAATCCAACATGCACCTGGCCCAGCGTCAAAGCAGCTGAGGCAAGAGGTCAGCTGCAGCTGCCTGCTGCCCGCTGCCAACAAGCTGACCAGCACACAAGGGATGATGTGCCTGAGCTGCAACATCATCTTGTGTTTTGCACTGACCTTCCAAGTATCAGAAGTCGATCATTGCTCTGCACTTCTGCCCTCCAAATCTTACTCATAATGTCTCTTTTGTGGCCCAGACTAACCCAGAGCTACTCAGGAAGGGAGTAGAACGTGGACAACCCAGTTCCAGCTTAGTTAAGTTAACATGCTACAAACCCACCAGAGTTCATACCAGCATGGAATCTGTACACATCTTTAAATGATACTTAGATTTACTTCCAAATAAAGAGCCCTTTCATCTATCATAATGCAACTGTCATTATATAACTAAACCTATACTAACTCTTTCTCCAAAAGAGGATCCAAAGTCCCTTTATCCCTCTTTGGGCTATGATTATTTGTCTTCTAACAGAGTCACATTGTCTCCATGAGATGTAAAGATGCATTTAGATGCAGGGGGATGGAAGAAAGGAAAAGAAAAAATAGTTTATATGTATATACATTTGTATCAAAATAAGAAATAAATACTCATAATTATTACAATTTTCCTCTGAAAGTGGTCACATGGTTATACCTGGTATTTATTATTATTATTAATATTACTTGAGACAGGGTCTCACCGTGTTGCACAGGCTGCAGTGCAGTGGTGCAATTATGGCTCACTGCTACCTCTGCCATCTGGGCTCAAGCCATCCTCTTCTCAGCCTCCTGAACAGCTAGGATATATGTGCACTAATTTTTTTTTTTGGAAACAAAAATATTTGTGTAGAAGGCACAAAAGCTACAATCACAGACCCCCCTGTGCAAAGGCACAATCCGCCCCATTTATCTCTAGTGTACACCAACCCAGCCTCCCTTTCCATTCAACCTGTGAAAGGAGATAGTGCTTGGGCCATTTGGTAGAAGAAGGGGATGGGAGATGATCAAAACCCCAAGTAAGGTTCATATCCATATGGTGTCTAAGCAGCAAATGACTAATGGCGGAAGAAGGAGACTAGACAGAGGATTAGAGGCAGCCATGGGGCCGGTGCAGCTGTGGAGAGCTCTGAGCAAAGAAACAAGGTTGGCAGGTAAGGAGGCCTAGGACAGAGGCCAGAAGGCCAAGCCTGGAGCTGCATGTACACTAATTTTGTATTTTTTTGTTTTTTTGGTAGAGATGAGATTTCATCATGTTGCACAGGTGGGTCTCGAACTCCCAGGCTCAAGTGATCTGCCTGTCTCAGCCTCTCAAAGTGCTGGGATTATAGGCGTAAGCCACTGCACCCAGCTTATAGCTGGTATTTATAACTACATTCTCCCATTATTTATTCCATAGTTCCTTTGCACTTAGCAAATTTGGCTGGACATGATCCCTTGCCTGGTGGATGACCTAAGCCATGATGGCTGAAAGGTCTGGCCATTAGCAGTCCTGATAATGTAGTTTTCTGTTGACTTTAATCCAGGGCATGAGTACTGAGACATTCCAGGGAAGCTCCTGCATTCCAGACATATTCCTCATACTCCCAATGTATGGTTGCAACCCCATTCCCCTTGATAATCAGGGCCAATATCTTAGCCAGTAAAGAACCCCCTTCTTTTTATATTGATGCATTGGCATGAGGAACACAAAGCAGCCAGTTTAATGGAAACATTGCTGTGTCCCTGATAGAAGCAGTCCTTCCTGGCCAGGCGCAGTGGCTCACACCTGTAATCCCAGCACTTTGGGAGGCTGAGGCAGGTGGATCACGAGGTCAGGAGATCGAGACCATCCTGGCTAACATGGTGAAACCCCCTCTCTACTAAAAATACAAAAGTTAGCCAGGCGTGGTGGCAGGCGCCTGTAGTCCCAGCTACTCGGGAGGCTGAGGCAGGAGAATGACATGAACCCGGGAGGCGGAGCTTGCAGTGAGCTGAGATCGCACCACGGCACTCCAGCCTGGGCAACAGAGAGAGACTACGTCTCTAAAAAAAAAAAAAGAAGCAGTCCTTCCTTGGGAACTCACATACCTTGGCTAACCGAGCCTAAAGTTGCATAATAGATGGGAAGCAAAATGTTCCCTAGAGAATCACTAGGTGTAATAGCAAAACGATTCAAGCCTGTGAATCCTAATTATAGGAGAAAAAGAACCACACCGTTGCTGATTTAGAATATCATGCAATCTAGAGGACATTTCCCCGGTTCCACAAAGGGTTGCCACTGAGCTGGTACCATAAGTGGGTCACCAAAAGGCCATCCCCCTGCACAACAGTGTGCATATAGTTAACAATACTGTATACTTAAAGTTTTGTTACATGAGTAGATTTCATGTTAGGTTTTTTTTTAACCACAATAATAAAAAATAAAAAAAAAATTTTATTTTTTGAGATAATGGGAAACACGTCCAGTCACCTGGTAGCAGGTGACTGATTACAAAAGATCACTTTCATAATGGAAGTGGCAGCACTTTGCTCTCACTGCGATCGACACTTATTCTGGATACTCATTTGCCTTCCAGGCCTGCAGTGTGTCTGCCTAAACCATGACCTATGGACTTATGGAATGCCTCATTCATTGCTGCAGTATTGCACATACCACTGCTTCAGACTTATGTAGCCATTCATATTTCAGATAGTGCCCAGCCTATCTGGCAGAACCATCTGTAAATCAGACCTGAATTTTGTCTTCTGTAGTCAAGCGGTTATAGGGTGCTCCTGATGAGGTCCTAGGTGCAGCGTGAGAGGACAGTAACTAAGGCAAACAGGGATTTGAGGTATGCTGGGAGTACAGGAGGATGGGAACTTGGTTTTCTCTTACAATCTGAAATACTTAGCTTAGCCACACATGGCTCAGGGCTGGAATTCTTGCTGATAGTTGTTTTTGGGGAGATGCTCCCCTTGTCTCTGAGCGTATGAATTCGTCATCTTTCTTGCAAACTCATTTCTTCTGTATTTCCCATTTTAATGAAAGGCACCACACTGTACCACTTATCCAAGCCAAATCCTACCCTCTGTTTCAGCCCATATATTTGAACAGCCCTAAGTACATTTTTTTCCTAGAATGTACTCCAATGCCCTTTCCCTCCTCTCTGCTCCCATTGCTGCCACTCTAGCTCATGCTTGCTTTACCTCTCTGCTGGATTATGGCAACAAACTTCTAACTGGCTTCCCTGCTCGCAGTCCCGCCACCTTCCTCAAACTCCTCCAAGCCCAAGGCCCTGCTGATCTTGCCCATACTGCATTCATCACACTTCCTTCCCTGGGCAATGCCATTCCCTCATTCTCCCACACCCACCCTTGGCTCCAGCCACAGCGAATTAGCTGCTATTCCTCAAATGCAAGGAGCCATTTTATACCCCTGTGCTTTTGTCTGTGCTATTCTTGCTAGCACCAATGTCCTCCTCGTCTTCTACAGGTTTCAAAACTCAGTTTGTGTCGCCTGCTTTGCGTTGCCCTCCTTGAGCTCTCCCCTCTGGTATAGCTGCCTCTCCGTCTTCCTCCTCAGCACCCTGTGCAACCAGCTTGCATGACACTGAGCGGGGGCACCTCTGCTCACAGATGTTGTTGTCTGTCTTTGTCACCAAAGTGTAAGTTGCTGGACTCATTTGTCTTGTATTCCCAGTTCCCTGGACAGTGCTTGGCATGTTGTGGTGCTCAATAAAAGTGGGTTGAATGCCTATTTGAGTAAATTTCTCAATGGTGATATTCAGTGAATGCTTTGTTTGTTCTCATCTGTGGCACTTGACTCTGCTGACCATTTCCTCCTTGAAACTCTCCTCCTTCGGTTCCTTGGTGTCACACTCCTCTGGTTTTTCTCCTACTGCTCGGGCCGGCCCCTCTCTGTCTTCTTCATTGAAATCTTCTTCTGGTCAATCTTTACTTATTAAAAATTTTTTTGATAAATGTATGGGGTACAGGTGTAATTTTGTTACATGCACAGATTGCATAGTGGTGAAGTCGGAGCTTTTAGGGTATCTGTCACCCAAATAATGTACATTGTACCCAGTAAGTAATTTTTCATCCACCACCCCCTTCCCATCCCCCACCCATCCAAGTCTCCATTGTCTATCATTTCAGTCTCTATGTCTGTGTGTACACATTATTTAGCTCCCCCTTACAAGTGAGAACATGCAGTATTTGTCTTTGTGTGTCTGACTTATGTCACTTAATGTAATGGCATCCAGTTCCATCCATGTGGCTGCAAAAGACATGATTTCATTCTTTTTATGGCTGAGTGGCATCCTAAAGTGTATGTATACCACATTTTCTTTATCCAATCATCTGTTGATGGACACTTAATTTGATTCCGTATCTTTGCTATCATGAATAGTGCTGGGATAAATATATGGGTACAGGTGTCTTTTTGACATAATAATTTCTTTTCCTTTGGGTACATAGCCAGTAGTGGAATTGCTGGATAGAATGGTAGTTCTATTTTTAGTTCTTTGAGAAATCTCCATTCAATCTTTTTTGTTTGTTTGCTTGTTTTTGAGACAGGGTCTCGCTCTGTCGCCCAGGCTGGAGTGCAATGGCGCAATCTTGGCTCACTGCAACCTCTGCCTCCTGGGTTCAAGTGATTCTCATGCCTCAGCCTCCTGAGTACCTGGGATTACAGGCACGCACCACCATGCCCAGCTAATTTTTGTATTTTTAGGGGTTTCACCATGTTGGCCAGGCTGGTTTTGAACTTATGACCTCAGATGAGGTCTCGCTTGCCTTGGCCTCCCAAAGTGCTAGGATTATAGGCGTGAGCCACTGTGCCTGGTCTTCCATTCAGTCTTCACATACGATACATTGCATACAATTCACTCATTTAAAGTATACAATTCCATTGTTTTTGGTATACTGCATTATTAAGTTATTACATATTTATTATATTATTAATTTTTGAAAATTATGGTAAAATGTGTATAACATAAAACTTATCATTAAGCATTTTTAAATGTGCAATTCAGTAGCATTAAGTACATTCACATGTTGTGCAGTCATCATCATTATTTCCAAAACTTTTTCATCACCCCAAACAGAAACTCTATAACCATTAAGCAATAGCTCCCCATTATCCACTCTCTCCAGCTCCTGGTAACCTGTAATCTTCTTTCTGTCCCCATGAATTTGCCTATTCTAGGTACTTCCTATAAGTGGAATCATACAATATTTGTGCTTTCATGACTGGGTTATTTCACTTAACATAATGTTTTCCGGTTCATCTGTGTTGTAGCATGTGTCAGAATTTCATTCCTTTTTATGGCTGAATGATATTTCACCGTACGCATATAACACATTTTGTTTTTCCATTCATCTTTTTTTTTTTTGGAGATGCAGTCTCGTTGTCACCCAGGCTGGAGTGCAGTGGCACGATCTCGGCTCACTGCAACCACAGCCTCCTAGGTTCAAGCGATTCTTGTGCCTCAGCCTCCTGAGTAGCTGGGACTACAGGTGAGTGCCACTACACCCAGCTAATTTTTGTTTTTGTTTTTTGTAGAGATGGGGTTTTGTCATGTTGGCCAGGCTGGTCTTGAGCTCCTGACCTCAGGTGATCCGCTCGCCTCGGCCTCCCAAAGAGCTGAGATTACAGGCATGAGCCACCGCGCCTGGCCTGTTTTACCATTCGTTTCTTGATGGAGACAGATTGTTTCCACCTTTAGGCTTTTGTGAATCATGCAGTTATGAATGTTGGCATACAAGTATCTGAGTTCCTGCTTTCAATCCCTTTGTGTACCCACCTAGGAGTGGCATCACTGACTCATATCATAATTCTGTGCTTAGCTTTTTCAGGAACAACCAAACTGTTCTTCATAGCAGCTGCACCATTTGTTTATTCCTATCAGCAATGTATGATGGTTCCAATTTCTCCATATCCTCACCAACACCTATTTTCCATTTTTAATACTATAGCTATCCCAGCAAGTATAAAATGGCATCTCATTGTGGCTTTGATTTGTATTTCCCTAATGACTAGTCATGTTGAGCATCTTTTCATGTTGCCATGTCTGAATGTTCGTGTCCCCCACCCCCCAAATTTTTATGTTGAAACCTAATTGCCAATGTGACAGTATTAAGAAGTTGGGCCTTTAGGAAGCAATTAGTCTTCTACGAACCAGAAGACAGCCTTCACCACACATCAAATCTGCCAGCACCTTGATCTGGGACTTCCCAGCCTCCAGAACTTGAGAAGCAAATTTTCATTTTTAAGACACTGCTTAGCCTATGATATTTTGTTGTAGGAGCCTGAATAGACCAAGATGGCCAGTTGCGTATCTTTGGAGAAATGTCTATTTACATTCTTTGCCCATTTTTGAATTGAGATGTTCACTTTTATATTGTTGAGTTGTAAGTGTTCATTATATAATCTGGGTTTTTTTTTTTTTTTTTTTTTTTAGGCAGGGTGAAGCCGGAGTGCAGTGGTGCTGTCATGGCTCACCGCAGCCTCATGCGATCCTCCTACCTTAGCATCCCAAGTAGCTGGGACTACAAGCGTGCACTACCACGCTCAGCTATGTTTTGTAATTTTTGTAGAAATGGGATTTTACCATGTTGCCCAGGCTGGTCTTGAACTTCTGGGTCCAAGTGATCCTCCCGCCTTGGCCTCCCAAAGTGCTGGGGTTACAGGCGTGAACCACCACCGCACCCGGCCATATTCTGGATATTATTCTCTTATCAGACACCCAATTTGCAAATATTTCCTCCCATCCTATGGGCTGAGCCATTATGTTTTGTTGCCTCTCATAGTTCCAACCTCTGCTCTCTCTTCCCACTCACACTTCCTGGGATATTTCATCGTCATAGGTGGTTTAAATGCTTATATGTTGACGATGCCTGCATCTCTTCTGCCAATTCTGATGTTTCCTCAAGCTCTAGACCACCCATGTATTCAGAGTCCTATTGACATTCCCACTTGACTGGCAAACATGGCATACTGAAGACAATTCTCACCTTCTCATTCCAAATCGACTCCCTTCTAACATTCTCCACCTCTGGCACCGCCATCCCAGCCACTCTAGAAAAAAGTATGAAATCATATCTAAATCCCTCTCTCTCCCACACACACTAAACCCCTCCCAGATATTTGGTAAATGCATCCTCTCCTTTTCATGCTCATTGCCACTGGCCTTATGTGATCTCACTAGGACGACTGCAGTAGCCACCATCCTTCCTCCCCCAGGCTGTTCTCATATGTCCATCTGACGAGGCCACAAGCCTGCTTCAAATCATATAAAGACTTTCAGAAGAATGTTCAAACTCTTTGCATGAGCTTACCTGAGGCTCTTTTAGATGTTCTGTCTCCTACCCCTCTCAGCTCACCCTACATTCCTCCTTCTCACACACTTCTGCTTCCACCTTACCAAAATGCTTGCAGTTCCAGAGACACACTGTCTCACATCACTCTGCTTTTGTTCCATGCCTTGTGCACTTTCTGGGTGGAGCTTTCTCTGTTCCACCCTTTCTTGTGTGGTGAACTCTTACTCATCCTTCAAATACCCTTGTCCATGGGTCACCTCCACTGTAAAGCCCACTCTGACCTTCCCATGAAGAATTAACTCTTTCCTCTTTTGGCTTGTTTTGTACCCTACACAAACTTTTATTATTGCACATGCCTTACTGTATTAAATTTAATTAGATGGCCAGGTGCAGTGGCTCACACCTGTAATCCCAGCACTTTGGGAGGCTGAGATGGACAGATCACCGGAGGTCAGGAGTTCGAGACCAGCCTGGTCAACATGGGGAAACCTTGTCTCTATCAAAAATACAAAAATTAGCCAGGCATGGTGGCACACACCTGTAATCCCAGGTACTCGGGAGGCTGAGGCAGGAAAATTGCTTGAATCTGGGAGGCGGAGGTTGCAGTGAGCTAAGATCACACCATTGTACTCCAGCCTGGGCAACAGAGCAAGACTTGGTCTCAAATAAATACATAAATACATAAATTTAATTAGATCCCTGTCTCCTCCAGCAGACTATTACCTTTGTATTTCCAGCACCTAGCATGGGGCCTGATGTGATGTAGTGCTTCGTTACTGGCAATACTTTGGAGATATTGTGAGTTTGGTTCCAGATTATCTCAATAAAGCAAATATCATAAAAAGTGAGTGGGTTGAATCACAAAAATTTGTTGGTTTTCCAGTACATATAAAAGTAACTATACTGTAGTCTATTGTGTGCAATAGCATTGCATTGGAGAAACAATGTACATACCTTAATTAAAAAATATCTTATTGCTGAAAAATGCTGACACAGAGACCCGAAGTGAGCACTCACTGTTGGATAAATGACACAGATAGACTTGCTCAACACAGGGTTGCCACAAACCAATACAATATTTGCAAAGTGCAATGAGGCTAAGCACAATAAAACGAGGTCTTCCTGAGTATAAATTTTGAACTGTTTAATCAAAACCTCATGGAGTAGGCCGAGTGTGGTGGCTCATGCCTGTAATCTCAGCACTTTGGGAGGCCGAAACAAGCAGATCGCCTGAGGTCAGAAGTTTGAGACGAGCTTGGCCAACATGGTGAAACCCCGTCTCTACTAAAAATACAAAAATTAGCCGGGCATGGTGGCATGCGCCTGTAATCCCAGCTACTCGGGGGGCTGAGGCAGGAGAATCACTTGAACCCAGGAGGCAAAGGTTTCAGTGAGTTGAGATTACGCCACTGCACTCCAGCCTGGGTAACATAGCAAGACTCCATCTCAAAAAAAAAAACCAAAAACAAACAAACAACAACACAACAACCCAAAAAAAAACCCTCATGGAGTAGAACTTCTAAACAGGTCAGACAAATTCCCACCACTAAGGAGAGCATTCAGGGAAGTGGCCCTGCTACTTGTTTCTCCCTGTCCCCAGAGGAGCGCAACTCTTTTTTTTTTTTTTTGAGATGGAGTCTCGCTCTGCCAGGCTGGAGTGCAGTGGCGCCATCTCAGCTCACTGCAACCTCCTCCGCCTCCCTCATTCAAGAGATTCTCCTGCCTCAGCCTCCTGAGTAGCTGGGACTACAGGTGCATGCCACCACACCAGGCTAATTTTTTGTATTTTTAGTAGAGACGGGGTTTCACCATGTTAGCCAGGATGGTCTCGATCTCCTGACCTCATGATCCACCTGCCTCGGCCTCCCAAAGTGCTGGGATTACAGGTGTGAGCCACCACGCCCAGCCAAAGGAGCATAACTCTTAACTGTAGGAGGCTGGACTCACAACTATTGCCTGCACTCAGTTGTGGCTGCATTTCGGCTTCATGTAACTTTAACTTTATTCAAGTACAAAAATTGTATGTCTTAAATAAGGCAAGCTGCCCCCTTGAGAGGGCCAAATGGGGAGTGGGTTGAGAATTACTTAGGTCAGCAGACAGTGCTAGTTTGCCATCTGAGGGGATAGCAGAGTGGTTTTTGGGAATAGCAGGTGTTGGAGGTCCACAGGTATCAAAGTGACCTTATGATCACCACCCAGCTTTGAGAAAACCCTGATCCCAGACCCCAGGCCTTATTGGCCTCGTCAGGCAGAAGCTACTTTATTTATTTCACTTCATGCTCACTCTCTCTCTCTCTCTCTCTCTATATATATATATATGTGTGTGTGTGTGTGTGTGTATATATATATATATATATATATATAAAATTTTCCCTCTGGGAGGGGACAAATTCTTTGGGATTTCTTTTCTTTTAGAGACAGGATCTGGCTCTGTTACCCTTGCAAAGTGCAGTAGTGCAATCACAGCTCACTGCAGCCTCCAACTTCTGGGCTCAAGTGATCCTCCTGCCTCATCCTCCTGCCTCATCCTCCCAAGTAGCTGGGACTGCAGTTGTCTGCCACCACATCTGGATAGTTACAAAAATTTTATTTTATTATTTTGTAGAACGTGGACTGTCTACGTTGACCAGGCTGGTCACAAACTCCTGGCCTCAAGTGATCCTCATTCTTTGGGGTTTCTTAATTTTATACGACTTTCTTCTAAACAAGGCACCATGTAGCCTAGCCTGGGACACTTCTGGGTTGAGCAGACCCTCTGCTCTAAACTTTCAACCTGAGGACAACTCTGCTACCTCTATAGTCACCCAGGTTATATCAGGTAGATCTAGGAAGCCTTCTCAGCACCATCTTCCAGGTTAGAAAAATCTCAGAGAATGAGGGAGTTCTATGAACTCCAGGAATGGTCTGCTTTGGAGGATATTCAAAGGAGAGTGAACAGAGAAAGGACTGCTTTTCACAAAGAAGTGAACACTGGTGATGTTCTGGTCATCAATAGAGACCTCCAAACCAGATTTATCCAGGTAACCATGTGAGGCTCCTCGGAGGGAGGATTCATCTTAAAATTACTTGGATCATTTCAGTCATATTTACCCTTAGTGTCACACAATTGATGAGCTTCATTTGTTAGTGAGCATATTGTAACCTAGGACTTCTCCTGTGACCTCTAGGGGTCAAACATCTTTATTAAGCATAAAGTTGCACCCACTACTCAGAATTAAAATAAAATAAAATAAGTGATTCGGTCCTATTATGGACTGAGTTGTATCCTCCCACTTCCAAAGTCATATGTTGAAGCCCTAGCTCCCAGTACCTCAGAATATGACTGTATTTGGAGACAGGCCACATGACAGGCCGGGTGATAGGCTGGGAGCAGTGACTCATGCCTGAAATCCCAGCACTTTGGGAGGCTGAGGTGGGAGGATTGCTCTAGGCCAAGAGTTCGAGGTCAGCCTGGGCAACACAGGGAGACTCCCGTCTCTAGAAAAAATTAAAAAATTAGTTGGGTGTGGTGGCACACACCTGTAGTCCCAGCAACTCCAGAGGCTGAGGTGAGAGGATCACTTGAGCCCGGGAGGTTGAGTCTGCAGTGAGCCATGTTCACACCACTGCACTCCAGCGTGGGCAACAGAGTGATGCCCTGTCTTTAAAGTAAAAAAAAAGGGGGAGGCGGGGTGGTGGTGATGAAGTTAAAATAAGGCTGTTAGGATGGGCTCTAATGCAATCTGACTGGTGTCCGAAAAGGAGATTAGGACACACGGAGAGAAAGACCCTGTGAGGACAAAGAAAAGACCCTGTGAGGACACAGTGAGAAGGCAGCTATCTGCAAGCCCAGGAGAGCGGTATCGGAAGAAACAAAACCTGCCCACACCTTGATCTTGGACTTACAGCTTCCAGAACTGTGAGAAAATAGATCTCTGAGAAAATAGAAGGCTTCAGTTTCCTAAATAGAACTCTTTTTTGACGTTCTCCCTGCAGCTGGTCTCCCTCAAGCCGGTTTAAGCCACTTAGTGTGTGGTACTTCATTATGGCAGACACATCAGGCTAAGACAGGGCCCTTAGATTAGCACATGTGTGTTGTGTGCATGTTCGTGTGTATGTGTATGTTATGATATGTGCATGTTATGGTGTTATGAGATGTGTGTGTGTTATGATATGTGTGTGTTGTGCACGTCTGTGTTATGGTGTGTGTGTGTTGTGTAAGCAGACAGGAAGGGATATGTCTGGCAAATGCCCCTCCAGTTGCTACAGGGAACTGCAGGCCTTGATTCTCCCCACCACTCAGCTTGCCTGCTCCGCTCTGTCTTCAGGACACACTATTCTCTGATGTGGGTGGAACTGGTGCCCTTGTGTCAGAGATGGAGAGAAAATAGAATCAGAGATGTGGGTTAGCAGTAGGATGGGGAAGGAAGAAAGAAGCGAATTCATTTATAGTCTGCCGAGAGCCATCCAAGGATCCCGGTGGGAGACGGGGCAGGCAGAAGGCTTCATTTTCCTAAATAGAACTCTGTTTTGACATTCTGCCTGCAGCTGGCCTCCCCCACGCCTGTCTGTCTCGCCAAGTGAACTGATAAAAAGCAACAGGGTTTTAGCCTTCCACTGCGCCATCTGGTGGCGTTCAGGGAGAGGTACAGTGGTTCTTGTGCATACACAGCTACGTCTATCCCAAACGCCTTCCTTTCTTTAAGAGGAAGTCATTTCTCCCCAATGACTCTTGGGGAGAAAGCAATAGTGCAAAGAGCACTGGACTGGAGTCCAAAGTGGACTCTATCTCTGCATCTTATTAGCTGTACGATCTTGGGCAAGTTAAGTAATAACCTCTTTGCGACTCAGTTTCTTTATGTAAGAAATATGGATCACTAATACCAACAGGATTTTGTGAGAATTCATTGAGAAAAAAGCACCCAGAACAGTACAGTATCGGGGATGTGGTACCTTTGTTAATGATTCACCCCTCTTTCCCTTCTTTCTCTCTTCTTGCATTTCTTTCTCTTCCCATGATTTTATGACTGATCAAAAGTTTTTAGTGCTATAGGCACTGCCTTTTATGAAATTAGCTGGGGCTGTTGAGAAAACCTGAGAGTTGGGAGGGCAGCAGGGTGCAGGTCATGGGATCCTCAGCTGGGACTGGGAGACCACCAGGCCCTGCCCCTCATTTGGTCATTTGCAGGAATCAGAGCTAGTGTCACAGGCCTGCCCCTGACTTCTTGCTGCAGAAGGGATCTCACCTAGCTATGATCAGAAACAGGAGGTGGTGAGCTCCCCATCACTTCAGGCATCCAGGCCTAGATGATTTACATTATCAATTTTAAGACAGGCTTCAGGTCTGGGAATATTATGAGTTTATGAACTAAAGCAACATTTACAAGAATGTAAGTCAAAGGCACCAATTATCTAAATAACACAGGATAGACTAACATGATGCACATGTAGAACATTTACAATTTTGGTTAAAGATGAGAGAGAGAAGAATGAGGAGAGTTACACATTGAGAAAGGGTTCTAACATATTAGAAAATAAAAAAGTATTTTCCCCTCCCAGTTTTTTGTTTTGTTTTGTTTTGTTTTGTTTTTTAAGACAGAATCTTGGTCTGTTGCTCATGCTGGAGTGCAGTGGTACACTGTCAGCTCACTGCAACCTCCGCCTCCTGGGTTCAAGCGATTCTCCTGCCTCAGCCACCTGAGTAGCTGAGACTACAGGTGCCCGCCACCACACCCAGCTAATTTTTTAAATTTTTAGTACAGACGGGGTTTCACCATATTGGCCAGGCTGGTCTTGAGCTCCTGACCTTGTGATCTACACGCCTTGGTCTCCCAAAGTGCTGGGATTACAGGCGTGAGCCACTGCGCCCAGCCTTCCCTTCCCAGTTTTTTAAAAAAATATATCTGATGGGCCAAGAGAGATCTTGCCACTGCACTCCAGTCTGGGCAATGGAGCAAGACCCTGTTTCAAATAATAAATAAATAAATAAATAAATAAATCTGATGATATCTCTCCTGCCAGCATTGTAGGGCATGTGTGTTTGTATATGGCAGCTCTTGTGGAAGCCACGTTTTTCCTGGGGTCACTTCTGTCTTCTTTAACACCGTTCTGGAAATACATAATTCAGCTGGTCAAGAGTCCCAGCCTGAGACCTGCAAAATAGTTCTCACACAGGAAACAAGGGACAGACCCTTAAGCCTTCTTGGGGCCCTGTGGTCTCAAGATCAATGACCTTGATCATCTTTGGTGACCTGGGCTCCCACTTCTTGTCATTTCTAATGGACTCACAGGCATTTCAAACCTAGCCCCTTCCTTTGGTCTAAATTCTGTGGCAGTAAATTGCCCCATCATTAATGTATCTAGTTGTTCAGAAACCAGAAATGTGGAAATCCTTAACTCCTCTTTTCTCTCCCTCTTTCCTTTATCAGACACGTCCAGTGCAGTGCCCAATTTTCTGGAGCTCATCCTCTCTCCTGAATTCTCAGCCACGCACTCTACCTTGGTTCTGCTGTGGCCAGCTGACTTCCTGTGGGGCCTCTGCCATCCTGCCACCTAAGGGCCACCAGCCATACTCCTGGTGTCCCTGGCTCCTGTCTGAAGTGCCACACTTGCAGGGCATGGGGTGGTATCACTGGAGCCAAATGATGCACCCTGGGAAGCTGAGTTGTTACCTTGCAATGAGGTTGTTCTGGTGACTACTCAGGTGTGACAAAGTACCCCAAAGTTTAGGGGTTTATAACAACCATTTAATTAGGCTTTAATGAATTATGTGGGTCAGTAGGGCACAGTAGGACTGGCATGTCTCTGCTCTTCAATGTCTGAGGCCTCAGCTGAGGAGACAATGGCTGGGAGTGCCCCCACAGCTGTGGGCTAGAATCATATGAACGTATATCCACGCAGGTGTGGCTGTGTGCTGGGGCCGTAGCTGGAGCTGTCACCCAGAGCCCTTACACGTGGGCTCATATGGTGCCCTTCGGGTAGCTGATTTCTCTCATGTCAGCCAAGGGCTCCAAGCATGAGGGCCCCGGTGAACAAAGCAGAAGCTGCACAGCATCACTCCTGCTGCGTGTCCCCACCTCACGACGGGAGAAATGGCAAAGAATTTGCAGTTCTGTTTAAAAACTGCCATGGGGGAAACTGCCCCAATGGGAGATGAGGTATAGAAGATAAAGTCCTGAGAACACATGAACACATGGAGGGAACACACATACCAGGTCCTTTCGGAGGGTGGAGGGTGGGAGGAGGGAAAGGATCAGGAAAAATAACGAATGGGTACTAGGCTTAATACCTGGGTAATGAAATAATCTGCACAACCAACCCCATGACACACGTTTTGTATGTAACAAACCTGCATATGTGCTCCCGAACTTAAAATAAAAGTTAAAAAATATATATAATAAAAGAAAATAAGTTCCCTCTCCTTTCCTCCCTTCAGTGGATTGTGCTAAGGTGCAGTTTCTCCACTCGGCTTGTCCAGAGATTCCCCGAGGGCTGGCTGGGGTGTCTGTGCAGTGACTGGCTACATCTCATCACAGGGCATCTGAAGCAGCACCCCACGTGGACATGCTCTGCTTCTGGCCAATCTGCCATACTTTGCTCTCCCATCACTTTTGCTGCCCTGATACTGCACCCACCAAAGAATGCCTCAGCATTCCAGCCTTGTCTAGAAATCATGGGCTAAGGGACCCTCTACAACCCATCTGTCCTGAAATGCAATTGATTTGTTCTTTTAAATCTCTTTGTCCATCCACACTGACATTTCCCTAGGCCAGGCCAACGTCTTCTCTTGCCTAGACCATAATATGCTTTCCTAACAGATCCATTCGCATCTACACGAGTGATACTGCCCCATCAGTCCACACTGGTGTCAGAATGATCTTTTTAAAACAAATCTCATCACAAAACCTTCCAGCTTAAAACCCATGACAGGCTTCACATCCTCCTTGTAAATAGGGTCTCTCAACCTCAGCACTACTGACATTGTGAGCGGGCAACTCTCTGCTGTGCTGTGGGGGCTGCCCTGTGCAATGTAAGATATTTAGCAGCATCCCTGGACTCTACCCACTAGGTGCCAGTAGTACCTCACTCCCCAGCTGTAATAAGTAAAATGTCTACAGGCATCACCCAATGTCCCCTGAGGACAAAATCATCCCAGGTTGAGAACAGCCGGTATGAAGTAAACATACTTAACATGACCCTATGTGGGCCAACTCTGGCACAGCAGACACTACTCTCTTCCAGGTCTCTAAGCAACAGCCACACTGGACTTCATACAGGATTCTTTGACCATGCCATAGCCTTTCCCTCTGCAAGCCTTTTACTGTTCTTTCTCAGCCTGGAATATTCCCCTTTCTCCTTCCAGTCCACCCTCCGACACACACACACCTGTGCACCATTCATCTAGCTAACACTTTAGGATCAGTCCTCAGCCAAAATGTCACTTTTGTGAAGGCTCTTCTTGCCTCCCAGACTAGGTTAGGCCCCCTGACATACATTCACATGGCAGTTGGGACCTCTCACAGCACTCCCCACATTGATCATGAATTAATTCACTTTGGTTATGGCTTGTTAATGTACATCCTCCTCACTCTGCTGTAAATACTGCAAGAGCAGGGCTGTTGTCTGTCTTGCTTATCCCTGGGTCTCAGCACTTAGTGTGGAGCTTGGCATGTGGTAGGTACTCAGTGCATTTGATGAATGAATGAATAAATGAATGAATGGGCGAATATTACTTATGCACATTCTTTTTTTTTTTTTTTGAGACGGAGTCTTGTTCCATCTCCCAGGCTGGAGTGCAGTGGGGCGATCTCGGCTTACTGCAGCCTCCACCTCCCAGATTCAAGTGATTCTCCTGCCTCAGCCTCCCAAGTAGCTGGGACTACAGATGCGTGCCATCACATCTGGCTAATTTTTTGTGTTTTTAGTGGAAATGGGGTTTTGCCATGTTAGCCAGGCTGGTCTTGAACTCCTGACCTCAAGTGATTCTGCCTGCCTCGGCCTCCCAAAGTGCTGGGATTACAGGCATAAGCCATCACGCCCGGCCTTATGTGCATTCCTGTTTTCTGGTTTCTTCCTTTCTTTCTTTTTTTCTTTTTTTCTTTTTTTTTTTTTGAGATGGCAGCTCAGGCTGGAGTGCAGTGGTGCAGTCATAGCTCATTGCAGCCTAGAACTCCTGGACTCAAGCAATCCTCCTGCCTTAGCTTCCTGAGTTGCTGAGATTACAGGTGTGAGCCACTGCACCTGGCCCCCTTTGCTTGCTTTAGATTTTTCTCTTTCATTGCAAAGCAGTACCCTCATTCCAGTATGAATAAAAACCCAGTTCTTGGATGTTTTACCAACCAAACTGTCTGCCTGATCTTGAGAAACTCTTCAGACACTGCCCAGCTCTCTGATCCACTCCTTTCCAAAGAATTTATGCAAAGTTTTTTTTTTTTTTTAACCGAGCCACTTTAAAAGCTAGAGATACATGAAGGGATCAAATCGAAGTCCAAGGTGTGGTATCCAATTCCTCAGAATATTGATCAAAAAACGGGCATCCCCTTGGCTAGGGATTTCCCCACCACCAGGTGGAAACCTTGTGTCTTTTCTCACCCCTCCTCTATCCCCTTGCAGTTTGCCACAGGGATGCCAAACGTAAAGTGTCCTTTTCTGACCCTTCTCCATGGAATGTACGTCTCTGGGGCAGCATCTGTGTTTGGCTTCTGTCTAGCTCTGAGTGAATCAGGACTAAGGATTAAATCCTGGTATTTTTACATTTGAGCACCTGTGGGTTTTGAGCAATTGACTGTTACAGGTCGCTTGCTGGAAATGGTCAATGTGTTAATCTCTGAAAAACTGAATTTTTATAGGACATTGTTTAGACATGATTTTGACAGTTTTTGTTAACTGACTTGTTCCATTTTCGCTGATGTGCATCTGTAGGGACTTCTGGAAACCTGGAGGAGTAAGCTATCACAGGGACCTCAGAGGGTGGCTTGCCTGGAAGCCGAGCTGCCTTCAGTGGTGGTATCCCGGCAGGTCTGGCAGCCCTGGATTGACTCCCTCTAGCGGTTTCACAAAATATGTTATTTTGATAGAACACCTTAAACTGCAGCTCCTAGCTCTGAATGTGTGGCTGTTAGAATCCTTCTACTGCAAATTAGGGATGAAATTAGATGACCAGCCAGTGGGACCTCTGAGAAGAGAATGAGAAATAGGCTCATGCAGGAGGGGGCGTGGAAGGGCGGATAAGCTGTTTTGTCTGGAATTCCTGTCCCAGACAGGTTTGTCTGGGAATGGCCAGAGACTGAAATTCTGAGGATATCATCCTGCCCAAGTCCCAGAAGCAAAGGTGAGAACCAGGCACACTCTAAGGGCAAGTAGGAGGGAAGAAGAAAAGAAAGAAGAACGAGGGAAGAACAAGAAGAAAGAAGAAGAAGAAAGAAAGAAGGAGGAGGAGGAGGAGGAAGAGGAGGAGGAGAAGGGAGGGGGAGGAAGGGGAGGAGAAGGAGGGGAGGGAGAGGGGGAGAAAGAAAAGGAAGAAGTAGAAGAGGAAGAGGAAGAAGAAAGAAAGAAAGAGAAAGAAAGAAAGAAAGAAAAGAAAGAAAGAAAAGGGAACCAGGCAAGCAGTTTTCAAAGTTCTTTATCATCTTGCTAAGGTAGCTGAAGGATGCAGTCACAGGCCTGCATGCACAGGAGGGCTTTCCTGTTTGGGGCCAGCAGGTTTCTTGTTTTGTTGTGTTTCATTTCTTTTTGTGCAGTACGTGACTTGGCCTCCGATCTAGACACATCAGTGTTTTTGTGAGTCATGTTCTAACAGGATTGTGCTGTGTTGAAATGACTGTTGTTTGGTGTGTCAGCCTAGATGCAGGTTTAGTACCACATTTCAAAGTGAATAAGAGCTGCTTTTAACTGTTTGTTCTTAATCCACCAACCTTTTGTGTTTTCTCATCAAAAGAGGGGTAGCTTGCCCTTTTTCTTTTGCCTTAACAAGCCCCGAAGAGACACCAAATGAAGCCACAGTACCCCTTTTTTTCTTTAAGTAGCCCAATCACATGCTATGCTGTAGGTTTCAAGAGAGTAAACTCTCCTCTGGTGCATAGAAATCTCAGTAAGTTCTCTGAGGCAGTAGTTGGTAGTCCTGGAGATTTTTCAGTTAAATCAATGTTTATTTCAAAAACACCCTTGGTGATTCTAATGTGAGAATCACCAGTCTCCGTGCACTTCAAAGCCAGTGGGCGGGGAAGTACTGGGCCCAATCAGCTGAGACTTGGCTCCAGCCACACTTACCTCTGCTGGTGCCTCAGAGCCTGTTGCCCCATTTCAGCCTCGGATTTCCCTCCCATGTCTGTCTGTCCTTTTCTCTTCCACCCAGGCATCCTGTAAACTCCTCCAGTGGAAACCAGCATTTCTCCTGGGCTGCACCCCTGAGGCCTACAGGTCCTATCTCTCCCAGCCTCACCTCTTCCCTTCTGCCACTGCAGAACCTTCCACACCCCTTTCTCCTCTATCCTGGCACCACTGATGCTCACTTTGGGCACCTACCAGATTATTCACCCCCTCAACAGCCCTGCCCCATCTTCCCTCTTTGGGATGCAGTGAAATGGAGTGATTAGTCAAGCTCCTGAAGCTTTCTAGAGCTCAGTTTCAGTTTCCTTATCTATAAAATGGGAATAATTTACAGCCTCCTGGGAGTTTTGTGCAAGTTACATGAGACCACGTGTGCTTTGCTGGCGTGTCATAATGGATCCCGGATGAGGCCCAGACATCTGCATGTTTCTGTCACCCCCGGTGTGGTAGCAGCGGTATGGGTTATGCTGAGAAACATTGGTTAAGACAGTGGTTCTCCACCTGGCTGTGCATTAGGATTATCTGGGAAGCTTTAAAAAGTTCAGGTGCCTAGGCTGAACCTGAGCTAATGAAATCTGAAGTTCTGTAATTTTTAATGACCCCTCCTCACATGATTCCAATGTGCAGCCAAAGTTAAGAGTAAAGGCTCTGGGGCAGCAGGACTGGGTTGTACTGACTCTGGGTCAGTCACTAACCTCTCAGCCTCAGTTTCTCCATCTGAAGAATGGGAATAATATATGCACTTTACTGTTTGACTATGCAGATTATTTGAGATAATTCTGTCCAGTGGTTGGCATAGGGCTTAGTACAGTGCCTTCTGTTGACTGGATTTGGGAGCTGGCAGGGTGGGCATCAGAGGCCCCCATCAGAGTGAGGCCTTCTCAGCAGCCCTGGGCTCATCCAGAGCACCTCAGCCCTCTGGGTTCCAGGCTGTCCCGTCTCTTGCTGCTCTATCCCAGCAAGTTCAACAGTGGAGCTCTGAGCATGGCCTCTGCAGGAGCCAGGGCATGTCCACGCCAGTGACCCTGTTTTAAAGCATCTAATACAAAGTACTATTCAGTTTAAAAAATTTGTAATGATTCCATGAAAAAGGCAAACCAATAGTATTAGTTCTTTTTGTTGTTGCTTAATTGCCAATATGCAGTATGTTACCTAATTTATGGGTTCAAATTTGGTTTAAAACACAAAAGCAAAAAAAAAAAAAAAGAATAGAAAGTTTTGTTTCATGTGTGGTAACCTGGAAACATGGCCACCATTTATATTATTATTATTATTATTATTTTTTTTTGAGACAGAGTCTGGCTCTGTCATCCAGGCTGCAGTGCAGTGGCATGATCACAGCTCACTGCAACCTCTGCCTCCTGGGTTCAAGTGATTCTCCTGCCTCAGCCTCCTGAGGAGAGTAGCTGGAACTACAGGCACGCGACACCATGCCTGGCTAATTTTTCTATTTTTAGTAGAGACAGGGTTTCACCATGTTGGCCAGGCTGGTCCTGAACTCCTGACCTCAAGTGATCTGCCCACCTTGGCCTCCCAAAGAGTTGGGATTAGAGGCGTTAGCCACTGCTCCTGGCCATAATATTATTTTTGTGAAAATATGTGTTCTGAGGTCTAAACATTCAGCTTACAAATCTCCTTTTGGAACATAAGTTTTTGTAGAGTATGTAAGTGTATGAGTGTGTGTTTTGAATGTGTGATGGGAGTATATGAATGTGAATGTGTGAGTGCACAAGTGTGTGTGTGTGTGAGGGTGTTTATGAGTGTGGGTGTGCATGCGTAGGAATGTGTGTGAATCTCGATGTGTGTGTGTGTGTGTGTGTGTGACTTTGTGTGTGTGGGGAGGGCTGCATGTGCTGAGAGCTGTCAAGAATGGGGACTTCTATTTCTCCTCACCAATCTCTAGATCCTGCTTTATTTTATCCTCTCCTAAGCCTTATGCAAACTTAAGACAGCTCAGGTTGAGACCCTCTATTACTGTCAAAAGCCATTTTGAAGCAATTCAAATGCTCTGTTTCTATTCTTCTGGGAAATCTGTGCTGTCTCAGAAATTCTAATGGCATTCTAAAATCATCTGTTGCTTTGTAATATGGCCTTTTCAACAAATAGGCCTAGTCTCTTCTGCTTTCGCCCAGGGTTGGAGGGCATCGGGATGGCAGAGAGAATGGGCAGGGTTGTGACACCTGTGGACAGCCAGCATCATGCTGGGTTCTGTGCTATTTGCTTCCTTCACATGACTTCATTTATTCATCAGAGGAACCCTGCAAGGTCAGTATTATTATTTCCCTTTGAAAACACATGTCCAGGAAGTTTAGCAACTTGTCCACCATGACACAGATATAGGAGCTTAAACCTTGTACTCTTTTTTTCTACACTACACTGGTAACTGATCTTTATTTTCCTTGCCTTTCTTCTCTTTTTCTGTCTTTATCTTTGAGCCTTGATATGTCATTACTGGTGCTGGGTAGTGGGCAGTTTCTGCTGGAAGGTAGCTGGCATTCAACTGTAACCCTTTGCCCTGTCTGGTCCAGGGCAAAGTCTCCTCAATGGGAATAAAATGCCTTTGCCTTCTTTAGCTCGGTTCTTCACACTCAGGGCTACAAAGCAAAATGCTGCAGTTTCTGAAATGGGAGAAACTATTCTGTAGGATGACTAAAATTTCCTAAATTTTTGCAACATGTAGCAAAATGGAGCATAATTTCAAATTGTGTTTATCTGAGCTTTGCTTAAAAACTTACTGTGTTAAAGCCACTATTAAACCCAGCTACTCAGGAGACTAAGGTGGGAGGGTTGCTTGAGCCCTGGAAGTTGAGGCTGCAATTAGCCATGATCACGTTACTGCACTCCAGCCAGGGTGATAGAGTAAGACCCCGTCTCAAAACAAAACAAAACACAGAAAAACTGCTGTGTAGTTACAAGATTCTTCAACTAGTCAGGACTTCTAGCAAGATAATGTAATGAACTCTGGGTACATGGAGAGTTACGTGGTCATTGATAATCGTGATCACTCTGATAGTTCCTGGGAAAGAGGTGTATTTTCTGTCTCTTTCTGCTACCTGGCCTGATGGCAGTGAGGACAGCCCTGCTGTAGTGCTCAGCAGAAACCTGGATGATGTGCTGTCATTTTTGGAAGGGTAGCAAGTGAACAGAGAGGTGAGACCAGGGAATAATTTGGGGGGTTGCAATTGGTTTGAGGAAAAACCTTTTTTTTTTTGAGATGGAGACAGAGCTTGACAGAGCAAGCTCTGTCACCCAGGCTGGAGTGTAGTAGTGCGTTCTCTGCTCACTGCAACCTCCACCTCTTGGGTTCAAGTGAGTCTCATGTCTCAGCCTCCCCAGTAGCTGGGATTACAGATGTGCACCACCATGCCTGGCTAATTTTTGTATTTTTAGTAGAGATGGGTTTCACCATGTTGGCTAGGCTGGTCTTGAACTCCTGACCTCAGGTGATCCGCCCACCTTGGCCTCCCAAAGTGCTGGGATTACAGGTATAAGCCACCATGCCCGGCTGAGGAAAAACATTTCTATAGTTTAATATATCATTTCTTTTCATCTATTACCAAAATTATACTGAAAGAGTTACATTTAGAGTTTACATTTCACAAAAGCAGTTCTTTTACATGGTTCAGGTTTGTTTTTATGTGATCAAATCTTGGCCTCTCTGTTTCACCTTACCTAGAGTATAATTTTGGTAACAGTGATTCAGTAATAACCAAAGTCCTCAGAAACTCTTTTAGGTTTGAGTTTACACAGATAATAAAAATATTTTAAAAACATTTTACTATCATTACTGTCTTATTCCATTTTGTTGCTATAACAGAATACCACACACTGGGTAATTTATAAAGAAAAGAAATTTATTTCTCACAGTTCTGGAGGTTAGGAGGTTTAATATCAAGGTGTTGGCATCTGGTGAGGACCTTTGTGCTATGTCATCCCAAAGGGAGAGGGAGGGGGCAAGAGAGGGCCAAGCTCACATTTATAACAATCCACTCCTACGATAACAACATTAATCCATTCATGGGAGCAGAGCTCTCATGACCTAATCGCCTCTTATTGTTCTACCTCTTAATACCATTATAATGGAAGTTAAATTTTAACATGAGTTTTGGAGGGGACAAACATTCAGACCATAGCAATTACCAGTATGCTGTTTGTCCTTTTATTTTCCTTTTCATAGAAAAATGTAATAAATGGAACATACTAGAAGGATCTGTGGGAACAACATTCAGGGAAAATGCCATTCCTCTTCAACCAATCCAGGGAAAACGTACAGAGAAACTCTAATTTTTGTGAGTTTTTGTTAATGCTATGGCAGTATTTCAGCTGTGGGTCACCTGGAAATTTTATCACTGCAGAAGGTGATAAACATTTCATTATCCAATGCTCTATTCTTTTATACTTTCCTAGAGGCAATAACTACATATACTGACAATGAAGGTCTTTTTAAATAGACGCATGGGGTTTTGAAGCACTTGAGGTTTTATTGATTAATTGATTTTTAATTTTTTTTACTTTGTGTCAACCACCTCTTAGAATCTGGATTTGGGGGACTGACTTAAGATTGGCTGGGAGAAGTCAGTAGGGAACCTCAGGATTTGTCCAGAAGCTGGGAAGTTGTCGTTTTTTTTTTTTTGAGACGGAGTCTCACTCTGTCACCCAGGCTGGAGTGCAGTGGCACGATCTCAGCTCACTGCAAGCTCCGCCTCCCAGGTTCACTCCATTCTCCCGCCTCAGCCTCCCGAGTAGCTGGGACTACAGGTGCCCGCCACCACACCCGGCTAATTTTTTTGTATTTTTAGTAGAGATGGGGTTTCACCGTGTTAGCCAGGATGGTCTGGGACTTCCAACCTCTGGTGATTCGCCCACCTCGGCCTCCCAAAGTGCTGGGATTACAGGGGTGAGCCATCACGCCCGGCCGGAAGTTGTAGTTTTTAAACCAGTTGACTAGTACAGGTGTACCCAAGAGTTTCTCAAAATAAGAGTTACCAACACCCAAAAGTTACAGTCATCAGCCAGGGCCACATTTCTCTGCTCAGCTCCTCTTGCTGTTGTTCCTCTCTTTCCGAGCGGTTCTCTGACTTTGAGAGCCACTGCCTGCCCACAGGCCTAGTGTAGACGTCTCCTTCGAGATCTGTCATTTGGGAGGTTATTATAGCACATGGTGATATGGGTTCAGGGCAGCTAGTTTGCAGTTTAGAATCTCTGCCATGTACTGAAGCCCAAAACTATTAAACTGAGTATACAAGAATGTTTTGGTGCTGCCCTGGCTTCTTGGCTCTGCCTTCTTATCTAATCTTAGTTGTCAATGATTTCAAGAGCAAACAGCTGAGGAAGCCTGAAGACCAACAAGAAACTTTGAGCAGACCTGGCTTGCAACTATTTATAAATTAATTTTGTTATTCCCTCTTTTCTGTATATGTGTAGTTCCATGAATTCTCCTTTGAACTGGTTATCTTACTGGTTCCCTCATGAATTAGTTACATAAAAATTTTGATATGTTTTCATTTTATATTGTATGAAAGGCATGATTTTTACCTCTGAAAGTATCTTTTAACATTAGGTACATTATATGCTAAGTACTTGTCTAGATACTTTATGTGTTTATTTTGCAGACACACAGAACACATTTGTATATGCCAGGTGCTATTTTAAGTGCTCTCTAAGTATTAACTAATCCAATCCTTAGAATAGGACTATATCATTTAAACTTCTCATCAGCTCTTATTAGCCCCATCTTATCAAAAGGAGGCTCAGAGAGGCCCAAGGTTGTGTCATTAAATTGTAGGGTCTATGTGAGGCTGAGGCAACTGCCCTCCCCAGCAGACACTGGGAGCTCCCTGCTATGGACTAAATGTTTGTGTCCCCTCTGCAATTCATATGTTGAGACCCTAACCCCCAATGTGATGTTATCAGGCATTTGGCAGATAATTAGCTATAGGTGAGGTTATGAGCATAGGCCCCCATAATGGGATCTGTGCCCTTATAAGAAGTGACCAGGAAGCTTGCTCTTTCTCTCTCTCCAACATGAAGGTGTCCTTCTGCAAACCAGGAAGAGGGCCCTCACCAGGAACTGATTGGCCGGCACTGTCATCTTGGACTTCCCAGCCTTCAGGACTGTGATGAATAAATTGCTATTGTAAGCCACCCAGTCTATGGTATCTTTGTTATAGCAGCTTGAGCCAAGATATACCCTCTAACGGTGCTGTAGGATGGGGTGAGGAAAGGCCCCCAGCTTTGTTTTTTGGGAAGTTGCATCTTTAGTTTTGTTATTTGTTTGAGACAGGGTCTCACTTTGTCACCCAGGCTGAAGTACAGTGGAACGATCTTGGCTCACTGCAGTCTCAGGCTCCTGGGTTCAAGCAATCCCCTTGCCTCAGCACCCTAAGTAGCTGGGACTACAGGCACATGCCACCATGTCCTGCTAATTTTTGTATTTTTTTTAGAGATGGGGTTTTGCCATGTTACCCAGGCTGGTCTCGAACTCCTGAGCTCAAGCTATGTGCCCATCTCAGCCTCCCAAAGTGTTGGGATTACAGGCATGAGCCATCCTTCCAGGCCAGAATCTGCATCTCTAAAGAGCAGATTCTCCTGCCTCAGCCTCCTGCGTAGCTGGGACTACAGGTGTGTGCCACCATGCCCAGCTGATTTTTTGTATTTTTAGTAGAGAAGGGGTTTTACCGTGTTAGCCAGGATGGTCTTGATCTCCTGACCTCGTGATTCACCCTCCTTGGCCTCTTCAAGTGCTGGGATTACCAGTGTGAGCCACCGCGCCCGGCCAGTTTATTTTTTTAAAAATGGCTGGGCACAGTGACTTGTGGCTGTAGTCCTAGCTACTTGGGAGGCTGAGGCAGGAGGATCACTTAAGCCCAAGAGTTGGAGGCTGCAGTGAGCTATGATCGTGTCACTACACACTCCAGCCTGGGTGACAGATCAAGACTCTGTCTTTAAAAAAAAAAGAAAGTAAGATTATTATCAGAGTCTCTAGGTGACAGTGAGAGGCAGCCTGGTGCAGGGGATAGGGCACAGGTGGAATCTGCTAGACTGGGTTCAAATCCTAAATCGGCCATTCAGAGCGTGAATAAATTAGAACTGGCTTAAATTAGCATTTAAAATTTCAACAGGATTAAGTAAGTACTTCCTTCTCACTTTTTCCACAGGAGGTGAGAAAGGTCTCAGCAAGGCCCTGGGAGGGAAGGGCGTGGGGATGAAAGGGATCCAGAGAGTCTGTGCATTGGCAGAGAAGATAGTGTAACTGGCACTGCGGCTGGAGGGCTGGTCCCAGAGTGAGCTGCAGCCCTGCCCGCTGGCCATGGGAGAGGCTTAAAACAAACGCCGGAAGCAACTCCCAGCCCCATAAAGATCTGTGACCGGCAGCCCCAGACCTGCCTGCCTTCCTGACTTCTGTTCCAGAGCAAAGGTCATTCAGCCGCTTGAATCAGCCTTTTCCCCCAACCCGGTCCCCAACTTTGTTTACCCGATAAGGAAGGTCAGCATTCAAAGTCAAGAAGCGCCTCTTATCGTCCCCTGCGCTCTACAAATAGTTCCGTGAGAAAGATGGCCGGGAACTCGATCCTGCTGGCTGCTGTCTCTATCCTCTCGGCCTGTCAGCAAAGTAAGAGGCATGGGAAGTTCGTGTGTGTGTGTGTGCCTGTGTGTGTGTGTGTGACAAGGCTTGCGGGAGAGAGATAGAGGGAGGGAGGGAGATGGGTCCGGTGTTTTGTTTCCTACTTGCCCTTCCAGGTAGCTCTGGGTCCTCAGAGCACAGTCGCCTCAGGGTCACCCACGCCGCCTGCTCCCCTCCTTCCCAGGGGCAAACAGAGACTGAGAACATTCCAGAGATTAGTTCTCCCAACTGGACCGCTGTGGGGCCTCAGAGCTCAGCGATTCTGCATCATCTGTGGTTACGACCCACAGCCCGTTCAAACAAGGCGTTAGTAGCCTGCTAATCTCTAGGAAGTGGTGTGAATATTAATTACAAGTGTTCCGACGGAAACGTGCCTGCTTCTAAACCTGGTTGTGATCTCTTGAACGTTGATGTTTTAATTAATGTGTTTTCTTAAATAAACTGCCTATGGTGGCATGATTATCAGGTTGAAAAAAACTTCCTTCAGAAATACGAGCTTTAGATTAAGTAATTAGCTCTAAATTTTAAAACAGCTTCCCACTAGGATTATTCAATATCCCGACTGCCTGGTTAAATAGAGGGCTTTTACTCCACGGGAGTCACATTTGCTCAATTCATATTATCTTACCTACAATGTCAGCTGGGGAAAGGGGTCCGAGTGCAAGAGTGCAAGACTTCTTACCAAGCGTGCATATTTCTTTATATTTCCAAGTATGCCTGTACCAGGAAATAGGGCCAAGCTGCAGACTGCTCAGGTTACACAAACAGCCAGAAACAGGAAGGCCTCACAGCTGAGGATCCAGTCTAGGCCTCCGTGCATGCTCAATGTCTTGCCTAGCCAGTCTGTTTTGAGATTGTATGAAGATCTTGAACCTTCAGACTCACGTTTTGTGGTTTGATTCACACAATCTGTTGTGGAGAAGAGCAGGATATTTGTTTCTAATTAAAGAAGCACTTAGATCTGTTAAAAGGAAAACCCTAGACAAATTACATTTAACTGAGTTTAATTGAGCAAAGAACGATTCACAGTTGGGCATGGGGAACCGGAATAGGTTCAGAGAGACTCTGGGGCTGCCACGTGGTAGAAGAAGATTTATGGACAGAAAAAGGAAAGCGACTCCCAGAAAATGGAAGCATACAGTTCACGATGTACGGAGAAACCTTTAGGCCAAACTTAAAATATGTCAGAAGGCAGCTTTAGGCTAAACCTAATTTAACAGGTCTAAGGCAACCCATCCTGACTCACAGGTGCTACCAAACCTGCATACGCTTTTATCCTAGGCCTGCAGGTCCACAGATGTCCCAAAGCTGACAGAGGTGCTCATCCTCCCTGTTTGCTGCTTGTGCAGGGGCCTGTGTGAACTGGGGCCAGAATGTTAGGGGGCTGGATGGAGTGGGGGTAGGGGTGGGGAGAGAGGAGAGGAGACTGGGTGAATAATGATTAATGGTGGACAGGGAATGTTTAATGACAAGGTGTTAGGGCTGGGCACGATGGCTCATGCCTGTAATCCCAGTACTTTGGGAGGCCAAGGCAGGTGGATCACGAGGTCAAGAGATCGAGACCATCCTGGCCAACATGGTGAAACCCCGTCTCTACTAAAAATACACAAATTAGCTGGACGTGGTGGCACGCTCCTGTAGTCCCAGCTACTAGGGAGGCTGAGGCAGGAGAATCGCTTGAACCTGGGAGGGAGAGGTTGCAGTGGACTGAGATCATGGCACTGCACTCCAGCTTGGCGACAGAGCGAGATTCCATCTCAAAGAAAAAATAAAAAGATGTTGATGAAGAGTTGAACTTTGTAAAATAATTGAAAAGCTGTATTCTGAGCCAAACACGAGGGACCAGTGGCCGATGACACAGCCCCAGGAGATTCTAAGAACATCTGCCCAAAGGGGTCTGGCTACAGATTGGTTTTATACATTTTAGGGAGACATAAGACATCAACCAATTCATGTAAGATGTACATTAGTTTGGTCCCCAAAGGCGGAACAACTGGAAGTGGGGCATGGGCTTCCAGGTCATAGGTGGATTTAAAGATTTTCTGATTGGCAATTGATTAAAAGAGTTTATCTACAGACCTCAAATCCATAGAAGGGAGTGCCTGGGTTAAGATAAGGGGTTGTGGAGGCCAAGGTTCTTACTATGCAAATGAAGCTTCCAGGTAGCAGCGTTTGGAGAGAATAGATTGTAAATGTTTCTTATGAGACTTGAAAAGGTGCCAGACTCTGTTAATTCTCTCCTGGATCAGAGAAAAGACCTGGCAAGGGAAAGGGATTTTCTACAGAATATAGACTTTCCCCACAAGAGACAACTTTCCAGGACCATTTCAAAATATGACAAAGAAATATATTTCAGGGTAAAATACTTCAATTTCTTTCAAGGCCTGCTATCTGTCATGTGATGCTATACTAGAGTCAGGCTGGAATTTGGTGTTTTATTTCTACAAAAAGTCTTAAGTGTTAGGTTTTTTAAAGGGAAGGTGGGGTTAAAGAAAGAGAGACAGAGAGAGAGAGAGGAGGGGGAGAGGGGTAGAGAGGGAGAGAGAGAGAGAGGCTTTACAACAACACAGGTTTATTACAAAAACCTGTGGAGGTGGGGGACCAGCTTAATGCCAGAGCCCACCATTGCTTACAGGCTGGGGTATGTATAGGTATGGGCGGGAGGGGTTTGGGCATCATGGCTTGCTGCCCTGGAGGATATTGATAAGATGTTCTTATGTTCAGGTGGTTTGGCCAGGGATGTTCCTTGGGCTCTGTCAGGATTTGATAGGGATATTTCTTCAGTTGGGCCTTTGCTTGGCAGGGTATGATAAAGATGTTCCTGTGTCTTGTGGTCAGGTGGCTAGGCAGGATTTCTCAGGGCCCAAACCCCTATGGAATGTTTCACTTTGACCAAGGTCTGTGAAATGGCAGGGGGCTTACAAAATGGTGCAGTTTGGACTAACATTAAGGTCTGTTTTAATGTTAATGCTGGTCAGTTATGCCTGAATTCCAAAGGGAGGAGGATATAATGAGGCATGTCTGACACCTTTTCCCCATCATGGCCTGAACTCGTTTTTTAGGTTAACTTTGGAATGCCCTTGGCTGAGAGGAGGACTCTATTTAGATGGTTGCGGAGCTTAGAATATTATTTTTGGTTTACAAAGGAGAGAGAGAGTATGTAAGAGGGAGACAGAGAGAGGAAGACACAACTGTTTAGCTGGCATTAGGAACCAGAATTTGCTCCTTTTGCAAGTCTGATGTTCATGGAGTCAGGACACCATGTGCCGTGGTTGAAGCAGCTTAGATTTTGAAGACAGACAGAGCTGTATCTGTTGGTCTAGCCACTTCCCAGCTGGGTGTCCCTGTTCAGGATACACTGCCCTTCAATGTCACCATCAAAGAGGGTTTAATGGGACCCTGGGGAGGAAATCCCACCACAGTTCCTGGCCCCATGTAGGCGCTCAGCACTGTCAGTTCCCATCCTAAGGTCCTTCTTCGAAGAGAGAAGTTTCTGCTGCATGGAGAGGTAGAGATAGGGTGAAAGAAGCCAGCTGTGGCTGGGTGGGCATCACAGGGGGTAAGGGGCAGAGAGAAAGCTTCCCCTTCACCCTCTGAAGGTTCACTGAACATCAACTGACAAAAGGCAGATTAATAGGAGAAAGGGTATGACAATTTATTTTAATGTGCACAGCATGAGGGAATGGTTGCTCAATAATCCAAAGGGGTACAGCAGTTTGTATACCATTCTTCACAGGGGAGGGAGGAAATGGGGAATGCAGACAATTCTTTTGAGTGGTAGTAAACGATTATTAGGGAGAATGAATGGTCCAGGAGACAAAGTAACTTGTCAATGATTCTCTGGAATTTGATTGGCCAGAGGGGTAGGCTTAATCTGGTGGGAAAGTTCGTCCAGGTGTGTGCATTCCTCGGTCTTCTTTTCCACATGAGACAATGAGGTCTGAGGGAGGAGACGGCAGGCACTTGTGTTTGTCTTAGGGGGTCTGGTTTCTAGGTAGATAAGGGAGCTTCAGAGGACTGCCCAGCTGCATCCTGTGCCTTGGTAGAGACCACAGGTTGAGACAGGAGGCAGTGGAGAGGTCACAAAGACCTTGAGGCAGCTTCTTTAGTTCAGTCATATTTTGAGGTGCAATATTCTGATTTCCTTTGGTCGGGGGGGTTAACAGAAATACCAAACTCTGTGAAATCTTTTAAAGAGGTTTATTCTGAGCCAATGTGAGTGACCATGGCTTGGAGAAAACACAAACCCAAGAAGCCTTCAGTGGGTGGTCCCAAGGCAATTGGGTTACAGTTTGGTTTTATACATTTTAAGGAGGCAGGAATTACAGGCAAAGACATAAATCAATACATGGAAGGTATCTATTGGTTCGGCCCCAAAAGGTGGGATATCTTAAGGCCAGGGGGCTTACAGATTATAAGTGGACTCAGAGATTCTCAGATTTGCAGTTGTTAAAGGAGTAAAGCTTTGTTTAAAGACTTGAATTCAGCACAAAGAAATGCTTACATTAAGGGAAGGGGTGGCCGGGTGTGGTGGTTCATGCCTTTAATCAAGCGCGTTGGGTGACCTAGGTGGGTAGATCGCTTGAGCCCAGGAGTTCAAGACCAGCCTGGGCAACATGATGAAATGCTGTCTCTATTAAAAATACAAAAAATTAGCTGAGTGTGGTGGCACTTTCCTGTAATCCCAGCCACTTGGGAGGCTGAGGTGTGAGAATTGCTTGAGCCCATGGGTTGCAGTGAGCTCAGATCGTGCCACTGCACTCCAGACTGGGTGAGAGTGAGACCCTATCTCAAAAAAAAAAAAAAAAAAAAAAGAGATAAAGAGGTCGTGTGATGCTATACCAGAGTCAGTTGGAAAGTAAGCCACATACTGGGTTAATTTAAAAGAACTGGCCTAATGAGATTTGATGGTTTGTAGGGCGTGACTTAACCCTTGCCTTGCAAGGCCTTAGGTCTTGTCTACAATTTGATGTCTTCTTGCTGCAGCTGGCTTTGTTAGTCTTATGATCCCCATTTTAACCTTAATCCTGGGCAGTTGTGCCTAAACTCCAAATGGGAGGGGGCACAACCAGGTGTGTCCTACCTCCCTTCCCCTCACAGCAGGGAATTCAGTTTTTCAGGTCTCTCTGGGGTTCCCTTGGCCAAGAGGGGGTCTGTTCAGTTGTTTGGGGGCTTGG
This sequence comes from Pongo abelii, assembly GCF_028885655.2. Lineage (NCBI taxonomy): Eukaryota > Metazoa > Chordata > Mammalia > Primates > Hominidae > Pongo > Pongo abelii. The sequence goes on from NC_071988.2 coordinate 161,599,931, forward strand.
GATTTTATTTTTGGTTTCTCCCCAGCACATGTGTATCTCTGGAGAAAGCTAGGGAAAGAGGAAAGACAGGCAAAGCAAAAGGAGATTATTCTCAAGAGGTTTTAATCAACTCATAAGAAGGGAAATAAAGTTGAAACTCTGTAGAAAAGGAGGTGAAATAGCACCCCACTTTCATCATATATTCATCATATATACATATATATTTTAAGACATACTGCTCTGTCACCCAGGCTGGAGTGCAGTGGTGTGATCAGGGCTCACTGCAGCCTCTGCATCCCAAGGTCAAGCAATTCTCCTGCCTCAGCCTTCTGAGTAGCTGGGACTACAGGCGCGCCACCATGCCCGGCTAATTTTTGTTGTTGTTTTTTGTTTTGTTTTGTTTTTCTGAGAGGGAGTCTCACTCTGTGGCCCAGGCTGGAGTGCAGTGGTGCGATCTCGGCTCACTGCAACCTCTGCCTCCCGGGTTCAAGTGATTCTCCCGGCTCAGCCTCCTGAGTAGCTGGGACTACAGGCACACGACACTGCACCTGGCTAATTTTTGTATTTTTTAGTAGAGACGGGGTTTCACCGTGTTGGCCAGGCTGGTCTTGATCACCTGACCTCAAGTGATCCACCTGCCTCAGCCTCCCAAAGTGCTGGGATTACAGGCACGAGCTACCGCACCTGGCCCTACTCTCATCATATTATTTCAAAAATAGCCATGGTCTCTCTGAGGCCCCTGACCTGAGAGAACAGAAGGGCTTCTATCCCTTGGGGCTGGAGGTGAGCCCAGCTGAATCCTCTTTCTTGGGGCTGGGCTGGGAGTAGGTGGGATATCTCAGTACCTCTTCCATTTACTGAAGCTCATTCCTCACACTTGCTAGTGTCACAAACAGAAGCCCATTGGGTGCAATTAGCATAAGAAAAGATAGCACTTTTAAAGCTTGCTTATTCCCAGCCTCATTTTGAAGCTCTAGGCTCTTGTGCATTACTAATTCATAAGTCTAGGAGCACATACCTTTCATTATTTCCATTTTATAGGTGGAAACAAGAAGACTTGCCAAGTATTTTCTGCAAGGCTGTGAAGCATGTTAGAAGCAATGGTAATAGCAGGTGCAGAGTGGCCAAGTCCTCATTTCCCCCTCAATGGACAAATCTCTTTAGCTGAGCCCATGAGTCATTGGCCTTTCCAGATTGATGCTGCCCTGGAGGGATGGAGCCCAGGGTTGGAGACAGTCAGGGCCCATCTGTACATTCCTTCTCCTCACTCTGCTCTCTCAGGCTGCAGTATGAATGAGAAAACTCCAATCCCAAGCATTTACACACTTTTTTTTTTTTTTTGACTCGGAGTACAGTGGTGCGATCTCAGCTCACTGCAACCTCCGCCTCCTGGGTTTCAGCAAATCTCCTGCCTCAGCCTCCTGAGTAGCTGGGACTACAGGTGTGCACCACCAAACCCAGCTAATTTTTGTATTTTTAGTAGAGACGGGGTTTCACCATGTTGGCTGGGCTTGTCTCAAACTCCTGACCTCAAGTGATCCACTTGCCTCAGCTTCCCAAAGTGTTGGGATTACAGGCGTGAGCTACCGGGCCCGGGCAGCATTTACACACTTTAGATATTCAGTGACAATGTTTAAATCCTAAACAACAGCTTATATGTAGCAGAAGGGGATTAGTGGAAGGGAAGAGCCTGCTTTGAGAGACCTTGCTGCACCAGGATCAATATTGACTTCTTGTGAGAGGGGAGATCGTATCCTGTTCCAGTAGGAAACACATTGCCTCTAATACCCTTAACACAGGGAGAGACCCAAACTACACACTTGGTGTGGAATTTTAAAAGGAAACCATTTTTAAAACATTAGCAAGTAGGAAACAGATATTGAGGTACTATAACAAGTTAGACAAGGGGATAGTGGGGGAGACAACTGGTAAGGAGCTAAGACTGAAAGAAATAATGTGAAGGGAAATAGTAGTTGCTGTAACCCAACTGAATGTGGGTCCATTCACCCAGCACACAGAAACAAACACAAGCACCAGGATTTGCAGTGACGGAAAGGGAGGCATTGATTGCAGGGTGCCAAGCAAGGAGAACTGGGCAGCTAATGCTGAAGACCCTAACTCCCCAGTGGCTTTCGGGCAAGGGTTTTACAATTTTATTTATTTTATTATTATTTGAAACAGGGTCTTGCTCTGTCACCCAGGCTGGAGTGCATTGATCCTGGCTCACTGCAGCCTTGTCCTCCCAGGCTCAAGGGATCCTGCCTACTCAGCCTCCTAAGTAGCTGGAACTACAGGCGTGCACCATCACCACACCTGGTTAATTTTTGTATTTTTATTTTCTAGACATGGGGTCTCACTATGTTGTCCAGGCTGGTCTCAAACTCCCGGGCTCAAGCAGTCCTCCTGCCTCGGCCTCCCAGAATGCTGGAATTACAGGTGTGAACCACCATGCCTAAATGGGTTTTTAAAATTTGTTTTATAGAGATAGGGTCACACCATGCTGCCTAGGCTGCTCTTGAACTCCTAGTCTCAAGTGATCCTCCCACCTCGGCCTCCTGAAATTCTAGATTACAGGAGTGAGCCACCAGACTTGGCCCAAGCAAGGGTTTTTAAAGGCAGGGGTATATTTCAGGAAAGAAGAAGGTATAGGAAAAATAATAAATCAATACATGGAGGTTATACCTTGGTTTGGCCTCAAAAGACAGGATATCTTGACACAGGGGCTTACAGGCCACAGGTAGATTCAGAGATTCTTTGGTTTGCAGTTGGTTAAGGGAGCAAGGCTTTGTCTAAAAACTTGGGGTCAGCAGAAAGAAATATTAAGGTTCTAAACTAAAAAGTATCTGAGACAATTTAGAAAATTTATTTTGCCAGGGTTAAGGACATGCCCGTGACACAGCCTCAGGGGCTCCTGACGACATGTGCCCAAGGTGGTCAGGGCACAGCCTGGTTTTATACATTTTAGGGAGACATGAGACATCAATTCATCTGTGTCAGATGTACATTGGTTCAGTCTGGAAAGGCGAGACAACTCAAAGTCTGTATCCAGGTCATAGGTAGATAGGAGACATTCTTTTGAGTTTCTGATTAGCCTTTTACTGAATCAAAGGAAGCAATCAGGTATGTATATGTCTCAAGTGAGCAGAGGAATCACTTTGAGTTCTGTCTGTCCTTTGTCCACAAGAAGTTACCTTGTGGGTAAATTGTGAGGGAGCTATGTAGTTTTTTTTTTTTTTCTTTTTTTTATCTGGGGTCTAGGCAAAGTGCTCACATCTGTAATCCCAGCACTTTTGGAGGCTGAGGTAGGTGGATCACTTGAGGTCAGGAGTTCAAGACCAGCCTGGCCAACATGGTGAAACCGCATCTCTGCTAAAAATACAAAAAACTATCTGGGCATGGTGGCACATACCTGTAATCCCAGCTACTCAGGAGGTTGAGGCAGGAGAATTGCTTGAACCCAGGAGGTGGAGGTTGCAGTGAGCTGAGATCATGCCACTGCACTGCAGCCTGGGTGACAGAATGAGACTCTGTCTCTTAAAAAAAAAAAAAATCTTTATAGCTATCTTATTTAGGTATAGAATGGGAGGCAGGTTTGTCCAATGCAGTTCCCAGCTTGACTTTTCCCTTTGGCTTAGTGATTTGGGGGTCCTAAGATTTATTTTCCTTTCACGAGGTTTAACCTGTGTGTGTGATTCTCTGCAGGCCCCTCAGGAAGAAATTTAGAACAGGGAATGGTGGTCAGAATTCAGTCCTCAGTTCCCGCTTAGCTGAGGTCTGTGTGACAGTGGTCAGCATTTTCCATCTGATGGAGGTCCTGGTTTCTGAGAAACAACTCAAGAACCTATGTGAAGATGTTATCTTTAGTTTCTATAGGGAACTGAACATCTTGTAACTCTGTCTTATTTAGGTGACTATTATTTAAACTATTATTACTTTCTTGCTTAGCAGGGCTGAAGGCTAGCAAGGTACTTGGAATTTCCCTTGAAGGAACTCAAGAGTTTTTATTTCCATGCTTGAGGTGGCTGGCAGATCCCTAAGAGTGTTCTTTGCTCTGTCTCAATGCCAGAAGTTTATTATGGGGTGAAAAGAGGAAGTTAAGGACAGGAGGCAAGACCTATTGAAGGCTCAAAAACTGACAGAGGAGGAAGTATGGATGTGGAAGTGAAAGAAGTCCACAGAGCTCATCACCAGATGAAGGTGGTCCCAGGCATCAGAGTTGATTATCTAATGAAATAAAGGAGAAGAAAGTCATGCTGTTTTATAACAGGGAAACTTCGGCAGGCAGGAGCCATCATCCCCACAGTTTTCTTGTACCTGCTGGGCAAGGTGTCAGAGCCCTGGCAATGGAAAATGATTGGCCCACAGGGAGTAAGAATTTACTGACAACAGTATAGGTTTGAAAAGGAAAGTTTTATTAGGTTGAGAGAAAGCTGCAGAAGAGTGCAGCGGGCTGCCTCAGTGAGAGGACTGAATGCGCCGGGGAGGATTTTCCTTAGGGGTATTTATGGACCTTAAAGCAAGAGCTTAGGGGTAATTTGGTCCATATTAGCCACGTATGTCATGATAAATGATTACATTTGTAGATATTTTGGTGTCGTAATGTCAGCAAGGGTTGCACAATGAGTTTCATCATGCATGCATTCTGGAGATGTATAGAAGTAGAGAAAGTCTAGTTACGTATAAACTTTGGGGAAAGAAGCCTGGAACCGGCCTTAGATATAGGGAAGATCAATTACTTCTAAACTCCTCAGATAAGGAGTTCTGCCTCTGGATGGTCAGCTTCATGGCCACCAGGTGGTCTTTGCTCTCTTTAGGGGCCCCTCCCTCCTGGCCTCCTCATCTCCAGGCAATCTTTATGTCACTATAGATTCATTTGCATTTTGAGAATTTTATATAAATAAAATTATTCAGTAGTACTCTTTTTTAAAATCCTTGCTTTCATTCAGCATAATTATTTTGAGATTCACTCATTTTTTTGGGGTATCAGTAGTTTATTCCTTTTTCTTATTGTTAAGTAGTATCCCATTGTATGGCTCTATCATGATTTATTTATCTACTCACCTGTTGATGGATACTCTTATGAGTCAGAGTTCTCCAGAGAAACAGAATCAATACATACACTCACACATAGACACACACACGGAGAATTATTTTAAGGAATTGGCTCACACAGTTATGGGGGCTGGCAAGTCTGAAATCTGCAGGAAAGGCTGGTAGGCAAAAGTTGATGTTACAATCTGGTGTTGAAGGCAGTCTGGAGGCAGAAGTCCTTTCTCTTTGGGGGACCTCAGTCTTACCTCGTAGGGCCTTCAACTGATTGGATGAGGCCCACCCACATTAAGGAGGGTAATCTGCTTTACTCCAAGTCAATTGATTTCAATATTAATCACATCTAAAAAAACACCTTCACAGCAACATTTAGGCTGGTGTTTGACCAAACAACTAGGCACCATATGCTAGCTAAGTTGATGCATAAAATTAGCCATCACAGAGTTGTTCCTGTTACAAACAAAGCTGCTGTGAATATTTGTGTACAATTCTTTGTACTGAAGGAAATAAAAATATTTTACCCAAGATAGATTTCTTTGACAGATTTTGAAATGGCCCTGCAAAGCTGTTTTTTGTGGGGGAACTTTGCATTGTGGAGAATCTCCATTAATGCAGCCAGGCCTTCCCTTGTCCAGATCTGGGAGAGATTAATGGAGTCTGACACCTGTAAAGATCTGGAAGAAACACTTACCATCTATTTTCTCTGAGGGGCTGCTGTCTGTGAGATTTCATCTACATAACATGACTCCCTTGACTAGCTGAGCCTCCTCTTCTTCCCCTCCCATATCCTGTCTTGCCATTAAAACCTGACTTACCACCATAACCTGTTTTTTTGGCCATGTTCTGAGCCTGCATTGCTTCTGTGAACCCAAAATATCTGATAGGTCTCAACCAATTTAGAAAGTTTATTTTGTCAAGGTTAAGGACATGCCCGTGACACAGCCTCAGGAGGTCCTGATGACATGTGCCCAAGGTGGTCAGGGTACAGCTTGCTTTTATACATTTCAGAGGGACATGAGACATCAATCAATATGTGTAACATGTACATTGGTTTGGTCCAGGTAAGGCAGGACAAATCAAAGCAGTGGCTTCCAGGTCATAGATAGATAAGAGATAAAGGTTGCATTCTTTTGAGTCCTTGATAAGCCTTTCACTGAATACACAATTTAGTCTGGCTCAGTGAATCTGCATTTTTTTTTTTTTTTTTTTTTTTTGAGACAGAGTTTCACTCCTGTTGCCCAGGCTGGAGTGCAATGGCGTGATCTCGGCTCACCGCAACCTCTGTCTCCCAGGTTCAAGTGATTATCCTGCCTTAGCCTCCTGAGTAGCTGGGATTACAGGCATGCACCACCATGCCCGGCAAATTTTTTGTATTTTTAGTAGAGACAGGGTTTCTCCATGTTGGTCAGGCTGGTCTTGAACTCCCAACCTCAGGTGATCCACCCACCTCAGCCTCCCAAAGTGCTGGGATTACAGGTGTGAGCCACCGCAACTGGCACATTTTTACATAAGCAATCAGATATGCGTTTGTCTCAGATGAGCAGAGGGATGACTTTCTGTCTAGCATCTGTGAAGATAAGCTTTTCCTTGTGGGCAAACTGTGCTTTGTAGCGATCTTATTTAGGAATTAAAATGGGAGGCAGGTTTGCCTGCTGGAGTTCTCAGTGATTTTGGGGTCCTGAGATTTATTTTCCTTTCACATTTCTGTAGCCTCAAGATGGCATATGAACTTCTGTACCTCACTGTGGAGCTGGGTCTTTGTTCTGAAGGCTGCTATGTATACATATGAAATAAATGTGTGTGATCTTTCTTTTAACTTCTGTTAATTAATCTGCCTCATGTCAGTGATTTTCAGTGAACCTCCAGGGGGCCAAGGGCTTTGGCCCCTACAGTAGGGACATACAATTTCGTTTCTCTTAGGGTAATACCTATGAATGGAATGACTGGGTTATACATTGGAGGTATGTCTAACTAAAAGACTCCCTTCCAAACTGTTTTTCAAAGTGGTTGTACCATTTTACATTCCCACCAGCATTGTATGAAAGTTTCAGTTGCTCTCATATCCTCTCCTGTCTGTCTTTTTTAATTGCTATCATCTGTCTTTTTGATTTTAGACATTCTAATAGGTATGTAGTACTATCTAATTGTGATTTAAATTTGCATTTCACTAATGACTAATGACGTGCCCCATCTTTAACGCAACATTTCCCTTTACTTGCAGGTTATTTTGCTTTGCAAGTTGGAAAGGCAAGATTAAAATACAAAGTTACGCCCCCAGCAGTCACTGGGTCACCAGAGTTTGAGAGAGTATTTCGGGCACAGTAAGTAATGCTTCTTCCACCCTTCATGGATCTGTGCCTGCCATAGGTAGGCACAATTCCTGACTAGGGGAAAGGGATATGGAGAAGACCCTAAGTTCATGTGCAATATCTAGTTATAACAAGTCACTCTTCACAGCCAAGACCGTTCTCAGAATCCAGAAAGTTTGAAGGGTTCGGGGCATGAAGTCTCTGCCCACATCTATTACCAATTCAGCAAGGTATATTTACAGAAAAGGCTGGGATCTCAGGAGGGACTACTGTGTCTCCCAAGGAGGGTCACTGGGTCAAAGAGGCCCCCTGGAGCCTTGTGAGACCACAATAGTCTGAAGTTGGATTAGTTACGCTACAATTTTCTATCTTATTTTTTCCTCCCTACTTCAAAACAGAGGTAGATCAGGATTACTCTTCTGCCAGTTTCTCTGTGAACCATTTCTTAAAATCAGAAACCTGTAAGAATGAGAAAGCTCGCCAGCTCACATGCATGCGCCACGTTTTTGATCACCTTGTGCTCCTTGTTTTTTCAGACCCACACAGAATGTTCCACCATAAAACCATGAACTTGCCTGCTGCAGGAATGCTAGGGCGTCCTTTATATTTCATCCCCCAAAATAAGTGCTTTAAGAAACATTTCATGTATCACTACTGATATATCATTGAGTTCTTTTGTTACCATCTTGGGATTTTTCATTTATGTTTACGAGTGAGATTGGCCTACACTTTGCCTTTCTTGTCCGGTTCTTGTCTCATTTTGTTACAGATGAACCTAGTCTCAAATGAGTTGGAGGAAGCATCCTGTTCTATTTTATCAGAGAATTTTAATAAAGTTGGAAGAGTGTGTTCCTTCAAAGTTGTATAGAACTTGCCTTAAAATAATCTGGGCCTAATGTTTTTCTTGTGGGAAATTTTTAAATTATGGGATTTGCATTCTTTAATGATTATTGGACTAGGCAGGCTTTTTATTACATCTTGAATCCATTTTGGTAGGCCTTGGTCCTTGAGATGATAACATTGGTTTCTTGATTACCCACTTGCTCCAAGGAGGGTTTTACAGACTACTCCCTAGGCTTGAAAGTGTGGGGTGAATACCACCGGGAGTACACGAGATAATCGTAAGAGGTGTGTAGACTTGGTTTTAAATAACATTGAACTACATGATGAGAAGTCATTCTCATTTCAATTATCTTTGAATCCTCATGGTTATGTCAAGTGGAAAGTATTGGTTTGGAGCCAGCATGTCCCACACCTCAAAATTAATGTTTATTTTTATCAAAGTAATTCATGTACGTGATCTGAAGATAAAGTGGGATTACAGGTTTTATGACAACAAATAACTCTTCCTTGTCCCTACCTCCCCTCTCCCTCTATCCCTAGAGATAACCCTTTTTGATTGCTACTTTGGGTATTTACTTCTGTATTTCTAAACATTATACTTTCACTGCTATTTATTGATTCACAAATTTTAGACATTGTCAGTTGGCTTCTTTTTATGGAAGAAATAATTTCATGCTCCTTTACTTCCTCTTTTCCTTACCTCATCCTTTCACTAACATTATATCACTCTGTTGAGTTAAATCAATAGCCAATGTTTATATTACTGTGATTAAGAAAATAATGTTGAAAGCAGGGCCATATAGTATACTGTGGTTACATTTCCTTCTTGTGCAATTTTTTTCCCCTAGGGTTAATAATTGTCTCTTTATTTCTTTGTTTGCTTAGTTTCATGCCCAAATCTTCTGCAGAACTGAAAATCTCCTTTTGTTACATTCAAATGCATTAGATAATCTAGTAATACATTTTTCTGTCTTGGAGTCATTTCTGCCTGAGTCCTCCACTTTTCGCTCCAAGCTGCAGGATGCTCTTGGTGCTTGCTGCACAGCTGCTATCCTGGGACTTCCTGTCACCATCCTAGAAATTTCCCTTATACTGTCCTGATTGGATTTCCTGGACCTCCTGTTTTCCTGTTTATGGTTTTCTCTCTTGTTTTAGTGGAGTACGCCCTTCAGAAGCTTCCTGAGAGAGGGTGAATGTTTGGTAAAGTTTTGAGACTTCACATATCTGAAAATGCACCTTTATCTTGCCTCACAGTTAAGGGATGGCTTGGTTACATACATTTCTGTATTAGAAATCCTTACCCTCAGAGTTTTTGAAAAAATTTGCTCCATGGCTTCCTAGTTTCCACTGATATTGTTGAGATGTTCTATGCTGTTCTGATTCTGGACCTTTTGTTTGGAAACTATGGAAGCTTCAGGATCTTGCCTGGCCTACTGTCCTGAGATGTTAAAAGCATTGTGCTTGTTGAGAGGCTTTTTCTTCACTGTGCTCAACCCCAGGTGAGGCCGTTTCACAGCCTGAAAACTCACGTCCTTCTGTTTTAGATTTTTTTTTTGTTTTAAGACAGGGTCTCACTCTGTTGCCTTGGCTGAAGTACAGTGGCACAATCTCAGCTCACTGCAGCCTTGACCTGCCAGGCTCAGGCAATCCTCCTACCTCTGCCTCCTGAGTATCTGGGACTACAGATCTGTGCTACAATGCCCTGCTAATATTTGTATTTTTTGGTAGAGATAAGGTTTCACCATGTTGCCCAGGCTGGTCTTGAACTTCTGGGCTCAAGCAATCTGCCCACCTCAGCCTCCCAAAGTGCTGGGAATACAGGAGTGAGCCACTACTTCTGGCCCAGAATATTTTTTAATATTATTTTTTCCCCCAAATTTCCTCTCCTTCATTTTCTCTGTTCTTTCATTCTTAAAACACATACAAGTTGTGTGTTAACCTCCAGGACTGATCCTCTAGTTTTCTTTTATCTTCAGGTTTTCATGTTTTTGGATTTTTGTTCTTTCAGAGGAATTTCCTCAACTTCTAACTTTTTATCTGAAATTTCAGATATCATAATTTTAATTTCCAATAACTTATTTTTATTCTCTGATTGTTTTTTAGTTGTTGGTGCTGATGTTAACCTGTCACTTTTTTATTTCATTGATGTAGTTTATTCTCTTATATTTGAGGGTTTAAATTATAATTTTAAAAATTCTCTGTAACATTTCTGTTTCTTCCAAGTGTCTTCTTGTCTTTTTTGGCCTTTGTCTTTCATTTGTATTTATTATTTACCCATTAAGTATTTATTGAGCACCTCTGTGTACTGGGCATTGTTATAACAGCTTGGCCTAGATCCATGAACAAATCCCACAAAAATCCTTGCCCTCTTGGAGTTTGCTGAGGAAGCCAGAAAATAAACAATAAGCAGATGATATTATAAGAAAATAATATAAGATGGGCATAGTAGCTCACACCTGTAATCCCAGGGACTCAGGAGGCCCAGGCGGGAGAACTGCTTGAGACCAGAAGTTCAAGAGCAGCCTGGGCAACATAAAGAGCCCCCTCTCTCTATTAAAAAAAAAAATTAAAAAATTAGCCACATGTGGGTGCATACCTGAAGTCCTAGCTACTTGGGAGGCTGAGGTGGGAGGATTGGTTGAGCCCAGGAGTTCAAGGCTTCAGTGAGCTATGATCATGCCACTATACTCCAGCCTGGGCAACAGAGAAAGGCCCCAACTCAAAATGAAAGAGAAAATCATATATTATGTTAGAAGGTAATCGGTGCTAAAAAAAAAAGAAAACAAAAAGGATAGCGTTGTAAGAGGGTATGGGATCGGTTCCTGGGGGGTAAGTTGGGTGGTCTGTGATGTACAATAAGGCCATGGGTGTAGGTCCCACTGAGAAGGTGGCATTTGTGAACATGTAGAGAAAGAGCTCTTGGGTCAGAGACAATAGTCAGGGAAAAGCCCTTAACTGGTGATACACCTAGTGGGTTAGTCAGGAGGTCAGGGGGCTGCAGAGGAGGAGCCTGGCAGGGAGTGGGAGGAGGTCAGCTCAGAGAGGTCATAGACGGCTGGGTCACACTGGGCCTTAAAGGCCACTGTAGGGGACTTTAGCTTTTCTCTGAGTGAAATGGAAAGTCATGGCAGGGTTTTAAGCAAAAGAGTGACATGATCTTATATTTTAAAAGGAGAATCCTGTTTGCTTTGCTGAGAAGTCTGTATGGAGGCACTGGTAGAAGCAGAGAATGCATTTAGAATTCCAGGCAAGAGATGACGGTGGCTGTGTTGCAGAATTTTTGCTCCTTAGTTCAGCTAAAACTGGGTTCTCGTCACATGGCCAGGAAAGATTAGGCGTGCTGACACATTGAAGGGTGAGTAGAGCAGAATTTATTGGACGTAAAGGAGAAAAAGAAAAAAAAAAAGAAACTCTCAACAAAGCGGGAGGGGGTCCTACTCACAGGCCCCTGCCTCGCAGATTGATTCCAGGTCACCACCCACGAGCTGGAGACCAGGCTCCTCCCTCTGCACAAGGAGTGAACTTCCTGTGGCTCCACCCCGTTCCCCCAGTGAGCATGCGGGCTTTATTCAGAAAGAATCAGTCTGGAAAGGGCGGGCAAGCGAGGGCAGTTCTCCCTCAGGGTGGTGAGTTTCATCCTGGACCAGCAGTCTGGCCTTTCAGCCTTCAAGCTTTTTTAGACTTGAGGGTGGGGTTTCACCAGGGACCCTTGGGGGTCTCCTGTCTCTGTCAGCTAGAGCCAGGGAGATAGCAGTGAAATGATGGGAAGTGGTCAGGTTTTGGATATATTTTGAGGGTAGACTCAATAGAATTTTCTGACATAATGAATGTGAAGGGTGAGAACAGTCAAGAATGATTCTTGGATTATTGGCCTGAGCATCCATCCCAAAGAATGGCCTTGCGATGATCTGAGATGGAGAAGGCTGCAGGAGAAGTGGTTTTGGGGAAGTATTAGAAGGTTCAGTCTTGACATGTTGTGTTTGAGATGTGACTTATGCTACCGTCAAGGAGAGGCCTTAAGCATTATGATCTACTAAGCTATTTGGATTGTTTATGATTGCATCATAAACTGACAAATACATTGTTGGTTACACCTCCAAGTAGAGAGGCAGCTGGATAAACAAGTCTGCATTTTAGGAGAGAGATCTGAGCTGGAAATATAAATTCAGGAGTCATTGGCACAGGAAGATGATTTATAGCCATGAGACTGGATAAAATCACTTAGGGGAGTGTGTGTAGGTGTATTAGTCTGTTTTCATGCTGCTGATAAAGACATACCCGAGACTGAGCAATTTACAAAACAAAGAGGTTTAATTGGACTTACAGTTCCATGTGGCTGGGGAAGCCTCACAATCATGGAGAAAGGCAAGTCACATCTTACATGGATGGCAGCAGGCAGAAAATGAGAGAGCTTGTGCAGGGGAATGCCTCTTTTAAAAACCATCAGATTTTTTTTTGTTTGTTTTGAGATGGAGTCTCACCCTGTTGCCCAGGCTGGAGTGCAGTGGCCGCAATCTTGGGTCACTGCAACCTCTGCCTCCCAGGTTCAAGCAATTCTTGTGCCTCAGCCTCTTGAGTACTGGGACTACAGGTGCCTGCCACCATGCCTAGCTAATTTTTTGTATTCTTAGTGGAGACAGGGTTTCACCATGTTGACTGGGCTGGTCTTGAACACCTAAACTCAGGTGATCCGACTGCCTTGGCCTCCCAAAGTGCTAGGATTACAGGTATGAGCCACCGTACCGGGCCTAAAACCATCAGATCTTGTGAGACATATTCACTGTCACAAGAATAGCATGGGAAAGACTTGCCCCCATGATTCAATTACCTCCCACCAGGTCCCTCCCACAACACGTGGGAATTCAAGATGAGACTGGGGTGGGGACACAGCCAAACCATATCAGTAGGTAAAGAAGAAAAGAGGAGTAAGCCCTGATGGCATCAGGAGGTCAAGATGATGACAAGGGTCCTGCAGAGAGATCTGAATAAAGGAGATCTTAGAGGTTTTACCCAAACATCTGGTGTTAATAATTCTCAACTGGCTGTTAAGAAAGAGGCATTAGAGAGTGATGTGGAAGCTCCATGTGCATGGCTGGGGCTTATGATTGGTCAGGAGGCAGCTTTCTTCTGGAGAACCTCCAAAGTATCTGTAGGTCATCTTTCTGGTACCACTTAGTTTCTCTAGAGAAAACTCTTTAAACCTCCTTCAGGGGTTGAAGGAAAGAGGGGTGGAGATAGGATAATAGGCCTGACTTTTGAGAGTGCAGTAGGTAAAGACAGGAAGGTTTTTCAACTGTGCAGTGTGTAGCATGCAGATTCTGACTGTTTTCAGGACAGAATTTTACCCCCACCCTCTATTGTTCTTGAAGTCCCCAACAGTCTCTGGTTCTGTTTCTCCAGGCAATAAGCCTCCCACCTCCTGTGATGGGGAGCAGGGTGGGGCTCAGGAGTGGGAAGCAGAAATGGAGGGCAGCTAAGCCCTCCTTATTCAGTTTTTCAACCACTCTTATGTTCCAGCCTTTGGCCTCTAAGGTACCTGGGGCGCCCAATTCCTGAGCTTTTTTTGGTTCTGGGGTAAGGTTGGTCGCAGTCTTCATTGCTTCTTCCTTCAGCAGGCACATTGGTTTCGGCTTTCTGCACTCTACCAGTCCAGCCACTGTTCCCCCATGTGCTGTCTTTCCTGCAGAATTTTGCTAATGGCTCTCTTCCACTCTTGAGAGCTTGTTTGGAGGTTCCAGCAGGGGAGCGTAGCTACTCATATACCCTTGACCGGAAACTGGTCCTCCTCTATTGAGGATGGTTGTCCTCTTTGACTGAGCATGCAGCTTTGGGAGGGATGCACATGGAGTGGGGAGGGAGGAAAGGAACACCCACCTAGCCAGCCAGATCAGCTGAATCAACCCTGGCAATTGATGGGGTAACAGATGTTGCAGCCAGATTACCCTCACTTCCTCTCTTTTACTCTTGTGTCTGCTCTCATTCTCTTTGTTCTTGATTACTTATATCTATTTTTTATTCTTTAACTAGCATTTTAGTGAAGCTTCAGAAGTGAGAAGAAATGAACATGAGTTCAATCTGCCATGTTTAGCAGGAAGTCATCATGATACGTTTTTGATATCCTGTGCACACCCATTTTTCCCTTGTCAACAAAAAGAGTCAAACTCTATAAAATACTTAAAGAGATTTATGTATGTATTTATTTATTTTTAGACAGAATCTCACTCTGTTGCCCAGACGAGTGCAATGGCGCGATCTCAGCTCACTGCAACCTCCCCTTCCTGGGTTCAAGCGATTCTCTTGCCTCAGCCTCCTGAGTAGCTGGGACTACAGGCATGCGCCACCACACCTGGCTAATTTTTGTATTTTTAGTAGAGACATGGTTTCACCATCTTGGCCAGGCTGGTCTCAAAGTCCTGACCTCAAGTGATCCACCCTCCTCGGCCTCCCAAAGTGCTGGGATTACAGGCATGAGCCACCACACCCAGCCTGAAGAGATTTATTCTGAGCCAAATATGAGTGATCATAGCCCATGCCACAGCCCTCAGGAGGTCCTGAGAACACATGCCCAGTTTGTTTGGGGTGCAACTTGGCTTTATACATTTTAGGGAGATATGAAGCTTCAATCAAATACATTTAAGAAATACATTGGTTTTGTCCAGAAAAGTGGGACAATATGAAGTGTGGTGGGGTGGGAGCAGGGGGCTTCCAGCTTATAGGTAGATTTAAAATTTTTCCTGGTTGACAACTGGTTGAGTTTATCTAAAGACCTGGGATCAACAGAAGGGAATGTCTGGGTTAAGATAAAGGATTATGGAGACCAAAGTTCTTGTTTGCAGAGGAAGCCTTCAGATGGTAGGCTTCAGAGAGAATAGTTTGTAAAATGTTTCTTATGAGGCTTAAAGTCTGTGTTGCTGTTAATGCTGAAGAGGTATAAGGGGGTATGTCTGACTCTCACTTTTCATCATGGCCTGAAACAGCCTCTCAGGTTAAATTTTAAAAGAGCCCTGGCTGAGGAGGGAGTCCATTCAGATGGTTGGGGGGCCTTAGAATTTAATTTTTGGTTTATACCCTATTCAACAGAGAAAGAATCTCATGGTCAAAGCCTTCAGCAATCAATGGTATCTAACTAGGATTTAGTAACTTTTTGCTTTCATTGGATTTATTTTTATACTTAACCTTTATTTAGAAAGTTATACTCTTTCTGCACTTGTAATGATGTAAAATTTATTTTTTCCTAATTTAAGCAAAAAAGCTGATTTGTAGAAAGATAGTGATACATTAAAAGGCTAAAACTTTGACAGTGTTAGATTAATGCTTGAAGTTTGGGAGACACTATGCTATTTATAAAAATCATCATAGGAGGAAATTCCAGATCTTCTCACTTTGTCTTTCATGATCTGAAAACTTGCTGGGAACTACTGGGTATCAAGCAGGCTAACTCCCTGGGCCACTTCTTGGTTCTATTTTTATTCTCATAGTTTCCACAAATTTGACTTTCTTTGAAGTTATTTTGCTCTCCCTCCTCTTCTATATCTGGAATCCTCTTGTCCCAGGAATAAAACTGAACACCATTTCCAAGTATTTCTCTCAAGTTACTATTTATAAAGTAAGTACTGTATACAAACCTGGTTTCCCTGTTAGAAATGTTTTGCTTTGTTGGATTAATCATGGTAGAACAGAGAGTAGTTAAAAAATGACGATCAATAATCAGGACAGATTTGGAGCCAGGAAGTACCTTGAGCAACAACACAGTAGTTGTTCCCCTGGTTTCTCACTGAAGAGTGAATGGGGATGGCCCCACTCCATACTTCGAATTTCTTCTTGAATTTTCCCAGCCCTAGCCCAATTTTTTTTTTTTTTTTTTTTTTTTTTTTTTTTGAGACGGAGTCTTCGCTTTTTCACCCAGGCCAGATGGCAGTGGCGCTATCTTGGCTCACTGCAACCTCCACCTCCCAGATTCACGCCATTCTCCTGCTTCAGCCTCCCAAGTAGCTGGGACTACAGGCGCCCGCCACCACGCCCGGCTAATTTTTTTTGTATTTTTAGTGGAGACGGGGTTTCACCGTGTTAGCCAGGATGGTCTCGATCTCCTGACCTCATGATCCACCCGCCTCGGCCTCCCAAAGTGCTGGAATTACAGGCGTGAGCCACCACACCCGGCCCCAATTTTTGCCTTAGATTCTAAGATGTAGGATAAATCGGGCCAAACCAGATCAGAGTCATTGCTTGCAAAGCCATTTAGACTTTATCTGAAGTAGTTAGAGCAGAATTCCCTGGGATAACCAGTTCAGTCCAAAGCCTACTTGGTTATCTGTTCTTTTCCCTGGAGGAGGAATGCACTGTCTTTTCTGGCTCTCCTGGACCAGAAGCACTGGTTTCCCTTTGCCTCTTTGGAAGGACTTAGAGCTTAGAGGTCCAGCCTTTTCCCTACCCTTTTCTCCTGCTGATTTTGCCCTCAGCATAGCCAACTAGCCCAAGGTTATGACTAATTCTATCTTTAGGTGGACCTTGACATCTCATCAGCAGTCACTTCAAGGTTCACTGATCCTAAAGGACTGTTTGTTGTTCGAAGGTCATCTCAGGCTGGGTATCTATTTGTGAGCAGAGCTGATATGGAGTCCAGCCTTTCTGAGTTACTAGCCCTGGGCTCCTTAGAATCTCCATTCACTTCCTCTTCCCTTCCTTACAGGAGAGGACTTACAGATGACAGTCTCTAGAGTCTTGCTGTCTTTTGCCAGAATACATTTTTTAAAATTGTGAAAATAACTATAATTTCACCAAGGACCATTCCTTTACGTTAATGCTGAATTTAGAAAATTCTATCTCGTCTAATCTGAGCACCTTGATCCCTTTAAAGTCATTTTATAAAATCTAAAAAGTAGATCCAAGTAATAAATTGATCTTCTTGCAATTTAAATATATTTCCTCTGATTCTACCTTCACTGGAAGGGGAGAATAGCTGCTGACCTCACTCCTTTTCATGTGCTGAAAGACCATTATTAAGCATCTTTCATCTTCTGGATTTTGAGGCTAGGGAGCACTAATTCTTCAGCTTTTTTTCTCCAACCATTTAGAAATTTTGGTTCTCTTTAGACAAAAATTTTTAATATTATTTCTAAACCTGGAGTCTAGATGTATATCTAGTATACTAATATGGTTTCTTTGGTGCTGGTTAAGACAGAAGAATTGCCTCTTAGTTCTTGTGAATGCACTCCTATTTGCTTAATGCTGAATTATTCAGTTCCTGTTCCAAAATTAACCTGCCGCAAGGCACAGGTAAGCCTGATCATCGTGAATCTCGTTACCCTTTAGAAATATTAGCCTCTTCTCATTCTACTATGATTCTGTATTTTTTTTTTTTACATTTTATTAACTTTTTAATGTCATTTTGAATTCTGATTCTGAAATTTGGAAATTAAAACTAATGACCTTTATGCATGTCTAAAAACTATGGAGAAAAGGAAAATTTACAAGAATAGTGATTTTTCAGATATTGTGCAACTATAAGATTATAGCAATGTGGGCCACTGACTTTTGTAATAAGTGGAAAAAAAGAGACAGTAAACATATTCCTATTTTCTTACAAGTGTAACCATCATGGACAATAGCAGAAAGCACTAGATGCCCTTATCCACTGCATTATTATAAAGGGCTGGGGGCTGGGCACAGTGGCCCATGCCTGTAATCACAGCACTTTGGGAGGCCAAGGCGGGTGGATCACTTGAGGTGAGGAGTTCAGGACCAGCCTGGCCAACGTGATGAAACCTCATCTCTACTAAAAAACACAAAAATTAGCTGGGCGTGGTGGCACATGCCTGTAATCCCAACTACTTGGGAGCTGAGGCAGGAGAATCATTTGAACCCAGCAGGCAGAGGTTGCAGTGAGCTGAGATCGCGCCACTGCATTCCAGCCTGGGTGACAGAGTGAGACTCCATCTCAAAAAAAAAAAAGAGATCTCCCAAAATGACAGAGTGACTCTGTGTGATGAGCTCCTCAAACTCCAGTGTCCTTACAAATACCAAGCAGCATCTGTCACATAAGCCAGGAGATTCTCCAGGTGGTCAGGGACAAGGGGGAGCTGGGATGTGGAGGAACTGCAAATCTCCCTTCCCTGTGTGCTCTTCATGTTCCCTACAAGCAGCACCACTGAAGGGCAGTGGTGGGACTCATGCCCTCCTGCCACCAGCCGCCACCTCCCTATTGTGTCCCCACTCAGAGTTACTTGACAAGGAGCAATTTAGATAGTTACACATCTTTATAAAAAGATTAACTCCAGCAACCTCTCATCCCCAAGCCTTTTCTGAGCATATTAACCTGTTGCTCTGATCCCAGTCAGTGTAATCATCCAAAAGACTGCCCGGGGTCCAAAGTCAGAAGACCAAGGCCGGGTCATCCATTCAGAGTGCAAGCGGCTCATGGCGGTGCGCAGCCCACTGCTTCAGGATGAGTCACCTAAACAAGAGGAGAAAAAATCAGGAGCAAACAAAAAACCTGCAAGAAGCAAACTTCCTTTGAATTGCTTTGTCTGTTTTTATTTAGAAAAAGATCTACTATGAACATGGCATTAGAAATGGCTCATGAGGTTTTCCCTTAGGAGAATGTTTCATATTTTCTGAACAAAGTTGTTGCAAGCAGAGTTGCATATTGTGTTCATTGGACACGGTCAAATAGAGAAATATTCATAAAAAGTTTTAGGCCAGAAGTCTCCCAAGTGATGTGCCCACAGTGAAGGAATACACTAAGTAATCCACTGTGAGGGTGAGGAAAATATTGGAGCATCTGTTTATACTTATTCTTAAAATCCTATCCTTTAATTAAAAAAATTTTTTTTTGCGACAGGGCCTTGCCCTGTTGCCCAGGCTGGAGTGCAGTGGTGCGATCTTGGCTCACTGCAGCCTCCGCCTCCTGGGTTCAAGCGATTCTTCTGCCTCAGCCTCCTGAGTAGCTGGGACTACAGGCATGCGCCACCATTCTCAGCTAATTTTTGTATTTGTAATAGAGTCAGGGTTTTACCATATTGGCCAGCTGGTCTTGAACTCCTGACCCCAAGTGATCTACCCACCTTGGCCTCCCAAAGTGCTAGGATTACAGGCATGAGCCACTGCTCCCAGCCTTAAATTTTAAAAAAAAAATTTTTTTTTTTATAGAGATGAGGTCTCACTGTGTTGCCCAGGCTGATCATCCTGGCTCAAATCATCCTCCTGCCTCTGCCTCCCAAAGGCCCGGGATTACAGGCATGAACCAGCTTCCTGATCCCCCATCCTTTAATTTTTATGATGTTTGTTTTATAATGAATATGATATTCTTTTCCAGTTGAATGTATTAGTTGTGCTAATGGATAAATCCCAGATTCTCCATGGTTTAACACAGTGGAAGTTCATGTCTTGCTCAAGTCTGGTCCTGTGTGGGAGCTCCTGGGTGTGGGCCTCCTCTGCTGCAGGAGGATATGTGCATATTTTTATGGGGCTGTGCAACTGTTAGAGCTATGCAATCAGAAAGGTTTGGAGACTAGTGTTGAAGGAACTGCCACATTTGGAGCTGCCAGGCCACAATTTGATTCTTTTCACCACCCCCAAATAACATAAACTTTGTAGTATACTTATTGACTGAGACAAGGCCCAAATAGCACTTAGTTTGGGGCCATCCTCACTGCTGCTGGTTACCAGATCCAGGTGGGAATGTGCAGTAGTCCTGAGCCCCCAGGGCCCAGGCTCCATGGTATTGGGATGGACAATGAGGGGTCTCAGCAGCTTTAACTACTCAAACTCCACAGTGTCCACCGGAATCTTTCCAGTTCTTCTGGGTCTTACCCAGTTTTAGCACTTAAAGCTCCATGTCCCCCTAAATTCCTCAGTCCCAGGCAAACCAAGAGAGCTTTCATGGGAAGCTTCAATATCAAAGGAGCATGGGATTGTTCAAAGAGGGCTCTCGCCAGGGAATGAGTAGACACAGCCTGTTTTTCCAGTATGGGCATGCAGAAGAGGAGACAGTGGTCATAATCAACTCTACCCCCTGTTCTCACAGGAAGGGAAGATTGACAGCTGCTGCAGGCTGTTTGCTGTTCCATTTGGGAAATTTTCCTGAGGATCCCCTGTAATAAGAGGATAGAATATATCTGCCTTCATGACTTAAAAGAGGCTATAAATTATTTTCATGTCAATGAAACTGTAATTAGCTACTGACAGGATTGTCAAGAAGTAATTTTCAGAGTTTGGTCCCCTTGAGTTAAACATGCCTGCTGACAGCTTACTGAGGACGTATTATTGTGGGACACCATCCAGGCCTTGAGGGACCCAGAATCAGGCAGAAGGACGTGGTCACATGGTGGAGGGGCTGGAGGAGGTGACAATTAGCAGGTAGAATGGGATTCCAGGTATTTCAAGGCCAAGGCAATACTTGGTGCTTTCACCAGGCAGGCAGCAGGGAAGACTGTCAGCAACAAACAGGGCACCCCACTGGTCGTCAGATAATTATTATTATTATTATTTTTTGAGATGGAGTCTCACTCTATCACCCAGGCTGGAGTGCAGTGGTGCGATCTCGGCTCACTGCAAGCTCCACCTCCCGGGTTCACACTATTCTCCTGCCTTAGCCTCCTGAGTTGCTGGGACTACAGGTGCCCGCCACCACGCCCAGATAATTTTTTATATTTTTTTAGTAGAGACGAGTTTTCACCATGTTAGCCAGGACGGGCTCGATCTCCTGACCTCGTGATTTGCCCGCCTCGGCCTCCCAAAGTGCTGGGATTACAGGCATGAGCCACAGCGCCCAGCAATTATTTTCAATCTCTGAGAGATTATAGCAAGAAATGGGCAAAGTCTCATTTCCGAGGAACTAAGACTTGAGGCAGGTCAGCAAAAGAGGGACCAGGGTGAAAGTACAATGAGCACAGCTAGGACTCGAGGTCGGGATGAGCTCAGCAGTGACCAGCCACTTGTAGGGACAAAGGGCCTATTTCTTGAGAAAGAAAGGTACAGAGATATGGTGCTGAGCTGCTCCAGTACTCCAGGTGTTGCCATCCTGTGAGCACAAATGCAGTTGCAATCACATCCTTGCCTAAATCTCAGTGGCTTCCAGCCACCTGCTGCTGCTCACCCAGGATCCCAGCACCCCGGTTCCCCATCTTCCCAATTTCTTCTGGGAATACAGGGGATGTGCCCAGGGACACAGCTCCTGCTGGTAAGCAGTTGAAGCAAGGGGCTATGTCACTGTCCTGCTCCCCAGTCCTCTGTGAGTACGATACCCTCCCCAGGTTCTGGAGTGCCTTCCACCACCACCAGGAGCTGCTCTGGGTCTGTGGCAGAGGGAGATTAAGGGTGTGACTCTTCCCGACTTTGTCTCTTCTGTCATCTGAGGCATGGCACCACTTGTGTCTGGAATCTCACCAAGTTTTTCATGAGGACGATCTGTCAGCGTCTGTTCTGGTCTCTGGTTTCCCATTAGGTGTGAAACTAGTTCCCTAGCTTGTGAGGGCAGCAGGGGAACTCTAAAACATCCCCTCTATTTTTATTTCCTTTCCCCTTGCTCAAAGGCCTTCTTCCTCTTTCAGATAAGAGACACAAAAGCACACATGCCTATCAATTTATGTGGACAGACACCCAAAGGGCTTCTGCCGTCTGCAGTGCGGTTTGGACTTAGGACATTCTTACACAATATTATCTCTTTGTCCCCGGATGCCAAGCCAAGGCCACTAGAAAAACCTCTAAATAATTAGGCTTTTATGAAGGCTAACCTGGGCTATTTTTGAAGGTGCTTTTAAAACAATCTTATCACACCTAAGTTTGAATAAAAATATGTTGTGGAAAAACTTGATGCTTACATTTGGAATAATTTAAGGTGTATTACAAAACAATAAATGATGGGACAATTGTGTTATGTTTCCAAAACAGTTCATATAAAATTTCAGTGAGTGTGGAAGGACTAGAGCCTTCCTCTGCTACTACTCCATTTTACCTCATGGGAAACAGGCCTATGGATTTAGCCAAGGAAAAAGAAACGGGAACGCTGTTTATTCTTTGCCTAGCTGTAATGTAAAGTATGAATTTTATCAAGTATCTTTTCACTCAACCTAACACAGCCACTCAAAAAGACGTTAATGGAAAGACAACCATCAGAAGCAAAATCATGCCAAGAACGAGAAGCAGCAGGAGGAAAAACTTTCATTACTTCTGTGAGTTCTAGAAAGCTGTAGTTACGGTTTGTGAGAGTATCAGTGTTAGGCTTTAGACAAGACATTCCTTGGGTCACCAGTGGCCTTCTGGATGGTAATGGCAACAGTCCAAAAAGGAAGAAGACAGCAATTTTGCATTCATATTATCCATTTCCAATTTTTTAGGGGACTGATGGTCACCCGCCTGGCCCTTAGAGATTTGTGTGGGTAACCTCGCTGGTGTCTTTGCTGGTGGGGTTAAAATTTTCCATATGTGCTTCAGGACTTTACCTCAGCCATGTCTTTCTGTGAGCATTGAGCTTGTTAATGATGCATGTTTCTTACCCAGCTTTAAAAGATGATTCAGTTATTATTGGGGAGTTTTTTCCCATGTAGTTGAGGCATAAGCTGATAAGGTTGAGCTGACCTAGACACAATTTTCTGTGGGATTATGGAGAATGAGGGAAGAATTACTCTTTGTAATTATACTTTTTTTTTTTTTTTTTTTAATTCAGAGAAAAAAGATCACTTATGGTGACCCAGGCTAAAAGACCTAGGTCTTCAACAACCAGCATCATCTATTTCTAGATCAATTGCCTTGTAATATTAAGTATTCAAGCTTTGAGGCTTACTGAAGGAAAGATATGGGGTCATTTACAATCCTGTAGACTATGACCTTCCGCCAAGATCTACTCAAGACCTCATCACACATTACGTTAAATTCTTTCTGGTGGTGAAATTGTCAGCAAAGAGCTCGGCCAACCTAACCAAGATCACTTGGAAGTATACCTTAGGAGGAAGGATGAATGTAATTCATGTTTTTCCCCTTTGTTAGATGCAGATGAATTAATTATAGTTCCCAGAGAACTATTCCCTTTTGCTTAAATTAGTGTCAGATTTTCCATCCAAGTCTTCTATGAATAGAGGCAATATGACTTGACATTAGGACAGAGCTTTGGAATCTAGAGATGGATGCTGTCTATCTTTGATTCTCTGCAATGCATGTAAGTCTGGGCTCTCAGGACTTAGTTTCTTCCTCCATAAAATGGGAATGAAATATGCTCACTGATTTACTTCAGGAGATTTTAAGGGAATTATTTAAAGACCATTTTGTAATGTTCTGGGTAACTCAAGTGGAAGGCAATGGATGTAAGGGAATTTTTAAAATAAGAAATCTCTTGAATATGAATTGAGTAATCTCTTAAGTTCTTTAGATAAGATATGGAGTGATCTTTAGGCTCAGGAGACCTGTCTTTTGGGAAAGTGCTATAACTCACTTCTACTACTGGCAACTTATATGTAGGAGAGTATTCTTGGCCCTGCTCTGAGGTTTAAACAATGTTCAACCTTGAAAGATTGATTTTAAATGTAAAGGTCATTTAAACTCTTTTGTAAGTTCTTATATTACTTTTGTTAAAATAGGCTGAACATTTACCTCCAGATGAAAAAATCAATGCTTCAGTGTATAGTTTTCTCATAAAATAACCTATGTCTTTATTTTTTTCTGCAGACAAAACTGTGTGGAGTTTTATCCTATATTCATAATTACATTGTGGATGGCTGGGTGGTATTTCAACCAAGGTAATGTTAAAATACAGTCAACTGTGTTCTAATGATGACTATGATGCTTAAACGATTAAGGAGTAGATATATGGCCAGGCACGGTGGCTCACACCTATATTCCCAGCACTTTGGGAGGCCCAGGTGTGCGGATCACCTGAGGTCAGGAGTTTGAGACCAGCCTGGCCAACATGGTGAAACCCTGTCTGTACTAAAAATACAAAAATTAGCTGAGCGTGGTGGCGCATGCCTGTAATCCCAGCTACTCGGGAGGCTGAGGCAGGAGAATCACTTGAACCCAGGAGGCGGAGGCTGCAGTGAGCTGAGATCGTGCCACTGCACTCCAGTCTGGGTGACAGAGACTCCATCTCAAAAAAACAAAAAAAGGAGCAGATATGCAACTATATAGCTATCAATCCTGGAGACTAAACAAAATAAACAGTGTGTGCATCAGAGTGCTATGTTGCAGATATATGAACTTTGGCTTCATTCTAATTTAATTCAATAATGAAAAAAATATTGAGACAAACTATATGCTAGATACTCAAGGATGAAAACGACATGAGCTTTGTCTTCAAATCTAATAATCTACAGTTGACTCTTGAACAATGGAGGGGTTGGGGCGCTGACCCCCCACCCCACACACAGACAGTAGAAAATCTGCATGTAACTTGATTCCCCAAAACTTGACTACTAATATCCTATTGGTCTGGAAGCCTTACTGAGTACAATCTACTAATAAATATTTTGCATGTTTTATGTATCATATACTGTATTCTTGCCATAAAGCAAGCTAGGGAAAAGAAAATGTTATTAAAATTATAAGGAAGAACAAATATTTACTATTTATTAAGTGGAAGTGGACCATCATAAAGGTCTTCATCCTCATCATTTTCACATTGAGTAAGCTGAGGAAGAGGAAGAAGAGGGGTTGGTTTTGCTGCCTCAAGGGTGGCAGAGTCAGAAGAGGTGAAGGAGGTGGAAAGGGAGACAGAATTGGCAGGCACAGTAGGTATAAATTTATAGAAATATCATCATTTCTGACGTTTTTGCTTTTTTTCTCTAAAAATGTTTCTATATAGTACCAATCCTTCTTCCACTGTTACGTTTAGTTTCAGTGCTTGTATCATAGAAGGGTCCATGTCATAAAAGAAGTAAAAAAGCAGACTTGAATCATCAGAACCCTTCTGCCAGATTGTCTAATGTCAATTTATTTTCTGGTACTGCCTCTTCTGTCTTCTTCCTTATCATCTGGCAGAGGTTCAGAGCACTCGTCTCTACCAAGTCATCTTCTGTTAATTCATCTGGCGTGGTGTCTATTAGCTCTTGAATTTCTCCAAGATTCATATCTTGAGACCCTTTATCCCCCACATTCTTTGCTACAGCCACTATCTCTTTCATGATTTCCTTGATTGGCTCTGTTGTAAATCCTGTGAGTGTCATGCACAACACCTGTACACAGTGTTCTTCAGCAGGAATTTATTGTTTCAGGTTTGACGGCTTTCACAACCTTCCTGTGACAATGCTAGCATCTTCAATGGTGTAATCCTTCTAGGCATTCATAATGCTCTTTCTATCAGGGTTCTCTTCCACAACATTGACAATCATTTCCATAGAGTACCTTGTATCATGAGCCTTAAAGGTCCTGATAACCCCCTGATTTAGAGGCTGAATTAAAGATGTTGTGTTTGGGGGCAAGTAGACTACTTGTATGCCTTCCGCGTTGAACTCATGGGGTTCTGGGTGGTCAGGGACAGTGTCCAATATCAAAAGAATGTTAGAAGGTAATCTCGTCCTGACTTCAGGGACAAAGCATTGATGGAACCAATCCAGAGAAGGGGTTCTTGTTGTCCAAGCTTTTTTTTTTGTACAACCAAATGACTGGCAGGTGCTGCTTATCTTTTTCCTTCAAGGCTCAGGGGGTTAGCAACTTTATAGATAAGGGCAGTCCTGATTATAAACCTGACTGCATTTACACAAAACAGTAGAGTTAGCCTATCCCTTCCTGCCTTAAATCCTGGAGCTTGCTTCTCTTCTTTACTAATAAATGTCCTTTGTGACTTTTTTTTTCCCCCAGGACAGGGCACTTTTGTTTGCATTAAAAACCTGTTCAGGCAGATATCCTTTCTCCTCAATGATTTTCTTAATGGTGACTGGGAACTCGTGTATTGCTTCTTGGTTGGTAGAAGCTGCTTCTCCTGTTATCTTGATATTTTAAAAGCTAAGCTTCTTTCTAAAATTATCAAACCATCCTTTGCTGGCATTAAATTCTTCAGCTTTAGATCCTTCATCTTCCTTTTGCTTAAAGTTGTCATATAAGGATTTTGCTTTTTCTCAAATCCTATCAGAGTCTACAAGTATGTGTTTCTTATAGCAATCCTGCTCCCACATAAAAGCTGCATTTCAATATGAGATAAAAAGATATTTTGGAAAAAGTGCAAGGTTTTTCCCCCTGCTGGTATAGCTGCAAGTGACAGCTTTACAAATCACCTTTTCTTTCTTTTTTCTTTTCTTATCTTTTCCTTTTTTCTTTCTTCATCTTCTTCTTCTTTTTTTTTTTTCCACTGGTCCTTGCACTGAATTCATTTATCTTGCAATGGTGTTCAACCACAGCTCACAGCTGCAGAACTCACTCTATGACACATATTAAGCCATTCAATTTTTTCTTGTAATACCATGACTTTTCTCTGCTTTTTGGGAGCACTTTCAGCACCACTAGTAGCAATCTGTATGGGTCTCATGGCATTATTCAAGGTTTATGGTATTGCACTAAACATTGATGAAAAATGGGCAAAAACCCTGAGAGATCACTTTTTACTGTGATACGCAATTTTCTGGAGAAAAGAACTGCTCAGTTGGAGATGATTAGCATCACCTTTTAAGCAGATACTTGCAACACTTGAGCTCACTGCAATAGCAACAGGAGGTGGCTACAAAATATTTATAGTAGTACAGTATTTCTATAGTTAATTTTATGCAGTTATGATTTAATACTGCATCTTTACATTTGTTTACATTTCTCTCAGCTACAAGTGGCATCATGCATTATGGTCTGTGTTTGTATGCTTTGATAAATTTTAACTTTGCATAAAATTCATATATATATCTATATAGGCTTTCTGCTGAAGCTTTGTAAAAATTTGCGTATATTTTATGATAGTAAATGATAAAATAGACCAGTATCTACATCTGTTTTATGCATTTGTGACATACCTAACTTTTTCCTAAGTTTTCAGTATTTCTGGGCTATGTGGTTCATTTGTGAGTTTTGTCAGATTGTCACAAATCTCCAAAATGTTTTCCAATATATTTATGTGTTTATTTTTGTAAACCCACCTCCTGCACAATCCAGTATATTTATCTGAAAATATCCATGCATAAATGGACCTGTGCTGTTCAAACCCATGTTGTTCAAGGGTCACCTATAATTCTAATTAACTGAAGGAAGAGGACACAGAATGAACAATTCACATTAATAATTACAGCTGGCGAGGCCCAGCAGCTTATGCCTGTAATCCCAGCAATTTGGGAGGCTAAGGTGGAGGGATTGCTTGAGGCCAGAAATTCACGACCAGCCTGGGCAACAAAGGAGACCCTGTGTCTACAAAATTTTTTTAAAAAAACTATCTGGGCACACATGTAGTCCTAGCTACTTGGGAGGCTGAGGTGAGAGGAGCTCTCAAGCCCAAGAGTTTCAGGCTGCAGTGAATCATGATAGTGCCACTGCACTCCAGCATGGGTGACAGAGTGAGACCCTGTCTCAAAAAGAAAATAATAATAATTATCATTACAGCTATTATTTATTGAGCCCTTACTATGTGCCAGGTACTGTTTTTGCTTTTTGTTTTTTTTTTTTGTTTTTTGTTTTCTGTTTTGAGACAGAGTCTCGCTTTGTTGCTCAGGCTGGAGTGCAGTGGTGCGATCTTGGCTCACTGCAAGCTCCGCCTCTCGGGTTCACGCCATTCTCCTGCCTCAGCCTCCCAAGTAGCTGGGACTATAGGTGCCTGCCACCACGCCCGGCTAATTTTTTGTATTTTTAGTAGAGATGGGGTTTCACTGTGTTAGCCAGGATGGTCTCGATCTCCTGACCTCGTGGTCCGCCCATCTCGGCCTCCCAAAGTGCTGGGATTATAGGCGTGAGCCACCGCACCCGGCCACCAGGTACTGTTTTTAAGTTTTATGCATACATTGTCCCATGTGTAAGATTTACAGGATTTAAAGCCTTCATATGAGGGAGGGTCTATAATTAATTTCTACTTTACAGATGAGGAAGCTGAGGTACAGAGATGTTAAGTAATTTTTCCAACTTGACATTCACCAATGTGGGGAAATTTTTCCTTTCAAGTGCAGAGCCGGGTCTGTAGGTATTTGTGCCAACAACCCATGCACCTTTTCTTAAAGGTCTCCAAGTATGTAGTGCTGCCGTTTGTATGTAGCAACTCTACAAACATCCACTTTCTATTTGACTGGGGTATCCTTGGTGAGCTGAGGGATTTCTCCAAACTTGGCTTATGCGTTTAACAGTGAGTCAGACCAGCCCTGCTACCTTCGTTGGAGAAATTCAATCTCCTTTTTCTGGTGACTTTCACTGTCTCATTTTGGTCTATACTTGATTGCCAAGATTTAAATAAACCAAAATCCAGCTGCCTTCAAAGGCAACCCCATCACTCTCTTTCTTGTAGTTTTTACTGTGAACTGAGTAATTTCAGGTACAATGTCCTTTAGAGAAAGACTTCTTCACTTTATTACAACTCATACTTGTGTCGCTTAAGGGCATGAATGAAACCGTTGTTCCTTGTCATGTAAGAGCACATTAACAACTAATAAGAAAAGCGCCTGCCTTTTGGTAATGGGACTCCGTCTCTGCCATTTGACCCTTTGGATTTCCCTGTGATAGGCTGAATGAGGCAGACTGCCTGTCAGAAAGGATTTCTTGAGTATCTTGTCAGAAATTTCTTTTCATTCTTTCTCATCCAAAGTAAGTCACCTACTAACTGTTCCTGAACTGTTCTCATTGGCTTTCTGGGAGTAACTCCCTAGACAGGGAGTCTCAAAACTGAGAACCATGTTCAGAACTCTTTGGCTTCCTCAGACCCTGGGAAGGGTCCACCAGCTCTTCCTTCCCAGCTCTTTGCTTGGTCCGCTCGTTCCTGTCCTCTGGCGCCGATACAGATGTCATCCCCTCCAGAGGCCTTCCTATACCCCATTTTGGCAGCCTCCTCCAGTTCCTCTCTCTCCCATCTCTCTTCATTTCTTTCACAGCACTTTCAAGTTTGCACTTTTCTTCTCATTTTTTTCTTTGTTGTCTGTCTTTGCTGAGAGAATGTATACTCTGTGAAGTCAGGGAGCTTGTATCTTTTTCACTGCCGACCTCAATCCTTAAAGTAATACCTGGTTTGTGGTAGATACGGGGCTGGGTGTGGTGGCTCACACCTGCAATCCCAGCACTTTGGGAGGCCAAGACAGGAGGATGGCTTGAGTCCAGGAGTTCAAGACCAGCCTGGGCAACATAGGGAGGCCTTTTCTCTACAAAAAAAAATTTAAAAATTGGCCAGGCCTGGTGACATACACCTGTGGTCCCAGCTACTTAGGAGGCCGAGGTGGGAGGATTGCTTGAGTCCAGGAGGTCAAGGCTGTGCTGAGCCATGATCATGCCACACATTCCTGCCTGGGTGACAGAGCAAGACCTTGTCTCAAGAAAAAAAAATCATGCGGCCAAGTAAAATAATAAATTTAATTTAATCTAGCATATCGCAGTCCCACACATAGACTCCAAATGTTTACAGTAGGGCTCTGGCAACTTGCGTCTGGGAGGTGGTGAGGAAGAGAGTGGGGCCCTAACATAGGGAAGACATTGATATGTGTTGATATGTTTCACTGGATGCGATGATAGAACATCATCATACTGTATTTCATAATTCTTTTTGAGATAAATTTTGTATGTAATAAAATGCATAAATCTTCAATGAATGTTGAGAAGTACACACACCTGTGTGGTCCAAATCTCTATCAAGATCTAGAACATGACAACTACCCAGAAAGTGTCATCCTGCTTTTCCCAGTCAGCGCCATTCTCACTCCCAGATGCAAGCACTTCTGATTGTTTTCATCAGTTAGGTTTGTCCATTCTAGAACTTCATATAATTGGAATCATACAGTATGTAGCCTGTATAATGCTTCATTCACTCAGCAAAATGTTGTGTTGCATAGATCTGTTTTTTTTCATTGCAAAATGTTGTGTTGCATAGATCTGTTTCTTTTCATTGAATAGACTCTCTCACACCTTTGTTATCCATTCTTCTGTTGATAGGCTTCTGGGCTGTTTCCAGTTTTTGGCTATAATGAATAAAGCTGCAATGAACATTCTTAAACAAGTCCTTTTGTGAACACATGCTTTCATTTCTCTTGGGTAAATACACAGGAATGAGATTGCTGAGTCAAATGTTACGTTCGATTTTATAAGAAACTACCAGAACTTTTCCCAAAGTGGCTGTACTATTTTACATTCCTGCCAATGATGTGTGCGGATTCCAGTTGCTTCACATCCTCACCAACATTTTGTGTTATTGGTTTTTTTTTTTTTTTACAATTTTAGCCATTCTGGTGGATGTGTGGTAGTGCCATCTCATTATAGTTATTTATTTATTTATTTATTTATTTTTCAGATGGAGTCTCAATTTGTCACCCAGGCTGGAGTGCAGTGGCATAATCTTGGCTCACTGCAACCTCCACCTCCTGGGTTCAAATGATTCTCCTGCCTCAGCTTCCTGAGTAGCTGGGACTGCAGGTGCCCGCCACCATGCCCAGCTAATTTTTGTATTTTTAGTAGAGACGAGGTTTCACAATGTGGGCCAGGCTGGTCTTGAACTCCTGACCTCAAGTGATTCACCCCCCCTCGGCCTCTCAAAATTCTGGGAATACAGGCCTGAGCTACCGCGTCCAGCCTCATTATGGATTTAAGTGGGAATTTGTTGATGTTGAATCATGTTGAAACATTTTTCTTGTGATTATTGGCACATTTGTTTCCTTCCTATGTGGATTCTCTCTATATTCTGAATATAAGTATTTTGTCTAATATATGTTTTGTGAATATTTTCTCAGTCTTCATACAACATCTTAAGAGACTGCTGTTGTATTTTGTGCTTTTTCTTTTTTTCCCACCCCCTCTATAGTTTTTGCTACTTGTCTGGGTCTGGTGTACATATATGGCCGTCACCTATACTTCTGGGGATATTCAGAAGCTGCTAAAAAACGGTAAGGAGAACCCAGTAATTTTGTATTTATGCAAAAAGTAGCAGGATAAGGTCTGGGTCAGTTTCCTTCTCCTGAGAGATATTAACAGCACTGCGAATTGTGGTGGCAAAAGTAATCCATACTATCTGAGGCCAGGTCTTGCCAGTTCATACACAATTAGGCATGAGATGGGAAAATGCAAGTATAAAACTGTGCACTGAATGTGGACTCTAGTTCCTTGCAAAAATTTTGCATTGTCTCCAGAAAGTTACCGAGGAAATAATCCTGCCTAGCCTTGATAATGCTTTGAATGTTCAAAGAAACCAAGTGATCTCTATGGCTAGGCATTCCCTTTAACTTATGTGATGAGCCAAAATTTTCAAATTGCAAAAATATAGAACTTCTGGGCAGTGTTAACAATAGGACAGCCTATTTCAGGACTCTCAGCTTCCTTATTACAGTCCAGTTTGTCACTTTTCTCCCTCATGTCCACCTTGCAGGATCACTGGTTTCCGATTGAGTCTGGGGATTTTGGCCTTGTTGACCCTCCTAGGTGCCCTGGGAATTGCAAACAGCTTTCTGGATGAATATCTGGACCTCAATATTGCCAAGAAACTGAGGCGGCAATTCTAACTTTTTCTCTACCCTTTAATGCTTGCAAAAGTTGTTCCCACCACGAAGGTAATATGGTATCATTTGTTAAATAAAAATGAAGTCTTTATTCTGTTTTTCTTGAAATGGCTTTGTAGAAGCACACCCTTTAGAGCATACATTTCCTGTTTAAGAATTGAAATTTGCTTGGGGTAGGTACATCCATACCATCAGTGGAAGTGTGTTGTGCCCTAGTTTTAGAAATGCATGCTGAAGTCATGACTGGTTGTGTAGGGACACAGCAGCCTGACCCGTGTGCTGGTCTTTCCGAGGACTACTGACATATCCTGCCACTCTGACTGCTTCTCTCTTGATGGAAAGTTTCAGACAGAAGTTGATAAGGCAGCTGAGCCCTTTCATTGGTTATAGGAAAACAACAGATAGGAAGGCACGTGGGGGACATCAGGCAAACACATAGAGTAGCCAGAGAAGGGAGTCATCAACTGATAGCACAAAACAAAACAGGTTATAGAAGGCCGGGCACGGTAGCTCATGCCTGTAATCCCAGCACTTTGAGAAGCTGAGGTGGGCGGATCACGAGGTCAGGAGATCGAGACCATCCTGGCTAACATGGTGAAACCCTGTCTCTACTAAAAATACAAAAAATTAGCTGGGCATGGTGGCGGGTGCCTGTAGTCCCAGCTACTCGGGAGGCTGAGGCAGGAGAATGGTGTGAACCTGGGAGGCGGAGCTTGCAGTGAGCCAAGATTGCGCCACTGCACTCCAGCCTGGGCAACAGACTCTGTCTCAAACAAACAAATAAAAAACCCAAAGAAAAACAAAAACAGGTTATAAAAATGTACTTTATAAAGAAAAAAGTGTTTCCAGGCCAAAAGAGCTTGCTGCCTGATGCCCATACTGTAAAACCAGGTTTTTGGGAAAAGAAAAAAATTTAATTTTAAAAAAGAGATGGTCTTGCTGTCACCCAGGCTGGAGCCTCCAACACATGGGCTCAAGCAAGCCTCCTGCTTCAGCATCCCAAAGTGCTGGGATTCAGGTGTGAGCCACTCTGCCCGGCCAACAAAAGCTTTATATTGCAAGTCAACTCACAGGAAGATGGGAGTCAAGCTCAAATCTGTCTCTCTCTGCTGGCTTCCAAGCAGTATTTTTATTAGAAAATGTCAGGGGGTAAATTCTGAGATTAGTAGGTGATTGGTGGAGAGAAAGGGGAGGTCTGAAAAGTCCTTGGGCATGTCCAGTTATCTCTTTATGCTGCCTCAGAGGTAACGTGCAAATTCCAGAGGGATTAGTATGAAATGTCATGGAAATTCAGGCTGTGACATCAGCAAGCTTGTTCTGTGCAGACTCCAGTTAGCCATCTTGGTTCCAACAGATTTCAGCCAGTTTTTTTTTTAATCTCATAAGGAGAGAGAGTTTCAGTGTTTCAGTAAGTTATTTCTTTTCTTATCTGCCATCCTCTAAATTCAAGAATTTCCTTTAGTTATTGGTTTCTTGAATTCTTTGGGGCACAATTTCAAGAGGAAGAAGAAGAAAAAAAAGGATACCATTTCAAGGAATTGCCCAGGGACAAGTGCGAAGAGAATATTCTTTCTCTTGGCTGAGGAAGGTGGGTCATGCTCACGGCTGTAGAACGTGGGTTGGGTTCTGCTGCATGCCCTGTGTCGTGTGGGTTTTGGAGGGTGATATGGGAAGTACAGCGGAACCCCCAAAGCTGTTCTGACCCTGATGTGCAGTCATTGTCTGGCACAATGCAGATGACTTTTCCTCGTTTTCTTCATCTGTAAAATGAGAACGATTCTACCTCACAGCTTTCAAAGAAAAGGCAAAATGAATTACGAGCATACATAACACATTTTGACGTCAGGAAAAGGGCCCTCTGTCAATTTTCCAAAGAAAATTGGACAGCCTTGAGTCTGGTGTGGGCATCTTCAAAAGCTGTTTAGTAGTACTTTTCTTTTTTTGTGGATACAATAGAAGTTAAAAAGGCCAGGAATAATATTAATAGAAAAAGAAAAAGAGACACTTAAATACTAGTGTTCCCATAATACATAATCTCCTGCATCCCAAATGGCAGTACAGTATTAAATACTCCAAAGCACACTGAGAATATACTGGCCTGGGAGTGGGCACATTTGCATACTAGCTCAGGTTCCCCTACTGATTGGCCATTTGAATTTGGACAAGGCACCCCATCAGTAGGAGGTTGTGAATCAAAGAAGTAAAGACTCCAGAACCAGACCACCCTATCCTGTCCTATCACTTACTGGCTGTGCTACCCCGGCACTTTGTAGCTCTCTGCCTTGGTTTTCTTTTAGGTAAAATAGGGCAAATACGCTAAAAAGCTATGAGTCTATGGTCTTTTTACTTAATATTCTTTTCAATTATGATCGTGACTTGGATTGTGACATTTTAATTGTTTTATACATTGAGACCAATGAAGGATGAGAATGCAAATTTTTGATACTAAGGCATAATTACTTCATAACCATGTCCTTTGCAAGTTGAAAAGAAACTTTCCAAATCTTACAATTGAAGATTTTTAAGCAATTCCTGTTTTGCACTTAAATTGGCTCTGGGCAGGGTAAAACACACACACACGCACACACTTTGGTTAAACATGTGGAAATAAGCAATGGGTGTAGCAGACTATCAAGGCCTTGTCACTTTAAACATTCAAACAATAGATTTTCCTTTGTTCTAATTGCATTGTCACCAGGCAACCTTTTGATTATTTTCAGTCCTATTAGATTTGGCTATAGAGAGCAACCATTTCTGGCCACAGAGATGTGGGTTTCTGATCAGTTTGACAATTACATATACATTTTTTGTATATTACTAAATTGATTAATTTTATTTTTAGAAATCAGATTCGTTGCCTTAAAAAGTCAATGTCAGGAAGCGGGGGATAGAGAACTTTTCTGCGTTGAGAGTCTTTTTTTATTTTATTATTATTATTATACTTTAAGTTTTAGGGTACATGTGCACAATGTGCAGGTTTGTTACATATGTATACATGTGCCATGTTGGTGTGCTGCACCCATTAACTCGTCATTTAGCATTAGGTATATCTCCTAATGCTATCCCTCCCTGCTCTCCCCACCCCACAACAGTCCCCAGAGTGTGATGTTCCCCTTCCTGTGTCCATGTGTTCTCATTGTTCAATTCCCACCTATGAGTGAGAACATGCGGTGTTTGGTTTTTTGTCCTTGCGATAGTTTACTGAGAATGATGGTTTCCAGTTTCATCCATGTCCCTACAAAGGACATGAACTCTTCATTTTTTATGGCTGCATAGTATTCCATGGTGTATATGTGCCACATTTTCTTTTTTTTTTTTTTTCTTTTCAGTTCTTTTTTTTTTTAATTTTTTTCTTTTTATTATTATTATTATTATTATACTTTAGGCTCTATGGTACATGTGCGCAACGTGCAGGTAAGTTACATATGTATACATGTGCCATGCTGGTGCGCTGCACCCACCAACTCGTCATCTAGCATTAGGTATATCTCCCAATGCTATCCCTCCCCCCTCCCGCCACCCCACAACAGTCCCCGAAGTGTGATGTTCCCCTTCCTGTGTCCATGTGTTCTCATTGTTCAATTCCCACCTATGAGTGAGAATATGCGGTGTTTGGTTTTTTGTTCTTGCGATAGTTTACTGAGAATGATGGTTTCCAATTTCATCCATGTCCCTACAAAGGATGTGAACTCATCATTTTTTATGGCTGCATAGTATTCCATGGTGTATATGTGCCACATTTTCTTAATCCAGTCTATTGTTGTTGGACATTTGGGTTAGTTCCAAGTCTTTGCTATTGTGAATAGTGCTGCAATAAACATACGTGTGCATGTGTCTTTATAGCAGCATGATTTATAATCCTTTGGGTATATACCCAGTAACGGGATGGCTGGGTCAAATGGTATTTCTAGTTCTAGATCCCTGAGGAATCGCCACACTGACTTCCACAATGGTTGAACTAGTTTACGGTCCCACCAACAGTGTAAAAGTGTTCCTATTTCTCCACATCCTCTCCAGCACCTGTTGTTTCCTGACTTTTGAATGATTGCCATTCTAACTGGTGTGAGATGGTATCTCATTGTGGTTTTCATTTGCATTTCTCTGATGGCCAGTGATGATGAGCATTTTTTCATGTGTTTTTTGGCTGCATAAATGTCTTCTTTTGAGAAGTATCTGTTCATATCCTTTGCCCACTTTTTGATGGGGTTGTTTGTTTTTTTCTTGTAAATTTGTTTGAGTTCATTGTGGATTCTGGATATTAGCCCTTTGTCAGATGAGTAGGTTGCAAAAATTTTCTCCCATGTTGTAGGTTGCCTGTTCACTCTGATGGTAGTTTCTTTTGCTGTGCAGAAGCTCTTTAGTTTAATGAGATCCCATTTGTCAATTTTGGCTTTTGTTGCCATTGCTTTTGGTGTTTTAGACATGAAGTCCTTGCCCATGCCTATGTCCTGAATGGTAATGCCTAGGTTTTCTTCTAGGGTTTTTATGGTTTTAGGTCTAACGTTTAAGTCTTTAAATCCATCTTGAATTAAAAACAACTATGGATGACCTTTGTGAGACAATGGAAACAATTTTTTTTTTTTTTTTTTTTTTGAGATGGAGTCTCACTCTGTTGCCCAGGCTGGAGTGCGGTGGCGCGATTTCTGCTCATTGCAAGCTCTGCCTCCCGGGTTCACACCATTCTCCTGCCTCAGCCTCCCAAGTAGCTGGGACTACAGGCGCCCACCACCATGCCCAGCTAATTTTTTGTATTTTTTAGTAGAGACTGGGTTTCACCGTGTTAGCCAGGGTGGTCTCGATCGCCTGACCTCATGATCTGCCCACCTCAGCCTCCCAAAGTGCTGGGATTACAGGCGTGAGCCACTATGCCTGGCCAGAGAATGGAAACAATTTAAGCATGGAATGTGGATAGATGATATTAGGGAATTAATGTTAATTGTGTTAGGTGTGATAATTATATTGTGTCTAGAAAAGGGAATGCCCTAATTCTCTGGAGCTGTGTCCTGAGGCATTAAGGGGTAAAGTGGTTGGATGTACTTTGAAATGGTTCTGCGAAATATATACGTGAAGCATTTATGGCAAAGTGTTAATGATTACATCTAGTTGGTAAGTGTATAGGTATTCATTGTATTATTATTTCTACTTTCCTGGTTGTTTAAAAATGTTTATAATAAAGAGTTAAAGAATCTGAAGAGAAGTTAAAACCTAAAATCAGATTCTTGGTAGCCCTGAAGATTTTCTGTGTTGAGCATTGTTAAGAGATCCAGTGGTATTGATGGATCCACAGTCATCCATGCTGGCCTGGCAGCTGTCCTGGGTGTGGCACAGACGCCTGGGCCCCACATGTGTGAGAGCTGCAGTAATTACCTCCACCTGTTGCATGAAATGAGGCAGGTGTCTGTGCCAGCTACTCCAGAGGACACTAGTGGAGGAATTTAATGTCCTTAGTACTTAAAAGAGAACTGAGGACAAAACCGAATTTACAAAAAGAGGAAAAAAATCAAAAAGAAAATTAAAAGGTAAAGACTGGTTACCCAAAGAGGTAGCTCTGCTCCATTTTCAGGTAATTTTTCCTGTCCCACTTTTCTTTTAGGGGTTGGAGGTGGGTGGGGTGTGGCCAAAAAAGTCATTAATAAACAAAATCAGGTCATTTGAGGTTCACCCTTTTTCTCCAGACACAATCTTCCTTGAAAAGAATGGTCAGAGGCAGAAACAGCTCATTGAATGCTATGGAATATTCCTTAATCACCAATGAAATACGTCTTTCTCACTGGGGGCAGATGTCTAGTGACTTTCTAGAAAAATGTTTATTCTCTCCTCTTTCTTCCCCCATCATCATACTTACTGCACTAGGATTTTATAAAGGTCAGTAAGATTACATGTAAGAACTCATTTGAAAAGAGAAAGGTATTCCATTCGTCCAGTGCCAAACGAGTATAAGTAAGAATATGTGGCTTGAATTGATTGGAACTAGGAGTAATCAACTCTTCTCAGAGCTTCACGTTTTTACTTCTAGTGTCAGCGTCTCCCTGTGCCCTCCCTCCATCCCGGAATCAGTTCATTTTCTCTCCCATGTTTTCTGGGAGAGTGCTAAGCCAATATCAAAAGAACAAAGCCCAATGCCACGCTGTTTCCTATATGGTGTTATTTGCCAACCTGTCTGGAACCATAGCCCACTAAGGGTAGCGATGGCCTCTTCTTCATAATTAAATTCTTTCTTTTGGTTTGTGTATATTAAAACTTACCATTGTTTTGTACCTAAATTTGATGATGACTTTATTCTGTGGCCTACTTTTCCTCTTAACCCAGTTTTGAAACATGTTGTGATTATTAAGCTTTTTAAAGTTTGATGAGGAGTCTTAGGTCATTTCCTAGAAGTGGAGAGGTGGATTCACATCTATGTGATTTATTAACAAAGGGCTCTCAATAGGGGAAAAAGAAAGAGTGGGGGAAGCAGGACAGAGAAGGGGAACAAGCCAAAATAGGGGGCTCCTTTATTTTTCCTCCTTTTTTTTTGTTTTGAGACAGGGTCTCTCTCTGTCACCCCGGTTGGAGTGCAGTGGTGTGATCACAATCCACTGCAGCCTTGACTTCCTGGGCTCAGGTGATTCTCCCACCTCAGCCTCCTGAGTAGCTGGGACTACAGGAATGCATCACCATGACTGGTGGTTTTCTATTTTTTGTAGAGATGGGGTTTCGCCATGTTGGCCAGGCTGGTCTCAAACTGTTACAGGACAGAGAAATATGTTACAGGAAAAGGTCCCAATCCAGACCCCAAGAGAAGGTTCTTGGATCTTGTGCAAGAAAGAATTCTTGCACGAGTGAGTGCTCAGTGCAAAGTGAAAGCAAGTTTATTAAGAAAGTAAAGGAATAAAAGAATGGCTACTCCATAGAGCAGCCCTGAGGGCTGCTGGTTGCCTATTTTTATGGTTATCTCTTGATGATATACTAAACAAGGGGTGGATTATTCATGCCTCTCCTTTTTAGAACATATGGGGTAACTCCCTGGTATTGCCATGGCATTTGTAAACTCTCATGGCACTGGTGGGAGTGTAGCAGAGAGGAAAACCAGAGGTTACTCTCGCCGCCATTTTGGTTTTGCTGGATTTTGGCCAGCTCCTTTACTGCAACCTGTTTTATCAGCAAGGTCTTTATGACATGTATTTTGTGCTGACCTATCTCATCCTGTGACTTAGAATGCCTTAACCGTCTGGGAATGTAGCCCAGTAGGTTTCAGCCTCATTTTACCCAGTTCCTATTTAAGATGGAGTTGCCGCCTCTGACATTTCCCCCCTTTCTTTTATAAGAGAACCTTTAATCCTAAGGGTTGCAGAGGGACAAAGATCCATCTTCTGTAACTTCTTCAGGCTGAATAGGGGCGATGATATTCCTGCCTAACTATGAGGGTCTCTTGCATTCAGGGTATAGAGGAGCTCAGTCAGAAAGCATCAGTATGGTGAGGGCCATTCATGACTCTTGAGTTTTGACAAGAGGTGATATCTGGAAGATTAATAAGTGTTTAGTTTAAGAAAACATTCAGTAAGCTTGTTCTGTATACACAAAGAGTATAACAGTAATATATTCCACAAGAGTAAAGCAAAATAAGTAAAGTTATTCCAAGTAAGCTAAATTAGAAGGCTTTCCATCAACTGTGCAACTGTTGAAACCAAGCTGATATGGGGTTGGTAGCTGATTGCAATGTGCCCAGAATTCGAATACTGATCCAGACTTTTACATTACCCATCCCTCTTGTTTCCTCTGAGCAGCAGTTAGAGATCACTTGTTAGTTCACAGGAATAAACAGGGTTAGCCTAAATTGCAGAAACAAACTTAAAAACAACTAGTGAGACTAGAATTTAATAACCAGTATACCATAGTTCTTGAAACATAATAGTTCTCACTCTAGTTTCCCATTTTTACTAAAGACAAATTATGGTAAGACTGATTTGCTTTATTATACTTGGCCTGATTATTTGTATAAAGTGCAGCAAGGATAATTATTTTTCACACAGGCATTTTAATTTGGCTTTGATGGAACTCTGTTTCATAAGGAATCTCAGATAAGACCTTTTTAAAAGCCGAGCCCTGCCATGGGTTTGTACCCTGAAATACCTATGAGTTAGGTAAATTCCTGTCCATTTGAGGTCCCAAGATAACTTGGGGCTCCTGGACCTGTGAGAAAGTGACATTCTTTACTTACCATAGGTCAGAAACCCTGTACAGGGACTGTGTAGGCAAGGTATGAGGCCAGTTCCCCAAAGGGTTTTTATTGGCTCTACAAGTCAAGTTTGATTCCTTAAAGGAAAGCACACCATTCCAGTCAAAGCCTTGGTAAAATAACCCATTTCTCCAATTGTGTACTGTTACAAAAGAAAACAGATTTGTATTGCACTTATGCAAATAAGTATATTGCCATAAGTTAAGAATACTCACAACTAATTTGCAAATTCTGGGGAAGTCAGGTTAGAGAGAAACACATATATTCCAAATTTTGTTCACAGCAGTATACTTTACTCAATTGCTACAAGCTATAAATAGCTCAAAAGAAAAGTTTCCTTGACTCTGAAAAACAAAACAAAGCATGCTTCTCTGTTCCAAGTGTGCAGAGTCAAAGTATCCCTCCATAACTATTAGCCATCCCTTAAAGTATATTTCCTACCTAGTCATTACACAGCAAAGCTGTCTCAAAATGCGAAGTAATTTCTGATACCCCCCCAAACTCAAAACCGTCAGATAACACAATGCAAAACAGAACAGAGCCTTTGATTTTGAGAGGGATCCATCTGCTTTTAATTCTTGGGGTTTCATGATGAAAACAGGTTTTTTGCCAAAACAGAGTCTGTGACACCTCCTTTGTTTTTCCCAAGGAGTCTGTGACACCTTTGTTTTTCCCAAGGAGTCCCAGGCTACCAGAAGTTATCTTAGGACCGTTCATGTGTGCATTAAGAGTGGCAAGACAAAAAAAAAAAAAAAAAAAAAAGGAGAAAAATAATTCAGTTGACTGAGAAGAAAACATCTTTTTCCAGAAAAACAAGTTCCAAAAACAGAAAATCATTAATGGCCTTTTAAATATATCTATTGCTTGTTTATCTACTTGTAATTAAGCTGACTTCTAACCATAGTGTTCTTTAAAAAAGAAATCCTTTTGGATCTCTTATTACCTGACTTTAACAATGCCAAGCGGCCAATATTTCTAGCTTCTGAACTCTACCAAAGATAACCTCCTAGGTGCTTAGCGAAAGGAAAATTTAAGACAGTCCATGGAGAAGAAGAGAATAGACAAGGTCATGCAGATATTAAACCAGAAGTGGTAGGTGGGGAAATCGAACCCTGACTACCAATATGAAAGTGCAAGATCTTAGCTACTGAGCTATAGCAAAGGGTGGTCTCCAGTTCCTTTCCCAGAAAGAGTCTAGAGTAGTTAATTTTGAGCTTGCAAAGGCTTTTAACTATTTAATATGATTTTTAAAGCTATGACATGAATCCTAAAATTCCTATTTCCTGGAAGGTGGAGACCATGGGAAGGTACCACCACATGGTTAAAAGGTCAAGCTCCCAAGGACATAAAACAAGGTGGAGACTTCATCCAGTTTTTTGTTTGTTTCAGGGACCTGCAGCCAAGTTTATTACTGAGCAGCTTGCGAGGTCATCCTGAAAAGCGGGCTTATAGGTGTTCTAAGCCCATGTTTTATCCTAAAGTACACCTTGACACAGAAAAATGAATTCATGGCACAAAATACGCCAGCTTAAGACTAGCCTTAGAATTCTTTTTTGCATTAATCAAAACTTTACAGAGGACATAAACACTGATTTTGTCCCCCATTCATTCAACTATTTGCACACAGAGAGAGAAGCCAGAGATCTGACTGGTAAGAAATTCCTACCCTTTTGCCGGCATGCTAGGCTTCTGGGTTCTCTTTCCCTGAGTGGCCCTAGTGATCCGGCTTGTGGCACCACGGCCTTTGGGGGCCAAGCCGCATCATAAAGGAAAAGTATTTTTTTTCATTCTGGCTAAAGCAAAATACGCGTAATAAAACATAGATATTAACCAGTCTGCTTAGCACCCAATATCAAACTGGCAGGGCTTAAATTTGCCCTCAGATGGGCCCTGTCATCTTTAACCTCCGACTAGGAGTTTCAACATGTGGTCTCTGGGCAAGATGGTCGCCCTGAGTAATAGAAAAGAAAGAGAAAGGAGAGAGAGAAAAACATTGCCTGTGGCAGGGCAGGGAAGATGAAATGATCAGGGAGGCTAGAGAAAGAACCACCCATTGCAGCGACACTGAAAAGTTCAGTCGGCTGCTGTCGGTGGAGCAAGGATCTTTTCCAGTAATCCTACCAGCTCTCAAATTTCCCTTGTTAGGGAGGAAAAAGTTCCCCATGTCCCAGGATCCTGTATATTCCTAATCCTATCACCCATAGCTGTCAGCAAAGTACAAGGGAGATTAATCCAAAAAGAATAGCAGTTAACATCCCGTAGTGCCGAACCTGTTCTTAGCCGAGAGGGACTTTACCGAGAGGGGCCTCTAACCCCCTAAATCTTAGAAGGGACTCTTAACTCTCCTAAGTTGGGCCTCTAACCAGAGGTCGGTCAAGCATCCTTGCCTTTTATTAAGGGGGGGCCTTTAACCCCCTCTAGCTTAGGAGAGACTAACTCCACTAAGCTGGGCCTCTAACCCAATCCCATTCTTTACCCAGGTACCCCACCACTTACCCAAAGTCTTCCACTCAGTGCTGCCGTCTATTTCCTTTGGGTTGGGGGGGTGGTCTCCCCAGTATCGTCCCATCCTTCTCCAGAAATATGTTAGAGGACTCCAATACTTACCCAAAGGTAGCTGTTGGGTCAGGATTTCTGCACTATTGTCCCTTCTGTGGTTGCCAGAAATATGTTGCAGGAAAGAGAAATGTGTTACAGGAAAGGCGTCCCGATGCAGACCCCAAGAGAGGGTTCTTGGCTCTCGCGCAAGAAAGAATTCAGGGTGAGTCTGCAGTGCACAGTGAAAGCAAGTTTATTAAGAAAGTAAAGGAATAAAAGAATGGCTACTCCATAGAGCAGCCCCGAGGGCTGCTGGTTGCCCATTTTTATGGTTATTTCTTGATATGCTAAACAAGGGGTGGATTATTCATGCCTCCCCTTTTTAGACCATATAGGGTAACTTCTTGATCTTGCCATGGCATTTGTAAACTGTCATGGCACTGGTGGGAGTGGCAGTGAGGACAACCAGAGGTCACCCTCGTCGCTATTTTGGTTTTGGTGGGCTTTGGCTGGCTCCTTTACTGCAAACTGTTTTATCAGCAAGGTCTTTATGCCCTGTATTTTGTGCTGAACTCCTATCTCATCCTGTGACTTAGCATGCCTTAACCGTCTGGGAATGCAGCCCAGTAGGTTTCAGTCTCATTTTACCCAGCTCCTATTTAACATGGAGTTGCTCTGGTTCACACGCCTCTGACAAAACTCCTGGGCTCAAGTGATCTGCTTGCCTTGCCCTCCCAAAGTGCTGGGTGGGATTACAGGTGTGAGCTACAGTGCCCCGTCTGGGGGGCACCTTTAAACCAAGTCCCAGCCTTTGCCTGATCTTGCAGTAGAGCTCTGGAGCAAAATTATATCTGAGTTTGTTCAGACAAGTTAACTGGGCTTTTATACTCCTGCACCAGTGAGTCACCGGC
This sequence comes from Pongo abelii, assembly GCF_028885655.2. Classification (NCBI taxonomy): domain Eukaryota; kingdom Metazoa; phylum Chordata; class Mammalia; order Primates; family Hominidae; genus Pongo; species Pongo abelii. The sequence goes on from NC_071988.2 coordinate 161,643,351, forward strand.
TAAAGTCAATCCAGAGGGGTATAAACTTCTAAGCACTTTCAATTCTGTGGGTGGGTGCAGGTGAAGCCAGGCCATGGTTTGAGATGCAAAGTGGCCTGGTAGGAGTGGGGTGGTGGAGGCTGTTTACTGACAGTGCTCACTGCAGTGGAACAAGAACCTTTATTACTTCCCCTCACTATATTCCGATTTTTCTTTTTTTGACGAAAATATTTATTTTTCCAGTGGAGCCTCCCTACCTCCAGATGAACCAGTTGGAAATGGAATTGTTATGGTTCTGAATCTACAAATGGATTGCACTATGTTCCATGCAAAGTTGACTTTCCTCCCTTCCCTTTGCCACATCCTTCAGAGTGCGGCAGTAAATTTAGAAAGTATCAGTTGTGCAGTTGAATGCAAAGGCTGGGAATGATTGATCTCTTCCATTAAATAAATGTTTAAAGAATGATATCAAAATTTTGAGAAAAGAACTGCAGTTAATCAATTAAAACCCAGGAATAATATGTCTGCTTAATTAAGATTGGAGATCCAGTGAGGATCTTAAAATAAACTATACTTTGGATTGATTCAGATAATCTTTTATTTTTGTTTTTGTTTTCTTTAAAAGTGGTATGTCAACATCACTTCATTTCTACATTTCAGAGTTCTGTACATTTCTTAAAAGGAAATAAGCAATGCTCAATGTACAAAGTAAAAACAAAACTAGAAAAATCTGAATAAAATGGAGCAAGTTGCCATAGGTCATACAGTACAAATTAGTAATTAGATGTCATCTGAAGTGCAATACCACTGCTGTGATGATGAGTTAAGGAATGAAATAAAAATACTCTATTTTAAACAAACAGTATATATATATTTATATGTATATTTTTTACAGATAGTAGACCCAATGATATCTGCAGTATTGTAAAAACTTATGTACAAATAACTTTTTTTAGACATTACATATACATCAGCACCGTAGTAAAAACAAAACCAAAACAAAACCACCGTATTAAAATCTACCTCTCTATTAGTTGGTCCCAGTACTGAGCATTTGGAGGAAGCTTTTAAAAGATAATGGAGCCCCCACCCCTGTCCCACTTCCATTAGCCACCTCCAGTTTCTCATCATTGCTTATATATTTATTTCCTGTACCTTTCAGGAAAAAGGTAATTATGTTTTCTGTGTCTTCTCATTTGTTTGCTTTTTTTTGGTTTCATCTCTTTGATCCACTCAGTTTCCCCAGTGGCATCACTCCTCATTTGGGGAGTTCAGGGTCACCCTGCTGCCACGTCTTCGGAGAGGGCGCCCAGCCCCTGCCTGGGCTTCTCATTCACCAGGCACCTCTGGCCTTACATCCTGTCCCTTCCTGAGCAGATCTACAACCCGGGGTACACGGAGAGCAAGTCAAAGGCAATGTTTGCCCGCTGCCTCCTCTCCAAACCCTTCTGCCCCCAGCTTTCCATGGCAACTCGCCTTCTCAGGGCTGAGTGTGGCCAGTTCAACCCCACAGGCTCCAACTCTTCCGTAGTGAGCTGCCTGGGAGTGCACAGAAGGCAGCCAGCATCTAGGACATGGAGGGAGGAGGGGACAGGAAAAAAGCACACGCCACTCTCACTTAGGATGACACTGAAGCCACAAGGCCTCCAAAAGGGGGATTGGGAGGGGAGGCTAGGCGCCTTGTTGATTCCTTCTGACAGATTTCGCTTAGGGCTGATGTGCATCAATGACAAAGAGAACAACTGTACAGGACTTTGGAAGAGGACTACTTTGCCCATATGAAATAAACTACATCTCCTTTCTATCCAAATTTGTAAGGTGGAGCAATTGCTTTTTTAGCTCCTCCACCTCTCTGGGATTTTATATTTGTCTTTCTGATGAGTAGGGATAATGGGAAAGGTGGATTTTAGAGCATCACTCCCAGGATTTCGCCCAAAGGGAGCCTGAACCAGTGACCTCCAGGCCACTCCTTCCTGGGGATATCAGAAATATCAGATGTGGCTCACAAAAACACGACTCCCAAACATCAGAGCAGCCCTCTCGGTTCCAGGCAGATAATTCATTCAACTCTACACATGTTAGAGAAAGAAGACTCCAGTGTCGCCTTTGCATTTCAGGCATTGTCTAAGTTCTTCCTGCATTTATGTGGACTCTGCCCAAGGCTCCCTAAAGACATAAGCTTCACTTCTTGGATAGTCTGTAAGGAGAAGCAAGGGGAGGCTGGTGTGGAGGCAAGGAGGAATAAAGGCAGGGCTGGAGACAAAGGCTCCAGGCTGGCAGACACACAGGGTCCAGTAGGAGTTTCTCTGCCCTGCGGCCGCCAGAAGTAGATGTGACCCACCTGGATGTATGGGTTCTGTATCGGGCGCCATCAGGCTCCAGCCCCACCTGGAGGGACTGCCACCAGGGGCACCAGCAGAGGGAAGCCGTCCCAGGACTGCCAGATGGACCCTGCTCCAAACTCAGCCTGCTCTCCTTGTGACAGCAGAGCCTCTGCAATTCCTGAGGGTCATCATGGGGCAGGCGACAGATAGTCCTGTAGGATCTGTTGTTATCTCCTTGTGACAATCTCACTGTTCTTCGTGCCTGCCCTCCAAATTCAGTAGCATGTCTCGAAGCCTTACATCTCTCGGCACCCAGAGTTCAGTGCATTTCCAACCTGTGCACCTGGCCTGTGCAACCACCCAGCCTCTTCTGGGGGACTCTCCCTGGCTGAGGCTCTGTCTCTTTTGTATCTCCAAAGCTGCTGTCTCCCGACCTGGGGCAGGAGGGGCTGAGGATACCTCTCTTGGGTAATAGTCCCTCTCGGCTGAAGCAGCTCCTGCTGGGCCAGGCGATCACAGGGCGCGCTGGGCAGAGGGGCTCTGGCCGGCTTCATCTTCCCACATGCTCCTCCGGGTGTCTCCATCTCTCGCAGCAGGGATCTGCATGGCGTCTCATCTCGATTGCTGTGTGAAAATCAGGTGAAATGAGGCCTGGCGGGGCTGTGGATTGGCACCTGGATCTTCCACTGTCAGCCAGCTGCAGTTTTGCTCAGTTTACGTGGGTCAAAAAAACAAAAAACAAGGATGGGTCAACATCCTGTTTCTTCTTCACTTTTTAAGCTTTAACCACTCAAATTGTGGATCTTGGGGCCTCTCTTGATTAGGGGTTACCAAACAATTCATCAAGCTCCTGCATCCACTCGTCCCCTGGCCCGCCTTTGATGATGGAGTCCACAAGGTCTGCACCGTCCACAGGGAAGGAAGCCCCAGCTCCGTCGCCACTGTAATTGTATGACACGTCCTGAGGGGCATTCCGCTCATAGGCTTGGCTCTGGCTGCTTGGAGCAAAGCTGCCACTGGGTATCTGCTGCTGTGCTGGGGGCTGGCTGAACGCTGGCATGCCCGGGACTCCCTGGCTCAGGCCAGACATGACCATTGGCCTCGCCTGGCTGGTGCCTTGCTGCCCCGGGAGCGATGGCATCATCTGCCGACCCATGGCAGCTGGGTTGAGGGTCCTCACTGTGCCCGTGTTAGCATCCACGACTGACTGGCTCAGTCCCTGTGGGAAGTGCTGCTTGGTCAGTCTCGGCTGCCCAGCTTGAAGAGGGTAGCTGGCGCCATTGTTGAATGGTCCCAATTCTCCACTAGTCCTCCCAGGCATGCCCTGCAAGCTCCTCTGTTGCCAGCTTTGTGCTCCTTGCTGGACTGTTCCCATAAGGCTCTGCAGCCTTGGAGGGGCTTGGGGCCTAGGCAAGGCCTGGCCTACTGGCCCTTTCATCTGTGGATGTTGCTGGGTAATGGCTGAGTTCACCAGCATGCTCTGACCAAAGCCACTCACCATTCCAACCCCCTGCCCAGAGGCAGGTTGCCTCGGTCCCTGGGCTTGGTTATGTGTGATGCTCATGCCACTTTGGTTTGGATGCTGCAACATTTGGGTCATGCCTGTGCTCATATTGTACATTCCCGGTTGGCTGGTAGGCGTGGTGCTATAAGGGGCCAGTCCCATCTCCGACTGCGCAGCTGCGGTGGCCATCGTCCCAGGGTTCTGGGAGGGTCCTATTCCCATGATGCCTGCATTCTGTGCCATCAGCCGTGACGTTCGCATGCTCTGGAGGGCTGCTTGGCTTCTTACGGCTGCTATATCCTGGGGAGAACCTGCAGTGAAAAAGAGGACACATACCACTCACTCTTCTCCATAAGCAATATACTGCAACAAGATGTTGGAATTTTCTTTGGGAATGACAAAATTCCTTTATATGAAAGGATCTACTCTGATAATAAATCTCTAATAAAAATGATTATTTTTCTGATTATAACATGTTGATTGTGAAAATTTTGAAAGTATCAAAAAATACAGAGACAAAAATTAAAGTCACCTGAAATCCCACCATCCAGAGATGATCATTCCTATTCTTTTATTTGTATATAAATAGACACCCACAAAAATTGGAATCGTACTGTGCATGTGTTTTCGTAGCTGACTTTTCCACTAAACAGATCCTGATGTAATTCTTGTTTATACTTCAGAAGCAAATTATTTCGTACTCTTATAGGTATGACATCATCCTCAACCAATAAGATACTATTTTCTTTGGAGGCGAGAGAAAATTCACCTCTGGGGCTAAATTAGAAAAAAATGGCTGATCACTTTGTATTTTCTATTCGTGAAGTGGAACATGGTTCAGTAGAGAATACTATCAATAAAGACCATTAAACTAATTTCCCTTAAGACTTGAGTAGGATTTGAGAGGTTAAAGGCCACTGCTTCTGCTAAGCAGCTATTTTGACAGATAGGACATTTTTTGGATCCACTCTGTAGATTTCAACATGCTCCAGATTCTCTGAATCATAACATGTCATTGCAAACTGGCCAGCTTCCTGAGCTAGAAAAAGAAATCATCCTACTACGTGCGACTTGGCCATAAACTTTATGCATTTCTACAGCGAAGTCCATTCCTTCAAATCGGCAACAACTATTTCTCTCAGCAAATTGCTAACACAATTTTAATAACGCTGTTTAAAAGGTGGCCAGAGTGTCCATACCAAGTCATTCAACCTTAATTAGGCATTTGAGTGAGTCCTTCTTTACATGTTACCAGGAAATTTCCAAACAGCCAAGAGAATGGAAATGTCGCCAGTAGAACACCAGTCAATGTTGCAAAGGTCTAGGAGGTGCACAAAAATGGATTTTTCTATGTCCCTGCTAATGATTGAGTCTATGAGAAGAAGAAAAATAGTTTTTTTCCTGGACATTTAAAGAAGGTGCAGCATGGGAGCCAGTCAATATTCTAAGCAAATTTGATCCTACCTGGAACTGTGATGAGAAACCAGATGAGAATAGTCTAACCTTGTTAAACCTGGCACCCTGGTAGATAACTGAAGCATGTTTTTGTCTTCCTGATGTGGCTATTGATTTCTGGGCTGCAAATATGTCTCCATATTTTCTTCCTTTCTTTAAGAAAGAAAATTACTGGAATTTTGATTATGTCTCAAGTTTTTGTGGCTTGAGATCAATATCATACTGCATTGAAAAATGAAATGGTTTCTATTAGGAAACCTGAAAGATTGAGGGAAATCCCTAGAAATGTTTTCATATTTTGTTTTAAGCTTCATTATATGTAAGTGATTTTTTGAAAAATCAAAAGTTCCTAGTAAAACACTGGAAGGTAGTATATACTGCAACTTGTAATCTTGTCATGAAGTTTTGTGACCTTAACGACTAAATTTTTATTGACTGCATGGCCAATAAGATCAACTGTGGTGAAATGGGTTATTGAGTTGTTTATAAAAAAAAGTTTAAGGGAAAAATATTGCTGAGTCAGAGATTGATTGGATAGACCCAAATTATATAAACAGTCTGATGGGCTGCTAGAAATAGATGAAAGGACATCTATAATTTGGCCATTTTGGGGTATATTTATAATGGATATGGTAAAGGACTGGATTCTGTCTGGAATAATTTTGTGAATGAGAAATAGGTTCCTTTCTTTAGAGGGCAGAAATGTTACAATGCCTTTTAATAGGCAGTGATACATTAATCCAAGCCAACCTTTATTTTTATTTAGTGTAAATGACTGCACTATCTTGATGTAATTCTTATTTTTAAAAGGCATTTTAAAATCAGCAATCACCACATTCTTTTTCACCTAAGAGAAATAAAAAGATTTTTATTAATGTAGTTTTATGCCTTCTGCGATTTTAAATATACAAAGGAAAAAAATTCAGATGTGTCCAAGGAATTAACTTGTCTTTATGTGATTACTACATGTGTTAAACAACAGATTATGTTTTCTTTTTCTTTTTTTGGTCTAAAACAGATATTATTGTGAGACACTGTAATCTAATTTTCTTGTCTGCTGGTTAACATCACAATGTCCAAGAAAATCTTGTATATTCAAATAGAGATGATAGTATCCAACTTTTTCCTAAAAAAGTCTATGTTCTATTTTCACTCACAAGAAGCCTGTATTTGTGAAAAAAGTAAGTATTTCCCCATAGTCATGTAACATTGCCCAGAGATCCAGAACCTAATGAGGGAAAGACAGTCATTAAGACCTTTGAAATGTATAATGGTGAGAGTATGGGATAGGTTCTCATGCAAGTTATACCTAACAAAACTTCTCTCCAAGAAAGATATTTCTTATTTTTCAGTTTGCTATTTTCCCAGATGCATAACATCATGCTATCTAGGGTGTCTGTAAACACATGAAAATACCGAAGATAGTAAAACAAATTATATATCTCAAACCAATCAGTTCAAGGACCCTAAAATGTCACACTGGCTTTATTGATAGTATTCTCTACTGAACCATGTTCCACATCACGAATAGAAAATGCAAAGTGATCAGCCATTTCTTTCTAATTTAGCCCCAAAGGTGAATTCTCTCTCACCTCCAAAGAAAATAGTATCTTATTGGTTGAGGATGATATCATATCTATATGAGTGCGAAATAATTTGCTGCTGAAGTATAAACAAGAATTACATCAGGATCTGTTAAGTGGAAAAGTCAGCTACAAAAACCCATGTACAGTACAGTCCCAATTTTTGTGGGTGTCTATTTATATAGAAACAAAAGAATAGGATTGATCATCTCCGGATGGTGGGATTTCAGGTGACTTTAATTTTTGTCTCTGTGGTTTTTTTTGTTTCTTTTTTCTGAGACACAGTTTTGCTCTTGTTGCCCAGGCTGGAGTGCAATGGCATGATCTTGGCTCACCACAACCTCTGCCCCCTGAGTTCAAGCAATTCTCCTGCCCCAGCCTCCAGAGTAGCTGGGATTACAGGCATGTGCCACTACGCCTGGCTAATTTTTTGTATTTTTAGTAGAGATGGAGTTTCTCCATGTTGGTCAGGCTGGTCTCGAACTCCCGACCTCAGGTGAACTGCCCGCCTCGGCCTCCCAAAGTGCTGGGATTACAGGAGTGAGCCACTGCACCTGCCTGGAATAGAAGTTTTGAACTGTACCCAAAACATTCAGAATAGCTCATATGTGTCTATGTTCTGTAACACGGGAATTATTAAATTGTGGTGGCTGCCTTTTCCCCCACAAATAATACGTGAGTTATGAACCTGGAAAACTCAAGAGACATTATGCTGGGTTTATCAGCTTTTATGTTTTTAATTAGTTCATTATATAATGCAGCAGCTCTCAAGCGTGGTTCCCTAGCCAGCAAAATCAGTGACTCCTGGGAACTTGTAAAAAATGCAGATTCTCAAGCCCCGCTTCAGATTTATTGAATCAGAAACACTGTGTATGTTTTAACAAGCTCCGTTGGTGCTTTCAGTGCAGGCTAAAGTTTGAGAACTACAGATACAAAGGAGGGCTCTGTATCTGCAACAACAACTATGTAATGATGACTAGTCCCCACTCTTCCGAAGCTACCCATGGCAAAATTAGAAACATAATTCTTCAAAAACCACTGGCACTGATTTAGTGCACAGAACACATGTGGATAACTCAATTCCTTTTGTCCTTCCCTGTGTCAAGGCCAAATGTGTCAAGGCCAAAGGATCTAATGTGATATAAGCATCCCAGAGGTGGAAGGGAGTGGTAGCTACTCAAGACTCAGTATTTTTACAGGTGATCTTCAATGTGCTCTGTCAGTAAATATCAGTGGCTTTCAGACTGTAAACTACAGCTCACAGTTCATGATCCAGGATATATACATGTGGGTTTAAAACAGAAAGAAAAGTTTCTGATATGCTCTGGTAATTTCTGTTGTATTTCATTTTAAAAATGTTGGTTGTGACCCACTAAGTTGTTTCCAATAACCTTGTGTGTTGCAATCTGAAGAGTTAAAAATGCTACCTTAGATCAGAAAATTTTCACCCAGTCTATTGATAAAGTTCAGGGATACTTGTGAAATTATATAAAAGTTTGTATATATTTACATATTATATGTTTCTGTGCAAGAGACTTCATAGCTTTTTGCAGACTCTTAAAGGAATAGGTAACTTTTGAGAAGCTAGGACACATTGATCTAGATCCCACAAAATGAGCAGAGGAAGGGATTAGGATTTCTGCTGCTAGGTGATCCCTGTAGCCCCCCGAAAACTCCTGTGGATAAGATTAGGAAGGCTCCTTAGGCTATTTTCTTCACCCCATATAAGACCCTCAAGGGTCTTTTTTTTTTTTTTTTTTTTTTGAGACAGAGTCTCGCTCTGTTGCCCAGGCTGGAGTACAGTGGTGCGATCTCAGCTCACTGCAACCTCCACCTCCCGGGTTCAAGCGATTCTTGTGCCTCAACCTCCTAAGTAACTGAGATTACAGGCATGCACCACCACTCCTGGCTAATTTTTTGCATTTTTAGTAGAGACGGGGTTTTGCTATGTTGGCCAGGCTGGTCTTGAACTCCTGGCCTCAAGTGATCCGTCCACCTCAGCCTCCCAAAGTGCTAGGATTATAGGTGTGAGCCACCGCACCGGGCCAAGGGCTCTCTCTATTAGAGATGGAAGGGTTTGATATTTGAGTGGGCCTTCCACATTTATAAAGGAGTGCCAACACTGACATACAGTGCACCCACTGCTACTAGGTCATGATTGAGGATTCCCGCAAATGGCTACAGGATCAGTTCAATCAGCCTCAAGGCCCTATTTGTCTTCTACATTCAAAAGACACTAGTGGTTGTTGCAAGCCAGATTCTTCCACTTCAGCTTTAGAGGTAAGGGCTTTGGTCAGGTGACCTGCTGGGATAAGCAAAAAAGATGTGGCACAAGATTTTTGCCCCTGTAGTCACTAAGATGATGATCTAAACATAAACAAAGTTGATATGGAGCCAACAGGCACCAGTATATCTTTACTGGTTGTTAAACTATTACAATACTATGTACCTTTGGTAAAGAACAGCTGTTCTAGTCTCAGCTCCGACAGCTACCCTGACCCTTCCCTGTGCCTTCTAGAAACTCTGTGACCAAAAGGTTAATGCCTGGCACAACAGGAGGCCTCTAGGAATCCATTCTGATTGGTTAGTACTCTTAACCTACCAGTAGTTACATATTTTAAGTATTTCCTGGACACAAATACAGCCAGTAAGGCAATGCCTCTGGCTACACATTTGCTTACGCTTCACCACTGGAAGGTATAAAATGAGAGAGGTTGCACTGGCCTCACCTTGAAACTGATTGACCTGCTGCACTGGGTATGGACTCCGCTGTGGCTGGAGGTGCTGCCGGGGTAGATGTGATTGCTGCAACTGCTAGAACAACAGAACACAAGAGGGGTGGAGAGGTGAGATAGGGAGCAAGCACACAATTCAATATCCCAGCAGTTCCGAGGAAGGTAGTGTTTTCCCCAAAACTAAACTTTGTGTTGAAGAATCATATGCATACAGGCAAGTGCACAAAGTCTAAGGATAGAATCAGGTAGGTTTTCACAAAACGAACACACTCAAGGCCACCAGCCCCCACATCAAGAAACAGAATGCTGCCAGGAGCCCCTCTCGTGCCCCTTCCAGTCATCACTCTCCCTTGACCCATGGGCATCACTGTCCTAACTTTTAACAACATAGAGCAGTTATGTCTGCTTTTGTACTTTGCAGAAAAGGATTCACATGATGCTGATTTTGTGTCTGGCTTCTTGCATTCACCACTGTATTTGTGAGATTCATCCACGTGGATGTGAATTCTTGTTGCTTGTTCATTCTCACTGTTGGATAGTATTCCATCATATGAATATACCATAATTTATTTACCCATTCTACTAGTGATGTCACCTTTGGTGTTTCTAGTTTTTGTGTTTCAAATGTGACTGCTATGAACATTCCTGTACATGCCTTTGGTGAACATCTGTATGTATTTCTGATGTGTGGACTTGCTGGCTCATGAAGAATGCGTGCTGAGGGAAGGGTTTTGACGTGGACTGCTCAACATCAGCCTGCATGCTTTCCTTAGTGCTGTGGGGACTGAGTTGAAAGGGACAAGCAACTGCTTTTTAATGACCTAAGTGGATGCTTTGGGCATAGGAAGATGAGATCCTCAGGAGTTATACAAAAAAGGCTAATCTTATTCCCATGAAGCCACACTGCCTGTAAAATACATCTCTACATGTAAACTATTCAGCATTTACTGCTTTGAGGAAACCATGTGGGATTCCACATACACCAGCGAACCAGGAGGCCTGCATTTTAGTCTTTCTTCTTCCACTCACGGGGACGCTGCACTGCTAGTGTTGCTACCAATATACTGGGAAGGCTATTATCATTATCGTGCTGTATGTGCAAAGGGAAAGAAAATAAGAGTGATGTAAAAAGAGCAGAGAAAGAGGTTTTAGTTCTAGGTCTGCCGTCAAGTAGCTTGCATGACCTTGGGGATGTTGTTTAACCTGCTCCCTGCAGCTTCTGAATATTCATTAAGTACCTTTCATCTGCAAGGGCTATAAAGAATATACAACAAGGTCCCTGTTCTTTAGAGTGTTCATTATAAAAATAACACACACTGACCACCTCTTAACGCCTGTGTTTATTTCAATTTTTTCTCTTGTGTTTGTTCCTGGGCTGCTCTATAATTTTCTTTTCTTTTTCTCTTTCTCTACAAGGCCAGCCAGTATTCTGGCAACCAAAGAAAAAAGCAGCCTCTGACTTGTTGACCCCATCCCGTGGTGCCTACCATAATGTTCTACAGAAAACTGTTGAAATTAATTGATTGTGTAGACCATTAAAGTGTAGACAAGAAACCACACAAATCTTTTAGGCAGCAATAGAAGGGCGTTATTGCGAGTAAGCTGAGCATTTAACAGCTTCTCCTCAGTCAAACTTCCCATATAATATAAGAATTTAACTGTCCCACTTACGACTAGAAATGAGCCCCTGGCAGCCTGTGGGGGACTGAGGGTGTATCCTGGAGTCAGGAATCAGGAGTCCTCAGTTCCATCCTGGCTCTGTCTCTCTCTAGCTCTGTGATCTCATATAAATCACATAAGCTCAGTTTCCTCACATAACCTCAGTTCCTCATTTGTAAAATGATGGGACTTCATGATCTAGAATGTTTCTAAGTTCTGTCTAACCTTTGTGAATGGATGAGAGGTGATGTGCTTTGAACTTTTTGAGAATACGGCATTAAATGTGAATTCATGCCTACTTTCAACCTGCTCTGCTCTGATTGCCAAGTCTACTGAGAATCATTTTAAAGTTTCCCAAAATATGTAAGATCCCAAATCCTTCTGTTTTCCCTCACATGTCCTTTCAGGAAACCCAAAATCTGCTTCCAAAATCCAAAGTGTGAGGACACTTTCAATGCTGCAGCAACCAAGATTGGTGTTGATCTGGCAGTATACACTCTCAAAACAAAAAACTGAGAGCTGGCCGGGTGCCATGGCTCACACCTGTAACCACAGCACTTTGGGAGGCCAAGGCAGGTAGATTGCTTGAGCCCAGGAGTTCGAGACCAGCCTGGCCAACATGGTGAAACCCCATCTCTACTAAAAATACAAAAATTAGCCAGGCGTGATGGTGTTTGCCTGTGGTCCCAGCTACTCTGGAGGCTGAGGTGGGAAGATTGCTTGAGCTCGTGAGGCAGAGGCTGTAGTGAGCCGAGATCACGCCACTGCACTCCAGCCTGGGTGACAAAGTGAGACCCTGTCTCAAAAAAAAAAAAAAAAGTTGAGTACTTACTCCTTGTAGACCTGCACTTGGACAACCTGCACTAAATCTGCACTCTCTTCAGGTACAGGCAAGACGCTCCACTGACCTGGCTGGGCCATGTGGCTGCAGCTCTCACATGACATTCGCTGACACCAGGGCCACGTGACAAGCCCCCACATACATGTGTGCAGCACATACAGCTTCCAAAACATTTTACACACATGATCTTATGTGATCCTTAAAGCAGCTACATGAGGTAGGCTGGGAAATTATTAAATCCTAATCTGGCAGATGAAGAGGGAAGTTAGTGGTTTTTCCAAAATCACATCACATGCAAAAGAATGGACAAATCCTGGCCCTGAGGAAAGTGATCCTCCCCTCATCCCTCATCATCTTTTGGTACACACAGTTGCTACAGAATGATCCGCAGGTCACGGCTTCCCATTTCCCTTGTCTTTCCCAAGAAGACCCAGCTCTCTCCATGCTCTGGATTCTGAGGGGTCTCCCCTGACCTCTCACCTCCTTGTCTGGGGACATCATCTTGACGTGTCTCTTCTCACACTCTTCCCACGCCCTGTGCTCCCCAGGGTCAGGCTGGCCTCACCATGTGGGAACACCCTTGGGCTGCACAGCTGAGCTCTGCCTGCTTGCCCTGGGCCTTCTTTGTGTCTTTGGTCACAGCACACATATCAAAAGCCATCACTCAAAACATCAGGCACACCTGAGATTTCCTGGGATTGGCTGAGGAGAGGATTTACAGAGCCCAGCTGCCCTCGGCAGCTCCATTTATCACTGCCTGAGAGAGATTAGCATGGCTCCTTGTCGCACACCTTATGTAGGTGAGAGGGATAGAGGTTTGTTTGTACAATAGCTGCCAGGCGGCTGACTGACCTTGGTAAAAAGGGAGATAATTACACAGCTGTTCAGGAACAAAAGCAAAAAAAAAAAAAAAAAAAAAAAAAGGGAACAAGTGAACTGTGCTCAGCAGTATAATTTTTCTCTTTGGGGGATGCCTGGTGTTACTCTGAACTGCTGTTCTTGGTTAATAGGGACCTCAATGGGCCTGTGTCCTACACAGGATACGCGGTAGTGGATGCTTAGTAAATTTGCAAAATTCTGGCAGGGCGTGGTGGCTCACATCTGTAATCCTAGCACTTTGGGAGGCTGAGATGGGAGGATTGCTTGAGGCCAGGAGTTCGAGACCAGCCTGGTCAACGTAGTGAGACCCCCGTCTCTATTTCTTTAAGAAAAAATTTACAAAATTCTGACCCTATCAGGAACATTCTAGAAGGATAACTGTGAGGCAGACCTATGTTGGGCCTTCAGCTTTATATGACAACCTCACACCTCCTATAAGAAAGAGCCTGCTGTGCAAGATTCTCTGTGCAGACCCCCACAGAAGCCGCCTGGGGATCTCTTGTGGACAGCCTCAGGCCTTTCCCTAGGATAATGCTAAGTCAGGTATGGGCATCTCTAAAAACAAAACAAATTGAAACCTACAGGAGCAGTCTGCAGGGAAGGCTTTCTCTCAAAGCTGAGGAATTATAGGGCGAGGGTAGACAAAGATGCCTAAGGTAAAGCTGTATTTGTGTTAGGCTTTCCTTTAACTCACAGATTTCCTGAGCTGTTTTAAGAGCTGTGGGGAGTTTTCTTAAGTTTGCACCCTGTGTGTGACCCAGACTTCAGGTTTCCAGGTAGTTCTGCAGGCCTTATTGTTCTGCTATTGTTCCCGATCCATTGTTCACTACCCATTCTATAGAATTCTCCTCAATTCCTCCTCCTGTCAATTTCCTCTAAGAAACAGAGTTCTCTGAATTATTATTTTTTTCTTCAAGCTAGAAATATTACGGCTTATGGAGCATGTGAGACAGTCCCCGCCATGTGCTGATTACACAGACCCCTGTACCAGAAATCAGAAGGAAAGGAGTCAGACTTGAATCAAAGAAATGTCTCTGGCACACAGGCCTTCAAATTGATGGCTGGAGCCTGTCTTTTAAGAACAAATTAATTCATTATAGGAAAAACCCTAACTAACTGAAAGGTCTAAATTCTTCAGGTTCTCTTGTGATCCTGGGAAATGCTAGACCGTGAGCATTTTGACAGAGGATGTGAACTGCCACTTCCTCACAGACAGCAGGCAGGTGCTGAATAAGTGCTTGCTGAATGAATGAATCACGCCAAGGGGCATGTTACCTGTTCCGCCAAAATCTGCTGCTGCTGCTGCTGCTGCTGCTGCCTTTGCTCCCTCAGGAACTGTTGCTTCTGCTGCTCCATCAACTGGGCCCGCTGATCAATGAGCATCTGCTTCATGATGGCTGCTTGGGGCTGGCTGCCCAGGAAGCCGGGGCCTGCGGGACTGGCTCCTGAGACCATGCCACCTGAGCCTGGGGGCACGGAGGACTGCATGGGGCCTGTGGTTCGGGGAAGTCCAACTGGATGCTGCTCCTGGGAAGACGAGAGAAAGAGATGCGGGGATTCCCCATAGAGACCCACTGCTGTTTGAAGGGAAGCCCCTGGAAAAAGGGAACGGGGCAGAAGTCCCAGCTTATGGACTGGAAGGTTTTTGAGTGGCACGCATTGCATTTCCATAAAAGGAGCTTCAAACCCGACCTTACCTGAGTAGAATAAGAGAGGCCACAAGGGACAGTAAGAGAGCATGGATCTGGGAAGTCCAAGCCAAGTCCAGTCTGTTTTGGATGGGACTGACTACTGCATATGGACTGGATTTTCAACTAACATCCTGTGTTCCTCCAAGGAAAGGGAATAAGCCCTCAGGCTGAGCTCACCTAAAGTCTGGAACACGAGAGACATCCTGACCTCACCTGTTAATCCTTATTTCTTACTGTCTACTTGGCCAAAATGGACGTCTTCTTTGCAAGTAGGAGGGACATTTGCAGAAAACTGCAGGAATTTGTTCATCAACAGATCTGATATTTGATGGAATTCTAACGAGTTACAACATTTGAGAGCTTAGATATATGTCAAAAAGAAAAATCCTCCTGGCCAGAGTTGTTGATGGTGAGAACTGGGAATGTTTTACACTGACCAAAGCTATGTAATCTCCTAATATTTTTAAAAATAGAATTGAGTCGGCCGGGTGTGGTGGCTCACGCCTGTAATCCCAGTACTTTGGGAGGCCCAGTACTTTGGGTGGATTACAAGGTCAGTTCGAGACCAGCTTGGCCAAGATGGTGAAACCCTGTCTCTACCAAAAAAAAAAAAAAAAAAAAATTAGCCGGACATGGTGGTGGGCGCCTGTAATCCTAGCTACTTGGGAAGCTAAGGCAGAGAATTGCTTGAATCTGGGAGGCGGAGGTTGCAGTGAGCCGAGATCGCGCCACTGCCCTCCAGCCTGGGCAACAGAGTGAGACTCTTTCTCAAAAAAAAAAAAAAAGAATTGAGTCTTCTATGTCTGGGATAATTTAAACATGGGGTGTTAGATTGGGTCTCTTGATTCTATAATTATATGTCAGCCAGTCGAATGATGGCAACTTTTAAGGACTGGTCCTTAGGGAAGAGGAGGTCAAGTCACCACACAGCCCAGGTGACCACATGGAGAATGTGCTCAAAGGCAAAGTTTATGCTCTGAGCTGGACAGTGTAGACTATTAGGGGAAAACAGTGAATGGGAAGAATAGGTGTGTGGCCCAGATTCAATGTCTAGACACTTCCTTTCCTATTTTTTCTACCAAGACTACCTAGTAGTGGCAAGTATGGTCTGAACATTCTGCAGAAATTCCTTCTACCTCATTAAAGTTTCAAGTAATTAATGTGAACATGGAGGAGTTGACACAGATTAAATGGGCACACATATAAGGACATTCACAGTCATTTTGTGAAGCACTATTATGAGACCTAAATAGCAAGAAGCAAATGTGAATAACTCTATCATTTAAAAATGTTTAAATCCAAATTGGATTTTAATATTTTTCTTCTTTTTACTTTATTGCCTTTCCAATGCAGATAACGTTAAACATATTGGCAGTTTTTTCTCAAAGCAAATAGGTGAAGTTTCTCTCTGTCTCTCCTAGAGAGATCGTCCTGGATTTGATTCCCTATGGCTTGGGCTTGTGTTCCTCCCTTCCTTCTGTGGTGTGCTGTAGAACCATGCAGGCTTCCCTCTCTACTATGACTGACCTCAACTGCATCTTCAGTTGCTCTTCTTCCCTCCAAACAAAACAAAATAGCAAAACAAACAAAAGCCAAACCAAACCAAACCAAAACGCTACTCCTCTTACCCTAGAAACAATCACCCAAGAAGCTCTGGTTTGTTCGTGCAGTAGCCTGGGTCACACAATCAATGAATGGAAGACACAGAACTAGCAGAACTAGAATGCTATTTTTTTTTTTGTAACAGATAGCTTGTCTTTACTTTTTTAAAAATTTTAAATTTTTAAAAAATTTTTCCATAAGTTATCGGGGTACAGGTAGTATTTGGTTACATGAGTAAGCAGAACACTAATTTTGATTCTCAATTCAGTATTCCTACTAGCTCAGGCCTCTCCCACGCAGTGTCTTTATGGTGTTAAGTGTGCACCTAAGAACAGCCTGTAGACCTATATAGTGTGTCTCTCATAAGTGTACTGCGTTCTATTTTTTATGTGTAAATGCTGTAGCTGAAATTAATAAAACATTTTGCCTTTGTGTATTTTCTCTATAAATACACAAAGACAGCTAGGAAATATTTTTGATGTTAATAAAAAGATCTTATACTAAAAAATGCCAGGAACATTTGTGCTACCAAAAAGTTTACTTCAGGACTAACCCTTGCAGGGGCCTAGATATTTCAGGGTCTTCCCTTTTCCCGCAAATATTTGCTACCTGTTTTCCAAGCCCTTCCTTCCAGTGAAATAAAGCTGTTTCTTGGCACCTTTAGGGACAAATGGCTGATTGGCTTTACACTTTAACAAGTGAATTCACGCTGACATATAAACAGCTAATCAGCAAAAATGCAGATATGTAGTTTGTTTTTTCTGTCTCAGTATATTTGATACTTTCCAGTTTTGATAAGGAGGAGAGAGTTGGAAAGAAAATGAGGCCCAAGGGAAGATAAAGTTTTCTTCAGCTTGATTTTTTGAGAGGGTTGGTCTGGGATGGCCCTGTTTATCTTTGTGCACTTTGAGATATGCTTGTCCTGTGTGACCAGCCCGCACAGCTGGGGAAGTGGTAAGGAGTGAAGAAGTGTTGCTTTCCCAGCCTCCTCTCCACTGGGAAAAGAAAGAGAGAGGCAGATGGGGTGACGACGATACATCAAACCACTTTTTGCCCGTGTCTTCCTGGGCCAAGAAGAAATACTTCAAAAGCACAGTGTGAAAAAAAAAAACCCTCCCAAAGGGATAGGATTATATATTTCCCTAAATAATTCCCTCCCAGAGGTTTTGCCTTCAGGCTTCTCACTGAAGACCTACAGGCAGGAAGGGCTGTATGTATTATTTTATTATTATTTTTTAGAGACAGGGTTTCACTCCGTTGCCCAGGCTGGGGTGCAGTGGTATGATCATAGCTCACTGCAACCTCCAACTCCTGGGCTCAAGCAATCTTCCTGCCTCAGCCTCCTGGGTAGGTGGGGGACTACAGGTGTATGCCACCATGCCCTGCTAATTTTTAAATTCTTTGTATAGATGGGTTGTTGCCCATCTGTGTTGCCCAAGCTGGTCTTGAACTCCTGGCCTCAAACAATCCTCCTGCCTTGGCCTCCCAAAATGTTGGGATCGCATTCTTAAAGGACTGCCTTCCATATGAAACATCTTTAGTTCCCCACAAAGCTCTGTGGCATTCAACAGTGGATGAGAGACACCTACAGCCCCCGACTCTGAGGTGTATTCCAAAGTGTGAAGATGTACTCAGTGACTTGCCTTACACATTAAGCTGGCCAAGGCCACTAACTGTTTCATAATACATGGCTTCTTTTAACCTCCAGTCTCAGAGGGCTTAATGAGAAATAGTCTGTCAAATTTCAGGATTTCAAGCCACTGCTCTTGTTTCTAAGAAGGACACACACTGTGTTGTGCAATTAGAGAAAACCAGGCTGAGCTTTCGTCATGTGAAATGTAATGCCTTGAAGCCAAATGATGCAGTATTTTTAGTTGTAATTACTGGCTTGTTCTCCAATCCACTCCTTGCCCAACGACCTCCCTTGCTTCTACCAAGAATCTTAATACAGTTTCTTCCCCTCAAAAATCCAACTGGCTACATAGATCTTCATTACTCGCCCAACCCTCTCACTCTTCAGTAAAATAAAGGGAGGAGAAAGAAATCAAAACCAACGAACCTATTTTACATATCTTCCCCTCCAGGGAAAAGATCTTAGCAATTTTCTAAAGGCTAGAGTGAGGTAGGAGGTGTCAAAAGCACCCTTACCTCCCCCAAACAGGCAGTTTTCGACTTCAAAAAACAGTTGTGGTAAAAATATCTCCCAAGAACAGCCAGCTGTTTATTTATAAATCTGTGCGTAGGGAAGCTTTATTTTTCTGAAGTGTTTTCAAGAACATGCATAGTGTTTGGATGAGAGGGGCCAGCGTTGCTGGCGGCGAACCAAAGAGCAGGGAATCACAAAAGACGGCCGGCGGCGAGGAGGCTGGGGTGACGTGGACCCCGTGGATAACGGGCTTGAGGACGCCCAGGGCTTCAGCCTTTTCCAGGCGTCCCTCGCCGGGGGAACGCAGAGCAGCTGCCGTTCTTCCCGCGCCCCAGCAGATGGTGGTGTCAGCCCGGCCTCGCGCCCGGCCGCCGCTGCGCCCGCGCCCCTCCCCTCGCAGATGGCTTAATCAGGGCTCCCGCCCGCCCCTCCGCGGCCCCCGCCCCGCGCGTCTGGGCGAGCGCTGTGAACGTGGAGCCAGGCAGTCAAGTGTTACTGCGTACAGCAGGTAGCCTGGCAACTGAGAGCATAATACCGAGCAGATGGTGTTCGCACGGCGTGATGGACATCACACACGACAGCCTGAGACAATCCAGGAATTCCCTGGTGACTCGAGGCCCTCTTTGCACAAAATGAGTTCTCTCTCCATTGCCGTGTATCTCTGGGGTTATCTGCCCCCCTCCTCCGACTGACACTGAACTGGTTTCTTATTACCGACTTTTCTTCCACCCGGAGGGGAGGGAGAATTCAAGCGGGGGAGGGCGCGGGAAGGGGACGTGGAAGGAAACGGAAGGGCTGGGAGTGGGGTAGGGGGGCAGTGGCGACCTCCGGGGGAGAGGGTGGCGGACACCAGACCCCAGGGCCGACAGCCCGGGAGGGACCGGGTTCCAGGACCCCAGCTGCACAAAGCCGGCGCGGGGAGGGGGCGATAAGGAGCGAGCCTCGGGTCGGCCCGGCACCGCTGCTTCGGCTCAGAGTCCTTGCAATCTCTTGGCCTACGAACAACCTAAGTGAAATTTAGGGTTTTATTGAAAAAGTCCCCTGGGGCCTAATTTAGCCTGTCGACTCGAGCCTATATGCTTACAAGTCCTTAGGGGACTCCGGCTAGGAAGTCAGGAGTGGGGCCCGTGCGTCCCCGGCAGGACCTAGACTGCCTCTAGGCGCAGGCGGCCCTAACAAAGAAGCCCACGAGGCGGTCCCGAGCGCGGGCAGGGGCGGCGCGGCGGCGCTCGGGAGACCCGCGAGGGGCCCTGGAGGTCCTCGGCCCGCGCGCGCCGCTCGGGAGCCCGCGAGGCTGCGGTGTGCTCCGGCGGGCGCATTTCCCAGGCCCCGCCACATCCTGTGTGTTAGTGGCTGGGAAGGACACGAGGACAGAGATGAGAATTGTTCGTGGCAGGAAAGAGTAAAAATAAATCAATGCATAAACAAAAAGGATGCCCCAGAAAACCTGTGCTTTTCAGACACACACACACACACATACACACACACTCACTCACTCTGAATTGGGTCAAGTAAAAAAAAAAAAAATTTTAAAGGAAGGAATCTTTAGCCCAAGTGGGATTTTGACTAAATTTTATATATCAAAAGATAGCTACATCCAACCTCTCACCAGAATCCAGAGACTTTCTCCTGCAAAGATACTATTGAAAGTTTTATTAGTAAGTTTGAGAAGGCAAAAGTATGTATCAGAGGTGAAAGCTAACATGACAATTGCTTGGCCAAAGAGCGCAGCAGTTTTATGTTATTGAGCAGCACAGGATGAATCGAACACCCATGATGGCTAGACAGAGGCGCCTGGCTGTGACTTCCAGAGGTTCAGGCAAGCCATCTGACCTCTCTCAGTCCCCACCCCCTGAAATGAAAACCATACGCATAAGACTCCTTGACAATGGAAATTTTGGAGGTGACATAGTTAATGAAGTGTCATAGAAAGGAAATAGCTAAGAATCCTCTAAAACCTCCCCATTCCCAGTATGTGCAATTTGGGAAAAATGAAGAACTAAATTAGGGGTTCTCAAAGTGTGGTTCCAGGATCAAATGCATTAGTCCCCACCTAGGAGCTTATTAGAAATGCATATTCCCAGGCTCCCCTCTAGGCCTCCTGAATTAGAACTTTTGGGGGTGTTTTAACAAGCTCTCCAGGTGATTACGATGTCCCATAGAGAATCATTGGGGCAAATAATCCTGTGCCCTGATTAGATTGCAAAGCTGCACTTTCAAAAGCAAGTCAGGGTGCTGAGTTGCTTAGGTTTCTATTGCAAAATTTCCTGCTTTGGAACAAAATTCTCAAAATTTTCAGAGGGTTGCTCAGGCCAGTGATGTTTGCAATGCAAACCCAAGAATTCTGAAAGGAGCCCATGGCTGAAAGGAGCCAATTCTTCCAGGACCGACTACTCCAGTTGCAACTGTGCTATGGAGGCTGAGAAGCACCCATGACTGAGGAAGGGTGAGTCCCCTATAATGCCTTTGCTAAGGGGAGCATCAGACATCCCTAGACTTACAAGTCCCTGGTGTAATAAGGTGAACTATGGAAAGCTATGATTTGAGGAAAGTTCCCTCTGATTGAAAGAGTTCTTCAAATATGAAGAATGTAACACTTATGGGGCACCTACTCATTGCAAAACACTCTACTAGGGGCTTTCACCTGTATGTTTAACTCATTTTGTTGATTTTTTTTTTAAGCCCAAATTTCTGAGAGGTTAAGGAACTTGCCTGATGTCCCACAGCTGGTGGTGGCGTCTCTGGGATTCTGACTTTTCCACTGAGCATAACATGCATCTGGTCTAAATTGAGCAGACCACCCAGGAGGATGTTGGAGTAAAAAGAAATGGGAAGGGAGTGGGGAGAGGAATGGGCATAGAATAAAAAGGTAGAAAACCTTGGGATCAAAGGATGCAACTGAAAGAGCACCAAAATATGCATCATTTTTTTTTATATGTTGCCTGGTACCCAAAATTGGGATGCCTCTGTGGTATCAACTTTGACATTTAAAGAAAGGGCATAAGATTAGATCATTCAACCATAAGTGGAAGGAAGAAACAAAATAAAATAAAACCTTAGAATTCCCTTTGAAGTTGATCAGGTGTCAAGGCAGTGATTTGGTTTTCTTTTACAAACTTTCTTTTTCCAGAAAAATTTTTACTGTGGGTTTGGAGAGGTGTTT
Organism: Pongo abelii; assembly: GCF_028885655.2. Classification (NCBI taxonomy): domain Eukaryota; kingdom Metazoa; phylum Chordata; class Mammalia; order Primates; family Hominidae; genus Pongo; species Pongo abelii. The sequence continues at coordinate 161,664,912 of NC_071988.2, forward strand.
ACAATAAATTCATAGCAGAGCTCCAAAAGGGCCCACCCCATCTAAACTCCTCTGTCTCAGCAGATTATTGAAGAAGATTGGATTAAAAGGTTTGTTTTGTGATGTGTGATGGTTGTGTCCCCAAGATGATTGAGTTTGAGGCAGAGTTCATCAGTTTAGGAGGCTTATCACTGAAACAGCAATAACTTGGGGCCCAATGCGAAGGCTGCTAAATGGGTTCAGCAAATCTCTTGGTTCAGCTTCTAGAAAGGAACAGTGTACATTGGGGGAACCCCACAGGCCTGGGTAGAAACTCAGCTCCACCATGGGCCCAGTGACTGGCACATAACAAACAGCTTGTGGTTGTTATTCTTACTGCCGAAACCTCTTGATCATGCAGGGCATCCTTCAGGGTGAGGGAAATGCTGTGTTTCTGGTTCTAGCTTTAGCTCCTAAAATAAAGGGGAACAAGACTTGTCGTGGTCAGGCCAGGCATGGTGGCTCACGCCTGTAATCCCAGCACTTTGAGAGGCTAAGGCGGGTGGATCACCTGAGGTCAGGAGATCAAGACCAGCCTGGCCAACATGGTGAAACCCCATCTCCACTAAAATACAAAAATTAGCTGGGCTTGGTGGCGTGCACGTGTAGTCCCAGTTACTCAGGAGGCTGAGGCAGGAGAATTGCTTGAACCTGGGAGGCGGAGGTTGCAGTGAGCCGAGATTGCACCACTGCACTCCAGCCTGGGCACAATACAGCGACACTCTGTCTCAAACAAACAAAAAAAAAGGTCTTGGTCCCCATTATTTTAGGAGCTAAATGCTTAATTGATAGGGCAATTATTTAAAAAATGTACATTTTGCTGATTCCTTCCTCTGCTTCCCAATTGCTGGGGAACATTTGAAAAACAATGCAGAAAAGTATAGACAGAAAAAAAAGTACAGAGAAAAAAACAATGCAGAAAAGTATAGAAAAAAAAAGTATACAGAAAAAAGCTAACACTCATTTTTAACACTCAAAGGTAACCACTGTTAATATTTTGATGTATTTTTATATTTCCTCCTAGTTTTATCCCAGATGCAATAACATATTTTTATGCTTATGATCATGGTATATACACAATTACACACACCTACTGATTCTTAACTAAGTAACATGGGAGAGGTAGAAACTTCTAACTTTCCAAGTGCTTCCAAGTGGTCATTTCCTGGCAGGATGATATCCTTATGGCATCCTTCCTGGCAAGGCTTTTAGCTCCTTTGGGACCAAGACTATGAGTCTTCCCAGTATCCAGCACAGAGCTAGGGCCACAGCTGCAGCAAAATACAGATTTATTGAACTCAACTGACTAATTGGCTGGGATGAATTCTAGCCTAAACCAACATCAGGTATAACTGGAGAGGACAAAATGATGGCCCTATAATGGACAGCTTCTCCAAGCTCCTGAGCTGACCCTCTGCTGAATGTTAAAGAAAGGGTTAAAGTTGGCAGTCCAGTGCAAAATGTGAGAATGCCACCAGCCACAGGAAGGTCGGCCTTTCAAGGCCATTTTTTGTGGGGATAAAAGCAACAAAAATACCATTTGTCCTTATCAGTGCTTTGAACATAGTTACCATAAGTCCCTCCAATGGAAACACAACTTTGAGAGTTATGCTTTTCGTCTGCCTTTGATGTAAGTTATAGAGTCCTTTTGATCCCTTTCTTGTGATTAATTCCACCACCAAAGCAATTCTAAATTGGTTAAAAGTTCATTAGTGTACAACAATAGAAGCTTGATTAAATAAATTATGGTACATCCATACCATGAATACTAGGCAGCCAATAAAAATCATGCCTCCTTAGACTATCTAATCACATAGAAAAAAGCTTACCATATATATAGTTAAGAAAGGCAGGGGAGGAAAGCAGTTTCTTTTTTTTTTTTTTTTTCTTTATGTCCTCAGGTGTTAAAACTAAAAAAAAAAAAAAAAAAGCAGTTTCTAAAACACTAGCCACTGGATAGTCTTGTTAGACAAGAATTATAAGGAATTTTTATTTTTATGCTTTTTCAAATTTTATATTATGAATATACATTACTTTTAGTATTATTTTTAAAAGCTTGTTAAGAATAAGGCTAAACTATTATGGAATGAAATGTAGAGTTCAAGAGGGGCCTAGGTTATGTCTCGGACCTGGACTATTTCTCCCTGAGCCCATCTTACGCTCTAGAGGGTGTAACAGACATGCTTAAGTGGCAGGTCCCCTTTCAAAACCTGTACATGGCTTCAACAACTGGGCTTGAATACAGGTTCAGCAACTAGGTCGGCTTTCCATTGCTGCCACAAAGAGCTCCTAAGCCCCAGAGGAAGGGTACTGACCATCTTCCAAGAATTCTTTGGTCTACCTGGACAAGCCTGCTCTCTGTGGCACCACCCAGCTCTCTGTAGCTTTTCTCTGTCTTAGGCTTGAAGCCACAGTGCATGGCCAGAACCAGCCAGACCTTTGGAGTTCAAGAACTCGAGAGGTGGGTGAAAACCGCCATTGCCTCCACAGACTGTCTTCTCCATGGAAAGAAGACCTGAGTCACCAGGGCTGGGAAACCTGCACCAATGAGACGAGCACAGCCTCTGCCGGCATGCAAGTGGCTGCTGTCAGGACACATGGACTGAAAGTGGTTTGTCAGCTGCTCCATTAGGTTTTTTTTACCCATATGTTTGCTACCTTTCTTTCCTTGATTTAAAAATAGGGAGGGGGAGCAGTCTCAGCTGTCTTCAGCTGCTAGGGAGATTTTTTTCCCCTCCTGAGCTACTGTTTCCCCCAACCTGAGCCTTTCTCTCTTTTTGTACCCACCCTTTCTGATGAAGTCATCAAAGCAAAGATTGCATAACTGATGCATAGGCCTATCTTGTGTTATACTGGGAGACAGGCCAATGTTTCCATTAATAGACAAGAGCACCACCACGCTGCCAAATGGAGCTCTCTGCTGCAACCACTACAAGACAGGAAGAAGGGAAGGGAAGCTGAGTGCTCAGGGCATTCTGTGGAGGGAAGGCGAGGGCACTTCCGCCATCATCTCCAGAACCACCACAGCCTTGGGAGGGGGCTGAGAGAGATCAGTGCTGACTGCCTGAGAAGAGCCCTTCCACAAGCTGCCCTTCTGGTGTCCCCATGTTCTTCCTTCCTTCCAGAGGCTGTGAGAGGGAGGGCCCATGTCAGCCTGCTCTGCCAGTTTCCCGACTGCTGAACCTGTCTGTGGGAAGCCGGGTTTGACCATGTGATTCTGAGGCTCTGAGAGGAGGGCTACCCTTTTCCCCACCCTCGGCCCCCATTCCTATGAGTAGAAGCCTGCCCAGCTGCGGTGGTGGGGTTTGAGGAGGCTAGGACTTAGAGCAGGGAAAAACACAAGGAAGCAGAAAGAAAAACAGAAACACTTAGAAATCTGGGATTGGTACTTCTCCTTATGTAAAGATTGTGGCTGATGACCAGCTTCTTAGAGGAAGCAAGTCTAGGAGAAGGGCTCACACCTGGTCCATGAGGGCCTATGGGGGATCAGGGCATAAGACCACCTGACCCTGGGCCTTGCATCCACAAGAACCTTGAGTTTAGATTTTTAGACATATTCTTCAAACAAGGTTTTACATATACAGTCACTGAGAAATCCTGAGAGGATTGAAAAATAGCATCTATTTTACAGCTTTAAATTGTGCCCTGAGCTAAGCGTGGTGGCTCACGCCTGTAATCCCAGCACTTTGGGAGGCTGAGGTGGGAGGATTGCTTGAGTTCAGTTCAGGACCAGCCTGGGCAACAGCAAGACCTCATCTCTACTAAAAATAAAAAAATTAGCTGGGTGGTTTGCACCTGTAGTCCCAATTACTCAGGAGGCTGAGGTGGGAGGATCGCTTGAGCCTGGGAGGTTGAGGCTGCAGTGAGCTGTGATTGTGCCACTGCACTCCAGCTTGGGTGACAGAGTGAGACCCTGTCTCAAAAAAAATTCTGCCCTGTTATTAGATCAGGCTGCTCTAAGTCCATTATCAATTAACATTGTTTATATGTCCTGTGTTTATCTTGTGCACAGTATAATTGCCCTATGCTGTATTTTTTAAAATAAAAACATTGCATTAAAAAAAAGCCCTATTGTCATTGCTTCATTTTGTAAATATACCTGAGCACTCCAAAAAATAGAAATGGCTCAGGTATTTTCTTAACCTTGAGAAGACTTGGAGACACACAGGCATAAAAATAAGTTTTAGAAAGAATATAGCACTCAAAGAGGTCTAACACAGCCCTTGACTCCACGCCACACATACACATGGTAACCTGGATAAAGGAATCTGGAAACAATGAGTAATCATCCTCTCTACAGATCTTAAACTTTTCTTTTTTTTTTGAGAGACAGTCTTGCTCTGTCGCCCAGGCTGAAGTGCAGTGGCACAATCTCGGCTCACTGCAACCTCCGCCTCCCGGGCTCAAGCAATTCTTCTGCCTCAGCCTCCCTAGTAGCTGAGATTACAGGCGTGTGCCACCACGCCTGGCTAATTTTTGTATTTTTAGTAGAGACAGGGTTTCACCGTGTTGGCCAGGCTGGTCTCGGACTCCTGACCTCAGGTAATCCGCCCACCTCGGCCTCCCAAAGTGCTGGGACTACAGGCGAGAGCCACTACGCCTGGCCGTCTTAAACTTTTCACTCTTTAATCAGAAAGAACTCTTCTTGGGAAGCATGATTCAGCAGTGCTTGGCTTATAGTAGGCGCTCATAAAGGTTTGCTCTCAGTATTGTCCCTATTAATAATGAGGAAATTAGAAGCTTTAGGTGGGGCCTATATTTTCAGCTCAGATTTTGTTGGTTCTTAATGGTCACATCAGTTCCTCAGCTGTGTGAAGGAAAATATCCCTGTTTACAAATGACCACTTTTGCTTAGGATGAAAGTTAAGTTGGTAGCTAAATACGAAATGAGACCCTAGAATAAACATTCTTTATATGTCCTGTGTTTATCCTGTGCACAGTATAATTGCCCTTGGGAAGCTGATGGGAAACTTTTAGTGAGGAATAAATCCACCTTTTTGACTATAACAATAGAGGCCTTCTAAGATGGGGGGTTATGCACCAAGTATTTTTTGCCACCTATCCCTTCTAAAAGCATAAATATTTTTGCTTAAACATCTGGGATGTAGCACCAGTTTCCTAACCTCTTTCCACCAGAAACTAAAGCCAAGTCTGACCTCCTTACCATGATATCCCCTCAAATGCCCACTACCACCCCCTCATTTTTCCCCAAAAGCTTTTTGGGGTAATTTCTCCTCTAGCTAGTTGACTTCATACCCACCTTCGCTCTGCTTCCCAGATCCAGGCGGGCTGCTTTACAGCATAACCATGATTCACATATACACGTCTCCACCTAAAGTTATACGCCTCCTTTAAGAGCTGCTGCAACCATTACCACTTCTCTCCAAGGTGACTGCTTGTGGGAGGATAACATCAGAACAGGAGGGGCAGGGTGATTAATGCTGGAGTAGGACAGGGAGATCTAACCTGCTGTTCAGGAGACTTCTCAACCTGAGAAAGCTTCCCGGACACTAGGGATCCTGTTTCTGGTCTTCCTTCCCTTTGGACCATTTCTCTAATAGACACAGTTTGTTGTACTTTGGCCCAAATAATTACTTTCCCCTTTGTGTTTCTGTTTCCCTTTATCCTCTCCCACATTTTAAGAATACACAATTTCTCAATCAGCAATTATTAAACCTTTCTCAAGTCAACCAAACCTTTTCTGGAAGCTGACACTAAATATACATGGCTGTAAACTTGCTGAGGAGTGGAGGAGGGGTGAGTGGGGATGACAAACCTGGAAACTGAACTTGAAATCTGTCTCATATCCCAAGGATACCACACGGGGAAAAGCCAGCCAGCGTGAGATTCCTTTCTTTATTTTCCTTAGGTTCTCAGGGGATAATTTGTACTGAAGGTTACTTTCTATAGAAGGCCTTGAGAACACTACCTCTTAATCATATTTAGAAGCATATAAAAAAGGTTGACAAGGCCAATCTTGATTCCTTTTTTCTTTGATGTAGTCACAGAGAATTTTGAAGGAAAGATGGGGTCTCTGAGTCCCCATTAATAAATAAAAGTAAGTCCTCATGTACATTCATGTACAGGGTGCTGAGAGCTCACATGTGGAGGGGCCATCCTTATGGCCTGCCACGGTCATTGTCACTAACAGTTGTCACTGCTGTAGCAGGGTCCCAGTCACTCTTAGTACCTCTCAGAGGTTTCTTGGGGACACAGCCCAAATATATCCTGTAGTCAGATGAACAAACACCTTGGGTAGGAACCTAGAGAGGGTCTGGAATACTCTGATTCACCTTCTGCTAAGAGACTTAGATAAGGAAGGCTGACTAGGTCAGTTAAATTGATTGCCAAGGTGGCTGACCTAATAGAGGTTCAGGGATCTGGTTTGAGAACATGGAGCCTCAGACCCTTCCCTTCAAGCTGTGCAGCATTGCATATCCTTAGTGTCATTTTCAGTTTCAGCTTCCAGATCTTAGAGTTGATTTTTCTTAAAGAACACTCACAGCTAAAACAAACAAACAAAACAAATAAGCAAACAACCCACTTGCTTAATATGATATACCACCCCCCAGGAGTATGGGTTGTGGTTATAGCTTTGCTTGGGATTTTATGTGGAGTAAGTCACTTCATGGCTAAAACACAAATATTGCTCAGAAAACGAGTATACCTCCCCCTGAAGTCTGAGCACTAGAACACAATGTGTGGCGTGTATATTTTGCTATTAAAGTTTTCTTTCAATTTGAATATGCATCCCACTTTTTGAAAAACTTTTATTGCTCAAGAAGTCTGCACAGGCCCAGTACCCCAGCACAATGGCAGGGACTATGGTGGGACTCTCAGACTCTCACTGCAGTACAGCCACGGCCCCTGTCCTGGAGGGAAACTGAAATCCAAGCGCAGAGACAAGGTGCACTTCACGGAAAAGCTCAAAGATGACACCAGCTGGTCAAGAGGCAAGCTGTGTGGCGTGTGTTCTGTTTCCATTCGATTTCCATAGAGCCAGGCCGACCAGACCCGGGATGGGCAGAGCGGTGGCATGGCGTAGAAAGAGGCCCAAATGTGGATACAAGGCACATGAGTTCTAGGCAGTGTTTGACCTGGGGCAAGTCACTGAACATTTCTAAGCTTCAGTATTCTCCTTTATGAAATGAGGAAGCCAGTCCAGGTAATCTCCAAGGTTTCTACTCGCTCTAACATTTCTCTGGTTCCACTTGGAAAGAGCTTCATGGATAAGCGGGGACTTGACTGAGAGCCTTGATGGAAGTGTAGATTTGGATTTGAGTGAGAAGAGAAGGAAGGAAGGAGAGCGGCCACCTGCAAGGAGGGAGGTGGCCACCCAAAGTTGGAGTGTTTGCTGGGATGTGTGAGAGGAAAGCTTCGCAGGGTGGGACTGGCCATGGACAGATCTGCATGCAGGCAGATCCAGCCGACTCAACCACCGTCCATCAGGAGCCACAGCAGGTTCTTAAAGGGAATAAACGCTAAATGCATTACTTTAAGGAGATTAAGCTAGTGTCAGGTAAAGCAGAGATTAGAACGGGGCTGGATCAGGAGAAAAGTAGGCAGGAAGGGTTGGGAGGTAGCCATGGGGGTAATCCCATCAGGAGGTGAGGGGAAGCTGGCTGAGATTTGGCACTTGACTGTGGGAACTGAAAAAAGCCAAATGCACCTGCCAGGCATATTCCTGCAAGAATAAGAATTCTCATGTGCAAATATCTGGGGTCATTTTCCATTCTGGGATCCCACCCCCTCCCACTCATTTCTCTTCTCTATTATTGTGCTCTGCCCAGTCCACATGGCTACCAGAAACCTGGCAGAAATATAGTGATCCTTGCTTTAAAATCAGGTAAAAATAATGCTAGTTTTTCTGGTCTTCCCTATTTTTAAAAAACTAAATTTATTTAAATGTGAATTTAGTATACAGGATTTTAAACATACCACCTGGTTTTTGACAGGGAGTAGAACAGTAGGTATATACTGTGAATATTTTCAAAGCCCTAACAATACATCCTGGGGATGGAGGAAAGATGGCAGGCAGTAACAGGAAATGTGACCGCAACAACTTGGAGAAGAAACCTTTTAGTTTTTGTGCTTCCTTAACTTGTTTCTCCAACTTTCTCCTGTTACTAAATGTTTCATTCACTCAACTTTTTTCAAGAAGGCCTGACAACTAATAACGAAAGTTCTATGGTGGCCCAATTAAAGACTTTCCATGACAAGTAGACTTCATAACAAATGTGATAACTAAATATTTCCTAAGCATAAGCTCTCGGTTGGATTTTTTATTAAAAAGTCAGAAAATCACTCTTGGTCTTATTGCTAAATCTTGTTTGCAACAGAAATGGTATGTTATATTTTTATAAGATAATTAACATGGCATGTATTCCACTAACCTTTTAAATCTCAACTAGAGATGGTAGTAGGAGTAATTTCTGACAAAATAATTCATCAGTACACAACCAGTTGGACTGCTGAAAATTTATGATTGAAGTTAAGAATACCTTGGTGGTTTCAGGTAAAAGCATGTTTTATATCACCAACTTGGAGACTGAGTGTCTTCTCTGAAAAAATGAAAAATCTTCCTTTTGAAAATTTTCCTACGCCTTATCAAGACAACAGAGGAGAAGCAGATACCCTGGTCCACAACACTCTGAAATTACCACTGGGCTCTGGAAAATGGATTGCTTCATCTATTTGTTCTGTCTTCTAATCCCAGGGAGGGGCTGCAAATCTCCCCATCTGTCTCTCTCACTCTGCGGGCCCCTCGTTGCCATGGTCTTTCCCACAGTATCTAAAGGAACAAGATTCCGCAGACGTTTGACACTGGACCTCCGCAGGCAGCCAATTTGTTTTCCTTTCACCTCCCCCCTTCTCCTCCTCTCTCCCTTTCTAATATAGCATATTCTTTCTGTGCACCCACCAAAAGTAATGTGTCAAACTATGATTATGTTTTCTTTTATTAAACAAGTAGAAGAGAGACCGATTGCTTTCCTTCCTTTGATCAAGTAAAGGTAATAAAAAGCCTAGGGAGAGTCGGGTGGGAGGGGGTTGCTGGCGTCTGCTGTCCTGGACTAGGCCAGCTTTTGTCGGGGGTTCATCTTAAGAAATTGTGGGCCACCGGCCGTGGCTTTCCTTCATGGCCCAAGGCTTGCAGCAATTGCTTCTCACTGTTCCTGTGTTTGGAACCTACTGAGTCTGTGCAGCCCTTAGTGGTTTTGTCTTGTGCTCTGGGAAAAGCAAAGGGGTTGAGGATGGAGGGAAGCCCTGTCCTCAGAACGTGCAGGGAAGTCAATCCTTAAATGATGGTTTCTGTAGGGTGGAAATACCAATCTATTTGAACCCTTAAAACTTATACCAAATCCACACTCTCTGCATCACTGAGGAAGGAAATGTAACTTAAGAGTTTGTGGCGCCGGTGGGAGGAGGGAGAAGAGTGCAGAGCACGGGCAACTTTCCCCCACCTTTTAGACAGAAACTTTTCCTTCAAGCATCTGCATCTCTTTAGTTAGAGAATGAATTCTGGGGGGGAAGAACTTTAAAAATATCTTCCTTGTAGGTCGGGCGCAGTGGCTCATGCCTGTAATCCCAGCACTTTGGGAGGCCGAGGTGGGTGGATCACCTGAGGTCTGGAGTTCGAGACCAGCATGGCCAACATGGTGAAACCCCGTCTCTACTAAAAATACAAAAATTAGCCAGCTGTGGTGGGGTGTGCCTGTAATCCCAGCTACTCGGGAGGCTGAGGCAGGAGAACTGCCTGAACTGGGAGGGTGGAGGTTACAGTGAGCCGAGATAGTGCCACTGCACTCCAGCTTGGGCAAGAGAGCGAGACTCCCTCTCAGAAAAGAAAAAAAAAATTCCTTGCACACTTTATTTGATTACTGATACTTACTAAGAGTAATAAGAATGCACATATAGGCTGAGCGTGGTGGCTCATGCCTGTAATCCCAGGACTTTGGGAAGCCGAGGTGGGTGGATCACTTGAGGTTAGGAGTTCGAGACAAGCCTGATCGATACAGTGAAATCCCATCTCTACCAAAAATACAAAAATTAGCTGGGCATGGTGGTGGGTGCCTATAATCCCAGCTACTTGGGAGGCTGAGGCAGGAGAATTGCTTGAACCCGGGAGGTGGAGGTTGCAGTGAGCCAAGATCATGCCACTGCACTCCAGCCTGGGTGGACAGAGCAAGACTTCGTCTAAAAAAAAAAAAAAAAAAAAAAAAAAAAGAATGCACATATAGAGGTAGTGGGCCTTTGAAAGGGGGATGGGAAAACAAATTCACAGGAACACTGCCCATGGTACATTCAGCTTCCAGATACTCACAGGCTCTAAGAGGGCCTCCATCTCTTTACATTGTCCAGGGGCTAAACAGGAAGATGGGAATTGAGGTTTGGGGCACTTGAGCCATAAGAGAAGACACTCCCTAGGCTGGGGTTTCTAGGGCTGGTCACCAAGATGCCTATCACTTTCCTCTCAGGGGCTTCAGAGAAACAGGCTCACACCCCAAAATAGAGTCACTAAGGGACCTGAATACCAGGAGGAGGGTCTAGAAATGGAAAGAAGTGGAGCTCAGATTGAGAACCAACTGGAGAAAGGATCCCTGGTCCTGAACATCAAACCGTACAACAAGGGGGAGAGAAGAGGACAAAATGCATCAATGGAAATGAGTGAAACTGAAGGAGCAGGAGGCTGCTGGGGAAAAGTCAAGCTAAGAAGAGGCCAAGAACAGACCCTGGCTGGGAGGACACTTTCGGCTCAGTCCCCCAAATCAGGATGAGGTTCAGCTTGACCACAGCTGTGCTTTCTATAGTCTATATGTTTCTGGGGTAAGGAGCAAAAGCACAATTGGGGTAAAATTTCTTTTTTTCTTTCAGTCTGAATGCAACTAGCTTTGGAAAGTTGAGCAATTTCAAGTAACTGCTCCGAGGTTTTGAACGGTAGAAAGGCAGGGAAAAGTGAAAGAAGGTCTCAGCCTGACCAGGTATTTTGCCAGCGGCCATTTTCAAGGCCTGCAAACTCAACCCAGATTTGTTTTGCTGGCCTCCGAAGACAGCTTCTCTTAGGGGCTCCTCTTTGCATGCACACTATTTTGACCCTGCTTCTTTGGTGAATAGAGTGTGGGCACGATTGTGGCTGCACACGTCCTTGAAGTTCCAGAGGGCACCTCTTCCTTCCCATCTGGCCCCCCACAAACTGCCAACTAAAAACAATCCAAAAGCTCTAAACAGAGCTCAAATGGAAAAATATATTTCCTTCCTCAGGAAAGACTGGAAATTTCTTCAAATTGAGAAAAGGCAAAGAATGGTTTATAAATGTACAGTTTCTATGCTCACAAAGATATGATATACCCCAATTATATAAAATTATAGCCAAGTTCATCTTTGACCTAATGCTTTTGCTTTCCAGGTTTCTTTGCATTAACACAGATTTCAAAAACATGAAATATACATTAAATGCAAAAAAAGTTTTCTCTAAGAGAACTGCTACACAAGCACCATGGGGCCAAGTTATAGGTTTGGTGGCATTAACATAGATATTTGCATATATTCCCTTCCTAATCTGCTTTCTTGCAGATCTAAGTGAAAATCTGATTGTTTTCTCAGGCAAAAACCCAGCCCTAGGAGCAGCTCATAAACCTCACCACAGACACAGTACTCATGGCAACAGGAACTATTTCCTTTGGCTTATGAGCTCTGGTAACTGTCAAGGGGGTGGGGGGCGCCGATCAGAGAAATCTGGAAAGACATGAGTCTGTCAGAACACGTGAAAGGACTTGACATGGAGGCCACATTTGTGTTGCACAATTTGCATGAGCACTTCTGGACAAATTCTATTTTCACATGCAATTCACAGACCCGCGGTGGCAGTGCTAATTGGTGAGGTTGCCACTCAAGTGTGGTACCAAACAGGAGCTCTCACTACATAGATGAATAATACAGAGTTTTGAGCAATGCAGTAATTATTTTACAGTTATTCTACATCACCATCATTCCATTATCTCTTTGTCCCCCTTTCAACTCCCATAGTGGAGATGAATAAGAACCCCCCTACCCTATTCTGCCAAAAGTGGAATTCATGTTATTTGAAATCAACTTAAGAATAAGAAAAGAGATGGCAAGGAACAGCTATCATTTCATTAATATGGATGGATTATTCATGTCACTAGAGTGACAGTGAATTTGATTGTACCCTGAAGTGCCAATAGGATGCCAAACACAGCCGTGAAACACACAAGAAACTCTGAATGGCAGAGTGCTTTGGAATTCATCTGCAAGAATTCCAAACCCCCAAGATAAGGTAGCTCATTGCCCACATGATATTTCAATGCTAAGTGAAGGGGAAGGGAGGGTTCAGATCCCCTGGGTGCCTCCCATAGCTCCAAGTGACAGGGAAGAAGGGGTGACAATTCCCCAGTCCTTCCTAGGTGGCATTAGAAGCTTTAGAAGCAACACAGCATCCCCTGTGGGTCACTCTCTAGCTTCAATAAAATCAACCGATCAGAGGGAAAGAGAGGCCTCCTAGGCGGTGGGTCGTGAGTCCTCCTTCTGAGGATGGTTCAGCATTTGCTGCCTCTGCACTAAATGCAAACCAGGTGGACTCTAGAAATGGCCTTTGGTGCAGTTTTGGGCTTTCTTCTCTTTGTTCCTTGGAGATATTAAGCCTTAAATCCTCTTTGAATTTGAGAGTTACTGATTGAGCTGTATCTGAACCATATTACGCCACGTGATGAAACTCGACACACTGGAATTCACTCCTCCGTTGTTCACTCTGTCTGACCCCAGTGAAGAAGTCTACCCTCCTGCAGCTGATAAAAATATAAATTTAAAGAGGTAGTTAGGTCCTCTTTAGGCTCAATTACTTTCTTTGTGTATTTTACCTAAAAATGGCCTTCCTAAGGCACTCTATTTTGAATTTCAAAAGTTAGTGATAGATTTTCATCCTAGCGTTTCTCATCTTCAGGTCTCATCACTACCTCCCACTCCCTACCCCCTTTTAAAAACTGAAGTGGGAGGAGGTTTCAGAAGAAGGGTTTTTGTTTTGCTTTTACATTTCTGACTTAGGCCTCAGTTGAAAATGAGCATTCTTTTATGGGTAGTGGGAGTGGAGATGTCTACTCCTATTTGGAACACCTGGCAAGCTGCCTCCTGTGATTCAATCACTCTTTTCCTCAAGTTAGAGACTGTTAGACCTGAAGGTCAGTCGTCCGTCTTCAGGGTCTAACTCTGGATCTGGCCTGCAAAGTAGGCAAAGAAAGATGGGGTGGGTAGTTGCCCATAGGTATTTGCCAAATAACAAAATGCCTCTGAAAAATATCTCTCCCATGTCCCTGTCTAAATATAACATTTTCCCATTTGGGTTTAGATTTCCTAGGAGATTACTAGATACTTAAAATATTACTTGGAGTAGTCTAACATATTCAGGTTGAGTATCCCTTATCCAAAATGTTTGGGATCAGAAGTATTACGAATTTCTTGGGATTTTGGAATATTTGCATATATATAATGAGGTATCTTGGGGATGGGATCCAAGTCTAAACACAAAATTCATGTATGTTTCATAATACACGTTATACACATAGTGTGAAGGTAATTACATACAATATTTTAAATAACTTGTGCATGAAACAAAGTTTTGACTGCATTTTGACTGTGACCCATCACATGAGGTCAGGTGTGAAATTTTCCACATGTGGTATCATGTCAGTGCTCAAAAAATTTTGGATTTTGGAGCATTTTGGATTTCAGCTTTTCCGATTAGGGATGCTCAACCTGTATATATAACCCACAATAGCCCCTAACCCTAAATAGTGCTTAGGTTCTAAGGGGTGGTACACAGATGGGTGGGTTTGATGGACCCCAGGGAGCCAGTGGGTAGACCTTGTGCCTGGAGGGAGGAGGAAAGAGGATGCTGGAATACACTCAGCCCAGGTCACAATTTTGCCCACAGCAAGCCATGGAGTTACAATGACATCTTTGACCTCTAATCCGCAAAGTATCCATTCTTATTTCTTATAGTGTCTGCATGTAAGGTTACAGTATAGCTCCTTTTGATAAAGAAAGGTACACATTCAAAGCAGAGACCTCCAAGGATCCTCCATATAAAAGGAAGCCTGTATTGCATTTATTACTACTATGGTCTGAGCCCAGCAGCAGAAATCTGAAGCTTATCATTACTGCCTAACTCTGGAATAGCCTTATCTTTTCTGTAGACTGTGACTTTGGGATTCAAATTCTAACTTTCCTTGCAGGTAGATACTTCAGCAATTTCTACAAAATGTTACAGATGGCTATCTGTAGGTTCTCCCTAATAATTCCTATTTCATTAGCTCTAAGACTCATAAATTTTAAGGCTCACGTTATGTACTACTAGAAAGAAAGAAAAAAGCACCCTGTAGAACTATGGTATACCATCAATTGTAAGATGCATCCTGATTTCACAGATGTAAAAATGTGCATCTTAGGATCAATGAGATATGGTATTTAGGCCTGTGGTTGCATGGGTGCAGGCCTGGGACTAGGCTCCTATACAACCACCAGGTCTAGCATGGCGGACCTAACTCCACTTCCAGTGTGTGGCACCCACCCTGGACCTAGCCTGGCTCTCTCTGTGCTCACAACCCCACCTATGAAAAGGGGGTGAGTGATAACCCACCGTCTTCTTTGGGGTCAAAAAGAGGATGGCTGGGAAAGTGGCTGGCAGGTCATGGGAAGCTTTGGAAGCCAGAACTTCTCATGTCTTCATTCAGGGAAGGCTTGGCACAAATACATTCTGTATTTTTCTAAATGATAATAATAAAAAATCTTTACCACATAGCATTTATACATATTTCTCCCGAGAGAGCATGTGTACAGATAAGAAGTAACATGGCCACTCAAGGATCGCAGCACTAACACCTAAATGATTTTAGCTGGATTCTAGAAGAAAAAAAAGCTAGAGGCAGGCAATAATTTTAAGGGAAAAAAAGTCCCTCTACATTGATAACCATAGTTCTTCAGGCTGTTAATGCGATGTCATTAGCCACTTCCTTGTGGTGACACTGGGAAGAGCTAACAGGGGGAAAGAAAATAGGATGGCGAGGTCTTTGCAGGCTGGGGTGATTTTTTTGAACCTATCTGCTAGGTCAAGATAATAGGATACAATACAGACCTGAAGAATTTATTCTTCCTGTCTTCAAAAAGACTTATGACCGTCTTGAATCCTGTTTCAGGAGAGGGCTCAGCCAGTGAAAAACAGATTTGTAGAAAGAGAGGGTTACACACCACTCAATTCCTATTTTCCTTCTTTCCCTTTTCATTGGGGTAAAATATACATAACATAAAATTTATCATTTTAACTCCTTTTAAGTGTACAATTCAGTGGCATTAAGTACTTCACAATGTTGTGTGATCGATACCATGATCTATTTCCAGAACTTTTTCATCTTAAACAGAAACTCTGTACCCATTAAGCAGCCTGCCTTTGCTTTTTTCTTTTCTTTTTATCTATCTATCTATCTATCTATCTATCTGTGTGTCTGTCTGTCTGTCTGTCTATCTATCTATCTATCTATCTATCTATCTATTTTTTGCTAGGAGCATTTTAACTGCTGTTACGGGTATTGATACAAATTTGGAAAGCAATGTGATTAATACGCATGATGGAGAAAATCCTGACAGAAAAAATTTAAAGATGAGTTTCAGAGGCTGGTAGGAGAACTATTATAAGCAGGCCTTTATAACCTTGAGTCTAAAACTATCATGAAAATAAAATATAATTTTACAAAATAAGTGAAGGGAAAAATATCTGTATTAGGGCAACTGCAGATCTTTTATGCTCCTTCCCTACATACGTCCCTGAGGCTGAGGTGAGAATTAATAAGTTTACAAGGCTACTCAAGTCAAATAGAAGTTAAACTATCAAAGCTTAGCCCCACTCATTTCTTCTGTCTGTCCATCTGTGGATCCATCTCTCTTTTCTCTCATGCATATGCCAGACACAGTGCTGGACACCATGGCTACCAAGACGCACGGGTATGGCTGGCCCTCAAGGAACTCCTACATCAGAAGGGAGACAAATGGAAATGAAGAATTGTGTGATGAGCAAAAGACAGATAAGGGAATGATTAACTCTGTCTGGAGACTGGGATGGAGGGAGGGGTAAGAGTTAATGAAAACCCTCTTTGCCCAAGGCAGAATTAAGAATTAATACTACCTACTATGCACATGTACATTAATATGTTGTAATGTTATAAAGTTATGAATGTGATAATTATAGACTAAAATATTAGTTGAATAGTAACATATAAACTGGCATATGCCCTATGACTGAAACTGCAAAACTTGAACAAGTACATAATGCAAACAATATTACTATGCAAAACAAAGGTGTATTAGGGAGGTCAATTATGGGTGAGTTTTTAAACGTAAAAAATCACTAATTTTAATCACATGTTTATGTTCTTATAGTTCTTTAAACATTATTTTTTCTTGATTATAAATTTATCCACTATGGAAAATGTGGACAACACAGAAAAATATAAAATGGGAAAGCAAAATCACTGCTAATTATTACCACAAAATGATAATCACTCAATATATTTCCAACCAAAACATTCATTCAAACAAGACAAGGATCATAGCTGCATATTACTCCATTGTATAAAGCTGTTATCATTTATTTAACCAATTGCCTATTGTTGGACATTTAAATAATTTTCAATTTTCACTACTTTATGCTGAAATGAACATTCTTGTACGTAAACTTTTATGTATATCTCTGATTATTTCCTTCAAATAAATTCCTAAAAGTAGAAGTTTTGTGTCAAAGAGCATGAATGTGTTTAAGGCTCCTGTTTTGGTACATATTATCAAATACCCTCTGGAAAAATATGGCCTATTTACACTTCCATCAGGAATATACAAGGGTCTCTGGATTATACTTTAGGTTCAATTTTTAAAAAATGACCAGCCCAGTGCAATTGTGATTCTTCATGATTCTTTCCTAATAAACAAGACACTGTAAATAAAATTAATTTTTAAAATTATTTAAAGTTTATTTATAACATGCAGTCATCTAAGCTTTCCCCTCAGTTTCTCTTCCTCTGCCCAAAGTCCCAGGAGCAGGCATGGTCGGCCTCTGTTCTCCTTAACCAGCACGCTGACATCCTATGTCTGTTGCTTTGCCTCTTCGGGGTAGCGAATGCCTGGGTGCCATAAACACCATTTCCCCGGGGTTGTCACCTGAGATTCTTCAGCTGTCTGCTCAGAGCAAGGCCCCGTGTATCAGAGCGAAAAGGCACGTCTTTATTCCTGTAGTTGGCTTGGCCAGCTGGCCGGCACCAATTCTTATGAATGACAGCCGGTTTGCTGTTCCATATTTCAACAGCTGTAAGCCGGAATAGCACCTGTAGACTCTGGGAGTGAAACGCACTGGGAACGACATTGGAGAAATCCTGCTCCTTATTTGGCTTGGACCTCCCACTGCCTCAGCAATGTGGATTTGAGAAAACTGTGCCAGCCCAGCATGGTGGCTCACGCCTGTAATCCCAGCACTTTGGGAGGCCGAGGCGGGTGGATCACGAGGTCAGGAGATCGAGACCATCCTGGCTAATACGGTGAAACCTCGTCTCTACTAAATGTACAAAGAATTAGCTGGGCGTGGTGGCGGGCGCCTGTAGTCCCAGCTACATGGGAGGCTGAGGCAGGAGAATGGCGTGAACCCGGGAGGCGGAGCTTGCAGTGAGTGGAGATTGAGCCACTGCACTCCAGCCTGGGCGACAGAGCAAGATTCAGGATTTCCAATTAATTTTTGGTCCCTATATACGGTTTACTACAACAGCAGAAAAAGAAAGAGAAAGAGTGAGCTTTTGCATGTCAGTATTAAGTAACTTTAAAACAGGGCCCTGGGCAGTCTGTTGAAGAAACTACAACAGGCCAGGAAGAGCCTGAAGCGTGTAGGAAGTTCTACCAAAATTTCTGGTTGTATGAATTTTAGGCAATGGATCAAGATATGGCAACAGTTAAAATAAAATAAAAAAAAACCCTAACTCTGTAATTTCTAATTCATTTAATGAACACTGTGGGGTCCAAAGTTGGTTGAAAATAGTTTTTTGCAAATTTGAAGTCAAATTTCTAGCTCTGCAGGACTTATGTCAAAACATCCGCTATGGTCTGGGAAAGAATAAATCTAAGTGTGAAAGTTAACTCAAAAGTTATCTGTTCATCTACATAATTCATTAGGAAAGCGGCACATAGTAGAAGAAAAAAAGCAACTTTCTGCAGAGTATTCATGAACATACTGCAGGAGTATAAGAACAGCAAAGCATGTAGCTTGTCCGGGGAAGAATGCTACTTTGAACCTTCTAATCCCAATGTATTGGTTGTTTAGTATGTTTTGAAGGGAACACTCCCTCCACCCAATGAAAATGTTGATAATTTTGAAAAATATGATGTGCACTGATAAAACATTATTCACTTTTAAAGTCTATGGTATTGAATGAAATGGATCTTTAATTTTGAGAAGATTTTTATTATGCTCCATCAAGACACAGGAACTAAAACCAGTAGTATATTGGTCTATGTAACAGAATCACACATGGCTGAAGACAGAAAGTTGGCCTTAAAAAGTTGTCTGTCAGCATTCTCATAGAATATCCCAAGAATTATACCTGAGAGTCAAGGACTCCAAGCCTAAACCTTAAAGGGACCCCGAGGCACTAGCTAACTTCTACCTCACAGGGAAGCTGCCTTGGAGAAGTTGGTGTGCAAATTCAAGCTCGTAATAAAACATTTCTGGGAATGACTTGGTTGTGGCTGTGCTTTAGGCTCCTACCAGCATGGACAGCTCTTTGCTCACTGCACCTTCCCCCTACACCCTCCGCAACTTTTTGCTCTGAATTGAGTTAATGTCTGACAGTTTGGCACCCGTGAAACGGTTGTTACTGTGAATGGCAGCACACAATATTTTTGAGAACTAAAGTAAGAATAATTATCTGGGGAAACATCAAGGTTTTGCAAAGCCAAAACCCCTGCCCTTCTCCCTGACATTTTTATGGAGGTTCTCTAACATTGCAGGACCTCATATGAATGCATGACTAAGTCTCCCGCCAGTACAGCAGCTTGGAAGCGCATTATCACACCCAACAGATAATTCACTGTGGAACCAGAATGAAATCAGTGACCTTGCCCACTCCGCTCCCATCTCAAACTCATGCCTCTGTGTTCCTGGCCTCTGAATATGCTGTTGCCATCTTGCCAGCCTGATGTCTGAGCCAGGGGGATCATCCTAGACTCTTCGTCTTCTGCCCCCCTCTCTTCATATCCAAGCTATGAGAGAATCAGGGCGTTTACCTCCTTCGCAGCACCCTACTTGGCATTTCATTGGTCCAGGTTGTCAACTTTCCCTTGGAGCTCTCTGCTACTCTCCTGGCTGGTTGTCCATTTTTCACTCTGGTTTCTCTCCAATACACCCTCTAGCCACCAGGTCCTGAGCCTGCCAGTACTCCCCCTCACACTCACACTCCAGCAGGGTAAGAATCCTATTCCTGGCCAGGTGTGGTGGCTCACCCCTGTAATCCCAGCACTTTGGGATGCCGAGGCACGTGGATCACCTGAGGTCAGGAGTTCGAGACCAGCCTGACCAATGTGGTGAAACCCTGTCTCTACTAAAAATACAAAAATTAGCTGGGCGAGGTGGCGTGAGCCTGTAGTCCCAGCTACTGGGGAAGCTGAGACAGGAGAACTGCTTGAACCTGGGAGATGCAGTGAGCCAAGATTGCACCACTGCACTCCAGCCTGGACGACAGAGTGAGGCTGCATTTCAAAAAAAAAAAAAAAAAAAAAAAGAATCCTATTCCTTATCAGGGCACACTTCATGATGACCCACCTCTCCAGCCTCATCTGTTGAGGGCCACCATGCCAGCCCCCATGCTACCTCTGATCCTACCAGTCTATCTGTATTTGGCTGAATGTGTCTTGCTCTCCCCTGTCTGTTTTCTCTGCCTCCAGTCCCCCTACCTTCTTTACCTGGCTAACTCCTTCTACTCATCCTTGAACTCTGAGCTCTAGTATCACACCCAGGAAGCCCTCCCTGCCATCAGCGTGGCTGGTCACTTCCTCTCTGAATATCCAAAGCACCTTCTGCCTTTCCTCCACTGGCCTTCTCATTGCCTGTGTCACAACCGCATGCCCATCAGTTTCTCTCCCCCTGGCTGAGGGTCCCTTGCCAGCCTTTGTGTTTGTATTCACTCGCCTCTTGCAGTGCCTATCATGCAGTTAGGACCTAATGACTTAGTGATGAACAAATGATGGAAAATCGTCTGTGATTAGCTGCTTCCTGCAAACTTGTTACATTCCTACCTGACCCTCCACAGGTCAACTCAGGACAACTTTTAAAATTTGTTTTGGGAGACAGCCATCTGCATTTCCTGAGGCTCCTGTCTAAATCACAGTTCTGGGCATCCAGGGAAGAAAGGTATGCCTTCCTACTCAGCAGATGTGGCCTAAGTATACGTTGCTGTGTAAAGGAAGAAAAACCAAGGAGTCACGGTAGAATCTGAATATATCTTTTAACTTTTTTTGTTAATATTTTAAGATATGGCTACTACAGCTGATTGTTATCGATCTGTGTGTGCAGAGGTGGCCAGAAAGACTGATGTATGCCCAGCTGTTCATTTGATACCAGACACACACTTTGATCTGGGTCTGAAACCTCGATTTGTATGACCCATTGTGGCCTTTTAGGGCCAAGCTCTAGACATGAGAGTTACAGCAGGTTTCCTGCCTCCCCCCCAGCCATGTTCGGCTGCAGGAGTATGCTCAATACATTATCGAACACTTCTGTCCTCTCCTGATGCCTCCATTTATTTTCCAGCAACAACTGTCTCAGAATTGGCTTTTTCACCTTATCCATGTCATCTGATGACTAGCTTGTCTCTTCTCCAAATTCCTCTATACTAGTCACATCTTCCTCAAGGCTTTTCCTGGACCAAACTAAAGTTTCCTGAAGATCGCCAGCCACTGACAAATACATCAAGTGATATCCCTGTTTCCAAAATATCAATCACACACTCAAAGAACCACTGAGCTGGAAGGGACCTCTGGGCATCGTGGCACCTGAACCTCTCTTGATGAGAATCTACAAGACATTTTGTTAGATGTTTGTCCATCCATCCATCTGTGAAAAATCACAGTGATTGGTTGAGAGACTGGTTCTAAAATGAACATCATGTACTTGGGAGACAGATGTCCAACAAATCACAGTCACCCAGAAAGAACCTTCTCGCCCATGTGATTTCTCCTCCGATCCCTGATGTTCAAACTGACATTTGAGGGGAAGACAGAAATGTGTCCAGATAAAACTCTCCAGCTGGATGGTACAGGGCACAGCAGTTATGACAGAAAGAGAAGAGCCGCAGCAGCAGAGCAGTCTGGTTACTCCCCCAGGGAAAGAACATCCAGAGGGATGGGGGACTCCAATATACTGCCTTGAATATCAACACACTGAAGTATGCAGCAGAAACAGAATGAACCTGCTGGAACAGGCTGGAGTCTGTGGGACTCACGTGGCAGGGAACTCCTACTTCCTACCCCTCCACATCCATCCTGCCCTCCTTGCCCCAGGTCCCGGCCTGACTCCTCACCTTGAACCAGCATCTCTCCCTTACAATTTTTCTAGCTGCTATTAGGCTGTAGTCCCTGCTCTAGGTGTGGAAGACCAACTCTAGGTTTTGGCCATAAATTATTTTAGCACCTAGGCAAATTGTTTTCTAGGTTATTAAAAGAACTGCAGATGTTAGAGGCTATCTCTAGGATTGTTAGACAACCTTGTTTTGTGCTTTCTTTACCTATTTTGATTTTTCTGTAAGAAGTATGCATTATTTTAATATTTTTGGGAAAGAAAAATGACTTAAGATAAATTTTTTTTTTTGCATCTGTGGTTATGGAAACACTGTTAATATTGAGAATGAATAAATAATGGAATACTGGAATGAACCATGAAGAGAAGCAAGGCAATAGCCCACTTTCACACAGGGGGTAAAGGCGAACATGATATTGATTTCTTGCAAAGTTTTAGGACAAAAGATTAAACAGGATTTCTGAAAATATGTAAAACAAAGAGGCCACCTTTCCCACTATTCCTTACCGCTGTTGACTGATTATAGTAGGGGAATGCCACATATGTGATACTTCTCAACAACACGGTATTTGGCAAACTCTCTCATGACGACTTTTGGACAAGATGGAAAACAGTGCACAGAAGTCAAAAGTAGGTTCCTTGGAAGCTGGCTGAAAGTCTGGTCCTACTGGTACCCAGATTGGTGCCAATCTAGAAAGAGTTCTCTAACGGGGAGTGATAAGGCACTGTCACTGATGTAGATGAAGGCAGCAGATACAATGATACAAACCTGAAAAGATGAGCTAAACTCTCCCTGTCGAGTTTCCAAGATGCTGAAAGTTGAGCAGAAACTCAGGTCAAACTTAACAGAGGTAAATCTAGAATTCAGGTGAACAAGAAACCAGCTACACAAGTTCAGGATGGGAGGCAGGGAAGTGGGTTAGATAGAACGTGGGCTTTGGAATCAGTCTGCTGGGCTATAATCCCAGCACTTCAGGAAAATTACTTAACCTCACTCAGCCTCAGTGTAGGTGGGAGAATTAAGTTAAGGGACTGATGGCACCATGTTTAGCACAGCGCCTGGCTCATGGGCACAGGACGTGCTCAATAACTTTATAATTATTAAATGTGGCCAGACAAGAGTTCATTGTATGCAGAACACCAAGGAGCTTCATTGCCCAAAGGAACAGTTAAGAACTGACAAAGTGATGAGGCTATAAAACACGTGAATTTGAACTTAAGCTGCAGAGTCAGGAAAGAAACAGTACTACTATGTTCTATACCCATCAGAAGCCATCTGGAATATTGTTCAGCTCAGGACAACACATTTTGAAAGAGATACCAAGAGGCTGGAGTGTATCCAGAGTGGTGTGACATGAGAGTGAGAAATAGCTGGACAACTAGAATCATTTAGGAAAAAAAAATGAGTACAGGATGGTCGTGACAACTTTCTTGAAATACTTGAGGAATTGTTATATAGAAAAGAGAGTCAAATTGCTCTGTTGTTTTAGAGGACAGCTTTCTTTTGTTTTCTCTTTCTCTCTCTTTTTTTTTTTTTGAGATGGAGTTTCGCTCATGTTGCCCAGGCTGGAGTACAATGGCGCAATCTCGGCTCACTGCAACCTCCACCTCCCAGGTTCAAGTGATTCTCCTGCTTCAGCCTCCTGAGTAGCTGGGATTACAGGCACGTACCACCACACCTGGCAAATTTTTGTATTTTTTAGTAGAGATGGGGTTTCACCATGTTGGCCAGGATGGTCTTGAACTCCTGACCTCAGGTGATCCGCCTGCCTCAGCCTCCCAAAGTGCTGGGATTACAGGCATGAGCCACTACACCCGGCCCTAGAGGACAGCTTTCTAAAAGTCTTCAGCCAAGTTTGTTTAACAAAAGGGAAAACTTTTCGACAGAAAGGACCACGGAACAGGTTGCTTCATTTCCCACCACTGCAAGTGATCAAAGAGAGTCTGGGGGGGCGTTAGGGGAATTGGAGAGGTTTTCACAGTTGCTCCCCTTCTTCCTCCTCCCTGCTCCAACAGCTACAGCCTCTACTGCTGGACCTTGCTAGGCTCCCTTTCATCCCATTAATGACGATTAGATAGGACACAGAGTCCCCCAATTCCTAACCTTCTCCACTAGAGCACAGAAGGCACATTCTCATGCACAGATGCATATTCATCCAGCAAGTATTCGCTGATGGCACTCTACAGGTCAGGAAGTGTGCTACTTGACAGGGGCTAAAAAGATGAACAAAGTATATCCCCAGGGAGCACCTAGGCTAGTGAGAAACAGGCCCCTCAACAGATGCCTGTGAAACGGTGAGGCAAATGCTGTGATAGAGATTAGCACCGGGGACTCTGGAATCACAAAAGAAGTTCAACTAACCCAGCCTGGCTGGGTCAAGGGGAGTCAGGGAGAGTTTTCTCCGGGAGTAGATCCTGGAAACTGTGTGGGAATTGGTTAAGTAATGCGTTAGAGGAAGAGGGACAACATGAGCAAAGTAATGAAGGTAAAGAACAGCCCTGTGGACAAGCAGTTCTGTATTGCTGGATTGTGAAGCACAGGGCATGAGACAGGAAGAAGTCAGGCTAGAGAGGTTGGATGGACCGAGAGCCCAGGGAGCCCAGTGTGGGTTTCTAGGAGCTTCTATGCCACCTGCAGAAACTTGCATGGATGAAGGACTCTTGTTCGAGCTGCAGAATCCTAACTAGTCCCTGGCCTCTAGAAATTATTTGTGCAATTGTATGTTTCATTACCATGCATGTCCTCTGTTCCATGAGTGCAGGGCCTTGTCCATCTAATTCATCACTATATCCCCCGTGTCTAGCCCAGCGCCTCGGACACAATAGGTATCTAAGAAGGAAGAATGGGAACAGAAAGGATGCAACTTCACAGGGTTTTTGTGAGGTTTCCTAAGTTGCTATATGTAGCATGCTTAGAGCACTTGGCCCTAGCATGCATGAATAAGGGACAGTGATTGTGATTATCATTCATTTGCATTTCTTTTTCTCCTGTCTTGTTGATTTTTCAAGCCCACTGCTTATAGTACCTTTGCTTTTGTGGCTGGCCCTGATTAATACATTTTGATGAGTAATAGTGTTTGCCAAATGATAACGGTCCCCAAAGAGGCCCCCAACCTACAGAGAGTTACAGAAATATTCAGCATCATAAACCAAAAAAGGACATTCAAAGGAGAGAATCGAGGAACTGATTTCCTCAATAGGAATCCAAAACTTATCTTTGCAGGCAGGCCTCCTCGAGAAAGTATGCAAGTGTCACATGAGGCTCCATCGCTACCCTCATGGCCAAAACTTTAACCCCAGCGAACCCTGGATAAGAGGCAGGTAGAAATGGGTGAGACTAAACTGTTCTCTGTAGACCTCGTTGACCCTAACAACCATCTGAGGGGGGTTTAATCTAGTGGGGTGTGGCCAGGCACAGCCCATGGTCTCTCTGAGGAGGGCTGGAGTGGGGGTGTGTGTGCAGATTTCGTGTCTATGTGCCAAAGTTAGGCTTCCTGACATTGCTTCCTCTGGCTTCTCTTGGCATAGTGTCTTCCTGTTCTATGAAGGCCTGCAATTGGCTGATCTTGGTTAGAGGGAAACTGACCAGTGGTATTTGGTGGATACTGCTTGTCCTAAAGATTCAGGAGGAATAGAACTTTCTCCAGGAACCCAGGGATTTATCCAGGGATGACGATCTAACTTTTTAGGGTCTGATTAAAAGGTCTGCATCCTTGTGGACAAGAACTTAACTCTAGAGAGGAGATTCCTCCTGCCACAGGATTAAACCTGGAAAGATTTTAACATTCTTTTCCTTTGTCAAGTCCCCAAAGGATACATTCCTGATAGGGAATCCTAGAGTTTATTCTCCCTTGAATGACTAAGGCCCTAGGCAAAGCTGAAGAGGAGTCTGGATTCTGTGAGAATGAACAAGGCAGCTGCTCGGAGTCGGCTGCTGAGGGGGCCATCTGTTTAAGCGACGAGAAGTACGGAGCTAAAGAGGCACACGGTATTCAAACATGTGAGTTCCCTGCACCAGGGCTTCTGGTCAGTTCTTGAATCAGGAGAGAAAATGATGCTTAGGTGTTAAAGGCTCAGGGGGAGCCGAAATGACTTCAATTGCCAAAATAAACAGAATTGCTTAATTAATCTAACTAAAAAAAACCTGTTCAGCATTGGATTAAAAAAATCATGTTGATGCTGCCCCTGTTTATTTGGCTGAATCCTGGACTGAGAGGGTATATTTAGCCTCAGTGTGCTTGCAGGATTGCATCTTGCAGCTCAACAGGAAATATCTGGAGTCACAGCTAAAGATATCTCTGCATGTTCAGAAATTTACGAGCAGCTGTAAAAGTGGAGCTATGGTGGGCAGAGTGCTGGAACAGTCTCCCTTTCAAATGAGAGAGGCCGCTGAATTAAACACTTGAATATACCAAGTTCATGGCAGGCAGAGGGCACCTGACGTGCTAAAAATAGCCAAAGTGGAAGTGCTCCTGTTGCTAAAATAATACTGAACTGATATGCTCCTTTTCTAAACCCACAAGAAATGGGTGAAGGGGTAGAGGGTAGGCTCTGAGATTCCAAAAAGTGTGTCAGAAGCCATGCCAAGTGAAGAAAGTCATCTCCTCACTTTGCCACTTTTCAAAAATAAATAGCTTCCTTAAGCTGAGCAAACTGAAGTAGCAGTAATCAATATATTATTTTTTAATAACATGGGACAGAAATGTTAGCAGCAAAAAGACACTGCATACCTGGATCTGTAGTCCTGCTGACAAGCAATCCTGCTGACAAGCAAACCTTTTCCATCATGGGCAAGACTCATTTATTTTTAAACATCCTTTTGCTAGACTCCCTTATCAGCAACTCCACGCCCTGCTCACCAATGCCCGGCTGGAAAGGTCCCTACTTACTCGTGTGCACATGCATGGCAAGGCTGCTTGCTAAACAGCATGGACAAGGGGACGTCTGTGCCCCTGCATGTTGCCGGGCAGAGGAGGCTACGACCTTTTCCCGAATGGCCAGTAGGTGCAAGAGCCACTGAATTTTCATTCTGTGACTGAGGACATTGTCTCATCTTTCCAAGTCTCACTTGCCCTTTTGCCTGATGTGGGGCTAATAGAGATTACCCCGGTAGCTTCCTGAAGTTGCTGTGCAGATCTAGTGAGCTAATGCATGCGAGAGCACTTTGTGACTCCGAAAAGCCTGAAACCTGATGGAGGATGTGGTTGCTGTTGTTATTGGGCATTCTACTGGAAACATGGGGAAAGAATAGCAACATCTCCCGGTGATAAGGGAGTGCTGTGCACAGACAGAGTGTGTTCTCTTTTGTGGGGTGGTGCCATCTTCCATAGGTAAAAGCACTGTCCACATCCCACTGAGAGCAGCAGGGGCCACAGGAAGTCCGCTTGCTTTCAATGAGCTCAGCATGGCTCACTGCCGGCATCGCGGCCACACTCCTGCTTCAGTGACTGCACCTACTCTGGGCAGCTCCCAATGCAGGGCTGGGCCTGGGTTCATGGGGAAGCAGGGGCTGAGGCAGAGGTGGGCCCAGCCTCAATGTGAATGGTTATGAAGTTATCATCAGTGCCTACCCTGGGACTGGTCCCCCAGGCTGGTCAGTACTCCTAGCTGGGAGGAGAGAGATGCCTACCTTATCTTAGGCAGCCCTACTAACAGCTGCCGTTTGGGCTGCCATTGACTGAAGGGATTATTATTTATTTTCTTTAGTTCTCATCTCCCTCTCATCTGCCTTACATGTTATATCTGGTAAAAAATGATAAGTTCACCATGATGGTCACTGTGGGGCACATGGACAAAAATATGTATGCACATTTTCTAAAACTGGAAGGGAATATTAAAAATGAAATTACTTGTTGTTTTAGGATAGTAGAATTGAGAATGCTTTCCTTGCTTCTTTTTTGCACTGTCTAATGTTGTTAAGTAATCTTTAAAATAATTTAAAAAAGGAACTGCAATTAGGGTTTTAACATTTTATAAAATGACATTGGTTACCCTGATTTTGGCTTTACTGGGCCTGAAAGTGTAAAGTTAAAGAAATATCACGTAGGCTAAAGGATTCCAATGTAATAATCATATTTTCAGCCTCTGAAGTATTTTAAGGGTGGCCTTCTTCATTTTAAGGTTTTTTTGGAGAATGTAGTAAACGGCAAAGGACATCCAACGTTTAAAAGTTGGAAATCAAATCATAGCTTTTTTATTTGGAAAATGCTTAGAAGTCTACAATCTTTTCCATCAATGAAGAATGAAGTATTGGCCAGG
This sequence comes from Pongo abelii, assembly GCF_028885655.2. Classification (NCBI taxonomy): domain Eukaryota; kingdom Metazoa; phylum Chordata; class Mammalia; order Primates; family Hominidae; genus Pongo; species Pongo abelii. The sequence continues at coordinate 161,692,801 of NC_071988.2, forward strand.
TGTGGTGGCTCATGCCGGTAATCTCAGCACTTTGGGAGGCTGAGGCAGGAGGATCACTCCAGGAGTTCGAGACCATCCTGGGCAACATAGCAAGATTTCGTCTCCACTAAAAAAAAAAAAAAAGCCAAGTGTGGTGGTGCATGCCTGTAGTCCCAGCTACTAGGTGGCTGAAGTGGGATGATTGCTTGAGCCCAGGAAATCATGGCTTCAGTGAGCTATGATCATACCACTGCATTCCAGTCTGGGCAATACAGTGAGACCCTGTCTCAAAATAAATAAATAAATAAAAAGAATGAAGTGTCTGTCGAGCACCTATGTGCTGAACATTGGGCAAGGTGTTGTGTATTTCTTCTTAGTTCCCCCTTTTTCCTGTTTCTCCTCCCACAAAGTGAGTCTCACTGGTTGTTTCGTAAGGCACTACTACTCAGTTAACTCCCTTCACGGTCTTTTTTTTTGGGGGGGGCGCGGGGGATGGAGTCTCACTCTGTCACCCAGGCTGGAGTGCAGTGGCATGATCTCGGCTTACTGCAGCCTCCACCTCCTGGGTTCAAGCGACTCTCCTGCCTCAGCCTCCCGAGCAGCTGGGATTACAGGCGCCCGCCACCATGCCCGGCTAATTTTCATATTTTTAGTAGAGACAGGGTTTCACCATGTTGGCCAGGCTGGTCTCAAACTACAGACCTCAGGTGATCCACCCACCTTGGCCTCCCAAAGTGCTGGGATTACAGGCGTGAGCCACTGCGCCCAGTCACGAGTGATTATTTTTAAAGCTCTAGGTGCCAAGGTAGTGTCAATGAGGGGAACTGCCAACAATTTCTGGTTCCCTCAATGAACAACCAGAAACCATGACAGAATAGGGCTTGGCACCTATGGTAACCAGCCACACCCAGCTGCTTTCTCTGGAGTACAGCAATAGAATGGGCAACTGCTCAGATCTTCTCCTTCTTCTTCCAACAACTCCAAGTCCGCCATTTCCTTCTACCATGATTTAGAAATCATCCCCTTTATTTGATAAAGAGGTAAATTAAGTCAAGGGAAGGTAAAGCTTCTGGCATCTGGGCACTTGGCACACGAAGAGCAAAACTGAGAAAAGACCAAGGTTTGTCACTGCACCATCTCCCCGCAGGCCAGCTCTGTAGGCACGGCGGGGCCTATGAATGTCATGAGACGTTAAGTGCGAGGCTGAGCTAGTTGCCCTCTGTATTTTGGTACCCACACATGAAAAATTGGGGGTAACAGTATGTGTTTCTTCCCACCTCACAAAAATACCTGTGTACACATAACAAGTATACACATGACTATTATTGTCCACTTTATTATTATGTCAATGTGATTACTCTGTAACCCAACTTACATTCCTTTGCCTCCCAAAGAAACAAACAGACAAAATAAAACATGAGCACCACAACAACTTTCCAGCGGGTACAGGTGATTAATTCTAACCAAAAAAGTCCACACTGGGTCAGGCCTACTACTCAGCTATTCAGCTTGGCACGGAATCTCTTTTGGTGGCACCAAGGGACATGCTGACGGATGTGTTCGTTAGGAAAGCACAGTTGTCTATGTTGATGTCAACCTCAAATTGTGAGGGCCACATACCAAACCACTGAGTTTTTGCTAACATCTCATCACAGATCTGTCATCCATGAAATTGGTTTAAGCTGTCTTAAAAGCTACTTACAGTTGTGGTCTTACCACATCTTACATTAATGAAATTCCTTATGCTTATGAAACCAGCCATGTAAATGAGTGATGCTTCTTTTTTTCTTCTTCTTGAATTTGCCTCTTTCAAACTCCATAATGGTCCTTCCGACTTCATCTTACTATACTAGGATTTGGTGAACATGTGTGTGATATATTACATTAATCACATACCTGGTGATTTTGGAGTCCCATTATACCTCCTTTCAGTCTTTATGTATTCAGACAGAAGAATCCAAACTTTTAAATTTATTCTCACATAGTATTTCTTAAATGAAAGGTTATTAACTTTGGTCTGAGGACGCCAAGTTAGCCATAGATTAGCACGAAAGTGCATGCAAAACTGTGTGTGAGCACACATGCATTTCTCTGGAGTAAAGGGTTAAAGAGAATCTCAAAGGAGTCTATGACTCCAAAAAGGTTAAGAACCACCACCTTTGATCACTTGGTTCCTCCTTGAACCTTTTTTAGTTCTGGTTAGCTATTTCTTGAGATGTGATGGCCAGAATGGCATATTATATTCTAGATGAGGATATGTCAAAATTCTGAACAAGTTTATTTTCTTTTCTTTGTAATTTTTCACCAGATGATGTCTCCTATTTTGGTGGAATATCTTTGTTGGCCACTCGTATGTCTTCTTTTGAAATGTGTCTGTTCGTGTCCTTTGCCCACTTTTTAATGAGTTTTTTCTTGATGATTTAAGTTCCTTATAGATTTTGGATATTAGTTCTTTGATGGATGCATAAGTTTGTAAATATTTTCTTCCATTCAGTAGGTTGTGTCTTTACTCTGTTGATAGTTTTCTCTCTCTCTGTGTGTGTGTGTGTGTGTTGCTGTTCTTTAATTAGGTTCTAATTGATAATTTTTGTTTTTGTTGCACTTGCTTTTGAGGACTCAGAACTTTGTCAAATATATTTTTGATAGTCTTATGCCACAAGTTTAAGTTATTTGCTTAAATATCAGGTTCTTGTAAAAAATAACGTCTGATAAGCATTTTGATTCTCAGAAACAAGTTGCTTTGTAATTCCCAAGTATTAGTATTTACTATTGCTCAGATTATTTTGGCCATAGCAATGTAACAGTATGGGCTCAAGTATAAAGATGTATTATATTTTGGCTTATAGTTGTAAACACCTCCTTATGAATCAATAGCAATGTAACACCAGATGTTTAAACTGTTCTACTAATGTTCAGGAAATAAAGCAAAACCAATGTGGATTCCTGCTGCTACTCTTAGTACTACGCTGATGTTGAGAAGGTAGCCTTGGTGGGCCAGGGCAGAGACCAGTCCTGCTGCAGCACCCCATGGTGCTGGCTGATGTATGGGGTCTGGGTAGACAGAAGTCAAGGCCAGAAAGCTATCATGGCTCTCTTGGACTAACAGGAATGCTGGGCATTCACTCTTCAACATCCTGCTTCCCCTCAGGTCAATTATATATTTTCCCCCCTTTTCTTTCAGGTGATAACATAGGATGTGACTGTTTAAATTCATCTGGCTTCAGTCAACATTGACAGAAGGTGTACATGACTCTACAGGAATGGGGAAATGGCAGCCCCAGGGGCTGACTGAGCCCCAGTCCTGACTGTGACTGCTTTGGTAACAACATGGTGTTTAGGAAGAACAGTCCCAGTCTCTTTCCAAAGGTCACCTCCTGGTGAATTTACTAAAGGAACTCCGAGTCTCAGCAGAAGCAGAAGCCCTACCATTAGCAAAGGCTTGCAGAACCCTTCAGGTTGGGAAAGAAGACTTGGGCTTCAATGACTCAGCCTGGAGCTGGGAACAGGCAGGCAGGGATACAGAGTGGGTGTTCTTCTCCTACAGGAGGAGAGATGCATCCCTCACGCCCAGAGAGGCTCTAGGGTCCCCAAATCCAGATGTAGTAGAAGAGTCAAAATACACTCTCCTGAGAACACATCTCAGGTGCATGGAACACAAGACATGCTTCTTTGATCAGGGTGCTCTCTTGTCCATTTTGTTCTATAATTCACAAGAGAAGGCCATCTGCACAGTAGTGACACGCTCTAGTTTACCATGATGAGCCTTTCCTGGGGAAACTATTTTGAATGGTATATCTTACAGGAGACTGCAAGGCTCAATAGTACAGTCACCAGGAAAATCTACATGTAAATATGACACTTATCCACCAGCAATAAAATACGGTGAGTCTAAAGACTTTCCATGTCAAGGTTCTTTTTCTTTTTTTTTGAGATGGAGTTTCGCTCTTGTTGCCCAGGCTGAAGTGCAATGGCGTGATCTCGGCTCACCACAACCTCTGCCTCGTGGGTTCAAGCCGTCCTCCTGCCTCAGCCTCCCGAGTAGCTGCGATTACAGGCATGTGCCATCACATCCCGCTAATTTTGTGTTTTTAGTAAAGACGGGGTTTCTCCATGTTGGTCAGGCTGGTCTTGAACTCCTGACCTCAGGTGATCCACCCACCTTGGCCTCCTAAAGGGCTGGGATTACAGGCGTGAGCCACCGTGCCTGGCCTCTTTTTTTTTTTTTTTTTTTTTAAAGACACAGTCTCCCTCTGTTGCCCAGGCTGGAGTGCAGTGGCACAATCAAGGTTCACTGCAACCTCAAACTCCTGGGCTCAGGAGATCCTCCTACTTCAACCTCCTGAGTAGCTGGGACCACAGGTGTATACTACCATGTCTCAGCTAGTTTTTTATTTTTTATTTTACTTTTGTAGAGACAGGGTCTCACTATGTTGCCCAGGTTGGTCTCAATCTCCTGGGCTCGAGCGATCCTCCCACCTTGGCCTCCCAAAGTACGGGCATTACAGGCGTGAGCCACTGTCCAGCCAAGACTCCTTGTCTGTTAGGAGGATTCAGAGACATCTTAGAAATTTTCATTACCTTTGCCTATGAATTAAGTATATAGTATTGGCAAAAAATATTTGGACACTTCTGGCTTAAATGGATGGAAGCTTTAAGAGTTCAACCGTTGTTCCCACGGACAGGGCAAGGGTCGGGGAAGGAAAACGGAAGTCTCCGCTTTAGTCCTTCACTTATACTTTTTCTTTTAAAAAGACTATTCTGTTTGTGTCCCTGGCAACAAGCTCCTCCCAGGCTCCTAAGGGAGTTGGTGGATAGGGAGGAGGAGATTGGTGGTGGCTGAGCTGAAGCAGGACAGAATAGGATACTGATGTCAGAGGGCGAGGCAGGTGCTCAGTTGGAAAGTTGCGCTTTGTTCCTAAAAATAAAAGTCTGACCCTGCTTTTTTGGAATCTTCCCTGGAATGAAGCCAGCCAACTGCTGATCTCTTTTTAGAATTAGCTCAGTAGCCCTCCGCCCAAAGGTGAACTCCAAAGACCCTCCATATATTCTGGCCCCCAATAAAATGTTACACAGTAAAGTAAATGACATCAGAGAAAGTTTCTCTTGAAAGGATAGGATGGCCTGTATATTTGTAAAGCAAAATGTATCCAGCAGAAAGGATGAGTGGATAGGATTAGGGAGAGGAGGGGGGTATTGAAGACAGAGAATGCCCGGTTGGGAAGGCTGCCCAGAGGTTGTGAAAGGATTAACAACTGGATGTGGCTGTGTGCTTTAGAAAATTCTCTAGGAGGACCAACTGTGGCAAGGAACCTCAAAGACCCTCCATGAAGGATCCACACCACACCCTCCTTCTGGAGAGCTCTCTACAGTACTCGGAATCTTAAGTTTTATCCATTCATGAAATCTTTACCCAAAGTTACAGCTACAGTTTATAAAATGGCAGTGATGTATTATGCTGCACATCAAACGAGAAGCCCTTTTCCTTTAAAGACGTTGTATTTTGGAAAGGGTTTTGGGCAGCCATTGTATAGACTGTACACTGTTCTGGGTCCAAGAACCAAAGCCATTTCTTAGAACTTTCCTAAGATTGAGCCTCGTGTTATGGGCTGATCATCCTGTATATCTAGGAACCCTTTTTGCAGTGTCATTCCTAACTATTCCAGTGACCAGCCACGTTAAATGACTCAATGCATAAATAAAACATCAGGTAGTGAAGAAGTTCTTTCCTTCCCTGGAAGCGGGATAAGATTCTGCGGCCATGGATGCAAAAGCTCCTATACCTTTCTCTCATTAGCAAACGCTGGGAAGAAATTCATTCAAACTTCAACCATTATTTTTTATGTAAGTATCTGGGACCACAGGATGTAAAATAAAGGGCAGAGTTCACTAGTTTATACACTGCTCCTCTAGAGTTTAGCTGGTCGAAATAATTTTCTGGTTGAGAAAACGGAAGATTGTAAAAGATTTCTCAGGAAAACCTTAGCTTATTTAACTGCAAATTCCCCAGCCTATGACAGAGTTTCTTAATTAGGTAATCCAGAGGGACCACCTGTACCAGAATCAGCTACAGGTGCTTTGAAGATGTAGCTTTCAGGGGCCCATCCCAGATTTGGATCTCTGGGATGGCGCCTGAGTATCTTCAATTGGAGCAAGTTCACCAGGTGATACACTGAAGTTTGGGAATCATTGCTATGTCTTGAAAGAACCATCCCACACCAGGCCACCTCTACTTAAAGTTAAAAAAAAAAAAAAAAGGCCGGGCGCGGTGGCTCACGCCTGTAATCCTAGCACTTTGGGAGGCCAAGGTGGGAGGATCACGAGGTCAGGAGATCCAGACCATCCTGGTTAACACAGTGAAACCCCCGTCTCTACCAAAAATACAAAAAATTAGCTGGGTGCAGTGGCGGGTGCCTGTAGTTCCAGCTAGTGGGGAGGCTGAGGCAGGAGAATGGCGTGAACCCGGGAGGTGGAGTTTGCAGTGAGCCGAGATCGCGCCACTGCACTCCAGCCTGGGTGATAGAGCGAGACTCTGTCTCAAAAAAAAAAAAGAAAAGGTAAAAGGACCTACACTTCTTCAGGTGTAGCTCTTGCTTTGCTAGTTCACAGATATTTTTAAAGTTATCTTTTTGTTCGTTAGTTTTTTTGAGACAGAATTTTGCTCTTGTTGCTTAGGCTGGAGTGAAGTGGCACGATCTCAGCTCACTGCAACCTCCACCTCCTGTTCAAGTGATTCTCCTGCCTCAGCCTCCCAAGTAGCTGGGATTACAGGTGCCCGCCACCACACTTGGCTCATTTTTTGTATTTTCAGTAGAGACAGTTTCCCCATGTTGGCCAGGCTGGTCTCGAACTCCTGACCTCAGGTGATCCACCTGCCTCAGCCTCCCCAAGTGCAGGGATTACAGGTGTGAACCACTGTGCCCAGCCAAAGTTATTTTAACATTATTGGCCCTCCATTAACTTGTATTATAGCAAGCATCAAGAGGATGAACTTCCCAAACGTAAAATGAGTCAGTGAATGTTCCGTCACTGGAGATCTTCAAGCAGAGGCTGGAAAGCCACTTCTCAGGAATACCATAGGAAAGAATAAAGTATCGCTCACACCTGTAACCCCAGCACTTTGGGAGGCCGAGGAGGGCAGATCATGAGGTCAGGAGTTCGAGACCAGCCTGGCCAAGATGGTGAAATCCCATCTCTACTTAAAAAAAAAAGAATAAAGTATCAGTAGAGGGCCCTAACCCTAAAATAATGTATCACATTTCCTCTAGCTCTATGATCATAGGATAATATTATAACAAAATCAGCTTTAATATATCAAGTATTACATTTTAAAAAGTCTAAGCATATGCCCAGATTTTTTTGGTAGTTTTAAAAAGAAGCATGAAAGCCAATCTGTAAAACTGAAGTCCAAAGCTGAGGATAGAACTATCAGCAGGCTTCGGGATTCTTAGCCTTAATTCCAGCTCTGAAACGTATTGGCTCACCATACGCTCATGATGACAAACAGAAAAAAGGCAGAAGAGTTCATCATCTTCACATTGCCCTACCCAATCCCAAGCATCCTGTTATCTAATGGCACTGTCATGACTGCTAAGCCTTGTCACTCTTCAGAGTGGTGTTCATCAGATCAGAGACTTAAATCTCTCCCAATGCTTCAGGTTCTTCAACTGCAAAAGGGTATCACTAAATGCCCAGGGAAATACAATTTTCAAGAGGATAAATGCTTGACTGTGCTGGTTGTTGGCACCTGTTTTCCATTGCCCTAGAGTTTCTTCTTCACTAGTCAAAAGTGTGCGTGTCCATGGATCTTTGCTACTACAGAAAAATAATTCCAACTCTAGGTAGTGCTGAGGATGGGTAACAGTGAGCACATTACCAAAAGGCGCAGTGTAAATGGGAACAGAAGATGAGCCTGTGCAAAACAAAAGAAAAAAGGAGATTCTGAAGTTCCTCAATCAATTAAACTAACAATTCAGATAAACAGGAGAGTGAATCTGTGGAGTCTGAATTATCTGGCAACCCTTTCCATGTATCATATTGACATAAAGATTGCCAAACCGCCCACTCTTCAATTCATGTTGTGTGGACTGTACTTAAACACCTTGATGGCTTTGGACCTCAGATTTGAGACAGGCACTTGAAGAAGATGACTGAGAAATGTTCAATTTGATGAAAAATTACAAACAACCGGACCACTGTGAAACCATATGTATGGGTTGTTTCTAATTGGGTGCTTTACTTCTGAAACAGTTTTCAAGTTTGGGATCTAAAGCACATGGTCAGGAGTTCAAGCAAGCCATAGCAGGCCATCCTTTGCAGCAGGCCTTGTGAGCTTCATCTTTACAAACAAGGACAAGAGATGTGTCTGAGCCACAGAAAAGAGCAGCAGAGCACCAGGACTTGGCTCAGCCTCCAAGTCAGAATGCTGAGCTCCAGAGCTGGGCTTTGGCTGTTCCTCTCACTGCAGAAGCAGAAATAATGGTCAAAATGTTCCTGACCTTGACTGTCGCATCTGAACAAATCCTCCTTGACAACTACTACACTTGGTAATTGTTTATTTAACTGGGCGATACTCTGTTACTGTCTCCTCCAAGTCTGTAAGCAACATGAGGGCAGGGATGACTTATGTCTATTTTGTTTACTGCTTTATCTGAAGTGGCCAGCACTGTGGCTGGCACGTAGTAGGAGTTCAATCCATATCTGCCAAAAGGATAAAGGAACAAATCAATCAATGAATGAATGAAGAGACAACAGACTCCAGAAGTAATTACAGCTCAATCCTATAGCCGACTTCTAAGAGTAGTAGCATTTTAGGAAGCCCTAGTATTTCAGCTTCAGAGATGGCTAAGTATAATTGTGTGAAGTCTGAAAAGGACTTAAACTCTGTCGCTCCATTAATGATCAAGAGAGGAAGAGTCTCTAAGAAGAGAAAAAAATTGAGGGAGGGGAGGATGGCAGAAGGAAAATCATGTTTAAGAACTAATTGAAGATTTATGGTAGTAATTTTTAAATCTTAGATATGAATTATTCTAAACCATGATAACAGCATTTACTACAAATGGCAGTTGTAGAATGGCTTGAACTGCTATATGATATCTTATTGAATCTCCACACTGCAAAGTTGGTGGAAGTTAAGCTGTAACTTACTTTGGAGGAAAGAGAAATAAATGTGTATGTAAACGCTAATCAAGCCGATGATCTGTCTTTTGGTGCAATTTGATAGCTACACCTGGGGTGGGGGCCAAACTCTCTTTGGGGAAAGACTTCCTTTTAGAATACCAGCAATCCCCAGATCCATAATGGTGAATTACACGGGTCTGAGAATAAGAGGAAAAGTCACCATGACTAGAATGAAAGGATAATGCAAGGGTACTTGGGCTTCTCATGGCTGCATGGTATATGATTCTATGGGTTTTATACTGCTCCTTCCTTAGCCCTCAGAACTCTTAATCCTATTTTCATTGCCCTAGGTAAACTGGGAAATATTTTCTCCTCCTAGACTGCAGTTACTCACACAATAAACAGGTAATAAACATTTTAGTGCCCTAAGCAACCTCCTGCTAGGCAGGCAGTCAGAAGAGAAAAGGCTGTGCAAAGTAACCCCCTACAGGATAAACTGCGGGGCACAAAGGATGAGAGTAACCCTTTAATAGAGCACACCCTCTGTGGGTTCCAGGAGAGTGACTGGGAGCTGCTGGGACACATTAGCTGGCCCTTGCGGTCTAGATTCCTCTCTGCTTGAGGCTAGTAGGGAAGATTTGATTTCACCAAAAGGTAATTTAGTTGCCATTTCAAAGCTCTGTCTAGCTAAATTAAGGATGAGGAATGAAACTGGAGTTTACAATCTCCCAGGTTAAACCATGAGCTGTGGGCCCGGAAAGGAAAATAGGGGGCAGTTTGCAGCAGAGAGGAGTGGTTCGAGGGGCAGAATGATTCCTTTTGATTTCAGGTTTGCATTTTATTTTCCAAGGCATCTTTGTTTCATTGTTATTGTTTCTATCTTTCCGGTATATCATGTCAAACAGTTGCTATCATCTGCTGACAGGGTGAAAAGCACGGTGGACATCCTTTGCCATCCTATTTTTCTTTCTGCTACACTCAGGATTCCCTCAAAAGCCTGTTACCTTCAGCTTAGTTTAAAGCATTTTATGGTTCCGACTGCTTAGGAAATATTTCTAAGGTACAACTTGCAACTGTTAGGCAACTCTGCACCTTCCCCCAACTTAGGGAAATAGGGCAAAGCCAAATAATAATACGATAAGCTCTGCTTCTACGGCTGCCATTTAACTTATTTATGGGAAATAAAAATCTTACATAAATATTTCCCACCAAATAGCATGCCAAATCAGAATGTATTAACCCAAGGCAAATGATAAATGCATCTGCACAGACAATTTTCCAATGCATGTAGGCTGAAAAAATGATTATTTTGTAAATCAACATTTCTTTGATGTCAATTGCTGTTAACTTATGGTATTTTGCTCTAATTTTATTTTGGGATATTCATTTTTGTTGTATTTTGTTGCAGAGGTGTTGTGATGGTCTAGGAAGAGCTGTAACATGCTGATATGGATAAATTAGAGAGATATTTGAGATCTGATTATGTCTGAAATGGCTCTTGTCATGATACAGGGCCCTGGAAACCTCCTGCATTTCCTTTCTGCTTTCTCTGGAACCCTTCTTGGGAGGGTTAAGGAAGTGACTCTGCAGATTAGGTGATAAGTGATTAGAAAGCACTCCGAAGACCACACTGATAGATAAGTGAAAAATAACAAAGCTCCTGGCAGCTTTAGGGAAAAGTGCAGAGCTGCAGCCACTGGCCATTATATCAGAGGCTCTTAGGTAGACTGAGGCTTTCCCTGAACGGTGTTTGGATGATCCCCACAAAAACAGGATGGAAACACACTCAACGCAGATACATGCAAAATAGTACATTTAAACCCCAAAACAAAAGGCACCAAAACTGGATGGCAAAGCCTGGGCATAGACAGAAGCCAGGGGCAGAGGTCACAGGGCCAAGGATCAGCCAGACAGGGCTTTCATGGGAAAAGGACACGATCCTGGGATGGCTTAGAAAGAGAGTGACATGTAAAGGCCAGGAAGCACTCTTTGTTTTACTGGTGTGACACTGTTATTTGACTTCTGTGTCCTACTTTGGCTCCAGCATCTACAAAATGACATGTAAAAAACTTATAGGGGCACAGAGGGCAGCAATAGCCATGATTAAAGGGATGGAAGAAAGGTTCTCCAAAACAAGATGAAAGGAATTGCATTGTTTATCCTGGAGGAAAAAAGGTTAAGGGGTGACAGTGACTGTATTCAAATATAGGAAGGGTTTTGGAGGGACACTCATCCACTCCTCTCCAGGGCTTGGGGGAGGAAGAACTGACAAAAAGCAACAGGTTTAAATGAAAAGCTGATGTGGTACAAGGCCCTGGAAAAGCTGATGTGGTACAGGGCCCTGTGGTACAGGGTTCTTCAGATAGAAGGAAGAACTTATGGAAAGGCAGGGTAACCCAAAATATAGGCTGACTAACATGGATCTTAGACTTAATATGTCCAAAATAGAATTTCTGGTTCTTTGTTCCACACTCCTGAAAACAATACCAACATCTACCGTGTTGGCCAAGTAAACATTTCAAGAAATCATTCACATTTCCTTCCCTCCTCTACCTGCTGCCACTCCAGTCCTTCAGCCGACCTTGCCACAAGAAGATCTGAATTTGATCAGTCTTCAGTCTCCAATGCCACTTCCCCAGTCCAAGCCATCATCATCACTTGCTTGGACCCAGCCAGGAGGAGCCTTGTATTCTCCTTCAATCCATTCTCCAGACACCTGCTTTAAAACATTTTTATTTATTTATTTATTTATTTATTTGAGACGTGGTGTCGCTCTGTTGCCCAGGCTGGAGTGCAGCAGCATCATCATGGCTCACAGAAGCCCTGACTCCCTGGGCTCAAGCAATCTTCTTGCCTCAGCCACCCGAGTAGCTGGGAGTCCAGACATGCACCATGGTGCCCAGCCCAGGTGCTTTTTAGAGCATAAATCAGACGATGTTACTCGCCTGCTTAACACTATTCAAAGACTTCCCATAATGCTTAAATAAAACTGGCACTTTTGGCCATGGTCTTCCAGGCTGTGCATCAGCTGGCTCCTGCCCTCTGCTGAACCCTTATCTTACCCACCCTTCTCTCCCTGCTGCTCTCTTGAGCCACATTGACCCTCTTGCTGTTCCTGAAAAGCCAGCTTTGCTCTCTTTGTGCCAGCTGCTCCCTTGGCTGGAACACTCTTGACCTAGCTTTTCCCTTGGCTGGCTCCTTTCGTTGTTCTGTCTCAGCTCAAGTGTCACCTCCATGGGCCTTCTCTGGCTACTAGAAAGTGCACACTCTGAGAGTGAGAACTTTATCCACCTTGTTCATGACGGTATTCTCAAGCCTTGGATAGGCAACTGACACGCTGGGGTGATGCAATGAATATTGGCTGAATGAAAAAATAAAATGATGAATAAAAGAATACCGTGATAAAAGTAGGTTGTTACTTGCTATCCCAAGAGAGCTGGAGATGAGAAAAAGAAACTGTTGTGCATGGTTTATACTGCCATGGACTAAATGATGTTTTGGACTTAGAGATTCACAGGGCTGTGCACTTTTGAAGTGAAGTGAGGGCCTCGCCTCCTCCACTGAGGTCCCAGAGAAGAGTAAAACCCAGTGGGGCATCATCCTTATCAGGGTTAGAGAATTTTAGGGGAGTTTCTCTGAGCAAGAGAAAAAGCACAGACGGCTGACCTTAAGTCTCAGAGGGCAGCCACAGTGGAAGGAGAAAAAGATGGGGATTTAAGATCTGCTATCTCACTTGAAAACCATTGAGTTGGATCACTTGTCAGGATGAATTGAAGTTACTATTTTCCTTCTTCTTCATAAAGAATCATTAGAGACTGGGTACCTCCTTACTCTTCCTGAGGGCGAATCTCTAGCACTACCTCCATAACATTTATAAGGCCCTTGTGGTTCCACATTCCCATAGAAAATGCTATGAGCTGGCCAGGCACAGTGGCTCATGCCTGTAATCCCAGCACCTTGGGAGGCCGAGGTGGGTGGATCACGAGGTCAAGAGACGGAGACCACCCTGGCCAACATGGTGAAACCCTGTCTCTACTAAAAATACAAAAATTAGCTGGGTGTGGTGGCAGGCAACTGTAGTCCCAGCTACTCAGGAGGCTGAGGCAGGAGAATCGCTTGAACCCAGGAGGTGGAGGTTGCAGTGAGCCAAGATCGCGCCACTGCACTCCAGCCTGGGCAACAGAGCGAGACTCTGTCTCAAAAAAAAAAAAAAAAAAAAAAAAAGACAAAGAAAAAGGAGAAGAAAATGCTGTGAGCTATTCTAAATCTGCCTTTTCACAGCCTACTTTGATTTGGAATTGGACAAAAGAGGGTTGGAAGGACTCTTGGAAGATATGACTGCAAGATTTCTGCAGGCCGTGCATACATACAATGGCTGACCGTTGCCCCAGCCAGTTAGCCAAGGCCTTTTGAGCAAGGTTGATGTAATCTATTTTATTTTTGCCCTAATTTCCCTAAAGAGCTGAGGAACAGCCTTTAGGGGGCTCTATAAATGCTAATGATTGATTCACACACCTCACAGAAGGCATACTCTAGTAGGTTTTTAGTTGGCTTTGCTGCTCTTCAGTTCAAAATCCCAAAGTGTGGCTGGTGGAGTGGAAGATAATGGAAATAAATTTAGAAACTTAATTTAAAAATAATTTATGAGCCCCATCACCCCAAAAGTCCTAGTGGTCACAATTTTAATTATGTCTTTCAGGTTTATAACCCTGATTTTTTACATTTAAGATTGTTTCTAAAGTGTTTGAGAAAGGTCAGTAAAAATCTCCTCAAATTTAGAAATACAAGTTATTATTTACTGCCCATATTAAAAAGTATTTCTTAGACTGCATCTGTATCCTGGGATCTGCCAGTGATACACATGACCATAGGATAGGAGGACAGACTGGAACATGGACTGGATTCTTTATAAATCAATAATCAGCGGAGGGGTGAGGGGCTGTCACTTTGGTGATTTCATTTTCAGCCACAGCTGGCCAGATTGCTTTTTGGAAAATAAAAGTCATGGCAAATTGAGCTTGACAATAACCAGGCTTGACTATGGAGGCCCTTTCTCCACCCTGCAATCAGAATGAGTGGAGGAGGGGAGGCCGACAGGGAAAGATGTTTCCCTGACTCTGTCACAGATCAGTCTTAGTTATGTTGTAGGGCGCAAGCTATATGCTGCTACTGTAAGTGCTGTTCTCTGTCAGCTTGCAGACTCTGCTCTGTTCCCTCGCCCTAGGCCAGCAGATGAACTGCCATTCCTGACTTCCAGTTCCTTATGAAGACCATGTAACCTAGAGCCATGCTGTCTGAGGCGGTACCCACGATTTACATTTAAATTTAATAAAATTAAAAATTCATTTCTGCAGGCGTGTCAGCCACTTTTCAAGTGTTCATAGCCACACTTGGCTAGTGGCTACTATATTGGGCTGTGCAGGTATAGAACATCTCTCCCATTCCAGAAAGTTCCATTGGACGGCTCTGACCCAGAAAACTCAATTGGTGCCAGGAGGCCCTTCCTTCTTTGTTCACAGATTCTGAGGTCTTTACCTTGGTGGTAAAGAAGAGAACTGGGTCTACTGAATTTGAGAATTCTCTGGGTGCCATGCATCTATCTAGAAAGCAGACACCACAAATACCGTCACTCAGGACACAGTTCAAACAACCTCAAGCCAAGGAGAGACTCTTAACCAACCTCAAATGTGCATGTGCTTATTCTGCCAAACTCCAGAAGACAGGTGGAATGCTTTACCTTGTATTTTCCCCCTTTTCATTGTTTCTCCTGAGTAATCCTTGAAAAAACTGCTTTTTATTGTCTACATGTGGCTGTGCATGGGTCGCCCGTTTCTTTCTTTCTTTTCTTTTTTTTTTTTTTTTTTTGGAGACAGAGTCTCGCTCCTGCTCTGTCACCCAGGCCAGAGTGCAGTGGCACCATCTCGGCTCACTGCAACCTCTGCCTCCTGGGTTCAAGTGATTAGCATGCCTCAGCCTCCTGAGTAGCTGGGATTACAAGTGCACGCCACCATAACCAGCTAATTTTGTATTTTTAGTAGAGACGGGTTTTACCATGTTGGCCAGGCTTGTCTCAAACTCCTGGCCTCACGTGATCTGCTCACCTTGGCCGCCCAAAGTGCTGGGATTACAGGTGTGAGCCACTGCACCTGACATATGTTGCACATTTCTGATGGCAAAGAATTACACAGGCTCTGAAAATTCCCCTTTGCTCATAGGAAACCATCAAAATCATCATTTTATCTTTGTTAGAATGCTCAGCACTCACAACCCTATGCCCAACTACTATAACTGGTTTCACTAGCTCCTTATCCAAAATGCATTACTCTCTGGATGTTGCTTGAATTGTGTATTATAAATTCTTAAATTTTTAATTTATTTACCACCGTCAAAGGTGTTGTACATCATCATTGAAAAATAGAGTTGTAGAGGAAAACCCAGAAACACTCTACAACATGAAGCAATATAACCTACCCACATTTTCCTATTTGGATCATAATTTATGCTGCACAATTCAGTTGCCTCACTTTTGGGGCCTGAACAATGAAAGGGAAAGCCTTTTATATCCACAAATAGATATAAAGCCAGAGAGTTCTATAGTTTAAAAGGTCGAGGTATGCTGTTTAAATTTGGCAAACTTCATGATATTTAAAAGTTTGGTAAATCTCAAAATCCCAATTCTATTACTAGATTGTTGTGGTAGGATCTTAGATCTCAGAGCATTTTCATATATATATATATATATATATATATATATATATATATAATCTGTACAGCACACCCATTACGGCTATTTTCTCTACTAGCTTCATTTGTTCTCCTGCATTAGGCAGGATCAACTATTAATATTATTCTAATTTCACAGGTGGGCAAATGGGAGAGAATGTGGTAAAACACTCAGGCTTCACACAGGGCAGTGAAGTGTGGTTTTACTTTTAGGGCACTGAGCCCAAGCCAAGTTTGTTCCATGGCTGGGGCATGGCACTGGTTTCAACACCAGCCATCTATTCATGGTGATGCTGTTGCTCCTTAAAAACTTGAGAAAATATCTGGCACCCTAAGGTCAAGGTGGTTTACTAAAATGAACAGCATAAAATGCTAAAGATGAGAAAATCCCCATGTGCAACCACCCATCTGTGTTCTTTGATAGAATAATAATATGAGTGTCAGTTTGGTCCAACAGAGGCTGAATTGGACTGGATGGAAGCGTTGCTGGATACCACGGGGAACTGTTCCATGGAATGCAGCATTGAGGGAACTTGTTGAGGAGTGGAAGGGAGGGGACAAAGAGATTTGAGTAATAAACCTAGATTTATATGCCCATCCCATAAATCATGACGAGTCAAATCAGTTTTTAAAAAATCAGCCGAACATTTTTCAATACTTTCACTGACTTTTTATTATGATTTTTTTAGAGACAGGGTCTCACTTTGTTACTCAGTCTGGAGTGTAGCGGCACAATGATAGTTCACTGCAGCCTCAAACTTCTGCTCTCAAGCAGTCTTCCTGCCTCAGCCTCTCAAATAGCTTGGACTATAGGAGCTCACTACCATGCCCAACTAGTTTAAAATTTTTTTTTGGTAAAGATGGGGGTCTCACTATGTTGCCTGGGCTGGTCTTAAACTTCTGGCCTCAACCAATCCTCCCACCTCAGCCTCCCAAAGTGCTAGGTTTACAGGTGTGAGCCACTGTGCTGGGACTGACTTTTTGACCAAACTGGCATGGTGAAACTAATATTAACAGTTCACATGGACACAAAGATAAAAGCGTTAGCTGATATATATATGTAGAAAAGACTTCCTTGGGTGGCTTTCCCCACTTTAATAGGGCTCTTAGGAGGGCAATAGACATGCTAAATGGAGGTGGGCCTTCCTGGTGCCCCTTTTGGTTGTACTGTAATGAATGGCAAAGTTCAGCCAAAGAACAACTGCAAACTGAGCTTCTTTACTGCCGAGGAGCTGGCCAGAGCTAGTGGTGTGCACACCCAGAACCTGCAGTGTCTATGGGTGAGGCTTCACTTAAGACAGGAGGCCTCCGATGTCAACCCCACAGCTCTGAGCTGCTGGAACATATTTGGGGCTCAATTTGGGAATCACTTTTCACCTAAAAATATTTTTTCCCTCCATCTTTCAGATGGAGATTTGCAACATTCAAAGTAGAGCCTTACAATTGTATTTGCTGCCCTTTCCTATGCTCCAAATTTGGCTTTAGGCTGCCTATTTTCAGTGTTTGGGAACCTCAAGAAAGGAGCAATGCATAAAACTTTCAGCTGATAGGAATCCTTCCCCAGGGCTTGTCATTTAGCTGCAGCTCCAGCAGGCATTTTGAATGAAGGGAAAAAAAGGACATCCAGCCTCGCTAAGTACAGGGGCCTTAAAGAAAACATAGTCCTTAAAGCCCTTTTGTCCCCTGTCTATCTGTAGCACAGGACAATGAAAATGGATACGTGTTGCCTGTTGTTCCTATGTAAATGCTACCTCGAGGACACAGTCTTCATCAGGCAGATGGCTAATTTCTTTGCTCTAACCTCATTTCTCCAGTGTTCCGGTGTTCCTGTGATGTCCTGCCCCTGGAGTCAGGTCCTAATTGCTGTCAAGCGTTCAGAGACAAAAGTGGTGTCTACACATCATTCATGTGAAGGTTGTTATTGGCTATGAACTGTAGTTGTGGTGGCGGCAGCAGCGACTGCAGTGGCTGCAACACAAACCTTATGGCAGGTAGTACCTGCTGGTGTGCGGCTGCTCAGAACCCGCTTTTCTGCTTCTAGGTGTCAAGCTCAACATTTTCCTTTGTTATCGCTTCCAGCCCCTGGACTCCAACATGCTGAAAGCCCTGTGTCTTTCTGTTGGGATCAATACCCACTTCTTTAACTGCTCCTCTTTGGTTCAGACTGTCTCTCGGCATCATTCTGACCATGTAAATCTGGGGATGCCCAAGAGAGCGCTCATTTGTCTTGTCACAGATTTGGGGGGTGCTGGTTAACTTGTGGCCCCTTGGAAACCCCACTGCCACTGAGCAGACAGGTAATCCTAATAGCCAGGACCCTGCCAGTCAGCGATTGGCCGTCTGATTGGATGCACATTCATCTTCAAATTATGTTGTGTGACAGCCCGGGCTGCTGAACACCATTTTAACATGCAGATTGACTCCTCAGAGGCTCTTCATTATGCATTTAGCGGTCTGTTTTCAGACTAACCAGCATGTCAGAGAGGCCCGCTATCCTCTTTCCACCTGGGTGGAGGAAATAGCTCACCGACTGTGGGGGAGCCACAGATATTAAAATGCATATGTTTACCTTCCTGAGCATCCGCACACAACAGCTTTCTCTGATGCAAGAGAAGAAAAAAAGAAGAAAGGACCCTTGGTTCTGAAATGCAAGGAAAATGGCTATGCAAAACAAGCGAGCCTTTGTTGATGAGAGCAGTCAACAAGGCCAGGCCCGCCTGATGCCGCCCAGCTGCCCGCAAGCCGACCTGGGAGCGTCCACACAAGCACTCCTCTTATCGACACACAGACCCTCTCTTTCTCTCTCACACAGAGCCTGAAGCATTTTAAGCAGAACACTTCCAATTTCCTGTTTCTAAAACCATCTTGCCTCTCCAATGGCATTCCAAGCGATCCTGGCGAGGCACGGGATGAGGGAGAATGGTGTTGGTTTAGGTGGCTTCCACCACAGGGCTCTGGGCTCACTTGTGAGGCTCCAGGCCCCTTCTTTACCCACCCCACTTCTCTCCCTGCTGTGATTGACTTCCACTTGCTAAAAATATTTCCCTATGGCCTCTCGTTGTTCCTGCATGAGTGCTGATGTTTTCTTGTGTGCGTGTGTGGGTCGCCTTTCTCAAGAATCTCTTTCCCTTCCTTAAAAAGAAACATTTGTATTGCTTTTAATACAATTCTCATCTCTTCCCACTTAGTCCCCCAATGTACTATTCTCTCCATTCTTCTGAGGGACCAATTAAATTGGAAGGGTACCCAGTCCTTTGGGCCTTTGCTATGCGCTACACCTTGGCCAAGTCTGCAGCCCCTGCCCTCATCTCCGATCACTCTCTTGCTTCATTTCTTTGTTGTCACCAGAGAAAGATGCTGCAGAGGTTCAGAAGGCTAGCTTGGTTCTCACACGTGGGAGCTAATGTGTGCACGTGGACATGGAGTGTGGAATGATAGACATTGGAGACAAGGAAGGGTGGGAGGGTGGAAGGAGGGTAGATGATGAGAAATCTCTTAATGGTACTACGTACATACCTTATTCGGGTGATGTATACACTAAAAGCCCAGATTTCATCATCACACAACATAGCTGTATAACAAAATTACACTTGTACCCCTGACATTTATACAAAAGAAGAAGGCGGCTAGCTTGGACACAAACACTCATGAGGCCAGGGCCGATACCTGGATTCCTAACTGACAGCCACCCAGCCGCATGGCTCCTGGGTGCTCAATGTCTGAACCACAGCCTGCCCCTCAGCTTCTGGGTCCTCCCACACGGTGCCAGATCCTGATACCAAGACCGAGGACATGGATGGGGTTTTGCTGTTTACATGTTTAAAATATTAATAATCAGAGTTCACTTTCATAGGACTCTGGGCAGAAAATAAAATGACAGCAGAGCTGTATTCCTAATTCCCCTGGAAGGGCTGTGAAGGAGGAATATAATGGTTCCCTATGCTTGCTCTGGGATCAGAGTGTTCTTGATGAGTGAATTGGGCAGTAAACATGGCTCTTTATTTTTGTACGGAATGTGGTGATCCCCACTGGCAGGAACAGGTTGCATGTGGTTGCTGGGCTGTTGCTCGGCTGGTGCTGCACTGCAGAGTATTGTTTGGAAAAATATCACCCAGCACGAACAATATGGCTCCCCAGCGCCTGGGGCACGGCATAGAGAGATCTGTCCCTTCATTCACATATCTCTGCACTATTTTTTTTTTTCTGTGATAAAACAAATAGATTTTTTGAATTTAAAATGCTACTGAGGGTTTTGGGTCGTAGAGCTATTCTGTGTTTTAAGAAAAGTCCTTGATTGGCAAGTGAGCAGGGGGCAGCTTGTGGTTTGCAAGCTTCTCATACACAGAGAAGGGGGCCTGGGAATTCTAATGACAATTTAATAGTGGCCTGCCACTTGAATTTTAAGTTCATGATGGTAAAATGGGGGTGTTATGGACTGAATTGTGTCTCCCACCAAAATTCATATGTTGAAGTCCTAACCCCCAGTATCTCAGAATGTGATTGTATTTGGAGACAGGGCCTTTGAAGAGGTAATTAAGTGAGGTCATTAGGGTAGGCACTAATCCGATGTGGCTGGTGTTCGTCTAAGAAGAGGAAATTTGGACACAGACATAGAAGGGTGACCATGTAAGACTGGAAGAATATGGCTGTCTGCAAACCAAGCAGAGTCCTTCAGAAGAAACCAACCTGGCCAACAGCTTCACCTCGGCCTTCCAGCCTCCAGAGCTGTGAGAAAATAAATGTCTGTTGTTTAAGCTGCTCAGGCGGTGGGACTTTGTTATGGCAGCCCAAGCAGACTAAGACAAGGTATTTGGGGGATTGATTTCAGGCATCATTTTAGCTGATATCTGGCTTACGAAGAGTGGCCAGTAAATCTCAGCCCAGATGCTAATTTCACAGGGACTAGGTAGAAATTGGGTTGTTTACTGTTGGCTAAATACCTGTAAAAGTGTGGTTGCTCTTTAGCTTCCTGTGCGTAAGGCAGAAGTGACATCTTGAACTGAGAAAATGCTGTGAATGACCTATCTGGCCCTTCAAATAAATCTCTAGATTTTTGTTTGAGCCAATCAATCAGTTCTCCAAGGTGTCAGCTGGTAACAGACATATCTGTCAATACAACAGTACTGCCATCACCGGGCAGGCTGTGTTCACAGCAGGAAGCACGGCTCAGTAGTTACTTATATTTGGAAAATGGATAACCCGGGATTATGGGTTTCAGGAGGTGAGGTTAAAGTGGGGTCAAGGGCCAGGTTAATGCTAGTACAGTTTCCACTGGAGAAAGACAGCACGATATATTGACTTTAGGGAAACATGTTTCTAGCCTTGCTCCCCACCCCTGCTTATTCCACTCCAGGGACATCCCTTGTCAGAGCCTACACCACCCTGTGCCTCAGAGACGCACCCCTGCCAATTGCTGCGGTGGCAAATGCTGAATCATGAGAGTACAGGTGGAGGAAAAATAAATATTCTGTACATAATAGAAAAATTGAACATGCCTCAGTTGGGTTTGCCACTGAGCCTTTTTGTTCAGTTTTCCCTTCCCGGCTGTGAGCAGCACTCTACTGAACCTTCCTCGTTCTGCAGCACTGCTCTGTCCTGCGCCCCACGGGGGATTTCCTTACACTTCACTTACTCATTCTCAGCTGAACAGACATAAATGTTAATGTAGTTCTGTGCCCCTTAATCAAATACAGGTCCCCTCCTGGAACAGGGAAATCTACAACTACGGAACACTGGCTAAAGACCATCTTCTATCTTTGTTACATATTCTTTTTTGTTGAATTCACTAAGTGTTGCCTTTTTATACCATGGGACACTGGAACCAAGGAGGAAGTAGCCCTTTCTAAATTATTATTATTCCTGTTCTCTGTATCACACCTTCTTTTCCTTCTTCAAAAATGCCATTTTCCAACTCAGCAAGCTGATATAAATCCCAAGTCTCACTACTTTTCTAAACAATTTTCAAGTCTCTTTTCTGGGATTTAGTATCTCCTGTGATAACCCAAACTGGACACAGAATAGCACTAATGTTTTATATGTTATCTTAAATTTTCTGTATTATTTTTTATTTTAACCCCAAGCATCCTATTGGCTTTTTAAATTGCTGCTGCACACCAGACAGATATTTTCCCCAAGTTATCAACCATGACTCTTAAATTATTTTACTATGAGTTCAGAGCCTATCAGAGATTATGAGAAGTTTAGATTATTTTTCCCAAAGTGCATTACTTTACACTTAACCAAATTAAATTTCATCTGCTTTCACACTACCCAATCCCCTAGTTTGTTTAGCTTTGCCCGAAGTGTCTCATAGCAATCCTTAATTTTTTATTAACCATGCCAATTTGAAGCTTTGTACTTAACTCTCTACTTTAGGGCTTTTGCCGTCTATTCTTGTTACACTTTTGGAAACCAGTGGGTTTTAAAAGGTGTAGAATGAAGCATTGCTTGGTGAGATTCTATGCTAAGTGACATGTAAAAGATCCCAACAAGTTAATGAGGACAGTCCTGAAGATGAGGCACCAGAGTCCAATCCAACCTCAAGAAGCACCTTTATTTCTGTGCTGAGAATAAATGATCCTAAAATGTTTCCCGTTTCTTTTCGATATTACATTGAAAACTCAGTGAGAAATCCTAGCAGACAGCTATTTTCCTGTACAGGCACCTTCTATCCTGGCTTCTTTTCCAACCTGTGGTGGCAACAGGGGGCTTGTCAAATGGAGCCTTCCGCACTCCCTCCCATTTCTCTCTCTTCAAGGTGGCATTTCTTTTTAATTGAATAGAAACTAGAATCAGTTAGTTTGCTAGATGTTTTTTCATGATTATTTCCTGATTTCTTATCTTAGATACCAAGACAAAGATATGTCACATCCTGTCTCCAGTTCTTTGCTCCTCGCTGTCTCCAATCTCTTTCTCTATATATCCTGAAGAGAACCTCACATCTGACAGAATGAAATCCTCCCATTTTTAAAGTTACCAAGAAGAATGTGGCTAAAACTGCTAGGTGCCTACCACTTTCCCTATTTTTAGCTAGGCCCGTTGCTAGCAAGCTAAACGACTATAATCTTTAACTTCTCTTGCAGATATGGATGGCCAAGAAACTAAGTTTTGGTCTATGAGATACAGTGAAATTTTGAATAGATTTTCTTAGAAATTTCCGTCAAAGAGGACATGCCTCCTTCTTCTGTTCCTAGAACAGAAGTTCTGCCTGGAATTCTTACACGATGGCTGGAGCTCTAGAAGCCATTTATAGACCATGAGGGTCACAACCTAGGGATGGCAGAGTGGAGCGTGGGCTTGAGTTCTTGATGACTTTGTGGAGCTGCCAGAGTAGCCCTGGATCACTTTCTTTGTGAAAGAAAAATAAACTATACTGTTTAAACCACTGTTGTGGGGAAGAAGAGGAGGAAAGAAAACCTCGGTTATTTGAAGCTGTATTTAATTTTGACTGATACAGAAAGACTTCACTTAGGTTTATTTCATATAACCAAGGCCTTTTAATGCTAGAGTAGCCTTAGAGATCATCAAACACAATCTTTTCAAATACAGGCCAATTCGTTTTATTTGCTGAAATACCTATCACATGAAAGGCAGTAGACTAGGTGTCATAGGGTATACAAAATGCTATGAAATATGGTTTTTCCCTTAAAGGAGATTTAATCACACAGCTGATAATAACACAGGCAGAATGTGTCAAGCATCTTAAAAGAGGAACTCACAGTGTTCCACGGAAACACTGGGAGGATTAGAATTGATTAGGGGTTGGGGTGGGGTAGTCTGGACCTAAGAAGTCTTCACAAAGGGTGTTGGAGCTGAGTCTGGAAGAAGAGTAGTATTTCACATAGAGGTGAGTAGAGGTGCATAGAGGGCAAGCAGAGTCTAGAAAGCAGAATCTAGAAAGAGGGATCCTCATGAGCGAAGAGGAGCACACAGCAGGTTGAGTCCGTGTGTAGGAGCTGCTAGCAGCCCAATGTGACTAGGCACGGGTGGATGTGAAGGCATGGCAGGGGCAAGGCCTGGGTGGGTACACTGCAGGGTTTTGAATGTCATGTAAGCAGTTTTAAAAATTATTAGTCTGTAAGTACTGAGGAGCCACTAAAGTCTTCTGACCAAAGAAGTGATATATAATTTTTTTTTTGACCATGTCTTGGAACAGAGAGAGAAAGTATTGAAGATTAAAGAGAACAGTTAGAAAGTTAATTCAAAAGTTGTTTTTTGTTTGTTTGTTTTTGTTTTTCCAGCCTCAACTATAGCAATGTTGGTGAATTCAGAAAGGAGAAGGGTGATGAAACAGGTGTGGAGGGACTTGGACATGCGGGTTGAAGGTGACTAAACTTGGGTGACCGAGAAGCTTGTGAACTTACCAACTAGATTTTGAATATGCTGAGCCTGAGGTGCCACTGTAAGAATCCCAGGACAAGTCTAGCTGACTGTGGGAATGTAGCACATTCAGACCTTTTTGGGAAGCTCAAATGGAAAACTGCAATTATTCAGGCATTTTTAACTAACAACTGTCTCAGGACCCAGGACCAACAAATTTCTTTGAGGATGGTATTCTCATCTCTGGGGCAGACGGCTTGGGAGAAACAGGTAGGGGTCACCGAGGAGGGAAGGGGCCACCCACCTAGGCTGTGAGATGTGTCAACTCCACCCTAGTGACATATATATATATATATTATAAAATATATACCTATATATAATATATACCCTATATATAATATATATACCTTGCCAAATTAAAAAAACTTCCTGAGTAATTTTTCTTTTTCTGCTTTATGTACAGAACAAACCACTTTTTTTATTGTAGAAAACATACATAACATATGTACTATTCTAACCAGTTTTAAGTGTTCAATTCAGTGGCATTAGTATATTCACGATGTTGTACGACATCACGGCTATCCATTTCAGGGAATTTTTCATCACTCCAAATAGAAACTGTATCCATTAACAATAACTTTCCATCACCTTTCCCCACCTGCACCTGATAACCTCTATTTTACTTTCTGTCTTATGAATTTAGCATTTCAGGTATCTTATATACATGGAATTGTGTAATATTTGCTTTTTTTGTGTCTGGCTTATTTCACTTAACATAATGTCTTCAACGTTCATCCATGTTGTAGCACGTATCAGAAATTCATTCTTTTTGAAGGCTGAATAACATTCCGTCATATGTACATACCACATTTTGATTATCCACGCATCTATTGATGGACATTTGGATTGTTGCTACCTTTTGGCTATTGTGAATAATGCTGTACCTGAGTAACTTTATATTAAAATCTCCTTAGCCAACCAGCTCTTGACTGAATTCCCACAGAAACATACAGAAACCTGAAAATTTTTATAGTGTCCTCTTTTTATTCTGGGAGTTTTGCAGAGGAGGTGGTATCATTTAAAGAGACCAGATTAGCGACAAACAGAATTTTTGAACAGAAAACTAAACTGATATAAAATTAAGTTAGGCTTAAAGATAACTTAGATAGATATTTTGTTTAAATATCTTTTAAACTCTTAATATGTACTGAAATTTAAAAGTTTTATAATAATGGAAACATACCCGTATATAAATCTTCAAAATATATGAGGTACATTCTCATCCATTATCCTTACATCATCTCATCCACCGCTGGGCACGGTGGCTCACACCTGTAATCCCAGCACTTTGGGAGGCTGAGGCAGGCGGATCACTTGAGATCAGGAGTTTGAGACCAGTCTGGACAACATGGCGAAAGCCCATCTCTACTAAAAATACAGAAATTAGCCAGGCATGGTGGCACGTGCCTGTAATCCCAGCTACTCTCGGGAGGCTGAAGCAGGGGAATTGCTTGAACCCAGGAGGTGGAGGTTGCAGTGAGTGAGCTGAGATCACGCCACTGCACTCCAGCCCGGGAGACAGAGTGAGACTCCATCTCAAAAAAAAAAAAAAAAAAAAAAAAAAGAAGAAGAAGGCACCCATTATCTAAATAAACTGTCACTGACTTATAAGATTATAAATACATTTCCTCTAAAATATAATACAAAAAAGTTTCATAATACATGTAAGAATTCCCTTCAGTGCATTTATTTACCTTTTCAAGATAGTAGTCAAAGCAGTTTTACTCATAATATAGGGAAATGTCCCTCCTGAAAGTTAACCATTGAGCTATTTGGTCACAAAGCACATTATTCCAAAACCAGTATTATTCCAGAACTCTGAGCATATTTTACAGTATTTCCAGCCCATTGTATTCTAGCCAGTTGTTCTGTATCACATCCTTACCAACATAAGCTATTGTTTAGCAGCCAGCTCCCCAGCATTGTTATTGTAGATGAATGTGTTCCTTCCCAGAACAGCCCCCTGCAGACAGGTGGACATGGTAATTATGGAGGCTCCATCTGTTAATGGTGCTGGATATACTGGGATGTCTGTTTGAACTTAGATCCTTTGAGTATTTGGGCAGATGCATGTTGGAGGCTAGAGAAATATTAATGCAGACAGTGCTACATACATTTTTGTTGCATTGAACAAATCAGTTTAACTCAATTAACATTTATTGAGTACTTGCTAAGACTCAGGCACTGTGTTGGATTCCAAGCATGCGATTCAGCTCATGGATATATGGAGAGAGCAGAATGAAAACATTTTTATTGTCACACAAAAGGTTTGAGACTGAAACTCATAGTAGATTAAATCTAAGAGATCTGAGAAGTCATCTACTTCACTTCCTCCTATAACAATGAGCAAACGATTTCCTTTACAGATAGCATATTTAAAACAATATAGATGGTTTTGGAACAGAGATTTAAGCTGACGTCTTAATATCAACTTAGTTTAAAAATATTTAGGATAAAAATTTTGTTTGATATTAATTTATGATCCTCATAAGGATCTGAGTTACAAACATTCTATAATAATATATCTCACAATTAAACAAAGTGAATTAACCACCATGGCATAGCTATTCTGTTTTGGTCTGTATTTTCAGATATACAGCATTTAAAATGTTATATACTTGCTGCTTATAAGCTACCCAGACAGCAACAAAACTAATGGAATGTATAAAGTGTGGAACTAAGCCAAAAGCCCTTCTTTTTCTCTTTGTTACATTATTTTTCAAAGCTATTAACACTATTAACATTGCATTGGATGGTAGAATTCTAGTTCTGGTAGAACTGGTTTTCTTTTTTTTTTTTTTTGAGACGGAGTCTTGCTCTGTCACCCAGGCTGGAGTGCAGTGGTGCAATCTCGGCTCACTGCAAGCTCCTCCTCCCGGGTTCACGCCATTCTCCTGCCTCAGCCTCCCAAGTAGCTGGGACTACAGGCGCCTGCCACCAGGCCTGGCTAATTTTTTTTTTTTTTTGTATTTTTAGTAGAGATGGGGTTTCACTGTGTTAGCCAGGATGCTCTCAATCTCCTGACCTTGTGATCCGCCCGCCTCGGCCTCCCAAAGTGCTGTGATTACAGGCATGAGCCACCGCGCCCAGCAGAACTGGTTTTCTTTAAGAACGCTAATGAGGATGGGTAGGCATTACCTCACTGGTAGATCCATTCTTACTTATCCAAAGAAACGAAACACATTTATTCATATTAGAGCTACCTACTGTGCTATGCTCTTGAGCCACCCCTCCCTCCAGCCCATCTACCTTAAATTTAGAGTTACAGGTTCATTGGAAAGAGCATCAACCCAACCTGCTTACATCAGAGACCTGAACACTCAGTGTGACTGTGGGAACTCCCCGTACAGGACATTTATTAATGCTAGTATGCATTTTCTCCTTCTTAGTAATAACATTCCAGAGTCCTCTTGGGGAGCAATCTCCACTGACTTTGTGGAACTGCAAGGCAAGGTGCCTAGTTCTCCAATCACCAAGATGTGCACAGATGACCCATTGGCCAAGTGGACACTCTCTCCCGAATCTTTGAATCTCAAGCAGATGGATGCAAGGATGGAAAACAGCTGGATTCGACTCATTTCAGTGGTGGCATCTTAAAATCCTAAATATGAATTCCTGCCAAAAGAGCTCTAGAGTTTTCTTTATTCCTGTGGCTTTTCAAAGCCTGGTTCTGCATTATTCTGAAATCTGTGGGCTAACTAACAGCTTTGCCTAGGTTCACCTGAGTTGATTTTCACTGCTTTCTACCAAAGAACCTAACTTACACACTATCTGAGTCCAGAAATACAGATCTTTAGCTCCAGAGGGTATTAAACACATTCTTCCGTAATTTATTCGTGTTAGATCAGCAAACATCTATAGGTAGTTGTTTGAATATTCCAATGGTGTTCAATGGTGAGGCACAGCCCCAGGAGAATATTATTATGGTTGTACATGAGAATACATTACTTTCTAATTAGGAAGGAAAAGAAAAAAAACGAACAGCACTGTACACCTTGGCTACTCACCTTTTAACAGTAGCCAGAACTCATTGTCAGAAAGTTCTCATGTACCTAAGGAACAGTCCTACATGGATATTCCATATTCATGGCTGTGATCCCCTGGCCTTGTTATGATCTTTAAGCAACTTATAAATCATTATCAAAAGAAGATTACACTGTACTTACTTCATTTTAATATAATGTATTTTGCTTGAAAAATTATAATATTCATGTTCAGTATTCTAGTTACTTCAATAAGATGAACCAGAACACCATATTCTCTTAGAATCCCAGATAATAGACAAAGTCATCACACACTTCTGGTCAAAGAACAATGCTCTATTTGGGAAGGCTCTTCTTCTCTCTATGCAGCCCCAGGAAGGACACATGTAGGAAGGTGAGGAGGGAGGCAGACATCTAGTCAGCTGATTCGATCAGTAAAATCAACTCAGGATATCAGTGGGGTGCCTGGTGTCCCAGTAGGATCATCTTCACTCCCAATCTGACTGTGTACTGGACACCAGGTGCCTTACTGGCCTCACCCTGGTCCTGATCCTGCCTCTATATCAACTCCCAGGCTTTGCTTAAGCACACTGTTATTCCTAACTGCTTCCATCTCCACCTTAGCAATTCCTATGCTCTAAAATGTCAACTCCTATGACTTACTGAGGCGGCCTGCAAATTTGGTCTTTTACTTGGTCTGAAGAGCTCTTGTCCAGTTTTCAAAATGATTTCCTACTGGGAAAATGCCAATCTCTCTGCTCCCTGTGTTGTGGCTAAAATGTAGCTTGAGGTGGCAAATCTGTGTCCCACACTGGAAGAGCACATCTGGTTTTGGTTTTTGCAGATGACACTGCCAACAGTCTTTGCTCCTCTGTGGAGCTGGCCAAGATTGTTTCTGTCTTCGTACTGCTTAACAGATTAGGGTCAGGTGCCAAGAGGTTGCCTGTCCTGAAAGCTTCTTTTCTGAAAGAAGGTAAGAATTGGTGGCAATGACACCTAGAAACTCCCAAATAGCTGAAGTTTTCGAGGAAAAAAAAATCACTGTGCCTTGCCAATATAGTTATCTCTGCTCAGACAGTGACTGAGACTGAAGTTCTATTGCTTCTTCCCCAGGGATCAGAAAGGGCAGCCACAGGGTCAGGTGAGAAGGCACAGCTGAAGCGATGGAAGATTTGCATCATATCTGTCAGCATGTCAATAACCCATCCTGAAATTCAGGAAAGGCTGAAAAACTGTCTAACTTGAAATTTCATTAATAATTGTAATAAAAAAAGACTAACTCGACAATAACCTAACATAATGTTGAATTTCACAGACATTTTATTGAAGAGGAAAACAAGCAAGTAACTTTGGAAGTCCCTGAAAGTGTAGACTTCTGGCTGTTGATTTTTAAAAACAGAAGTATAAGGATGTCAACTAAATTTGAATTCAATTGAGTGGGTCATGCTTTATGTGCCATGCATATTATACACGAAACGTTTCTGAATGCATTTTAGTTGAGTGTTAAGGGTGAAATTAGAATGGTTTAATATTCGGAGGCAATTTTCTGTTAAATTGTCAAATCCATCTTATTATAGGAGCTTCTGGGGAATGTTTGAGGCACCACAGTTCTTGTGTTCTTTTATGGGAGTGGAAGACATTTTCAAAAAGTCACAATTTCTGGTAAGGAATGGACTCCATTCTTTTCTCCATAACACTGGCAGACATTCTTGGCATCGGCCTGACAAATCTCCCTACCACAGAGATGCAGTGTCTTGAAAGC
This sequence comes from Pongo abelii, assembly GCF_028885655.2. Taxonomy (NCBI): domain Eukaryota; kingdom Metazoa; phylum Chordata; class Mammalia; order Primates; family Hominidae; genus Pongo; species Pongo abelii. The sequence continues at coordinate 161,722,744 of NC_071988.2, forward strand.
TGCAAGCAGGAAACAAGCCTCCGTCTTTTTAGCCGATCTCCTGAATGAGGCTTCCAGCTGACCCCACTTGCAACATGCGGTAGTACCATATTGTTGTGGAGATGTAAAACCCTTCTGGAGGATCCTAAATTACTCTAGGAGAGGGTGGTGTGTAACCACGCATGTATGTGCACACAAATGCACATGTAAATACACACATTCTCTCTTTCTGTCTCTCACAGACAGACTTTCCCATTTACCCCACTGTAAGTGTGACTGTATCTTCTTTAGCACAGGTATGTAATAATTGAGGGCATTTGGGTAGCACGTGGTAACCTCTTTTTTGAGGCTGGAAAACTAGTTTCTCTTGGGCGATCTGAGGTCAGGTTTCGTCAGACATGGAAATGTGGGGGCTTCATGTTTTTTCTTCTAGAATGCCGTTTCTGTAATTTTGTATAAACAAAGGATAAGATCTGTCTCTGACACTGGATCAGATTCGTTATGCTTTATAATCTCTGGCTTACAGATATGATGACTATTATGAGGCTTTAGGAACTGCTGATATCTACTAGGGCTTTACAGAGAGAAGAAACTTTGAAAAAAGAAGATATTTTACACTTCACATGTCTGACAAGGGTGTGTGGGGCCAATTTACAGCAGGGGCTTAATATATTTTTGATGAAAATTGCTGCAATGTGGCACACAGATTAAAGAGAAAAATAGCTATTTTGTAATGACAGCAGTAGATTCTGAAATGAAGCCCAGCTGGTACAAAGATCCTACATGGATTTCAAGATACACGACCCTCTTCCCAGGCTTTACAACAGCATTTAAATGTCCTCCAGGCTAGAGTACCCTATCAGAGATTTCCATGGGTGTGAATCTTGTGGCTCCACCCTCAGAAGAAAGGGAATAATCTAGTGATTCGAATGTGTTGAAAAATCAACCAACCGATCAAGATGGATTTGGACAGACCATGGTTTAGCTCGCCCTACCAGAACCTAGAGCAAATACCTAATATGATATAATGAACCATGAGGTAGAGGCTAGTTCTACCCCTCTACACCAGCAATTGCAAAACGGTTACAATATATATGCTTTAAAATGATCGTAAATCAAAAGAGAAATGATAGTCACCAAAGTCAAGCACAGTGACTGGAATATAGCAAGAAAGAATGAATGAATGAATGATGACTACAACAAAGACCCAGTAGTTAGGTTTTCCAGATCTTATTTTGTACCTGAGCACTGGGCTTGGACATAGAGAGCCGTAAGTAGGTTATTTAATTTCCCTTAAACTCAATTTCCTCATCTGTAAAATGGTCCTGGTAATTCACAGGATTGCTGTGAGGTCTAAAAGTGATGATGTCAACATGCCTGCCCAGAGCAGGTGCTCCCCCTACATGACGCTGCTTACTGAGGCTGCAGCCTTCAATTTGTTCTTACAATTGAACAAAATATTATGTATGTCATGTGAAACTTCAGTTTTACAGTTTATCTCAACCTAAGTTGGCATTATTTTAAAGTCATAAAAACATGATAAAAATACACATATACCCGTGCTGACATTTAACTAATAAGGGTCCAGTTATGGAGTGATCCTGACCATCTGAGCGAACATGTCAGCAGGTTCATGCTACAGGATGTGGGGGTCAGGAGAGTAAGGTGAGAGGCTACAGTTAGGATCACGTACAAGCTAATAATGTCATATGGCTAAAGACACACATTCCCATGGACACTGGACAATGGGCTGAGTTTTTTTCAACAAGTCAAAGGCATATACTAAAAAGCAAAGAGTGTGTATGCTGTTTCAGAACAAGAGGCTTAATCCAAACACCACATCCTTGGTGGAAGGGGGTGTTCTCCCATTCACAGCAAGGACACAGAGCAGCCAGTGCATCGCTGGCTGGGTGTGAGCATAGAGAGGCAGAGACCAGATTGAGGGGTAGTTCACTTTTTCAGGAATACATACTCTGTATATAGATGTAAATTGATATGATGTTTGGTTGGAACTTGCTTTAAAGATACTTCAACAAGAGGAAAAAAGAATAAACAAAATAAATATGTCTATCCCCTGCACCCCCCAAAAAAGACTTGAAGATGTAACACCCAGTGCAATGGTTTGAATCCTAACCAACAATAAAAAGTATTTTTGATGTAATGTATTTATAGATGAAGCAATGACTATGAATTTTGATAAGAGTGATAATGGCATTGTGATTACCTAAGAAAATATCCATATTTTAGAACTGTATATGTATATATAAAAAAGGAAGGGGTGAAGGGACCTGAAGTATAAGAGTTGCTTTAAAGCACTTCAGAAAAAAAGAAAGGAAGGAAAGAAAGGAGAGGGAGGGAGAGAGAGAGAGAGAGAAAGAAAGAAAGAAAGAAAAAGAAAAGGGATTGATCAAGAAAGCATGGCAATACCTTGATAATTGAATTTGGGTGGCAGGTATACTGGAGTTCACAGAAGCAGTCTCTCAACATTTCTTTTGTTGAAATGTTTTTCATAATACAATAAGAAAAAAATCACTTACGCTTTCTGAGCCTTGGTGCCAAGTACTTAGAATGAATGGTAACTATTAGGTTGAGCCATATGAAACTGCCATTTTTGTAGATTAAAAACAGTTGAATATCACCATCTTTAAATGGCTGAACTCAACCCAAACCAAAGACTCTCAAAACGCCTTTCATCTCTGACATTCTATCCATAATCCAAGCAGAGCTAAACTCTGCAAAAAGTTCAGTATCCAAAGTTGTCAGGCAATACTCTGCAGGGATAGGTACCACACTAGCCCACCTTCAACAACGGCTTCTATGGTAACTGTATTGTCAGGTGCAACAGAAAGACAAGGTCATCACAAAGGCCATAGCTGTCGCCAGCTCTGATCACTGGTCATGATGTGCTCTCCCTATGCAATTTACCTGGGAATCTCCCTTATGCATGTGTCACATCATTCATAGTCTATGAGGTAAAACAGGTCAGGGCCAATTCCACAAAAACACCGCTTCCTCCTAGTACAGATGGTAGAAACCCTCAGAGACTGACATTCTGCCAGTTTCTAAATTTAGTCCTAGCCTTACCTCCAAAATTAAACAAAATAGCAAATACTTTTGGTATTGTACTTCAGAATAGGGAAAGTTGTCCAATTTAACAGGGATGTGTAAACATTTCCTTTCTCATCCTGATGTCCTACCAGGCCCTTTCATGGCCTTTTCTCATTAAATTTTGTAATTTTAAATATCTTATCGAATAAGTTTATTTATTTACCTGGGCAGATTAAATGCAGCTGAATTCCTTGGTCTGTAAGTGATTAGTGTAGGCAGTTAAAGCAGCCTAAACTTATGGGCAAGGTTTTCAGTTTCTATCCCAAGCTTGCTTCTCTGTTCCATGGTTAATAAGAGCATTCCAACTCTAGCCAGCCTTATTGTAACCTCTGGTCCTCTATGTTCAAAGATTGGGTGAGAACATTCAAAAGCATGACTCTTATTGTTTGTAGGTGAGTACTGCCATTTTTTTGTGAAGTACTACACATAATTAAGTGACCAGCTTGTAAAGCAAATCACTTTCATGAGTGATAACTGTTTCTATTTGTTTGGGATCAACCGTCCTTGGAGTGATTCTTGCAAAGAAAAATATCCTGACACTATATATCAACCTAATGCTATGAATTGGCTAATGATAAAGGTAGCTATTCTACTTTCAAGGTTGAAATGACTGAAGTCAAAACATAACTAGACAAATGCTCACAGCTAAAGTGTGTACTGTGCATGTGTGTATTAAGGAAAAATAGATGGATACTTTAAACCCTGGGCAGTGGAAAGAAAATCCAAAAATCCAAGGAAGGCAGTTAACTAAATTCTCTTTCTGTCCTCATAAGACAGTACATTATCAGGTTCATGTAAGGAAAACTGAAATTGAAGTTTATAAATTAGAAATGGATGAGACTAAGGCAAGAGAAGGGAAGGAAGACAGGAAGGAGATGCATTCTTATCTTTCCCGCCGGGTCAAAGTGATTCACATTTTCTATTCTGTGGAAACTCAAGACTGGACTTTTGAATCAACCAATTTCCTCCCACATCAAGTGAGGAGGGCAAGGCACAGCTGCCAGTGATTTCAATTCCAGTCCTTTACAATTTCATTTTTGGAGGAGGGGCTCTCAGTAAACCCCGTGACTCCTATTTAAACAGAAGCAAATGCACTTTAGTATTTACCCTCTTAAGTTTCAGAACAAGTCAGGGAAAGAGGAGAAAAAAAAGGAATATGAGACAAAATATTTATAATATCAGGAAAAAGCTTAAATCTTTGCATGAAACAAAACTGTACTGCAAGGGATTGTATTTATTCTTCCACAACACTAAAGAACATATAAGTATATTATTAAATTTATGACAAACCGTATTTTCATTTCAGTAAAAAGCAGAATCAGACTGTTTTTTTCAGACCTTAACAACTCATACTTAGAAAAAAATGTTACGTGCATCAACCAAAGTGAATATTCTTAAATGTTCCCTGGTAAATGTTGATGAGTGCAGTGATTTAGGAGTGGTTAGAACAGGAAGAAGGCCATTTCTATGTCTAGATTGTTTAATGATTACCTGTCCCGTCTTCCTTAAGGAGGCAGAGAGTGTTGCACAGAAGTCTACTTGTGTGGTCTCAGCAAATGCAAATTTATAAAGATTTTGCCTTTCCAGGACATAAACTCCTGTGTATAGGGGCTGTCTCAAATACCTGTGCACTTAGTAATTGATTTGATGATGAGAATAAATGAAGATGAAAAAGAGAAATTCATCACTTACTGAAAAGTATAAAGTTTCTGTTTTAAAAGTTTTACAGAGCAGAGAGAAATTTTCAAAAGAGGAGGAGAACAGAAAGAGCTGCACCTCTTCAGCTGCTGCTCAGACTTCAGCGACGAAGGAGGCCTCCGTCACTGGAAGATTGTACATGCAAGATAAAACAATCAGAAAGGCCTCCGATTTGTTTTCATTTGAAAACTCAAAGTCAGCTTTAATTTCTGAAAGAAATGAGAGATAATGACTCAAAATATGGCAGACTAGCTTTACAAACAGCCATTTGCCCAAAATGAATAATAATTTTAGATGATGAGTGGTAAACAACACTGATTTCATTTATTTTGCAACCAGTAATCCTGTTGAGGAGAGACAAGGCTGGCAAATTGTTTGAGCTATCCATGATGTTTTTGGCCCTTATTTGCAAAGTTGGAGGAAATCCTGGCAGAGAGAACATAAAATGACATTGGGATGCTGATAATGAGCTCTATGCAGGTAGGGAGATTTGTCAGGGATCTGGCCTGGTGCATGTTGGGCTTCAGATACCTGGATTGGACTGACAGATCCAGTTGGAATCTGCTTACTTCTTAGAAATAACCAGGCTTCTAAGAGTAGCTAGGAGCTCCCTATGGGATATGACAGTTTCAATGGCAAAAGCCACTTTTAGCACAGGGCTGTGACCATTCTTTAAGATCTCCTCTTGAGAGGACACTGAGTTGCCTGACATGGCCCCCAAAAAGGGCTGCCAGATAAAATATAGAACACCCAGTTAAATGTGAATTTCAGATGAACAACTTATACTAACATACACATATACTAAAGAATTATTTGTTGTTCATCTGAAATTCAAATTTAACTGGGTTTCCTTTTTCTGTTTGTTTGTTTTCTAAACTGCCAACCCTTTTCCTAAGACAAGGAAACTTCTGACAGGGCAGGATTCAGATGCACCACCGCTGTGGGGAGGGATGAAGCCTGCAGGCAGGAGGGGAGGGGAAGGGAGGAGCATAAAACATGGGCTGAGAAACAGTGGACTTTTTCCGTCAAAAGGAAAGCCATAATCTATATCCTAGTGAAGATGGCAAAACTGAGAAGAGATTTCAGATTTGGGTCAGCATCCAAGGGAGACCTAATTTGAAAAGAGCAGAAATAGGGTGTGTGTGTGTGTGTGCGGGCAGGCACACGTGTCTGTTCATGTTTGTGTCTTTGGAACTTCCGGGCAGCACTGGTGCTTAAGATCAGCAACAGACAGAATGACTAAGGTGGGAAAGTTGTTACATGAGAAGAACAGGTGAGAAACAGGAGTACAGTCTTGTGAAGAGTTAATTCCTAAGTACAGGGCAGGCTGCTGTATAGGTCTAGGCTCCCCATGGGTGCCTGAGCTCCCCAGATGCCCAAGAGACCTGAGCAGAAAGGGGCCAGATGTACAGACAGACTGCCCACTTCAGAATGCGGCTGCACATGTGATTCAGGGGGTTGTAATTATTTCTCAATACCAAGGGTTCTCTTTGGCTATAGGGTTTCAACCCTACGGCTCTGATCGGCAACAGACTACTTCTAAATTCCAGAGTCTAGTGAAGGGGGAGAACCCTAACTCTTCAGCTCCACTGGGATCCAGTTGCTTACTGAATGGGGTAGCAGACAGCAGGCTGGATAGCCTGAAGATATCCTATAACTGGGACAACTGGGATGGCACTTGTTGGTTCTTAAGTTGGCTAGAACTGCCTCCTGGAAGATCATATATATCTTCCAATGTGCACCTCTCCCCAGAGTGTCTGGCTGCAGCAGGGTTAGGATCTATCACTGTGTTCCTTTCTCTCTTTCCTTGGCTTCCTATCCTTCCTATCCAGTTGCATCTGTTCACTGTCTTCCCATGAGCAACTCCTCCTTGCTTGCTGCCATGCCCGACCTCCTCTCATCACCTTACCTTTGGCTTACTGCTTTTCCCCTTGTTCACTCAATCTCTGAATACTTCTCTATGTTTTCCTCTATCCTAAATATTGGAATAATAAAATCACGAAGATAACGAACAATCCCTATTTCTTAAAAAAAAGAAGTCAAAATGAGTACAATTGTTTGTTGTAGGAGCAGGCTTCCCTGAGTGCCCCTGCAGTGGCACAGCCTTCCTGGCGAGGCTGCCTTGCAGCCTGTGAGAGATGGATGGATGGTAGAGCGGGGTCAAGTCTGGGCCGTGCTGACAGTTAAGTGTGAGCCTCCAGCCAGCTAACCTCCATTCCTTCATTTTAAAAATGAAGATAATCATTCCTTCTTAACAGGACTGTTGAGAGGATTAAATAAGATGTGTATTTACACATTAAATATCATATATTTAAAGTGCTTTGGAAACTGAGCAGCATGTTCCAAATGTAAGAGGTATTATTACCTAAAAGACAAAAATATCTTATACCTAATTTTACTTTATAGCAAACAGTGTTAAGTGATTATATATTATGGTGCTGAGAAATGGTATAACTATTTCTCTTTATAAATGTTACCCTCTCCAATATCCAGATTTGTGGCTCTTCCAAGATGCTTAATAATAGGAACTGGTGAACCCTCCATGAGGTTTTTGGACCAATTTAAAATGCAGTGACTGGGCACAGTGGCTCACACCTGTAGTCCTCTGAGGTGGGAGAATTGCTTGAGCCTGAGAGGCAGAGGCTGCAGTGAGCCAAGATCATGTCACTGCACGCCAGTCTGGGCAACAGAGTGAGACCCTGTCTCAAAAAAAAAAATCATATATAAAATATAAAATGAAATACAGTGCTGCTGGATAGAAGATTTAAAAGAATTTTTTAAAATCATAGTTTATCATAAACCTTCAAATGTTACAGATAACCATTTTTGGAAAAAAAGATTTTTATATAGCACAACAAAACAAAAACAGAACCCCTATTATGAAGTTGTAAGAGTTGCATGTTCTTTTTCTTGGGCATAGGATCATAGAGAACTTCTGTCAGCAGGTGTTTGGGAGATGTGTAAGTTAATAACCATGTTTGCTAGGAAAACAGGAGAGAGGGCTAATTAGCACAGGGAGCCTGGCTCTGGTGAAGGATGACATGTTTGGTGTATGCAGGGTGGCAGCTGAAAGTTACTAATACTGCCACATACTCCCACTGTGCTTCTGTTACCCCAATTCTCCCAGAGTCATGATGAAAATAATAACACCACACAGCACTTTACAGTTTATAAAGTGCCTGGCTATGTATGCATTACACACATCACGTTCATTATATCCTCTTTTAAAGCCTGTAAGATCAGTTTTACTCCTGCAACTCAATTTCATAGAAGAGGAAACTGAGGTCAGAGTTGAAGATCTTGCCCAAGGTCACACAACTGTTGAGTCCAGAGCTAAATCTCAATGTGGGGTCTTGGTTCCAAATTCCACACTAGTTCAACACACCCAGCTCACACCATGCAGGTACACTGAGGATGCAGGGATCTAATATAATCTTCACATGTAGAGTGCAGAAAGGTATTACAGAAAAAGCTGGGGATCAGCAGACCCAACTTCTTGCCTTGGCTCTGCCCCTGAAGAGCTGTGTGCCCAAAGGTGTGTCTCCTCAGCACTTTAGGCCTCAGTCTTCTCATCTGATGAGTGAGAAGGTTGGAGTAGCTCAGTCATTCTCAGTTCTTTTTAGGGTCTTAAATAGTTGGCAACCACTTGAAATTCAGCTACAGACTCTTCCTTCAGAAAAATGCACACGTGATACACACATACACAAGTAATCTCACTAAGGATTTTTTTTTTTTTTTTTTGAGACAGAATTTTGCTCTCATCACCCAGGCTGGAGTGCAATGGCGTGATCTTGACTCACTGCAACCTCCGCCTCCCAGGTTCAAGCGATTCTCTTGCCTCAGCCTCCAGAGTAGCTGGGATTACAGGTGCCCGCCACCATGCCTGGCTAATTTTTGTATTTTCAGTAGAGACGGGGTTTCACCATCTTGGCCAGGCTGGTCTCAAACTCCTGACCTCAAATGATCCACCCACTTCGGCCTCCCAAAGTGCTGGGATTACAAGTGTGAGCCACCGCGCCAAGCCTCACTAAGAATTTTAATACATTCATGGATCCCAGTAAGACTGGATGGCTTGGGCTAGTTGATTTTTAAGGTCTGCTTATACTCTAAAATTCTATCATACATCCTCTTTCTGCAAGCATATTAATTTATATCTGCTTATAGTCTCATATGTATGTGTACACTTAAGTAGTAGGACACTATTCACATTTGTAATGGCAAAAATTTATGTTTTGGGAAATCAAAAGAAAAGTTTTACTGGGCTAAGGTCTGAAGTGTGGCTTTAGAAGTAGAGGATAGTGTGTCTAGAACAGTGCTGTTTAGTACTCACAAACAGCAATTTATTTAAAAATGACACTGGGCGCAATGGCTCACACCTGTAATCCCAGCACCTTGGGAGGCCGAGACAAGCAGATCACCTGAGGTCAGAAGTTCAAGACCAGCCTGGCCAACATGGCGAAAACCCATCTCTACTAAAAATACAAAAATTAGCCAGGTTTGGTGGCAGGGGCCGGTAATCCCAGCTGTTCAGGAGGCTGAGGCAGGAGAATTGCTTGATTTGTAACCGGGAGGTGGAGGTTGTGGTGAGCCGAGATGTAGTCATTGCACTCCAGCCTGGGCAACAAGAGCGAAACTCCGTCTCAAAACAACAACAACAACAAAAAGAATTTCTTATAAGCATGAATTTCATTTGTCTCCTGTTTATGCAATGACTAAAAGTGGTATGTTATTAGGAATAGTCACGGATGGTGACATAGAAATAGAAGTTGGACATTTCTTGTCTGAGAAATAATACCTTAAAATGGGTTAATTTAATCCAATTAGTTTTCAGATAGAAATTATTTAATTACTAATGACTTCTAGCTTGTCAGGTTTTGCTGGGTTTTCTCATAGTCTAACCCCAATTTAGCTAATCAAGACCCTCTTTTTAAAAATGCCACTTTGCAATGATTTCAGAAACAGAAATAATTAAACACTTGAGTTACCCAAGAATAACCTTAATAAGAAATGAATAGAAACTACATGAAGAAAATTAGAGAATCTTTAAAAAAGACTTGAGTAAATGGAGATATATTTCTTATTCCTGAATGAAGAGACTGCATATTGTGAAGAAGTCAACTCTTCCCAGACCATTCTATAGATTTAATATAATTCAAATCAGCATTGCAGAGGGATTCATTTAGGAATTTAATAAATTTTTTATAGTTATTCTGGAAAAATAAACTGGGAGGAGAAGCTAAGGAAGCTAAAGAAGGCAATATGAGATGTTAGAACCTACTGTAAAACCGGAATAATGGAATACTATGTGAGTGGTGGAAAAACCAATAGTTCGATGCAAGAGGAACGATAGTCCAGAAGGAGATCTTAAGAATTCATTATCTGTTAAAAATATGGGGAAAGGAAAGATTATGAAATAGACAAGAATAAGGGGGATATCTGAAGTTAGATCTGCACCTCGCAACTATACCAAAATACATTTCTGAAAAGCATATAATTAAATGTAAAGAATGAACTCCAAAAACATTTTTAAAAGTCAGTATTTCATGATTTTGGTATAAAGTCTTTCTAAGTATAAAATAATTAGAAGTTACAAGGGAAGAGGTTAATAGTTTTCATTGCATAAATTTTTAAACTGTACATTAAAAACCCTTAAAAATTAACAAGCAGATTAAAAGCTAGGACAAAATATTGGCATAAATGCAAATTTATAATATGTAAGTTTTTTAGAAAAATAAATACATATCCTATTTTTGAAAAATGGGCAACAGACATGAATAGAGACAGTTTATGAATGAAAAATATAATTTAGCCAATAATTCTTAACAGATGTTCAGTCTCACTAATGATCATACAAATGCAAATTAAAAGAACAAAATGTATTTTTTCACTATTATATTGGAAAAAAATTAAAATAATAATTCCTAAAGCTGGAAAAGATGTGGTAAGGGAGCTCATTCAGTTGGCAAGTATAAATTGATAAGATCTTTCTGGAAACCAATTATACAACACACGTCAAGATCCTAGTTAATAACTTCCAACCCAGCAATTGCTCTTTTAAGAATCTACACTATGAAAACAATCAGAAATTCCACTGAAGATAGATTTAAAAGGATGTTCGTAAACAACAAAAGGTAAACAACTAAAATGTTCAACAATAGGTGGCAGATTAAATTTTAAATAATTTATGGGAAAATTATGCAGGCATTAAAAATCAGGTTTTATAAAGAATGTTAAATGACCAAAAACCTCAATAATACAAGTGAAAAAAGTGGGATAGAAAACCAAATGCTGTTGGATTTAATGCTGTCTAAATCAAGACATTATATTTGTCTCATATGCATAGAAATTAACTAGTATGCCTCACTTCCAAATGACACAGAGAGATCATCTTGAATGGTAGGATTATGCATGATTTTAAAAACACATCAGGTGCATATTTCTTTAAATTTCTAAAATAAACAGACTTTTTAGGCTTAAAATATTATGTAAAAAGGAATTTGTTAAAATTCACCACAATAATTTAAAGAGACAATATACGTTCAGTAGCAAACTAAATTAGCTGTGTCATCACCTGGCTTCTATTCCGGTTTCTGCCACTTGCTGGCTCTATGACCCTAAATAAGCCATTTATCGTTCTCTAAACTTTGGTTTCTTCAGCTTAAAAATAACAACTGACAAGACTTGCCATTCAGAAAGCTGCTTTGCAAACTGTAAACTATCATATGCATATACGCTATTTTTTTGTGTGTGCGTGTATGTCTGAATTTAGAACTCCAACCTAAGCAGACCTTATAGATTAAAGCAAAAATCTACTAACCCATACCTGAAAGCCTCAATTCGGAATTACCTTAAACCCTGCACTTGTTTAGCCATATGCAGGAGCCATCTTTGGTTCAGTACACCTACACATGCCGGCCTGTAACAACTGGCTTGGTAGAGGAATGATAAATCACATCCAAGGCTATGGGTGGGGCAGATGGGAGAAAGATCCAACCAAGGACGGCCTGAGCTCAGACTCTGTAGGATACCTCAAGGGAGCATACACGTACCCTAAAACAGTCTGTGCCTCAGTGGCAGAAGAGCCTTGTGGTGGAAAACACACTGCTTTTACACGTGAGCTACACTGGGAGGAACACAGTTCTTTGCCAAACCTTGTTTGCTCTCCTTTTGAAGTTAGATCACTGGTGTCAAATAAATTGGGAAAGAAATAAAGAAGGTTGACGTTATTATTAGCTTGACAAAGCTAATAGCCCATACATGATACACTCCAATTATTAGCTTGACAAAGCATATAGCCCCCATATGATACACTCCAAATCTGATATATTTTCTTATCAAACAAAACAAAATGACAGTGAATTTTAGCTTAGCAAGTTGCATGTTCAACAGCAGCACTGATTCATAGCCAGGGCTGTTCTATAATCAGGATTGAAGAGTGGAGTGGGGAAGGTACACTCCTCCATTCATATTTGGCTCTTCCTTCCCTTCACTTTCTCTTCTCTAACCATGGGCACAATGCTGAGAACAGCTATAACTTGCAGTGTGTGGAGAGGGACCAGGCATTCATCTGTCAGACAAGCTATCCAATTTTTCTGACTTTTCCAGCTATTTTCATAACATAACAGTGAGCTCAACTTATCCATCATTCATTCATCCATCTATCCATTCATGTATTCATTCATCCATCCATTCATTCTTCAAACAACTGTGTGTGCCTGGGGGAGCCCCCCACCAACATCACTGGTGGCCTCAATATTTTCAATGAACACACATCAGCCTACAAGTGAAGGGTGTATATCACCGGCCTGTGGCCAACTGCTGCAGGCACCATACCACTTCTAAGCCCTGTTATTTGATTATCACCAGCTTTATTGGCCACAGAGGGGAAGGGATATTATAGCTTTGTGGCTTTTCAGAGTTCGGTCCTCAGTGAACTGCCAAGCCTCAGCAGCAACTCCCAGATCACAGGACGGGGGATTTTTATGACCACATCTCAGTTCTCACCAGAAAAGGCAAAAAGGAGGAAGCAGGTGACACATTATAGGATACACAGCAATGGATAAGCCTAACAAAGCCAGTCACTGCCATTCCCCCTCTTACCTTTGTGTTCTCTCCCTCCCACATTTCCCGTCAACTCTCCCAATATCCCCTCCCAAACCGTACTCAGAACAATTTACACGGCCTCAATCTCAAAGAGAAGGAAACATAAGCTGTTTATGATATTCCGTATTATGTTTTCGAAAAATATACATGGCTCACTGAGCTTACCCCAGTGTGAGCAACTCCTCTCAGCGATCCCTGAGACGAGGGGTGTGCATGTGGGTGAATGTACACGTGTGTGAGACCAGCTAGTGGCAGTGGCACAGGGTGTGTTTGTGAGTGTGCATGTGTGTGTGTTTATGAGAGAGAGAAAGAAAGAATGTTGGTGTGTGACTCCCCCGCTCACTCTTTGGAGCCTGAGAGGCTCTCCTTTCTCAGAGCAATTACTACAAATGATTTATGTGACCAGTCAAAAGGGCCTGCCAGGGTTCTTATTTCATCTCCAGAAAAAGGAACTCTGCTGGAATGTTATCAGGGAGCTTGGGATTAAACTGACAGCTGCCTTTTGTTTTCCCTGTGAAAGAGCTTCTCCTTTGGACTGTGGCATTTGGTTTCTACACAGACAGCCAGAACTTGACGTAGGCAAAGACTAGCTAGACAAGGGCCACGAGAGAAGGCAAACATTTTTAAATGGGGAAGGAGAGGTTTCTTTCTTTCTTTCCCTTCTGTATTTATCTTGAGAGGATGTGCTCTTAGCCGCTGATTTTAGGAGGCAGCCTGGCTTATGCGGGATTGGAATATTGTTTATTTTTTCACTGTACGGAAGCAGCCACAGCACCAAACCTCTACCCTCTGTTACCCATGCTTATTTTGCTAGAGAGAAAACAAAGGCCCCTTCCAATGTTGCTTGTGGAGATGTGACCCTGGTCCCCACCCTCTGCTAGATTGTGCACCGGCACACGTCAGTCACGGGGCCTGGGGCGGGAAACAAGGCAGGATGGGAAACAGTCCATCGTAGGTACAGGCACGAAAACTCTGTGGATCCAAAACCACGGAAACCATATGTGTTCTAACCCTCTGAGGCCCAAACTCTAACAGACCATTCTTGTTTTCATAAATACTCAGTTGCAGGCTTGGCTGGCCATAACCCACCCCACATGTGAGCCCCCACCTTCCTGACTCCCACCTGGTTTGCTGTGTGAAGAAAGCACAGGGGTGGTCAGTTGTTGGGCTGATTAAAGAAATACACATTTACTCCTGCACGTACACACACACACACACACACACGGATGCTCCAGTGACTGCATAATAAAGCTTTGTAGATGAATAATGGTAAATACAAATTGAGGAAGCTCTCAAGGGATCAAGAGAAGAGTTTAGTAAAGAGAGGTTGTGGGTGGATAGTTATAAAGGGAGGAGAAATAAAGAAAGACATGGACTGTAAAATCATCTTTATAGTCTTATATTCAGACATTCTAGCGAAAAATACATTTTTTTGACTTGTGATTTCCAAATTTCATTTTTCCTAATGCTTTGCCAAGAGGTGTCACGCAATGTGTAAACCAAAATTGATTTTTTTTTTTTTTTTAGAGACAGGGTCTGGCTCTGTCACCCAGGCTGGAGTGCAGTGGCCCCATCATAGCTCGCTGTAGCCTCAAACTCCTGGGCTCAAGTGATACTCTGGCCTCAGCCTCCTGAGTAGCTGGCACTATAGGCACACCACCACACCCAGCTAATTTTTAAATTTTTTTAGAGTCAGGGTCTAGCTATGTTGCCCAGGCTGATCTCAAATTTCTGGCCTCAAGTGATCCTCTCATCTTGGCCTCCCAAAGTGTTGGAATTACAGGCATGGGACATCATGCCTGGCCTAAAATTAATTTTTATCAAGTAATATATATCTGTACAGGTCTTCACAGCATATGATACTGTGGTGTGTTCAGAAATCAGAGCACAGAGGGATCTGTGAGTGATCACAGAAGGATCCCAGAGAAGGAAACTAACACTTAATGGAAGGCACATTATGTGTCAGGTATGTATCTTCTGAATATTTTCCCCTTTATTCTTCTCTACAACTCTATGTGGTAGGTTTTTTATTCTCACTTTATAGTTAGGGTTATAAAAATCAAGTGAATTTAAATAATTTTTTGCCTAGTGTGGTAGACACCACTGGCTGCCTAGCTAATATTCCTTCTCTTCATTAGAATCCTGATTGTACTTGAGGAGGGATTTTCCTGCCTCCCTTGCAGCTAGGGGTGGCCATGTAACACAGTTCCGGCCAATGAGATATCTGCAGAAGTATGCTGGGAATTTGTGACTGGCCCTGCCCTTTTCTTCGTTGTGTTCTTCATTTTCCTCTGGCCTGGAGCACAGACATAAGGCCAGCAGTGAAGATGTCATTTTGTGACCTTGAGATAACAAGCATGAGGATAAAAGCCATGCACTGGGTAGGAAGACAGAAGGAGATATGAAATAACTGACATTGCGCATCAGTTACATTTCCTCTCATCTGCCTATATCTGGCTTCTTATTACATGAGGAAAATGAAACTTTTAAAAACTTACACCACTGTTATAGAGTGCTTCTAACATATAGGCAAAGCAATCTGAACTGATATCCTATTACAGGGCAAAGCTGGAATTTGAACCTAAATTTAATTTACTAAGGGCCTCCATCATCCTGTGTTTCCAGAGTGCACACAGTCTAGAAAAGCCTTGGACAAGGGGGTGAGTGTGGGCTGGTCTCTTCAGCCCATGGCTTGAGTAGTATTAGCTACTTAGGCTGCTCTGGAGTTACGGTCTGGATCTCAGGTCAGAATCCAGGGAATTGGTTGGTTCTGATCTGTGAATTTTAGACAACTTACTGGTGAACTAGGGAAACCTGACTTAGGTTTCCTGGGATAGTTCTAGAATCACATTGCATTTCTTAATTCTGAGGCAGACCCACATTACTATGGCAGCTCCAAGTGGAAATACTCCAGAATGAAGGATTTGCCAAGTAACCTGACAATTTTATTTTGATGCACATAGACGGTGAAGGTATTTCTTAGACATAAAGGGTCAGATCATAGATTGCAGTTAAACATTGAGGACTGAATACATGTTTATCTCCATTTCTTGTCTACTTTACCTCTCACACTCCACAAAAATGACAAAAGACAGAATTTTCTGAAAAGCAAAACTCTGTATTAAGTGTCAGAGAGGAGAAAAAAAACATATATGAAGTGTTAACATAATTTTGGGAACTAGAAAGTGGATGAATGTGTGGTAACTAATTCAGTAGAGCAGGAAAAGCTGAAATTAAAACGTTCAGTGGGGGAAAGCCAAGGAGAAGTTAGCTAATGTATGTTAATAATCTTAAAGAGGTGCCAGGCGTGGTGGGTCACACCTACAATCCTAACATTTTGGGAGGCTGAGGAGGGAGGATCACCAGGAGTTAGAGACCAGCCTGGCAACAGAGCTAGACCCTGTCTCTACAAAAAATTGCAAAACTAGCTGGGTGTGGTGGCATGTACCTGTAGTCCTAGCTACTCAGAAGGCTGAGGCAAGAAGATCACTTGAGCCCAGGTCAAGGCTGTAGTGAGCTATGGTTGTGCTACTGTACTCTACCCACCAGACCAAGACTCTGTCTCAAAAAAAGAAAATGTTAAAGAGTCTAGGAATTGGAGGCACTAGGTACCTCTGATGATGAAGGTGCACATGGGGCTAAAAAACAGTATGATTAGCTGAAATTCTGTATTAGAAGTCATAGACTCTGAGACCTTCTCCCTCATCCCTCATTCCGTGCATAGTACATGGCCATCCTACTGTTCCCTCTCCACCCTAAAAGGGTTGGTGGTTTTACTCTTTGAAAAAGTAGAAACAGAGAGTTCCGGCACAGGGACAGAAAGCGCAGTTGAAGTTGGGAGTGCTGTAACAGAAATGGGAATTAAGTGGAAATCTACAATTCAGTGGTGGGATAATCTTACCTCACTCCAAACCTGTCTGGCACTTGGCTTCAAGAACACTGGCAGCCACTGGCAGCCAGTCTTACAACTTCTAGACAGAAGCCCAGTAGACTCCTAGCTAGGGAAATTAACCAGCCTATGAGGAATGACTAACAGATCTTGGATTCCCCACAGCTGGGTTTCAGGCCAATCACTGCCGCTTGAGAGTCCTTATGAAAACACAGGGCTCCAAGTTAGGTTGTTAGTATCTTACTCTTCACAATGAAGGTACAGGTAAAGATTACCACACATTTAAGGAAAGCCTCTAATATAAAATGCAGACTCCGAATAAATAAATACATGGAAGAGAGAAAGCAGAAAATAAAAGCAATAGAACATTTAAAAAATCTTTAATATATTCTCAGAAATGTAAAAAAAAAAAAAAGGGAGAACCTATGAGTTAAGAATAGGATGGCATAAAAATAAACATTTAGAAAATTAAAATAAAACTCTTATAAATTAGAAATATAGTAATAGGAATAATATTAAAGGGTGGGAAGGTTAGGTTAAAAACACCTTTCAAATATAGAACAAAAGTAAAAAATATGAAAAATAGAAAAGAAAAAGATAAGAAAATAGGGATTCAGTCCAAAAGGTACAAGATCCAAATAACAGGAGTTACAGAAACGAGAAGAAAAAAAATAGAGTAGAGAACATCACAAAATTATCAATGAAATCATAAAAGAAACTTTCACAGAACTGAAGGACATGAACTTTCAGGTTGAAAGGCCCAGAAAATTCCCTGAACAATGGGTGCAAAAAGGGCCACAGCAGGGAATACCACTGTGAAATTTCAGAAAGCTAAAAATAAAGGAGATCCTAAATGCTTCCAAAAGTGGGAATTAGAATGGCAGTGGAGTTTTTGGTGGCAACCTTGGAAGCAAGAAGAAAATGCATGAAGTGCTTCAAAATTCCTCCTGAAAGTTATTTACAGCCTAGAATCCTCTATTTGGTCAGACATGTGAGCAGAATAAAGCTATTTTCATACATGCAAGGCCCCAAATTTTACTTCTCATGTACCCTTTCTCAGGCAGTGATCAGAGAATACATTCCACTGAAATGGGGACTAAACCAAGCCAGAGAAGACTTGGAATCCATGAACTGGGTCCCCACAGGATCAAGGTGAAGCAAAGGCTCGGGGTGCCAGCTCTGCAGCCATCCAGACAGGGGCCAAAGGATGCAGGACTCCAGGAGGAAAGATCCCAGGAAGAAAAAGAAATGGATTGATTACCTGATGTTTGCAAATGTATTGAGAGAAGATTCACCCTTCTGATGAAGATTCCGTGAATGATTTCAGGACAGGACCACAAAAAACTGAGCAAGGAAATAAGGAAACAGAGCCAGTAACTGCAGAAAAAGCAAAGTGGCAACAGAAATGTCATCAAAGCCCAACATGCGCCTAGCTATAGTACACAAACACACACATACACACACACACACACACAGAGAATGATGATTTCACCAAAAGTTGTGATATATCAATAATTAGGAAGATGGAGGAAGAGGAAGCGTATCTGAGAGGCAGAAAGAGAACTGTGGGTAGGTCTCCCTTTTCCATGGTAGAAAGTCAATAGGTAGTATCTAAAACATAATAATCAAGAGATAACTGCAGAAACACTTTATTTAGAAGTACAGATTCATACTAGAAGAAGTAGCTAAAAATTTGTAAAGCTTTGGAGAGCAGAAATCGGGATGGCGATGATGCTCCCTATCATATAAGGCTTATGCCTTACAGAACTCTGTGATCTCAAGTTATGTAACTATTAGCTGGCTAAAGATACTGACTAAAAAACAAAACAGCCAACTAGTTATCCCTGAACACCTAATCAGACTGAAGGTGACTCGAGTGTGTTTAATTCCCTCAGGCTTTGGAAGCCATCCCGAGAGGGTTTCCTGTCACAGGGGACCATTTCAAAACTCCCAGCACTGCTTTCCACAGATCTGTGCCCAAGCTTCTCTTGATTTGTGGCTGCTGTGTAGATATGAACAAACTGCAATGAACTGTGTGGTTCAGATAATTTTTGGTACAGCTCTGATAGCTGAAAGGTGGGTAACACCCTCCCCCCACCACCAAGACTTGGTAGGCAATGCTGATAATGTAGTTTCTGGGGCAGGCAGTGGCTGGGAGTTTTCTGGGGACCTTCCAAATCCTACCTGCATCTGAACTTTATGACCCTCCCTTTGGATTCTTGCCAAAATAGTCCAGCAACTGCTCTTCCTTCCCACACCCAGTAAAAAGTGTAGGGGTGGAGGAACCTGGGTGATGGAAGACAAAGGGAATTTTCTACAGAGAGTTTTATATGCTATTTCCATGGCTGTGCTATAGAAATGAAAGAGTATCATTAGGGTTTAGAGTCTAATGAGGCAGCATTAGATAAGCCAAGGAAAAGTCACTCTATGTAAAATATAATTATCTGGAGAAGAAAAGTAAGTGTACTTGGATTTAGACCACATGAGAGCCAAAACCTAATTTTGATGAGAAACTAAAATTCTGGCTATGCAAAAGGCAGAATAGGAAGCCAGAAAGCTCGACTTATGAATGAAAGACAAATAGGTCTGTTCTGGAACTTGGTGTCCACTTAGTATCCACAACGAGGATGGTTTGTAAAATCAGGAATAAGGGAAGGTAAGATCCTGATGTGTACTGTGCTTGCTAAAAGAAACTGTTTTCAGGAATGAATCATTTCTCTTACAACAGGTAAATATGGCCTGCTGAACAATAATAGCCCACATTCATTGAGAGCTTATTATGTGCTAGGCACTTTAAAGTGCTTTATAAATACTAGCTTATTTAATCCTTAAAACAATTTTATGAGATATGGACCGTGACATTTGCATGAGAGGTAAAAGTTTCTATTTTATAAAAGAAAAGACACAAAGAAATTAAGTAATTTGCTCAAGATTACAGATAATAACTGGCAGAAAGGAATTCAAATCTGGGCTCCAAAAGCCCAGGTTCTTAATAGATCTAGCTCCATAAATTATAAAATTAATATAATGATCAGCATGCAGAGGCCTAGGCAGAATAAGATATTCTGCATTCATGGTGCATTTTTTAAAGGTACTACTACTACTACTTTGTGTTTAGTATATACTTTAGATTCCAGTTCAGGTTTCCAGAATTCAACTGGGACAAAGTTAAAAGTTTTAGTTCAAAACTGAAGTTTCCTCTGAAGACGAGTTTCAGAAATCAGATCCCGGCTCCCTGCCTTGCCTACAATTCATCTTAGACCTCAGGAGATAAACACCAGCTTGAGCAGTAACACAGCAACAATACGGACGATGATGAGCATAATAAATAATATTTCTAACGCTTGAACCCTTGTGCTACCAGGAAAAAATAAATAAAACACTCATTGTGTTGAATGGTAGAAATATCACATCTGTGCATATATTCACCCCAGCTCCAATATAATTCTAAGACTGCCAAGCTCTGAGACTTAGAAATGGTGAGTCAGTCAGGAGGGGAGGAAGAGAGGGGAGTGCAAAGATAAAAATAGAGATGTTGATTGCATTGTTACTAATTCAGTTTAGCTCCAACAGCCCAGCGTGGTGAGTCAACAGCAGTGACAAGACACAAAAAAGAAAGAAGCACCGTGCTCTGAGGGACTCAGCAGAGGGGATGCAGACGGTCACATCAGTAACTTCATGCCAAAATGAAACCCGCAGCATCGAGGCTGTGGTGTGAGTTCAAAAACAAACAAGTGAAAGTGCCGAGGGATAAAATGGGCTGAAATCGATGAGCAGCAGTGCAGCCGACCCTCTGGTAAAAAGCTGCCTTTTGTAAGAATCCCCTGATTGTGGGGGATGGGGCCTGCAGATCGTGAGCTTAGAGGCCAACTTACACCATTCAAACAGAGTATTGTTTTCTCTGGGGTATAAGGCTTACTGTGATTCCAGACATGTCGCCATGGCAGCGGTGGAGGAGGGAGAGAGGAAAGGAGGAACAGATGGGGGTCACCAAGGTCCTAATTCTCATGCAAGGGCCCCCATGGCTCAGCCCTTTCTCCTTGAGAAGTCCAGTGTTGTGCTGCATCTTCTTTCAAGACACCACTGATGTCAATCCAATTCAATTTAATAGATCTCGAGTGCCTACTAAGTGTAGGTCTTTCACTTCTAATTAACATTAGCATCTGTTAAAATACCTAACCTCTGCTTGGTTCTAGAAAACTAAAAGGGAGAAAAAGACCTAGATTCCACACTCTTAAAGTTTATCTTGTCCTATTCCCAAACAGTGTGGCTATACAGGTTAAAGATACATAGCCACACGGAGGGAATATAATGAATGGATGTATGTGAATGTGCTAGTCGTTCCTAAATGCTAACTTTATATTACAATTAGAAAGAATGAGAGTCCTTTTGCATTCTTAGAGTCTACTGTGATGGTCTTCCTACTTCCAGTTTCTTGCCTGTGTACAACACAGGCTAGGTGCTAGGCGACCCTTCTGAAACATACCTCTGCCATGACGTCACTCTGACTACCTTCAATGGTGATCCAACACCATTAGCTTGGAAATCAAGATCTGCCATGGCTGGTTCTGATCCTATCTACCAGTCTTCCTCTTCTGTTGTTCAAATGCTTCCATGTACTTAGAAGGGTGTAATAGGTAGAATGAATGGATGGATGGATGGATGAATCATAAAACAGGCAAACAAACATCAAAAAACTCACTTCCATCTCCATTTGTTGGCTCAGGGGTCACCATATCTCCCCTTCGAGAATAATTTTTTTTTCCTTGGCTTTCAGCCATGCAAATTCTGCCAGGGTCTAGGTTATACCTCAAAATCCATATGATCCAAATGAAACCCATGACCTCCACCTTCTGTATGTCAGTGACTGGGACCACTGTCGTCAATCTGGTTTCATAAGCCAGAAACCTAGGTTCCATCCCCATTTCCAAATATTGCCAAAGCCCTTTCACTGTCACCTCCTCCATATATATCACCTTCCTCTGTTTACATGTCCTATCCCTCCATTCAGTGATTTTTCAGATCGGAGAACTGAAGTCACCTCCAAATGAATCTCTTCACATCCACTCCCCTCCATCAGTTTTCTATGCCGGGTTAGGGGGATGCTTTAAAATGATCCTATCACACTCCTGCTTGAAACTCTTCAGTGACTTTCCACAGCTCTCAGAAGAGTGGGCAGAATCTTACCACCAACGCTGAAGCCATCTGACTGGTATGTCTTCCAGCTTTGCCCCACCCCACTTTCCTCTGGCTCTCTGCACTGGCCTCCTGGCAGCTCCACCTGCTCACTGTGTTCCTCCCAGCCTTGGGGACTCACTGTACTGCTTCTTGCAGTTATGACTTCTTGTAGCTGGAATGCTCTGCCTCAGCCCCATCCCCAGCTCATCTCATCTGCTGGTATAGTGGTTTTCAAACTTGAGGGTCTATCACAATTGCCCGGTGGGTTTGTTAAAATGCCACAATACTGGGCACCACTCCTAGAATTTCTGATACTGTAGGCCTGAGGTGGGACCTGATCATATGCAATTCTAACAAGTCCCCAGGTGATGCTCATCCTGCTAGTCCTAGAACGACGCTTGGAGAATCACTGCCCCAGCTACTGTCTGTTGGTTTTCCGGATCTCTGAGGAACCTTCCTTGACTGGCACCTCCCTCACTAGGCTAGCTTAGACATGCTCATGGCTGTCTCTACATTTCCTTCACAGCACCTGCCCTCATCATGGGCTGTAGTTATGTATCTGTGTGATTATTTCATTAATGTCTGTTTTTGCGGTTAAACTCCTGTGCATGTGGTTAGGCAGCATCTCTGTTTTCTGTCCCCAGTGTTTACTAAGTACTTTGCCACATAGCGTGTGCTCATAAATATTTGCTAAAGCAGGACTAATCTCTTCCATGAGATTTTTTTTTAACTAATTGAGGTCAAATCACAATTCCTTCCTATGCATGACTATTTTACTTAGGAGAAGTCCATCCTCCTAAGAGCTGATACATTTTAGAGGTTCCCCAGGAATAGGAAAATCATCAAACACTACAGAATACCAATGAGAGTTGGAGAAAAATTGTCATTGTCTGAACAAAGGAAGTTGTTACAAAAGACACTAATGCCTGCTATGAGGCCCACTTCCTTGTGTTGGGATGATCAAATGGGATATTATATGGAAAGAACTTAGTGTAATACCTAGAATGAAGCAAATACCCCAAAACGTTCATTACTATTATGGATTACAGTAGCCTTCGCAACCTGGGTCTTATAGTATCAGTTCAATTTCAAATATTCTGTCCCAAGGTCATATTTCTTCATATATTTTGTCTGGAAAATCTGGTTGTACATATGGCCTGTATCAAACATTTTAATATTCATACAGCATATTATACTTGACTAAATGCAGCAAACACTTATTAAGTGCCTATTGTATGAACTCATTTGGCTGGCATCAGAGGTGCACGCAAATGAATAATGATCCAATAGGGGAGAGAAACAAACAGCCAGCAAAAATGTAAGGCTGAATAAAATAAGCATGAAATGAAGGCAGGTATAAAACCTACAGGTATGGAAAAGGATGGATAATTTCTGGCTGAAGTGGTATTTGATTGGGCCTGGAGCGGGGAGAGTGATCTTGACAAGCAAAGAAAAGAAGCACAGCATTTCAGGCCAGTCCAGGAGGAGGGAACTTAATGGGCTGAGGCTCTGGCTCCCTGAAGTGTGTGGCTCACTCAAGAGAAAGAGAAAGAACAGTGTTCCTGCAGTGATGAGAGACATGGTGAGACAGAGGGGAAGCTGAAAGGTATTTGGAGTCAGATTATATATAATCTTGAATGTAATGCTAAGAGGCTAGTATTTTGTTCCATAGGTAGCATGGCTCCAATTGTATCCCCTGCATGAAGCTGCTTCGATATCTTATTTTTTTCTCAGATTTGGCTTAGGGAAGAAGACAGGTGTGATGTCTACAATCATTTGATTGGCTAGATTTGCAAGGCTGGCCTTCAGCTCACTTTTAACTTCTTCTTGGGTATTTTTTTCCAATTGGACTATACTGCCACTCAATAAGTGGTCACACGTAGTTGTCACTATTTTCTAAACACCCAAGTGTTCTCAGAGATATGATTATGAAAACAAGATTAGCAAAAATAGCTAAGTATAAATTGGTAGCTTCTTCTCAAATGCTTGACTCAGATTTCTCTCCAATATAATCCTACCCAGATCTGAAGACTTTCTTTAACTGACCGTGAGTGTTGATATTTTACACTTTATGAGAAAAGTCCTTCCAGGACATACATGGTTCTCATTTATAGCTGTTTTCCCATGTGTTGAAGAACACACTAATTTTCTTCCACTCTGATTCCTGTAGTATTAAGATAGTATTTTGACGACTTGGGCTTTCTCATTCAGGCAATGGTGCTGTACTCAGCACTCCAATACCCTAGCTCTCTCCAATTTCCACCTGTAGTATAAAAAAGAAATTGCCTCCCTTATCCATATGACTGCCACTAGACAGGATGGTGGATATGAGACATACTCCATGTTGGCTGTGCTAATCTCTAATGTGCCATTTTTCTGATCAGATAAAGGTTTGTCAGTTGACCAACCTGTGTCAATATCATGGTAGTGAAGCAACTGTGACCCGAATGTCATAGATATCTCTGCTTTTCTTTGAAAGAGTCTGCTTTTAAAGAAATATGAAATTACAAAAATATCACCTTTTATCAGAATATAACTTCTAGTTAAATTCATTTTAAGGTAAAGAAGAAAAATAAAGAGGAACATGAAGTATTTAACAGTTCAAGGCTGATATTTAACTATCCTATCACTCATTTCACTGGGGACTTAGGCTGATGAAAGTGTTTCTTCAATTGCCAACACTTTCTCTAGGTTGTTTCCTAAAATCTTGAAGAAAGATTAGTTATGGGAACTAATCTTTAGTTTATGGGAATGAAGACTTATTCTTCATTTAGATTCAGACTTAGTTATAGGAACAATACTTATTCTTCATTTCATTAAACCAAAAATCCAACCTCAAGTTATTTATATTCTCACTTGTTGAAAATATTGGGATCGTATGTAGTTTTATATTCTATCTTTTTTACTTATTACAGCGTGGACATTTCCCTATGTTATCAAACACTCTTCTAAAATACTTCAATAGCCATGAAATATTCTTTCAGTTGAATATACCATAATATACTTAACCAGTTCTCTACTTTTGGTCATATAGGTCTTTTTTTCCCCAATTTTTCACCACTATAGATAATGCTATAGTAAACATCCTTGTACATATATTTTTGATCACATCTCTAATTACGTTCTTAGGAAAACATTTCTTTAAGTAGAATCAGTAGGTCAAGGAGTAGGACCACCTTTGAGGAGCTCTCCACATACTGCTAAATTGTTCTATATCCATTTTTCATGTGTTCCATGGTAATTTCTCAAGTATCTGGTGACACAGTTTGAAATTTCCTATGAGAAAAACCATTGTCAAATTGATCGGAAGCAGTAACTTCTATTATCTAAGTAAATCTATTGTTATCACAATGGGATGGATTATTTTTCTGCCTGTATGGAGCCGATCACTAAGTTTCCATTCAAATTAATTAGATGAACTGTCTGCTACAAGGTTGTGAAACATATGTATTAGGCCAGGGGTCCCCAATCCCCGGGTCATGGACTGCTACCAGTCCGTGGCCTGTTAGGAACCAGGTGGCACAGTAGGAGGTGAGTGGCGGGAGAGTGAGCATTACCACCTAAGCTCCGCCTCCTGTCAGATCAGCAGTGGCATTAGATTCTCATAGCAGCACAAACCCTACTGTGAACTGTACATGTGAGGGATCTAGGTTGCATGCTTCTTACGAGAATCTAATGCCTAATGATCTGAGGTGGAAGAGCTTCATCCTGAAACCATCCCCCCGGCCGACCCCGGTCTGTGGAAAAATTGTCGTCTAGGAAACTGGTCCCTGGTGCCAAAAAGGTTGGGGACCACTGTATTAGGCAGCAAGCTAACCTAAGTAAACAGGGCCCTGTTGTGAGGCACACCTTTCTACCACACTCCACCTGAAGAACAGAAGAGGCTGAGAGCAGAAGAACACCAGGGAAGCTGGCCTGGGCATTGGCACTGGCCACTTCCAAGTTCAAAATCTGACTGTGGCATAGTAGCTGGGTAACTGATAACAACAAAATGTGCCGGGCCAATTTTTATCATTTACATAATGTGGACAATAGTGCCCATATTCAAAAGACGTGTGAGGGTTAAGTGAGATAAAATGCTTATCCCAGTACTATACTATTCACAACTATGTGAATTGTAGGCATCCAAGAAGGACTTACTTTTTAAAATGATTATTTCCATGCTCACAACTGCCTATGGAGTTCAGTATCTAGAAAGCTGATAAAACCAGAAGCAAACCATCTATTTGGGACCAGTTTTAAAACTTCGCACAGCTTTCTTAGCCCTTTCTGTTGGTAAAGCAATTGGAAGTCAGGATAATCATCATCACCATCATCATCACCATCACCATCATCATCATCACCACCACCATCATGAGCATCAGGATCAACATCATTACCATCATCATCACAATCACCATCATCATCACCATCATGATCATCAGGATCAACATCATCACCATCACCATTACCATCATCAGGATCATCATTATCATTATCACCATCACCACCACCACCACCACCACCACCATCATCATCATCAACATTGCTATCATTGTGGCAAATATGGGAATAGACGCCATGGAGACAATGGCTCAGTGACTGAGCTGCTGCTGGAGCTGTACCTCCTGTTCTGTGATTAATGCTGAGTTTCTGGGGTAAGTTCTGGGCATCAGGCCTCCTGAAATCCACACTTTGCCCCTCTGGGCAACAGGTTTGGTAGAGGAAGAATCAGGCCTTGTGCTTTTGAGTCTTAAGAGTCCCCTTATTGGTGCTAGACATACCAGCAGGGCTTTTATGCCAGGGTAAGTGTTCTCATACTTAAGAACAGCACCCGCTCCATCAGAATTGGAGCTTCCTTTGAATGCATTCCTTCCTTTGAGTGACCACAAACAAAAAGAAAGCAGTTGCAGAGGTACACACAAACATCAAGATGTTAGCAGGATGGCTGCCTGCACCGGGCAGAACAGGCTCACTTCAGGAATCAGCTCCACATCTCGAACCCTAATCAGGGAGGAAGACAGGAATCTCAATTTCAGTTCCAGTTAATGAATGGGAGAGAAGAATCAGAACTCTGTTTTCTTTTTCCACCAAATTGATGACATCGTCTTTACCGTGCTACATGAAGCACAGCCCTGATACTGAAGAGCAGAAGAAATAGTTTGCGTGGTATCTCTCCCTAAAGTGCTCCAAAACCAGGCAGGGGCCTGGGGGTATTTACCTTGATCCTTCCTATTCAGCTGAAATTGTAGAACACATGACAGGAGGAAAAAAACCATAGCTTTAAGATGAATGAAATAGACCACAAATATATTGGACATTGTGCAGCTTTGTCTTTGGAATATCATTGAGTGTTAAAGAACTCATACTGCCGGCTTCTTCCTTTTTAGAAAATCAGTAAATGATTCCTCATTATGCAAGTCAGTCAAATTTTATTATTATCTTAAGATTCTATGAATACGACCACTTTCAGGAATAGATAAGTTTCACACTGAAGGTTACGTGATGGACCACTGACAAAGGCAGAAAGAAACCCAGAACTCCAGCTGAGAACCCTGAACTGAATTGGGACTGCAGAGGCCAGCCCTCCACCTCAAAGGCAGGACCTACAACCATCCTTGTCCATCCTCCAACCCTGAGCTCTTTCATAAAGACACACATACAGAGTACCACTGGCTGTGGCAGCCAAGGCTGGAGCAACAAAGGTCATGAACTGTGACTGCTGCCTGTGTCACTTCTCTTGTGGGTCTGCAGCTTCTGTGTGTCTGTCTGCATGTGCGTGTTGGCATTCCTGGTCCTTGGTGTTTGCATGTGGGCTCTGCTCTGGGCAGGAGGCAGCAGGACAAGGGTGGAATTAAAGGCATCAGCAGTGTCTAAGCCTAGTGCCCTGGATCATCATTCTGCCTTCCCTCACCCCGCTCTGCTTTTTCTTTGTTCTATAGCACTTACAAGTGTCTAACATACTATGTAATTTACACTCATTCATGATGCTTAATGTCTGCTAGAACATAAGCTGCAAAAGGGCAGAGTTCCTATTCTTTTTTATCCGCTCACAGATTTAAGTGCCTAGAGCAGTGGCTGGCACACAACAGGCACTCTATAAATATTTGTTTAATAAATGAATGTTTATCAGCCATTCTAATTTAGATTCTAGTTAAGCAATTGACAGGTCTGCAGGCCAAGACCTGTTCATGTGTTTGAAATATTTACCCTCACCCCAACCCTTCAGGCTCAAAGCTGCTCCTGGTCTCTACAAAGCAGCTGGCTGTCCACAAAGCAATCACTGTCACTTGGTAAAACTGAGGAGGAAGTAAAATATATACTGAAGCAGAAATTCTGGGGGTTCAGTAGCCTGGGTTGTTTTCTCTTAACATCTGATGACCATTGACACCCCACCCCCAGCTTGGAATTTATTTCAGAAGGAAATAAGCCAGGGTATGGTTCTGATCTACGATTCAAGAATATTCAAGGTTTTTGTTATACCTGCAAGTCGCTTATATTGCCACTAACTGCAATCAGAAAAGATCCTACCTTAAATGCCTTTCTATCCTCAGAATGCCGCACACATTTGTTTTCAGTAAATGTTTGAGAATGATCTTGAAAGTGTGCAAGAGAACACAGAATAAAAATAGAATCAAACCCAAGCTGGGCATCTCTCAGCGTCTCCCAGTTGCTGAGAGGTAATAATTAGGGTAACTACATAATTTTTCACCCAAGCCAGGACAACTGGCATAAACTGGGACTGTCTTGGGACGATTATACAGATGGCTCTCTTAGGTATAATCAGCTTCCATCATATTAGAAGATGGGAAAGGACTAGCAAAGATTAGTGCCTCTGACATTTTAAAAGCTCTGTGGTTTGCATCCTACTTGGTTTGCATTCAAGGGTCACAGATGTTGATCAAAATATTCATATTGCCAATTTGCACTAATTTCACTAGTTTGTAAGTATCAAGCAAGACTGTTCAATAAATGACCTAGCAAATTAATCTATTTTCCCCCATTAGTTTCTGACTTTTTAGCATGACAATATCAGACACCCTGTTAAAGAAAAGGCCCTTCAAGCTGTGTAACTGACGTGTTCGGATTTCTCCTTGGAGACGCATCTGTCTACTTACCACCCCTGCCCCAGCCCATATACCCCCTCCATCCCAACCAGGCCTCTATTTTTTCAGTTCTTGCAGTACAATCAGAATAAGTAAAAAAGGACCCTGATTTTCCAGAGGGACCATGCAGTCTGAAAAGGTACGTCTTCAACATCATTAGCAGTTCATCTTCTAAAACCTCAGGGCAGCCCCTAGGCAGCCCCTCCTGCAGCACCCCGCCCCCTTCCACTGCCACCCCTCTCTTTTGGTGTCGGCTTATCAAATTAATGAAGCCTATCTAGACGGGAGGAAGTTGGGGTAGAAGACAGTGGCTTAAGAGCAATTCAATGCAAGCCCCTCCCTCTTAAAAAAAAAGAATAATGGGAAAAAAATTAGAATTTCTTTCTCTTAGAATAGGAAGAGGAAAGGGAAATGTTATTGGGGGTGGGGTGAGGGGTGGCTGTGATTGTCTCCTAGTTCCCTGAAGGAGGAGATGTCTATTTACTTTCTCTGGCTGAACATTTGCATGTTAAAAAGGCACAGTTCCTTTGTGGGCAGGATTTATCAGGGCCACATTTTCTACTTGATAGAGCAGAGTGCTGGGTAAGGACTCCAGGTAAAGGATAAAGTAACTTCCTATGGCCTTCCCTCTCACCTTTTTATAAGATGATGCAGAGAATCTGGGAGGCCAGATTCTGTGGCCATGTGTGTTTTTGCAGCACATTGGTGGGTGGCAGGAGGCAGAGTCCACCCTCGGCCGCAGGCAGCCATGGGCTGGGTGGTAGCTTCCTCCTGCAAGGCACGGAGCACAAGCCAGTGCCATTAGAGCCTCCTCATTCCCCTGTATCCGGAAAGGCAATTTGCAGCGCGAGGTACAAAACACATCAACATCTCTCATCACGTCACTGACCTAAATATAGACAATGACTTCAAGGAAGAGGAGAAGGGAAAAAAAAAGGTGCACGTTCTTTTATACCTGAAAATGCTGCCGAGCTCTTCAAACAAGCACTGGCAATGAGGAACAATAGATAACCAGTCAGATGTGAAGGGAGAAGAGAGGAGGCATGGGTGTTCCAGGATGATTGCTGTGATAAGGCCATTATAGTTTCTCAGTGGAACATCAATCCTCATTTGTAACCCGGGGTCGGGATATCACTTTGGGAGCAGTTTCGTGTCCCTTGTCGGCTTTTCCATGGGAGCCCTGTGGGAGGAAGGGGGCATCTGTCGTAGATCTTCTGGCTAAGCTGGGCTGGCCTCTTCACTGGCTAGGATGGGTCTCTGATTCACAGAAGCTTTTTCCTTCCCACATGAGAAGAGTACGCTGTCGCTGTCTTTGTTACTGAGCAGCCTCCCCTGGCATCCACTTGAGCCATCTGACCGCAGCCCCCACCTCAGCATCCCAGGTCAATGTCCCTTCTACCCTGGAAAGCGGACGTGGGCTGGCTCGCTTGTGTATGCCACGGGGAGTATGAGTAAAGGGTAGTTTTCCCTCACAGTGTGAATTCAGAGTTGGGTCGAGCCTTTTAAAGCTGTGTTCATAAGAGTGCTTACCTTCTTATTAACTTGGGGATTATTCACCTGCTGCGTGAACAGAAGGGCCATATTAGAAGCTTTTATGAACACGAATCGCATAACTAGGGACCTTGGGAAAGATACCTGAACAAAACATTAAGTATAGATAGACCGGTGGCGTCAGCAATTAGGACACAATTGTGGACAATCAATTGCTGAGGAATTGTCACATGGCTCTCACATATTTCGAATGCTCTTCCTGTTCCCTCAGACAACTATCTGCATAAGAACAGCCTGCGCAGAGGCTCCCTGAGTGTAACATAATTGCCTGCTGTTAGGGAACCAGCAAGCCACTTCAGATTTAAGCTGTCCAGAACTCCATCATTTAGGCTGAGACACAAACCCATGCTCTTTTGTGTTAGCAAAACACCCACAAATGTGGTTTGTTGCTTCAGAGAACACAGACTCAACCCTTGCAGACACATACTGTACCATCACACAAAGACCCCTCTCCCTTTGGAAAAAGAATGGACAATAATCAAAAGAACGCCACTCTCATACAAGATAGGGAAGCTAAAGGCGCCACTGCAAATGAAATAAAATAAGAAACAATGGAAGAATCCCAACAAGAGTTGAGGACAAAAAGAAAGTAAGCCAGAAGTTCTAGGTAAAAATGAGTAACAACCATTCAGAAAAGGATCTGGCTAAAGCAGGGCTGTGAGTGCCCAAGGTTAATACAGAGTCTGATGTGCATGATAGGAGCGTCTTGGTGGCTTCCCTGGCACAGTGACCTCTGGCACTTACTGTTCTTCTGGAAAGTGAGGTGAAATCAGAACATGGAAAATAGGGAGGTGTATGTATTCAGAAATAAAGACACCCAAAGAATGACAGAAAAAACGGCATTGGATTTCAAATACCAGTTTAAGATGACCACAACCAGAACAGGAATCTAGCTGCTCTATGACGTGTGATAGGAACAGTTCTCAGCAATGCCATTCACCAACAAAGACTGACTGCTGAGGGTTTCTGAAAAGGAGCTGTGGACTGGGTTAAGGTGAAGATGCTAAAAGATCCTGACACAGTAACAGGAATGTCTTTTTAGAACCTGTGCTTCTATTGGATTTCAGCTTCTCTACGCAGATTCCTGGAAACACAGTCTCTGGGAATGGTGAATGCAATTAAAAATTACAAAGGACTAGAGGGGGAAAAAAAACCAGAAAATAATTTGGTCAAGAAGAAATATGCCCAGAGTCATTTTTTTTCCAATCCAATATCTTTGTTAATTAAGCATTTTTCCAACTTATGATGAGAATACTAATAGTAATCTAATACTATACCACTCATTACTAATAAAACATATTTATGAAGTGGAAATATAATGTGCCTATTTCCAAAATGTGGTTATAAATGACTTACTCTAAGCCACAATTTGAAATGGTTTGAGAAATGAGTCTTTAATAAAGAATTGATGAGGATGATGACTGCTGATAATAATTCTATTTGGTAAGATTATGTGGTTTGCTATGGCAATTTGAGCTGAGGTGATTGCCTCAAAAATTACTGCAAGTAACTACTATAAGGAAATTTAATTGGTGATAAATACAGTGATGGTGTGTCAACTCTTGAAAAAGTGAGCCTGTAACTGAAGAATCCAGCATCATTTCATCTACTGATTATATTCATAGTCATTACAGTGTTGCCAAGATGTTATTTGTCTGACACACTTGCACATAGTAGGGATTTAAAAGGTGAGTGCATAAGCACCTATAATTAGTCCTCTATGTAGGTTCCTACATACAATTATAGTTAATCATAAACCCATTAACATTTAGAAAAAAACCAATTATAACATGGCTTAGGGTGGAGCTGTAATAGCATTTGTGATAGTCAGTGACGTGGATGCTCCACATGGTCAGAAAGCCTTGATGTTAGGACACCAGGATCTAGCCTGAGCTTTTTAAAAAGAATAAAATAAAGCAAAACAAAAAAATACAACCCAAACACATCACCAAAGTTCACTTTTCTTTTTAATGGTATTACTACACTAATAGGCCAGGGTGTGCTTGAGCAAAGCATTTGATAGAACTTCTTTGTCCATCCCTTTAAACAGAGAGAGCTAAGTGTCCTAGTGGACCTGTACAGATATCACATACACACTGAAACCTACTAAAAGACTAGGCGTTGTCTGCCTAGTGGAACTCCACGGAATAAACAAAGCCCTGAGCATCTTGGAGTTGAAAGTCTAGAGACGCCAAGCAAATGAACAAATAGTTAAATACAACATAATAAATGATAAATGTTGCAAGGACAGTGTGGAGTAGGCACTTCATGGAGACGAAGGTTGACAACGGGCAAGAGAAGGCTTTACAGAAGATGCACTTCTTTTTTTTTAAAAAAAAACATAGTTTCATTGTAATGAATTATGGTCTTTACTCACAAAACAAAAATATACATGGAACATTGACTTCAAGGGTTGGTTAGGAAGTGGAAATCTGGTGGCCTCTCCCATTGTCATGGTCCTGACATAGGGCTAAGAATAGGTGATTCCATGCTTGAGCCCAGGAGGTGGAGGTTGTGGTAAGCCAAGATTGCACCACTGGATGACAGAGTGAGACCCTGTCGAAAGAGGAAGGAAGGAAGGAAGGAGTAAGGGAGGGAGGGAGGAAGGAAAGAAGGAAGGAAGCAAGGAAGGAAGGAAGGGGAAAAGGAAAGAAAAGAAAAAAGAGAAAGGAAAGAAGAAAGGAGTAAGGGAGGGAGGAAGGAAAGAAGGAAGGAAGCAAGGAAGGAAGTGGAAAAGGAAAGAAAGGAAGGAGGAAGAAAGGAAAGAAGGAAGGAAGGAAGGAAGGAAAAAGAAAGGAAGAAAGAAAGAAAAGAAAAAAGAAAAGTAAAGGAAAGAAAAGGTGATTCCTGAGTTAAGCCTTAAAGGACTAAGGACTAGTAGAAGTTTTTGAGTCAGATCAAGTGTGGCCAAAGCATTCCAAGTAGAGAAATAACCAGTGTGAAGCCATGAAGAGCCTGTGTTTGAGGAAATGGCGTTGTAAATCGCAGTGGATGTTATGAGGAAGGGGAAGGAGATGAAGCCAGGAGGCAGATGAGGAGGCTGAACATACCAAGGGGTCTGGATTCCACTGTGCAGTGATGGGCAACTCCACAGTAATTCTGCTCCTATTTGCATTAGTGACTTGTATGCTGGCAGAGTAAGCAGGAAGAATGACAACGACAAGAAAAATACAAATCTTACCAGGTCAGGAAAGTATTAATACCCGAATAGATTCACAAATGCTAACACTAACTGCTCTTGTGCTGTGCTAGGAAAATCTTGTCTGTATGTCGTTTATGTTATGTTATGTGAGGTTTATAATGGATTCAAGCACCTTCAGGCTGCAAATAAGTTTTGCTAATTTTTATTGAAGTCTGCATTGGTCAAATGACATTTGGAATTTCATATACAGATCTGGGAATATAACTTTTTAAAAAGATATCAGTTATTATCAGCATGTCAGAAAGAGGATAGCCTCTGTGACAGTGGGTCAGATAATCATGTTAATGTAGGGAACAGTGGAAGGAACTGGTCATGTCTGAGTTGGGAAAGAGAAGCTAGAGAAATATGAAAGCTTTTGTTAGCTCTCTAGAGGTTGCCTACAAAAAAGGGGTAGATTTACTCCGTGTCACAACATAGGAACAAAGTGGAGGTTATATAGAGATAGATTTCAGCTGAGTGCAAGGAAGGACTGTCAAATCACTCCATATCCAAAAAATGAAAATGGATGACAGGCAAGGACTCCACGGCCATCTTATCAAAGAGTTTTGGAGGAGACTCCTGCTCTTGGCAAGAGGTTAAGCTGGTGGACCTTGACAGTCCTTTCTCCCCAAAAATTCTCTAAAATGTCAGTACATCCTGGCTATATCAGATACCTGCAATTTCAAAATAATCGATGATCCTATACAATTTGTATCTCTGGAAATCTAGTTCATGTTAAAATAATCAATAAATACTTTTGCATACCATGTTAATTTTTTTTTTTTTTTTTGAGACGGAGTCTTGCTCTGTCACCGAGGCTGGAGTGCAGAGGCACAATCTCAGCTCACTGCAAGCTCCGCCTCCTGGGTTCCTGCCATTCTCCTGCCTCAGCCTCCCAAGTAGCTGGGACTACTGGTGCCCGCCACCATGCGCGGCTCATTTTTTGCATTTTTAGTAGAGATGGGGTTTCACTGTGTTAGCCAGGATGGTCTCGATCTCCTGACCTCGTGATCCGCCCGCCTCGGCCTCCCACAGTGCTGGGACTATAGGCGTGAGCCACCGCGCCCGGCCTACACTGTGCTAATTTTTAAGGAGGATTAAAAAAAATAAGACATGATCCTATTATTTCTCCTTTCCTCAAGGAGGCATGCCACATGATCCCATGAACAATCACCAGCCTCTTACAAAATTGGGGACTGATCCCAATTTGGCATTAATTAGGAAGCAGAAATCATTCAGACATAGTTATACTAGCAATGGAGGTTATAATACACTTTGAGGATACAAAGGATTCCTTTGAGTTATGAAACCCAAACAACAAAAGCAATATTGATAGAGTGCTTAGGGCATATTGGGTACTCCACATTCTGGCTATAAGGAGATCAGTAAAAAATGAGACATTTTCTCTTCCAAATTTGTACCAATGACATAATCATGGCCACCAAAACCCCTCAGAGAATAGAAGAGGTTTCAACTTTCTCATAATCAAGGGACAGTCAATGAGGTCATGGTGAGGAGGTTTCCAATTACTTGTTGCTAAACCAGTATCAGTATCAATTTCATCCACCAGAGATCTATTTCCACCTATTATTTATCATAAAATCCTCAGGGTAAAAGTTAACATTAGACTGCTGTTTTTAAATTTTTAATGATTTTTAAAAACCCAAATGAAGATCCTTGGATCTTTTTTGGGAAAAATAATACCTAAAATCTTAAAATAAAAAAATCTAAATTAAGAAAACATTTGGAGATTCACTGACACCAAGTGCCAAAATTAACCCAAGATCCCAGTTAGAGACTTTAATATTAGACTCTCTTATTGCAGTTAGTTTTCCCATATGATAAATACAACACTGTCTGTTTATTGATAAAGGCCTAGCAAGATTTTCTATCCCTGACCAAGAGGGCGTAGTCTTGCTGACTCCAGTGATCAAGCTGAGAACCAGAAGAGTATTTCTCACCTGACAAAGGAACCAAATACATGCACACACCGGAGCTTAACCTTAGACCCGAGCACGGGATCACCTTCTCCTATAAGTACCCAAAGCCAAGACCCTGGGCATGTGGCCAGGAGAAAAAAAATCAATTAAACCGAACATGATATCCTGAGGAACAAAGGCCAGCACTATTCCAGGGAGTTGATCCCTCTCACTTTTTTTTTTTTTTTTTTGAGACGGAGTCTTGCTCTGTCACCCAGGCTGGAGTGCAGTGGTGCGATCTCAGCTTACTGCAACCTCCGCCTCCCAGGTTCAAGCGATTCTCCTGCCTCAGCCTCCCAAGTAGTTGGGATTACAGGCACATGCCACCACGTCCTGCTAATTTTTTTGTATTTTTAGTAGAGATGGGGTTTCACTGTGTTAGCCAGGATAGTCTCGATCTCCTGACTTCATGATCCACCCACCTCAGCCTCCCAGAGTGCTGGGATTACAAGCGTGAGCCATCATGCCGAGCCCCATTTTTTTTTTGAGAGAGTTTTTCTCTGTTACTCAGGCTAGAGTGCAGTGGGGCGATCTTGGCTCCCTACAACCTCCACCTCCCGGGTTCAAGTGATTCTCATGTCTCAACCTGCCAAGTAGCTGGGATTACAGGCGTGTGCCACCATGCCCAGCTATTTTTTTAATTTTTATTTTATTTTTATTTTTAGTAGAGACAGGGTTTTGCGATGTTGCCTAGGCTGGTCTTGAAGTCGGGACCTCAGGTGATCCACTTGCCTCAGCCTCCCAAAGTGCTGGAATTACAAACGTGAGCCACCGCACCCGGCCCCTCCCATATTTTAATAAGGATTGTTTCCCTCAAATGTGCAGGAGGCTTGAGGGAGGAGTTGGGTGTATTTACCATCCGTACTACTCATTCCCCTAGGGTGGGAAGATAAGCTATAAAAAGTGAAGCACTGTCCACCTTTATTCACTGTTTCTCCCCAACTTCGTTCTTCCCCTGCAGATGGACCTTGTGTTTACACACTTTCCTCTGGGATTGACCCACCAACAGGAATTGTGCCTGGTGCCTACTTACTAAATCCCCAGCCTCAAAAGTAAGGATGTACAAAAGTCATTACTTAAAAAAAATTTTTTTAAGGTATGACCTTCATATTTAAAGTGAAATGTGCAGAAAGGCAGAGGCCAATACGATCACATCATCTGTATAAACAAATGAACTCAATGGTTATTAGGCAGTCAGTTTAAGTATCTGATATTTGTCCACATCATCCTGCAGTGATCAGCCTGGATTCTTCCTCTTAAATTTTAAATAATAACCTTGGAAGAAGGGAGACGCATCTCCTTTATTTCTAGTTAAGAAAAAACAACAGGCCAGAGAGCATAACAGTAATTTATGATTTTGCTGGTATATTATCATCCAGTAATAAGTGCAACTTGAAACTACCAATTATCTCATAAGAGGGGTATCACCTTTTCTGTTGTAAATGACTACATCGATAAACGTAGGTTCAGCTCCCTCACGCTTCGTCACATCACCAGCAGCTTCTTAGCAGCAGAAGTGAGCCAACCAGGGAAGCAGAGGAAAAACAAAAACAGTCAACACACAAACACGAAAGTTAGCCCAGTCTCTGGCCGGGGAACCCAGAGAGGGGCTGGGGAAGACAGAGAAAGATGGGGGAGGGGCCGCGTGGAAGCGCCTAGAGCAGTCGGCAGGTCACACACACGCGGTGCTCGGCAGCAAACTCAGTTTACAAAGAGACATCTGTTCCATTACTCCAATGCATTGTGGCTAATTACATCCTGGCCCGTCTGTGAAATGACAGCCACTTATTCTCCAGTGAACCGTAAAATCTGTACATGTTCGATTTGGGGAGTGGGAGAGCAGAGGCGTGGAGGCTAGAGTGGGAGGAAGAAGGGGGGCAGCCAAGGGGAAAGAGAAAAGACAGGAGAAAAACGAGAAACAACACTTTCTGGCAAGATCATCACAACCCTAGTGGAAGGAATATGATGAGAAATACAGTGCTTCGACTCTGAGTATGAGGCCCTAAGTTTACCATGCAAGAATTTATTCTCACAGCTGTTGCTTTTCCTTGTTATTCAAAGGCTGCAGTGCCAAGGGGTGGCCGCTTGAAGGGCTCCATCATCATTACGCAGGGGTTGTGGCTTGGGGACAAACCGACTTGCCCATTTGCTTCAGTCCCCAGGGGCTACTGATGGGATGGGGGTGGGGGCTCTCCACCAGCTCTTTAGAAGAATGAATCACAGTATCCCTTCTCACACGGGAACCTGAATTAGCAGAAAGCCTCTTTAATAGATTGTGCTTAGGCTGGGGGTGGGGCTTCCTGAAGAGTGGGAAGACATTTGGGATCTTTAAGAGGAAAAACCAGTGAAAGAAGGGGAAAAATCAGGTTGGGGGCAGGGGGATGCTCCTCCTGCTTTCAGTTGACATTAAAACTTTATCCTAACAAAAATCCAAAATCACTTACGTTAACTTGGTGACAGGTACAAGGGAAATAGAAATGGCAAGTAGAGAATGCTGCCATTTTGAAATGAGACTTCAATCCAGAGTGGGTTTTAATAGGAAACTTATCTTCATTCCTACACAAAAGCTTTCTGCTAGGGGACTCACACACTTCTATTGGAATCTATACTCGACACAACTGATGATATAGGGGAGTGCTACTGTGGTTAAACATTGATCTTTCTTCCTCTTGCAACAATACGATACTGTATTCTGTGGATCACAACTGTGGGCCTGAAAGATCTGGCAGCTCTCTGGAGGGAGGGGTTACCCGGTAGCTTTGCACCAGCCACTAGGCAGGTTAGTGGCGGTAGCAAGTAGACTGGGCCACTTCTCTATGTGGCCTGGGGATCCCCGTGGCCAGCCAGCACCCTCTGTAAGACAGCGCTTCTTGAAGGTGCGTTGCAGTCACTGGGAGCTGGCAAACGCAGACTCCGATTCAGTAGGTCTGGGCTAGGGCCTGAGCTTTGCATTTCTAACAAGTTCCAAAGTGATGCTGATGCTGATGGTTCCCTGGAGAATACCCTCCCTTACACACACCTGCCCAATCCTCCTTAGGTTGAGCTAATGTGGGGAAAGGCTGGAATATAGCACAGTTCCTCCAACATGAAGCAGTGCATTTAATTGCTCTAGGAATTTTACTAATTTTGAGTCAAAATAATTTTAACGACTCTGTATCAACCACGGAGATGTCATAAAATTGATCAAAGGGTGACTACCCCTTTCTGGGAGAAGGGGGAGGGAGGGTTAAGTCTAGTTAGAGAGAGGGTATGAACCGTGAAATAGGCCCTGATTTTATGTTTACTCCAAGAAGTTAATTTTGATCAGTGCAAAGGGAAAAGTAATCTTAAAAGAGTTCTGGACTTTCATTCATGTTCTACTAATATGTTTCCCGTTGGCTGAGGAAACAAGCAGCTCTGGCAAAAATCCCACTTATAGGGAGAGGGGAACAAGACAAGGGGGATCTCCCCACTTCTGATGTGTGTTCTTGCATAGTGTTTTGGATTTAACTAGAATGAACTAAAGTTTAACTAAAGTAAATGTTTTCACTAAGAGCAGGGGCTGAAGAGAGGTGACCCCTTCATCCCAGCTCAGGGATGGCCCTGTGTGTCAGCAGTGTGCATAAGCACGCTTGGTTGCATGCATGTTTATACTTCTGTCCTGAGTTGGTAGTGAATGAGTTTTAGTTTATGCCTCAGGGCACCTGATATTATGCTACAAATTCTAAGTGTTCAATGAACACTGCTGACTGACTAAAGACATGTGAGCTCAGCTTTCATTTATTATTTGAGGCGTCCTAAGGCTGATTTTGTTTCAGTTCTTGTTATATTCCTTCCAGACTCTGAACCTATGGCTTTCTATGAACCAGAAAACAGACTAGTCCGTAACTAAGGTTAAAAGTCCATTCTGGAGTGGGTCCTAATATACAGATACCCATGATAATACTATACAGACTGGAAAAATAGTTTTAAGGCTGAAAGGAGACTAGAGATGATCTAATTTGACTTCTCCAATTTATCAACAGGGACCTGCCCTATTTTTACTCGGTGGCCTGTGGTCATTGAGGCAAAATGAGTAACTAGGTAGGGTGAGCTCTTTGACTTGAGAGTTTTTTCTATTGCATCTTGCTGCATCTCCCCCAAAGTTTCATATAACTTTTCCAAAGAGAGCCTTAATTTTCTTCATACAATGACAGAAGAGTCAAATGTTATTTTCATGAAGGAACTGATTGTGGCTCAAAGGAAGTAAATTTAAATGCAAAGATGATGGGAAAAATTCCATCT
Organism: Pongo abelii; assembly: GCF_028885655.2. Taxonomy (NCBI): domain Eukaryota; kingdom Metazoa; phylum Chordata; class Mammalia; order Primates; family Hominidae; genus Pongo; species Pongo abelii. Next base: position 161,762,758 of record NC_071988.2, read on the forward strand.
ATATAATGGAAAAGAGAATAACATTATAATTCAGGGAGCTGAGACTCAGGAATACATTTTTGATGCTTACTCATGAAGGTGCCTGGGTGAGGGATGTGAGGACTGCACCACAGGGGGCCAATGGGACTGTGCAGGAGACTGCGGATGACACAGAACCTTATCAGGGAAGCCAGTAAAGGTGGTAGATCATGTGACCCTTGGCCCTCTAGGGCTGAAATGCCAGTAAGAAGATATTGAGCCTCAGCATTCTGTCTCTTCACTTTCACGGCAGTTTCTATAGATAAACGACATCATAAAGTGAACCAAAATAACAGACACATAAATAAACACGTAAATTCACACAGGACCCCAAAGGTGTTACAGAGACCAGACACACATCTACATTTCAGCTCCTCAATCAATTTGTCTGTTTCACCCGCCTATCGTCTGCCAGCTCATCAGTAAATGAAAAAAGCTAGAAAGGGCAGTTGGGAGAAAAGCATCAATGCCATAAAAATGACAGACCTCTGCAGTATAGGATTACTGGGGCAGGAGGTAGGGTGGTGACAGGAAATACCCTCAGAGGGTTGTTATGAGAACTATTTCCAATTCAAAACAACAATGATGATCCTCTTTATTCAATTATCAACTTCTGCTGTCTTAATGCCATGTTTTGGGGAGGTCAAATTACCAATTAAAAATGGCATACCACAGTTCCAGCAAGCCAGCCCCAGGAGGTTAGCCAAGTGCTGGAGCCCTCCTTTGATAGAATGGCAAGAGGCCTTTCTGGCTTCCTGGCTCTTGTGCCCTTCTCCAGAGATGTAGGAATGCTGGAGAGCACGGGCCTACGTTGTTCTTGGTGGAATACAGCATCATTCACACTTACTAAGTTGCTACTGCTATTTGGCTATTTCTCTTAGACAGTATGAGAAACTTTCAGATCTTTAATTTGCTAAAGAATTACTACCTCCGGCTGGGTGCAGTGACTGAAGCCTGTAATCCCAGCACTTTGGGAGGCCAAGGAGGGCAGATCACCTGAAGTTGGGAGTTCGAGACCAGCCTGACCAACATGGAGAAACCCCATCTCTACTAAAAATACAAAATTAGCCAGGCTTGGTGGTGCATGCCTGTAATCCCAGCTACTCAGGAGGCTGAGGCTGAAGAATCGCTTGAACCTGGGAGGTGGAGGTTGCGGTGAGCTGAGATCATGCCATTGCACTCCAGCCTGGGCAACAAGAAAAAAAATCAGTCTCAAAAAAAAAAAAAAAAAAAAGGAAGAAAAAAAAAAAAAGAATTACTAACTCCAGTACTAAGCCCAACACCATCCCTATCAAAATCACTTTTCCCGGCCGGCACGGTGGCTCACGCCTGTAATCCCAGCACTTTGGGAGGCCGAGACGGGCGGATCACGAGGTCAGGAAATCGAGACCATCCTGGCTAACATGGTGAAACCCCGTCTTAACTAAAAATACAAAAAAAATTAGCTGGGCATGGTGGTGGGCACCTGTAGTCCCAGCTACTTGGGGGGCTGAGGCAGGAGAATGGCATGAACCCCGGAAGTGGAGCTTGCAGTGAGCCGAGATCATGCCACTGCACTCTAGCCTGGGTGACAGGGCGAGACTCCATCTCCAAAACCAAACAAACAAACAAACCAACAAAACAAAATCACTTTTACCGCAAGAACACAGTTCAGCAATCAGATAAGGCAAAGAAAGGCACTTTCTTCTACAACACAGGAATATTTTATAATACTGTTATAAGGATAGGCCAGGCACTGTGGCTCATGCCTGTAATCCCAGCACTGTGGGAGGCCGAGGCAGGCGGATCACGTGAGGTCAGGAGTTCAAGACCAGACTGGCCAACATGGTGAAGCCCTGTCTCTACTAAAAATACAAAAATTAGCTGGGCATGGTGGCGCATGCCTGTAATCCCAGCTACTCGGGAGGCTGAGGTAGGAGAATTGCTTGAACCTGGGAGGTGGAGGCTGCAATGAGCCGAGATCATGCCACTGCACTCCAGCCTGTGCTACAGAGAGAGACTCGGTCTCAAAAAAAGAAAAAGAAAAAAAAAATATACATATATATATTTATGTAGATAATAAAAATCTTTTTGGCTGGGTAAATAAGAGTCATTCTGTACTGTCTGCTTAGATGGAAAGGCTGGAGGATAAGCTGGCTGGGAGATCTGTTCATGTTAGATGAGGCTCCCAGCGAGGGCATGGGTACATCGGCCAAACCTGGGTTGGGACATGTTTTCCCAGATCACCATTATAGGATGACACAAGGTAGCCGGAGGCCACCTTGTATGTGCTGCTCTAACAAGGCTCCCTCTGTTAATAAAGGAGATTTTCATTTGGTCCCAAGGCTACTCTTAATTGTGATATTAGCATGTAAGTGGATCTACAGTTAATTTTCGACCAGGCACTAGATTTTTGGCTTTATTTTGGGGTTTATTTCTTTAAAAATACTGCATTTCGGCAGTATTGCCCTATCTTACAGATGATTCCCTACCCTTGAGATATTCCCTCTGTCTCATATCATTTGGAGTCTAATTTTGGGGAGGAGCGTATCCATTAGATATTGCTCAATTCATCCTTTTCTTCACCCCTGAGCTTCCCTGCTTTGTTTAGTTTGAGGAAAGCAACCATTTTTTCTTAGAAAAAGGAATCTTAAGCTTAGTAAAATGCATTTCTGAGAACAAGAGATTCTGAAAGTGTTGCTGTTCAGGTCCCTGAATCAAAAATTTTTATTCCTGGTTCTTCTAAGATGCTTTTTCCATTCTTTCTCTGGTAAATTGGTTGCACTGCCCAAGTTTTCCATAGGAAAAATGGTGTTCTGCTATGTTTGGGACAAGGTACTGTTCTGCATGTTCTATTTCCTTTCATCCTAGAATAGAAAAACTTTTATTATTATTATTGCTACTATAAAACACGAACTGCCACTTTCAAAGCATCCTCACAGAATCAAGATGTGGTGTCCTCCTCCCTTCCCTTGATTTGTAATGGTGAGATTAACAATGGTGTCGTGGTTTGCTTGGCCCCTTGACATAGTGTCAGCAACATAGTTCTAAACAGATTTCTGAGATCTTCTCTTCTGACCCTTGGCTGAAGTCACTTGAAAACATTCACCCTAAAAAATTCAGGTGGGCTAAGTGCCAAGCCTTAGCCAAATCCTCAGTCAAGCTTAAATGTCTTAAGAGAACTGATTGCTTGAAGCCAGGTGGCTTGCACATCTGCAAGTCTGATTCATGGACACCACTTGCCATCAAGAATGCGCTGGCATCATTCCTCATCAGAGCAGCCTGTGATCCCCACACACGCTCCTCCCCACTCATCACAAGGAACAAGGTCTAGGTGAAAGATTCAGACAGCAGCACCAGATCCTCTGTTGGCATCAAAAGTCCATTGCTGTCCACCATGACATAAATCAGATCATCCGGGAGTAAGGGGGTTGAGGGGCAAAAGTACTCTTGAAACATCACTACCAGAATGGGGGGCTAAGGATCAATTGCTTTTGCCATGTTACCCACACCTTCTCAAATACAAATCATCATGAACTAGCTCATCTTCTGCTATACAGCACCCCATCCAAGTCCAACAGACCTTTTTTTTTTTTTTTTTTTTTTTTTTAATGGAGGCTTCTTTCGTTGGCAATCCTTTTCATCCTTCCCCAAGAGGAATCAACTTAGGGAGCAGATATGCAGCGTGTGTGTACACCCAGCATGTGTTTTCTTGTTCCCACCCTACATTGTTTGTTGAAATAAATATGGAAATAAGGCTGAGCAAGACAGCCAAGCCAGCCAAACTGAAATAAATTCATCACTCATGGGCTCTCAAGGGATGGAAACCGTGCATTTTTTTCTAAATGATTATTTCTGAAGCACTGAAGGAATGGCTATATCACTAATGAGGCCTGTACGCCATGACTGCTGATTATAAATGACCTGCAGAGAGACGAGGAGATAGTGGATATGAAGGGGAGATGGTGGCATGGAGGCGAGGGGAAGCAGCTGCTGTCGAGGCTGCAGCTGCTGGTGGCCAGCAGTGGGGATTACTATCCAAAAGCAACTCTCCCTGCTTTTCTGACCCAGCAGTAAGCCCTCAGAAGAGCATATAATTATTCTGTGTGAATTCAAGTGAGTGGAAAGGGGTCAAAAGCCCCCCAAAGATAGAAAAACATCTTCTGTGTAAGTCTGTATATCACCATGACCATGTCTGTCTTCCTGTGCATGGAAATTCTTGGCAGCATCCCAGGATCTGGAAAAGACCTGGATGGAGACTGCAATGACATATAAACCACACTAAGACACTACATGGTCCCCTGGCTTCTGGCTCCTGGGATCCTCCCTTCATAGCTACGTACTGGGCATACAGAAAAAGAAGGTGCAGATATAAGCACCACAGTTCATAAGTGGGATGAGAGCTCTCCACAGAGCAGTTGGTAAATTCCAGGCCAGGTGGACAACAGTGAACTTGCAAACTAGGTATCCTAATGCTTGGACTGATCAAGCCATGAGTGATCTTAACAAAACTTCTCAGAGCTTCGTGATTCGGTGGTACTCTTACTTCACATGATGGGCTTTAGGGAAATGCCAAATACCTCCTGGCATGACCCAGCAAGAATCACCCAGACAGAAGCCCCCGTGCAGTGTGAGCAGCGGCTGGATGAAAAGACCTGGCAAGGGGTATTCTCGACAAATGAAGGGATCCAGTTCCCAAGGGCAAGGGCAGGATAATGCGGTAGTTGCTCTTCAAAATGAGTGTATCATTTAACTTGAGAAAATGCACTAATTATCCTTACATCCTTATGAACAGGTGGAGGTGGGGAGGAGCTTTTGCAGCCTGTTGAACTAAGAAGCTGTGACAGGGCGTGAGATATGTCAGCAACGCTGGTGGTGCCAGAGGTTTCTGAAGGTAAAGAGGATGTTGCTCTCTCTGCCACAGTGGCCAGCGAGCCCTCACACAACATTATGAAAGGTCTCCAGAAACTTCTCAAATGTCGCGTGCATTGTCTTGCACATCGTTTCATGGACATAGAGTCACATGTGGTAAGAGTGAAGACCTGGGCTCTGGCTCTTAATGCAACAAGCGCTCTGGCTGCTCTAGGTTATCAGCAACTCATCTGGTCACAGTGATTGCAAAATGAACAAAGGATTCTGGGCTATCATCCTCCATATCCTAAATGACTAAAGGGATAACAACATAGAACCAAAAGATATGTGGCTTCCAGCATTATAAGGGAAGTATGGTCACCAAATTTATCAAGGCAATACTCATACATAGGGAGGCAAAAGGAGAAAGACATAAAGGACTAATTATAAAGGTTTACTTAGCTTACTTCCACATTTTAGCCTTGCTGCTGTGCAAGAAAAACACATGCATTTAACTCCCTCTCTGCAGACCTCTTGGGCAACAAAGAGCCACACATCAGCAAAAAGAAAAGCAACAAACAGCAGGCCCCAACATTCTCATTCTTCATCACTGGGGTGAATGCTATGTCCAGCTCTTTCTCTCTCATCTTCTTCATGTAGGGTCAAGGAACAAACAGGGGTTCTCAAATAATCAAACAAAGAAAATAATTAAAAATCACCCATTTCAAGATGCAAGCGCCTTGCCTTGCTGCTTCCAACAGGAGAGCAGAGAGAATCCCACCAGATGCTGCTTCACTATCGGCGCTGACGCTTTCTAATGAATCTGACCCCTGGCTGCAGCTCTAAAAGGGTGCAGCAGTGTGTCAATGTAAACAGCTAAACCTAGTGTCATGTCAAGTGGTAACAAGGCCACTGCTGGTTTTTCACAAGCGCTGTGCACTTAGCAGATAAAAATGAGCATCCTATCGCTGGCCCCTACAAGTCACACTTATCAACAGTGAGAAGAAACAATGCTTTGTTTGATAGGTGTTGCTTGGTGCCAGTGACAGGAAGTTACATTTCTTACAGGCTGCCCATTAGCATAATGAAAAGGCAAGTAACAGCTGCATTAACAAAATCTTTTTGCATGTGTCCACGGTGAGCAGCGCAGAGCTTCCTGATGTTCCTTCTAATAAAGAGAACTAATTACCCTCCACAGTGCCACCTGGGCTAGAGACAACCAATGTCAGGAAAGGGCTTTGACAAACACATTTATTTGTCCAGGACCAAGTCCAGGGCCAGCAACCCCCATTCTTCCTGGTATCAGAGTGGAGCCAGATGCACACAAGATCAATAAAAGGTCCAGAGTTCACTGCAGGCTGGGGGCAGTACCTGCAGACAAGGCATCCCCTGGGAAGACTAGGGCTTCCAGCCTCTGCAGGGGTGATGCTTTCAGAGCCCACACGGAGTACAGATCAACCTGGGCACTGTGATCTGACATTGGGTTGAAGTTCCCATCTGAAACAAGCTGAGAGGTTTGAGGATGCCAAACAAGGAGTTTAAAAGGAAGGGAAGGTTGTTTTATTCATGTGAACATACGTGCTTTTTAATAAAACAATTTTAAGCAGATAACTATTTGTTGACATTATTATCACCTGATTTTACATACAAGGAAACTAATTATGGAATGGGTAAGTGACTGTATCACATATCTAAAAACGGAAAGGGAAGAGAACTCATGTTTACTGCGTTCATGAACATCTACTCATCATCTAGTTTAATTCTTTCCACAATCCTAGAAAGGAGGCATTTTTATTTTTATTTTTATTTTTATTTTTTATTTGTTTTGAGACAGGATCTTGCTCTGCCACCCAGGCTGGAGTGCAGTGGTGGTGCAATCTTGGCTCACTGTAACCTCCACCTCCTGGTTCAAGTGATTCTCATGCCTCAGCCTCCCAAGTAGCTGGGATTATAGGTGTGTGCCACCACGCCCAGCTAATTTTTGTGTTTTTAGTAGAGATGAGGTTTCACCATGTTGGTCAGGCTCGAACTCCTGGCCTCAAGTTATCTGCCTGCCTTTTTTTTTTTTTTTTTTTTTTTGAGACAGAGTCTCACTCTGTTGCCCAGGCTGGAGTGCAGTGGCGCCATCTCAGCTCACTGTAACCTCCGCCTCCTGGTTCAAGTGATTCTCTTGCCTCAGCCTCCTGAGTAGCTGGAATTATAAGTGTGCGCCACCACTCTTGGCTAATTTTTGTATTTCTAGTAAAGTCGGGGGTTTCACCATGATGGCCAGGCTGGTCTCGAATCCCTGACTTCAGGTGATCCACCTACCACAGCTTCCCAAAGTGCTGGGATTACAGTCCCAAGTCACCACGTCCGGCCAAGGCCAGTTCCTTTTGTTAGCTGCAGATGCTTTCTCCAACTTCTTTTCCCTCTAAAGAGAAGGTAAGACTAAACTGATAACTTATGGCATCTGTTCCTCCTGAAAGATCTACGTGTACCCACCTGATAATGGGGCTTTGGCAATTACCTTTCTGCTTCCAACCCAAGTCCTCAATCTGCTATGGAGCTCAGCATGCGAAGAAAGATGATGCCATCTATCTTTTGCCCAAAGCTGAGTACATACTAAGATGTGTCTACTCTCGGGTCCATGTGCTCAAATTTAGAAAACACACCAGAAAATAACTTGATATATCACAATTTTAGATTTACTACCCAGTCCCAATACAGGGAATTAGAATATTTCCAAAATCCTGAACTCAAATCCCAACTTACACTACTGACAGGTCTTAATTACCCATGTTTAAGGACAAGGCAAAAGTAAAACCCAAAACCTGATGAATTAACATTCATAATAAGTTAATCTAGCCCATATTTTCCCTTCTTAGTTCACCAAATGTTTTGCTAGAAAATTTATAGGATTACCTATTCATAGATGTAGGTAATTATATACAGTTGGGGTTTTTCTAGAAATGACTCCTAAAGTATCTTAATTCGGAGTCTTCTAATGAAATTGCTACTATCTCCAGTTTAATAACCAAATTATTACTGTCCTGCTCGGTCTGATCACATCCTAGTCTGGACCCCAGCTTCTGTTTCAAAAAATGAGCATTTCTTCACTTCCTGAGACCTCACTGTTTGGGTCTGATGAAGCAACTTCCCATGGACGGCATTGTGGCCATCGAGAGAAACCCCACTCACCAAAGGAGAAAGCTTTGCCCACAGGGCCCCTGGGAGGTGCCATTTTCATCTTCTATTGCACTGCGCTGACATTTTTAAATTATAATGACTCCGTATCCCAAATGAGTCCTAACAACATTCTGAATCAGCTAATTAATAAATCAATTGCTCTTCAGGATGGCATTTATCAAATTCACAACTAATATGTGAGGTGCGGGTAGAGTGGAAGTCTGCAGCTGCTACACCTCCGGCTCTGGTAGGACCCAGCTTGTTCCAAAACCTCTGTTGCACTCTAGCTGTAAGCGAAACACCTTCAAGTTTCTATGCATACTATTTGAGTCCATTGGGATACAATTTCATCATCAGAGACAACATCTTCTGCAATAATGAGTAGTTGCCTAAAGAATGAAGAACAGGAGCATCCCTACTAATCAGACACTCAGTGTCCCATATGGTGATGGTAATTGAAACATCCTTCTGGTCACACTGTTGAACTAAGATTAAAATCAATTAGATGCCACTGTTTAGATGTTGGTGGCATTGTGGTGTATTTTTCTTGGCACAGAGATGATGTGGGAGTTAACAATACCAAGCAAGGCATCCTACTTCACCAAGAGTGGACCACTGGTGAACTCTCAATCCCTTAAAACCTGATACTTTCTACAGGCTTCAGAATCACTGCCAACATCCTGAAAATCAGTTGTGACAATAAGGCTGTCAGAGCAGTGTGTAGTGCTCTTAATCATCTACTTAGTGTCTCTTTCTTGGTCATAGACGGTACCTTCCTTACCACTGCAGCCACATGGCTCCTCTTCACATGCTGTTGTTGACAGTGTGGGTGGGATACAGGGATGGTGGGCAGCTGCCCAAATTTTCTGTTCATCAATAGTGGGATGACATAAAATGAGACCAGAAGACAAGACTGCAGAGAGCCTGGGGACAGGCTGAGTAGGAAGCAGAGAGCTGCTGTCCAGATGCCAGAGAGCTGAACAAAAGCCTGCCATTTGTTTAGTCCTATTCTGGCTCACACTATTCACCTTCCTTTCCTTCTGATATCATCAATATGGTTTTTCTCCTGGAGGGGACTTTCTCTTTCTCTTTCTCTCTCTCTCTCTCTCTCTCCCTCTACCCCAACACAGCATCCCTGTTGATGAGATAATGGGTGTTGACTTGCAGTCCAATACTTACTAAAGCCTGATGGCTCCACAAATTACTTAGACAGAATCTAATCCTGAAGGTAGGTATCAGCGACGGGGTATGTGTGTGGGGAATCAGAAATGGCATGTTGTCCTACAGAAAGGTCACACCAAAGAAGTAAGGAGATGGGAAAGAAGAAGTGAGGGTGGTGACAGAGAGAGGGGAAGGAACTAGACACGTGGCTGCATTAGACAGAGTACACAGAAGGAAGGCTCAATGTGGACATGGGAAAACGTATATCCATTAAGAATGAAAATAGAAGAGGGCTTCTTTATTCAAGTTCTGGGTGTCTGAATCAGGTCAAACTGGCAGAGACACATAGGTAGAAATTGAAGTTAGAAAAATTAAATAAGCGCAAGGAAATCATATTTTGCTGTATAAGTTCATTTCTAAACATACAGATGTCAGAGAGTTTTGATAAATGCTCATATTCTTTTCATGATTGTACTAAGATCTCACACAGTAAATGACATCAGGAGTTAGAATGGATTGAGATCAAGACAAAGCAGGAACCTACTTTGAATAAAACTTTACTCATCTCAGTATTTTTGGATGTTTCCTTTATCTGAACTAAAGCACTTCATATAATGTCATCTCTTATTTTCTCTTTTGTAGTCTCCTTTATAAATCTATGGTGAATGGTATATAATAGTTTCATTGGTACCACCATCCCCTTATACCTGATATTATGATAATTCTGAAATACAAACTGAATAAATACATAGGTCATTTTCAAAATGATTTTTATTTGCTCAACAGATTGAATCTGTGCAGTAGTAAAATTACAGTTCGTTAAGTAAATCTTGAGTCAGAGTAAGGTTTAGCAGGGTAATGTTGATCTTTAACCCCTCATCTAGAATATATTTTTAGGAGTGGGAGGAAATCCCAACATCTATATAAACAGAGAACTCAGAGTTTGAAATGCTCCAAGCAGACATTCTTATAGTTATTTGTGACAGCTTGACAGTGACAAAAAATCCAGTAGCTGAAATGCTTTCTCTTCGGCTTATGAGTGGCTTTTTATGCAAATCTTGATAGATCATTTTGTGCCTTAATTTTCCTACCTACAGATTGCCAGAAGCCTTGGTGACTAAACTATGGCTTATAAGAAGCCAGCACTGTACTTTACTTTTATTTTACTAGACAGACTCTATCACCAAACTACACATTTTTGTCTGTAAGAGGAAGAGTTTAAGAAAGAAACAACCTACTAATAATAGTTTAAATATTATTTTATATTTAAAGATGTATTTTATTTTATTTATTTTAATTTTTGAGACAGGGTCTCACTCTGCCACCCAGGCTGGAGTGCAGTGGCACAATCATAGCTTACTGCAGCCTCAACCTCCCTGGACTCAGGTGATCCTCCCACCTCAGCCTCCCAAGTAGCTGGGACTATAGGCATGCACCACCACACCAGGATAAGTTTTGTATTTTTTGTAGAGATGGGGTTCCGCCATATTGCCCAGGTTGGTCTTGAACTCCTGGGCTCAAGCATTCCACCTACCCTGGCCTCCCAAAGTACAGGGATTACAGACGTGAGCCACCGTGCCCAGACTAAAGATGTATTTTAAAATAGCCACTAGTTTATATGACTTTTGGTAGCAGACAGAGCTTTTCTTTACAGGCACAGTCTTTAAAATATAGCTCTATTAAAACATTCTTGCTTCTGGCCTTCTCCAGTATGCTTTAAATACCTATTGCATGGCTTTATTAGGATATCCTTTAATTTAGAAAATCAAGGTGATTCATTGTAATCTTTTGAAGGAAAATTGTGTGTTTTTCCCAGTGAGGCCATGTCACAATTCTTTGATAGCACAAAGGTGGGGAAAACCCCAAAAGTATAATGAGACTGGATGGATCTGCTTCTTCCCACATCATTCAGTAAGATTTTCACAGTTCACACTTAGGATTTTCTGAATCTATGAGAAGACAGGCCAGAGACAGGGTAATGGGACTGAGCGCTGACTGATTTGCAAATGGTACAAATTTCACCACTTGACCAATCTCCCTCCCTCCATTCTTTCCTCTTTTCCTTTCTTCTTCCTTTCTCAGCTTTCTTCCCCCTCCCTCTTTCCTCCATTATTCACATTGTATCTATATTGTGTAAAAAAACAAAACAAAACAAACAAACAAAAATATATATATGGTTCTTTCCTTCTGGGTTAGCCTAGACCCCTGTTTGTCCAGAATAGTGTGGGAAGTTGGGTGCAGAGGGCAGCATGGAGAGTACAAGATCACTCAGATTCAATCCGTTGAGCAAATCATAAAAATATGGTTCAAGGAGTCCTGCAAGAGTCACACGGAATCCCACAGTGCTTGTTTTACACGTTTCCATGCATACCTGATACAGTGTCTCTCCCTCAAACACTTGGGACAGCTCAGTTCATAGGGAGGTATCAGATAAACTGGAACACTGCTTTCTGGGCTTCTGTACAAAGCCTTTTAAATATGATTTAGAGAACTGGGAACTGATTAAGAAACAAAGTGCCATTGCTAGCACTAGGAAGCTGATTGCCCTGGTGAACAGGTTCAGTTAAGTACAGGAGGTAAAATCTTCAAAAATACTTTCTAGCTATGCCCTGTTGCTGATCACCAAACTCATGGTAACGGAAGAAAACATGCTTCACTTGATTATTGTGACAACTGAATACACTGCTGCTTCTATTGTTGTGAAAGGCTTCCTTGAAAAGGAAAGTTAATCTGGAGGGATGGATGACTGAGTGGCAAGCCTAGGTCACAAAGCACAGCTCTCTTCACCAGAAATCTACATGGGACTCAGGAAGAAACAGAATTCAGCCTATTTTGTTTGTTTATTTGTTTATTTGGTGGTATGTTTGATCTGGACAGGAGACTATTTTAGGGATCTCCAATCTCATCCATTTGATCTATTTTTCTTTTAAGCATGTGTGCTTAGTAAATTACATATTGTAAGCGGCCCTGGGGTGTGCAATCTTATCTCTTTTAATACACTTTTCCATTCTGACAAGGAGCTTCAGTGGCTTGGAATAATCCTCTTCAACTGACAAAAGAAGCCACCAATTTTTAAGTTTTTAAACCATTAGTGGCTGATCAGTTGCAACAAATATGCTGCCACTGCTGCTGCTGCACCTAATGATTGAATTTTAAATATTCATGATGGATGGATGTCTGTGTGTGTGCACAGAAATGACAGCATTGACGGCTGCTTCTCACCAGGGCACCGTTAAAGCTGAGGCAGAAGCTGCATATGTCAGATATTTTCTGGTTACATATTCCAGTCATTAAAAAAATTATTCTCATATAGATCCAGAAGCATTAATGCGTGAGATATATGCATCTACAAACACAACAATGTTGAAATGAGCAGAGTCCTTCCCTCAAAAATAGCCCTTTAACGATTGAACAAAAAACAACATTGAACACACCAGCAATTCTGACAGTGGCTATTTTTGGGCACTGTGAATTTTGGTGATTTTAATTTTCTTATTTTTGCCGATCTGTACAAATTATTTTTCTAAGAAGGCAAAAGTTCATGAAAAATCCCAAGCTAAGCAAAATAATATCATAATAAAATGTTGACCACTAAAAAATTCTTGAGAGATATGCACTTACGTCTTATATAAATAAACACAAAAGAAGAGAATAGAGTAAGTTTTGTCTAAGTTTTAGCCATGAAATAGGTGGGAAGTAAGATTGTTTTCCCTCTAAGACTAGAGAAAAGGCAAGTCAATTTCTAGAGGAAATTCAATACACAGGATATAGTGATCAGAAAAGAGACATGCTTTATGCTATGAAATTACACCAAATGTATTCTTTGGCCATTATTTTGGGCTCAGATTATAAACAATTAAGACAGATTAGCTAAACTGAAAAATGCCCCCATTTTCAACCTGCTAGAATGAGCCCCTACATCTTTTTGTTTCTTTCCCTTCTTGCTCAGCCATCTCTATGTCCCCTTTTCACTGCTCTCCTTTTCTGGCAATGTTCTTCCTGATATATATATTTAAACACTATTAGATCTTACTGTTTCTTGCACTGTGCATTAACATCATCTTTTTTCAAATGGATTTCTATTTAGTAGTATATATGACTATCCTGATCATAGAAAAGGAGAAAAATAATGAACAAACACAGGTATTATAGACAGCAAAACCAGACATACTTGAATTGCTGTATAGGTGTGAATGCAAACTTAGGTTTGTGATTCTATATTAGGATTCTAGGGGTTCTCTGGACCAGAGACTAAGTGGTTAAAAGAAAAACTGTATGAACTGCTTGGCTATGATTGGTCCCTAGGAACTTCCTGTAGAAAAGGATTAGAGCAAATAACTGAAAGGAGGGTCCAGATGCTGTGTCTACAAGAAACACGGGGAAGAGACAAATAAGACAAGATCTGACCTCAAAGCTGATAAACAGGTTAAACTGTGCTTCTGGGGTTGGCTCTCCCCAGTTAAGAGGTTATATCATGAGTTTGTTCACAGGAAGGAGGAATAGCAGGAATGGGTGATGATGAAGGTAAAAGGAGCCTCAGTAGGAAAGAAGAATTTTAAATATTGAGTCTGAAAATTACTTGCACTGTAACAATATTGCACGTGATGGCAACAGAACCCTGAAGTACACACTAGTTAATCCAAATGAGATCCACTGTAACTTAACCACTCAGATTTTAATTTGTCATGTTTGCTCTATCCTATCAAAATATCCTTTTATGGTTCATTTGTGGATCAGCATGCTTCCTTGTAATGTTACATAAAATTCTGAAAGGAGATTTTTCTGTAACTGTTAACATTTTAAATAGTATTTGGTACATTTATAGGAGTTACAGAGAAAATGATCTTATGAGGAAACATGGCTTGATATGCTAACTATAAACAAATATACTCATGGACCTTTATACTATACAAAAAATGTGTTTCATGTCTTACATGAGATTTACAGACAAATAGCACTGGTATTGTCAACCAACTTTTCAGTTTGCTTAAAATTCTTACTTGCCTGACACTAAATTTTATTCAATTCAGTATATTTTCCCCCCTCTACACCCTATGTATTTGTAGCCAGTTGTCTTGTACCTTATATCACAATTAAAAAAAGAAAAGCAAACAGTGCTTTATAAAATCTAAGTTTCTATATCATTTTGTGTAAAATAGATGTAAACATTTAAGTAAAGCAAAACAACATCCTAAAGGATAGTTTCAAGTCACTATTACTGTCTCAGCACTCCCCGTTCATCCAGTTAATCTCACCCTGCATGATTAAGGTGACCATACATCCTGATCTGCGAGGACCTTCCTGGCTTATAGAAGTTGTCCCGGTGACCTCTTTGGTTAGTGCCCCTTTTCACTCTCAAAAGTGCCCTGGTTTGGATAATAAATTAGATGGTTTTGTTCAATGCTATGAGCCCATGAGATAAGCTAGGTTGTTATCAACATCTAGCACTGGTATAAACCTCAACCTTATGTATTCTTTTTTTTTTTTTTTTTTTTTTTTTTTTGAGACAGGTTCTCACTGTGGTGCCCACACTGCAGTGCAGTGGCACAATCTCGGCTCACTGCAACCTCTGCTTTCCGGACTTAAACGATCCTCGATCCTCCCACCTCACCTTCCGAGTAGCTGGGACCACAGGTGCATACCACGAAGCCCGGCTAATTTTTTTGTATTTGTGGTAAAGACGGGAGTTTCACTATGTTACTGAGGCTGGTCTCAAACTCCTGAGTTCAAGTGATTTACACACCTCAGCCTCCCAATGTATATTTTCTTTGCTTCCAAAACGACTGTTGAGAGTAAAGCTTTTGATGTACATATATACTCATGTTAAGACAGAAAGAGGATTATTTGCAAGTTAAAAAAAAAAAAAAAGAGAGAGAGAGAGAGCCCTCTACCAAAATGTAAGATATGGCTGGCATTAGAAAATTACCCATATTTTAAGAGCCTCTTTCCAGAAAAGTGGGAAATTATGGTAATTTTACATGAACTATCTTTGGAGTTTTAGCATTCACTACTCTGGCAACTTGGGTTCTAGAACTTTAAGTATGCTCTCCTTTCAAATACTGTCCCTCCAGGCACGTTCTCTCTGAAGGTACCAATGGTTTTATCATCTTACAGCCTTCTTTCTGGGGCTCTTAGAACTGACCAGAACCAGGAACTGAAGGCCAGCCTTTTCTTAGATACACAGCATGACAGTATGACTATCCAACTTCTTAAAGGTGTTGTTTATCTATGGTCTAGGTCAGCTACCGGTTTGCCCTGCATGTTTGATATCACAGATATAACACGCCACCTGGACTACTTTCTTCTTCAGGGCCTTTTAAGACTCTTCAAAGGAAGGCCAGCTCCTATTGGCTCTGAAAATCCACTTTATAGTGCCAGTGCCCAAGGCTGTAAGCCCTGGAGCTTGGAGAGAAATTTGGAAGAGAAGCAAGAGAAACAGCAACCAAATTGTCTTAGAATGTAGAATGTCTTTGGGTTGTTTTCTCTTTTCAAACAATGACAACTAACATACAGTTCATTATTTCTGTTTTCTAAACAGAGGACCATGTTCCTACTTGGTGATATGGGGCTAACATAAAGAATAAAAGTAAGATAGGCTGGTTGGGGGCATTGGCTCAGGCCTTTAAGTGGAAAGTGGATTTTGTGTACATGGCTTTAGGACTACCCTTGAGATTACAAAGGAAATAGGAAGACATGGCTATGCTTGCAGACTGTAATCATCTTGGCGCACAGGTATATGTGCTCACATTAAAATAATGGCCACTTGTGAATGGCTGATTGTTGGAGGAGGGTGAAGGGATGTTCCTGCCAGAAACTGACCTTAGAGATCTCTTGAGTGAATAGCTGAGGGAACACTGATAGGAAACAGAGAAGTGAAAGCCGCTCTTCTAAGTTTGTACATGGTCTCTCTCCAAAACAAACCAAGGGGTTCTAAGACCCTGAGTACCTTGGGACTTGCTGCTAATTGAAATTTAAGCAGGACTGGCACCTTAGCAATCTTCACTCTGGCTCTATGTCACAGGCTAGAGTAAACATACAGAATAATACAGATGTATACATTTACAAATTTGGAAGTACAAACTTTGGAATTATTGAACACTTGTTCTCAATTGCTAAAGATCCTTTAATCAAGCATATCCTCGCCAGGGTACTGAACAAAGCTGGATGAAAACTTTGCAGGGCATAGCAATTTTGGGGGTAAGTTTCTTGGTTCTTTATAACCTTTCTGCAAATCAACTTATGACCATGTCATGGTCACAGAGTAAAATGTAAAAGACATAGAAAGCACCATAGGTCCAAAGAAGTGTGAAACCTATTGTTGGTAACTTTCTGTATTTCCAGTGCTCACCAAAATTCAGAAGACTGTTTTTTTTTCTTTTCTTTTTTTTTTTTTTTTGAGACAGAGCCTCACTCTGTCACCCAGGCTGGAGTGCAGTGGTGTGATCTTGGCTCACTGCAACCTCTGCTTTCCGGGTTCAAGCGATTCTTCTGCTTCAGCCTCCAGAGGAGCTGGGATTACAGGCACCTGCCATCATGTCTGGCTAATTTTTTTCGTAGTTTTGTAGAGACAGGGTTTCACCACGTTGGCCAAGCTGATCTTGAACTCCTGGCATCAAGTGATCCGCCCACCTCAGCCTCCCAAAGTGCTGGGATTACAGGTGTGCGCCACCATGCCTGGCCTGGACTGTGTGTTTTTAATTGCATGGTACTTTCCATGTTTCTAGACTGTTAGTAATCCATTCCAGGAACGTCACATTTGCCAAAATGCAGCATTCTGGTTATGTCTCTGCCTTTCTCACTGACTCAGCCATTGTGAAATGGAAAGAATGCCTTAGGTTTGTCTCCTTGCTTTGTTTTCCTTTACCAGTTGGGCAATCTTGGGCAAGTCTTGTACTCTCTATGATGGGCCTCAGTTCTGTTATTTATTTTCTAACTGAAAAGAAGTAATGTATGTGAAAGTGATTTATAAATAGGAACACACAGTACACACTTTACTACTATCCTCTTGTGTTACAGACAAGACCTGACATTACAGAATGACTAGGTGACCAGAACCAGAAAGTGATTCAGTTACAGAACCACAGTCAGCCCTAGTATCCACACATTCCAGGGAACTCTACACTTCTCATTTCTGCTTCCTTTATACATACAGACTAAGGACAGGCTTCTAATCTGTATTCAAAGTTCATCCATTTCAAATGGTACCATTTAAAAAGATGCTCCTTTCCTCAAGATAATAGTATCTGTTTCCTTTTTGAAAATGGTAAAAATCAAACTAAACTAACCCTGCTGAGGATGCTTATATATATATATATGTTCCAGGTATGGAATAAATAATCCTTGTATTCTTGAATAAACAGAGACAGTAGGGCAGGTGGGAGGCCTGCAGGTGTATTTGCTGAGTTTGGTTGGGGGAGGGAAGCAGGAAGGATGCTTTGAGGATTATGCAGATGGCCTGGAGGTACCTAGGGGACATTCTTTAGAGGCTGGGTGAAAACAACACAAAAGCCTCTTCAGGAGGAGGTAAATGATCTCTGATCATCCCCAAGCTTTATCTCCCAGAGAAGCTGAAGAGAACAGCCAAGCTGATAATAACACCTCAGTGTTATTAGCACTTTCTGAGGACTTTAGGCACTGCAGTCAGAAAATCAGAGGATGTTAATGGGGGAGGAAACTTCATTGCCTTCCAAGGTTGGGGGAGTGGGAGTGGAGAGGGGTGTTTAAATACCAGCTCTGCTTTTTACCAGCTATGAGCAGCTATGAGACCTTGGATAAATTTTTTATTCTTTCTTTTTTTTTTTTTGAGACGGAGTCTCGCTCTGTCTCCTAGGCTGGACTGCAGTGGCACGATCTCGGGTCACTGCAACCTCTGCCTCCTGGGTTGAAGCGATTCTCCTGCCTCAGCCTCCTGAGTAGCTGGGATTACAGGCATGCGCCATCATGCCCAGGTAATTTTTTTGTAATTTTGTAGAGATGGGGTTTCACCATGTTGGCCAGGCTGGTCTCGAATTCCTGGTCTCAGGTGATCCACCCGCCTCGTCCTCTCAAAGTGCTGGGATTACAGGCATGAGCCACTGTGCCTGGCCAAATTTTTTTATCCTTTCTATGCCTCAGTTTCTTCACCTGAAAAACTGAGGAATATAGCCTCACAGGTCATTTGAGAATTAAGTCTGATGTCTACAAAGCTTTCAGTTCAGTGCCTGGCATGTAGAAGTGTTCAAGAAATGTCGGTTGTTTTATTACCTATACAGCTTCCTCAGTTCTCAGTGAGAAAATGGAGGGCCAGAGAGGTGTAGTGACTTGCTCAAATCCACAAGGTTCAAATTAATGGCAAAATATGGGCTATAAACCTAATTTTCTGGCCACTATTACAGTCAATTTCCCCCCACATTCTATGCTAATTCTGATGTCTAGTGTACCCAGGGACAGGCATATATTGAGGGGACTGGATGTGCTCTCAGGGCCCTTCTAGGTCTACCGTATCAGTGATGTTAAGTGACAGTGTCATCCATAAAACCATCTTTCAGTGCTCTTTTTTAACGGTGAGGAACATTTTCTTGGATAGCCTCAAGCTGCAGATGTCCCACTCAATGCTGGTTTAGGCCTGGTGGCAACAGCAGAGAGCAGGACCACAGTCCCCAGTCCAGGAGACCCCTGTCCTGAGGGCAGTCTCACTCCGTGCCCAAGATCACTTACAGGGCTGAGTGCTAGTGCAGGAGGAAGGCCTGCTCTTTGTTGCAGAACATGGTGGTGGGGACTCAGGTCATCTGGTGGTCTCTCCAGCAGCGTGGTGTATCTGTGAGACACACTCCACTGCAAGGATATCCTGCTGTGCTGATGGCCCCAGCCTGGTTGTGGAATCTGAGCCTTAGACTCCTCAGGTTCATTGGGACCATTCTCAACTCCCCTCCACAGCCTCCTTCTATTTCCTAAATCAGCCATGTGCTCTCATCCAGGAGAAAGGGAAATGAAGTTTGTTTAATCACTAATGTAGATCCACTTTCAATTCTAAATCAATGGATTTGAGCCTGGGGGTGGCTCTGCATCTTTGGCTCCATCTCTTACCACTAGAATTGAGCATGTTCAGACATCTGTAGTTTCTAGAAGATTCACCAGAGGACGAATGGGGTATAGCTGGAGCAGGTGTTACATGTTAAGCAATTCTGTCCTCACTCTATTTGAATATGAACTTCATCCTATGCTACGTGCTGGTGTATAATAAATCTCAGGGTCTGACACGTTTGGAGGTCTGAGGGAACGAAGCTGCAGCAAGATGAAAAGCATTTCATGCAAAGAGATGAAACAACGTCAGAATAAAAAGTTTATCCATGTATATATTAGAGAAAAGAAGTTTGTCCGAGTGAAATGGCTTCAGGGATGTTTTACAGTTAAGGTATTTTAGAAAGACCTTTCTCTATTTTTCCTCTGTTTTTCAACACATGTATTAGATGTACCGTCTTAGTGGCATATCTACATGCATTGCATAGTGTTCTTTGCTTCATATTTCCAAAGCATTTCAGTTTTTCAGGTTTAAAAATTACCGAGGAATTTATAAGGAGTGAAAAATATTCTGAAAACGATGTTTGATTGTCCTAAAACCTCACATTTGTATTGCTTCCTTTACCTTAAGAAGTGCTTTTATATACATTATCTCATCTTTATCATGGGCATCAAAGGTTTGCTATCATTTGGAGAGCATGAGCCTGGTCCAGGCCTGTGGAGACTACATTACAAACCCCTTCTTTCTAAGTTCTAATTTTCATATGGCAGCAAAAAATGTTACGAGTCCACAGGAAAACAGAATAAAGTTATTATGAGGAAACCACTGCATGCTTCCTAATAAAAATTCCTTATAAAAATTGTTCTATTCCAAATGTAGGCTGGGGAAAACTCCCAGTCACTCTTTAACACTGTTTGGATCCCACTCCTTCTGCTATACATGGACTCAGTCCCCTTTGTCTGGACCATCCCTCAGGACTCCAGATGGACCTGTGTTTACCAGGACTCTAGCTCATTCCACACTGCAGTGCAACTGTCTGCCTATCTCCACAAGAGACTACAAGCTCCTGGAGAGCCATGCCAATGTCTTGTTTTTATCTCCCCTGTTCCTACCCAGCACAGTGCAAGGCACTTGGTAGCTGTCCAGTATATATGGAATAAATGGAGAGAAAAGCCCACTGGAAATGAGGATCTTATGCAAAGTGTGTAGCATAAATGGGTGCCTGTTAGTGTAGTCAAAAAATATTCTTAAGCAATAAGATGAATTTAACTTGTCATTTACGAAGTCAAATTCAAATGGAGACAGAGGAGAGAACTCAGGAGAGGGATCCTCCTGTTGGAAAAAGGAGAACTACAAGGACCCGCAATGTAGAGACCTGGACGGACACAAGCAGCGACTGACTTTAACTCTCTCCTCTAGCATAAAGCAGTTTTCTGGATGGAGATATTGGGAAAGCAGAATGAGCAGGTAGCACTCAGAGAGTCAACTGTCAGTGATCGGAAAGCAAATGGTTGTCTTCATCCTGATACGTTGTACTCAGGTAGTTAAAGGTTGAAGTAAAGTCTCTTGTCCAAGTTCTGTGAAGTTGTAAAGTGCTGGAGTTGGAGCTGAAGCCACACATAAGCCCTGAAAAGCTTGTACCTTTAAGAAAATCGGCAATCTTTCACCTCTAAACTTTGTGATTCTGTGAAGAGTACAGGAGAATTGTGGTGTCCCATTCTACGCACCAAAAGAAAGTACATCAACAAGTATAATCTTTGCTATTATTGAATAATTTGTAACTCTTAGGAGACTACAACTAATAAACCATATTTGTATGCTATTTTGTAACATTAACAGATGCTTAAGGCAACAATAAATCTAAATACACAAAGGGGAAGGCAAAACTGTCTATGTGGTTCTGAATTTTAATTGTAGGAGTAAAAAAATGAAGGAAATCCAAGAAAGAAAAAGTCACGAAAACAAAACATAAAAGAAGATAATTAATTAACATAGGCATAATGAATTTTTTGTAATTTTAAACAATAAATTCCACCCAAAGCAAATAGGAAATACAAATATCAGCGACATTAAACACCAACAAGAAAGAAGAGTGGGGAGCCAGCTTAACCTCTGCAACTGGTTTACTGCTGGCTGAGGCAGGAAGAGGTTTAAAAGAGATTAAGAAAGATAAACAATAAGCTGTCTGTTGAGCCACTCTTTATTTGGCTGTGTGCACCCAGCCAAGCGGAAGGTCTGTTTTTGAGCTAGAGGGCTCAAATACATCCAACAAAGCCAAGAGACAGAGGATGAGAGGGCGCTTGCTCCAGAACATGATAGAGGTCTCCCACCCCACCCCCTTCAAACCTGAAAGGAAAGTTGCCACTGCCAGATTCTGATGTAGTGACTTTGGATTTTCTTCATTGGTGTATAATAAATCAACATATTGATAATAAGTTTTCTTACCTATTGTTTTGACTAAAATAGCTCTGTTGATTCTCAGAATCACAGAATTTCAAAGGTTAGACATTTAAGGTACCCAAGTCTCCCCATCAATTAATCAAGTAGCTATTTGGCCTAAGACCACCTCCAGTGACAAGGACTTCATTTCCTCCTGAGGAGGTTGTTACCATCCTTGAGCAGCTTTGAATATTAGCGAAGTCTCCTTTAGATTGAGCCAAAATTTGTCTTTCTGAAATATCCATCTTTGACCCCTAGGTAGAAAATAAATCTAAGCCATCTACAATAAGAGAACCTTTCAAATAACAGAAAATGCTATTATGTACTACTGGAGTCTTCCCTACTTTGGGCAAAATAGACCCAGTTCTTTTAACCTTCCATCATATGATTTTAAGTTTTCTCACCATTGTAGCTACTTTCCTCTGAAAATCCAGTTTCTTTCTCTCTCTCAAGTGTGGCATTCAATGGACATATGCCACCTAGCGTGGTTTGACGAGTGCAGTCACAGTGGACCATCCCCACCTTAATCTGGGTTACCATATAATTCCATCAGGCAACTGCAGACTGGAGGGAGTACTCGCTTCGTTTACTGAGTATCTACAATGTGACAGGCATAACAAGCACTTTAATGTGCTGATTTTCAAACTGAGAACAACCTTATGTGTAAGTGCTACCATTATTCCTATTTTGCACCCAAGGGCACAAAGACATAGAGAGGTTAAGTAACTTGTCTAAAGTCACACAGTAATTGGTGTGCCTTACACTGATTCATTATGCACCTACTTTTGATAGATTTTGAAACTGTGAAGATCTTTTTAGATCTCCATTCCTTTCTTCAATGTACCGTATTCATTATTCCTCTCAGCCCTAGGTCACGTCCAACTTGATAAACGTGCCCTTTATAATTTTATCCAAGTCATTCATAACAATTTTGACCAGAACAGAACTATGGCTGGGTAGCCTGATGATTCTTGGCTTCCTTTTTTTTTTTTTTTTTTTTGTGCAATGCCAATGGAAATTATTCCATTCAGTCAAATTGTGAGACTTCACTTAAAAAATGAATTCATTGTACGTTCCTCGAATGCTAAGACCATGTCACATGCTTCTGTGCATCCCACACAGCTAGTTAATACTCAGTAAAAATCACTGAAAGGAGTCCTGTGTTCTGAAGCACAAAGCCATGGAGGAGATTCGAGAGGGTGGCACTGCTTGAGGTCTTTGGGTCCCTCTCAAGCGGTGTCTCTGCTCCCGACCGCTCTGTCATCACCCGGGCAGCTCTCTGTTCACATGTGCCAGTCTATGGTTTTCGCATGTCACTAACACCGTGAACACATCCAGGATACAATGCCTTCAACACTGGGAATCTCAGTGGACACTGAGAAATTTAGAAAATGAACCACAGTTAAGACTGAAATTAATCATTACTGGATCTGAAGTCATCTACAATGAAGGGTTTCAAGATGAGCAGTATCCGTCTACTATGAACAAGACTGGAGTCTAGAAACCAGAGTAAAAACAGAAGTTTGAGGTATATCCCTCACCTCTGAGAATACCATCATGATTATGACTATACCAGCTCTCAGTTAATATCAAAAGGCAGCCCAAGTCCTTAAAACCACACTCAAAAGCACCTCAGGATACCAGGAGTTGCTAATATAGTCAGTCAAATCATGTCCCAGGCATGCACTTCCAGGAAAAACATGAAAAACATCTCTGATTTTACCCTGTGACATCAACATTAGCAGAGGTTCTACTACATTTTTTTTTTTTTTTTTTTTTTGAGACAGGGTCTGGGTCTGTTGCCCAGGCTGGAGTGCAGTGGCATAATCACGGCTCACTGCAACCTCCACTTCCTGGGCTAAAGCAATCCTCCTGCCGGAGTAGCATAGGCCACTATGCCCGGCTAGTTTTTTTTTTTTTTTCTTTTTTCAGAGATAGGGTTTCACTATATTGCTCAGGCTGGTCTAGAATTTCTGGGCTCAAGCGACCCACCCGCCTCGACCTCCCAAAGTGCTGAGATTACAGGCGTGAGCCATCGTGCCCAGCCAAGTTCTACTATATTTTATGTAGAATACCTTGTATACCTCATATAGAATACCTATTACCATCGTAATAAAGAACACTGAAAATAGTGTTAACTTCAAAAATAATAACAAGCAGTATTTACTAAGTGCTAGGAACTGTGTTACTTGATTTATAGGCATTCTCTTATTTAATAGGCACAACAATTTTATGAGAAATATACTAAAGTTATTCCCAATTTACAGATCAGTAATCTGAGACGTAAGGAGGTTAATTACCTTGCTTGTAATTAGCTGAGAACTAAAGTTTGAATCCTGCATTGTTAAACGCATCCTCTTAAATAGTGTGTTAGCTCAGGTCCTCCAAAAAATCTACATCGAGAAGGTTTTAAACGTGTAAAGATTTTTTTTAGGGAAACCGTCTGTGCAAGAGCAAACGAGAGCGGAGAGGCTTGAACGCCATAGGGCGCAAGGCCGGAGTGACCGGACGAAGGCGCGGGGGCTGGAGGAGCAGCCGCGAGCCTCGAGTACCCGGGGGCAGGCGCGGGCCTCAGGGAGACGTGCTGCCGTTGCTATTGGAGAGACAAAATCTAAATGTTATCAGGAGGATTTTCATTTATCAGGAAAGCAACTCGAAAACCCACAGCCTGAGTTCCTGAAGCCCCCAGCTCCCTCCCAAGTCGCAGAGGCGTGGAAACGCCATGGGGTCGGAGTCGCTTCCATGCGGATCCCGCGGTCCCCCGCGCCCAAGAGAGGAGGCCTGCCTGGCTTCCCACCGCGCCCCAAAGAACGTTCTTCTGCAGATAGTTCCCTGGGTTTCCGGAAAGCCCTTGAGAGAGGGGCTTCTCCTGGCCATCTTCCAGAAAGTTCTCCATGAGGCATTTCCTGGGCCTTGGAGCCCATGGAAACAGGCAGGCAGTTGCGGGAGGGCGTCCTCGCTGAGCACGAGGCTGGGACACCAGTGGCTCTTCATCTTCCCTCTCTTAACATTTTCTCTTGCCCCAGTCAAGCCAACCTTTGTTTTCTCACAAAATAAAGACAAATACGACAACCGTAACAAACGTTTCCTTGATTCTGTTCAAACCTGAGGAGAGGCGGGCTTTGTCCACCGTCCGGCACCCACTTAGGCAGGGACTGGGCCAGGTGTGACGTCATCAATCTTCTGAGCTCTGGCCTCCAGCTTAGGCCGTGTGCACACAACATGCACGCAAGGGCACTCAGTGGAGCCTTCGGAATAAATCTATGTATACATCTGCCTGTGTATACATATACCTACAATATGAGGTATCGTAGGTACTCAGTAAAAACACTGAGTTTGTTCAGTCTTGTTTGTGGTGGACGGATACTGCTTATTTTGAAACTCTTCATTATAGATGACTTTTGATCCGGTAATGATTAATTTCAGTCTTAACTGTGGTTCATTTTCTAAATTTCTCAGTGTCCACTTAGATCCCCAGTGTTGAGGTATTGTAGGTACTCAGTGTTTTTAAACTCAGGCAGTTTTATATACATAGATGTATATAATGTATGTATATACATGTATATACATAAAGATATATACATCTGCATATACTAAAAGATGAGACCTTCCTTTTCCCTGGCAGACCTGAAACCACAATGCGATCCATGCATCATTTTCCAGTCCTTGACTCTTGGTCTTTCTGTGGTGGCCACCCTGAGACCTCGGGATCTCACTCCTGCCCAGCTGTCTTCATACCTCCTGGATCACTTCTCTCTTATTTCTCTTTCTCCCTGTTTTCTCTTTACTTGCCCTGTCTTTAAATGTTGGCATTCCCAAAGGCTCTATCCTCAACTCATTCTCTTCTCCCTGTATAATTTTATCCATCTCAGACATCCTTGGCCCCTGCTTCTTAATTTTTCTCTCTGCTCCTCCAAGCTTGCCTCACCATCTGAAATTCCAACTAGTCTACCCCAACATATCCTATCACTATTCCCTGTGTAAGGGTACTAAGATGTATGAATGTCTAACGAGCCGATGTGTGTGTGTGTGTAGTCTCACAGGCCTTACAACAATCAAGCAAAATAGGTATTAGAAATTCCACATTACAGATAAGGAAATCAAACGCACAGAGGTTTAGTTAATAGCCTGAAATGGAAAGTTGGCACAGGTGGACCTTTATTTTGAACTGAGGTCTGTTGAAATTCAAGGGCAGCCTCTCCAACCCCTATCGGGCTCTTGCACAGCTGCTTCTCCCATCTGCTGGTGGCTCCAGATACTCCCTGCTTGGTGTACCCTCAGTGGGCCCAGTTACCTTTCCCAGAAACGAATCTGATTATGTCTCTCCTTTTCTATAAGCCCCTGTTGATTACACTCCAGGATTAAGACCTTACGAGCTGGTTTGGCCAGTGGTTACCAAACTCATCTGCACACTGGAATCGCCTGGGGAGCCTTGAAAAATACCAATGCTGGCCGGACGCAGTGGCTCATGCCTATAATTCCAGGACTTTGCGAGGCTGAGGGGGGTGGACTACCTGAGGTCAGGAGTTCAAGACCAGCATGAATAACATGGTGAAACCTCGTCTCTACTAAAAATACAAAAGTTAGCTGGGCATGGTGGCGGGCACCTGTAATCCCAGCTACTTGGGATGCTGAGGCAGGGGAAATCGCTTGAACCTGGGAGACGGAGGTTGCAGTGAGCTGAGATCGTGCCACTGCACTCCAGCCTGGGCAACAAAAGCAAAACTCTTGTCTCAAAAAAAAAACACAAAAAACTGATGCCTATGTCCCAGCCCCAGGGATTGTGAGTTCATTGGTCAGGGATGTGGCCTGTATTTTGACATTTTTTTAAAGACCCTAGGTTATTCTAGTGCGCAAACATGTTTGGAAACCACAGAGTTAGCCACAGATGCCCCTCACATTCTGACTTTCTTGTCTCTCCAGTAACTGCCTCCCCAACTCCAAATTGCGTTTGACCATCCAGCTCGCTGTCTCGGAATCCCCTTTTTCTTAGACAAACTTCCATATCCTTTGATATTCAGCTCAAATATCTCTTCTGACCATCCATGTTGCCCTTTGTTTTTGTCACAGGCCACTCATGCTATGCTGTAATCTTGCTGTTGACCTGTTGGTCTCCCCAGACATGTGCTGGGTAAGAGTGGATACTCCTCCTCTTCACTATCTCTGTAGCTGCCACCCAGAACACAATGCATGGCAAAAAGGAGGCGCTCTGTAATGAACAAATGAATTAATAAGTCAATGAATACCCATATAAGAAGTGGAAAGGGCACTGGACTAGAATAGAACTAGAATAGGACTCTGGAGACCCAAATGTAGGTAGCAGTGTTGAGTGGAAAAGCTCAGAATATGGAGCAGTACAGGCTGAATTTGAACCTCGGCTCCAGTTATTAGCTAAGGGACCCTTCTCAGGCTGTCAAAATACATCGAGTTTCACTTGCCTCTTCTACAAAATGGGAATAATAATAGAGATCACCCTGGCCAACATGGTGAAACCCTGTCTCTACTAAAAATACAAAAATTAGCCGGGCGTGGTGGCAGGTACCTGTAATCCCAGCTACTCGGGAGGCTGAGGCAGGAAAATCGCTTGAACCCAGGAGGCGGAGGATGCAGTGAGCCAAGGCTGTGCCACTGCACTCCAGCCTGGGTGACACAGTGAGACTCTGTCTCCAAAAAAAAAAAAAAAAAAAATAGTAGTACCTTCATTACAGGGTTGCTATGGAGGTGGGAGTTGATATATGTGAAATGCTTAGCATAATGTTTAACATTCAGGTGTCAAAAAATATGGTAAGTCTTATTCTTTGTTCATTTGTTTGTTGTAAGATTTCTGATTTCTGGCACATTATACACTTTTTCCTGTGCCTTTTGTTTTTTTCTTTTGAGACGGAGTTTTGCTCTTGTTGCCCAGGCTGGAGTGCAATGGCATGATCTTGGCTCATCACAACCTCCGCCTCCAGGGTTCAAGCAATTCTCCTGCCTCAGCCTCCTGAGTAGCTGGGATTACAGGCATGTGCCATCATGCCTGGCAAATTTTGTATTTTTGGTGGAGACGGGGTTTCTCCATTTTGGTCAGGCTGGTCTCGAACTCCTGACCTTAGGTGATCCTCTCAAAGTGCTGGGATTACAAGCGTCAGCCACCGTGCCCGGCTGCCTTTTCTTATTTATAAAATGTGCAGAGTAATATTGTTTCTTCCTCTCTCAAAAGGAAGATGAAAGTGGTGATTGCCCAAACACTCAGAACATAAAATGCTCTACAAATGTAACAAACTACAATTAGTGTGCTATATTGGTGTTTACTTCCTAATTTCTGTACTTTCACTTTCTGTGGTAATACCAGAACATTTTTTTTTTTTGTACTAAACACCCTTGACATGGGAGAGGAATATATCCAGAAACATTCTTGATGCCAAATTTGAACAAACTGTAAGAGCAAACAAATTTCCCCACAAAACTCAACAAATTGTAACAAAATATTTCATTAGTGGGCACACCTTCAGGTCCACAATGATGTGACAAATAAAGGACCAAAGAAACTTATAGAAGCTTGTAAAATAGTATCTGCCATAAAATATAATTTTTCACCATAGGTGTCAATGACATCACTATTGTAGCAATTTCAGACATGAACTTAATAAAATTCGTAAAATGTAAATAGTGATGAAGAATAATAACCAATGATCATTTCATGAGAGCTACTTTGAGGTGGGTGACAGGCAGGGAAGCAGAGGCTGAAGGAAGATACAGACTCTGGGCCACAGTGTGGCTCATTCACAAACTTCCTGATGGGTGTGTTCCTTGTACAGGCCTCAAATTCATACTCCAGTATAATTATTAATTACTCATACTATGACTTACTTGTTGGCTTCACTTGTGATGAATAAAAATCTTGAATGGGCCCGGTGCGGCGGCTCATGCCTGTAATCCCAGCACTTTGGGAGGCCGAGGTGGGCAGATCACGAGGTCAAGAGATCAAGACCATCCTGGCCAACACAGTGAAACCCTGTCTCTACTAAAAATACAAAAATTAGCTGGGAGTGGTGGTGGGCACCTGTAATTCCAGCTACTCGGGAGGCTGAGGCAGGAGAATCACTTGAACCTGGGAGGCGGAGGTTGCAGTGAGCCAAGATCGCGTCACTGCACTCCAGCCTGGTGACAGAGCGAGACTCCGTCTCAAAAAAAAAAAAAAAAAGAGAAAAGAAAAAAAAATCTTGAATGATAAATTCCTGACTACTAAGTCAACTATGTTCACTTACTCACTTCCTATAATTGCCATCAACATGTTTGGGAGCAAGAGGGACAATGTTATGCAGAATTATAGGACTCTCAAGGAATCTCAAATTCTCTGACTACTAAGCTGATCAGGAAAAAAGTGAAATATGGATAAAAATACATTTAGGACAATAGTAATGCAAACTTGTGTCTTGATTTTTTTTTTTTTTTGCCACAAAGCTTTACTTGTTATGTTCTTCCCTCTTAAATCACTCAAACATTTTATTTATAAAACAATTTGTGAAATGGAGACAAATTATAATGTTGAAATATCATTAGAGTTTTCGTCAGTTCTACCAAGTATATTTGGGCAAAATTTAAAACATCCTTTCCTCTTTAATTCTGCAAATAGTGCAATTTCAAATACAGCAACTATCTTCTCTCTGTCTAGCTAAAAATTCAATGAAATGCTTCAGTTTTACTTGTCTAAATAGTTATTTTTTTTTCTCCTTGGAGAATCAAAATTAACCTTCAGTTGTGTTTTCTTTTAGGGGATACAATAAGGTGGGATGTTTCTTCTTGAATGGGCCAAGCGTCCAGTATCCATCAGGAAAGAGGGGAAGGTGCAGAAACAAGATGGATCCAGGTGACCTTGGGGAGAAATCATTCCTAGTCCCTGCTTTTAGCTCCAAAACCATCCTTCTTTCACCTTTCATATCCCTTGTCCCTGAATTATAGAGCCCTTTGTCCTCTGTAAAAGGTTTTTTTTTTTCTTTTTTTTTTTCATTCTCTAACTAAACACAATAATAAATTAGGAGTCCCTGTCTTTGTAGAAGTGGTCCAGGTTCTGGGCTTCTCCCTTCTTTTCATCAGCCTCTTTTTCTTCTTGTTCAACCCTTCCCAACTTATCCTCTTCCCCGCAAAATGAACTAAGCAGTCTTAATGACTCTGCCTTAATCTCCTCCCCAAGTCTTTCTTCTTTTCTGCAGTTACGCCTTAGATATGGGTACTGAGGGGCTCCTGAGCTGGCCCCAGCCTTAGAGAGCCTGCTTGGGTCCTCCTCTGACCACATACATCTCTACCACCACAAGTAGTCTGCATAAGCAAGGCAAGAGCCTGTGTTCCCACCTCTAGACCATTCTTTGGATACCCGGAGCCCCAGATTCTCTGCTTAGAGAATTTCAAGTCTGTTTTCCCAGGTCCGTCTTCTGGAAGGTGGCCACACAGCTGTGTGCACCTTTAGGCCCAAAGAATGGCCAAGGGGCATGCAGGTGGACCTTGGAGGTATGGCCAGGAATGTCCCACAAGTGTAGGAAGCTCCTGAGGTACAGCACAGAGCCAGGGATGGAAAGAGAATTGGGTGGTCCAGGGAACCCAACCTGCAGAACCCCCAGGAGGCAGGGATTCTACATCAAACTGGGCCTTCCCAGTGGCTACGAAGGTATACTTGTCAAGATCAGCTGATAGGACATATCGTACTTAATTGTTTGTTAGCTTGAAGTATAACAATTAAGGATGAGGCCTATGGTACATCTGCACTCTTGCCTTGGGCTCCACAAATGTTAGGAGGGACACGCTTGTTTCTCCTCACTCAGTGATTTTCCTGCAGATCTTCTCTAGTGCTAAATGCACATGGATTTAGGCAGTGAATCCAGAACAAAGTTTGGACCTTCAGTGTGGCTGAGTGCCTATTCCTGGTAGCCAGGCCTTCTTTGCACCATCCCTCTGCCTCTTCAGACTCAGTCACCGACAGAAGGCCCAGCAGTTAATTTGTAAACAAGGAAGATAAGCTGCTGTGTGTCCCCCAGAAAGGTTTTCATGGAGCTTGGGGGCTCCTGGGTCAGACCCCGCCCAAGATGGAATCTATTTGCGGCACTAACCACAGACAGGTGACCTCTTTTTTTCTTTATTGATTCTTCTCTCTTCCTCACTGTCTTGTTTCACCCCTCTTTTCTAAAGTATGTTTCAGACATAGAGGGAGAGGCTGTGATGGAAGTCGGCCAAGCGAAGACGAAGGGTGGGGGAGCAGTCGGCAATTCCAGTTTGACGCTAATGATTTGTGTACAATTCAAGGTCAGAGAATGATATGTGAGGCTTGTGCGCCCACCCACACAAGCATACACAATTTAGTACTTGATTATATCAGCATATAGCGCTAATACATCTCATGCTGCCTTGTTCACTTGCTTTTCCAATTAGAAAGAGACGCAGAGGGCAGGGACCACATGTTAAGCTTCTTTTGTTCCTCGCAGCACCCACCACCTTATTAGGCACATAATGGGCATTTGATAAATATGTTTTGTTAAAAGAGGCTTGCTTTAATGAAATAAAATGTGTTCTTGAAATGTTCTAAATAAAGTGAGTTTTTGTAAATGGAATCCGATTTTAATGATACTGGGAAAGTTGCAATGGGAATACTACAATAAATCCTTTTACAAAACCAATAACCATTCCGTCTGGATTGTCATGTATTTTTTACCCTCTTGGACCTAAACCAGAAAATCTTAACCTGGGAATCAATGAATCCCCTGCAAATGTGTCCATGTTTGCTTTGGGAATGTGTATTTTTCTGGTGATATTGCTGTAGCTTTCATTGCATTCTCAAAGGGATGTGTTACTTCAAAAAGAAAAAAAAAAGTTAAAATCCATAGGCCTAGAGGGTGCCACAGAAATGAAGCTAAGGTTCTAGGAAAGTAATTTACCAGCTTTGGTAAGCAGAAAATGATAATCAGAGTTAACATTTGTTGAGCATCTGCTACATACCAAGCTCCTGACAGTCACCATATTTAATGTTCCCTGCAAGGTAGGCACTATCATCTCATTTGGCCAATGAGGAAACTGGAGAGGCTTGCCCCAGGCACATAGTTGTTAAACATCAAATGTGAGATCTGAACCAGAATCTGTTGATTCCAAATTTGGAAGTTTTCAATAAAATGGTTTCTGTTTCTCTGGTGCCCTACTTAAAATAATAATGATGACAATGAAAATAACAATTTAACTTTGAGAATATTATTATCACTATTTCACAGATGAGAAAACTGAAGTTAAGAAATATGTATGAAATTCAAGGATAGCTAATAACTTACTGAAGACCCTGCAGCTGGTAAGTGAAGGTCCATCCCCTGGCTGAGGCCACCGCCCCACACTGCCTTCACAGCCCCTGTGGGATGGCCTGGCTGCCCCAGGTCTCTTAAACAAAAACCAGTGAACTGGGTCTTTGCTTCAGCATACCATAATTATTCTTCTGGAATTGAGTTCTCTTCCTTCATATTTCTCTAGAGAGAAGTCCAATCTGTCAAGCATTTATAAGGCACTTCTTTTGTACCTAGGGTTGTGTTAGGCACTGTGGGAAACGGGGAAACACATCTGTGGGTGTGAGTGTGTGTATGTATATATGTAAAACAGCCACACTTTTTAACTAAAATCCTAGATATTGTTTCTGACCATCTGATTACACTTAGGAGCTATTTAGGAAAATGGTGACTGTGCAATCAACTGTGCAAGTTGTATAAGAAACACTCCCTGTTCAATCTGCAAGGCACACTACCTACAAATTTAGCAGGAATTTAGAGACAATACTGTTGATATTGGATATATATGGAAGTTTGGTCATAGGATCATTCAAGATTCATTTGACATTACGAATTTATTCCACTTAGCTACTCAGCTTGATACTATGAAAATAAATTAAAATGTGAAAGGGCTGTTAGCTCTTTTAAAGATCATAACATTGAAATTCAAGTTTAATATGTCACCTAAAAGGCAGTTTTACACGGAAGTTAAGCAAAGCCTGGGCCCTAAACTCAAAGGGCTCTGAGTTCAAATCTCTGCTCTGCCATTCACTAGATACGTGCTCTTAGAAAAAATTCACTTGATGTTTCTAGGCCGCAGTCTTCTCATATATAAATGGAGGTAATAATACCTTTATGACAAGCCTTGTGAAGATTAAATGAGGAAATGTGTGCAGAGTATGTGGAACAATGCTTGAAACAATGTCTTTACTTAAAAATTGTGGCATTTTGTCTTTATAACTTTGTGTCAAAAGAAATAGAATGTGAAAAAAAAATGAACTGGTAAAATTTCTCTCTAAAAATCAAAACAGGATAAAGGAGACAAATAAATTCTCCTTCTCCAAGAGTGATAGCAGTGGTATTGAAATACAATCCTTATAGTAAAAGCTCACAGGAAAAGAATTCTAAAATAAGTCTTTTCCTGTGCATAGGTTTATCCAAATTTCCTTCTTAATTTTATTTATTGCTGTTGACGTTTAATTGCTTAAAATAATCTTAAGGGAGCAACAGAAATGGGTGGGGCACTCAAGAACTGTGCTATGGTCTTTCTGCATGTCAGCATTATAACAGATTATTTCAATCCCATGTTTGTGTGGAAAGCATGCAAAGAGAAGATAGATTGACAAACCCGATTGGTATGTTCCAATTCTTTTGCTTCCATAGCAATTTAGTATATGGGAGTCAAACTTCTTTAAAAATCGTAGTTTGCAGAAAAGAAAGGGTGAGTGCTGGCAGCAGAAGGTACATGATACTGGGGAACTCTACTCTTTCCTCCAGTTGACAAGCAAGCAATTAGATCCATCGAGCTGTGGATCTATGTTCTCAAGGACCCAAGGAAGTCAGCTTTTGGAAGGCAATAAAATTTTTGTTTTTAATATGCAGTGTCCTTCAGTGAAAATGACAAGGAGGTTGAAGTAACTTTAGGATGCTGCAGACAAGAATTCTTTATCCAGAGATAAAGGCGAAAAGACCCAAGAAGCTGGATGAGAGCTAAATAAAAATGTCTTGCCAAAATGATGCTAGAAAGTACTAATTCTCAGACATTTGCAGAGTATTTCTCCATGATCAAAAGGCATGCAGACGAGAAATATACCAGCATCTATGTGCATGACCAACCAAATACCACCCCAGCCCCGCGGCCAAACTCCAACAAAACACACATAATATTCATTAAAAAATAAACATTTATCTGAAAGATGGGATGGAGGGAAGAATGAGGGGGAAGAGACATAGAAAAGCACTGCAATTTGTTTTACCACCTATTACCTTCTAGGAGATTAAATGTTCTGACGCTAAGAGGCCACTGCCTTGGCAATAGTAGAAAAAAACATGAGATCAGAATGTTGGCTGTGATCTTGAGATGGCTTTCTTGTGCCCATTTCATTCGGTGAGTGTCAACATGTAGGCAAAATTGCATAAGGTTTAAGAGCTCAGGTTTGGATTCAAACAGGCTTTGCTTTGGTTCCTAGTTCTAGTGTTGACCATATGACCTTAAACAGACTACTTAACTTTACATGCCTGAATTTCAAGATCGTTTGAAGATTAAGTGTTTCATGTCAAGGGCTTAGTACAGGTCTTGGCACATAAAGCACTCCATGAATGGTCACTGTGAATATGTACCTTACTGTGGATCAGAGTTTCTCAGCTTCTGTACTATTGACATTTTGGGTTAGATAATGCTTTGTTGTGCGGAGACTGTCCTGTACATTGTAGGATATTTAGCGGCATCTCTGGTCTCTACCCACTAGGTGCCAGTAGCAGCGTCAATTCCCCATTCCCCTCACCCCACCCTACCCCTGGCCCCCAAGTTGTGACAACCAAAACTATCTCCAGATGTTGCCAAATGTCCACTTGGTGATTGGGGAACAAAACATCTGAGGTTGAGAACCACTGCTTTAGATTAATCCAAGTTCTAGCAGATGAGAATAACTCCATTCTTCTTTTGATGTACTTATTAATATTTTTAAGCCTTGAAACGAAAAAATGTATTAGAAAATGCATACTCTTCTTTTGAAAGCCTAGCAATAAATCCTATAACTATCAGGGTCTTCATTTCCTCATCTTGAGCCTTATTTCAAGGCTCCCTCTGTTCTAAATTCTGACCTTGAAAACTCTATTCCTATCTCGAATTTCTTTTTTTTGGACAGGGTCTCACTCTGTCGCCCAGGCTGGAATTCAATGGCACAATCACAGCTAACTGTACCCTCGACCTCCTGGATTCAAGAGATCCTCCCACCTCAGCCTCCTAAGTAGCTGGGACCACACTTGACTAATTTTTGTATCTATAGCTTTCATTTCACCAAAGATTTAAAACAATTTCTCACTATGAAGAAACTTATACAAGTAATATACATTCAACAGGAAAAATTAGGAAATTCAGGTAAGTAAAAAAGAAAGAAAGGAAAAGAAGTATCAGTTGTGTTTCCATTAGTTAGAACTACCTAGGGCTAACATGATGATGAGTGGATTTTCAGATGTTTTTGGAATGCATGTTTGTGTGTACATACACAAATATACATGCAGCCACACAATACACACATTTTATTTCTTGTGTGCTTATCATTTTTTCATGGTCTATCTTTTTTTATGGTCATTAGTTCTAGCTATCTCCAGACTTGATGCTAGACTATACATTTTTTCTCATGTATAACATTCCTCAAGAACTGGTTCAACTCATATGTCTTTACCTACCACCTAGATAAGCCCCAAATTCACACTGTTACTCCTTTATTTCTCCACAGAAAAATAACTTTCATTAAATGTACAAATGACAATTAAGCCAATTAGAGTAAACAACTTTTGGTCAATTCAGCTCTCACTTTGCCAGGAACCAATGGCCATCCTCAGTTTTTTTTTAAGGATGGAGGTTTGGAAGTCAAATTTGACGCCTCTCTTCCTTTCCTGTCCCCACCCCTGCCCACAGTCACTTCCACAATCTCTTGCTTTTTCTTTGGACCTATTTCCAGGGTCACACGCAGTCAGGTCCTAATTATTTTGTTCCAGGTATGCTGTTTCCTAGCATCTCTCCTGCCAATCACTTTGATCGAGACAGTACTCTCCTCTTTTCAGAAACCTATAATGACTACCCATTGCTTCTTGTATCACACACTGAATCTCTCTAATGAGCTTTGAGGGGCTTCCACACTCCCCTGGGTCCTCCTCCCTGAGCTGTGTCTTCCTCAGGTTGCACTTTTTGTTCCTTATTAACCCTTCGCAACCCAGTTCCCCTACTCCCCTTTCTGACCATTAAAAATAAGGTAAAACAATGCACAGTGCTGACGTCTTTTTAAAAAGAAGAAAACCCTAGGACACTAATACAATTACCCTTCTGCTTATGCTTCAGTTATCGGTTGTAACTACTTGTTACATTAATTGGGTGTATCTTTGTTACAGAGGATTAATAAATGTTTTATTTATTTATTTTAGTTTCAAAAACATGCCTTGAAATTTCACCAGATTGGGTGAAACGTGTTTACAATACTAGGAAGTGAACATCAGGCACTAATTTTTTGTAGCAGTATTTCTCATCAAGGCACATGCATTTACCTAATCCAAAAGATGGCTAGCTTTCTCAATTAAAAGGTATACAAAGAAATAACCCTTGCATTTGATCATTGTAACTTGGACAACATGTCACGCCATTGAATATAAACGGGAATCTGTATGCTGTTATTATTTAAAAAAAATTTTTTTAATCTAGCATTTAGTAGAGGATAAACTTCTTAATGGCAAGGACCATGTCTTTTACTTCCTTTGTGAGGCTCACAGTAATGGGAACACAGCTTCATGTGCAATTGGGCTTCAATAAATGTTGCTAGGTGATTCATATTTGAAGGGGAAATGGAAAGAAAAGCCTGAAGGACTTAAAGGATTTGTGTGCATGCATCTTGCTGTGAATAACACAAATGTGGAGACAGATGACTAAGTGGACAGCATAGGGCATAGAGAGCTTTGGCCCCTGAAATATTCAGTAACAGGAAGTTACAGTGTGACTAACTGTAACCAGGTTGTGAAATGGAAAGCAGAGGAACTGGAGGATGTACTGGAAGAACTCGGGGGTGCACACAGAAGTGAACTGCAGCATGAAAGAGGTAATGCCTTTTTGGGTGAGAACTTCAGAAGGAAGGACAGCACAGGGGACAAAGGAAGAGATAGAAATGCTAAGTGTCTTAAAATGAAAAGGTGATGGAAAGAATTCTTAAAGCAGAAATAAAAATTCTATCAATAACAAGGTTGGGTTTAGAGTTAAAAAAAAAATCACATGGCCGGGCACGGTGGTTCATGCCTGTAATCCCAGCACTTTGGGAGGCTGAGGTGGGTGGATCACCTAAGGTCAGGAGTTTGAGACCAGTCTGGCCAACATGGCAACACCCCATCTATACTAAAAATATTTAAAAAATTAGCCAGGCATGGTGGCGGGCACCTGTAATCTCAGCTACTCAGGAGACTGAGGCAGGAAGAATTGCTTGAACCCAGAAGGTAGACATTGCAGTGAGCTGAGATTGTGCCACTGCACTCCAGCCTGGGAGACAGAGCGAGACTCCATCTCAAAAAATAAAAAAATAAATAAATAATCATGCAGATATTTTGTTTCCTACTTTAAATAAAAGCAAGGCTTCACATTTGACCACAGAATGTTGTATTGCTTCTCTGCTATGCGGCACAGCTTTGATTTAGGTCCAGGACTGCTAAGTGAAAGAAAAGAAATTTCTGGTATGTTTGGAGCCTATGATTTCATCCCTCCTCTCACTCCAGCACATCTGATCTATGTATCCTTGAAAATGGAGCTGCTCACCTTTGCCAGCTCAGTTCTTCCCATCCTAAGCTTTCCTGAGCCAGTACCACTTAAGCAAGTTATAAAATGTCAAAAGCCATTCGTGGTCATTATGGTGTCCACAAATATGTTCACAAATTCTTGACACTCCTTTCAGAAGGGAGAACCTAATCCCTCTCTCCTGGAGTGTGGCTGTACTTAAATTATTTTGCTTCTAATGAATGAAATAATGAAGAAACGAAGGTATATGACTTCGATAGTATGTCATGAAATGAACTGTGGCTTCCTCCTTGGTCTCTCTTGAAGCTGACTCAGGGGAAGCCAGCTGCCACGTCATGAGAACACTTAAGCAGCCCTGTGGGGAGGTCCATGTGGTGAGGAACTGAGGCCTCCAGTCAGCAGCCATGGGAGGAAGCCACATAGGAAGCAGAGTCTCCAGCCCCAGTCAAGCCTTCAGATGACTGCAGCCCACTTGACAGCTTCATGGTAGCCTTATGGAAGAGCCTGAGCCATAACCACCCAGCTAAGCTGCTCCTGCATTCCCTTGAAAACCATGTAGATAATAAGTGTTTATTGTTTGAAGTGGCTGTTTTGAGCATAAGTTGTTACACAGCAATAGATAACTAATACGGTAATCTTTCCAATAGAGCTCTTCTTTACTTTGGAGTTAAGTTTCTAAAGTTTTATTAAAAGGTCTTTTCATTATTTTGGAATATGTGTTTACCTGCATTTAATATGTAAATGGATTAGATGTTATAAAATGTTCAGGTAAATTAAATCCCACCTTCTTTTTTAGCTTCTGATTTTAACAAAGAGAAATGACTTTTCTCATCTACTGAGGTACCAGAAACAATGAGGGTACTGTAAGGCCTCAAAGAGTCTAACAGACCTCTAGAGTTAAGGGTGGGGAGTGGCTAGATTATGTCTTGAGATGTTTTCCTCATTTAAAATCATTTAACATAAACAAAAAAGATGGCATTTTAATATTGTACTTTAAAATATGAGATATAAGTGGTTTTTATTTTAAATTGAGGTAAATGCAGGAGGAACAATCTTGTCAGAGCCAAGATTGATTTTTTAAAAATCACCAGTGAAACTTGCTAACAGTTGGCTTTTAAAAGAGAACAGTAATACACTTTTACCATTTTGTTTACAGTCCCTGTCTATAAAATTTTCACATATATATGATAATATGTTTCTTCCAGAATCTTTCTATCTTTGTATGCTCAATGCCTAGACACCACAGGCACATAAAATATGTTGAATGAATGAATGAATGAAACTGGCTTTAAGGAAAACTGAAGAAACTTACACTCTCCTAGAGGATTAAAAAACTACAAATCACATGATATGATTAATGTTTTTAATTTAAAAAACACATACAGTACATCCTATGGGTCTGATACTATTTTAAATGCTTAACGTAAGTTAATACACAGAATCATCCTAATAACTCTATTGATTATCATCCCCTAATCCCCTATCTTTCTTTCCTTTTTTTTTTTTGAGACGGAGTCTCACTCTGTCACCCAGGCTGGAGTGCAGTGGCACAATCTCAGCTCACTGCAAGCTCCACCTCCCGGGTTCATGCCATTCTCCTGCCTCAGCCTCCCGAGTAGCTGGGATTACAGGTGCCTGCCACCACGCCTGGCTAATTTTTTGTATTTTTAGTGGAGACGGGGTTTTGCTGTGTTAGCCAGGATGGTCTCGATCTCCTGACCTCGTGATCCGCCCACCTCGGCCTCCCAAAGGGCTGGGATTACAGGCGTCATTCATCATGCCCAGCTGATCATCCCCATCTTCTAGATGAAAACCTAAAGTACAAACAGGTTATATAACCCGCCCAGGGTCCTGCAAGTATTGAAGTGGTAAAGTCAGCATTTGAAGATCTGTTCTGGCTTCAGAGCTGACTCCTGACCTCTACACTCTGCCACCTCCCTACCAAGGCAGCTCCTTAAATGATCCTACCTGATGTCATACCTAGGCAGTTCTCAAGTCAGGAGAAGGTGGAAGTGGTGGGAGCCCTGCAAAAACGGAGAGAACTGTGACTGCTTTGCAGTGTTTTGGGGAATTGTGTTTATTCACCAGTTTCTCTCACTAGACCTCCAATTTAACACTCTGCCAACTGTCCAATTATTCATGTTCACGTGGAGCTAAGTGGGTTCTTCTCCAGCTGCACACCTTTCTTTCTCAACATAATTAATGAGGCTCATCAAAACCCTAGAAAACAAGCCCAGCACACCAGCCACTCTCATTGACATGTTAATAGGGGGTCAGGTGCTCCTGACCTCACAGCAGGATGTTTATATGGCCCCAGGGCTGCTCACAAATGTTATATGTTGACTACAGGGTGTCATGAATAAGGGCGTTCCTTTCCCAGTAAGCAGCTGCACTACACACAAATGGCCATGGAAATCTCTGAAGGCAGTGAGCCACACAGATCAGGTGAATTCTAACAGCATGGACACAAAGCCGGCTGGGT
The DNA here is from genome assembly GCF_028885655.2 of Pongo abelii. NCBI lineage: Eukaryota > Metazoa > Chordata > Mammalia > Primates > Hominidae > Pongo > Pongo abelii. The sequence continues at coordinate 161,802,627 of NC_071988.2, forward strand.
TGGCTTATCCAGAGCAGAGGGCTCCCTGGCTAAGCGGAGGACACGGGAAAGCACTAATTCATTCCATCCAGTGTAGGATTACATCGTTTTTAAAAGGCAATGTAAAGAGTAAGAGGCTCACAAACAGCCAAAAAAAAAAAAAAAAAAAATCACCTCTGGTCTTGCCTATTACTTTTCTGATCACAGAGCTGATTTTTGTTGTTGTTCTAACTAGTGCTGTTCAACACAGTAGCCACTAGCCACATGTGGCTGTTGAGCACTGGAAATGTGGCTGGTCCGAATTGGGCTGTGCTATAAGCATAACAGGCACATCAGATTTCAAACACTTGGTATGAAAAAAAGTGTACGTAAAATATGCCATTAGTAATCTTTATATTGATTACATGTTAACTTAATCATATTTTAAATATATTCTGTTAAATAAAAATATATTAAGGTGAACGTCACAAGCTGCTTTTTATCTTTTGTAACATGGCCAATAGAAATTTAAAAATCACATAGCTTGCACTGGTGGCTTGCATTCTATTTTGATTGGACAGTGCTGCTCTAGAGTTTGGAAACTAAACCTGTCACTGCTTTGAGAGGGATGCAAGGGGCAAATGTGTTTCCAAGTCTTGTCTCTGGGCTTTTTCTGCCACACTAATGAAACTCTTACTAATGGGTGATACTGAAACTAAAATTATCTACCAGGAAGGCTGCAATATACTCAGATGTGAATCGCCTCCTGTTCCAGGGCCTTCAATCACCCTTCTATTCGCAGGCTTTGCAGTACAGGCTCTGACTGGCCCCAACAAGAGCACACTTTGGCACTCTGTGGCACATATAACTCATTCTTATTGCACTGATCTAAAAGCTAGCTCTCACTCACAGTGGCTTTTAGGGAATGATCATGTGGACCCAGGCTGCCACTGATGGCTGTGCAGTTTGTGCCTGGCACAACAGCATGCAGCAGAGGGTACACAAGGGGTTGCCATCACACCAGGGGTGCCTGCGGGCTGGGGCTGCAGTTCATCGGCTCAGAGGCGTTGCCTGAAGTGGACTGCACTCTACACTCAAGGCAATCTTTTTTCTTGCACCCCTGACTAACTTCCACATGGCACTGAAAGTACTCCTGGCCTAGCAAGCCCATTAAAACATCCTTTGTATGAATTGGCCAGAGCCCAGTGCAGAAAAGCAGGCCATATAAATTCCCAAACATCTCAGATCTAAGAAGAGCATTTAGAGAATGCAGATATGTTTATAAAACCTCCTGTAGGAAATCATGATATTAATAAATGGGAGTTATTAGTTTGGATACAATTTGGGGTCACTATTTACTGCTGACTAAATAAAACATATAGGTAAATCGCATAATCTCATGTGTCATATTAACTAATCATGACAATGTATTGGAAATCTAACTAACATGAAAGATATTTTGATTCTTTATGTACTAGATCCGCTGCAAACCATTTGTTGTCATAAAGAGGATGAATTCTAGAGAATCTTGCCCAGGAACCAAAATATAATAGAATATCTTTATATAGGAAAGCAGCATTTTTCCCCCCGTGCCCCGAAGAGTATTATAACCTCTAAAAGAGCCCAGAGTTGTATGAATAGTTAATGAACGATGACATAATATACTTTAAAGCTTGGAACTGTTTAAAGTGTGCTCCAAAAGACTATCTTTAGAAAGGACTCTCTTCAAATAATTGCTGAGATATGACGAAGTAAATCTTCACAATAAAAATATTAAGCAAAAGGAACATATGATAGTCTGTTATTACTCTAATAAAAACAACCACTTTCATAGTGATATGAATTTACTAAAAAATAAACACCTATAAAAACAAAAAGCCCAACTATAAAGCACAGAGTAGCTATTTGTGGCTCAATGTTGCAAAAACTTTTTAAAAAATAGCCATGAGCTTGCTTCACACCTTTTGCAGAGTGTGGGACAAGTAGTACCTCAGAAAACTGGAAATATAAAACAGAAGAATAAGATAAATAATAGCAAAGTAAATTACAAGTGTTTAAATTGCTTTTAAATATACTGTAAATAAGATTTGATTATTTACATGTATACATGTGATCATCATCTTTCAGAAACTATTACACCACCCCAATATTTAATCTTATGATCATAAATATTTGATTCATTTCCTTTTATCTTGTCATTTATTCAAGCACCAAGTTCTGTTACTTCTTCCCTCTAAATGCCACTGTGGCCATTGTTCCCTTAAATTTTAACTGCTGTGTCCAGATAGACATTCTTACTGTCTCACACTTGAAATAGTAGAAAGCCCTCTAAATGTTCTCCCATTCAAATTTCGCCTTGCTATTCCCCACCGGAACCCTTCCCTCCAGCCTGGCTATAATCTAAGTTGGCCACGGAAGGAATAACGCTTTGCCGCCAGCAGAATGCCTTTCTACCCACCCTCTATCCCTCCAACTCCTACTCATTCTTGGTCTATCCCGAAGCTCAGTTGCCCTTTGGAGGCTGCTCTTGTCTTCTCCAGGCTGCACTGACCCTTGCTGTTCTCCCTGCCCCGAATCCTGAATGCAAAATTTAGTAAGGTAGCACTGACTACTCGCTCCCTTGTATCACCCTTATCTCCCTGACCAGACTGCACATTGCTGGACACTCTGGATTACACTGTTTTGGTATCTTGCTTTGGTCCACAATATCATGACTTTGAGGAGTGAATATACACAGGGAGGATATGATTGGCCATTTTACAATTTTCTACACCTGTGTCGAACCCCTAGGCTAGTAGGCTCCTCTTGGGAAAAAATAAAGCTGGACCTACTCTCTTACCTGTGAGTGCACTGGGTAGGGGCCTAGGGTGAGCAGAATGCACCTTGAAAGGAAGGGGATCTAAGAGTCTGGAAATGGAATGAAGTTGGGCATCTGGCTGAGGCAACATCTCCCCGAAGCTCAGGAGCACCTGGGAAAGTTGCTTGTCTGCCATCCTTGATGCAATCGAGCATCAGAACATGGAACACAGGGTTGTGGCTGACCTCTGTGCCTGAGAGCAGTCTTGCTCTGAGGAGAACAGCCCAAAAGAGGCCCTACATAAGCGTTGTGTTGCCTTTAATGTGTGTAGTATCCATTCCTTTGCAGTCTGTCTTTCTATAGATCTTAAGGAAAGCAGCCTGGTACTATAAGACTGTGCCCTTAAATCCTGAGATAGAAAAATGAATAACAAACCCTCTCTTGGAGGAAAAATCCCACTCTTCACCACATTGGGACTGGGGAGGAGGGACCACTGGAGGATAGACTACTTTGTCCTATTAAGAGAATCAACAGGACAATAACTGCCATATTTAAACATATACAAATATTTAGCAATGAAATAAACACAGGCTGCTTGAACTGCAGTCTCAGTGTTATCTTGTTTTTTGTTTGTTTGTTTTGCACCCAGCCGTCAGTGTTATCTTATGTACTATTTCTCCATTTGAAAATGGTAGTGGTGGCCGGGTGCAGTGGCTCATGCTTGTAATTCCAGCGCTCTGGGAAGCTGAGGCAGATGGGTCACTTGAGGTCAGGAGTTTGAGAACAGCCTGGCCAACATGGTGAAACCCCATGTCTACTAAAAATACAAAAATTAGCGGGGCATCATGGTGTATGCCTTTAATCTCAGCTACTCAGGAGGATGAGGCTCAAGAATCGCTTGAGCCCAGGAGGCAGAGGTTGCAGTGAGCCAAGATTGTGCCACTGCCTGGGTGACAAAGTGAGGCTCTGACTCAAAAAAAAAAAAGAAAAGAAAAGAAAAAAGAGAAAGAAAATGGTGGTGGTGGTGATAGTGGTTGGGAGATGTGGGCAGGGTGGGGGGGGATGTTCATTAAAATGCACATCCCAGGCCTCATCCCAGATCTACAGATCTGGGCCTTTGGCAGTGGAATCTGATTACCTGCATCTTGAATGCTTTCCCCAGGTGATTCTTAGGCCCATAAATGTTTCAGAACCACTGTTTGATAGGTTATCAGCTCTCTCAGTAAACAAGAATATTCTCATCCCCTAAAACCTCTAAGGAGTATTTTCATAGGAGTGCAATTAAAACCTCTTTCGGGCTGGGTGTGGTGGCTCACGCCTGTAATCCCAGCACTTTGGGAGGCCAAGGCGGGTGGATTGCCTGAGCTTAGGAGTTCTCGACCAGCCTGGGCAACACAGTGAAACCCCATCTCTACTAAAATACAAAAAATTGGCTGGGCGTGGCGGCGTGTGCCTGTAGTCCCAGCTACTCACGAGGCTGAGGCAGGAGAATTGCTTGAACCCAGAAGGCGGAGGTTGCAGTGAGCCCAGATCGTGCCACTGCACTCCAGCCTGGGCAACAGAGTGAGACTCCATCTCAAAATTAAAAAGAAAAAAAAAAACCCTCTTTCTTCTAGAAAGCTCATTCCTAAAATGTTTCCTTTTCTGCTGCTTTCTCTTAGCCTCATATTTCTAAAACTCTGACAGAATATCAATTTCCAAAATATGCCAGGATGTACATGGAAATGAGGTATTTTACCCATCAGCAGGGGCACTGCACTTAAGATCTGGATTTTGGGGCCCTTCTGCTTGCTGGTTTCCCCTCAGCTGGGAAGGCCTGGATTCAGTCAGTGAGGAGTGTTCTCTCCATATTCCACCTTGCCCCTGAGTGGCCAGGTAGTACTGGCTTAGTCAGAGTCATGAACCTGAACTGTTTTTATAGTCCTTGAAGTAAGTCAGTATTTCAAGATTCTGAAAACTACTCAATAGTTATAATCACAAAATCTTCTTCCAAAATAGCATGATGATCATGTTGACACTGTTGTCTTTTTCAATACATGTATTCGACATATGTAAATTTTGTGTTAAGAGAGCACTTTTGGTTTTGTGAAACCCACTCTATTGGAGCCAAAAGTGTTGGAAACAATAATGTGAATTCTGCTGTAAAATTATAAATTTCAATATTGGACAATATTTGATATTCAACAGAAAGGTGTTGAAAATCACTGAAGGAGCCTCTGGTAGAGTGAACACCCACATTAATCTTGGCTTCCTCCGATGCTCCAGTACAATCACAATACAGGAATAAAAATGACATAAACATTTAAGAACAAAGAAGATGGGAGATGGCAATAGGAATTGAGGGGTGTCAACAAAATTTTGGGAGATGAAAATCAGCTGGCTGAGTGGTAAACGACTTAGCAGCTTAGAGAAAGCTGAATCTAATCCTGCAGTGGAAGAAGCCAAAAATCAAGCAAGATGATTCAAACTAAACAACGCTGTGAAGACTTAGGAACCAGAGGCACCTCTGAATGCCAGGGTAGATGGGAGTGCAAAAAGGAAAACTGGCTGCAATCCTGTATAATTAGGAAGTGGACCAGATACCCTCCCTCAGACAAGAAGAAGGAGGGTGGATTACTCTGCAGAGATGAAACCACAGGACTCTGGAATCCTGGACCCCAGGCCTAGCCAGAGTGGGTTGAGGGCCATGTGAAAACAGGGAGATTAAGTGAAAGTCTACACAGAACTTAGTAAGACGCCCCTCAGCATCACCACCATTTCTTACCTCCCTACCCTTATTCAGCTCCAGAAAGCCAGCATCCAAGTTTACAACCCTCAGCCATGAGATGGAAGTCTTTCCTGTCTAGCTTAAGGGAAAACAATCTACAAACATTGACCCAGTGAAATGGGCAGGTTCTAGACGAATCATCCTGTAACAAAGCACATTTTACAAGCCCCATCTAAGCACACAGAGCAACTAATTAGCTTTATTGTGCCTCTCTCTTAAACAGATATTTGAGAAAAGCTTCTTTTATGAAAGAAAGAAAAACAAGCATATGAAAAAAATATGCTTAGGAGAAACAGACAAAGCAGGAAGCACAGGAAAGCTTAATTTTATTTATTTGTTTATTTATTTATTGAAACGGAGTCTCACTCTGTTGCCCAAACTGCAGTGCAGTGGTGCGAACTCGGCTCACTGCAACCTCTGCCTCCTGGGTTCAAGTGATTCTCCTGCCTCAGCCTCTGAGTAGCTGGGACAACAGGCATGCATCACCACATTCGGCTAAGTTTTGCATTTTTAGTAGAGACAGGGTTTCACCATGTTGGCCAGGATGGTCTGAACTCAAGTGATCCACCCGCCTCAGCCTCCCAAAGTGCTGGGATTACAGATGTGAGCCACTGCTCCTGGCCTGGAAGGCTTCATTTTAAAGTGATAATTAATAGCCTTGGATTGAAAAGGATAGAGAATAGAAAGAGCCTATGGAAATTAAAAATGTGATCAAATGAAATATTTAATAATTGGGTTGGAAGATGAAGTTAAGGAAATCTCAGAGCACAGAGCAAAAGGACAAAGACAAGAAAAATAGAAAAGATATGAAAATCAGAGTACAATCCAGAAGGTTTAATACATAACAAACAGAAGTTCCAGAAAGTTAAAAAAGGAGAAAAAAGAAGAGAGAAATTACCAAAGAAATAATCTAAGAACATATCCAAGATCTTAAGGACACACAATTCCAGTTTTTTTTTAAAAAGTGCACAGTACTAGATACAGTGAATGAAAAAGAGCTACACTAAGGTGTATCATCATGAAATTTCAGGGTAAAGAATATTAGAAAAGTTATCAGAGTGAAAAAATAGGTTACACACATAGGGTGGGGAATCCAAATGGCCCTGGACTTAATAGTAGGAAAGTCAGAGGACCATGAAAAAATGCCTTTAAAATTCTAATTAAATGTGTTTTCTAAACTGTAACTCTATAGGCTGGGCACAGTGGCTCACGCCTGTAATCCCAGCATTTTGGGAGACCGAGGCGGGTGGATCATCTGAGGTCAGGAGTTTGAGACCATTCTGGCCAATATGGTGAAACTCTGTCTCTACTAAAAATACAAAAATTAGCTGGGCGTGGTGGCATGTGCCTGTAATCCCAGCTACTCAGGAGCCTGAGGCAGGAGAACTGCTTGAACCCAGGAGGCAGAGGTGACAGTGAGCCAAGATCGAGCCACTGCACTCTAGCCTGGGCAATGGAGCGAGACTCCATCTTAAAAACACAAACAAACAAACAAACAACAACAAGAAAAACCTGTAATTCTATATCAGGTAAACTATTAATCAAATGTAAGGATAAAGACAGTCTCAAATATTGCCTCCATAAGAATAATCTCCCATTTACCCTTTTGTAAGAAACTATGAGGACTTCCACTGATTTGAGGGAATAATTTAAGAAAGAGGTGGGATCAAGGAAACAGATGATGCAACACAGAATGGTGGTGAAACTTTCCAAGAACGATGGTGAAGGGTGACTGCAAGACTTCCATTAAGCAGCAGACCAAGAAAACTGCAGGACAGAAGTGAACAGAACCAACAGGGCAGAGAACTTTGGGAGAGAAGGAAAGACAGAGGGAGGGAGAGAGGGAAAAGAAAAGAAAATATAAGAAAAACTATATTATCTGATGTGCTTGATCACATTGAATGTTTTTCCAGGGTCAGAAAAGTTTAAGGATGGATCAAAAGTAGGTATAGAGATAATACATGCCCCTCACCCTGCCCAAAAGGGCAATCATAAATTCCAAGGAAAACAAAAAGCTATACAAGTAAGGAAACAAAATCATAGTATACTACATGGCTAAACTGTAATTTTGCACTATGCAAAAATTAGTCTTGTAAACATGGGCTACTTTTAAAAATCATGATTTGTAATATAGCTAGTTACACTGAGAGGATGGGGAAGAGAAAGAGAGAGACTGTGTGTTGGGGGGGTTGTGTATGTTTGTCAGGAAGTAGTGTAAGTAGCTACATCCCCCCCATCTTCTGTAGAATTGAGTAACTGAAAACTTGAGAAATGCAATTTATGGAGATAAATGAGAAGACAACGTACTGCATGGAAGTGGCTGCCTTTGGCAAGCAGAAATTAAGAATGGTGTGGGTGAAGCAGGAGACTACTGTTTCTCATCAAAATCCCCCTAGCAGTATTTGACTTTCTGAACTATGCATGTGTATTACTTGGATAAGGTAAACAATATATACATCAAGGAAACTGAACAAAGGGGTTCCAGGTTCTTAAAGATTTTTTTTTTTTTTTTTGAGAATTTTGCTCTTGTTGCCCAGGCTGGAGTGCAATGGGCACTCACTGAAACCCCTGCCTCCCAGGTTCAAGTGATTCTCCTGCCTCAGCCTCCCAGTTAGCTGAGATTATAGGTGCTTGCCACCACTCCCATATAATTTTTTTGTATTTTTAGTAGAGATGGGGTTTCACCATGTTGGCCAGGCTGGTCTCGAACTCCTGACCTCAGGCGATCCACCCGACTCAGCCTCCTAAAGTGCTGGGATTACAGGCGTGAGCCACCACGCCTGGCTGCTTAAAGTTAAGGAAAATGTATCTTCCAAGAGATTTCCATGATGGCTATGAATATTGCAGCTCTGTTCTTTCTCTGGAGATTTTATGACTAAAAAGCTTATAATAATATACCACACAGGGCATTCCACAAATTCTGGTAAAATAAAATTGAAAGTAAAAAACATTCATTCTGTAAAATATGAGCACATATACTCATTATGATGCACACAGCCACATGTAGAAAACATACATGTAAAGAATAAAGTAGCAGAGTCACCTATGATGTATCTAGTCCTAAGATTGCAAGTATGAAAAATTAACACCACATTTTGGAAATGATTCCCTTTCTGCTCTTCCCCACAGGAATTATTCTTGGGCTCTGGGCTGGCCTGTGACCGTCCTTGACCAGCAAGTGGTCTCTGCTTTTGGTTTAGTTCTTTCATAGTTGTTCCATTGTTTTTTGTTTGTCAGACACAGGGATTGTGGTTGCCTTCCCAGCAATCTCACTGTTGTTCCGCTAGTTCCAGATAATCACCTCCTATCAAAGGATTCTTTCTAGACTTGCCTTTTCAGCTCTTCTATTTGATCTCAAAAGCAGCTCTGTCTTATTTGCGCTAATGCTTTCTCCATTGGAGCTGATAATCAACTGTAATCATATTTTTGACCCAAACTTTGATAATCACCATCAAATGATTTATTGAACATCCTTATGTTTAAGACACAGTGCTAGGCACTATGCAAAAATCAGCTAAAATGTGTGTGTAAGAGAGAAGAGAGAGAGATCCTGCCCTTGAGAAACAACAGGATTAAGAAGGAAAAAAACCAGATGTGACCATAGTAAGTTCTATTTTGTAACAAAAACACATATTTTAAAAATTGGAGAACATGTAGTGTGTATTTCAAATAGCTAGAAGTGAGGACTTGAAATGTTCCCATCACAGAGAAATAATAAATACTCAGGCCGGGTGCGGTGGCTCACGCCTGTAATCCCAGCACTATGGGAAGCCAAGGCTGGAAGATCGCTTCAGTTCAGGGGTTGGACACTAGACTGGGCAACATAGTGAGACCTTGTCTGTACTCAAAATTAAAAAAAAGAAAATTAGCCAGGTATGGTGGCGCACGCCTGTGGTCCCAGCTGCTTGGGGTATGAGGTGGAAAGATGGCTTAAGCCCAGGAATTCAAAGCTGCAGTGAGCTATGATAGTGCCACTACACTCCAGTCTGGGCAACAAAGTGAGACTCTTTCTCAAAAAAAGAAAGAAAGAAAGAATAACTACAGTGATGGATGCCCTAAATACCCTGACTTGATCATTACATATTCTATGCCTGTAACAAAATATCACATGTACCCCATAAGTATGTATAAATATTATGTATTAATGTTTAAAAAGTGAAGCTGGTAAGAAGAAAATTAGAGACAATCTGGGAGGTTTAGTCCATGATGAATAGAAGTTCCAGAAGGTTTAAAAAAAAAAAAAAAAAAAAGTAGGTCGGGAGCTGTGGCTCACACCTGTAATCCCAGTACTTTAGGAGGCTGAGGTGGGCAGATCACGAGGTCAGGAGATCGAGATCATCCTGGCTAACACGGTGAAACCCTGTCTCTACTAAACATACAAAAAAAAAAAAAAAAAAAAATTAGCCAGGCGTGCTGGCAGGCGCCTGTAGTCCCAGCTACTCAGGAGGCTGAGGCATGAGAATGGCGTGAACCCGGGAGGTGGAGTTTGCAGTGAGCAGAGATCGCGCTACTGCACTCCAGCCTGGGCGACAGAGGGAGACTCTGTCTCAAAAAAAAAAAAAAAAAAAAAGAAAAAGAAAAAAAGTAAAGAGAATAAAGAAATAATATAAGAACATATCTCAGAGAAGATTCAAAAACTTTTAATGGTAAAAATGTTATTGCTTTCACTGTCACTAATTTAGCTAACATTTTCTAGGAATGAGAACATGGTAAAGGGATTAGGAGACAGAATGGAAAAGAGACTGAGTGTGGGAGGCAGGTTTTAGGACTACTCACTAAAGCAGGGATTCACAACTAACATATGTCAATGAATAGCAAATAATGATATTGCCTCAATCCAACTGGCAAATCAATTCAACTAAGAATTTTTTTAAAAAAAGAATTAACGAAGGGTAAACGTTTTTAAATAGGGAGTTTTCCTTCCTTAAAAAAGTATTTTCCCAGAGGGTAGAATTAATACACATGTATGATAGAAAGTTTAGAAAATTCAGTTAAATATAAAGAGGAAAACAATAATCACTCATAATTTTTCCAGCCAGAAATAAATATCATTCCTAACATTTTAGGAATTCAGTATTTAGAATTCCTAAAATAACATTTTAGTTATTCAGTATTTTTCTACACATATTAAAAGTCACAATTTGGATTGTAACATATAATTGTTTTATGATCTATTTTATTCATATTATGAGCATTTCCATATGATTAGTCATTCATTTATATCATGAATGTCATGTACATATTTATTTTTCCAAAATACTTATTTTTGGATCAAATTTTTCACCATCACAAGTAACACCACGAGCATAATCTTTGTTCAACCAGCTGATCAAAAAGAATATTATGTAAATTCTGAGAAATGGAATTACTAGATAAAACACATTCAAAATTTTGAAATATCTTTTGTTTCTATTTTTGTCTCCCTGTTTTTTGAAATATATAGGAAGTAAGCGCATTTCTATTCATTTCTGAGATGGCATTTTATACAAATGTTCCAAATAAGTAAACATCTGTAGAAGACAACTTTCTTGAAATAAATGTGCCTAAAAGGCTTTGCTGCTCAAGTTATTCATTAAAACGAAATGTTGATCATGGTCATTGTGATCAACAAAGAATAAAGTGAATTTTCACTAGCAATAGCAGAAAACGAAACTAAACTAAACCTATGTATAATTATATTTTATATTGTACCTGTGATTTGTGCTTGTATTTGTGGAATGTACCCACATATAATGTAATGAACTATTCTGAGAACTATGTAAATACTGCTTCACAATCAGATAAAAACATGAAATAAATGATATGTTTGCAGAAAGACATTCACATGTTTATCTATGTATTTTGAAGCTCGTTTCAAACAGTGGTGAGTTAATATTTCATTAAAAAGCACGCTTTTACCTGATGAGTTTTTATGAGGTTAAGAAGTGATTATTCTAATGAGGACTCACAAAAGAATATTCTGTCCACACTGAAAATACTTCGTGAGACGAGAGAAGAGAGGAGGAGCACACAGATTTAATCTGGAAAAACATCACTTTGCTTCTTCAGCTGACTGAGCTCTTTCAAAACATGACCTCTGCAGCTACCAGCTTCAATGACTCATAGTTAGGCAGGCATAAGGACCCGAAAGAAGTACCCTTAAAACTCATGTTCCCACAAAGACAGGAACTTGTCCCAAGTTGGCACATTTCGAAAGACATTTAGTGGGGGTGAGGATGGGTGCATCATTGCACTCACATGTCTGCAGAGCCTGTGAACTGGAATTAATTATTCATCTTTGGTCTGGCTTGAAGGAAATACTCTACTGTAGCTAGTGTAAAAACAGCAAATGTAGAAGCACAATTTGTATTAACAACAGACCATTCTGACAGCTTGTGATCTCATAAACCTTCTGACACGCCTGGACTACTACAAACATTCATGTATATTGCTTATATTTCTGCCTGCTTCAGAACTTAATCTGGAAGTGTATAAAATGCTGTATCTCCCCAATGGTATATATTCTTAATGAAACTAAGATAATACATAGAAGTTCACATTTCAATGATATTTTTCTAGTAGCTACTGATTGCAGTCAATGTAAACCAAGTTATACTTTTATTTATCCAGATGGAATCTTTAGAGCCGGCTGGCATGTGCAGACAAGAAGCCACTGTGAGGTTTGGGGGTTGTAAGGCTGAGGACAAGAATGAAGCCACAGAGCTCAGGCCTGTCTCTGCAGGCCAGCACCACCTCCAGCCCTGCAGCTCCATCAGGCTTAGGGTTTCGGGGGTGGGGTGGGGCACTCCAGGAGCTGCAAGATGCAAATAACCAAGTAAGGCAAGATCTGCCTGCATTATTTCCCAGTGCTTCTAAAGTACTCAACTGTGGACACCTATCCAAGCACTAGTTAGAACCTGTTTAGACATGAGGGCCTCTAAAGCAAAGACTTTTCTGCAAATTCTCCAAGTAAAATGACTGTGTCTGCATCCTGGAAGAATTGAGGCACAGCACAGCAACTGGCAATAAGATGATCTCTCTTGAATTCATCCATGTAGGGCAGGGGGAGTCGCTTCAATGGGCATTTCCCCACTCTCTCCTTCAGGGTAGAAAAAATGTTATATTAAAGGAGCTTTGGCTGTTTGCCACTGGTCAGGATGAAGAGAGTGAAAAGGTTGTCAATGACTATTCACTTCCCGACTGGTTGCTGCTCATTTTTCACCATGCACACCGAGAGCCCAACCTCCCATGAAGGAGGACAGTGGGAAAGTAGAGACTTTAATACAGCACTAAGATATATTCACCATCACATTTTCCTGAAATAGAGCTGAATGAATCAGAGAGGTTTCATTGCACTCCCAAGTAAGAAGACTGAACCAGCTTCTAACTGTTGCTAGTCTAGCAGCAAGTGTTTAAACATTATAAGGTCCTACAAAAATCTACCCTCCACTTCACTTTGAAAATACAGAAAGCTCTCCTATATTTGAACATCAACAAGCCAAATTTCCCATTATTCATAATTCAGTAAGACAGCTGAAGCCTGCTCAGGGCCTTATAAAACTGTTGTAGGTAGCCCTGAACGTCCCCCGCTTCCCCCACCACCCAGAGCCTGGGATCATGCGAGCTGGTAGAGAAGCTACAGAGGTAGTGCCGTGTTTGGTGGAGTGACCTCTGCAGCCTCCCTCCCTTAGAGTGAGAATTTTATGTAATTCTTATCTGCAGTTGGGAATAAAAGAAGTTTGATTCCTAGACACTGAAATACAAGAAAGTTTATCGTGCCACCCTTTTCCATCTCTTAGGAGAAATGGAAAAAGAACACTCCAAACCTGGCCACTACTTGAGGATGTGTAAAGAGGTTTTCTGCAGGCAATTAGACCCCACTACAGTGGAAGTTTGTAGAGCATCACACATTGATAGTCTGAAATGCACCACAAGAACTGCTCGAAGTGTGTCTCACTTTCACACTTACCTGACCGTGGGATGGAAGTGCAGCGTAAGCCATGGGCTGATTCATCACTCCTTTCTGCTTCATGAGAAGCATGCGTTTCTGGTCTTCGCTCAGGTGTGCCCTAGGGGCCTGGAGCTGTGGAGGTGGTGGCTGCTGCTGCTGCTGCTGCTGTTGCTGTTGCTGCTGCTGTTGCTGCTGTTGGATGTACGGCATCAAGGGGTTTTTGTTGGGGTTGGCCATTGGTGGTGTCATCCTCTGACTCAGGTCTGCATTGAAGTGGGTCAGGGGTTTAGTGTTGCCATAAGTAAGAATATTGTGCTGTTTGTTTAAGGAGTTTGTACCCAAGTTATTTGGCTGCTGACTGATCATATTCATGTGATTCTGAGGGAGGTAGTTATTCATTGTTGTCTTCTGCAGGTTGTTTGCCATTGGAGGCACTACAGGGTTTTGGTTGTTAAAGGCTTGGGGGTACATCATTGGGCTATTTGGTTTTTCTGCAGTAAAAGCTGCTCCATATGGACTAGAGGGAGGTCCTAAGGGAGACCAATTTGAAGTCTGATTTGAGTGTTGCTGCTGCTGCTGCTGCTGCTGTTGCTGCTGCTGCTGCTGCTGTTGCTGCTGTTGCTGCTTCTGCTGCATGAGTTTGGCCCTTTGTTGCTGCTGTGCAGCCATCTGTTTGAGCTGTTCTGCTGGAGACATGTCAGAGCTGGGCACAGCCACAGGCCCTGACGCTGAACCGGCTACTGTCACCGCTGCTGGATTCAGGAGATAACCATTTCCAGGCCGAGGTGGAGCTTGGCCTGGAGTGTGAGCTTGGTTTGGAGTCTGAGGGGACTGAACAGCACAGTTTGCTGGTGAGCTTGCAGGGTTTGGAGCTGCGGGAGTGCTGGCAACAGAAGGTAAACTAGTGGCCGTGCAGACAGTAGAAAAGGGAGGACCAGAAGAAGAAGGCCTCGCCTGGGGAGATCCCATGGAGACATGTGTGAAGGGAGAGTGAGAGGGGTCGCTCTTCACGCTCGCACTCTCCTGGGAGAGAGGGGTCTCGGTTGCCGGCTGCGAGAATTCTGGCTCCTTCTTCTCTTCAAAGTCTTCGTTGAACAGGTCCTGTATGTCATCCTCAGGAACCGTGTTGGCCAATTCATCTATTAATTCTTGCCACTCCTGATCATTCAGGTTAATGTCTGAGAACAGCTTGTTCTGATTTGAAAGAGATGTTTCTGATGTGTCTATGCAAGTAGGGTCATCGAGAGGTTCTTGTTTGAGGTCTTTGCTCTGCAAGATGGTGAAGCTATCCTCCAGGTCACTGCAACCGTTGACAGGAAGTTTAATCTCAGGGAGCCTACCATTCTTACTTAGATCTTCTAGAAGCCCAGGAGTGTGAGTTCCACTGTTCTGCAAGGGCAAAGAAGGCTTCAGGTCAAGTTGGTGAAGAGGAGAAGCTGAAGGCAGTGGCACGTTATTGGGCAAATTGTTGATGGCTTCCATCCCCGCAGAAATGTCCTTTCGAATTCGTTTGCTAGTCGGAGAAAAATTCCCATCACAAGCACCATTCTGCTGGTCTCCATTAAGTGGTGATCGAGCTCCTTCCAACTTCCTTTTCACAGTCTCTTGTAGCTGGAAAAGAAACAGGAAAGAGGATGACTAAACCTCCAAGTCATATTTTACTCTTTAAGAATTGAGATGTGCATTGCGATGAACTAACTTTAAAGTGGTTTACGACACACAGGAAAGAAGTCATACTTATAATTTCAAAATCAGGCAACACTGAAATTCAAATTGTATGGGAAAAGGTTTTATCTAAAAGCAGAGCTCACAGGGCTAAGAGATAGAAAACAAACGAAAAATTGAAGGGTGGGAAACAAAAGAAAAGAGATAGTTAATAAGGGCAATATTCTCAGCAAGGAAGAATAATCTGTTATTATTTTCTTTCTTGTTTTGTCTTTGAGATGGAGTCTTGCTCTGTTGCCCAGGCTGGAGTGCAGTGGTGCTATCTTGGTTCACTGAGACCTTCACCTCCCAGGTTCAAGCGATTCTCCTGCCTCAGCCTCCAGAGTAGCTAGGATTACAGGCATGCGCCACCATGCCTGGCTAATTTTTGTATTTTTAGTAGAGACGGGGTTTCACCCTGTTGGCTAGGCTGGTCTGGAACTCCTGGCCTCAAGTGATCAGCCTGCCTCAGCCTTCCTAAGTGCTGGGATTACAGGTGTGAGCCACCATGAATGCTTGACATGAGACTTGGGCCAAAATGTAACATACTTGAAAACAATGTTAATACCTATCCTAAATTCTTGCCACAACTTAAATGAGAACATCAAGGAATTAAATCAACATTTTTAAAAAATGCTAAAATAAAAACTTCTAAGAATATGGAATTTAACACATGTACTAAATAGCATAGAATTGAAAGTTAATGTTTAATGCAATCCCAAACTTACTTTAAGTTCTTATGTGACCTCACCTTTCAGCACCTTTTGATAGGCTCGCTCTTCTCTAAAAGCACGTTTCCACCGATTTCCACAACATCACACTCTTCTCAATTTCCTCCTTCTCCCTTTACCAGCTCTTTCTCAATCTCTTATGTAGTCATTCTTTTTCCTAAAGGATGGGATTCTTCAATGTTTTGTCTTAAGCTTTTTTTCTCCTTCTGTTCACCCTACATTCTTGCTTAGACAATTTCATCAATTACAACAGCTTCAACTATCTTCTCTAGGCCGACGGCCCCAACAGATGCTCATCTTCCCAGGCTCACAAAACTGGGCTGGGTACATTGTTTTGGGGTCGTCAGCCTAGAAAAGATAGTTGAAGCAGGCTCATTGGATTAGTACTCAGCTCCACTAAATCCAATGTTCTCCTACTGGATATTTCATGGACATCTAAAACTCAACATGTCTCAACACTGAGCTTATTATCCTTTGTTACCCAAATCAGATCCTCATCAATGTTCCCCATCTCAGTATCTATCCATTTATCCAAGTCAGATACTTGAGCATTTTTCTTGAAACCTCCCACGTCAGCAATCACCAAGTCCTATGGATTCCACCTCCAAAATATAACTAATGTGCGCCCTCATCTCCTTCCTCCGTTACTGTTACTGTCCTTGGCCAGGATACCATTATCTCTACTAGATTGTTGCAGCCATCTTCTAACTCGTCTTTTACACTTTGCCACCATTCATTTGCTCTTTAGTCTATTTTTTTATTTACTGTTTTGTGTTCCCTCAATCTACTCCTTATAATGCCACATTTTCCAAAAAAAAAAAAAAAAAAAAAAAAAAATAGACTGCCTTTCTTGTGTATAACTCTGCAATGACTTCCACTGTCTTTAGGTTAAAGTCCAAACTAGGGCCGGGAGCGGTGGCTCACCCCTGTAATCCCAGCACTTTGGGAGGCCGAGGCAGGTGGATCACGAGGTCAGGAGATCGAGACCACCCTGGCAAACACGGTGAAACCCCGTCTGTACTTAAAAAAAAAAAAATACAAAAAATTAGCTGGGCGTGGTGGCGGGTGCCTGTAGTCCCAGCTACTTGAGAGGCCGAGGCAGGAGAATGGCATGAACCCAGGAAGCGGAGCTTGCAGTGAGCCGAGATCGTGCCACTGCACTCCAGCCTGGGCGACAGAGCGAGACTCCGTCTCAAAAAAAAAAAAAAAGTCCAAACTGACTCTTGCCAAAAACCACCTGGCTCCTGCTCATCTTTCCAGGCACACCTTTTTGCCTCTCTATTCAGCATCTCCTCCCCTCTTCTCCTTTACCCTACATTTTCCATAAACTCTCTTGAAACTTTTAGTTCCTTAAAGGTGCTGACACTCCGGTTTCTCTTCAGAGCCTAGAATTCTTTCACCTTTAAGGTGCAAAGCTTCCTTCCGCCTCTAGGGCATTGTCCATGTTTTTTTGTTTTCTTGGAACGTCCTCCTGCTCCCTCTCCTCTTCCCCTGGGTAATAGCTGCTTATTTTTCAGGTTAGATCTTAGATTTCACTTACTCTAGGAAATCTTCTCTTATACTCTTCCCCACCCTAGCTATGTTAGGTGCCTTCCTTGACCAACTATACTAGGTTGGATGTCCTGAAATAGGTCTTTCCAAGCAGTCTGTACTTCACTACCATAGCTTTTTCATGCTTTGGGGCAGCTGCTTAAGTGTCTGTTTGGTGAGTTCCAAGAAGGTAGGAACCGTGGATGACGTGCTTCCTGTGTAAGCACCACAGGCCTGCACCCAGTCCTCAGGTTCATAGCAGGGGTTAATAAACAATTGCAAATGGAACGAATCATTCTATTGTCTAATTCACAGGGCTAAGAGAAGAGTTTGAATCTGAGCAGAAGGCAGCCCCATTGACCATAAGGAATGCCTGATTCCAGCCTCTACATTCTTGGTTTTGGGAGTGATAGATCTCTTACCCTAAAGAGTGCTATCCACTTAACTGGACTCATTTTAAAAGTCCAGTTACGAAGTCTTGCTAATTCTATGGACTTATCAATTATAAACCTAACTCATCTGTGTGCTGCTTTCCTTTCTGCCAGAAAGGGCCAGTGCATGTGGTCGTGGTGAAAGAGCTTGGCATAGAATAGCTACTGGGGAGATGCTTGCTGAGTGACAGAGGGGCAACTGGGAGGGGTTAGAAGGGTTTCAGTGACTTTACATAGTTGCAGGCAGAAGGCAGAATGACAGGGTAGGAGAGAAAAGGCTCAGTGGTCTTTCCACTCAGGTACTCTCTTATTCTTGGCAAGGTGCTGTGTATTACAGAACCAATGCAAGAGAGGAGGAGGATTCCCTCTGCCCCTGACACCTGAACACTCACGTGTGAAACTGCCGGGCGTCTAGAGGAGCACCATGGATAATAAAACTAATGTGGAGATGTGGCAAAGTTCACAAAGTGTCATTTTACTGCTAGGTGCTTTTTCATAAGTAGATGATTATATTTGAAAAGTATGGCCAGGCACAGTGGCTCACGCCTGTAATCCCAGCACTCTGGGAGGCTGAGGTGGGCAGATCACGAGGTCAAGAGATTGAGACCATCCTGGCCAACATGGTGAAACCCCGTCTCTACTAAAAATACAAAATTTTGCTGGGGTGGAGGCACACACCTGTAGTCCCAGCTACTCAGGAGACTGAGGCAGGAGAATCACTTGAACCTGGGAGGCAGAGGCTGCAATGAGTCGAGATTGTGCCACTGCACTCCAGCCTGGTGACAGAGCAAGACTCCATCTCAAAAAAAAAAAAAAAAAAAAAAGAAAGAAAGAAAGAAAAGTAAACAGAGTAGAAAGGGTCCCTGAGTAAAAATCCAGTCTAACCCTTGTTCCTAAATCTTATATTTTTACAATATCAAACACAGCCCATAGTCATTTGGTAGAGACCCTCGAACTGCTGAACACAAGGCCCCAATGGGAATACACTGGAATTTGACGGAAAAAAAAAAAAAAAAAAATACTGGCTCAACTCATTGTATTACAAAGAAACTGCTAGAAAATGATATTATTTATTGGACAAAGCAAGATACCATGGTTTTGATCAGAAGTATGGAAGATACTCGAACATAGCTCCAAACATAGCAGCATGGTCAAATATCACAGCTTCAGGACTTAAAGGAAATGAGGGTTAGGGCTTTTGGCACCTCCTGGAGTGATGTTAACCTTCAAAACATAAGCATTTGTCTTAACAATGAACTGACTCGATTTTAGAAAGTCCAAGTCCATGACTCTGTTCCAGGTCATGCAATGAATGGAGCAGGACAGAGAAGTAAACAAAGCTGGTCCATTTGTTCTCTGTAAAATGGTGGTGGCCAAGACCATAGAATCAGGCAGGTCTGGCTGGGAACCCAAGTTTCACCTCTTACGGCTGAGTGAGCAGCTGGGTGAGGCAGTACAGTGAGAATTAGAGAAACAGGAGCACTGGCTCTGGAGTTAGAATGCTTGAGTTCAAATCCAACATCACCTACCTAAGAGCTAATACATATCAATATTGTCTGATTCTTAAGAAGTGTTGGCTATGATACCTTCCATTAGAATATAAGTTATATGAAGGCAGGGGTTCTTCCATTTTGTTTCCAGTAGCTCAGAACAGACAATAATACATGTTGGATAAATGAATACTGGAAAACTTATTTAACCTCTCCTAAGCCTTGGTTTCCTTACCTGCAAAGTGGGTCAATAATATCTAGCTCATAGAGTTACCGTGAGTCTGAGGTTAAATGAAATAATGTAGAGAGCACTTAGCCTCACACCTGATACCAGTAAACACCCACTAAGGCTTAGCTTTACCATTTTCAAAATACAGTGATAGAAATAGTTACAACTGCAACTGAGAAGGAATGCTTACTGGATCTTCAAAACACAAATAGGTAGAGTATTTCTGTTCCCCAGCCAGCAAAACCCTAATGTTTTCCAAGCATCTGATGTAGCTTTTTTAATATGAACAACAAAAATCAAATTTGCAATTCAAGTCCAAGTCCAAGTGCTAATGCATTCATGTCCTAGATTGTAGAACAGCAGAGGCTAGATCGTTGAGGTTCGAATCAAATACATTTTCAGCATGCCACCTGATTGGAGCCTCTGAGTGTTCCCTTTCCTCCAGGGCCTAAAGTTCTCCACTGCATGCCCCTTTAACCCAAATCTTGATTTATATATTTCATGTATCTGCATTTTGGAATATAAGAAAGACATTATTGAAGATGCTGTGCTATAATTTTTATGTTTTGTTTTGTTATGTCCAAAATAGCAGAGCAATCTTAGCATCCCTTCTGTCTGTCTCATCATCCTTTGCTATATGGAAAGGTGGTCTGGGAGTCTAATTCTCTTTATGTTCCTCATGGGAGACAGAGGGAGGCGGAGAGGGAGACACAGAGCCAGCTATGTGGCTGAGAAGGCTGATTCACAAGCTCCCTGCTCAGAGAACATGGGAATGCCTGGCTGCGCACAGGGAAATGTCCCAGTGACTTTCCTTTCCTCAGGACTCAGGACAGAGTCTCATACCGAATAGCCGTATCTTAGGAAGTCCCTGGCCCTTCTGCCTCGCAAAGCCCGAAGCCTCTTAGTATGACTGCACCCTCGTGGAAGAATCACAGAAACTCTTTTCCTGAGCATCAGCCTTCTTGCTCTTGTATTACTATTATTACATATAAATGTTTTCTCCCATTAGGTGAAGCTGTGGTGCCAGGAGCTGAAGTATGCTGTTCATCCAATGCCTATGACAATATGGGCTGCTATCATGTGTCAATTACTCTGAAGGAAACAATTCCTCTTCCATAATGGTCCAGCACAAGTCCCTCATTTAGTGTGGCTTGATGGCTTGTGTTACTGTGAAACTGGTGTGTGTGTGTGTGTGTGTGAGAGACAGAGAGAGAGAAAGACAGACAGTGAAAATGAGAGGCAGAGAGGGACAGAATGGGGAGTGGGAGGGTTGTGCATTATGTCCAAACCAGTAGTAATAAGAATAGCTGTGCCTTTGGAATTACAAAGAACTTTCACACAGAATCATATTTTATCCTCACCACAAACCTGTGGGGCAGGCTATGTGCTGGCTGGATGGTTCTACAGGGAAAGGGGCAGTGTTTTGGAGAGGGTGTGGTGGGCGAGGGTGCATGACACCCACAGCAAGGAGGAGCATGGCTAAGATTACCAGGCCTCTGCTGACACAGGGGCCCCCAATCCTAGCAGATTCTTGTAGTGTTCCACAGGCCAGAGTGTCCATGACAAAGAGGTATTTTATTCCATTAGACTTTTAGCAGTGCTGACAAGTCAAAGAAACTCTTACTGTCCTGTCCCTGATTTTGCATGAAGTTGGGCAGGACCACAGAGCTTGGGAATAAAGATAGTGATGCTACTATTAATAATGAAGACTGTAAGATGGAAGACAGCCAATTTCTAATGTCAACTCTAGTAAACCACCATATTCCTTCTCTCCTGCTCCCAATGATTCTAAAAGATAGGTTTTATTACAGTCATCTTGCAGAGGCATCGTGGGTTAAGCAGTGTGTCTGAAATTACAGAACTCAGGGGGCTGGGCAGAAGACAGCTAAACCCAGATTCAAATTCAAACTCAGGTCTGACTCCTCCATAAGCCACACTGCACCCTCATCCAGGACTGGACAAAGCACAGTCATGCCCTCATCAAAGGCATGGGGTTCTGATGCCACCTGTGATATGCTTTCTCAGATTGTGCTTTCAGGGATCTTCCTTGGTTCCAGCCTTTCCCCACCAACCATACCCAATTAAACCTCAAGAACTATCCATTCTATGAATTTTAGTCTCATCTTCCGCCTACAATGCCACTACCCCATTCAGAGTCTCAATATTTCTCTCATGAATTTCTGTAGCAGCTCCTGACCAGCCTCAGTCTCGCCACCTCCAACCCATTCTCTGCATCGTGGCTGCGGTTTTCTCCATACATTGTGAATCTGATCATGCCCGTTCTTCACTTTAAGCTTTTCTAAAGCTGTCCACCATCTTCAGCATCATTCAGGTCTGGCACACAGGCCCTCTGACTGGATCCTCATCCCAGCTAAACTCTCCAGGCTTAGCCATTACCTCTCATCTTCCCCCGCTTACCCCTCAACCCCACTCAACTCCAAACTTTCAGCTATACTTAAATATTTGCAGTTCCCAGGACATACCACATTTGTTTTCTCTCTTTCTGAGCCTTTGCATATTTTACACTTAACCAACTTCTTCACCTGACCAATTCTATGTGTCCTTTACAATTCAGTTTAGACATTACCTACTCCACAGTCTCTCTTGACAGCCATTTCCTACAACTCCTGATGTTGGTTAAGAGACCCTCCATGACATTCTAATTCATATCACACTATAACTATTTTCCTTCATGGACGAATGAATGAATGCTAAAAAGAGCTCTCAAATAACCACAATGAGTTGGTGTAATTGATCCCCAAAGCAGGCTCTTGAAAATGTTGGACAGCATAGTGTTCTCAGAATAAACGTATAATTTCTTTTGGTTAGTTTAAAATACTGAAAATGGACTATCTCCTTCTTAATATTTTTGAGGACTCTAAGGGTCCAGTGAATCCCTGATGAGAACCACTAGAGAACATATGAAGTGATTTGTGGAAAAGAAAACTGAAACTGAAATCCAGAGACTTTAAGCGACATTACCATGGTCACATGTTTTCACATGAATGTAAACCCCAAATGCTGCTTATTTTCAGACTTGAATTTTAAATTTCCATACAAAGGCTTCAAGTGGTTCTCACCCACTATAGCACCCTCTTCAACCAAAAGTGTGAGTGAGCTTCCTTCACCAGCTGGTAGACACACAAGTCTTTCCCAAGGCTTGAAGATAAGAGAGAGTCTTAGCTTGCAGATGCTATAACTAATTTAGAGGCTCAAAGAGAACATTTTGGTCATTTTGATCTGTTCTGGTCAAACTAGAAGATGATTCACTGGAATCAATTATCACATGCTTATTCTCTTTCCATTCTACCAGCAGGTAATAAGCCTATGAACACATGGATGAATTTGACTTGCTTATTTAATGAATGACCCAGAATACTCATGTGTTAGATATTTTAATTAGTAGAATGTGAAGAGTGTGCAAAACATTTCCAGAACTGTCTTCTAGATTTAAGTGCCCTTAGAAAGGATCTTGAGAGTTATTTAGAGGTTTGATTTTCTTTAGTAATTTTCCAACTTTAGTGTAAGTAGTGACCTGAGAACCTGTTAAAAATGCAGATTTCTTGGTCCCACCTTCATAGCTTCTAATTAAGTAGCCCAGATTGGGACACAAGGTGGGGGGCACAGGTATCTAAAGAAACTGAATAAAAACCTGATTCTTCTGGGGCTGTTGGTCTAGGATTCCCCAGCTTTTAGAAATTCTGATCTAGATTAATAATTCTGTTCGATTCTGACACTGTGAGGTTGGTGGTGTGATTTTTTTAAGTATGCACACACATACAAACCCAATGTCACTACAAAATGTTCCTGAGTTGATTGGTGATACTCTGGGGGCTCTCATAAACAGAACTAAGAAACAGTGCTCTACATGGGGCTTTTTGAAACCTTAGAGGATTCTGAATTCTGCAGAAGCTTGCTGGATTTCTAGAACATTTTTCATAAAAATGTGTCATTTTTTAAAACATTTTAGGTTTCTCTGAGCACAGTAATATCCCTGACCATTTCCCCCTCCACATTATATATTTCCCTTCACTTTCATTCAGTGAACTGAGGGGTGCTCTGTGTCTGTGTGTCGGGCTCTATGCCAGGTGCCGAAAGCTCAACTCACTCCCCAGAGCAAAGCCCATGCCAAAAAGTGACCACATGCCACACATATGTTGAAAAAAGTTGGATACATTTGTTTTAGAGAGATCTATGTGCAGGGCAGACTAACAGGAAAAGAAAAGGAAAATCTTATTACAACTCCCGAAGCCTCCCTTGGCAATCTTATAGACTCCTAACATTACTTAGAGAGAAAACAACTTCACTCTCTATGAGTAAATGAATTTGAATTTTAAAATTATGTATATAATCTGTATATATATCACATATAATATTGCCATAAGAGCCAAGTGTTTAAAATCTCTGCTTTCGACCATCCCAGAATGCGGCTTCCCTGTACCTGTTCAGTGGGAAATGCTGGATCTCTGGAGGGGATGTCAGCCGTAAGCAGTTAAAAATCTCCATTCTGAAATCCTCCAGGAAGAAAAGGATCCTCTTTAAAGGGGCCTCACCCTCTTAGTGGGCATCTGAAATAATAGCTGCAGAGTCCCAAGGGACTACAGGGGCACCACGGAGCCCCCAGCCCAGGGGGACAGAACCACTCAAAACATTTTGAGGTACTTTGAGGTTATTTTTAGAAATGACCATGATCTTTTTTCTTTCTGCTATGGGTCACATTTAAAACTCTATTCCCAAAAAGTCTTGGAAGTACATAAGGCTGATGGTGCTTCTTTTCAATGTTTGGAACATGAACGCCCATCCAATTCCAGCTGTAAGTGCTAAAGCAACATCCTGATTTACTTACTCTTTAAAAATAGTTTAAATCTTTTTTGGGGGGTGTGGCTGAATCTTTAGGTATGTTTTTATCCTTTAATTATGCTTAAACATGTAATAAGTACCAACTGAATGCACAACAACATATTGGGAATGGATCGTAAAACATCAGGAGGAGTGGCAGCCGAAGTCCTCCACATTTAGAAACTCTAAGTTCCAAGATCCCCTCAAATCTCCAAATTTCCAAATACATAAATGTTTTTACAGGCTCCTGGCTTTCTCCCAATGGAATGAATAAATTATGTTTTCATCACAAGTCACAGGAATCCTGTGTAGTCTTTGTATCTGAAGTTATAAAGTTTTTCACAAGCTCTATACATGCAGTTTAAACTGGTGTTAACAAAATTATCAACTATTCATTAAAAGCAAGACTGTTATCTTTGCAAATGCTAAGGCCATATGATTTTCAAATCTCACATAGTTTTCAGTAGAATGCTCTAAACTTCTAAGTTTTTATCAGAGAAATTGACTCACTGCTTACTAAATGTTTCAACATATCATTGTCATACAATATTCTAATTGACTGAGAGCTAACCAGCCAGGCATTGAGCTAAGTGCTTTACATATCTTACCTCGATTAACCCTCACAATAACCTAAAGGTTAACCCTCACAATAACCTAAAGGACATGAATGGGTTCAGAGAGGACAGGGAGTTTGTCCTAGGGCACACAGCACAGCCCTACTCAGTTGTGCCTGCCTCTCAAATCTATGCTCTCACCTACTCTGCTATTTTGCATCTGATGACTTCTGTCCCAATCAAACTGCAGCAAATGTGCTTAGAAATTCTGGGAAAGTGTTTTAGACACCTGTGTCATGACGCTCTAAAGGGGATGTGTTCATGTCTTTGAGTCAGATCTGGCTGATTCACAGAAAAGCCTTGTGCTTCCTCTACAAGGAAAGATGTCACTCTGCAAATTTAGCATGTGTTTGAGAAGTGATGATGACTGCAGCCCTGAAAACTTCAGAAGAGAGCAAATGTGTGCATCCCAGCGGTAGCTTCCTTCACTCAGTAGCTTTCTGTAGGAAAAAGCTCCACTGAGACTGGTAGTTGCCATCAGTATTCCACAATCTGAACCCTGCACTGCTCTGTTGTTTCATATACATAAATACACACACATATAACATTACATTTATTTTTAAGGACAAGAAACAATATCCTTAGGAATATCTCCTGATAATCTCCCACTAGAAGTCATGAATACATTTTCTATTCAAACATGCTTGTATACATGACCTTGCCTTACAATCTGAAATTCCTAATGGGATTTTATTTAGAGCTGTAAAGAAATGCCGGTAAAGGAGGTTGGTGAGGAAGAAGGGAAGGCTTTCCTCCCCATAAGGGAGGAGGACGGCAAATGAAAAGATCAGATCTTATCTGCATCATTCACAGCTGGAGACTTACACCAACAACACAGACCAAAGAATAGGCATGTTAGAACTAAGCGTGAGGTTTCGATTTGTTTATTTTCTGGAAGGAGGGAGGTGGGAAGGAGCAATATTTCAGGGAGGCTGAGTACTTTTCTCTCCCTTGGGGAGGATTCAACAATCTTTTTATTTCATTGTTTACTTAAAATGTCCTTTCTTTTCAATAAGAAATTCTCATTTTTGTTTTCAGCCCTTCCAAAAGACTGTTTTCCTCAACAGCACTGAAGTCGTGCACCAGCTTAGCAGGATGCGAACAGCCAGAGTGCCCAGACCTGACACTGCTTTTGAATAAAATCCCGGCACATGTTTATCTCCCTTTGGAAAACAAAAGTATTGAAATAAGATCTCTTACTCTATAAAAAGCCTCGTGTTTCCCTCAAAGAGGCCAGACACTGCTCTTTCTTGTGAGTTGCAGTTTGCATAAAGCAGTACTCCCAGGCAGCTAAGAGCTACCTCCTGGAAGAGAATTTCCAGTTTCTCTCATTCTCTCCCTCTCTCCTTCCCCTGGAGACAGACAGACAGACAGACAGACAGACAGACAGACAGACACACACACACACACACCACACACACACACACACCCACACACACACCCTCAATGAGCGAGCAAACAGGACATAATTCTTATTTCTAGACAGCATCTGACTCCCAGGCCTCCATTCTCCATTTCACCACAGATTTTTACTCCAAACCTGAAGGGGCTTAGGGACTTGCCTTCATTGACCAATTACGGAACTGTCATTATTTGCATGTCTTTTGAGTAACTCTGTTAATAAACAGAAGCCAAGGCAGGAGGAGAGAATTTTTCTCTCCGGGATGAATCCCCCATGGATGAAGAAGATACCCACAGACAGACAGGCACGTTCTCACATACAGGCAAACATGGAAGTCATTTGACCCGCTCTGAAAATTTTCAGCCAGGCGGAGGTACACACCACACATTCAGTTCGTAAACAGCAGAGCTCTGCAGCCTGGCGGCAGAGCTTTCATCTGTGGGGCGAAGCTGCTCGGCTTCATCCCACCAGCTGAAATTCATTTTTCAAAAGAAATTAGACCAAGGTACTGTTGTTATAGCAACAGTCAGAGTCATTTACACAGCCTCTTTCTCACAACCTCACTGACTTCTGTGGGCAGCGATTTCAATTATGTACAGGGAGTGACCAAGGCTGAGCCCGGGTGGACCCTTTAGTGCCCCTTTAAGACGTGGCAGCCTAAAACCTCTGTGTCCAATCTGAAGCTAAAAGACAAGACTTCATCGTGATCCACAGACCTCTTCCAGTCCTGAAAGTCCAATGAGCAGTGAAGAAAACCTTCTGATCCAATGTTTTCATCTCCTGGGTAGGAACTGGACACGTGACCATTGAATTTCCTGGGTTAACCAAGTACTGGCCATTTCAGAACAGGAATTTCCAGTGAAGACAGTAATGTTCACAATGAATTCTTTAAAAAATTTTTGTTTTTAGAGACGGCGTCTTGTTCTGTCACCCAGGCCTCGGCTCAAGCAATCTTCCCACCTAAGCCTCTCAAAGTGCTGAGATTAGAGATTTAAACCACTGTGTCCAGCCTCAGCAATGAATTCTGCAGTAATTTCATAACGTCAGTCTTCCAGGACTTTATTCTTGGGGCTGTAGAATTCCCAATATAATAGCCTACTCCAACCTCTGAAAACAACAAACTGCAAAATCCTCCTTTCTTGATAAAAATATACCCTTATTACAGAATCTTTATGGCTAATAACCTTCTGGAGAAGTACAGCAATGTAGCAGTCTACGTCCAGTCTAGGGATACACAAAGGTGGTAAATACCTATGAAGCCAGTGCTCATGACTAATGATCAGAAACTGAATTCTGTGTCCACTTCATACGTTGAAGTCCTAACTCCCAGTATCTCAGAATGTGACTACATTTAGAGCAGAGTCTTTACAGGTTAAGTTAAAATGACGTCATTAGAGTGGGCATCAATGTGATAAGACTGGTGTTCTTGTAAGATGACCCCATCTACCAGCAAAGGGGAGATGCCCATCTTAGTCTGTTTGTGCTGCTATAACAAAATACCTGAGACTGGGTAATTTATACATAAATGTATTTGTTCACAGTTCCAGAGGCCGGGAAGTCCAAGATCAAGGCACTTGCAATGTCAGTGTTGGTGAACGTCCATTACTCATTAGACGGCACCATCTAGGTATCCTCACATGGCAGAAGGGACAGAAAGGCAAAAGGGAACACTGTGTCCTCCCATGGTGAAAACACAGAAGAGCAAAGGGAAAGGCCTAAGCTAGTTCCTTCCAGCCCTTTGGGAGGCAATAATCCACTCATGGGGGTGATGTCATCATGACTTCATCACTTCCCTAAAGGCCCCATCCTCTTACTACCACAGCAGAGATTATGTTTCAACACATGAATTCTGGAGGACTAACATTCAGACCATTGCAAGGCCTCAGAAGAAACCATCTCATCACCTTGACTTTGGACTTCTAAGCCTCCTTATAAGGGAATAAATTGCTCTTGTTGAAGCCACCCAGTGTGTGGTACTGGCAACCCTAGCAAACTAATGAAACTGATAATTTGGTTCGAACATGTCTCTGTCCTCTCAGTGTCTTAGATGGGTTTGGCTCTCAATTGATATTTTAAAGGAATATTTTGCACAAATTTGCTCATGCTTAGATTTAACTAACTGAACATCTACTGGGTGCTGGGTTCTGTATCAGCAAGTAGGGACACACTACTGAACAAAAGCCAATCTCTTTCCTTCAGAATGGAGAGGAAAGAAATGCAGATGGGCAAAGACAGTGTCATTTGCAGTAGGCATAGGCGACCACGCTGTGGGAGCACAAAGCGCCACATGCCACTCAGTCCAGATGAAGTAAGGCTTCCTGCTGGGGCTGATACACAACCCAAGAACTTAAGCATTCATAGTGAGGTGAAGACAGCCCAGGCAGAGAGAGCACCACCTTGGGTCAGAGAAGAAGGAAGCATGGTTTTAAGTGAAAACTTGCTTAATGACAAAGATTCATTCTAAGAAATGTGTTAAGTGATTTTGTCATTGTGTGAACATCATAGAGTGTACTCACACAAACCTAATATCCTACTACACACCTGGGGTCTATTGCTGCTAGGCTACAAACCTGTACAGCATGTTACTGTACTGAATACTATAGGCAACTGTAACACAATGGTAATTGGTTGTGTATCTAAACATATCTAAACACAGAAAAGGTACAGTAAAAATATGAAAAATGTGGCGTTACAATCTTGTGGAACCACCATCATATATGTGGCCTGTCATTGACTGAAATGTCGTTATGCAGCGCCTGACTGTGGTTGTATCTGGCTTGAGCCAGACTGTAGGGCGGAAGGTGGAGAAACAAGCCTGCAGAAGAAAGAGCTGTATAGACCTTTGTGCCATGGTAAGAAGCTTGGACTTTATCCAGAAGGTTTCAGGAGACACTGGAGGAAAAATGGTCACTTCTAGTGCTAACTTCTGATTTTGTAATGATAAAGATCAGTTATAGGGCTGGGTGCAGTGGCTCACGCCTATAATCCCAGCACTTTGGGAGGCTGAGGTGGGTGGATCATGAGGTGAGGAGATCGAGACCATCCTGGCTAACACGGTGAAACCCGTCTCTACTAAAAATACAAAAAAATTAGCTGGGTGTGGTGGTGGGTATCTGTAGTCCCAGCTACTCAGGAGGCTGAGGCAGAAGAATGGCATGAACCCAGGAGGCAGAGCTTGCCGTGAGCCAAGATCATGCCATTGCACTCCAGCTTGGGTGGCAGAGCGAGACTCCGTCTCAAAACCCCCCCAAAAAAAAAATCAGTTATAGCTGCTTACAAAAGGTAAAATATTTGAAGTGATCTGTATTAGTTTTCTAGGGCTGCCATAAGAAAATACCACAGACTGGGTGGCTCAAACAACATACATTAATTTTCTTACAGTTCTGGAGGCTGGTAGTCCAAGATCAAGGTGTCTTCAGGGTTGGTTTCTCCTGTGCCTCTCTTCTTGGCTTACAGGCAGCCAGTTTCTCACTGTGTCCTTGAACAGTCTTCCCTCTGCCAGCACTCATTCCTGGCATCTTCCTGTGGTCCAAATTTCCTCTTCTTATATAGATAGTAGTCATCTTCAGTTAGGGCCTACCCTAATGCCCTCATTTTAACTTAAAATGACCCTATCTCCAAATACTGTCACATTTTGAGAAACTGGGGAGTAGGACTTCAGCAAATGAATCTGAGAGGACACAACTCAGCCCATTACATGATCCAATATCATTCCTGCAAGGCTGGTTAAGCAAATAGACAATGCCATCCTTAACGTACATATCAATACAACTCAGACTTGGTCTTGAGGCAAGTAGCTCAACAATTGCTACTTGGTTTAGAGTTTAACAATATGTATACTCCTATTTTTATTAATGTATTTACTTATTTTGAGATGGGGGTCTCACTATGTTGCCCAGGTTGGCCTCAAACTTCTGGGCTCAAGTGATCCTCCTGCCTCAGCTTCTTAAGTAGCTAAGTAGCTGAGACTATGGGCACATACCACCTGCCCAGCATGTATATATTTTCGAAAGTGTTTGTCTCCCAAATTCAGAATAAACTTCACATTCACTCCTTAACTATTAGCAAAGAAGTATAGTCAGAGATGACTCTAAGCAAAACCTCAGAGGAGGCAGAAGTCAGCCTGCCATGACTTTAGGAGGCTCTGAATAGTAAGTGTTTGTTCCCTGCAGCTTAGTAAATGTCACTTTACAATGATTTTCCATAATCCACCTGACTGCAGAGAGAAGTACAGTGGGAAAATCGAGGCACAGAGACCAGGGCCATAATGTAACTCAGAGGAAGACCCAGGAATGATGGTCAGGATTCCTGCGCCAGCCCAGTGCCTCATGTGATAAATCACTTTGCCTAAAACAGGTTCAGAGTTTGTCAACTTTCTGTTCAAATTGTGGTGCATTGTAAATGTACTGTAAAACTGTAGAGTAAAAAGTATGTATTTCAATGGTTTTATCTTTCTTACCTAGCCATCCAGATATTATTTTTGCAGTTTCCATTATAATGCTACAGTTAAGTTTGCATAATATTTTCTGTAACTACCTACTTTTACATGGTTATAGCTCTCTAAAACTCCCCTGGGACAGAGTTTTTTTCACCTTGGTCTCAGTTCAGAAGCAATTTTTTTTTTTTGTAATAACAATTGATGACTTTAGAGATATTTTTGAAGTCATGTGAATGTGAAAGAAAGGAAGATTTTAACTGCATTGAATATTTTGTTACCTTTTGTCTAAACACCACACATCAAAAAGAGCTGAACAAAAAGGTATCAAGCAAGGCAATGTAATAGATTTCACTGAAGACCGCCCACACTGCCAGATTTGACTACATGAGGTTTGCATTCACATGCTTATCAGTATTTAAAAATACCCTGAGTGTACACAACAGAAAATGTCAGGAACTTGAAAAGCAAAAATATGCATGTGGTGTTTTCCAGATCTCAGCAAAGCACAGTAACTAAACAAACTTAATTATGTGATCAGGCAGCAGTTACTTAACCTTTCCAGACCTGTGTTTCCTCAATTATAAAATGAGAGGGTTGGACTACATGATCTCCAAGGTTTGTTCCAGCTCTAAGAGTCCCTATTTGGACTCTGGATACAAATCAATAACTTACTTTCAAAATCACCCTGGAAGGCACTCTTAACTCTGATGGGTGGCTGAACTTGGCAGATAGTTACTGAATAAGATCCTTATTTTACATCAGAGAACAAGAATTCATTACATTCTTCTGCAAAGGTTTCTTGACTTTGGTAAACATGAAAGAAAAATTACACTTGAATCCTAATCACAATTATCTTTTATAAAAATGCCAGAAAACCAAGTGTTTAAATTACATGATTCATTCAAAAGAATTTGTTACTTTTTGATGGCCCATTGGGTGTCAGGTGTTGAGCTGAGTGCAGAGGATGCAAAAGATGCACAAGTCTCCTGATTTCAAAGGAATTTGTAGCCTGTTGCATGTTTTTATTTTGCTCCTGTCTATTGGAAAATGCTCCCCTTCGTGCATAACACTTGTCTGACACAGACAACAATGTTGTATCCCATTCTGGCAACCACAACTTCGCAAACTTATACAACTATGCACTATTCTTCTTCACCGTGAATGATTTTGAGTAAATGGCCTTAAGTGACATCAAGGGTCTGAACGTGTCAGTTTGGGTAACTAGATACTGGACCAGGTTACATATAGAAGCCGTCTACCTTTTCTGGGTGTCCACATTGCATGTATTACCTAGAATAAGCAGATGGATTGTGGACCTATTGTAAGCTTAGAGTCAGGGGCTCTGGGACCTAGAATCATGTCTCTCATGGCCAAGCTGTATCCTCTCTGGAAGTCAGTTGACTATGCTCTGCTGCCATTTTTGCCCTGGACAAAAGCTCTGAAGTCCCCTATAGATCTAACAGCCCAGAACTGTATAATCTGTCTAGGTTTACTTGTGTATAGTTGGAAGGTGAACAAACTGACATTTTAGATTTCCTTTTAACTTTATGTAAACCACATGTTTACATATTCTCTTCTAAAATATGTAACTAATTCCTGATTTTGAAAATAATAAGTTTGTCTATCACTATTTCTATATACTGTGTAGTAAAACCTGATTAATTCAATTCCTGCTAATTTTGCATTTAGCTGTAACTTGGCTAGGGGCCAACTGAATATTTATCCTTATGTACAAAAAAAGCTTACTGTGTAAAAGAATAGGTATAATAAAGGTTATAAGGGGAATGTTTAACCTACTTAATATAGAAATGAGTCTCAAAAACTCAAGAACTGAAGAGATTCAAATTTAAATCAGCAATTGATACATGTATTACGAATTCTTCTCAGATATTTAAGTAGTTCCCCAAGGATGTTTATTTACTAACCGTTCACTAGTCTAGTTTGAATTACTGTTGTTACTTTTAAATATATCACATGCAGTATATATTTACTACTATACTTCAATTCAAATTCTTCTCAATTCAGGCAGCTGTTTGTCCAAATTAGTTTAAATTAGGGAAAGTCTATTGTATTCATAAACTTCATGTAAACAGCAGAAATGATGACTATAAAATTTGTCTTAGGTTTGTTGGAACTCTGAGCTTGACTTCTATCTGAGATTCGCAGAGAATGAACATGGAATGATTAATGGCCATTACTGATTTCTTGCAGCTGTAACTTAACAGAATATGTATACTCTAATACAGTATCCATGGTAATTATCTCATTACTATGAAGTGTCACAGAAATACATTATGCGAAGTACACCCTGAATCACATTTAGCAATTTCTTTTCATGTTTTAAACCTGCAAGCTTAGTGTTGTCTAGTAGTTAGAGGTTTGCATGGAGGTCTGGGGCTTAGCATGGGACTCCTGCACTCGAACTGGAGTTCCTTGGCAGAAGCAGAACCAGTTTCGTGACTCTGATCACTCTGTTAAACTTTTCTGTACCTCAATTCCTAATTTGAAAATAGGTATATTCACATCTGACCCCTACTATACCTCATGGAAAGGATTAGTCAGATTATGTCTATAAAACAGTTGGCCACCATGAGGAAAAGCATTAAGGAAATTACTCAGCCCTCTGCAGTGGTGACTTCTCTAACTGCATGAATATTTAACGAACAGGTATACATAATACTTGACAAGTCTATGGAGCTTTTGATGCAAGTATCTCAACATTGCTGAAAGAAATACATAGCAACAATTATCAAAGAACTGGGAAGCAATAACTCACCAGTCAGAGAGGGCAGACATAGAACAGCTTAGTTTTCAACATCATACTATTCAAGAGCAGTGGTATAGCCAAATACAGTTATCCCACAAACCCAAAGATAAGGCCTTAAACCAGGTGCGGTGGCCCACACCTGTAATCCCAGCACTTGAGGAGGCCGTGGTAGGTGGAGGTCAGGGGTTCAAGACCAGCCTGGCCAATATGGTGAAACCCCATCTCTACTAAAAATACAAAAATTAGCTGGGCATGGTGGCGTGTGCTTGTAATCCCAGCTACTCAGGAGGCTGAGGCAGGAGAATCGCTTGAACCTGGGAAGTGGAGGTTGTGGTGAGCCGAGATCACCCCACTGCATTCCAGCCTGGGCCACAGAGTACAACGCCGTCTCAAAAAACAAAAAAAAGATAAGGCCTTAGAAATGAGAGGCATCCAGCCATACATGTGAGTCTGCCTGAACAATACATAAGCACAGAAGTTCCCTAAGAAAGTAAATGCATAGTTGGAAATGAGTCCTGTTAATTAAATGAGAGGAGTCAGCAAAGAGATAAAAAAAAATAGTATTGGTGAGAGATCAACATAAAACATTGTCAAGAAAGTAGGACAAAACAAAGAAGAATAATTTGTGGTCAAATTTGTAGCGTCAGTTGCAGCTTTGAAATGAGAACTAAGAGATCACTAGGTTAGTAACCAAGTAATTCACTGAGAATCTGAGCAAGGGTTCCTCTATGACACTCAGCGGCCTCAACATCACCTGGGAACTTGTTACAAATCCAAATTATCGGCCAGTCCCCAGGCTTTCTGAATCAGAAACTCTGAGGGTGGGGCCCAGCACACTGTGGTTTAATAAGCCCTCCAGATGACTGTGATGAGTAGAATCCTTGCACAAGAACAGTGTTGTTTGTCCAACAGAGCTGAGAGGATAGAAATGTTCCACATCTGCACTGTGCGATACTTCAGTCACTAGCTGCATGTGGCTACTGAGTACTTGATATGTGGCTAGTGCTACTGAGGTACTGGCTTTTAAATTAAATTCAAATTTATTTAAATACTGAGGTATTCACTTTTAAATAAATTCAAAGTAGCTACATGCAACTAGTGGCTATTATACTGGACAGCACAGTTGTAGAATAGTACTGTAAATGAATGCCAGTTTTTGGTCAGGGAACTGAGGCAAATGGAGATATTAGGAACTGAAGAATGGAGATATTAAGTGTGACTCTTCTATACATGAAATCTTGTTGCAAGAAGGAAAAAAGGCATCATAGGTGGTATGTCATGAGGTGAAGTTAAAGGCTTTTTCAGGAGAAGTAAGTTCTGCGTGGGTGTGAAGGAGAAGGGAAGTCAGGAAGCAGGACCTATTGACACTAAGGAAGGAAGGATAAGTGAAAATGCGTGTTGGAAAGTCCGAGAAGTATAATGCAGGCATACAGATGTATATAATTGTGGTTAAAATATTAGTAAAATAAAATTTACCATCTTAGCCATTTCTAAGGGTACAGTTCAGTGGCATTAAGTACATTCACACTGTTATACAACCATCTCTCCACCATCCACCTCCAGAAATCTTCATCTTGCAATACTGAAACTCTGTGTTCATGAAACAACTCCTCATCCTCTCCATTCCCCAGACTCTGGCAACCACCACTCTACTTTCTGTCTCTACGAATTTAACTACTCTACGTACCTCACATAAGTGGAATCATACGATATTGATCTCTTAATGACTGGAATATTTCATTTAGCATCATGTCCTCAAGGTTCGCCTGTATGGCAGCATGTCAGAATTTCCTTTTTTTTTTTTTTTTTTTTTTTTTTGCGATGGAGTCTTGCTCTGTTGCCCAGGCTGCAGTGCAGTGGCGCAATCTCAGCTCATTGCAACCTCTGCCTCCCAGGTTCAAGCAATTCTCCTGCCTCAGCCTCCTGAGTGGCTGGGACTACAGGCGCACACCGCCACGCCCAGCTAATTTTTTGTATTTTAGTAGAGATGGGATTTCACCGTGTTGCCCAGGCTGGTTGTGAACTCCTGAGCTCAGGCAATCTGCCCGCCTCAGCCTCCCAAAGTGCTGGAATTACAGGCGTGAGCCACCGCGCCCAGCCCAGAATTTCCTTTTTAAGGCTGAAAAATATTTCATGGTATATTGCTATGGTCTAAATGGTTGTCTCCTTGCTGAAATTCACATGTTGAAATCCTAACCCCCAAGGTGAGGGTATTAATATTAGGTAGGAGGTGCAGCCTTTGGAAGATGATTAAGTCATGGCAGTGGATCCTTCATGAAAGGTAGTACCCTTATAAGAGGCCCCAGAGATCTCCCTCACTCTTTCCATCATGTGAAGACATAGGAAGAAGACACTTGTCTATGATCCAGGAAGCAGACCCTCTCCAGACAAGAATGTGCCAACACCTTGATCTTGGACTTCCCAGCCCCCAGAACTGTAAGAAATAAGTTTCTGTTATTTATAAGCCATGTAGTATTTGGTATTCTGCTACAGCAGCCTGGAAAGACTAAAACATATGTACATACCACACTTGGTTTATCCATTCATCCAGTGCCTCCACATTTTGGCCATTGTGAATAATGCTAGTAATGAATGTGGGTATACAAATATCTCTTGTAGACCCTGTTTCAGTTCTGGTGGCTAAATATCCAGAAGCAGAAATATTGGATCTTATGGTAATTCTGTTTTTAATTTTTTTGAGAAACTGACATACTGTTTTCCATAGTGGCTGCATCGTTTTACATTCCCATAGAGGTGTTTGTTTTTGAGACAATGAAGAAGGGCACATCAATGCCATCAGAAGAGTGATTAAAAAACAAATGTGGGGGAGAGATATGTTGAGATGGAACGGGGAGAGGTGGAGACAAAGAAGTTTGGCTCTAATAGTCTTTCTTTTCTCAATGACCTTGACACAAGGTTATCATCTCCAAGGAAGAACACTGCTAAGGAGGAAAAAATAAAGGCTTGAGGAGAGAAGTAAATGAAGGTTTCGTACAGCTAGTCCGTTACAGGAAAACAGGTAACATTCAGAGCTCTGAAGCAGAAGTATAGGCACTGTTGTGGGTTAAATTGTGTCCTCCCCGGCAAAATGATATATTGAAGTCCTAAACTTCAGTACCTCGGAATGTGACTTCATTTGGAAATAGGATCTTTGCCGATGAAATTCATTAAGATGGGGTCATACTGGAGTAGAACAGGCAAAACCCAACACAGCTGGTATCATCTTATAAGACGACAGCCATGTGAAAACACGAAGACATACAGGGAGAGTGCCGTTTGATGGCGGAGGCAGAGACTGGAGTTATGCAGCTATGCAGCTGCAAGCTAAGGAATGCCAAAGACTGCTGACAAACTTCCGGAAACCAAGAAGAGGTAAGGAAGGATTCTCTGCAGAGTCTCAGAGGAAGCATGGCCCTGCTCACCCGGCTGACACCTTGATTTTTACCTTCGAGCTTCCAGGACTGTGAGACAATCCATTTCTAGTGTATTAAGCCACCTAGTCTGTGGTATTTGTTATGGCAGCCCTAGGAACTAATATAGCCACAGGGCATGAATCTGCAGTAGGCCAAGGTCATCCTATGCCAAGGCCAAAATGAGTATTTCCAAATTACTGTGCATCCCACCTGTGAGCAATATGCTTCCTGACACACAGTGATAATGTAGGTAATAAGTCAATGTAATACATATTTTGAATCACAGTCCTTACTAAAGGGTTTTCTTTCTGTCTTTTCCAGGCATAAATGAGGCATGCATATGAACACACTAAATTGTATGCTTCTAAGAACCAAGAGGGGAGAAAAAAAATCTCAGTATCCTGGGGTAGAAATATGTGGAGTAGATGTATACACGTAATGCCTTAGTGCTATCATTATCTGGAAGTTCTGGATTTTATTTCACCTAATTTGTCCCCTAATTTTTTTTTTTTATGGATTATAATCCTAAGTAGGGCTCTTGCTTCACCTGTAAAAGTCAAAGACCTATCTAATTTTTAAAACTTCTAAATCTGTCTGCTTTTTCCTTTTTCTGACTTTGGTCTTTGTCCTAAGTGCCAATGATTTTTGGATAACAGTAATCCAATTATTTTCCTACTTTTACATTTGAGTTTCATGGGGGAAAAGTCAGCATTAATGGTCTGGTGATGAGTGCGAACAGATGAAGCCATCTAAGAAAAAGCTGTCGGTTATGTACTCCTGGATGACTCTCTCAGAAGCAGACAGGCAATGGCTGTGAGAGCAAAAGAACCAAGGGGCTGTGGGGGTGTCAGCGCTGCCACTGATTTCAGTGCAAGACAAGAGTTTAGGTCCCTCATAACATCTTAACAGAAGACTATGGTGGGCGCCCCTTGGAAGGGTAGCTCAGCTATTGCTGATATGGAAGCAGTGTGGATTATTTGGTTAGGCAGAATAACCTTGAACATCTGCCAAGTCAAAATACAAGTCATAAAAACAAACACAAAGCTTTCCCTGGCTGCCCACTTGCTCTCTTCCTTTAAAATATTTATTGCTTTTGTTAAAATTCACCTTCATCCTAGTAAAAGAGGAGGAAAAGAGTTGTGAACTGCAATTGTAAAGAAAAAACATCCAGTGATAACTACATTAAAATTTTTTTTTTTTACAAGAAAGTATCCAGTAACAAATTGTTTCCCTCCTCCCTTCCTTCCACACCTCCTCGTATATATATTTTTAAAAGCATTTAGACTTTGGCTTTTTATGGAAAGCATACAGTAAAAGTATCACAGTTCCAAAATTCCAAAGCAATTTCACAATCACAATGAAAGGAGGGAGGAAATGGTTTTGTGAAGGTCTTAAAAACAATCACCCCATGTTGCTATGTGAGGCATCTTTATACATTATAAAGGGCTCGGCAAAAATTAGTTCATTCATTCAACAGACACTCATCGAGCATCATTTATACACTAGGACCTATGTAAGAAGCTAGGGATGAATAAGACACAGTCTGCCTGGTAGAGCTCACAACAGAGGGAGACAGTTATTATTATTATTCATTATAATGTGGCTAGGCTTCTCCTGCCCTATTCCTACCTCCAGCCCCCAGGAACCTTGATTTTAATTCACAAAGCACCATATTGTGGGGAGGAAAAGAAAAGAAAATGACCACAGTAAATCCTGTAAAGGTGGCAGGTCTCTCCAGAAATAGAGCTAGACTGAGAGCTTAGACCTCCTTTAACCTAATGGCAAGGAAAGAAAAGAACACAGCAAAATGCCTAACCCAAATGTACCAAACCTGACCACAACAAACAGCTAGAACTAAATGAGAGAAATTCAAAGTTAATTGGGAGAGAAAATGATGGAGAGGACAAAAATCAATTAAAAAGGAAGATGAAACCAACTGGAATAAAGTTAAACACATCTTTCTCTCCTTGTCTTTTTCCCCAGAATTGCCCCAGAGTGTCACCTGAAGAAAGACGTTACCTTCAGCTCCACTGGAGACTTTGAGGTTTCACAGACAAAGGGATCCAAGTCTGGAGTGGATAACCCAATTTCCACATATTTTGGTTTTAATTCAGATGAGCCAACTTGAATATCAAAAGTCAGGTTTTTTTTCTCTGACGTGATTTTATGCCTACTTAAAACCAGTGGCTAAGGAGAAAGGGCATATACAACAAATCTAAAATCATTCAATTACCTTAAGTCAACTGGGAGGCTTATATTTACTGAAAATAGGCATTCAACTCCCATATTACAAAGACATGCAAATGACTCCCATGTTGCAAAATATTCTGGATAGTTTATTACTCCTCTCTCTGTTGTTGGAGGAGCAAGGGAAAAGGCTTGAGAGGCTGATCAGGAAAATACATTTGTCAGTTGGCAACAGCAGCAGGTTAACACAGCCTCTTGAATTAACAGCTCACAGGAAGGGAAAAAAACCAACTCCTCTTTGGAAGCAGATTCATGCTGCAAAATTATCCGAGTTAATTTCCTTCAGTTAATTATGTCAGTTTCCTTATTAGCAAAGGGAGATGACCAAGTCTAGTCTCCATCTAATGACTCAGAATGATGAGGTTAGGCCCCATCTCTATGTTTAAACCTAACGTTCAGACAGAGCCTCATAGAACCTACATGGGCAGAACTTGCCCTAACCAGTATTTAGTTCTGCTCTTAGTACTGTTTAACCAAGAATTCTCTCAGAAATGTCCGTGTAGGCTATGATTGAGATCTACTAATGGCTAAGGTACCACACTGCTTCATCTCAGAAACCTGTGTGTATGAATCCAAGGTACGAGAGCATCCAGTATCCCTTGTAAGGCTGGTGGCTAAGCAGCATTGGCGGCGGGGGGGGGGGGTTCCTCTGAACCCACCATAACATGGCACCTTGTATGGAGGGGGGGTTCACAGTGAACATGCCTTGACCTCCTTGTTATCTTAAGCAAAATTTTGGGGTGATGAGGGGTAGGGATGGGGACAGTAATTCCTCTGGAATCACTCTGGAATCCGGGTCCAAGCCAGAGTAAGCCTGCTAATACAGATGAACCAAATTTACTGCTACTCAGACTGGCCCCAACCATTTATGCACTCCTCAAAGTTATCAGCAAACAGCAAGCTTTTCTTGTGTGTGCATCCATTAAATACCAGGCAAACTCAAGATCTTTTCTCTTAATTCCCACATCAACCATGCAAGGTAGGTTAATAAACATCATTTATACAAATGAGGAAACTGGGGCTCAGGGAGATTAAATAAATTGCCCAAGGTCACATAGCTAGTGTGAGATTTGAATTCCAAAGCCTGTGCTTTTCCGTTACAAGCCTCACCACTTGTGAATAAAATGTGTTTCTCATTTCCAAACTATTCCACAGCCTGGCTCCTGAGATAGGAAAAAAAGGAAGGCATCCTCAGAACTGCTTTCTCCCCTCCATGATTGGCTGGCATATAAGAAGTTACTCTCTGAAACTGGATCTGCTATAAGGGCTGTTGTTCTTTTCAGCCATTCTCAGAACATTTCTGCTACTGAGTTGCTGAGTTACAACTACACATTGGCCACTAACCCATTGCCAGCCTGATTCTGAAGAGAATGGTGTTGGTGACAGCAGGCCACCTGTGTGGGGTCATGGTAATGGCTAATCCTACTGGTGACCACTTTCCAGGGATATCACTACTGAAGCGCCAGTATAAGGACACATTTCCCAGGAAACCGATCCTGCTCATAAGCATATATGCTGTGCTCCAGGTGGCCATGGCCTCAGCACTTAAAAGTCGAGAGGGCCACCAACCATGGTTCTATTGTGAGAGTTGTAAAAATTTGCACTCGGCAGCCACTGCCTTCACCCAGGTCTTTCTATTTTTCTTTATGAATAGCTTTATATTTCCTCTTATTCATAAGATAAGGCTAATATTTCCTAGTTCAGAAAAGGGTTGTAGGGATTAAATAAGGTAACATAAGCAAATGTTATCCACCAATGGTACTTGAAGACTTTTTGTAACTTTCTTCTCCCATTAACAATTTTATAGTGACTTGTAGGGATTTTCAAGTGGGTGTTCTTTACCCTCCTGTAAAATACTATAATAAAATATAGAGATAATGCAGATATACATTTCTTAGATGCCAGAACAAGGGTTCTGTGACATTGATAATGCTGACTTTTTAAACTGGAGGTTTACATAAAAATGGATTTCCAGAGTTCTGAGAACCCTAGAAAATTATATGCAGAATTTTGTGGGTATGTGTCTTTTTCAGAAAAGAAGGTCCAAAGCTTTTCTCAGATTCTCAGTGCGGCCCATGACTCTCCAAAAGTTCAAGAACCACTCTCCTATAGGCTAGCAGTAGCAAGATTTGCTGGGTCTAGCTGTAAAGTCTTGCATTTAAGGCAGGAAAACCTGTGTCATAAGCAGCTTTGGTTTCCTTGAAGTTTGAAGCCATGTGCTCTTGCAATTTTAGGTTGCATTAAATATATGTATGTTCTCCGAGTCCAGGGAGACATAGTTATGCTCTGCACTGATGCCATCTAGAAGGTTGGGTTCCATTCTGAAATTATCACTTTTATCAGGCGGCAGTGCAGCAAGAGGGCAATATCAGGGGAAAGAAGGTCCCAGAAACCATGTCAAGTGAAAAGGAGGCGAGGGAGCTGAGGACATTTTGCTAGAGAAAGAGGAGAGTTGAGGAGTGGGAACGCCACAGCTCCTCTTGAAAAAGTTAATGGTTTGCTGTGTAGGAAGAGAATTAGATTTGATCTATGTAGCTCCAGAACATGGAACTAAGATCAATGGATGCAAGTAATGGGGAGAAAGAATTCAGCCTCTATATAAGGAGAAACTTTTAAAAAACGATTAGAAAGATTCAAAATAGAAAGGGCGGCCTTGTGAGGCTAATGAGCT
Source organism: Pongo abelii (assembly GCF_028885655.2). Lineage (NCBI taxonomy): Eukaryota > Metazoa > Chordata > Mammalia > Primates > Hominidae > Pongo > Pongo abelii. Next base: position 161,844,585 of record NC_071988.2, read on the forward strand.
TCCTGTCCCTTGAAGTTTTCATACCAAGGCTGCATGTTCATCTGTCAGGGATTTGCAAAGGGGATTCTTTATTGGGTGGAAAGTAGGAGAAAATGACCTCTATGATTCCTTCTAATTCCATGATCCGTCTATTAAGGTTTTATATCTCTTATTAAAATTTATAGTCAAAGACCCACACACATCTTCCTTTACTTTACAGAATAGATACTTGAGGTGAGTCCCTTTATAAAGGGAATAATCAGACTTTCTCTTTAAGTTTTGATTTTTATGTATTTTGTTTTCTTAAAATGGGGCACACCTATGTGCGGATGCTGTGTCTGTGTAGCCAGCACACACAACTTCCATCTGTCACCTTTTCTGAGTCTCCCCTGCCTGCTCCCTGCCTGGACTCTTGCGCTATTGTTCCACTAGCTGTGCTTCCCATCTTACCGTCTCTAGTCTACTCTCCACCAGCATCCAGAGTCACTGTTGAAAAACATTCTTCAGAGTATGTTTTTCTGCCTCAAATCCTTCTACAGACTCCCATTTCTCTCAAAGTCAAACTTGCCTAAGAGGCGCTGGATGGTCTGGTGTCTCCCAGCTCCTTCATATCCGTCTCCCCTCCACCTCTACACTCCAGGCGGCTGCGCTGGCCTCTCTGAGGGCTCTTTCCCTCCTCTGCATCTGCACCGGCACTTCTCTCCATGTGGGACACGCTTATCCCAGCTCCTTGCTGGGCTTATTGTCATCCTTCAGATTTCAGCTCACATCTCTCCCCAGAAAGGCTGTTCTGGCCACCCTGGCTCAGTGAGCTGTACCTCCCACTTGTACTTTATCGCGTCCTTCTGTTTTGTCTTCTTCACACCACTGATCACAAATTATAATCATTTTGTTTCTTCCTTTTTCCTTGGTATTGTCTTCTCCCATTTGAGTGTAGGCTCCTTGCAGACAAGGACCTAGTCTGTGTTGTTCACTAATGTGTCTGTCTCCAGTGTCTAGCAGAGATAAGCACACGACTGGTGGTCAGTATGTATCTTTGTAATGAAAGAATAAGTGATTACATGAACATGTCTGTCCAGCATAGTAGGTGGGCTCTGGAGCTGAGTGTGACCTCACTCCTTAGAATGTAAACAGGAATCGTTTCTTAATGCTCCCTCCGTTTGCCTAGCAGAGTACTGCGCATACCTCAGGCCTGCAAGAAAATTTTGGATTGACCCCCAAGAAGCACACAAATGTAATCTAAAGCCAAATATTAGAGAAAAAACATCTTTTTCACTGGAGAAAGACATTATCCATGTCTCTTAGTTTCCTATATGCACAGTGGGGTTAAATCCTAAAGAGAAATACTACAGGTCCCCAAATCTAGGATAGTGTGTCTTTTTTCCTCTGAGGGCTCTCAGAAAAAATATTCTGGCAGTGAGGAACAAGAGATGCTGGAATGAGTTACTGAGGAGGTGGTAGAATCTCCTTTTCTGGAGATCTTTAAAAATAGAACAGCCATCTGGGATGATTTAGATATGGTCTTCATTGAAGAAGGGGGAGGAAGGGGGATGAAGGATCTCTCTAAGTCCCATCTCATCCTTGATTTTCTGATATTTCACTTTAAAGTTTTATTCATGGCAAATGCCTTAAAGGAGCTAGGAATTCACTTTTTCTTTTTAACTCTAAGTTAAATCCCATTTTATTTTGAACTGTAATTCTGCTGAATCACTATCCTTCTCTCTTCAAATGGGCAATTTGGATGTCATAACTTTTTTATGTAGAAAGTTTGGATGGAACTTAACTTTCCTTCTCTCTTTCTTAGAAAGGAAAGCAAAGGGATGTAAGATGGACGAGTTCAGAGGTTGGGAATGACAGGCAGAAGTGAGAATCTCTGCGTGGATTCTGCTCCTGCCACTGAGAAGGACTGAGGGAGGCGAACAACACATGGAGAAACAGGCCAAGACTTCATGGAATGTGGAACATCCCACAACAGGGACCTGGTGGAGCTGAACACAGGAGTTCAGCCCTAGAGGTCTAGTTTACTATTTATAACTATTGAGTCTTCATTTTTGTTTGTTCATTTGTTTTCATGGGATTAAACTTGGTAAAGTCATGTAAACGACAAGAGGTAGACTTTTCTTCTATTTGGCTATGAAATTATAGCAGTTGAGCTGTTTCCTCTCTTTGTTCTTATGACTCTTGCTTGATTTATCAAAGTTGCAGAGTCAAAATAATAATAGATTTTAATACACATCAGGCTGAATCTTACTATTTTTGCTATAGAGGCCATGCTGTAAAAAAGCCTTGTTAAATTTGTTTCTCAGCACTATTTGTATGCCATAACTGTTTTTCTAACCTAAATAAACTTGGTTGCGATTATCAAATACATTTATTTTTAAATGTTCATTACAAGCACTGTTGTTCCTAACAAACTAATGACTAATGACTCTAGTTATTTTTTTTTTCCAAAGGGAACACAGATTTCAATGACATTCACTTCTTTTGCCTTTCTGTAAGTTAATGAATAATCCATATTTTAATGGAATATTGTGTTAAGTCAGAACAAAGTGTGACCTGAAAGGTCTTCACAAAACATGCTTGCAAACTGTGGCCCTGTCACTTTATATGATATTAACCAAGGACACGTGCTTCTTCATTTGCTTACTGAGCCCAGGACTGGCTGTGTATCCACACAAGCAACACTTCTGTGGATCTGTGCAGGTGTGTCTGTGCACTGGTGCTAGAAGTGGAAGCCAAATGCCAAAATCCACAGAAAGAACATTCTAAGGTAGAAATAAGAACTCCCCAAAACAAAAAGGCAGAAAAAGAATATTCTCAAAGAACTTTACTATGAATTACATTAAGGGGCCTTTATAATACAACATGCACACACTGTTGTGTTTTGGTACATCCTGTTACATAACTGTTCACTAAAGTGGCCATCAACCACCTTTCATTAATGGAGGACACACATTTCTCCAGGGCAGACGGAGACATCTGATCCTTAATAGAGCAGAATTAAGTGTCTGCAGGGAGGCTGTAATTTCTACAGAGCATGGCTCCAACTTTTCCTCCCAGGAGGCCCCAGTCCCGGCACTGGAGTCCCCAGGATGACTGTTGGGGGTGAGTGACCTGCAAGAGCCCAGCTGGGGCCAGGGCCGCACATAGGGGCATCTAATCTCTGATATAAAGACTGGTTTGGGCTCAGCTAGGTCAGATCTGAAGAATAGGTCCTTGCACACCACCTTCTCTCTGCTTTAGAATTTTCCCTTTGCTTCACTCACACCAACATGGGCAGGTGGGATCAGCCGAAAACGCAGTCTCACCAAATCCCACTGGCTGAATCCTGCTTTCTTCTGTTCTCTTTCCTCCTCATTTTCCCCCCTCTCCTGTCCACCTTACTTGCTCTGGCACACTCCAGGAGCCTCCAGGAGCCCTGGACAAACTCAGTGGGCCAGTGGCACATTCTCTGGGAAATCGAGGTCTGAATCTGGAGCTAGCCTAGCTACTGCCCCGACACAAACTCCCAACTCACATCCAGACTCCAAGTGGCTTGTGCTTAACTTCCACGATTTTCCTTTCCAGCTTCTGGTCGGTTTACCTCCCTCTCTATGGCTGGCTGGCACACGTGAAAGCTGGTCACTTTGTTATTTACAAACTACAGTTTTCAGTCTCATACCCTCTCCTGAGCTGCTCACTATTGCTCCTGTGGGGTTTTCTCACAGCCTTCTTTCACAAATTCAACACCACCATTCCCTCAGTGCAAAACAAGCATCGAGAGCTTGCTGGGGCTTGCAGAAAGAGGGAGGGGGGCTGCTGCTTCCCAAAGCCCTTCCTCTGGCACTGCCAACATTAACGCCGATCTGTGGGAAGACTGCAATTCTAACATAATGAGATATTAATGAGCTCTGCACATGTCCCTAGCCACAACACTTCTCTCTCCCCCTCACCATCAACCCCCTTCAGCAAATCTAAAGAGAATCAGCTCCTCCTCTGACACTACAATTCCTCCACTTCCCCTGGAGCCTGCCCTCTCCCACTGCAGCACCTGGGTTGCCCGCTCACCTTAAGCTGCCAGCACTACAGAGCACCAAATGGGCTGGCACTGCCTTGTTTCCTGGCCTAACGGATGCTTGTTTAAACACTGGAGCTGTTTGCATTGCTGCGGCTCACTGCATGTTAAACACAGTCCTCTGAAACCCTATGCCAATCCAATAAAGGTATCAGCAGTTCAGTGTGGGGAGGCAATTACTATATGGTCCCAAGTGTGCCTTCTAAGCTCTAGGAAGGAAAATTTGATCGAACAACTAAAAGGAAAATCTGATTCGGCTCAGCATCACGTGGAGGACACAAGGCTTAACTGCAGCCAGGTCTGTGGAGGGCAGAGGGAAATCAATCCAGGAGCTAGGGAGAGCAAGTGCACATTGTTAAGAGGGCTTTAAGCCAGCCTGTTGGTAATACTGTCTCCTGCGTTTGGAAAGACACCCGCCTGTCCTCCCCCTTCTGCTCCCTTCAGCTTGCTTGCTTTTTAATTCCAAGGGGTATACTTATTTATTTTCTAATGACAAACTGCCATCCTTCTTAACACCCTCCACCTTCTCACTCACCTTTAATTCCTTAAGCACTCATATTTTAAAAATGGCTTTTCTTGTGCAAGATCATTACCATATCAAAGGCGATGGAGAGAGAGAGCAAAAATGATAGAGGGATAACATACAGGCAGAGAGAAGAAGGCAGGCCTGCTTCAGAGAGATCGGTGGGTCCCTAACCTCAAGCTAATGATACCAGTCGATAATGCAATGGATTGGTTTTCTGCCTTAGCTAAGTCTGAAAAATCAGGGGAATTAGACACAAGATTTACATTTATTTCTCACCCAAGAAGCAGAAGTTGGAAAAGTGACTCATTCCCTCTGTTTTTAAGTTCTGGATATGAAAAGATATGGAGCCTAGGGTTTCTTTTACTTCTCCTTCTTTCTCATTTCAAAATCAGCTCCAAAATGGCCCATCTTTCCCGAGGAAGAGTGAGAAAGCAGCAATGTATGTGTCTGGCAACACAGAGAAATGCTACCCACAATGCTCACGTGGTGCCATCCATTCACCAGGAATTTTGCCAAATCCTTGTCTATTTCCTGAGGTTCCTGGCACAGGAGACACAGCCAAGATGGAGCAGAGGGCTGCTGTCAGCATTGGCCAGCAGTAGTGCCTATCTAATGGGTGTAAGGATAGAGCTGTTCCTTCAAAGGGTTGGAGGAGAGTGTGCTTGCAGGGGTGCCAGGTAGATCTGAAATCTCATGGGATCCCCTGCACCCCAGTGCTGAGAAGGGGTGGGAGCTCTGCTCATGATAGGGTGCCAGAGGGATAAGTAACACACTGAAAAGTATTCACTATAAAAGCACATTGACAGGATCTCTAGACTAGCACATTTTGAGAGTCCCTGGAACAGCAGAGGGTCTGGCCTTGTACCCTAGACTTGACTTTGTATTTCTTACTGCACCAGCTTTAGAAAAACTCCAGCTCCCACACCCCGGGATCCAGACAGTGAAAACTCCACCAAGCAAACAGCAAGGCTCTACCAGCCTCACCCTGCAGTAGGGCACCACACTCTCCCCCTTCCCTCTGTTACTGACTGGGAACAGTCACGAGAGCTTGTAGAAGACTGTCATTTTCAATGCCCATAACTGTTGACATCAGGTGAGGCATTATGATTTTACATATATTATACATACACAATGTGTTTGGGTCTTGTGTTCTTCTTAGTTTCCTGACTTAACATTCGTGGAACAGCCTCATTATCTCAGGCCTGGAAATATGGATAAGTGCATTATAAACCCCTTCTGAAAATTATGATAAATGCCTTGCTTGTCTTGTATATTGGGAAGCAAAGTATTCTACTTAAGTTTTATATGTATATATTTTAAGGGGTAGTCTTTGTGTGTGTGTGTGTGTGTACACTTTTTAATAAAAATGTAAAAACAATTTTTAAAGACTTTAAACCTCTGTGATCAAAAGGTTTCTAAAAATATTTGGATGTTTCCCTGATTTATTAGAAGGTAGATAATTAACTTTTCTTGATAACTCATAGGGTCATAAGTTACTGACCTTATTATTGGTTACAGGTCTGCTGTTTGTCTAGGGGAAAAAAGCTAGTTATTTGATTACTGGCTACCCTTATTGTGAAGGAAGAGAACCTTGCAAAAGATGATAGACCAATACATTTATGAGACTCCCTATGACCCTGTTTTGATAGTACCTTGCTATATCTCCAGACTGTAAAGTCTGTAGGAATGTTAGATCTGTTCCTCAATAAGACATGAACTCACTCCCATCTCCACTCAGCAGAAACAGCACATTTTAATTTCTTTTTTCTTCCTAGTGTTTCACATATCACCATGGAATAAAAAAAATGATACCAACGCCAAACTTCTTCAACCTATTACTCTCTTTTCCTCTCCCCAGGCATAGAAACTCACAAAATCCCTGTGCTTCTATAATGTCATTCTAATCCAGAGATAGCGGCTGAATTGTAATAAAATCACAGAAGGAAATTCTATTCCAGTGATGGAGAAATGTGGTAAAAGATACTATTTTGTTAACAGCGATTCTGAGATGATCAGAGTAGAGGCAATCACAAATGGACAGGGTATTCTTCTTTTAATTGCTTTTTTGTGTGTACATTAAGAAGCTATTTTACCCTCAAATATATGAAGAACTATCTCTGAAATCTTTACCTTTCATATTATTCACATAAAACTTTTCCTCCCTTTTTCTAATTTGTAACACACGAAATGTTTTCTCCATGTTATTCTGTTATCTTGAATTATGTTACCCTGGATCAAGAAATAGCATTCTATCCTTCTCACCAACATGAAACAGAAGTCATATCCTATTGTACAATTGTTAAATGATTATTAAAATCATTGGAGTCAGGTGTACTAAAGTGTACTTTCATCATCTGGCAGATTATATTGAATAACAAGCCAGATGTTCCATTACTTCACTCCCAACTACTACTTCTCTCAAAGAGGAGTGGGTTTGCACTTTGATATCCTACTTGCACACAGATGTAAAAATCTTTGTTCCCCTTAGGAAACTAGCATCTTATTATTCATCTACTACCTGCTCTGGGAAGAGCTTCCTTGATCTCATTTCAGTATTCATTTAGCTCATTACTTCCGGAGGACCAAAAATTACTAGAATGCTTCATGAGAAATAAAACCTGAGATTCCCAAATCTGCATTACTGATGATGGAAAAACCCAAATTAACAATGGAAGGAGCTCTGGTTCGGTGACCTTTCACTAAACTTTTTTTTTTTTTCCAGTGTTTAGTAACACAGAGGCCTAATCAGCAAACCATGATTTCAGCTTCCTTTAGAAAAATGAGACCTTTAGAGCAAAAAGTGATTTTGAGCACAAACTAAATTTTGGACCCCTGAGCAAAACATTTAGAGAGGTTCCTTTTTCATTAACCATCCCCAGAAATGACCTCAATCTGCAATGTGCAAGGGGTGGGAGAGAGGATTAGTGAGTCCCTGTACTCTTTTTGTTTGTTTGTTTGTTTTGAGATGGAGTCTCACTCTGTCGCTCAGGCTTGAGTGCAGTGGTGCGATCTCATCTCACTGCAACCTCTGCCTCCTGGATTCAACCGTTTCTCCTGCCTCAGCCTCCTGAGTAGCTGGGATTACAGGCGCCCGCTACTACATCCAGCTAATTTTTGTATTTTTAGTAGAGATGGGGTTTCGTCATGTTGGCCAGGCTAGTCTTGAACTCCTGACCTCAGGCAGTCCACCTGCCTTGGCCTCCCAAAGTGCTGGGATTACAGGCATGAGCCACTGGATCCGGCCCTAGTCCCTGTACTCTTGATAAGATAAAGTGGCCAAAAAAACCAAGGTGTTGTCCAAAAACTGAGAGTATAAAAATAAGGATGAGAGAATGATAGGAACTGGGGCTAGTGTGTAACCTTCACCCTCACCATTGATGACATCTAATTTCAGGTAGTCACAATTGCCTTTCTTTGGAAAGGGTGCCTGTCTGGTTAAGATCAAGTTGACAAGTGCTTTATTATATAGTCTCTCTACTCTTTTGTATGTTTGAACATTTCTAAAATAAAAAGTTTTTTATAAAAAGTATGTTGACTGGTTCACTGGAAAAGGAGAAAGCATAGAAGGCAAAGGAAGTGAAAGGTGTCAGTCCAGTCATCTTGGGAATGAAAATCGTGAGCAATCTGCCAAGTCACAATGCAAGAAGAAAGAGGAGGGAGGAGAAATGCCAGATGCAAGGAGGGCAGCCCACAGTCCTGCTCAAAGAACTTTTTAGGGTGATGGGAAGGTCCAGAGAAAGGAGGACATGCTGCTGGCTGCATCTTGCCCTCAACAGAGGATTCAGACAGAGCTGTATCAGCTTCAAAAACCAAACACCCATATACCTAGAAGGCATATGCTCTGTTTATTTGACCTGAAGGAAAACGGATTTTGCTCACGCTGTCAGACCCATATATCTACAAACAAGTGGAAACAAGAGATGTAAGGCATGGAAAGAAGTCATGTATAGAAAGAATAAAAAGAATATTTGACTGCTTGACTTTCTTTAAAGGTAGTTTAAATCCTTTTTGGTTAAAGAAATGCCTACTATAGGGCCAGGCGCAGTGGCTCATGCCTGTAATCCTAACACTTTGGGAGGCCGAGACGGGTGGATCACCTGAGGTCAGGAGATCAAGACCATTCTGGCTAACATGGTGAAACCCTGTCTCTACTAAAAATACAAAAAATTAGCTGGGCATGGTGGCGGGAGCCTGTAGTCCCAGCTACTTGGGAGGCTGAGGCAGGAGAATTGCTTGAACCTGGGAGGTGGAGCTTGCAGTGAGCCGAGATCGCACCACTGCACTCCAGCGTGGGTGATAGAGCGAGACTCCATCTCAAAACAAAAAAAACCAAACAAACAAAAAAGAAGTGCCTACTATATTAATGACAATTTATGTAATTAATTAAAGCCTATAATTTTTTTAAACTTTGAACTTTTTTGACTTACAGAAAAGTTGCAGAGTACAAAGCCCGTATCCTTTACACAACTTCCCTCAACGCTAACCATATGCTTACATAACCATAGCATAATTATCCTCATACAATACTATTAATTGAACTACAGGCCTCATTAGAACTTCACCATCTTTTCCACCACTGTCATTTTCTGTTTCAGAATCCTATTCCGGATGATCCCATATTGCATTTAGTTGTTACTTCTCCATAGAGAAGTATTGCCTTCCAGGCCATAACAATTCCTCAATGTTTCTTTGCCTTTCTTGGCCTTGACACTTTTGCGGAGAACTGATGAAAACGATTTTGTAGAATGTCCTTCAGTTTGTGTGTGTTTAATGAGTTTTTTTCTTTCTTCTTTCTTTCTCTCTCTCTCTTTTTTTTTTTTTTTTTGTACTTTTTGTAGAGACGGGGTTTCACTGTGTCATCCAGGTTGGTCTCAAACTCCTGACTTCAAGTGATCCGCCCACCTTGGCCTCCCAAAGTGCTGGGTTTACAGGCGTGAGCCACCACACCTGGCTTGTTTAATGGACTGGAATGAGGTATTGTATTTTTAGCAAGAATACTATAAAAATGATGTTGTGTCCTTCTTTGTACATCATATAAAGGGGTTCATGATGTCAATATGTCTTATTATATGATGTTTCACTTGATCACTTGCTTAGGGTGGTTTATGCTGGTTTTTTCACTGTAAAGTTACTTAATTTTTCCCTTGGTAGCAAATAAGCATTTTAAGTGAGATATGCTGAGACTACGCAAATTCCGTTTCTCCTCAAATCACTGCCCGCTAATTTTAGCATCAATCTGTGAATCTTGTCTGTAACAGTTATTTCCCCAATGGTGGTTCTGTTTTCCACTTTCCTTTTATATGTATTCTTTGGAATTCTACTTAAGAAAGAGTTGTCCCTTCTCTCCTATTTATTCTTAAAATTATTTATTTATATAATTATGGACTTCTGGATATTACTTTATTCTATGGATGAAAATCCAATGCTATCATTTTTTATCTTGCTGCTCAAATTCCTCTGTCTTTGGCCATTGGGAACACATTTATGTGGACTCCTATGGCCTTTTGACAAGCCCATGTCTTTTTTCTGTGCCTTTCCTTATTTACTGGCACTTTAAGATGTTTCAGGTTTATTTTGTGTTTGCCCTACCTGAACTCTGGAATCAACTGCTTGCCAGGCTGGCTTAGTTCCTTTTATTGGACAATGACATTTAGAAACAAGATACAGGTGCTGAGTGAGCTTATTGCTACTGGGCTGTTGCTTTTAGGCCTTATCAACAGACAGAGCTCAGTAATATATGTGTGTATGCTAACCCATTTATATACATATAGGTATATTTCTGCATCTTTCTATCTGTGTGTGTGTGTGTGTGTGTGTGTGTGTGTATACGTACATTTAAAAACATGAGTTACTGCTAGCCTGATTCCAATCCAACACCACAGGGTTCATGCTGGCCTTCTCCTTTCTGTTTCCATAACTTTTCTCCATCAATGCGATACCTCTACTACCCTCCTTTAACTTAGAAGATAGTTACATTTAATAATAAGCTCTAAACTCATTCATGGATTGATTTGGAAATGGATTTATTCATTTAGAAAATATTAATTTGGCATGTACCACGCTGAAGGCTGTGGGCTCTGAGGTAGAACTGCGGGTGGATTACAAATGAATCTTAGGCACTGCCCTCAGGTAGTTTATGGGCTACCAGAAAACATATCAAAAGAATACAGAGAGTAAGGACTGTTTGGAGAAACAAATAAATTGCTCTGGAAGTGTAGAGGAAGGAGAAATGCACTCCCATTGAAAAAATAAGCAAAGGCTTCACGGAGAAGCTGTGGATCTGTAAGGATGGGGAGGATATGGATCTGCAAAGATTAGGGGAAAGCACTCAAGGAAACGGGAATAGCTTGAATAAAAGCACAAAAAGGAACAGAAGTAAGGCAAGGCATGCCAAGGAAACAGAAAAGCTGTGTGTCTGGGTGGGAATTGGGTCCTGTGAGGGAAGCACGTGGGGGCAGCTGGGTCCCAGAGCTCCATGAACTGCTGGCTGCAGTGGAATGTGGCCTTGTCTGGTGGGCCGTGGAGAGCGCCTGCAAGTTTGTGAGTAGAGAAGTGACCTGTCAGGAGTGACACAGTGGAACTCAGAATGGAGGGGGATTTGGGGGATAGAGAAGATCTTTGGAGGAGATAAATATTTTGAAGCTACTGAAATGGTTTAGAATATCAGACAGGGTCTGAATTGGGGCAAGGGCAACAGGTGTGAAGAGGAGGGGATGTATATGAGCATGATCAATTTTGACAACAAATTTGATAAGAGCAAGAAAAGAGTCAAAGGTAACTTCAGGATTTCAAAAGGAGATATTAAAAACCAGAGCTAGAAACTAGGAGATAAGCAAGACGGTGGAAAAGTGTTCAATAGCCCCCCAAATGCAGAGTTGAGATAGATCACTTCCCTGTGACTATTTCAGTGCTCTGTTGTGAGTGGACAAAAAAGGAGAGAAAAATCAGACTTTATATCAAACAGTGCTGTTACTTTTTAGCAGCACTGGAAGTCTCTCGCAGAGGAGAAAACTACACTAAAAAACAAAATTTCTAGATGGTAATGAAATTGAATTTATCTGTGGTTGTGGTTAGCCATTGGCATTGATAATCACCACAGAGCGGTATTTTCTTTGAAGGTAGATAGTTAGCACTCTCTAAACTAGAAATTGTCCCCATTTTATCCATTATGACTCCGAGGCTTTTACAACAGAGCCATATAACTTCAGTCACCAGGGAGTTTTAGAACACTGAAGTTAGAATGGAACCATCACTGCTACTCTATTAACGTTGTATCACTATTCAGATGCAGTTTATTGCAGGGAACAGCTTAAACTCAAATATACTAGCATCTATACGAGCATGACAACACTTATTAGTTGGTACATAACGTATAGGCAGAGGCTGTGCTTGCTGGAGACTGTCTGTCTTTCAGGCTCAAGGAGCAATGGCGAGTCAACTGCTGTCGTGCCACAGTCTCTGTTTATTATGTTCTTATTATCTTTCTTATTACGAAAGGAAAGAGCTAAATGTGTTCATCTGTTTGCAGGATGATAGACAACTTAACCAGGTCATAGGGCAACAGGAAGGATAGAAGTGGAAGGAAAAAGAGCAAGCAACTTTTCTTCTATTCGATTGGGAAGGAGTTTGGAACTGCAGACCCATCGGCTATAAGGAAGTCTGGTGTGAATGCCCAGCCTTGCTCCAAAGGGGAATGGGTCCTCACTGAGTACTCCTGCATCCACCTGCTCTCCCATCTCCCCGTTTGTACAGGTGAGTGACTTCAAGCCTTATTTTAGACAAAGTGTCTCTCCTGCCCCAAAGGCTCTCACAGAACAAGGCTGCTACAATGGTTCCTAAAACAGATACAATTCCCACAGAATTACAGATAATTTTCATTTCAGAAAAGAAGATAAAGACATTATTTAATTATCCTCTTCAGGATATAAAAGTACCACGTGGAAGATGGAGGCCAACAAAAGAACCACATTGAAGAAGAGGTTCACAACAGATGCTAAAAAATCTAAGGGTGCTCATGGCCCGAATACGTTTCCAGGCAGAGTTTGTGAGCACTGAGTTCACAAAGGTGCGGATGAAGACTGTTCGCTGGGCTTCACTAGTACAAAGACAGGCTGACAGTGCAAAGACGAAGAGAAATGGTCCCAGCCATCAGGGAACTCAGCAGCTTGGAAGATACTAAACAGCCACTCCTCCAGGAATTAAGTTCCCTCATTACAAAGCTGCCATATTAAGAAACATCTTTATAAATTAAGGGAAGCAGGGTTGACAGGATTGAAGGGTCAATACAAGCACTGAAACACAGTAGCAAGGAATAGGCAGAGGCAGAAACTGTGACATGGTAATCATCTTCTACCCGCGTGTGCTGTCCCCGTACCTCCCACAACACACTCTCCCCTCAGTCACCACTTTCCCTGGTCTCTATGCTCTCAGGTACCCTCTTCATAGTCCCTTTTTCTTATGTTTGAATGAGGAGTAACATGACACTAGACATCTGTACTTATTTACTAGTTATATGTTAGTATGTTGGTTCCTTTAGTTCTTATGTTACCAATTGATTTCACGATTTTTTTTTTTAAGTTCCTAGTTAGGAAATTGAAGGCTCTGTCATTGCTATAGGCATTTCAAGCTTGGCCAGTAGGCTCTGTATATTGACAGAGATGAGAAAGACTGCTATAGGTACATTTTTCGTTCTCTAAAAAAAGGGGTAACAGATGTGGGGGAGAAGAATTAGAAGTAATGCAGAGTCCGTGTTTTCTTCTTTCTCCTAAGGTTATGGCTCGTGTCCCAAGTTGTTGGGAAGTAACCTCTGGTTGCAGCAGGACCGACTGCACAATTTGTGAGCCCAGTGTGAAATGAAAATGCAGGGCCCCTTGATCAAAAATTATAAAAAATCTCAAGACGGCGCCAGCAGAGCATTAAAGCAAGCCCCAAGTCCTAGGCGCTGCACAGCCTCGCTTTTCTGCAGTTCAGCTCTTCCTTTTACATTCCCCTTCTGGCTACCTCATTTATCCTTCCATAAACCTTCACTGATGAGAGATGTGGTAACCCAAGCAAGTCTATCGTTCTTGCAACTAAAATGAACCAGCACACTTAGGACACGACACGGTTCCTGCTGTCATTTCTTCCTCTTACCTTGTACCGTCTAAAAATTGCAGGGATGTATTAAAATGCTTTCTACTCCATGTTATTTTAGGTAATATTTAATTAGGTTTTTATGCTTTAATACGATGTCTGATGTTCTGGATTGTATCCTCTAATTTTTTCTACTATACTAAAGTTCCTGACACTAGCTTAGGAGGATGGACTGCATCCTCTTCATCAGAAGGCTTTGTCTTCCTTCTGCCCAAACTTCTGCCCCAGGCTCAACAATCCTCCTGTGCAGTCTCCTTCCGCAATCTCCCCTTCTGGAGAATAAAAAGAACTTTGTAAAAGTACTGTAGAAATAAGCCTGGCGTGGTGGCTTACGCCTGTAATCCCACCACTTTGGGAGGCCCAGATGGGCGGGTCACCTGAGGTCAGGAGTTTGAGACCAGCCTGACCAACATGGTGAAATGCTGTTCTCTACTAAAAAAAAAAAAATACAAAAATTAGTTGGGCATGATGGCCGGCACCTGTAATCCCAGCTACTCGGGAGGCTGAGGGAGGAGAATTGCTTGAACCCGGAGGCGGAGGTTGCAGTGAGCCGAGATGGTGCCACTGCACTCCAGCCTGGGCGACAAGAACAAAACTCTGCCTCAAAAAAAAAAAAAAGTACTTTAGAAATAATTTTTTTATTTGCATACTACTTTGAATAGTATTTTTGCCTGCCTTTCTTTGCCCAAATTTGTGTAAGAAAAAACATCATGCAAAGAAAAGGTACTCAATTATTATTTTTCACAATAGGGACAGTAACTTTCTCCTATTCTCAGATTTTCACTGCTTACTTTTTACATTAGTTCCTCGATGGTTTATAAGTTTTTGTTATCTTGATTTTTTTTTGATATCTTGGAATTTTTTTATATCACCTAATTTGAACTGGAATGGAAGGATGTCATCATGTGGGGAAAAACATTATAAAATACTTTCAAATAAACTAAATTTCACTGATCTCAAGATTATGCAGTACCTCAAACTAAGGTTAACAAAATGTTGCTTCGTTAACTGGGACTTGGAGTCAGTTAAGTGCTTTAATAAGTAGATAAGGCTTATTTGCAATTAGCATATTGATTGTTTACATATAAATGAGTGCTTCTGAAGTGCTTGAGGGGAGCAGGAAAACAGCTTGTTAAGAGTTTTAAACGCCCCCCTTACAGATCATTTATCTCTATACTAATAGACACTATGTTTGAACCAAGTCTTTGCTAGTCCAAGGAGATTATCAACCAAAAAGCTAAAATCACCACACATTTCAAATAAGGATAATTAATTAATGATCTTTATTTTTGGAAAAATGTTACCAAAAGTCCCTTCAGAGTGGGTTCACCTGATGGACAAACAATTGAAAAGACAATCAGATCCAGAACTAGTTTCACGCCAGCCATGGTGATCTCTCGTATCTCCATTTTAAGGAAAACGACCAAATTCCGCAAGTTTTATTCACAGCTGACTGAACCAGGTAGAAGGACCCAACCCAAGGGAAACCCATAGTCTCTGTATGACACAGATTGGCTTGAAAAATGAGCTTGGTCTGTCAGCTTCTGACCCTCCCAAGTGTATCTGGAAACACAGGGAAACATAGTTAGCCGTGGCGGCAGAACCTAAAAGCGACACAGCAGACAGGCCAAGGGAGGGGATGAGTCACATTCAAAAGCCAAGAAACTAAGAAATTCCTATAAGGAGACAGAGATGTGGAGAGAAAGAAAGAGAAAAGAAGGAAGCAAGGAAGGAAAGAGGGAACGAGTGGGGAAGGAAGGAAGAAAAGAAAGGGACACACGCATAGCCACACAGGTAAGACAGATGATAGACGGAACTTGCGCCCCTTGGAGGGAGTGGTTTGTCCCTATATTTTCCCTGGTTGGCTCTTTCTACTCAGGGCCCGCCCATGAGCATCCTTAGAGCCAACCTCTTTGTCCTTTGAGGTAAACTGGGGCGCTGTTGTTCCTTACTCTGTAACTTGCTCTCAAGAGACGAAAACACCCCAAACCATCTTCCAAATAGGAGCAAGGTGTGGGGACAGGGCAGGATGGGGAGACATCCAACACGTAATGTATTTTACACGGAAAAGCCTCCTTCTCATGCACGTGAATTTGCTTAAATATTTCCAAATCTTCACCAAGACAGCACCACAAAAAGGTCTTTTTCTGGGCTTCTCAAGGTCTACATCCTGGGAGTGAGTAAAGCTGGTGGGGCGGCTACACTGTTTGGGCGTGATGCCAGCAACATGGTGGAGTCTGTCACACTCCTTTGATGTTCACAGTCAGGACAGCTTCTGCCTGCTAAATATTTACTTAATCCAATTTGGCCAATCAAACTTCAGGTGTAGTAAATGATTACAGTAACAGGCAGCTTGTAACCCAGAGAACCCTTCCGCTTCCTGAGGTCAGCCTGGGGCTTTGTTTGAAAACCAGGAGTAGCACAGCAGGCAAGAGGCGTCCCAAAGGAAGAGGGATGGGGTGTGGGTGTGTGTGAACGAGTGTGTGTCTGAGTGCATGGGATTATGAGTGTGACTGTGTTATATGTGAATGTGTGTGAATGTGTATATCTGTGAGTGTATGCGATTCAGTGTGTGACTGTGTGAATGTGTGTGAATGAGTGTGTGAGTGAATGGGATTATGAGTGTGACTGTGTGTGTTATGTGTGAATGTGTATATCTGTGAGTGTATGTGATTATGAATGTGTGACTATGTGAATGAGTATGTCTGTGAATGTATATGAATGTGTGTGGGACTGTGTGACACTAAGTGTGTGAATTTGTGTGCCAATGTGTGAATATATGAATGTGTGAATGAGTGTGTCTATGTGTGTGAATATGTGTATGTGTGAATGTCATGTGTGAATGTGTTTATGAATATTTGTGAGTGCATGTCTGAGTGTGTGTGAATGTGTGTGTCTGTGTGTGATGTGTGTATTTATGAATATGTGAATGTATAACTATGCATGTGTGAATGTGTGTAACAGTGTGTGTGACTATGGGTGTGTATGCGTGTGTGTGAGTGAACATGAATGTGCATACTTGTGAGTGTTGAGGGGGGAGGGAAAAGGAGAAAAATAAAATGGAAATAAGAGGGTGTGTGAAAATGTGGCAATTCTCTTCTCAACTGGAAATACAGATTAACATGTGCAAAAAACAACCCTGACCCGAGTTTTCAGCTGTGCATGCGGCGGTGATGTCAGTCTCCATTAATCAGGAAGCAGATGCTCCTGGCTGCCTTCTCTCCCATCACCCCCTCAGAAAGAGGGTGAGGGCGTCCACGGGGCTCTTCGGCTCTCTTATTTCTACCCCCATCGAAAGGCAAATATGAACCATGTGGCTGTCTCCACCCCTGACTTCAAAAGCGTGTGTAGTTAAGGGACTTCAGCTTTTCCTAAGGAGTATTCCTCAAGGGAGTAAGGAAAAAACCAAACTCAACCACTAAAGCGTTCTTCCCTAAATGTCAAAGAAATCTGGTGGGTTGCTGATGTTGTTTTTCTAAACCTCTTTGCCCTAACAACACTTTGTAACATACATGGAGTGCAAGATTCTCTTTTTGCAGAGAGAAAATAAACCCTAAGGCATAGAGTAATTTTCTGCTTGTTGAATCTTGTGCCTGGTTTGTTTCAACAAAGCCAGGTTTCCTTAGCATCACCTGGCCTAATCTACAGAACAGGCACTTCCATGAGAGTGTAACCATGTTTAGCAAAAGATACCAGTTTGCCAGCTACTTAATGTCTTGGGCAACTTACGGCTGCCAATATCCACTCAATTAGAAGGTATTAATCATCCATTTTACTGCTCTCCCCTACTGCCTATCACCCCCCTTCCTCAGCAAGGCAGAGAGCACAGCTGACTTCTCATGTAACTCAGCCTTCCAGGCAGATGCAGTTACATGGCAACCATCAAGACACCTCTTTTTTTTTTTTTTTTTCGGACTGATATTCTATTAATCCTTACAAGTTTATTAGTTCTGACTCATAACAATCCATCAGCCATAAGTGCAATAAATGATGCTTGGAAATTAATACCCACATTTCAGCAGAGAAGGTTTTATATATTAAATTATCTTTAAAGTTATAAATAAATAACATACATGAAATAGATTTAAGCAATAAAAATATATTCAGCAAACAATACCCAGTAAGCTTAATATTCACCAGGCTGAAGCTACTTGGGCAGTATCTTAATAAGCCCTCAACTCCCTGCCCTCCTTCTCTTCCCTGGTAAAATCATAAATTCATCACATCAAATATTGGGGTTCTTTCTTGGAGGAAAATAGGGCTTCCTCTATCTAACACTTATTCTCAGTGTTTCAAGTGTTTCAGCTTTCCTAGGGATTTTTTTTTTTTGGTTTGGTTTGGTTTTTGCTTGTTGTGGGGTTTTAGTTTTTAAATTTTTCATCATTTATTTTTGTGCTTTCTGCTAATTTTTTCCAGCTTCTTTAAAGCATAATTGGCATATAAAAATTGTATACATTTAAGGTGCACAACATGATGTTTTGATACATGTATACATTGCAAAATAATTATCACAAGCTAATTAACATATCTATCACCTCACATGGTTACCATTTATTTTCTATGTGTTGAGAACTATTAAGGTCTACTCTCTCAGCAATTTCAATTATACAATACAGTATTACTGACTGTAGTTACCATATTGTACATTAGACCCCTGGAACTTATCTATCCAGCATAACTGAAACTTTGTACCCTTCCACCAACATCTCCTCATTTTCCCCACCTCCCAGCCTCTGATAACCATCATTCTACTCTATCTGAGTTAGATTCCACATATAAATGATATGCAGTATCTGTCTTTCTCTGCTTGGCTTATTACATTTAGCATAATGTCCTCCTGCTTCCCCCATGTTGTCACAAATTTCAGGATTTCCTTCTCTTTAGAGGTTGAATAATATTCCATTGTTTATACGTGTGTATACACACACACCCACATACACACATCACATTTTTAAATTCATTCATCAGTTGACGGATACTTAAGCTGATTTCGTATCTTGGCTATTGTGAATAATGCTGCAGTTAACACAGGAGTGCAAACATCTTTTTGACGTACACATTTCCTTTAGACACATATCCGGAAGCAAAGTGGGATTGCTGGATCACATGGTAGTTCTATTTTTAATGTTTTGAGGGACCTCTATACCGTTTTTCATAATAGCTGTACCAATTTACATGCTCACCAATATTGTTCTAAAATAATTCAGAAATTTCCTGAGATATCTTCTTTTTTGTGTGTGCACACACTTGTAGTTCCACCTACTTGGAAGGCTGAGGCAGGATGATCACTTGAGGCCAGGAGTTCAAGGCTGCAATGTGCTACGATCATACCTGTGAATAGCCATTGCACTCGAGCCTGGGTAACATGGTGAGACCCTGTCTCTAAAAAAAAAAAAAAGTTGAAAAAAATACCTGAGATATCTTTGTTTGCCCTTACCTCCTCCTCTTTATCTTTTCCCACAACTCCTCAACAAAGCCACTTAAATAGCGTTTAAAAAGTGACCCCACTGAAAGAAAGTCCTGTTTAAATCATGGCTTCAGTAGAGCTTTTCAAGAACCAAGGCGATTAGAAATTCATCTTGCTCAAGGGAGGCAAGAGGCTGAATTCAGGAGCCAGGAGTTTATTTTGCTATATAATGAAAACAAGGGAGAGTCAAGTTTCCACCCAGTATCAAACAACTCTCTCACATTCCCATCAAAATAAGTCAGAAAACATCTGCTAATTTTTACTTTTGTTTTTCAAAAAAGAGAGGGCTCATAGTGCTATTTGCTAACCTGTCTTTCTTGCTAGCCAAATTTTCTAAAAGATACACACAAATTAGAAGTTTCATAGTGATACTTTTCTTTCAGTAATGAATTAAATCTGTATAATTTTATCGAATGTCGCCCCTCATGGAAATGTGATTATTGCGTTATTGTTACCTATAATGAGATCCTTTATTCTTAACCTCTTTCATAGATTCAATGAACAACAGAAAAACACCACAGGATTTCATATTATTGATGACGTAAAATGAATTAAGAGTGGCAAAAGTCTGGTCTAGACAATGATCTAGCAAAGGAGTTTTTTTTTTTTTTTTGAGATGGAGTCTTGCTCTGTCACCCAGGATAGTGTGGTGGTGCGATCTCAGCTCACTGCAACCTCTGCCTCCCAGGTTCAAGGGATTCTCTTGCCTCAGACTCCTGAGTAGCTGGGATTACAGGCATCTACCACCACACTTGGCTAATTTTTGTATTTTTTGGTAGAGACGGGGTTTTATCATGTTGGCTAGGCTGGTCTTGAACTCCTGGCCTCAAGTGATCTGCCTGCCTCAGCCTCCCAAAGTGCTGGGATTACAGGTATGAGCCACTGCGCCAGGCCAGCAAAGGGTATTTTTATTACTTACCCTCAGAGGCAACAAATGCAGAAACTCCACTTTTGGCTGTCCCTTCTCTAGTTCTGGTGGCCCTTCTCTAATATGTCTCTTCTTCTTAGGCTTGTCTGCACACAGACGTGCTTTTTGCTTATGAATTTAGGAGAACTACATCCATAAATTACATCACACCTTTCCTGCCTACATGCAATTTCCCTAGACTTCAAAATTTTACAAACCAGACAGATCAAGATGCATAGGCTTCCACTCGATGTCCCTTGCTGGATTCTGAGGCTAAAAAGACTAACACTGATTTAGTGGCTGTCTGCAAGGTAAAAGCATTGCTTTGATCCATATACCCAGTGCTTCTATTTTCCCTGTCTCCCATGCCAGTGTGTACATATTTAGATCCCTACTAAGTCTGGGTACCAAGGGCTCTGAGTGGCCCCCAAGGCAGAAAGATTTTAAAATATAAGCAATGACATATTCTGAAATTACAATAGCAAACATTTTGAACTGCTCTCAGTTCTTGGATAGATGATCAATACTAGGGACTGGGAGAAAGGAAACAGCAATGCTAAGCCCTGGGTCTCAAGCGCACAGAGTATCCTACAAGTCGGGGAGACCCTACCGACCATCTAGCCTGACTCCATCAGTTTACAGAAAAGGACACTAAGATCCAGAGTCATGAAGTGATTGGCTCAAGGTCACAAAGCCAGTATGAGGCAGGCTAAGGCCAGAACCTGGGGCTACTATCAGTTAGTAAGGCTTTTTACACTCATTCAAGCCACCTCTAAATCAGACAATCAGAAAACACAATGACATTCTAATATCCATACGATGTCAGCACATAACGTATCATAATAGTGCCTGGGTGATGAGATCCGATAGGCTTGTGGGAGTGGAGTGGTGGTGGTTATGAAAGAGGATGAACTCTTTTAATAGCCTGCTGCATTCTGAAAAAATGGCACACCTTCATTTTGCCTCAAGGGTTACATAATGGATCAAGATAAAACTCTAAATTTAAAAAATGGCTAATTCAAGTCAATGGAGGCCACTTTTTCCCTGATAAAGGTGTTTTAAAGATATGGATATTATATGTATTGTAATTAAAATAACGAGACTAATTTTTATGTTCAACGAACAGTACGCATAGTGCCTACCCAGTGCACAATCATCTTTGAATACACACAAACCCAATTAATGCAACACGTGGTAATCTATAGTCTTTCCCAGATGCAATTCTGCTAATAACCTTTTATAACTCTTAATGCATATATGTCTAAAGACAGCTCAGTGACCAGTCATCCTTCCCCACTCTGTGCACTGTGAAGACTGGCTTTTCATTTAAGTCTGCGGTCTACAAACAGCTTTATTTCTTTCCTTTCGGGAACACATGATACCTCTATTTGAGAAGACCTATAGCTGTTGTCACTGACTCTGCAGTTCTTCATTCTCTACATCTCATCTGAGGCTACCTCTTTAATGATTGTATGTGCTTCTTCCTTTCACACTGCCACAGACCCTGAGGTTCCCATACCTCTTGTATAAATTATTATTGCAAAAACCTTTTAATTATTCTCACTTCTCCTCATTCTTGACATCAGAATTACCATTCTAGAGTCCAACTCTAGATGTCATTAAGTTGCTCAGAAATCTTCCATGGCTCCCCATGGCTAAGAGTCTAAACTTCTTAGCATGATGTTCCAGGTTCTCCAAAAGACGGCTCTGTCTGGTTTACTGCCTGAGGCCCAATCTTCTGGGCACTCCTTGGATTCCCACCATGTCTCTTTCTGCCTACTGATCTCAGTGCCTAGAATGCCCTTTTCGCCCATTCTCATCCCCCACCTCCCCTGGTCAGCTCTCTCTATTCTTCAAATCCAAGCTCGAAACCCTATTCTCAACAAGGGGGTCTTTGCTGTTAAAATTTAATCTCTTGTCTCCTGTCCTTCCATAGCACCTTGTTAATATCTCCAATGATAGCTCTCAATACATTGTTATTTGTGATTTTTTTCCATTCAACTATACATTCTGTGAGGGCCGGGATACCTCCTCTGTCTCTGAACAAGGCATAGTACAGTGTTTTGTGCACAGTAGGTTCTCAACAGACACTTGCTTTTTTTTTTTTTTTTTTGAGATGGAGTCTCGCACTGTCACCCAGGCTAGAGTGCAGTGGCGCGATCTCGGCTCACTGCAACCTCCGCCTCCTGGATTCAAGAGATTCTCCTGCCTCAGCCTCCTGAGTAGCTGGGATTACAGGCAACTGCCACCACACCCAGCTAATTTTTTGTATTTTTAGTAGAGACGGTGTTTCACCATGTTGGCCAGGCTGGTCTCGAACTCCTGACCTTGTGATTCATCCACCTCAGCCTCCCAAAGTGCTGGGATTACAGGCATGAGCCACCACGCCTGGCCCAACAGACACTTGTTGAAACCAGTTTTGTACCTCTACATGCCAAATAATTTGTCAGTGCCCTAATTTTCCAGCTGCCATAGCTCTTTCGCATTGTTTCAAATTGTTTTTTAGGTGTATCCTTACAGTCTTCCTTTCTTCTCCTCTCCACTACCCCCTCCACCAATACTGCTTTGTGGTTGCTTCAGTTAACTCACTAGGAACAGTATTTATATTTATTATACACTTGTACTGGGGAAGCTTGTTTTCTCTACGTGTATCCTACCCAATCTATGTCATATCTGCACACTATGTAAAGATTTAATAGGGCACCTAAAGATTGATTGGAATCTGAACTCACTTCCTGGTTATGTGACTTTCAACAAGGTGCTTAATTGCTTTGAGTCTCGGTTTCCTCTCCTGTAGAAAGGGATAATAATTCCTCAATTCTGTGATGACTACTTTGGCAATAATATGAGAAAGTCATCTGGCACAGAGAAGGCATTCAATAAACAGTATGTGGTACCTTTTAGACCAGGCCAAAGAAAGCTGAGAAAGGAAGCAAATTGTTCCCAGAATCTGTGTTAGCTGCTTCACGAATGAGCCCTGATACTCATGTTCAAAACCGGACTCCTTTCTTGGGACCCCACTTGGCTTCTCCCCAGCACACTGAATTCCTGAATAATTTGATGTGGATGCCATTACTTATCCCTCTTCACATACACAACATGATGCAATAACTGGCACATACCACCCTTCACTCTAAGAGCAGACTGCAACTCACACTGCATTTTTCCATGTCCCAGCACATGGAGACATAATACCAGGGAATTGCTGTTGATTAAGGTTCACTTGTGTAACTTAGGAGTTGGTTCAATTTTCAGACTTTGTTATTAATGATATTGTCCTATAATCTGTTAAATATAGATCACAAGTGATGCTGATGAATGGGTTGGATCTCTCATTTGTGTTCGTTCAATTTACAATCATAAATTAAAATGTTCAAATGTTCTCCAACCTACAATGTAGATTTGGTCTAGGGTTTCAACATGATGAGTTAGTACTGTTAGTTTTCATAAAAACATGCTGCTTTTTAAAATTTGTTTTCTCTTTTTAGATTTAGCTGTACATTATTGGCAACACATACTGCCCAGATTATGGAATTTGGTAATAAATTATGTTTTTACTACCTCTGAAAATTCTTTTCAGGGTGGAAGACTTTCTAGCTTTAGTTATATGTGTTTAATCTTGGTTTTCCTACAGTATTATGCAAATTCTGCAAAGTGATCCATGGACTCATCCATTGATGTGTATCAATGTAAGTTTCTGAAACAAAGTCATCAACATGCAGAGACAGGTTAATGCTTTAGTTACATAGCTTTCAAGAGTACTTATGTTTATTAAGAAGTTTTCTTCCTAAGGGTCATGTTGTAGCCTAATTCTGGTACGCAAAACTAGGATACCAAGTTAATAATCCTAATGTGTTGTTGTTGGTGGTGGTGGTAGTGGTGGTGGTACTGGTAGTGGATTTTTTCAGGGTTGGGGGAGAATTCTGGGGACAGTAAGAATGACAGTAATGACTAGACATCAACTAAAATGTACATGTATGTGTGCAAGCATGTGTTGAGTACATGTGTGTGTTTAGGGGGTTGATACATGCTAAACCTTGTTAGGAGCAAGACAGTGACGATCAGCTTTGCGCCCGATGGTCTAATATGCTCTTATATTTCAGCAGGATTACATATAACTGAAGGAATTACACAATCTTCTCTTACTTCACATTAGAAACCTTTAATACTAAGCCGGTCACGATGGCTCACACCTATAATCCCAACATTGTGGGAGGCTGAAGTGGATGGATCACCAGAGGTCAGGAGTTCGAGACCAGCCTGGGCGACATGGTGAAACCCCGTCCCTACTAAAAATAAAAAACATTAGCCAGGCGTGGTGGCAGCCGCCTGTGATCCCAGCTACTCCAGAGGCTGAGGCAGGAGAGTTGCTTGAACCGGGAGGTGGAGGTTGCAGTGAACAGAGATCGTGCCACTATACTCCAGCCTAGGCAACAAGAGCAAAACTCCATCAAAAAGAAAGAAAGAAGGAAGGAGGGAGGGAGGGAAGGAGGGAGGGAGGGAGGGAAGGAAGGAAGGCAGGCAGGCAGGCAGGAAGGAAGGAAGGAAGGAAGGCATCCTTTAATACCAGAACAAAGAGCCATAATATCGAGAAGAACACAACCCAGAAGATTTTATTACATTAATAGCCCAGCTAAGAGATTTAGGAGTCCATGCCCACTTACAGCGTCATGTCATTAAGGCTGATGAACACAGGGTAGACAGACGCCTTGCTATTTTCTATCCTATGCCCTGCTACAAACATGTGGCCTGGAACCACTTTGTGATTACTGCAGTAAGTTCTCTGTGATTAATGTGGACATAACACTGTCCAGAGGAACTGGAGCAGACACATCTTATCTGAGAACCACTGCCCTATGACATGGCCATGAGGTCACTCGGCCCCCTTTGTTTTAGGCTGTATATTACTTAAATCAGTCATCAGAAAGATGATTTAAATCAACCTTCAAGAAGATATAATTTCATTACTTTTTTTTTGCCAAACTATGTCCCTATTGTCTATATTCCTAATATGAATTATAACCAACTCAGATTTATAGTTTTTCTATGATTAGGTATATTTCGTCTGTGTAAACTATATAGAAACACATGTTGGAGCAGTTACATTAGAAAACTGAATCGTGATTTGGTCCTTTTATTCCCCAAAGCTAAATAAAGCAGATATCTGTGAAATCACACAGAGACAAACCATTTTCAGGTTGACAGGTTAATTTGGGCAACATTTTCTGCTCTGTTCTATTAGAACAGCTATCGTAACTCAAAACAACTGATATTACATTTTTGCAGGATAAAATGTTTATAGAGATGTATTTGTATTTTGAATGTTTTTCTTCAACAAAAGCCATATAATTTTAAACAAAAATGTACAATCAAAATTTATTTCATTTATATATGTGAAATGGGGGTGCTGACAAAAATTTAAAAGGATGTTTCACCTAAAATAAAAAGATTTCTCCAAAATAAAAAACTTAAAATATAGGATTGTTTTGAATAGCGCCTCCCCCTTCTAATCATTTAAGTTTGAAGAAGAGAATGCTGCTTCTCTTATAGAAGAAATGAAGTTCATAAACTTTACAGCATACAGATGTCAAACAAGATGTTGGTGAAGAAAGCCACGATTGACAGGAAAAGAATAAAGAGGGCCCACAGTTGTTGGTGTCTGGAGACAGTGGCCAGGGGCTGGAAAAATAAAATGTCTACGATTTGAGAATAGAGAAAAGAAGTAGAGAAGAAACAAACAGAGTATTAGAGAAGAATAAGAAGCCCATGTAATTGGAGCCATAGGGTGAGAGGTGGGTTATGGGGGATGGGCACACAGGAGGCTGGTTTAGGCTTAAGAAGATAAGCTTACTGCAGCATTCCTGGAATTCTAGAGAATGGCCAGCTCTGGATCCAAGTGATTGCATACATAATCATTTTTGGCTAAAATGCAAATAGAAAGAACCAGGATGAAGAGTTTGCTTGTTAACCTGGATGTGTATCAACTTGAATTCAATGCCTACACTGAATGTACATGGATTTACCTGTTTGGAATATGTACAATGGAGATCCTCTTGCAGTAGCAGATTTTATATGCTAAATACCACCTTTCTGATGCCACGATCTGTTGATTATCCACTATAAAACATCTGGAATACAATATGGTAACTTAAGGTTGGGTTGTGGGCCTAAAGACAACTTTTTTTTTTGAGACGGTCTTGCTCTGTCGCCCAGGCTGGGGTGCAGCGGTGCAATCTCAGCTCACTGCAATCTCTGCCTCCCAGGTTCAAGCGATTCTCCTGCCTCAGCCTCCCAGGTAGCTGGGACTACAGGCGTGCGCTACCACACCCGACTAATATTTTGTAATTTTAGTAGAGAGGGGATTTCACCATGTTAGCCGGGATGGTCTCGATCTCCTGACCTAGTGATCCGCCCACCTCGGCCTCCCAAAGTGCTGGGATTATAGGCATAAGCCACCGTGCCCAGCCTAAAGACAACATTTTAAAAAGGAAAATTCCACCCCCTAAACCCTCCAAGGCAATTTCCAGGAAGTTCTGATATAAGGTCTGTTGACTCTCCCAGGCTTCCTTTTCTCCTTATTTACTTGGGCTATTAAGTAGAAATGAGCTTCTCTTTTTTTTAAATTATAGGTTCTCAATTAAGACTGAATTATTCCAAAGCAAACAACTCTTCCTATTTCTGCAGATTCTTTGAATTATCATTTTATGTGCTTCTGATGAATTCAGATGTTTAAATGACTTCCAGCAACACACTGATATGACTGTCTAAAACTTTAAGAAACGTTTTTTATTTTTATTTTATTTTTTAAAAGATTTATCCTTATACCTGGAAATTTCATATTTGGTACTAGGGAATGATTACTGCTGGATGCCAATACCTCTTTTCAAATAGTCAAACATTTATACTTAATATGAAAACCAAACCACAGACAAGCTGCCAGCATATTCCACAACACTGTATTCTTTCAGCTATAAAGTCAAAGGTTTAATTGCATGAAAATATTCAAATATTAATAAATCATGTTAACTTTAAACTAGGTTCATAAACTTTGTTTCACTGATTTTAAGCAGCCTGATATAGGATAGATATTTAATAAATTTGTCCAATGTGTATTTTTTCCCACGAATAACAAAACCAAATTAAAATTTTATTTAAATTGTTGAAATGTTTAATTCCTCCAGATCATGATTTTGCCAACGCAGTTTCATCTACCTTTCCTTGTACATCATACTAAGGCATTTATTCAGGCAGTGGTTTTTAATAAGCCATTGTATGAAACAAACAAAAAAAGGTGGAAGGTGTTGCCTGGGAACTAATAGCTGTAATAAGGAGCCAGTGGATTGCTCCTTAATAAGTGTATGCACTGCACACCTTCTCAGTCCTGATTAACTACATTCTATTTTAGCACCAGACATCTAATGAGAAAATGTTAAGTTTCCCCAAATGGTATGATGGTAGAATCAGAATGGAAAATACCAACAAACCTTGTGAACGCTATCCCCCCAAAATGTGAGCTTGTAAAAGAATTCATCTTAGTTCCATCTTGATTTCTTTTGAATTAATCATTCAAGACATGTAACATTGGAAAACTTACTGTGTGCAAGGTGTGATGAAATCTTATATTCAGAAGCTAAAGATAATATATGCATCAGTTTCATCATAGCAGTTTTTGAAGGTGAGATGAAGTTTATTAATTATTTCCACAAACCATCTAGGGTGATTCTCTCAGATTCAGGGAATGTGGGCTCGAGCAAATTTTCATGGTTGATTTGAAGGACTTACAGTTAGAACCAAATACTGTTCAGTCTGTATAACGAGCCTGACAATGTGAATAATCTCAGTGCAATAATTTTTTTTTTTGTTAAGCACACAGGTATGTACAAACACATGAAGGTAACTCCTGAATAGTCAATAAATAACTATACCAAATGTATAACTGCTAATTATGGGAATAATATAATGAATAATTACAGATTTTTTTCTAAATGCAAGTTTTCATGACAGAAAAAAATTTTATCTCCAGAAGAATAATTTGTGCATTGCTTAAACAAAAATAAAAATGAAATCCTTCCAAACAGCCCAGGTGACATCCTTGGTTTTATTTACGTAAATAATGATTATAAAATATAAAAGCTAAAACAGATGAATAAAACATCCTTCCCGGCCTCAGGGAGGTCATCAGTTCATTGCGGGTCAAGAAATACTACACTTCTAAAACTACCTTATATCAACCCTTGATGTTTCAAAAGGAAAACAAAAATAGCACCCAAATTTCTCCAGGCAGAGTAAGCCACACACACACACACACACACACACACACTCTCTCTCTCTCTCTCTCTCTCTCTTTAGAAAAGCAAAGTTTGCAACATGCTATAATTAAGCTCACATCCTGACAGTAAAAACACAAAGTTTTATTCTAAATATAGAGGAAGAATCTCCACATTGCGCAACCTTTCCAATTGTTGTATTTTAACATTAGTCATTGATGTCACTGTGTCCTTTGCATAAAAAAGTCCCTTTCTGAAAATACACATACAGTAGACATGAAAATTGTACTGCTTTCAATTTTTATTTAGGGTGGAGATTTTCTTAAAATCTTTGGTAGATTTTATCCTTGCCTTGTCCTTCCTGGAAGTCTAAATCACTATTTAAATGGCATTTTCCTTCTTGCTCTTAAAATAGCGAAGTGGTATTTGCTAAATGGACATGGATAGCTATTCACAGCCCAATTCCTAAGTCTTAGTCTTCTACACAGGCTGCCCTGATCGCCTCCAGAGATGAAACTTGTCCATGGAAGAGAAGATATACACACATCTCTGCCACCAGGAACCTGGGAAAGTCTGGTTTCATGTAACACTAACAATGCTGCTACAAAAATTACAACTTTCTAGCATGGCGGATTGGACTCTGTCCTATTTATTAAAAGAACTGTAGACCTGAGGGCAATTCAATCCACACCTTGCAAAGCACCTACATGTCCCTAGCAGAAAGGAGGGCTGATTTTAATTTATGGGGCTTAATTAACCTTTTAATTTAGGGGTTAGTGGTAAAGTGTTTGGGCTTTTGTATTCCTATATCTAGAATCTAGCTACCTGCTGTGATCCTGGAGCAAGTTAATCTCTCTATGCCTCAGTTTCGACAGCAGGATTCCGTCTCAAAAATCAAAACAAAACAAAACAATAACTAGTATTATTCTCAATTAGGATTTCTAGAACACTAAAAGCTACCACTTGCTGGGCATGGTGACTCACTCCTGTAATCCCAGCAATTTGGAATGCTCGGGTGGGCGGATCACCTGAGGTTGGGAGTTTGAGACCAGCCTGACCAACATGGAGAAACCCCATCTCTACTAAAAATACAAAATTAGCCAGGCGTGGGGGAGCATGCCTGTAATCTCAGCTACTCGGGAGGCTGAGGCAGGAGAATCGCTTGAACCCGGGAGGGTAGGCTGCAGTGGGCCAAGATCACACCATTGCACTCCAGTCTGGGCAACAAGAGCGAGACTCCATCTCAAAATAAATAAATAAATACATAAATAAATAATAAATAAAAGCTACCACTCTACACTAAAAAGTCAAACGTGGAAGTATACAAAACAAGAGTCTACGTGGAAAAAACCAACAATTTACAAAGGTAAATTAGATTTACAGGAAGCAAACACACTCCTGAGCACTTTTGCTCTACCCAAATACTTCATTTCACTGTTAAGAACAGTTGATGAGCCTTTAGGGAAAATATTTCAGCTTTCAAATAACTGCTTTGAAAAGGACTAAAAACTATATTTAACTTCCTCTTGGGCAATTAGACCATGGCCATTGCCACATCTGCTATTTGCTCATCAGGAAACTGCTTCCAAGATATTTAACATTCATAGGTGTATTAGCTCATTATTAATACTCTGGAAATTCTCCACGACACTATTAACTACAGTGCAGAATTTGATGTAAGGAGGCTCCATCTTGGTTTCAATTCATGTAAGAGGATTATGAACCGAATTCCCTAAAGGATGACACTAGAAATGGTCTCAAACCTGGACTGAATTATATAGCAAAGCTCCAAAGTGTAATCTATTTCTAAAAACTTGTCTTCAACCATCTCAACCCTTTTCTCATACTTTATCTCTATCTCTTCATATTATCCATCAGTAATTGTTAAAATAGCAAACACTTACATGACACTATGTATAGACACATATATTAATACAATTAAACCTCACAAGATCCCTGTAAGGTAGAAACTATCATCCCCATTGTACGTGTGAGAAAACCGAGGCACAGGTAAGAGAGATAATACACTAGTAGTGCCAGAGCTGGGATGTGAACCCAGGCAGTCTCACTCCAGGGGTAAGCTCTTCCCTATGGCCGTGTGGCCTCTATGCCTTATTGACATGCTTCTAAAATACAAAAGTGGTAGTAGAAATTTTTTTTTCTTTTTTTGTTTTTTGAGACAGAGTCTTGCTCTGTTGCCAGGCTGGAGTGCAGTGGTGCGATCTCGGCTCACTGCAACCTCCGCCTCCCGGGTTCAAGAAATTCCCCTGCCTCAGCCTCCCTAGTAGCTGGGACTACAGGCATGCGGCACGACACCCAGCTAATTTTTTTTGTATTTTCCTGGAGATGGGGTTTCACCATGTTGTCCAGGATGGTCTCGATATCTTGACCTCGTGATCTGCCCGCCTCGGCCTCCCAAAGTGCTGGGATTACAGGTGTGAGCCACCACACCCGGCCAGTAGTAGAAATTAATTAGTCTCAGACTCTTATCATAAGATAGAAGCAGTATCAGGAATTGAACTCCCACTCTTTCAGTGCTCTGTGATAGCCCATGTACTATTCTTCTGACACCAAGATAAAAAAGACTATTTCCAATGAATGCCCATTAGATCAGAGATTATGCCACGTACAGTCTGTCACAAAAAACCAGGAAGCATGTCACTGAAACAGTCTGGCTTGTAACATAACTTGTATTCTAAAGAAATATCTATCATTTGATACTATGGAAATCTGAATATAATGTTGTACTTTTAATTTACAAACAAATTTAATTGACATGAAATTTATCAAGATATGAAACCTAAAAATATCAATGTTGTCTTAAATTCCTTTTGACTAGATTGTTAACTGCTTGACATTTTCATGCCTTTACTTTCCTTGAATTCCTCATGTGATGGTTCATTTTAGGTGTTAACTTGACTGGGCTATGATGTCCAGTTGTTTGGTCAAATACCAATATAGATGTTGCTAGGAAGGCTAGTTTTAGATGTGATTAACATTGAAATTAGTAGACTCTGGGTAAAGCAGATTACTCTCCATAATGTAGGTGGGCCTCATCTGGTGAGTTGAACACCTGAAGAGCAAAGACAGGTTTCCCAAAGAAGCAGCATTCTGCCTTCAGACTGCAACACAGAAAACCTGCCTATGCTTCCAGCCTGCAGATTTTGGACTCAAGACTGCAATACCAACTTTTTTTTTTTTTTTTTTTTTTTTTTTGGAGACAGTCTCACTCTGTTGCCCAGGCTGGAGTGCAGTGGTGTGATCTCGGCTCACTGCAACCTCCGCCTCCCAGGTTCAAGCAATTCGCCTGCCTCAGCTTCCTGAGTAGCTGGGATTACAGATGTGCACCACCAGGCCCGGCTAATTTTTTGTATTTTTAGTAGAGACGGGGTTTCACCATGCTGGCCAGGCTGGTCTCAAACTCCTGACCTCGTGATCTGCCTGCCTTGGTCTCCCAAAGTGCTTGGATTACAGGCATGAGCCACCATGCCTGGCCAATATTAACTCTTAATTTGAATTTCTAGCCTGGTAGTCTGGTCTACAGATTTTGGATTTACCAGTCCCCACAGTCAATTAAGCCAGTTCTTTAAAATGAATTCTCTCTTTCTCTATCCTCTATTGGTTCTGTCTCTAGAGGACTCTGATTAATACACCCAGCACCTCCCTCCTATCACCTTTTTCACAGAAGACTCTCAGTAGAAAGTCCTGTAGATCAAGCCTCCATCCTGATTGCCCATTGTAGTTCTTATAAGAAAAGATAAAGTTGGCCACTTTCCATTACAGCACACAAGGTAGCAACCTTTCTGGAACTGGGTAACACATTCTCCCTGGTTTGACTGTGGTAGATTCTAAACCACACGCCTTCTGTGAATAGTTGTGGTTTGACAAGCTACAAAGACATACAGCCTGGTCTGTGTAAGTCCCCAAGTAGGGGCCCCAGAGACTTGCGGCCACCCTGCTAAGAGTCCTCCAGCCAAGCTCCGCCCAAGGGAACAGCACCACCCACACCATCAAAGCTTTGCCTGCAGCTCTGGGCCAGCCTGAAGGGCTTGAAGAGGCCATTCGGTTACTAAATGGCATTTTGGTCACCTTTTCTTTCCTCCCAAGATTGTGAAGAACAACCTCATTGCCTTAATGACTCCCAACTTCTGTCTGCACGTGGGTTTGATTGTTACAATCACATTTTGCTTACTGCCAATCTCCCATTTCAGCTGTTCAAATTCTAGGAAACCAATATTTATTTCCTTAAGAAAAGATCTCAACGAGCCAAGCCTCCTTCTCTTTCTCCCACCCTCTTTCTTTCTCCCCATCCTACCCAAACCACAAAGCCCTGTTCTTTGTAAAGGGCCTGTGCTGGGAGCTAGAAATGTGTCACACCAAGAACATCCACCATTGCCCAAAGCTGTTTTCCTTGCGGCTTCTTCAGTAGCAGCCACGCTGCCTTCAGTGTTGACAGTCAGCAATTTTGAATGTGCTGACATGGAGAACAGTGACCACAGAGTCAATGTACACCAGCAAGGAAGAGAAAACAAATGCGGAAATGGAAAGGCGATGCTGGGCCTCTGTCTTTCCCTGCTTCCGGAGGCCCACCAGTGAGGTCACAGGTTGGCCTGTGGAGGCCTGGAGGGCAGGGAGCAGAGGCAGCCTCATCTCTTTCTGCTGTTTCCCTGCCATCACAACTTGGTCCTCACATTTCTATTTTGGGGGCTGACGCATCAGAGCTGTGGAGGAGGGAGCCATTCCCCTCTACCACCTTAGGTCCCTCTCCTTGCAGCTGGCTCCTACCGAGAGGAGACAGGAAAGGGTCAGCTGTGGCTTCTCGGCAGCTCTGTGAACTGCTCTCTCCAACACTGAACTCAACAGATGTTCTTTACATTGCTAATTTGTTTTTGTTCTTTTTTTTTTTGTCTCCAGTAGCAGGAAAGTTTGGTAAGCAAAAAAATGTCCCAGAAAATTTCTGGGTAGCAAGTCTAGTATTAAGGGGGGCCAAGGGGTGAAGAAGGATGAGGCCATTAAATTAAAGCTTACGAAGGGCTATTAGGCTGCGTGCAGTGGCTCACACCTGTAATCCTAACACTTTGGGAGGCTGAAGCGGGCAGATCACTTGAGGTCAGGAGTTTGAGACCAGCCTGGCCGCCATGGTGAAACCCTGTCTCTACTAAAAATACAAAAAATTAGCCGGATATAGTGGCGGGTGCCTGTGATCCCAGCTACTTCAGAGGCTGAGGCAGGAGAATCGCTTGAACTCGGGAGGCAGAGGTTGCAATGAGCCGAGATCGTGCCATTGCACTCCAGCCTAGGGACAAAAGCGAAACTCCATCTCAAAAACAAACAAAAAGAAGGGCCATTATAACATCACTATAATGCTTTATAGGCAGACTGTGAGTTGGGGATTCTGGAATCCCTCCTTTCTTGGCTCTATCTGGGTTAGATAACAGGGAGGTTATTTAGTTCGAGGTGGTTCAACGTATGAAGTGATCAGGTAGGCAGGGGGTCTCTCTGTCCAGAGATATGCAGTGGGGCAGTTCTGGGACCTGGGGTTACACATGAGCAGGGACAAAAGCTGAACTTAATGTTTGCCTTCCGCGTAAAGTAGTGCTTCTCAAACTCTGCAGTCTACAGACCACACCTGGGGTGTAAAAATCCCTACCAACCTCGGACTGTCCTCACATGTGCCAAGAGGAAAACAAAATCCCATCCACTGCAGTTAAAAAAAACAAAACCAAGTACATTTGGGGGGAATAAAAATTGCAGCAGAAATGGCTAGCAGCCCATCAAAGATGTCTGCACCCTTTCAACTGTGTAAATTTGATGCTGGTGAGTGGCTGCCCAGCCAAGGACTGCATTTCCCAGCTCCTCTTGCTCTAGAAGGGGATATATGACTTAGTTCTCGACAAAAGACTGTGGACAGAAATGATGTGTGCCAATTCTAGTCTTGGCCCATAAAAACCTGGCTTGGCACATTAAAGTCAGGACTCCCCCAAATCCCCTAGGCTATCTCTTTTCTCACCAACCAGCTGGAAGCAAAAGATTCCAAGATCCATGGAGGAGCTACAAGGTGGAATGAGCTCGCTGCCTGTCCAAAAAATGCCTGGATTTGGACTGTTGGACGACAGAGAAAAAAACTCATATTTGAAGTCACTGGGGATTTCATGGTTTCTCTATCACAAAAGTAATTTTAACTGCACAAAATCACTAAGTGATGTCAGAGGGAAATTATTAATTAGGCACAATGACATAGATGTTAAACGTGGTATGCTATCATTTGGGTTTTTAAAAAAGCATGTGCCTACATATACACTTCTATATGCTTGAGATGTCTCTAGAAGAAAACGCTACAAAATAGTAACAGTGGGTGCCTTTGGGGAAGAAAACTAGGAGACAGGAAGAAAGGGGTAGAAAAGAGATTTATCTCTCACCATATTTTGTTTTTAGCCTTTTGAATTTGTATTGTAGGCATATGTTAACCGCTCAAAAGTTACATTTAATGAAACAACATCTTGCGGTGCCTCGTGCCTGTAATCCTAACAATTTGAGAGGCTGAGGTGGGTGGATCACTTGAGGTCAGGAGTTTCAGACCAGACTGGCCAACATGGTGAAACTCCATCTCTACTAAAAATACAAAAATTAGCACAGCATGGTGGCAGGTGCCTGTAATCCCAGCTACTCGGGAGGCTGAGGCAGGAGAATTGCTTGAACCCAGGGGGCAGAGGCTACAGTGAGCTGAGATCTCGCCAATGTACTCCAGCCTGGGTGATAAAGCAAGACTCCGTCTCATAAAAAAGAAAACAAAACACAAGTTCTAAAAGAATCCAGTTTTTAGATCAGCAGGAGAATGCTTATGCACACTACTATTAGTCCCCAGGGCCTTTTTCGAAACCAGTGGTACAAAGTGTTGACATTTAAAAATACATAAAAGTGTACTTTCCTTGAAAACTCAAGGGATGGATAGCAGTAGCTGCTATTCTTATACTGCATTTGAATTCTTGGGGTTAACTTTCTCATGCTCTTAGAGACTCTCCTTTCCTTCCAACGGCGACAGGAGGCTGATAGCAGAGAGGAGTCAGGGGTTGCTTCTTCTGTTAGATCAATTTATTGCTAAATGTAGGTACCACAAGTCAACCATACACCTTCATAAAAAGGATTCTTGGGCATCTTTCCTGAAAATTCTAATTCAGTAGTTTGGAGGTGGAGCTCAGGAAACCAAACTGTTCACAAGTGTCAGTTGACTCTTGTGCTCAGGCATACTTGAGAAACCCTGTTCTCATTTGTCCATGTGTCCTCCCTGCCACCTTGGATAAGTTGCTTCACTTTCATATTTTATGTCCTTAGAATACAGACAATGAGATTTATGACCTACGAAACTCAAACGTGTCTGCTGAGACTAGGTGATGCCTGTGAAAATGGCTGAACCCCCTGCAAAATGACATTATATACAAGTGCCAATTATGATTATAATTACTATTGTTAGTTTGTGCTTTGGGGATTGCTATTTTATGTTTTAAAATTCACTTTATCAAAAATACTTCATTTTAAAAAGAAAAGGTGGGGTAGAAAACATGTCTGTGTTTCCATGGAACACCTTTGTCAGAATTTCTGCTGTGTTGCTAGGTGTTTAGCAGGGAGTTCGCATCAGTGGATCTTCCACCCATGACAAGTACAGCTGCTTCCAGAATGCACAGAGTGGGGAATAAGCCATAAGGGAAGCCCTGCATTAAGGTGAGTCCAGAGGCTGGAGCCAAGGCAGCTCAAACACAAGGAAATCCAGGCAGCAACTGGTCTACGGCAGACTGCTTTATGGAACGGGGGTGGATGCAAGAGATTCACTTTGCGTAAGAAGTGTCTTTCTTTTTGTTTTTTTGAGATGGGGTCTCACTACACTGCCCAGGCTGGTCTCAAACTACTAGGCTCAAGGAATCCTCCCTTCTCAGCCTTTTGAGTATCTGGGATTACAGGCACATGTCATTACCCAAATACTCTGATGTGATCATAACATAGTTTATGCATGTAACCAAATACTACCTGTACACCATAAATATATACAAAAATAATGTATCGATAAAAATTTTTAAAAATTAAAGAATAACAATAATAATAAAAGAAGCAATAATGATAATAATAATGGGAAAGAAAGCTAACATCTACCGTTTTTTTAAAAGCAGGAGAAATGTCTTAAGGAGTCTTAGACTGGCCCTGGACAGTTCTATTTTCTGCTCAGCTTGCAGGTCCAGTCTTTATCTCTGAATATTCTAAGATCTTTGGGACCAAAAGGCCATCCAACCCCAACCCTTCAATGTTACTCAGAGTCCCTGATTGCAAATTTTCTCTACATCAATTATCCAAAAATAGAGAGAGGGGAAACTAAATAGACGCTTATTCCCTGGGAAATAAACTGAGTGGATAATAAAACTTTAGGTTGATTTGCTAAATTTTTAAAATATCTTAGGAGCAAACCTGATGTTTTCTAAGGAAAACTTTAAGTTTTTTTTTTAATCTAAAAGTTTCTCTGTACAACAGATTAGGGAGAGAAGGGATAGAGCTATTCAATTTAAATCCTAAGTTTTCCAGTCATCTTTTGGAAGAAACCCCAAATTTTAAAAGGTCAGGTCCAAAAAGGATAAGGTTAACATGATCTACTGTGATTACAATTGTTTCTTTTTTCTTTTTAACAACTGACTCATGTATCAAGTGCTACTTAAATTTGTTTTCTCTCTTTTCATCATTCTCAAAAATATGAAATGCTCTGGCTGCAATTTTATTATGAAATGTGCTTAATTCCAAATGGGTCCCATGCATTGCACAGTCTCTTTAAATGGACCACCTAAAAGCCTGTGATGGGGATTTCTGGAGCTCATGGTAGCTGGTTCTCCTCCTTTTCTGAGCATGTGGGAAGACTTGCTAGCCTCTCAGGTAGTTAACTGGGAGTCATGTCACTAGTTTGGCCAATAGCCCATGAGAAAGAGCTGCTGTGAGTTCTCTGTATTCCCTTACCAAGCTGCACCAAACATGGAGGTCACATAACATAGTGGAGCTTCTGTCAGCCTGGGCCCCTGAGTGCCTAGGTGGAGCACAGCCTCCCCACTCTTCCCCTACGAACCTGAATTGGAAATATAGAGGGAATATTTGCTGTACTAAAGCCAGTGGAATCAAGAAGGGAGCTAGAGGAGGGTAGATTTGTTACTGTGGCACAACCTTCCCTTTTCTAATACAAAGCAACTGGTTTGAAATCTCTAAATTCTACTCAGAATACTGGACTTCCTACTTATACAATTGGTAGACAAGTCACTTAATCTTTCTGAGCTTCAGTTTTTTTGACTGTAAAATGGGAACAATAATTTCTGGCATGTCTATCATTCAGGGATATGAGAGGATCAAATGAGTTTTTCTGGAAGTGTTTTGAAATCTGTAAATCAACTCTAGATGTAAAATGCTAGCATTATTGCTGTGGATGTAGCTGGAGAAAAGGGGCTAAATTTCACTGCTTCTTTGGGGTCAGTTATTAGAATTCATTGCTTCATCATTCTTAAACAGTCAAGCAATACATTTCAGTGATAGATAAGGATCATGTAAAATCAAATTCTGATACCACTTGGAGAATAATTTGTAATCTTTAAAATGTCAGGGCTAGCTGAGTGATTTCAGAAGCCTCACTTCCAACAAGCAAACTCAACTATTTGCCTTTGGCATAAAAAGAAAGGAAAAATAGAGTCCCCGAATGAAAGGTTTGGCACAAAGCCCTTTATTCCTCCCACAGCCTGTCAGAGTGGGAGAGGGAGGAAGGAACAGAGAGATTGGGCATTCCAGACTCCACCTCTGCACAAAGCGACGGGGAGCGATATACATTCAGGAGAGGTTGTACCAATCTATTCTTGTGTTTCTTTCACAGAGAAAACAGATTTCTCCACACAGGAAAGGAGAAATAGCAGAAATGGCCTCTACACAGATCTAGAAGTAGGCCAAGGGCCTGTGTTCCCTGCTGTCCCTGACAAAAGGTCGAGACACTCTGCTTCGAACCCAGGAGAAGGGCTTCCTGACCCTTAGAACAGATGACACCAATCCACACACACTGATTTGCTAGCAGTCCATTTTCACCCAGCTGCTTAGCTTGCTAGATATTAATAGTTGGCTTTTTTTGCACACTTACTAAATGTCAAGAAGTGACATTTTATATCTCCAGGAACTGATGCATGGCAAGGCTGAGCAACTTGTCCAACATCAAACAGCTGGAATATGGCAGAAACAGGAGTTAGGCCCAGTCTACGTTCAGATGCTGTGGTCTTAACCACTCCGTTTCTAAGGAAGAAACAGAAAAAGGGAAGGAAAATGGGAGCAATTCTGTCACTTGCTAGATACCTTGTAATGGGCTTTAGCCACATTAACTCTTTTAATCCTGATATCTGTTCTAACATGATTGGCATTCTTACTCCATTTTACAGGTGAAGAAGCAGAGGCTCAGAGAGGTTGATTAACTTGCCCAAAGTCACAAAGCCAAAATGCAGCAAGTTAGGAATCAAATCCAACCAGACTCTGCTAGACTAAAGTGTGAAAGTTTGTGGCTGAAAATAAGCATGAGTTTGGGGAAGAAAACAAAATGTATTAAGAAGGCAGAGGAAACAAAGACCATGGGAAGTATTTAGAAGCTGGCACTTCTGGTTCCTGAGAAAAACAACCCATCTAAATACAGGATAATGCCTGTTGGTAGAGTTCCCTTTATCACAGAGCCTTAGTGTTTACAGCGTTAGAAAGATGGTGAATCCAGTGTTTGGACCAAAGAAAGATAGTCCTGCACATCAAGCAAATCTTTTTATACCCAACAAACGGAGAGTTACTATGAAAGTAGCCAACTGCTTTTTCTTTGGCTGTCTTTACATCTTCTCACTCTAAATGATTATGATCATTTACTTCCACATTTCCAAAACTTATGAATCACCAAATAATTATTAGTTGTTTCGCTGTTATTTTGCATCATTTGCTAGTCCACAGCTAAAATGTTCCCCCAACCTCAAGCTAGATAGGAGCAATGCAATTATGACACAGGAGCAAAAGAAGCTCATTAACATATCCGTGACTGACACAGAAGATCATTAATTAGGCATTCGGAGCATAAGTATATATGTATAAATTAGCATCTATTCACCATTTAAACTGTAAGAGATTTTTCATATCTGAATATTAACTATGTTGGAAAATTACTAAGTTTTCCTCAGTGAATTCCACAAACAATACCCATCCTTGATAACAAAAATAAAGTGAAGATAAAGGATTCTATGAGCTGACCCAGACACAGTAGAGTCTAAGGACGTTATCACTCTTTATTTATGAATGTCTTCATTTACCCATTTCCTCTTTTTTGTGTTTCTGGCTACCCTCCTTGCTGGGTGTTTCATGTGGACCATCTTCTATGGAGAATGTTTAGATGAGGTACTCCCGCTGACATTCCAGAGATGCTGTACCTCTCTCTGAATTCTGTCATCATTCATTCCTTTATTCTTTCAATAAATATTTATTGAGTGTAACCTATGTTCAAAAGACAGTGTGGAGGACACCTACATGAATATGGCAGAATTTCTATTCTCAAGAATTCACAGTCTAGCAGGAAAGATGAGACAGATAGTGCACTCATAAAGCTAAAAGGTTCGGTGTACAGTTACAACCGCCAGAGCCCAAACCCTACTCAGAAGAGGAATAGACTTCTGCCAGGGGGAAGACTGGGAAATGCTCCAGGAGAGAGGTGGCATTGAAGCAGGACATTAGTGATCCTAGAAGAAGCAGATGTGGCAAATTTGGGGCATGTCAAGAGAGTCACTTATGCAAGAAACCAGAGCCAGATTGATGCCTAACTTCACGTTCAGGTCTTGAATTGTGTGCTACGTCTGTAGCCCATAGAACTCCACCCCCATTTTGTTTTAATGAGTCTGAAGTACTTATCCTTTTTCAGGCCTTTGGAAAACTACTAATATCAGGACCAAAATGATAATAATACTCTATTGTCCTTCACACATAGGACAATGATACTAATTACTTCGTAGAGCTTGTGCTTGCATTGTTATTCTTGCAATAGTATTGGACTCATGCCAGCACATCCATTGTTCTTTGTTGATTTTTCTTGCCACCAGTGGCATACTTTTGTAAAATGGCTATCCTGGCTGAGGGCTGGGATTTGCAGTTCTGAGACCATTTTTTCTAGGTGGGGCTCACTAGTCTGTGTTGAGACTGAATCAAGGAGTGTGGTCTTTTGGGCATCAGATTATAACTACCTGCTCTCACCAACCACATTAGTTTAACTGATATGTCTTTTCTGGAGAAAGAACTAAAGTATTTTAATGAAATCTCCTAGATGAAGAAAGGCAGTTAACTGAGTAGCTTGTAAGTGGGGTAAAATCTCAGCGCTCTCACAGTTCTTGACATCTGCCTGTAAAAACCAGGTAGCCCATAGATCAGTGCGTTCAAGGAACAGGCATGGAGTGTGGACCTTTCCTAACCGTCTTGATTCTGCATCCATGGAATTCAGACTATGGGGGCTTTCAGGCAGAAATCCTTATTCCAAGGCTTCCATAGCACTTTAGTTCTTAAAATGCCTTGGAAAGGTTTCAAGACATATCTGCTTCATACTGGGTACTGCTCTATGGCAGAAAAGAAAGCTGCTATCAAGGTGAGATTTCAGGTGTGCTCATGGAATTAAAAAACAAACAAACAAGCAAACAAAAACTGGCCAGCAGCAGTTTTAATGAGCGTGTGAGCCTTTTCCGCCTCAGCGAGTGGCAGGTATTGAAGTTTCCGGGGCACTCTGGGTCCTGAAGGAAGTGAACAGCTTACCTATAATGGACTAATCTGGGAAAACATTGATGGTATTGAGGAAAGAACTATCTGGGATCATGACTGCTGATTTCTTCCATGCTGCTAGTGAAATATAAATGTATCTTTTGTTTGAGGGGCAGATTTATGTATAACAAGTATAAATATTCCATTTTTCTAATGCAAGTAGAACTTTTTAAGGTCATTAGTACCCATGATTAAAAGGGTAAGGAAATTCTTGACTTTTAGATTATTACAGGAGATAACAAAGAATTCATTAATTAAAAAACTATTCACTAGGATCATGTTCTATACCCTACCCTGTGCCTGGCATGTCATAGACACAGACAAATTGAAAAGCAGAGACTATCATTTAGTTGGAGAGAACCACAGAGATCCAAGTACATGCTTGTCCTAGAAATTCAGAGGAAAGGAAAGCTCATGATGGTTTGAGGTCATTCCAAAAACCCTACATTGGGGGAGGAAGATATGGAGCTGGGTTTTACAGAAAATGAGGGAGTTACATGATCTTCATGACAAAGGACATAGTTTGAATCTTGGAAGTACACAGAGAATAAGAATCTTGCTTTGATCATCTCAATAGAAAATTCTCAAATTTAATTGTGTCAAAGAAGGAATATGAACATTCTGTCCTGTGCACTCTGCTGAAATGTGTCTGTTTTAAAAGATAATTGGCTTCAGCATTGCATTTGCCCCTTCTCCCTCACTACCTTTTAAAATTGGACAAAGCTCTTCCCATGGTGGTCTTCAGATGAAAACAGAATCCTGGATTTTATGCTGGAGCTCCTCTGCTATACCAAGGGTAGCTTGGTAAAGCTTCACAGAAAGAGATGTTCTGAGCCCAACCTATGGAGACACGTTCCAATTTAGGCTGTGGAATGAAAATTACAGGGCAGCCACAGAGGCAAGTTTAAAATTAGGACAAACTTCTCTTTGGGTCTCTTAAGCCTCAAAGAGTTAGTAGATGAGGCAAAGGAAAATGGGGGAAAAATTAACAGCAGGAACTTGAAAAGCAAAATCCCCAGACTTCTGTTCCTTCCCAGGGTCCTCCTGACATCCTCAGCTTTTCTGAGCTGAGAAAATCAGCAGAAAGAGCAGAGTCCCACAGTTGCTTTCTAGAAGCCAGTGCTTAAGTTTGGACCTGTGAGGAAAACCTGGTGGCAAATAGGTCAAGATAATCCTGGCTAAGAAAGAAGGAAGAGAATTAAAAAAATGAGGCGAACGTTCTTTAGCCCAAGTCCTTTTCCTCAAATCTCTGTCAACAGTAACCCAGGTGACTTGATTTCAAAAGGAGCCACAGGTGTCAGTCAGCCTCAAGTCAAGACCCAGGAGATATCTCTGTTGGGTGCATGGAGCCTTCTCAGATGTGCTTACGTCACTGGTTCCAGTCAGGCAAAAGATCTGGGTTTGCAGGTAACGATCACCTCTCGACTGCACTACCAGCTAAGAAGCACTAGCCATCCTCCCTGAAGAGGTGGCCTCTCTGGGGGAACAACGTGGGGGCTCTAAGCTGTGTTTTCTTCTTGCCTCTGCAATTTTGCCTGTTTCTCAAAGCTACTAAAACCATCACCTGCAGTTATCTTCTTTTGAGATTATTTTGACTGGATGCTTTTGTTTGTTAAGAGTTTGAACTCCTTCGAGGAATTCAATGATTACTAAATACAGAACAAATTATTCCTAC
Source organism: Pongo abelii (assembly GCF_028885655.2). Classification (NCBI taxonomy): domain Eukaryota; kingdom Metazoa; phylum Chordata; class Mammalia; order Primates; family Hominidae; genus Pongo; species Pongo abelii. Next base: position 161,887,414 of record NC_071988.2, read on the forward strand.
TTTTCCACAGAAAGGGGTGTTTTCACCTGAACACCAGATGTTTTCAGAAACCTCAAGGGTATACACACTCAACTACCAACAAACACTTTCCATTAGATTATCCTGGAGTAGAAACAGAATGGGGGAGGATCCAGTCAATTCCATCATCCTGGCAAGGCCCCACAATGAGCCTGTTGTGGGCCCCCCTTTTTGGAAGTCATTTGTTAGATTCACTTTCTGGGGACAGACTGTTTTACATGTGCCTGGATTTCTAGTTCCACATTCCTATGAGCCAGAAAGTAGAATACAATAAAATGTAGAAGAATGGCTGTTTTCACGTGTGACTTCCTTACTGATGATCTGAAGAATATTTACAAAGTTTGTTAAAGGAAATGCCCATATTTGGTTATGTCACTCTTTGGAAAAAAGTTTTCAATAAACAGGAAGTAAAATGAGTCTCCAAATAAAGTGTAAATACATTCCTAACCTAATGCATCATGAGAACTAAGACACAAAGCCGGGCATGGTGGCTGACACTTGTAATCCCAGCACTTTGGGAGGTTGAGGCAGGTGGATCACTTGAGCTCAGGAGTTCGAGACCAGCCTGGGAAACATGGCAAAACTCTGTCTCTATAAAAAATACAAAAAATTAGGTGGGCATGGTGGCATGTGCCTGTGGTCCCAGCTACTTGAGAGGCTGGAGGCTCAGGTGGGAGGATCGCTTGAGCCCAGGAGGTCAAGGCTGCAGTGAGCCAAGATCATGCCACTGCATTCCAGCCTGGGCAACAGGGTGAGACCCTGGTTTTTTTTTTGTTTTTTTTTTTAAAGTCAGACACTTTAGAGGTCTATGGCTTATCTAAAGTGGTGATGTTAAACCTATAACTTTCTCTGTCCAGAGAGTTAATAAATCAACTCATCATATCAGTGGGCCTTTCTCAATAGGTGTTGCTGTTTAGCCTACAAAACTCACTTTGTCAGAGCTATTTCAGCTCAAGTTAGAGCATAACTAGTTAGACAACTTGATCTCATTGAAATATTTGGTGCCTGCTGATATGTTCAAACAAATTCACCAGATCTTGATTATGTTCTGGCAATTAAAGCTATTAAGTCAGTAGATAGACAGCAGGTTATTTCATTGCTGGTAGAAAAAGCCAGCTTTCTTTTCTCCCCTTTTTATGTGACAGCACTGTAATTAGCCTTAATCAAATACTATTTGTGTTAGGTGCTGTAACTTTGCTTTCTTAGCCAGGAAACTCTGCCAATCTAGGAAAAGTAGAAATACAACTTCGGTCAAAAAGCAAGAAAGATAGGGATAGGGTATTTGAGAACTCTCTGTGCTATCTTTGCAACTTCCCTGTAAATCTAAAACTGTTCTAAAATTAAAACTTTAATTTTTAAAAACCAAGAAAAAGAGAGAAAGAGAGGAATGAAAGAGAGAGGCTTTGAAAGTGAGGCTTCAACTGTAGCAGCATAACATGTAAAAGCAAGCTTTTAGAAGTAGTCAATTTGTTCAGAAAATATGGTTCCTCTGGAAATTCCAGGTTAACCCTCTTGTTACATGGGGGAATGCCTTGGTGCTTCTTTTTTTACCACTGCAAATAAGTTTGTAATGGAGACTACAGCTAGGTGAAGGGAACGGCAATAATCATGAGTAAAACTGATTTTTTTTTTTTTTTTTTTACCATTCATCCAAACTTCTAGTTTATTTTTCTGTGTTTTAAACCCACCATTTCTTTTTAACACCCCTGGAAGGAAGAGCTCTTTAGATCGTTTTGGGAGTGAAGTTAGTGAAGAGGTGAGGCAGGGTTTCTCAAACTTTAATGTCCATACACGTTGGGTGCAGTGGCTCATCCCTGTAGTCTCAGCTACTCAGGAGGCTAAAGCAGGAGGACAGCCTGAGGCCAGGAGTTCAAGACTAGCCTGGGCAACACAGCGAGATCCCTTTGTCTTAACTAACTAACTAACTAACTAAATAAATAAACAAACAAACACACAGACAAATCTCCTAGGGATCTTGTGAAATAACACATTTTTATTTGGGAGGTCTAGAATGGTCCCCAAGATTGTGTTTGTAGAAAGCTTCTATTTGATTCCAAAGCTACTGGTCCACAGACCATAGTTTGAGTAGCAAGGGTACAAAAACTAGTAATTAAGTAAGTGCAATTGGCCAGAAGTAGAACCATGGTATCTTGTCTACGTGGCCGACAATGAAACATCGGTATGAAGCGGTTGCCAACAAACAGATACTCACTTTCTATTTTCCTTGGCCAATAATCCCTTGTGTCAAATTTTCAAAATGCATTGGTAAAATGGCATTATACCTTGGGTCAGACTATTAGCTGAGAGAATCCCAATAATGGAAGTAACTATTCTTATTCAAAGTGCCCCAGCCATGATAGGGAGGCATCGGAGACAATTGTAAAAGCAGTGATCTGATCTTTATTTATTATTTGGACTCTATGTTTCCTCATACCTCAAATTCTGTATCTGTACAATATTAGCAACTAGAACGAGTAATATTTTGAGGTTAAGGGAGAAATGTCACGCAACTCTTAGAGCCTCCCAGAGGTACTCTGTCATTTTAAGAGATGATGATGGCTATGTTCCACAGGAGACAACCCTGCCATATGGCTGACATTCACTTGACAACAATATGATTCATTTCACTCCATCCAAAATGGTAAGATAGGCCATTAATGACTTTGAATAACTGAAAAACATATTTTTACAGGCATGAGCCACCACACCCACTGAAAAACATATTTTTAAAAATACCTTTTGACCCAGCAATCCCATTGCTGGGTATATACCCAAAGGAATATAAATTATTCTACTATAAAGACACATATGTTTATTGCAGCACTATTTACAATAGCAAAGACATGGAACCAACCCAAATGCTCGTCAATGATAGACTAGATAAAGAACATGTGGTACACATACAACATGGAATACTATGCAACCATAAAAAGGAATGAGATCATGTCCTTTGCAGGGGCATGGATGAAGCTGGAAGCCATCATCCTCAGCAAACCAACACAGGAACAGAAAACCAAACACCACATGTTCTCACTCATAAGTAGGAGTTGGACAGTGAGAACACACAGACACAAAGAGGGGAACAACACACATCAGGGCCTGATGAGGGGTGGGGGTTAGGGGAGAGAACTTAGAGGACGGGTCAATAAGTGCAGCAAACCACCAGGGTCCATGTATACCTATGTAATAAACCTGCACATTTTGCACATGTCCCATTTATTTTTAGAATAAAGAAAAACAAAAATTTAAAAAAACCCATATTTTTTACAATTTGTGGTAACTGCCACAAATGCCAATGTCTAGTTCTCCACCAGGTTTTTTACCTCTTTATACAATGTTTGAATTCCAAACAATGGTCCTTTTACTTTATTTATTTATTTTTAATTTTATTTTATGTTTTATTGGTACACAAGAGATGTACTTCTACTTATTTTAGATTTCTTCCATATCTTGATTAATGCAACTCAATTAGGCTTTAAATCCAGTGGTATGCTGGCAAATAGCTAACAACCAGCTCTCCAGGAAAAGTAAAAAAAGAAAGAGAAGTCTTGGTATGTACCTTTGGTCAATTTTGATGATGTAAATACTCTCAGCATGGCCAATTTCAAGTACCAACTTGGCTTTACTGAATATAAAATTAGGAAGAAATGTACATAATCACAAGTCTGCTCTAGTACATAACAGCAAGTGACCCCAAAGATATAAAACATTGTTGTTTTAATAATTAAATTACAAAAATCTAGCAGGGGTAAAAGTATTCTACAGTTCCAAGACAGCTTATCTCTTAAATTGCTTTCACTTTGTTACTGAAAAGTAGAAGTCCATGAGTGTTTTTATAAACCCAAAATAACTCCCTGCTAGTTTTTTTGTTTTGTTTTGTTTTGTTTTAATGACAGTCTCATGATCTGTGTAATTACCACAGAATCTTATAAGCCATTTGGATTTTCATGACACAAACATATTGAAAGTTTGGAATTCTGTATGAACTTGAGAGTTGAACCTTTCCATTTTTGTTTTTTCCTGCTATTATAAGCGCTCCCTTCCATAAGTATAAGGCATGGCTCAGGCAGCCTCTGTGGTCATAACAATCTGCAGAAAAGACTAAAACATCACCATGTTTTAAAATGTTCCCTACAACTGCCTTTGAGAATGGCAGCTTAATATCTTCATGTCCTCTCCTATATCTCAACTGCTTTGCTTCAATTTTTTAAAAAGCTGTCATGTTAAAAAGGACAACAGAATGAGAAAACCGCAATTGTAGCCAAAATGTTGTAACAATGGTGTGTTTTTTGCACACTTAACATATATAACTGTTTCTAACACATCATTTCTTCATTCTATTTTTAATCTATCTGAGATTCTTTATTAAACTGTGTTTTTTATATTTTTAGTCACAAGTACACCTGCTTATTACCAGTGAGGTTCTTTTTTATTTTATTTTTAGAGAAAAGAGCATCTTGCTATGTTGTCCTGGCTAGCCAAGAACCCCTGGGCTCAAGGGATCCTCCCGTGCAGCTGGGACTACCGGCACACACCACTATTGCCAGCTCCAGTGAGGTTCTTATAAGAACACAAAAGCACAGAAAGCTACAGCTCACAGGATTGGGGGAAGGGAGGGCACTGGTGAAAAACTATCTGGCCAAGTAATATAATTAACTTGAAGAAAAACATTTGCATCATAACTATACTTATGTCTTTTTGCATCAGCAAAAGCCAAAACCAAGCAAACAAAAAGCCACCACCATTCACCCACCACCTTGAACACAAATGATTTTGGCAGTGCAGTCAACATGAAAAAACACTGCTTGAAGCAAACCAAGAAAAAATTGCTTCCAATCAAGTCTTCCTGCTTGCTTTCATCGTATTCACTTTCATACCATTTGAAATATGTATCATGTGTACCTGTTAACTCTTCGAAAATGAATCTTTTAAAGTCTTCCAATTTTTTGAACTTTTCTTAAAACTCATTTTAACCGAGCACCCCACTTATGATGAACACGTTAGGTTATAACACATGCAGAACACGGCGCAGTACACCCCCTGCCATTCTCCAGATGTTAGGAACTAGAAACATGCAAGGATTTTTCATGTTAGAAAAATGGTGAAGTCAGCTCATCAAAGGTAAAACAGGCAGAATATGTCCCTGCCTTTGCCTTTCCTAAGATGCATTTACATTCACTTGGTTTGTCTCTAGTTTGACAGGATTATTAATAGGATGGGCTTACCACTCGTGTAGATGAATCTCTTAGCCACAGAAAAGCCTTTTACTATCTTACGTGTTTCTAACCGATGCCTGATGACTCTACCAGCGGATCTTCACAGTAACCAGAGATGTGGGCTAGTGATTAGTTACTCACAGAGTAAAATTGCTAACATTATTATCACTAAATTGGAGTCCAGCATTATTTTAACAAAATTTTTTTACATCAACAAACAGTCTTTGGTTAACAGGCTTGAAGAATGACAAAAATACCCATCATGAAAGGAAAAAGTGTTCACAACACTGGACCTTCTTGAATGACTGCGATACAGCCCTCCTGACTTCCCACTAATCAAGCGCACTAGCCCTCCTGGATATAAGCTGAAGCTACATCAAGAATTAAAAAAGAGACATGAAGAATAAAGACCTATCTGAGGTACATAGACATGAACATGGACGTACACGTACACATAGATATGTTCTGGTAAATAAAAGAATATTCATGCCATTTTTAACAATTGTGAAGAAATTTAATTATACTTAAAGTAAGGATCAAAATTGAAAAAAGTCCTAATATTAGAAGAAACAACACAGCAACAATGGAAAAGAGAGGCTCTTTTTTTCTCTGAGGGGCACTTCATAAATATTTGGGAATTCCTCACTGCTAAGTAAAAAGAGTAGAAGCAGATGATGAAAAGGAGGAGTTATAGGTGTTCAATGAAGGCAGTCACCCCCTCAAAATTCACAGCTCTTCCCGAGGTCACCTTTCTGTCTCTTCATTGGTGCCCTTCCTGTGGGTAGCATTTGGGAAACAGGGGAAGGAAAAGGGATCGAGAATCAAGCTGGCATTAAAATACAATCTTACCCTATTTCCCTGCGGCCTACAGTACTCCCCTTTTGAAAAACAATGTGGAAAAAATATTGTTAGTTTTCTTTTTAAGGGACACACACATACACACACACACACACACACACACACACACACTCTATTCTTCATCCCCGGCAGTTTCGCAAATGAGATCTGCCATCATGAGGCTGCGTACATAAGGCGGTGAGAGAGAGTGTGCCTCTCCTGCCAGGCCTGAAAAGTTCTTGAGGGCATCTAAAACTGAAAGCTTTTAGCAAAACACAGATGCAAGCAAATTACAAAATCACAGTGTCTGCAGGACTGGATTCTGGTTGGCACAGGTTTGGAACTGATTTTTTCAAACGCCCAGACAAAGGGGAAACAGCCTCCCTGCTTCTTGGCCAGCCCTGTGCTGCATTTAGATCTCACTCAGTATTGTTTTCTTGCCATACTTGTATTTAAAGTCAACCTCTGTTTCCCAACAGACACCCTGACAGATACACACCCCAGGCTCCACATGACTTTCAAGTCACGTTAGGGCATCTATCTTTCCTCAAGAATCTGTGAAGAGTGAGACCCTGTCTCAAAAAAAAAAAAAAAAAAAGAAAAGAAAAGAAAAGCCAGGCGCAGTGGCTCATGCCTGTAATCCCAGCACTTTGGGAGGCCGAGGCGGGTGGATTACCTGAGGTCAGGAGTTCGAGACCAGCCTGGCCAGCGTGGTGAAACCCAGTCTCTACTAAAAATACAAAAATTAGCCAGGCATGGGGGCACACGCCTATAGTCTCAGCTGCTCGGGACGCTAAGGCATGAGAATCACTGAACCTGGGAGGTGGAGGTTGCTGTGAGCCAAGATCGTGCCACTACACTCCAGCCTGGGCAACAGAGTGAGGCTCTGTCTTAAAAAAAAAAAAAGAAAAAAGAAAAAAAAAAGAATCTGTGAAGTGTAGACCAGAGCCCATATGAGGTTTATTTGCAATTGAAGTTAAACAACACTAGGGACTCAATTTGACCCCCATTACCTGGCTGCTTTAGCTCAGTGCCTCAGTTTCTCCTTGGGTCAAGAAGGTTACTAATGACCCTTGGCAAGTCAGCAGGCAAAACCATTCTTACAGTAATAAGTTTGATGATTACATAGTGCTTGTTATGGGCCAGACTTTCTCTAAGTGCTGTTTCTGTATTAATTTACTTAATCCTCACAAACTCCCTGAGGTGGGTTCTGTTAGCCCCATTTTACAGATGAGGACACTAAGGCACAAGGAGGTCAAGTACTCTGCCACCTTGAGAGGAAGAACAGGCTTGAAATCCTGTAGTTCCACTCCAGAAACCAGCTCTTAACTACCATCTCTCAGTAAGAACTTTTTCAGCATACACGACCATTTAAATGCCTTCATTTGCACACACTTTAGTGGTTGCGGGGAGTACAGAAAGCAAATCCCACCGCTGATGTCTGGAGGACAGAGGAGGCTGTATCCTACTAGCATTTTCCAGTCCCAGGGTAGCAAGCAGAGCAGCATGCTGCCCCAAACCTACCTGGAAGCACTCAAGTGACTATAGCCAGACCGGACAGAAAACACAAGCAGAGCAAGAGAAACAGAAGTATAGGGTGCCGGCCCTCCCATCCCAGCCAGGGTGGGAAGGGATGGAGATGGAGCAGAGCCAGCCAGCCAGTGAATGGGAGACCTCAGGTGAATGGTCCAGGAACTCAGCACTGATCTTGATAACCTGCAGAGGAAGGAGCTTGCTGAGTGGAAGGGAGGGAAGGTTTGCAGTCTCCTTCTCCCCTTTGCAGACCCTCCACTGCATACCAGATAATGATGGGCTGACCAGGATTTGTAGCACACTCCCACCATCCCCACCGCAGGATAGGTAGGTAGTTAGACAGATAGAGAGGCAGGGCACGGGAAGAGAGAGAGATTGATTTAAAATACTCAAGATGGAACCAGTCACTCCTCACTTCACCCCTGCTCCCTTCTACTTCCCCACATTTTTGCATCAGAAAAATATGTTTGGAGAAATGAACACACACACACACACTCTCTCTCTCTCTCTCTTTCTTCTTTCAGCACATTCTTTTGTCAAGGACCTTTATAAGCATGAAGAATTTCCACATTTGATAATTTACAGCAAACTTTTCATTTGGGTATTAAAATGTAGACATATGAAAAGCTCCCTGACACCACTTCTCCTGGCAATAGTAACATATTTATGTAAAAGAATTCACAATACAGATTTTATGTTAATATTCCTTAATCTTTACTTCTTGCATTTCAACTTAACCTCGCTCATAGGAAACAGCTTCCAGACTCCCCTTCAAATATTCATAGGGCCTATTGTAGATGAGAAAAGCATGCTTTACCTAAACACATCCCTCCCCTGTCTACCTCCTCAACCTCGCTGCCACTATAAACATTGGCAGCCCTGACTATACTGGCGATTCCACACCACTGACTCACAAAGAAGTGTTTCCAAGGTGAAGCACCTGATGGAGTAGACACATGTTAAGTAACATACTGGAGTTTCTAAAATTTTGATAGAAATATAAATAAACCAAGTTTTCAGACCTTGATCTGCCACTAACATCTGACCTTGGGCAATATTCAACAGCATTTGATGAAGATTTTTTATTAACTACTGGGTATGAGGTCAGTGGGTTATGAAAGATACAGTCCCTGCCTTCCAGGGATTTGCCATCTAGTGAAAAAGATAGACATAGAAACGCGAGCCGCAATCAAAGCAAAGTACAACTATTGTCAGAGAAGTCTGCAAATGAGTGTTGTGGAAATGCAAGGAATCAATAATTAAATTGAACTGAGAGGATCAGAGCAGGCTTCATGGACAAGGTAGCATTTGAGTAGAGCATTGGATGAAATTAATTGGATTTTGATAGGTGGAGAAGATGAGCAAGAAAACACGAGCAAAAGCTGGAAGTAGGAAATGCTTGGCAGCACACAAAGGCAGGAGAGTAGCCAGGGGGATTGAAGCACAGTCTGTGGAGGACTATGGTGACAGGGAGGTAGATGGTGGCTCTGAAATCATGGTAGGGACTTTGGACTTACTGTGCAGGCAGTGCAGATCCACCCAGGGTCTTAAGAGGAAAATGGAGCACGGGTTTTAAAAATGGATCAGAGAATCAAGAGATGAGTAAGCAGAAGGTGGTTAGGAGGACGCCCAAGCAGTTTAGGTAACAGATGATGAGGAAAGTCATTCAATTTCAGGGCCTTAGCACCATCTCCTTTTCTCCAAATGAGGGAACAAGGTCAGCTAGAGAAGCAAAAAGCCTAAGTATCTTGAGGCCGACTTAGGGGCTCACTCTCCTGAGGTTCTAATTGCACCTGGTACATGATCTTCATCACAGCAACTCCCATTGAATTTTCACAGTTCACTTTCATGTCGGTCTTCTTACCATTAAAAGTGCCTTATAAGCAGGGCCTATGGCTTTTCATTGTTTCCAGAGGCCTAGAAGAGCACCTAGCATATGGCAGTCAGTCAAACATCCCAATCATGCTACTCTATTCGTTTTGATTTCCGGAGAAAGATATGGAATCGCCCATAATCACAGATGAGAAAATAAAAATCCAAATGTCCTGTCTGTACTGTTAACTAGTTCTGTCTTAGAATTAGAAGCCTTAGAATTATGATATGTGTCTACATATTAAGGACCGAGGGGTTAGTGTCACAGTCTTTTCATATCCCAGTTTTCCTTTCTAGTTCTCAAAAAGTGGAACCACCAGCTTCCAACCTCTTTGAGTCATCTCCTCTAATTACTAACTCTTCTCACTGTACCTTCTGGGCTACCTAAACTGCACTGCAACTACAACTCATCACGAGCCTCCCAGGCCCCTCTCAATCAACTCTCATTTGGTGATTGTGGACTAAACTACAGAAAGTGTCCAAAGGACTCTCTTTATCTCTAGCTCCACAGATTCTGTTTCAAATGTCAAGTTCCCTCAAATTCTTGGCTGCACACCAGGTATAACTATATTTAATGATATTGGTATCTGAATGAACACAACAGAACCTTAGAGAATAAACCCTCAATATTCATGAATTCCCAAATTCAGAAATACAATAGCATATAATTTGCCTTGTGCTTCATAATATAAATATGACTGAAAATGTAAGGGATCTCTTCAACCCCTAATGACTTATTTCCCTCTTAAGGAGTGATTTTTGCATTAGTCATATTTTTCTCTGAAATAATTTTAATTTTTTTTCTTATTTTCATATGGTAAATTCATTCATGGCCATGACCTAACCACCCTTTAATCTGGTCAATACTTCCATTTTCCGGGTTAGGTAGAATTACTTTCTTAGTCTTCTTCACTTCCATCTCTGATACTAGCACTTGACTTTCTTTGGGGAGCCATTTCTAAAGAAGACACCTTAAAAAAAAAATCACAGTGTGAGCATTCCCTGGTCCAGACTTGGAATGGACCTTTCTCATGGCCCTCTGAGATTGGGAGGATCAGCAGTGGGCATGGCTCATTCACTAGCGGACCCACTTGCTCTCGGAACCCATTTTAGCTTGTAAATTCAAGATTCAAATTAATGCTTTGGCAAAACTAAAGATTTCTTTCTATCTCACACTTTTGGGGTTCTTTTAAATACACAAAATGCTTTTCTTTTTAAAAAATTTCCAACTTTTATTTTAAGTTCAGGGGTACCTATGCAGGATGTACAGGTTTGTTATATAGGTAAATGTGTGCCATGGTGGTTTGTTGCACAGATCATCCTGTCACCCAGGTATTAAGCCCAGTATCCATTAGCTATTTTTCCTGATCCTCTCCCTCCTTCCCCCACCACTCTCCACAAAATGTTAAATCTGCAAATACCAGGTGTCTATTAAGGAACCAAATAAATCTTGCCCTTTACAGTGGTAGCCACATTGGGCAACATTTCTAAGGTTTATTATAAAAATATATCCAATCCTTTGTTCAAATGTCCTTGAAGTTCAACTTTGAAATGACCATCAGAACCAGTTTACAAGCCTTATCAGAAAACAGAGGCCCATGACTTTATAGTCACATTTTGTTTTTGACTCAGAGATGCATCACTCCATGTGATCAACAACCACCTTAGCCACTAGACTTGGCTCCTTACGATTTTTTCACTTCCTGCAAAGTCAATCCACTAAAACAGTTGCCACCAAATAACAGTAATAGCAAAAGTGTGCTAAAATGAGAGAAGGTTTTGGGAAGATGGCAATGTTCCATATCATAATTGTGATGGTGATTATACAAATGTATACATTTATCTAAACTCACAGAAGTATGCACTGAAAATTAGTGAGTTTTACTTTATGTAAATTATACCTCAATTTAAAGTTTTTAATTGTGAACTCTGAAGACAATTTGCAAAGAGGAATTATCCATATCTTAAGTATGAAAATAAATGTATGAAGCTTTTGATAATTCTAAAGGAGCAAAATAATAACAATCATTTAGATTAGCTAGAGAACTATACACTTATAAACAAAATACGACACAGAATACATTACCTAGATTATGCACCAAAAATACCAGGTATTTCATTTTCTCTTTCAGATGAATATACTACCTGGATTCTCTTTTCAGTAAGACTGTGTTTCTGATGAGTTCATTGAGCCATTTACCTTTTATCTTGGATTTGTGACCATTGATATTCAGCTGTTGGATGACTACTTAGAGTAAGAATCCAGTGTTTAGCCCTAAATCAAGCTACTTGGCTCATTCAGGTGTTTCATCCTTCTTCTTAGCATACTGAAATCATGCTATGGTCAACTAAGTTAAGTGACCCAGTCATAGGGCCAGGCCATGGGTCACGAATATTGGGCTTTAAAAGAGTTCTCTAAAACCAGCAGGATTTCTCCAACAAGTCATTTCAAACCTCAGGAGCTTTGTTTTGGCTGCAGTGCATGAATAGCAAAGGCAGGCTGAATTCGCTTTCCCTATTTCAGTCCATTGTTTTGGTCACATGCAGGCCAAATTCAAAACAATGCTGAATCTATCGGCGACGATTAAAACACTGGAAAGTCATTATTGATTTGTTTTGGGCGGGTCTACATCGTAAAGGTTAAGTGTAGTAAGTGTAGGCTCTGGACCACAGACTCTTGGAAACCTCTTTGTTTCATTGAGCAGTTATTACTGGAACAGAGCCTTGGCATCACCCCCACAGGGAGCTATATATTCATGTCAGGCCCCAGTCAGGATATTTCTTGGTCAAAGGATAAATGAGGTCTCCTAAAATAGTCGTGACAGGCCACCAACATCTGTGAATACCACAAGTTTACACCTGTAATCAAAACCACTTATTCTCCAAAAAACAAAAACAAAAACAAAAACCAGCTCAGAGGATGGGATGCTGCCACGATTGTCTCTCCCTTGTACACAAAGAATGGCCAAAAACCATTTGCTTTCAATCCCAAACTGCTTTGATAAATCTTGCTGAAGCAACAAAAATAGCTGTGTCATGCAGAGATGATAGAATTACCTTTCACCATTACATCAGAACAAAAACCTCCAAGAAAGGCAAAATTTCTCATTCTCCCATCTAACTACATTCACAGGCAAATCCCTAAAATTCAAGCCAAATTACGTATAAGTATTTTACATAGCTTTTTGCATTTAGAACATCTGTTAATTCAAAATGTGCTGATGAATTAACGGCCTACAATGTTCCTTTAAAACCAAACCAACTAAAAATCAATTTATTCTTACATTTAATAGAAGTTTTTTTGTTTGTTTGTTTTGTTTTGTTTTGTTTTTTGAGACAGAGTCTCGCTCTATCGCCCAGGCTGGAGTGCAGTGGCACTATCTCAGCTCACTGCAAGCTCCGCCTCCTGGGTTCACACCATTCTCCTGCCTCAGCCTCCCGAGTAGCTGGGACTACAGGCGCCCGCCACCACGCCCAGCTAATTTTTTGTATTTTTGGTAGAGACGGGGTTTCACGGTGTTAGCCAGGATGGTCTCGATCTCCTGACCTTGTGATCTGCCCGTCTCGGCCTCCCAAAGTGCTGGGATTACAGGCATAACCCACCGCGCCCGGCCATTTAATTGAACTTAATAAGTGTCTGTTACATGAGTACTATGTTTACCACTATTATAGGAGATTTTGGAGAAGTATAAGGCATGTTATCATTCCTTAATGTACTTATAATTTCATTGAGAAAGGCAATGTACACATTAAACAGCTAGTTGAGTGAATTTGGCAATATCCTAAACATTGCTGGGCTTCCATTTCCTCACTGGTAAAATGAAGGAGTCAGAAGAGATGATTCCCGAGACTCTTCTAGGTCTCAAGTTCTATAAACTTTTCAATGCTTACTTAGAAAACAATCCAAGATAATATATGGTGAAGTCCAGATAATATATGGTCAAGTCCATATATTATATTGTATTTATTGATAAATAACCAATACAATAGGAGGTCAGAGAAGAGAGAGATCAATTTTGAGGTGGCAAAGGTTTTCTGGAAAAAGAAACTTCAGCTTGGATTTGAAGGACGGGTAGAATGTGAAAGAGGCAGGAGGTGGTCACTGTTTACTGAGAGTGCAGAGGGCTTGTGCAGAGTGACTGGAAAAATTCTTGATTAGGGACAGGGAAGATGAGTTTGTATTTGTCTCTGTGGATAAAGGGATTATATGTTGTCAAGTGGTGGATTTAAGTAGGGGAAGTGATATGACGACTTGGTGACATGATCCTATTAACCTGCAAGTCAGATCACACCATTCTCTTCTCAGAGCCATCCAGCAGCATCCCATCTCTCTCAGATAAAAGCCAAAGTCCTTGCAAGGGCCTGCAAAGCTTTGCAGCATCTGCTCCTTCCACCCCTATCAACTGTCACCTTATCTCCTCCTCTCCCACACCGGCCTCCTCAGACTCTTCCTCATATACCAGGCACACTTCATGCATTTTCACATGCGTTTCCTCTGCCTAGACTGCTCTTCCCTCAGGTATCTCCACGTTTGGCCACTCCTTCATGTAATTGCTCACATGTCACTTTTCAGTGAAGCCTTCCCTATCACCATATCTAAAATTGCAGCCTACCCTTTCCATACACACAGGCCCACAGACGAACACACGCGCATGCGTGCACACACACACACACACTCCCCCATATACCTCCTTATCTCCCTTCCCTGCTTTACTTTTTTCATTACATCTACCATATCCTACCATGTGATATGATTTATTTACTTTGTAAAATGTCTCTATCCACTGCCCTCCTCCCTTGGGTAGCATAAACTCCATGAGGAAAGGGGGTTTTGTCTGCTTTATTCACTGCCGTATGTCTCGAGCCTAGAACAGTGTCTGGCCTAGAATAGGGGCCCAGGAACTATTTGTCCAGTGAATGAAGGCGTGAATATAATGAAAAAGGTGTGAAGTCATTAACCTCACAGATTGAACTGCAAAGTGGAGGGCCTAGAGGTTATGAAAACTTGGACTAAAGGAAGGCAATGGGAAGAAAAAAGGAGCTGACTAGGAGAGACTTCATCAAGAAATAACAACCAGGGGCTGTTAACTATCTCAGTATTCAGGCCTGGATTAAAGGAAACATTCACCACGGGAATTAGGAGAATGTTAGGGGCGAAAGAGGAACTGAAAATGTACTGAAAATAAAATGATGCATAGTTTTATAAACAAATATCAGTCAGATTTAACTTCAGTTGTTTCCAAACATAATTGATTGCTATTTTCTTCCTGCTTACATTTCTGAGAATGGCTAAAGGGAAACTAAAAAAGAAGGAAGTGGGAAATGTATAACGTGCCATACTTTCCTTTTAAGGCAACTTCAGCCTGAATGCTGGGCAAAGCCTCCCACATTTCACAATTTGTTCTCTATCAGCTCTCAGGAACACAAAATACAGGAAAGACAGATCCTGTTCTTCTGGTTTTTTTTCTTTTCTTCTTCTTCTCTTCATTATGTTTTCTCCTCCCCCAAAGACAGTAATCAGGGCACATGACAAGAAATCTTTTTAACATCAGCCTTGGTGTAATAAGCATCTTGGAAATGGAAAAAGCAAGAGGGGATGTGATGAAGTCTTTACCAGTCTGTGCAGATGTTAAGACTTTACTAGAGCCACAGCAAGAAAATACTATTTATGTCAGGTTAATATCTTATTCATACATTTCTTTAGAAATTATGAAGGCATAGTACATTAACATCCAGTCATCATCCAATATTACTTAGAATCATAGGTGATATCTTCAGGAAAAAAAAGATGGATGGTCTTATTTCCTGATTGAAGAAATCTCAAGTACAGTTGAGAAGCTATATGTGGTTAGTATGTATGTAAGATATGAGCTTTAAAAGCAAGTCCTACATTTCCGCAAATTCAAATTTTACTATTACCTCTTTTAAAATTCAGTGTTTTTTAGAGGCATTTGCTTAATTAAGCTTGATTCTATACTTATTTTTCTGCCTTTTAAATACATACCCTAAATTAACACTAAATCAGTGCTTCTCAACTAGGGTGATTTTTTTCCCTCCAGGGCACATCTGGCAATGTCTGGAGATATTTTAGTTTTCACAACTGTGGGGAGAAGAGGGTGTCACATCCATTAAATAGAGGCCAGGTACTATGGTCTGAATGGCTGTATTCCCCCAAAATTCGTATGTTAAAACCTGATCATCAATGTGCCATATTAGAAGGTGGGGCTTTTAGGAAGGGAATTAGGTTGTAAGGGCAGAACCTCATGAATGGGATTAGTGCCCTTATAAGAGTTCCTGGTGAGCTGCTTTGGCCCTTCCACCAGGAGAGATACAGCAAGAAGGTACCATCTATAAACCAGGAAACAGGACCTCACCAGACACTGAATCTTGATCTTGGACTTCTCAGCCTCCAGAACTGCGATAAATAAATTTCTGTTGTTTATAAACTACCCAGTTAATGGTATTTTGTCATAGCAGCCCAAATGGACTAGGGATGCTGCTGAACATCCCAGAGTTCGAAGGACAGCCCCCACCACAGAGAATAATCTAATTTAAAATGCTGATAGTGCCGCGGGTGAGAAACTCTGGCCTAAATCATCTCTGATAGAGATCCCCAAATTATGATAAAGCAATAACCATTTTAGTCCAAGTGTGTCCTTCACATAAGACTAAGGAGTGGAAGAGTGGAGCTCTGCAATTGCATTGTTTAAAAATGCAGTCAGACCCTACTTTGGAACATTCTGCCCTTATTGGTAATACTAATTATGAACATATAGATTAAGTCTCCAGATAAGAATTAAAAGGATGTTCTGGCCAGGCGCGGTGGCTCACGGTGGCTCACGCCTGTAATCCCAGCACTTTGGGAGGCCGAGGCGGGTGGATTATCTGAGGTCACGAGTTCGAGACCAGCCCAGCCAACATGGTGAAACCCCGTCTCTACTAAAAATACAAAAATCAGCTGGGTGTGGTGGCATGTGCCTGTAATCCAAGCTACTCAGGAGGCTGAGGCAGGAGAATTGCTGGAACCCAAGAGGCAGAGGCCGCAGTGAGCCAAGATCTCGCCACTGCACTCCAGCCAGGGCCACAGAGTGAAACTCCCTATCAAAAAAAAAAAAAAAGGATCTTCCATGCTCTTTTCTGTTCCTACGCAGAAATTAAGGGAAATTCATCACAGAATCAGTGAACACCAAAGCTGAAAGGGACTGCAGAAGGTAGCACAATGGATCCTCTCACTTTACTGATGGGAGGGGAAGTGGTGCAGACTGAGGTCCACAGTCTTGCTTCCAGGCCTCAGTGGTCAGTTTCAGAGCCTGGATTAGAATTCACTCCATCCCTCAGGTCTGTGCTCCTTCTCCTTGACTCGGAAGCAAATGTGAAGAACGGAGCCCAAGAAGGTTACAAAGAAAAGTCTTTGGACCAAAGTCTCCCTCTTGATTTCAGCCTCAAAGGAAGTGAGCTAATGTGGAGATGCACGGCACTCCTGGCTCCCCATCCTTGGGAGTGGTGAGCCTCCCAAGCACAGGAGGATTCAGCACCAACTCTGGCTGCAGATCTATCCCAAGGCCCAGACTGCATTAGCCAAGACCTCTCCAGGAGGCCTGTTGGAGTGAGCAGAGAAGAACCTCAGCAGGTGGCAAGTGGTCTCAAGTGCCACTTCTCTCTGAAAGGAAAGTCCCGCAAAAATGAAAATCTACAAATGCTTTAAAAACGAGTGGCAGAGGATGGCCTCTCTGCCCTTTCTCTTCCTGGGTAAAGGGCAGTTGACCCTCACTATGTCTTCCAAATGCCTCCCATGACTTCCCAGCATCAACCACATCAAAAAAAAAAAAAAGAGAGAGAGCACACAACTGCACTAGGCATTCACAACATTCTCTTCCTCCAGGGGCTCCAATCTGGGCCCTGGCAGGTTATCAAAGAGACTTGGGTCTCTTTGTCTCCCATCCCCAATCTGTCTTAGTGGCTCTCTTTGGCCCTCCCATGGATGACATCCCCCCCTAGAGACCTTGCCAGTCAGTCTGCCCACCTGGCCTCCCCACAGAACTGGCTATATAGCAGGAAACGGATTTGCCACTTCTCCATTTCCAGATGGCACTGAAACAAGTACACATCCTCCTTTCACTTTCAAAGACCTCTATGACTACTTTCAAAGAGCTCTATGACTAGTTACCTTAGATAAACTGACAGAGCAAAGCAACAAGCCTGCTCATGTGGTACTAGTAAAATCATAATATCAGCCACTACTTATGAAGCATCTTGTATGTGTCCGGCTCTGTATTAGGTGTTATACCTGCATTATCTACAAGCCTTTCATCAATCCTGCGAGGAAAGTATCAATCCTGCAAGGAAAGTAACGGTGAGAGAACTAAGGATTAGAATGATTTGAGACCACAGAACCTGTAAATAAAATTTTAAACGTTTTGGTCTAAGTTGCCTTTGTCTTCAACATGCTAGAAATGAGTCTAGACTTACCTGGCTCATAGCTCCCTCTTTAGCTCTTTTACATGGCATTCATTTAAACATGCCTTCTCACATTTTTCTGCTTGGAGGCAGAGCTTGTCCTACCACCCCTCCGTAGACACTGCTGCCTCCCAGCTCCATTTGCCCCTGTCTGCTGAACTCCTTCTATACTGTCCACATGTGTTCTCTAGTTGCTGCTTTAGCTCTATCCAGGCCCAGCCACTAACAGTTGGGTTAGTGGTTGCTACGGTTTGAATGTGTCCCCTCAAAAATTCAGGTGTTGCCAATGTGACAGTATTAAGAGGTAACAGGGCCTTTAAGAGGCCATGAAGGCTTACTCCCTCATGAATAGCAGTAAGGCCCTTATAAAAGAGGCTTCCCACAGCGTTCAGTTAGCTTGATCTTCTAACTTTCTGCCATGTGAGGACACAGGGTTCCTCCCCTTTAGAGGATGTGGCATCAAGGTACCATCTTGGAGACAGAGAGTAGCCCTCCCCAGACATCTGAACCTGCTGGTGCCGTCATCTTGGACTTCCCAGCCTCTAGAACTGTGAGAAAATAAATTTCTGTTCTTGATAAATTACCCAGTCCTGGGTATGTTGTTACAGCAGCACAAAATGGACTAAGGCAGTGGTTCTCTGGAACAACTGCCAATAGTAAGTAGGAATATCCCATTGTCCCACCCAGGGTCTAGGTGAGTATGGACAGTCTCAGGGCTTGACTGAGCACTGAGCTATTTTCTCTCTGGACTATCTTACTATCTATTTGGCTGGCCTGCTACAGAGCTTCTGGGATCTGGGCTCTCCCTTTATGCATTCGGCGTCTTCCAGAGGCCGAGCCCAGCCCTGACCCCAGCTAGCTGTCTGGAGGCCTTAGTTCAGACAAGCCTCTTTATCTTAGGGCTTGAGGCCTGGCTTCTGGGATCCCTCACCTCATCTGGAAGGATCCTTTTGGCTTTACAACCTCAATACCCACAGACAACAAAGACCAGGTCCACTCTGAGAATCCGTTGTCACCCTCCACCTTGATCCCTGAGAGAAATTCCCTTCCCCCACCCTCTGCATACGCACCTCCTTTGGCCATTACTGTGGCCTTATTTTGACTTGATTTTCTTCCCGTCTCTGAAGCTTTGTGAGAGTTCTGGCTAAGACATCGTCTCCCTAGCCTCCATTCCTGGTTTAGACCCAGGCTGATTTACTTCTTTACATGGAGTCCAAACCCTGATTGTAGTCTGCTCACCCTCTAGATCCCGGTTAACTTAGGAAAACTCATAAAAGTGCTTTTAGTCTAATGATAGAGTTAAGTTGTCCAAATCGAGAGTCACCAGACTCCCGGGGGATTCATTGTCCATTCAACAAATATCCACTGAGTGTCTGCTATGTAGTCAGCACTGATGGTGGCATTTGGTGCTAGGGATTCAGCAGTGAGCATGACAGCCAAGGGTCTTCCTCTCAAGGAGCTCATATTCTGCTGCAGGAAGACAGGCAATACATGAATAAACAAGTAATAATAATAATAACAATAATAAAACCATTGGTGGTCAGCCTCACTCAGAGAAGAAAAAATAAGGTACTGCGGTAGAGAATTATGTAGCCAGAGAATACTCCTCTCTGTTGATTTTAAGCTAAAATCTGAATTACAAGAAGAGTTCCAGGCAAAAGTTCTGGGTTGGGAACAGAAAGAATGCCAATGTTGTTTTTAAAAACCATCTTTTATTTTAGAAATAGTATATTAGTTTCCTAGAGCTGCCACAACAAAATACCACAGATTGGGTGGCTTAGACAACAGGCATTTATTTTCTCAGAGTTCTGGAGTCTGGAAGCCCAAGATCAAGGTCCTGGTGAGGTTGGGTTCTTCTGAGAACTCTCTCCTTGGCTTGCAGACAGCTGCCTTCTTGCTGCCTCTTCACATGGCCATCTCTCGGTGCACAGGCACCCCTGGTGTTTCTTTCTTTTAAGGACACCAGACATATTGGCTTAGCGCCCTACCCCAATGGCCTCATTTTAACTTAATCACCTCTTTAAAGCCCTTATATGCAAGTATGGTTCTATTCCGAGGTACTAGGGCTTTAGAATTCAACATATGAACATTGTGGGCAGGGGTGGGGAACAGTTCAGCCCATGATAAATAGTTTTAGATGTAAAGAAAATTTGCAAAGATAATACAGAAAGTTCCCATATATCCTGTACCTAGTTTTTCCTATTATTAACATCTTATATTAGCATGGTACATTTGTCACAACTAATGAACCAATATTGACACATTATTATTAACTAAAATTCATACTTTACTCAGATTTTCTTCATTTTTACCTAATGTCACTTTTGTGTTTTAGGATCTCATCCAAGATACCAACATTACCTTTAGTCATTATGTTTCATTAGGCTCCTCTTGGCAGGGACAGTTCCTCAGGCTTTCCTTATTATAGATAACCAGTTTGGAGAGGATGGGCCAGCTATTTGAAGACTGACAAACTTGTAGAATGTCTCAGCTGTGATTTGTCTGATGTTTTTCTCATGGCTAGACCCGTGTTATAGATTTTCAGGAAGAAGACCACAGAGATAAAGTGCCATTCTCATCACGTCATATCAAGGATGCATGATATCAACATGATTTATCACGACTGATGTGAAGCTTCATCATCTGGCTGAGGGAGTATTTGCCATTTTCCTCATTGTAAAGTGACTCCTTTTCCGCCTCCTTTTTCGACTGTACTTTTCAAAAGGAAGTCACTATGTGCAGATCTATTCCAAGAGTGGGAAATTATACTCCACTTCCTTGATGGTGGAGATTCTACACAAATTATTTGAAATTCTTCTGTGTGATAGATTTGTCTTTTTCCACATTGATTTTTTCCATCATTTATTTATACCAGTATAGATTCATGGATGTTTATTTTATACTTTCAGTTATAATCCCATGCTACTTTATTTATTTTGCTCAGATTGTCCCACCTTTGACCTTAGGCACTTGTTCAGTTGGCTCCCATGCCCTTTTGACATATCCCTATTATTATGGAAGTTTTTTTGAATACTTCCTTAACTCTTGCTGTTACAAGATATTTCAGGCTCCTATATTTCCCCCCACCCAGCCCTACAATCAGCCATTTCTTCAAGAAGCTATGGTTATTCTTACTGGAGAATGGTATTAGAAACCAAGGTCTGGGTCCCACGTGTGTTCATTGTTGCTGTGGTGTCACTTCTAGGCCCTTTCAATTGACAGAGCAAGGGAATATATACGTGAATGCTAACCTACGTATATATACGTATCTATAACATTGATGTATATGCATACATCTGTATCTATATTAAGCTAAACATGGGTTCATACTGATGTTTTCAACTCCAATACATCACCACATAGACCACTCTAGCCTACTCTGTTCGCTTCACTGTAACCTCCACTTCAATAGTGAGAAATCTGCCTCCCACCATCTACTTATTTAATCATTCAGTTCCAATATATCATATGTTGTTTCAGAAGTGTTTATCTGCACCTCCCTTAGGAAAAAACTATCAATCAGAGTACAATGCTTATATACAACTGCTTTTGCCTTCAGTTTTGCAGTCTCTATGCATTTTCAAAGTTACTTAGGTCAGCACCTTTATTGCCTAATTCCTTCAGTGAGGTAATTTCATCTATTCGTGATAGATTCTTTTGTCACAGTCTGCATTCCTTCTTGGGATCCTCTGACATCCTAAATATTTTGTTTAAATTTCCACACATTAAGGTACATTCTTTGTGCTGTAAAACTCCATTGATTTTGACAAATGTAGTGTCACATATTCACCTTTATGGCGTTTATACAGAGTATATCCACCACCCTAAAACATCCCTGTGCTTCACCTATTCAACCCTCCTTTCCTCCCAAATCCCTGGCAACCACTGATCTGTTTACCATCTCCAAAGTTTTGCTTTTTATAGAATGTCATAAAAATAGAATCATACAATATATAGCCTTTTCAGACCAGCTAGAATACCTGTGTTATAATAGAGGTAATAGTCAACAGGTTAAATGTTGCTGAGAGGTAAATAAATACAGAAGAGTGACTTCAAGTTGATTATCTCTTATCCAAAAGGCTTGGGACCAGAAAGGCTTTGAATTTTGATTTTTTCGATTTTGGAATATTTGTCTTATATTTTGCTGGTTGAGCATCTGAAATCCAAAAAATATCTGAAATCCAAAATATTCTAATGAGCATTTCCTTTGAGCTTCATGTCAACGCTCAAAAAGTTTCAGATAGTGGAGCATTTCAGATTTCAGATTTTTGGATTTGAGGTGCTTGATCTGTGCTAGATTTGGTAACACGGAAAACAGTATTAGAGGAAGGTGAAGATGTAAAATATCATTTGGAAAGTGAAAAAGCAAACACATTAGGGAAGACAGAGTAAGTGTGCTGGGCAGTGGAGTATCACTTGATAATCCATGGTCAAGAGTTTCAAGAGCGAATGGTCAGCAACCCCACGTGTTTTACTCCAGTGATGTTCAGCTGCTGCGATGCAGGCACACAGTAGTTGGGTAAATGCATTTAACCAGGGCGGACTTTGCCAGTCAAGTTTAATGGAGGATAAGATGGGAGAGAATGTAATGGGTAGACATACAGACGCAATTATAATAATGGACCCTGAGATCTGAGTTGGTTAAAGAGGGTAGTAATGTATCAGGAAAACACAGTGGGGTCCACAGATGGGATGAGTTTTGATAAAGTCAAGAAGTGGGAGCCAGAACAGGAGGTGGCAGTGGAGTAGTGGGCTATTTGAAGGTAAGATCAGTTATTGCTGATGACAGGTCTACAGTGTGGCCTTGAGAATAGATGGTTCGCATGGGGTGGAGGAGAATATATTGCAAGTGAGGAGATCAAGAAGCCACAAAGCCATGAAAATAGATGGATGGTGATATCATCAAATATATTGACAGGGGTTGAGATGGAAAGAAGAGGATAGTAACCAAGGTACTAAAATTAACTGTGAATGGGGAGGAGTAGCCAGAGGATTCATACATATTTTAACAAGCATGGATACCAATTTCTGTGTTCCTCTTGCTTTGTATGAAAAAGTCAACATACCTAATTTTCTGACATGATTAGGCATCCACTTATTACAGCATAGCCTACACAAAAGAGGATCACAAGACAAGGTTAAATACTTCGCTCCTGCTCTTTCAAATGTACTATTTAGATAGTGTACCAGAGTTTTCTAAAAAAACAGAACCAACATGAGATTTATTTTAAGGAATTGGCTCATGCGACTGTGGGGGCTGGCAAGTCTGAAATTTGTAGGGCAGGCCAGCATGCTGAAAACTCAGGCAGGATTTTATGCTTCAGTCTTGAGACAGACTTTCTTTAGTTTTTGCTCTTGAGGCCTTCAGCTGATTGGATCAGACCCACCCAGATATCCCTGGGTAATCTCCTTTATTTCAAGTGAACTGGCTAGTGATGTTAACGACATTACAAAATACCTTCACAGCAACAGCTAGGTTAGTGTTTGATAAGTAACTGAGCAGTATAGCTCCATCAAGTTGACACATAAGACTAACCATCACAGATGGTATAAATGGAACAGCAAACAGAACAAGACAGCTGTTGCAGCTTTCTGCAATTTAATATGGCAAATATAGATTCTGGCAGTTTTTGATTAGAGGACATTCATTATGACATGGAAACACCACTAGATTATATTTTTCTATACACAGAAATCATAGTGTATTTAGCATAGTAAGACATCCTCAAAGACTATCTCTGAAAGTTTTAAAAACAGGCCAAGGTGACAGAGTTTTAAAAGTTTCCTAAAAGGTGACAGGTATTAGCACAGCACAAGCCAAGTCTAGAAGTAATAAAGTTGATCTTTCTTACAGGCAACTATTTTAGTTTTCAATGCCAATGACTCAAGAGTGAGCATAGGAACATAACCCCAGACACAGAAGGAAAACCTGGTCATGACCATGGAGCAGAGTTCTGGAGGAGGAATGCTCAAATCTTAAAGAGCTTCAAATCATAAAGTACATCACATGTTGGCCAATAAGCAGAAGGATTATTACAACACTCTATGCAACAACTGAAGTCTCACTGTATACAACAAAAGGTCAGTGCTTTTAGGTGTGCAAATTTATTTCCTTGAGCTAAAATAGATTGTAAGCAACAGTGAAACTTGCCCAACTAACTTGTGAATCACTTAAACCAGATGTTTATGTCATTCAGCTAAGCAGCCCCAAATGAGGAATGCATAGGTACAAAGATTAAGATTCCGTGCTGTTTAGGGATTGCCCTGTGAAGGGAGGTGCCCATGGAAAGGCTTGTTCAGAGGCACCACACGCATGGCCATATTTGCCCTAGCCTGTGGGGAATTAGCTAGAATTCTACCAGGTGCTACAGATACCAGGGAGAGTTTAAGCAAACCACACCAAAAGAGGCAACAAAGATCTCCACTGAGACCCTAATAGCAATTTCATTAAATAAATTTTGGAATGCAATCTCTTCAAGAATGGCTATGGAAACAGACCAGATCTCTTTGCTGTCTCTGAGGCCATGCCTCGTCATTCTCTTCTCAACTTCATTCCTGCTGGCTTCCCAAGTTCACTAGGAGCACCCTTTTTTGCAAATATCTAGCCCTCATTATGTTTCTTCCAGCCCTATGGAAAGCAGGGTCAGGATAAGCAGAAGAGCAGACCAGCACGTGCTTTCTGCCACCCATGGCTCTCATTGTTTCCTATGGACTGATAAATACAAACTGGTTTTTTTCCGAGTTTCGTTGAGGATGGGGTCATCCCTTGTCATCAGAGTGCTGTCACACGTAGTAGTCATTTGTTTATTCTTCTCCTTTCAGCTGTCCTCCTCCTCCTATTATTTTCTTGCTTGGGCTGAGTATCACAGTTCCTTAGCAAACATCAGGGACAGGCATATTTGCCAAGATCCAAGGATAAAGCATTTTGGAAGAAAGCCGAGAAAATGGTGTAGCCACTGAATTTCTACTTCTTTTTATTTAACAGAACTACAGAACTACTTTTAGTCATTATCACTGGACTAAACACACACAAAACTGATTAGTTCTGGTTGTTATTCATTATTCTCCCACTTATTGTTTCTAAAAAATCTGCATTACAAACAACCCTCCAGGATCTTATTCCAATCAACCTATCTCAAGTCTTACAATTAATATTCCTAATATAACCACTACACTGTTCGACTTACTTTTTTTTTTTTAAGCAGTGAAAACCAATGCCAATGAATCATAAATCTCTACAAAAATAGAGGCCAAAGAGGTGAACCGGAGAGCAAACTTGACATTGGAAAGCAAGAGCCTCCCTTGCCTTCCCCTGTTCACTTAAGCCAGTGGCTCTGGTTGACGCAGGAAACACAGTAAATACACAGTAAATTGCACACATAAAGCAGCCATCGGCAATTTGCCTGGTGGGGTTGGATAGCATGTGGCTGATAGGTCTCAGGAGATGAGGAACAAACAGCCATGATGGATTAAGTGATTGCTATTGGCTGTGTGCTTGCCCTGAATATTTCACCATGGACAGTAATCAATTACTAGAGACCAGTAATGATACCAATCAAATGCACTTAGCACTTCTGCACTATCAACCTGAGGGCTGCCGACCTGCCACTTAGAAAAGGTTTGGGCTGTGTGAGAAGCGATCTGTGAGCTAGCCACTGTTCCCACTGTGGACCAGGCAGAAAAGCAGGCTGCTTTTTCTTCGTGTTAAAAAGATAAATGGATAAATTAGCCACTCACCTGCCCCACATTAAGGTTTATTTTAAAACAAGCAATATTATCCCTCTCCCTCACTCCCAGAGGGAGGACAGTTTATACATATTTTGGCATCATACGACGTCTCCTGGTCAGCAGTTTTTTGAAAGCAAACAGCCTCAAAGAAAATGACTGGGCAGAGGCCACGGTAAGGCAGAAAAACAGATGTCCATTGTTTCTGAATACTGCTTGGCCACCATAGCATTGGGTTGTTATGACGTCACTTCTCATCTTTTCGTTCTGTGGTGGGAACGCCGTGCGTCATCACTGTATATCCAGAATGCCTCTATCTTATGCCATTCTTTATGGTGTCCATGAGAAGTTGAAAAAGAAAAATCAGCCTCTCTGTGTTTCTAGCATGTCAAAATATAAACCTGTTCCTTCTCTTCTTGGGGTGTGGCATCTTTGTTCTCCCTGCGGTCATCTCCATTTAGAAGATGATACTGTGTGGGAGTTCTCGGTATGAATCACAGAGCTGTCAGTACGTGGAGTCTGGTGCACCTTCCTGCCTGGCCACTTTGTTCAGCACAAGTCTTTTATGAAACAGTGGACTGTGGCTGGGCCCCGTGGCTCACACCTGTAATCCCAGCACTTTGGAAGGCCGAGGCAGGTGGATCACCTGAGGTCAGGAGTTCGAGACCAGCCTGGCCAACATGATGAAACCTCGTCTCTACTAAAAATACAAAAAAATTAGCCAGGTGTGGTGGCGGGCACCTATAATCCCAGCTACTTGGGAGGCTGAGGCAGGAGAATCGCTTGAACTCAGGAGGTGGAGGCTGCAGTGAGCTGAGATCATGCCACTGCACTCCAGCCTGGGCAACACAGCAAAACTCCGTCTCAAAAAAAAAAAAAAAAAAAAAAAGGAAGAAAGAAAAAACAAGAAACAGTATAATCCTAGCACTTTAGGAGGCCGAGGCGGGCGGATCACCTGAGGTCAGGAGTTCAAGACCAGCTTGGCCAACATGGCGAAACCCCATCTCTACTAAAAATACAAAAATTAGCCGGGCCTAGTGGTGCGTGACTGTAATCCCAGTTACTCGGGAGGCTGAGGCAGAAGAATCACTGAAACCTGGGAGGCAGGGGCTGCAGTGAGCCAAGATCACGCCACTGCACTCCAGCCTGGGCGACAGAGCGAGACTCCGTCTCAAAAAAAAAAAGAAACAGTGAACTGTCCCACCATTATTACTTTTAAGGACTTTCAGGCTTAACAATAATGGGAACTAATTGAAATGGGGGAAACGCCTTAGAAGAGTTGTCCCACACTTAATCCTTGAGGTGTATTTTTTGCTGGGTTTTAACAGTTTTTCCAGACAAGCAAAAATTCCCGTTTCATGAGCTGGAGAGCACAGAAAAGTCTAAGTTCATTAAAGGCTTCCATCCAACTGCCATTTACAGATCAATTCAGTTCTTTAGTTATCCCATCGTAAACTTATACACAACAGGGACAGGAAGGGGCAAAAGAGAGCATTTAAGAGGGTAGAAATATTTGCATCTTGACTGGGGTGGTGGTTACAAGGGTGTATGCATTTGTCAGAACTCAAACTGTGTACTTAAAATTGGTGCATTTGTTGTATGTAAACTTCATCTCAATAAAATTGAGGTTAAACACTCTGGACTAACAAGCAGCTCCCAATTAACAAGCAAGATCACTGGCTGAGGAAGTGAGAAGGACGTGTCCTTATCTTACCCCTGTTAAACAGGGGGCAATCACTTTCAAATACCACACATTCCTGAAGGAATCACCCTGCTCTCTACCTCTGCTCGCATCGTCGATGGAAGTGACTGCTCACTGTTGAACCTGCTTCTTCTCTTGATTCCTCGCAGAGGCAGTTGCTGGCTACAGACTTACTAAATTGCAAGTCGCCTCAGTTGGCAGAACTGCCCCTTCTCGACGATTTATAAACTCTGTCCATCGAGAGCACACTCCAGAGACAGGGCTCTGGACGGGACAGAAGCAGGAATCTTGGCCAAGGATACAAAGCTTCCAGAACTACCAAAGGCATTGTCCGCCAGTAAAATACCACTCTGAATGGACTCATTCATGTCCCATTAACAAAAGTGTTCCTAATAATAGGTGCCACCTTACTTATGCCACAAGGGCACTGTAAGAATTAATGAAATAATGAGGTGTCTGGAGCACTTGCCCAGAGAGGCAGCCAGGAAAATCAGAACCATCAGCCTCCCCTGTGGCAGCATCTAAGGATGAAACACGCCTGACGGCTTCTGCTGCCTTCTGCCTGATCTTCCTCCCTATTACCCATATCATGCAAATCTGGACAAAGTTTTTGTTGAACTTGCCACTGAATGTGTCTAACCTTTCGGCTCAGCCATCTTCAGTGTGGGATGCTATGACTCACGGTCCATGAGTCATGGAGCCCACAGGAATCACGGTGAAGCCCGGAAATGCTGCCTGCTTCCTATCCCACATGCATCACCAAGCCATTGGTGAAAAGCCTCCTCCTGTTTGTCTTCCTACCCAGGTGTTTTTGTCAGGCTACCCTTCTTCACTGAAAGCCAAGGCCTTTAAAGGATTGGAGAGCAGCAGGGAACACGTGAATATGTTCATGCCGTAGCCAGTAATTTAACAATTTTACTCATCCAGTCTCTGCCCTTAGTACCACTGCTGACCCCTGCACCCCACCCCACCAGACACACACACACACACACACAGAGAGAGAGAGAGAGAGAGAGAGAGAGATTCACTTCCATCACTTCCAGAATAATTTAAATACTTTAAATATTAAGTATCTTTAAAGTATATTGGCAGGTAAAAGAAAAAAATCAGGACTGTAAGAAAAGAAATAGGATGGAATCAGAAGAAATTAATTGTTTTGTTTCAACAAAGTAATCTTGATTTTTTTCACTTTTCACATTTTTCAGAGTCTGAAGTATTGCTGACCACAACCTCTATAGAGTTATACAGACAACTTCGCTATAGAGAAATCTTTATATTTACTTGAGAGGCTTAAAATAACATGTAAGAAAATAAACCCTGGTCGGCTGGGCGCGGTGGCTCACGCCTGTAATCCCAGCACTTTGGGAGGCCAAGGCGGGTGGATCATGAGGTCAGGAGATCAAGACCATCCTGGCCAACACGGTGAAACCGTGTCTCCACTAAAAATACAAAAAAATTAGCCAGGCGTGCTGGTGAGCACCTGCAGTCCCAGCTACTTGGGAGGCTGAGGCAGGAGAATGGCGTGAGCCCTGGAGGCGGAGCTTGCAGTGAGCTGAGATCGAGCCACTGCACTCTAGCCTGGGTGACAGAGCGAGACTCCAGTCTCAAAAAAATAAATAAATAAAAATAAACCCTGGTCACCACACTATTTCTAATAATCACGAATCAACCTGTGCTGAAAAGATGTTTGATAAGAATAGTATTTACTAACTTTGAATGGTAATACTAATATCATTTAATACATATTTCCAATATAAATCTTGTTCTTGAAATATTATTATTGAAGGTTAAAAAGTTACTTCTGTGCCAATAGATTTTCTTTTGAAAAAAATTGTTTTACTGAGGTAAAATTTACATATAAAGTCCACCAGGTCAGACGCAGTGGCTCACACCTATAATCTCAGAGCTTTGGGAGGCTGAAGCAGGGGGATCACTGAGCCCAGGAGGTCAAGGCTGGAGTGAGCCATGATCATGCCACCGTACTTCAGCCTGGGTGACAGAGCAAGACCCTGTCTCAGAAAAACAACAACAACAAACCACCTATTTTAAGTATATAATTCAAAAAAATTTTTCAAGTGTACAATTCAATACATTTGAGCTTTGCAATCATCACCACAATCCAGTTTGAGGACACTTCCATCACTCCAAAAATGTCTCATCATGCCTGTTAGGGTTAATTTCCACTCCCACAACCAATACAAAGCAGCCCCTGATCAACTTTGTGTCTCCACAAATCGGCCTTTTCTAGACATTTCACACAACTGGAATCATATAAGTGTAGTTTTTTGTATCTGGATTCTTTTAACTAGCATAATTTTGGGGGGTATCCATCTTGTAGCAGGCATCGAGTTCCTTATAACTGCTGTGAAGTACTCCATCGTATGGCTGCATCATATTTTATTTACTAGTTGATGGACAACTTGGCTTGTTTCCAGTTTTTAGCTAAGAATGATTCTGTTATGAACATTTGTGTATGTTTCTGTGTGGCTATATTTTCATTTCTCCTGGGTAGATTCCTTAGAGTGTCATGGCCTCAGAGTAGCATGGCTGATCCACATGGGAAGTTTTTCTTAGAGTTTAAAGAAGTTGTCACTTTTTTTTCCCAAAACGGCTGTGCCATTTTACACTCCCACCAGTAATGTATGAGAATTTCAGATTCCACACTTTTACCAATACTTGTTATTGTGTGTCTTTTTTTGTTTTGTTTTTGTTTTTTGAGACGGAGTCTCACTCTGTTGCCGGAGTGCAGTGGTGCGATCTCAGCTCACTGCAACCTCTGCCTTCTGGGTTCAAGTGATCCTCCTGCCTCAGCCTCCCGAGCAGCTAGGACTACAGGCATGCACCACCACACCCAGCTAATTTTTTGTATTTTTAGTAGAGATGGGGTTTCACCATGTTGGCCAGGATGGTCTTGATCTCTTGACCTCGTGATCTCCCCACCTCGGCCTCCCAACCTGCTAGGATTATAGGCGTGAGCCACCACACTGAGCCTATTTTGTGTCTTTTTAAATACAGCCATTCCAGTGGTGTGAAGTGCTGTCTCCTTGGATTTTAATTCACATTCCCATAACTAGTAATACTGAGCAGATACTTCATGTTTATCTGTTTTGGTGAAATGTCTATTTAAATATTTTGCTCATTTTTAATTGAATTGTTTATATTCTAATATTTGGCTGCAAGAGTGTTTAAAATATAGACATACAGGGCCGGGCACAGTGGCTTATGCCTGTAATCCCAGCATTTTGGGAGGCTGAGGTGGGCAGATCTCTTCAAGTCAGGAGTTCGAGATCAGCCTGGCCAATAGGATGAAACCCTGTCTCCAGTAAAAATACAAAAATTAACCAGGCATGGTGGCACACCCCTGTAATCTCAGCTGCTCAGGAGGCTGAGGCAGGAGAATCACTGGAACCCAAGAGGTGGAGGTAGCAGTGAGCCGAGATGGCACCACTGTACTCCAGTCTGGGTGACAGACTGAGAATCCGTCTCAAAAAAAAAAAAAAAAATAGACATACATATATACACACATATATTACATAGATACATTCTGGATAAAAGTCCTTTATCAGAGATATAATTTGCAAACATTTTTCTCTCAGTATGGTTCTTTTCTTTTCTTTTTTTCTTTTCCTTTTCTTAATCTCCTCTTCTGATCCTTAAAAGTTCTTAATTTTGGCGTGGCGCAGTGGCTCACGCCTGTAATCCCTGCACTTTGGGAGGCCGAGGAGGGTGGATTGCCTGAGGTTGGGAGTTCGAGACCAGCCTGGCCAACATGATGAAACCTCGTCTCTACTAAAAATACAAAAAAATTAGCTGGGTGTGGTGGCGGGCACCTGTAATCTCAGCTACTCAGGAGGCTGAGGAAGGAGAATTGCTTGAACCTGGGAGGCGGAGGTTGCAGTGAGCCGAGATCGTGCCACTGCACTCCAGCCTGGGCAACAAGAGCAAAACTCTCTCTCAAAAAAAAAAAAAAAGTTTTTAATTTTTATAAAGTCCAACTTACCGATTTTTCCTGTATAGATTACACTTTTGGTGTTGTATCTAAGAATTCTTTGCCAAAACCCAGGTAATAAAGATTTTCTTCTATGATTTTAGATGTTTCATAGTTTTAACTTTTACACTGAGGCCAAATATACATTTTGAATTAATTTTTGTGTTGCATGTGACATGGGGGTCTGCTTTTTTTGTAATGTGGATATCCAGTTGTTCCAGGAACATCTGATGAAAGACAATAGTTTTCTCCATTGTATTGTCTTGGCATCTTTGCTGAAAACTGACCATAATATAAGCATTTATTTCTGGACTCCCAAAATTCTGTTTCATTCATCTATATGATTATCCTTGTACCAATACCACATTGCCTTCAATACTTTCACTTTATAGTACATTTTAAAATATGACAGGGTAGAGAAACTCCTTCACTTTTGTTCAGATTTTGTACAACTGTTGTAACTATTATAGGTCCACTGCATTTCCACATAAATTTGAGGTCCAGCTTGTCAATTTCTACAAAAAATCTAGCTGGTATTTTATAGGGATTGCATTGAATTTACAGATCAGTTTGGGGAAAACACCCATCTTGACAATATTGAATCTTCCAATCCATGAACTGGAATGTCTCCCCATTTACTAAGATCTTTTATTTCTCTCAGTCATATTTTACAGTTTTCAGTGTATAAGTCTTACACTTCTATTGCTAACTTAGTCTTAAGTCTTTCTTTTTAAATATTATTGGTAATGGAATTGGGTTCTTAATTTAACTTTCAGATTGTTTGTTTTTTATAATAGAAATGCAGCCAGGTGCAGTGGCTCACATCTGTAATCACAGCACTTTGAGAGGCTGAAGCAGGAGGATTGCTTGAGGCCAGGAGGTTGAGACCAGCCTGGGCAACATAGCAAGACTCCATCTCTAAGAAGAAAAATTAGCTGGGCAAGGTGGTGCATGCCTGCAGTTCTAGGTACTTGGAAGGCTGAGGTGGGAGGATCACTTGAGCTCAGGAATCTGAAGTTACTAAGAACTATGATTGTGCCACTGCACTCCAGCCTGGGCAACAGAGAGACACCCAGTCTCTAAAATGAATGAATGAATGAATGAATGAATAGAAATGGAACATTTCTGTATATTAGTCTTGTATCTTGCAATTTTGTTAAACTCACTTATTAGTTTTAATTGTTGGTGGTGGTGGTGGTGCTGGTGGGGTGTGTGTGTGTGTGTGTGTATGTGTATTCCTTAAAATTTTATACATACAGGATCAAGTCACCTGTGAATAAACTTTCCATTTTTGATTCCTTTATTTTTGCCTTATTGCATTGTCTAGAACTTCTAGTTTAATGTTAAATGTAAGTGGCAAGAATAAACACCCTTTACTTTTTCCCTGCCTTAGTGGGAAACCATATCATCTTTCATCATTATATATGATGTTAACTGTGGGGTTTTTTATAGATGTCCTTTATCAGGATGAGGACGTTTTCTTCTATTCCTATTTGTTGAAGTTTTTATCATGGATGGGTGTTGGGTTTTGTTAAATGATTCTGTCAAATGATTTTTCTTTGCCTAATGAAATGATAACATGGTTTTTGCCCATTAGTCTATTAATACATTATGTTACATTGATTAATTTTCAGTTGTTAACCAACTTTACATTAATGGGATAAATCCCACCTGATCATGGTGCATTATCTTTTTTACATTTCAGGATTCAATTTGCTAATATTTTGTTAAGGATTTGTGCATCTATGCTCATGAGGACATTCTTGTAATATCATTGTCTGGCATTAGTATCCTAAGTTCAGAAGTGTTCCCTTCTCTATTTTCAGAACGGCTTAATGAAGGATTTATATATATATATATATATATGATGCAATCCACAAGTGAAGCCATCTGGGCCTGTGCTTTTCGGTGTGGGAAGATTTTTGAATACTAATTTGGTTTCCTTACTTAATTATAGTTCTATCCTTTCTATTTCTTCTTGAGTCAGTTTTAGTGATGTGTATCTTTTAGGAATTTGTCTGTGATTTAATTTATCTGATTTGTTGGTGTGAGGTTGCTCACAATACTACCATATAATTATTTTAAATTCTGTTGGGTCAGTAGTATGGCTCATTTTTCATTCGTGATTGGCTAAATTGTGTCTTTTGCTTTGTTTTGTTTTGGTCAGTCTAGCTACAACTTTTGATTTCACTGATTTTCTCTATGGTTTTTTTCTTTTCTATTTTATTGATTTCTGCTCTAATCTTTATTGTTTCCTTCTGCTTGCTTTGAGTTTCATTGGCTTTTTTCTAGTTGCATATAGTGGAAGCCTAAGTTATTTACTTGAGACCATTTTTCTTTCTTTAAATAGGCAATAAAAGCTATAAATTTCCATCTAAGCACTGCTTTAGCTATATCCCATAATTTTCAATATGTTGTGTTTTCATTTTCATTAAGTTCAAAATATTATCTAATTTTTTCTTTGACTCATGGGTTATTCAGGAGTGTTGTCCAATTCCAAATATTTCTATTATTGATTTATTATTTAATTACATTGTGGTTGGAGAATATATTTCATATGATTTCTTTTAAATTCATTGACACTTGTTTTATGGCCTAGCATACAGTATATTCTGAAGACTATTCCCTGTGCATTTGAAAAGAATGCATATTCTGCAATTGTTAAATGGATTGTTCTATGTATGTCAGTTAGGTTAAGTTGGTTAACAGTGTTGTTCAAGTGTTCTATAGCATTGGTGATTAGAGAAAGCCCTGCTTTCTAGTTACCCTATCAACTAGTGAGAGTGGGGTATTGAAATCTTTGACTAGTGTTGTTGAATTATTGTCTATTTCTTCCTTCAGTTCTGCACATTTCTGTTTCATGTTTGAGGCTCTGTACTTATTTAATATATTAATAAATATACAGTTGGTGTATATTCTTGATTCATTGATCCTTTAATTATTATGAAATATCAATAATTATGAAATATCCCTCTTTGTCTCTAGTAATAGTTCTTAAAATATATTTTTGTTGATGATAATGATTAGTATTTGCATAGCAAATGATTTTTTACTTTTTTACTTTTATACTAATATGTTTTGAGTCAAAAGTAATGTTTCTATGGATAGTATATAGTTGTATCGTGTGTGTGTGTGTGTGTGTGTGTGTGTGTGTGTGTGTGTGTATGTGTTTTAATCCAGTCTGACAATGTCTGCCTTTTGATTGGAGTGGTTAGACCATTCCCATTCACATTAAATATATTATTGGGCCGGGCACGGTGGCTCACGCCTGTAATCCCAGCACTTTGGGAGGCTGAGGAGGCCGGATCACGAGGTCACAAAATCGAGACCATCCTGGCCAATACGGTGAAACCTCATCTCTACTAAAATACAAAAATTAGGCAGTGTGGTGGTACGTGCCTGTAATCTCAGCTACTTGGGAGGCTGAGGCAGGAGAATCGCTTGAACCAGAAGTCAGAGGTTGCAATGAGCCGAGATCGTGCCACTGCACTCCAGTCTGGTGACAGAGTGAGACTCTGTCTCAAAAAATAATAATAATAAAAAATAAAATAAAATAAATTTTTTTGAGACTCTGTCTCAAAAAAAATATATATATATATACACACATAATTGATACAGTTGGGATTTTAAAAGGCCATTTTGGTATTTTTCTATGTCACTTTTTTTTGTAGTTGTTCCTCCTTTACTGCTTTCTTTTGTGTTAAAAACATATTTTCTGGCTACCAGTTTAATTCCTTTAATTCCATTTTACTAATTTTTGAGTTATTTTCTTCGTGGTTACTCTGAAAGTTATAATATGCACCTTAACTTATCACAATCTATTGCAGATTAACACGAACTTAATTTCAGTAAAATATAGAAAATTTGCTCTAATAGAGCTCCATTCCCTCCCACCTTCTTTGTGCTGTTAACTGTGATATATACAATATGTCATATACATCTACATTTGCTATAGACTTAATAGTAGAGTGTTAAAATTATTGCTTTATATCATTTCATGTCTTTTAAAGAAGGTATAAAAATAAGATAAATATAATTATATAGTCACTTATATGAACCCACATATCTACCATTTCCAGTGCTATTTCTTCCTATGGATTCCAGTTATCTGGAGTCATCTTTTTAGCTTTAAGGATTTCCTTTAGTATTTATTGTAAGAAAGGCATGTTAACAAAAATTTTTCTGTTTTTTTTTTTAATTCAGGATGTCTTAATTTTTCCTTCAGTTTTGGCAGGATAGTTTGGTTAGGTACAGAAGATACAGAACTCTTAGCTGATATCTTTTTCTTTTAGTATTCTGTCATTCTTTTTTTTAAAACGAGAAGCCAGCCATTCATCAGATTGATGCTCCCTATATGTGATAAGCCATTTTTCTCTTGGTGCTGTGAATGTCTTCTCTTTGAACAATCCGACTATGACGTATCTAGATATTAATCCTACACAGAGTTAGTTTTATTTGTTGGGTGTGTATATTCAGGAATTTGGGGAGTGTTTGACTATATTTCTTCAAATATTTTCCTGCTCCTTTCTCTGTCTTCTCATTCTAGGATTCCCATTATATGTATGTTAGCATGCTTGAAATTGTTTCACAAGTCTCTCAGGCTCTGCTCATTTTTCAATCCTTTACTCCTTTGTTCTTCAAATTTGATAATTTCTCTTGATGTATCACATTAGCTGATGGTTTCTTCTGTCTTGTTGACTATGCTGTTGGACCACCTAATGATTTTTAAAATTTCAATTTTTATACTTTTAACTCCAGAATTTGGTCCTTTTCAATTTTTTAAAAATAGATTTCTGTTTTCTTATTAAGATTTACCATTGATTCATATTTGATTGATTCATTATCGCTATACTTTCCTTTAATGCTTTAAACATGGTTTCTTCTAGATCTTGTCCCAAGCTGGTCTGCCTTTCCTCAACCTTTCAAAGTCTTTTTATACTTGTTTTATACGTAATATTGAACACATTTGTAACAGTTTTGAAGTCTTTGTCCGAAAGTCCAACATCTGGGGACACTCAGATTCTACTGACTTCTCTTATTCCTGAGTATGGGTTACACTCTCTTCTTTCTTTGCATAGCTCATAATATTTTGTGAAAATGGACATTAAAGATGATACAGTGTAGCAATTCTAGATTCTGGTATTTTTCCCCTGAAAGCTGCTGCTTCTGTTTTTGTTTATTTCTTTAGTAACTGGCCTGGATTAATTCTGTGAATTCTGTCTCCCTGGCAGTATGAGGTCACTGATGTCTCTTCTCAGCCTTTAAAAAAAAACTCTTGTTTTCATTTTTAATCCTGGCTTCCTATTTGTCACCCCTGTTTCTGCATGGCTTAATGGCTGGCCAATGATTGGACACAGATTGTGATCAAACACCTTGAGCCAGGAAGACTTCCATTCTCTGCTGATGGATCTATCTGTGGGTAGAGGTGCACACTCAAAGTTCAGGCCATTTTCAAGTAGATATCAGTCTATGCTTTCCACTAGACTCTTCCTCATCTCTTCTATGCATGTGCTCAGCCTTAAGACTAGACAGGAGTGTGTAGATTGCTTGGGCTCTCTTTGTTGTCTGCTGCATACGTGGGCAGCCTCATCTGGGGATATGCTTACTCCAACCACATCTGCAACCTCAGGAAAATAGAGCCCACTGGCCATCCCCAACCCACAGCCACCAAGATCATTATGGCCACTGACAATGCCACTAGTCATGAGCACTGTCCACCATTCCAAATTGAATGGGCCTTTAACAGAAGCAGCAACCTGTCTGTCCTTATAGACTGTGGTCCTCTACTCCTAGAATCTCCATGACGACTGAACTGCATAAGGGATGGATGCAACCCTAGGCAATAATTCCACAGATTCCCACTGTTCTAAGAAAAGTTCAGCAGTTTTTCTAGTATAAATGCTTCCCCGATTGTCATATGCCTTATTCAATTTCCAAAGCACTGAAGTGATTGTTTTTGTTCATTTTGTCCAGCCTTATATTTGCTTTCCTAAGAAGATTTGTTGACTTCCTTACTTGGCTATAGCTGGAAGTCCCACCCAACATTTATTTTTAAATGCTGGGGATACTACAGAGAGGCTTGGCACTCTAGATTATTGACATCCCATCCAATATAACTTTTATAGTGTCAAATGTCATGCAGTTCTTTGTAGGTCTGATAAAACATTTGTGTTTCTGAGTGCATAAGAACCAACTCGAAACTCTGGATTATTTTCTTATAAGGGAATAAAAACACAATTGATAAATTAAAGATTTAAGTTAAGCCATTTGGGGCCTCAGTTCTGGATATACATTAAGAACTCAGTAAATGACCCACGATTCATAGATGTGGATTACCAGGTACATTTGGGGGAGAAATGTGCTTTTCCCCCTGTTTCTATGATATTTCTGCCCACTATGTTTCACCAAACACGTATACCAAGTGTCATATGAAGAATATGATTAAGGACCATTTTTTAAAAGTCTCTCCCCCAAAACATCCAATTATAACTAATTTTACTTTTTGGAATGATCTTCCTCTTCAAAGTCACAATGGGTTTTTCAGTTAATCTCAGGCAAGCATCTGATTGAGATGTTGCTAAGGTTAAACAGCAACACCATTTGATTAATATATTAAAACTATCACAGTCGTCTTCATTTACCTCAGTAAAGACTGTTCATTACTTTCAATGGCTCTTTATTGCTATCTGACTAAAATTATGAGATAAAAAGAGCCAGCAAAGCAGTAGAAGATCCATAACCTCTATTCCCCTATCCCTGAAGAAAAAAAAAAAAACACAGCACTTCCTATGGCATGATTCTACCTGGGAATAAAAAGAGCTTTGCCAACATCAACTAAAACTCACCACAGCTGGTGAAGTTAAAATCAATACTAGCCCCTTAAAGGCACATAAACGTACTTGCCTGAGATGATGTAACAAATTGGTTCAACAACCAGAAAAATGGCCCAGAATGGCCTTTAATCACCACAGCCCAGTCTCCCTTTACTTACATCAAAACCAAACTATAGGGCCAGTTACCCAAACCTTTATCCCAGCCCACTTCTCCTTGAGAATTTTCTTCCTAAAGGAGACGAAGAATGGCGGTGGGGAACGGGACAAAGAT
The DNA here is from genome assembly GCF_028885655.2 of Pongo abelii. Taxonomy (NCBI): domain Eukaryota; kingdom Metazoa; phylum Chordata; class Mammalia; order Primates; family Hominidae; genus Pongo; species Pongo abelii. Next base: position 161,925,866 of record NC_071988.2, read on the forward strand.
TGGCTCAATGATCTAGCTGTGTTAATAACACCCTCAATTGAAAAAGAACAAAGACTTAAGAAAAGATTTGGCCTTGGCCGGGTGCGGTGGCTCATGCTTGTAATCCCAGCACTTTGGGAGGCCGAGGTGGGTGGATCACCTGAGGTCGGGAGTTCAAGACCAGCCTGACCCACATGGAGAAACCCCATCTCTACTAAAAATAGAAAATTAGCCAGGCTTGGTGGCGCACGCCTATAATCCTAGCTACTTGGGAAGGCTGAGGCAGGAGAATCACTTGAACCTGGGAGGTGGAGGTTGCAGTGAGCTGAGATCACGCCGTTGCACTCCAGCCTGGGCAAGAAGAGCAAAACTCTGTCTCAAAAAAAAAAAAAGAAAAGATTTGGCCTTTTTTTGCTTTAAATGCAATGCAAGTATGATCAAAGAACCAAATCTCAAATAAACTACCAAAACATAGATTGATTTTGCTGTTTCAGCCTGGAATGGAATAGATGTGTGTTAAATTTGCAACATACTACTCCAGTTTTCTCCATGAGCAGTTGCAGTTTTAGCCACCATCAGTTCTTACCATGTTAAAACACATTTGCAGAGCTTCTTCTCTATAACGAAACAGTTTGAAGGCTCCAAATTGCTTTCTTATGGGAGACGTTATCCCATATATCCTGATAACTGTTATAATATTCATTTAAGGAAGGTAGGGAGCAGGTATTATAATTCCAGTAAAAGAAGATCCAAGAGCTTAAAAGATACCCCCAAGAGGTCTCAGAGTTAGTTAAGTCACAGAGTGAGTTAAGTCGCAGAGTGAGAAAATGTCAAAGTTGTTGGAGTCGGCACAGAGCTGTGTTTAAGACACTGAGCTCGCCCTGTCCTGGGTCACTACTTATATAAGGAACAGCTCAAAACTAGAAGGGACAAAAGGCCAGAGAAATACTCTGCCTGTCTGCATGTCCATACACACAGGCATCCATCAAAGGTTTTATTTTGTGTGTTAACTAACCCAACAATATTTCCCAATATATCCAGATGATTCTATAAAAACTATGAGTCTATCCCCAGGTACTGTAACTTGTTTGGATAATGAAATCTATCTGTACTTCACAAGTTTATCTCTATTTAATCATATCCTTGGCCTAACAAATACTGCCAGTCTATACTGGGAGGCTTTTTACTTTTTCCTTTTCAAAAAAAACAAACCAGGTTCACACTGAGACTACTATGCCTTTTTCAAACGAAAGATGAAAATAATTCAAATGAACCCTATTATTTTAAAATTAATTTTTAATTCATAAATTAAAATTGTGTTTATTTATGGTGTGCAACATGTTTTGAAATATGTATACACTATGCAATGGCTAAATTGAGCTAATTAACATATGCATTACCTCACACACTTATCATTTTTTTTTTTGTGGAGAGAACACTTAAAATCTATTCTTAGCCATTTTCACATATACAATACATTGTTAACTATAGTCACCACGTTGTATAATAGATCTCTTGAACTTATTCCTTTTGTCTAATTGAAAATTTTGTATCTTTTGACCAACATCTCTCACCCCCTCCCACCATACTCCCAACTCCTGGTAACCACCATTCTACTCTCTGCTTCTAGGAGTTCAACTTTTTTAGATTCTCTATTTAAGAGAGATCACGCACATTTGTCTTCCTGTGCCTGGATTCTTCTTATTTTTTCTCTACCTGATGTCTGCCCTGTTTAATTTATAATTACATTTTGAATAGATGTAAAGTCTGAAAAGTTATTTCCATTGAGGTCTGAGGTGGAAGCAAAAGCAGAAAACACATATATGATTTTTAATAAGTCACGATAGGAAAGAGTAAGACTGGTCAACTTTCTATCAAATTTATTTTCATGATACATTTGTAAATGTTCAGAAGACAATAATGGCTTTAAATTCTACCATACTATAGGTTCTAAATACTAGCCTTATAATCAGAAGATCTAGGACTTGTCATCATTAACCACTTATTACACAGCAACCCCCCACTGCCTAACACTGTATCATTTATGTGGCTGCCCTCAAGGATAATACGCCCTGCAGCAGAGTCACAATATTCTCACACCACGGAAAACCAAAACAATATAGTGGCAAGTACCGCTTGATTTGTCTACTAGGTATACCCAGTCCAAGTTGGCAGAAAGGAAACTTGTGCATATTAAAATTCATTGTCCACTTACACAGCGACCCTTGTACTGCAGAATTCCCAAGGGACCTACTTTACCAGCAGCAGTGGTTCCCCAGGTAGGCACTGGCAGGGTCTGTTGGAACCGTGCCTACTACGGTGGCAGGAAAGTAATGGCAAGGACAAGCACCCAGCTCCAAAGTCAGACTAACAATTTGGATGTCCAGAAGCCTGAGGCTTTTAAAACAATTCAACTTGGTGGATGTTTCAATTTACCACTTCTTTCTCAAAATTCCTCTCTGCAAATTTCTATGAAGATTTAGGGTTCTAGAGCTGGAAGGAACTTGGCATGGGAGTTAATCAGTATCATGAACTGTTGATGGCACGAGGACTTGACCTCCTGCCCCCAGGCCAGTTCTGCTTTTACTACACCACTGGGTTGGGGTGCACTTGGAAGTGACAGCAGCATTGCTCCTTTGTAAACATGGGTTGGGTCTGGGTTACCTAAGGGAAAATTCTAGAGGGAGCTCTCGGACAAAGTTCCAGATATACTGGGAGAAAAGTACCTAGTAAAAGAGAAACACATGACACTCCTTGGGCATAAGGAGAAAAAGAACTAAATAGTATTAAGGGGTAATAGTCTAGGGGACAGTGCAGGAAAGACAAGCAGACATGAGAATCCTGGCATGTCAGGGGCCAAGGATGATGTCCTTGAGGCCAATATGATTCAACTCAAATAGCTGAGAAGGGCTGCAAGAAAGACAGTGTCCTATCTCACTGGCTTTGTCACAAAGGGTTAACACTGGACAATTTTCTTTTTCTGTGCTTTCGTATACACCATTTTAAAGTAAGGATAATAACATTTTGCCAGCAACATCTTTCAAAGGGGACTGAGATACTAACATGTGCCCCTGAAGGAGTCTTGAAAGAGCGCCAGATTCAAGTCCTAGCTCAGCTAGAACTCTGTGTCCTAGGAAACATCCCAAAACATCCCCTAAGTTCAGTTTCCACGTCTATGACAATCAAGGATTGGGCTCCTTGAATTAAGTCTGCCCCAGGTATATGATTTCCATATGTGAAGTGCTTTAAGTTCCCACAAGGAAAGTTTCTGTGTAAATTACAAATGGCTTTAAGAGCCCTGTCAACTCAAACTTCCTCCCATTCCTGCTCTCCGCACAAGCAAGAGAATCACTTAGAAAGCATTGTAAGCTATAGGTAATGGGAAGAAAAGGAGACAGACTGCACACAGGCACTTTAGAGTAAAGCTGCACCAAGCCCTTAATGCTTTACTTTGCACAAGACAGAATGTGGATTAGCGTGTTTATTTCAGAAGCCTTTCTGAACACCATACCTGGCTATTTAAATTCACAAGGCATTTGTTGTCACACTTTCTCTCTTACTAACAATGGCACAGAAGGCACTGGCAGTTCTCTCAATATTCTCACCCCAGAATATTGGTGGATGGGGGTATTACTCAATGGCACAGTTTCTTTACTTATTATGAACGTGCTAAGGAAGGACCATTTACCCCCACTCCCCTAGCACCCAGTATTTTTAACTAAAAGCTGTTACTTCAAGAACATAATTCCCAGATCCACACAGGGGCACTGTCAGTTTTAAAGGCATCACATCTTGTTTCCTCACTTCTTTGAAGCTCATAAGAAACCCTTCCTTCTGAGCATCTACTTCACCTAAATGATCTCAAATTCCTTGAATCACAAAACCAGTAAGAAAGGGAGGGGTTTGGGGAGGGGGCGGGGGAGAGTAGTGAGGAGAGAAAGAAAGAAAATGGGATGAACAGTGGCTGAGTGCAACGGGCTGCGAGCGTGTGACACAAGCTACCCACCGCAGACAAAGAACGCCATGAGACTCGCAGGGAGACAATGACGGCTCCAGGAAAAACGCAGCGCTCACGGGGCTGGTGGGGGAGCCTGGCGCAGCCCCCTTCCCAGACGCGCTCTCCCTGCCAGCCCAGGGCTCCCAGCAGCTGCTCCCCAGTAGAGAGACACATGGTCATTTCCTAGCCGAAAGGAGAGCTACCGTTTTCCTTAGGTTTTTTTTTTTTTTTTTAACATAAGAAATAACTCCTCCTTATCATCATATTCCCCAGATATAGCTGTATTTTCAACTATCAAAAACCAAACAGAATGATTTTGGTTTCCTTAAGAGTTTAGAAAATTCTTGTGAAACAAAATAATCAGGAAGAAAACAAAAGTTCAGCAAAGTAGCAAAATCTGTACTTCTTCAAAAAACACAGGTAGAAAACATTTTGGTAAAGTGTGCTGGGGTGCTGGTGAAATGTGGAGGACGGGCTTTGAACAACACAGTGGGTTAACTCAGTGGTGTTGCTACCCTTTGTCCTGGTTAGTTCAAATGGTTAAGACAATGCAGAGGGCTAGGATTTTTCCTGTTTCACCTCTCCTCTTTCCCAGAAACTATCTAGAGAAGGTTGATTCACTAGAGATTCCTAATCCTCCTTGGCAGAAAGAGAAATGTGGATTTGACAAATAATATGCGTAAAATATTCCTTAACCTGGAAACATTAGGGGAAAATAATCAATTCAGAAGAACTCAAATAAAAAACTAAAACATAGAAAAGTGCTGCTGCCAGGCAGCCACCCTCCAATGTTGGAAACGTGATCACCACAGAACTAGATCTGTTCAAAACCACTCTCTGTTTACAAACAAAGCACTTACTAAATAACGCTCCACGTAATGGATGATGACAGGAATAGGGCTTGCTCTTTTAAATAACAACAGATTAGAAAAATATTTCAATACCATCAGACAACAAATTAAAATGAAACATCTTTTCTAACTGGAAAAATACAGATCTAGCTAGGAAAATTGATTTCCACCCATCCTCCATCCTCCCAAAAGAAGATTAGAAAGAGAAAACTGAAAATCATACATCCTGGAGATGAACTTTGTTAATGAGCGCCATAAACATTCACAGGGAGCTAGGCTCCTATTTCATAGGTTTTTGAAAAAAATATTCTAATATGCACACATGAGTCAAACAGTCTGCAGTAAAATGCATTTAATGTTTAATTGTTTTAATACACTGCAAGAGGGAGTAAAGCCTTGTCACTCACCAGATGAAATCTGATCTCTCTCAAATCATCTCACCCAATAGTGTTAAAGACATTACTGCTGTGACATAATTCAATCTCAAGACATCTTATGGGAAACATAGGTCAGTTTTAAAGCACCAGGTGGATAAACAGACATTCATTATTCAGTCTCCTGACCTTGAATTTTGGGGGTTCTATAGTCTTCTTTTGTTTGGAGGCTGCCACTTGAGATACCGTGTGCCATGCAAGGGCTTTCCAGATTTGAGTGTACTTTATCGAGTAGGATGACTCTTTTTTATGAGAACACATAAGATGCCAAAACATATGCTTCTGTCTTGTTCCTAATTCTAGGGGGCCAATAGGAAGAAAGGGAGTGGAAGGGGGAGGGGTCTATAGCACTCCCCTCTCCTAGTTGGTATTAGAGTGAACAAGAAGTGAATTAGGAAACAGGCTGGGTGCGGTTGCTCACCCCTGTAATCCCAGCACTTTGGGAGGCCAAGAGGGGTGGATCACTTGAGGTTAGGAGTTTGAGACCAGCCTAACCAACATGGTGAAACCCCGACTCTACTAAAAATACAAAAATTAGCCAGGCATGGTGGTGGGTACCTGTAATCCCTGCTACTCTGGAGGCTGAGGCAGGAGAATCACTAGAACCTGGGAGACGGAGGTTGCAGTGAGCCGAGATAGCGCCACTGCACTCCAGCCTGGGCGATAGTGCAAAACTCTGTCTCAAAAAAAAAAAAAAAAAAAAAGTGAAAAAGTGAATTAGGAGACATTTGAAGACCCCTGGGCAGAGCAGAAAAAAAGGTGGTTAGCATATTTTCTCATTCAATTGAAATACATCTGTTGACCTCTAAAGTTCAAACAATTGCCGGGCTAACTGCATCCAACCATAGGTGGAGATGAATTAAAATTGATACTCTATATTCTTCTATCAAATAAAAATAATAAAAGCTAATAAAAAATAATAATAATAGCAAAGACTTACATAGAGCTTACCCGCTGCCAGGCACTAATCCAAGTACTTTGGATATATTAACTCATTTAATCTTCCCATCAACCCATTGAGGTAGGTGCCATATACAAATGAATATAAACTTGGTTATGTTTAAAGAATAAAAAGCTTCATAAGCTTTTTGGTAAAATAAGCTTTGGTGGTAAAATAGGATAGAGGTAGGTGATAGTTTTGAAAAGGAATCTGAGTCCACATATCCTATAACATAGGATGTTGCCCTATATATTGCTGGGGCAAATATTTATATGAAGAAAACATACAAGGATAGCTTATCTGCGTTTTTTTAAATAGCCTTATTCATAAATTTCCACTGAAGGGAATACTAATCTTTGTAGAGAGAAAAGTAAGATCTAAAAGAGATTAGAGAAAACAAGAGGATACATGATAAAAAGTGAAAAGACCTCATAGCGGCTAAAAATTTATCACCAACTGGAGGAAAATTGCACTCAAAGAGCCTAAAATCTAAAACAGAACAAAACACTGGGCTGGTCCCTTCTTGGAAATGATCATCTTTATTACAGCTTTTCCTTCCTGGGATTCTTCCTAATGCTAATTCCTAGTAGCTAAAATAATAATAAGGGAATGGAAAATGAGGCGAAAGGAGACATTTCTGTATTCCATTATATTTCAGTAAAGGGAGGGCAGCAGGGAGGGAATGCCTCAGAGACCTAGAAAGAAAGAGGAAGAAGAAATGGCAAAAAAAGGTTTCTGTATCTGTTTCTTTTACCTTCTCACCCATTTGGAACAAAAGAGAGGTGGTCGGGGGGAAGATCAGGTTATATCCCAAAGCCACCAGCCATTGGATGGCCTGGGAAAACCAAGCTGATCCCATTCTTTCCTCCACAGCTGAGAGAGGCAGGGAAAGCGACCAGCCTTACCGGGCTCCAATTCTTGACCCTGTGCCTTCTCCCACACCATCCTGAAGAAGCCACTGACTTCCATCCACCAGAACTGCTTCTCTGCTCTTGCACTGAAACCTCCTGCCATTTTAAGGACACGGCCCTGTAGGTCACCTTAATCTAGTAACTCACAGTCATTTATTTGGCTCTACTGTCAAAGAGAATTTTTCATCGGTAAGAAATGGCATTGTTGCGCGGCGTTAAGTCAATTTATACTGCTGAGAAAAGAGATTTCAAACGTCTAGGATTAATATTTGTGATATTTACCCTAGGCTAGTCCCAGAGTTAGATTTTAGGCTGGGCGCAGTGGCTCACGCCTGTAATCCCAGCACTTTGGGAGGCCAAGGCGGGCAGACCACCTGAGGTCAGGAATTCGAGACCAGCTTGGCTTACGTGGTGAAACCCCGTCTCTACGAAAAATACAAAAAAATTAGCTGGGCGTGGTGGCGCATGCCTGTGATCCCAGCTACTCCGGAGGCTGAGGCAGCAGAATCGCTTGTACCCGGGAGGCGGAGGTTGCAGTGAGCCCAGATCGCGCCACTGCACTCCAGCCTGGGCAAGAAGAGCGAAACTCAGTCTCAATTAGAAAAAAAAAGAATCTTTAAAAGTGTTTTTGCATGGTGTTTACAGGTTTCTGACCTTTTCGAATCCTATCACATGGTGAGGACCAAGCATTTTCTGACCAAACACTTTTTCAAATAAGGTAGGTTTATCAGGAATACGGTTTACAGCCTATCATTCCCTTTTGACATTGGTCCCTGAAGGAACTACGAAGTGGAACTGTGAGCTGGTAAGAGATGAAAAAGCAAATGACAGGTCTTACTCTTTTTTTCTCTCACAAGTTAAAAGCCTGCCTTTATACTGATTTTCAGATGCTGAATATACATAGTTCATCTTCCAGATAATCTCAATGTGTCTTACTCCAATAAACAAATAAACTTTATGAGAATGGAAAAAAAGAGATGAATTTCCATCTGTAAACAACCTTTATACACGCGCACACACAAACATCAACCTGATCTGCAATTGACTCCTTGAGATAAAACACACTTCTGTCAGGCACTGACCTGGCAGCCTTCACAGGGATGGGGATCCATGTGTATTATTTCCCCACCACAAAAACTCTTTACCAATTAATCTGACAGAAAAGGGATCGCAAAATTGTTCATAAATTATAATTTGCATATTTGGCTTAATCTTAAAACCTCTGAATATCTAAAAGGGTCATCTTTCCCAAATTCCAATACCTTTTAAACTGTGATTTAATGTTACAGTTAATCCCCGTGACTTTGAGTTCTTAATATAATACCATGATAGATACCCAACATATAGTATGTATCTGCACTACTGTACACATGCTCAAATCTGACACCTAATGCTGAGACAAAACATCAGCCTGTGCCTATTGTTACAAGTAATGTGCATTTCGGTCCCTAGAATTTTGGTTTACTAACTGAGAATTGCCAGGAAGCCAGAGAGTGGTCAAATTTACGAACCAACAAGCCCCAGGCTCCCACAGGCCTCATGCTGCACAGGAGGTGTCTCTGTTTTTTGTTTTTTAATTTTCTATAGGACAAGCTTTCCCGCTGCCCTCCCATTCACAGATGTTCCCAATCCTGACCCACTTTCCCTAGTCTGTACTACAGTCCAGTGGAGAATGCACTCTCTCAGCCTTTGTCTGTGGGCAATCTTATTCTTAGCAAGAGATCTTTTCGTATAATTTTTTTTTGTCCTCCATTAACCATGCTGACCAATGTTTAAGAATCATTACATTAGTTGGTTCTTCCATTCAACTGTAACATGCTATAATAATATTTTAAACATCACTTCACTAAATTCTCCCTAAGTCAAGGAAACTATTCTGAGCAATCCAGGCACAAGATTTAATTGCACTGATTTAATTCAACAAATACATAAAGAGTACCTGCTGTGCACCAGGAACTATTCTAGGAGTCAAAGATACAGAAGTGAATAAAGAGACAAAAATCCCTGTCCTTATGGAGCTGACATCTGAGATGCTTGCCTAGATTCATAAGAATCTGGGAAGGTACTTAGATTCACAGGAATTTTATCAGTTCAATCTAAACTCATTTGGGATAGAATGTATATTCTCACAATATCATTAATTAGACAGTCTAGGACGGGGCTTACCACTGGTTTAGCAAATGGCTGGATGGCATAGAAAATTAAGCAACTTTGGTTATCCAGAGAAACTGTTTTCAACTTAGACTGTGTGGAAATAGGCATTGCTTTTATTGGGTGCTTCCACATCTGAAATATTTTGTTTTTCATTGCAAAGAGGTAATCTTACCCTTACATGCATGAGAGTACCATCAAATCTACAACATAAAGTGAAGGAACAAAGAGAAACTTCATTCTTCATTCTCTGCTATGCTTCACTTAAAAAAATTAATGTGTACCACAAATATGAGGGCACTGGTTAGTTCTAGACTTCATTGAAATGGGCTCATTTCACTTGATCCTAACCTGCATATCTGGCATTCAGCAAAAGGAACAAATTTAAATCAGATGTTTTGACTGGGGTGACTGGAAATTTGTACCACTGTTAAGTACACCTATACACACACACATATTTATGTTTGTGCCATATGGTGTTTTTTAAATGTCAGCGTTCATTCAAAGTGAATATGTAACTATATGTATATTTGCTGGTATAGTCATATTTGCTTTTTAATTCCTTCTTTTTGTCAGGGGTAGATCAGTTTAAACAATTTAAAAATTAGAACCAAGAAGTTTTATTTAAAGAAATGCTATTTATTAAATGTTAACTAGAACTAAGTCAATACATGTTGCCCAATAATAAGTTTTTAAGGTGTCTACTTGAACTTATTTTGTTGAGTATGTTCATATACTTACAACAGTTTCATAAGATCTGCTCATGTTAGGAAAAATCCTTTAAGATCAGTGAAAACAAAATAAATGCCAAAATATTTTGAAACGGGGTGCATTTGATAAAAATATCAAGCTATTTCTAACTTGAATTAAGGGAAATGAATGAAATAATGATCCCATTAAACAATATATACGAGGCCAGCCGCAGTGGCTCAAGCCTGTAATCCCAGCACTTTGGGAGGCCGAGGCAGGCAGATCACTTGATGTCAGGAGTTCAAGACCAGCCTGGCCAACATGGTGAAACCCCATCTCTATTCAAAAAGTAGCCGGGCATGGTGGCAAGTGCCTGTAATCCCAGTTAACTCGGGAGGCTGAGGCAGGAGAATTGCTTGAACCCAGGAGGCGGAGGTAGCAGTGATCCAAGATGGCACTATTGCACTCTAGCCTGGGCAACAGGGCTAGACTCTGTCTCGAAAAAAAAAAATGTGTGTGTGTCTATATATATATATAGACACACACATATTTATACATATATGACAAATATATATATTTTATATATATAAAGTGTATATATATATGACAAATAGACCCAAAAAACTTTACTTTGATGACTTTACCAAACAGAGAAAAGACATTGATCGGTTTTACTCAAGGTTTTCTTGTTTTTATGGGAGGTTGAGGAGTGCCTCAGGTGAACTAGTGGCCTTAATGATTTTTACTATTGCTTCAGGTTTGGCTAAATACATCTAACCTCTCTGCCTGTTTGTGCACTGCAGTTTCTGTATATGCAGAGGACAGGTGTGTTAGTATACTAAACACTTTTCTAAAATGCAATTTATGATTCATTCTCATATTTAATCCACTTTAAACATTCCACCACTGAAAAAAGGTGAAAAGGGAGGAAAAACTTTTTCATGGAGAATTACAATGGAAATTTCTTCCTGCCTAAATTATTAAAAGTTCCAAATTAGTAAGCCTAAGTTCATTTTTATCATACATTACAGAAGTGATCTAAATCTCAAAAAAAAAAAAGTCTACAGATGTTTTAGGCAATTACCTATTATGTAATGCCTCTTCAATCAGCCACAGTTTATTGCAAGGAAGGGGTCTTAAAATAGAAAGTTTTGAAAAACAGGGAATTCTTACAAGTTTGGCAACCCAAAAAATTTTATTTTGGAGCTATTCAATGAGAAAAAGAAGATAAAAGAATTAATGTTGTATAGAGTGAAAAACAAGTTTTGCTTGTGAAATTTAAGCTTTGGTTTGGTTTCTGCGAGGTAGAAAATAACCTGTTATATTTTATGTGTCAGAGGACATAAATCATGAATGTTATAGGCTGTAGGTGACAGACATACCTGGAAGGTCAACGAGACTCAAGATCTCTGTTGTCTCAGCATGCTCCCTCTTCCCAGCCTCCTGTATGCAATCAGTCGTCCAGTCCATCAGTTCTTTCTTCCTGTTGCCTACAGTTCTCAGTTTCCTCCCATTCACTTTACTCCTGTCCAAGGCCAGCACTTAGGACTTCACACTTGTATTTCTAAAGTGACCACCACATCAGCTTCCTGTCTTCATTCTCTCATGAACTTCAGCACCAAATAAAATGTTCCTAAGTTCCATCTTGGGCACTTGTTTAACAGCCTTTCTAGAGACTGCTTTGCTTAATAATTTAAAATCTGTACCTTTTTACCCAGCCAGTCAAGTTTCCCCAAGATCTGGCCCTAACCACCTCTTGAGGTCTAGGTTCTACTTCTCTCCTTCATCCTGAGTCCAATTATGCAGATATCCAATGAGACAACTGCCCTGGCACCATCCCATAGGGGGCACTGAAACACCACTAATCAATTAGAAATACAGCGCCGGTTAACTCAGGTTTCTACCCTCAAACTCCTTACTCATTGGTAAAATGTAAACGAGAGCCATTCCCATAAAAGCACACAATATACCCTGAGCAAAGAGATCAAGTGCCGGTATCCACGGAAATGACCTCTACCCATGGTGCATATGATTAATCATATCCAATTATGAGTGCTTTTTAAAAAATGAAAGACAAGTCCAAATAGGTTAAAATGTCATGTTGCATTCCCAGCATATAACAGACATCTTATTTTGAAGGTAAAGAAAGAACTATTTGGGTATACCTATTTTATTAATAGAAAACCATTCTTTCCTTTACTCTCCCACTAGAAAATGTCAAATATTTAAGGAGTCAAATGATTAGCTCGCCAGGGGCACGTACGCATCTCAGTCCACCTTCACCCTTGCCATCTTGTCTCCCTACAGTCCATGAACACAGCCTGCATTCTTCCCCTTGCCTATGCATATGCCGTTTCTTCCTCTGGAATATCTTCCTTACTTTTCCCTCAGCCACCTGCAATCCTAACTGTTCTTTAAGATGCAAGTGATTTTCTACATTTTTCCATAACATCCTCCTCACTCTCACTAGCCATAAGTAGTCTCTCTGTTACCACAAATCCTATGTTATCTCTGACATGATACCATACTGTCTTTTGTGCCCGTTTTTCTTTTTCAAGAAAAAATATACACCTACCTCATGCCAAACTTTTTTCTAAGAGTCTTAAATGCATTTTTCCATGTATTCTTCAAAATAACCTTTGACACTATTATTTCCATTTTCTAGATGAATAAACTGAGCTTTATGGAAATTAGATTACTTGCTCAAAGTCATACGACCAAGAAAAAGCCTGACTCCAATCCAAGTGTGTCCATTTCTGGAGGATGAGCTCTGACCATAATGCCATAGGGCTTCAGTCTTACTTCCCCATCCCCAGTGTAAATTCCTTCATTACTTGAGGACAAGCACTGTGTTTTGGGTATCTAGGTGCCTCTCCAGAATCCCCAATAGAGAACCTTTCTGGACCATAACAGATACTTAGCAAAGGTATATAAATGATGGCGCTGATATTCTTTGGACCTTCTGATAGGAATGCGTTGTGGATCCCATTACACTTTAAGCTGTTCTGAAAGCACTTGAGAATGGGATGAGGCTTCTTTCAGTGGTATGGGCAAAGCCAATCTCTGCAGGAGCAACATTACAGATGCTCCACAATGTGGAACCATCTTTCTGTGATCTCCTAAATTGGCCTTATATATTTCACAACTTTTACATCTTTTCTAGTCAACTTCTTTCTAAATTCTTCTAAAGGGCTCATCATCTAACACTGTTCTGACTTCCCAACACTATAGTAAAGCAGTAAAGCAATGCCATATGCTCATTTGTTAAGCAGCTTGACATAAATATCCAACCAACCAGAGAGTAGAGAAATTAAAATTACAAAGCACGATAAATGATCAAAAAATATAGATGTCCAAAAGCTGAATGTAGACATAATTTAAAATTAGGTGACTCATCAAAGTGGGAGGGGCTGGAAAGATTAGTTACATGTTTATTATTGCAAAAACTAGGAACAGCCTAAATGTCCAAAAGAAAGGAACTGCTTAACTAAACAATGGTGTGTCCAAACAACGGAATACCACACAGTCATCATAAATTAGTCATTCGACAAATATTCATTGAGTGCCTCATGTACATGAGGTAAATGAAAAAGAAATGATACCTGCCTTCATGGTGCTTAGAGTCTAAATGATGATACAGAAGTATATATAATGACAAAAACAATTTTATATTGCTGAGTGACGTGGTAGGTTACAATAGAGTAAATCTGTGTGAATTAGTTTTTTTGTTGTTGCTGTTGCTAATAATTTGAAGATATATTTGTTCTGTGTTCACACCTTGGCTTGAAGATGTTTAAGTTCAGCATTAATGTCATAGGAAGTGGTAAACTTCAATCACTCCCTTCCTTAGGGACACTAGGATATTGAAAAGACTAAAATACTGAAAGACCCAATTATATGTGTATAGGAAGAATGGAAAAGCTGGCATTATTTTATAAAAGTAGACATCCAAGTGAGTTGGTCTGGCAATATTAAATTTTACAGAAGAAAGTAAAGTTGCACATTCAAATTAAAAGTGAAAAGTACTTCAAAATTCAAAAATTCAAAAAATTTAAAAAGTAATTAAAAATTTAAAGTGAAAATGAGGCGAGTACAAATCAAATTAAGATTAGTGTGAATTCCAATTGAAACTAATTTTCAGATAGCTCTTTGAAATATATATTCCTTGTAAGCATACATTATTTTAAAGTATGAATTAAAAGTCTTCCACTAACCAATTACAACACAGAAGTATTGTCTACCGATGCACTTTTTAAAAGAAAAAAGTCAGAAAAAGAAAAGCAAAGTCAAGTACGCAAAGAAAAAAGAGAATGAAATTTAAAATCATGAAACATCAATAAAAAGGATGTCTATCACTCTGGGTTACCCTGTTTTGCATAAGTCCTGAAGACAAAACTAACTAGAAAGAACAGAAGCTCTATAATTTCTTAAGCTAAAAAATAATAAACTATAAGATTTATAATATTCAAACTTCTTTACTCTTCAAATTCTTAATTTTTAGAAATGGAGAGAAACTTCCTCAAATTGATGAAGAGCATCTAAAAAAAAAATCTATCATTAAAACAGTTATTGTTGAAAGCCTGAATGCTTTCTCCCTGATACCAGGAACAAGGCAAGGATGTCTGTTCTCACTCCTGTTATTCAACAAAGTGTTGGAAGTGCTAGCCAGGGCAATAAGGCAGGAAAATAAAATTAAAAGTATACAGATGGGCCAGGTGTGGTGGCTCACGCCTGTAATCCCAGCACTTTGAGAGGCCGAGGTGAGTGGATCACTTGGGGTTAGGAGTTCGAGACCAGCCTAGCCAACATGGTGAAATCCTGTCTCTACTAAAATACAAAAATTAGCCACATGTGGTGGCATACGCCTGTAATCCCAGCTACTCAGAAGGCTGAGGCATGAGAATCGCTTTAACCCAAGAGGCGGCAGTTGTAGTCAGCCCAGATTGTGCCACTGCACTCCAGCCTGGGCAACAGAGCAAGACTCCATCTCAAAAAAATACATAAAAATAAAGGTATACAGATGAAAAAGGATTGGTTCCTGTTTATGAATGACATGATTGTGTAAATGGAAAATCTCAAGAGATCTTTAAAAAAAAAAAAGGACCTCCTAAAACTAGTGAGTCCAGCAAGATAACAGGATACAAGATTAGCATACAAAATATAATTTATATTTCTATGTCCTAGCAATAAATATGTGAGCACCAAAGTTGAGAATAGAGTATCATTTACACTTACTAAAAGATGAAATATTTAGGTATAACTCTAACAAAACAAATACGGACTTATGTGCTGAAAACTAAAAAATTCTGATGAAAAAACCAAAGAAGATCTAAATAAACGGAGAGGCATACTGTATTAACGGATTGGAAGACAACATAGTAAGATGTGACTTTTCCTTAACTTGATACACAAGTTTAAAACACTTCTTATCAAAATCCCAGCAATAGTTTTTGTAGATAAAGACAAATATTCTAAAATGTGTATGAAAATGCAAAGAGATTGAAATAATGGAAGCAATTTTGAAAAAAAGAATAAAGTAGAAGGCATCAGTGTACCTGATTTCAAGACTTACTACTGTATATAGTTATGGTAATCAAGACTGTAGGGTACTAGTGAAGAGACAAACACTAGATCAATGAAACAGAATAGAGAACCCAGAAATAGATCCACCTAACACAAATATGTTCAATTTATTTTTGACAAAGTTGCAAAAGCAATTTCACGGAGGAAGGACAGACTTTTCAACAAATGGCCAGAGCAACTAAACATTCATTGGCAAAACAGACATAAAACAAAACCAAACCAAAAATACCCACCTTTACCTAAACCTCACACCTTATACAGAAAGTATCTCAAAACGGATCACAAACGTAAATGTAAAATGTAAAACTATAAAGATTTTAGGAAAAAAAGTAAGAGAAAATCTTTGGGAGCTAGAGCTAGCAAAGAATTCTTAAAGTCAACACCAAAAGCATAACGAGTCAAGGAAAATTTGGTAAGTTTTGTTCTGTGAAAAATCTTTTGTTCTGTGACAGATTCTCTTAAGAGAATGAAAGAACAATCACATGTTGGGAGAAAATATTTGCAAACCATTTATCTAACAAGGATTTCTATCTAGACTATATAAAGAATTCTCAAAACACAGCAGTAAGAAAACATTCCAATTAGAATATGGGCAAAAGACTTGAACAGACATTTCACTGAAGATGACATACAGATGGCACACAAGCACACGAAAAGATGTTCAACATCATTAGCCACCAGGGAAATGCAAATTAAGGCCACAATGAGACATCACTATACACTTAGCAGAATGGCTAAAATAAAAAACAGTGACACTACCAAATACTGGCAAAGATTTAGAGAAATGGACCATTCGTACATTGCTGGTAGACAAGTAAATAATACAGCCCCTATTGAAAATAGGCAGTTTCTTTAAAAACTAAACATGCAACTACCATATGACCAAGCAGTTGTACTCCTGGATATTTATCCCAGAAAAATAAAAATTATATCCACAGAAAACCCTGTATATGATTGCTCATATCAGCTTTATTCATAAATAACTAAAACCTATAAAAAAACAAATTATCTTTCAAGGGATGAATGCTTAAACAAAGTATTGCATATCCATACTATGGCATACTACTCAGCAATAAAAAGGAATGAACTATTGATACACACAACAGAGAATCATGCTGAGCAGGAAAAAAAAAGAAAAAACCTATCCTAACAGTTTACAGTATGTGATTCTGTTTCTATAACATTCTTGAAATGACAAAATTATAAAAATGGGTGGTTAAGAAAGGGGGATAGAGAAAAAATAGGTGTAGCTATAACAGGGCAATATGAGAGATTCTAGTGGTTAGGGAAATGTTCTGTATCTTGATTGTATCAATGTTAATACCCTGGTTGATATACTGTATTATAGTTTTTTAAAATATTACCATTGGGGGGAACTGGGCTAAGAATACATGAGATGTGTCTGTATCATGCCTTACAACTGCATGTGAATCTATAGTTATCTCAAAATAAAAAGGTTAATTTTAAAAATAAAAAAAGAAATGAATACGCTAGATTGTTAGTGCTAGTTAGGGTGGGGTTAATTTTCTATTAAGTCTAATTGGGCTTCTACAAACAACTGCTGGTGTAGCTATCTCCAGTTCAAATAACCTAAAATTTTAATGAGAACTACTCAGATTCTAATTTAAACCTCTGGGTGCTCCCCTTTTTTATGTGGCACCTTCTGCTGGTATATCTAACCGCACAAAAGCCCAACAAATGTATAACACATAATAAAAAACCAAAACCCTTTACACAACAATGTCAAAGTGGAAAATGAATGTGCGAATATTAGAAACAAATACACATGTGTCTACTCATGGAAAGATCAAACAAAAGCATAAACTATAATATTTTTGTAGCAGTGAAAGAGCAAATGTTTTAAAGAAGAAAACAATCTTGTTTATCTTAATATATTAATAATGTCACTACATGGAAGGAATAGGAAAAAGCAAAGGACAGTTATTTGGTCCTGAGTTACAAACTCCAAGCGAATAATAATCAAAATATTCTGTCAACTTTTCTGCATTTCTTTGTGGAAGGTAAAGT
This sequence comes from Pongo abelii, assembly GCF_028885655.2. NCBI lineage: Eukaryota > Metazoa > Chordata > Mammalia > Primates > Hominidae > Pongo > Pongo abelii. Next base: position 161,943,430 of record NC_071988.2, read on the forward strand.
CTAATAGTTGCTTGTCGCCATGCTTACTTTTTTTCCATTCAGTCATTAATTCATCCACAAGAATTTTTGGAAGTCTATTATCAGGTACTTTGCACTTAGAGAGGCAAGAAGATAAAATAGAAATGGTTTCTGCTAATCATGTTTTTATGATTTTATGTTTTAAATAAATGGGCTTAGTTTAATGTTATGTATGTAATGTTTTGGGATATAGTGTTTTTAACTTATTATAACTTACATAACTAATCCCTTAATGTTGGGGCACATATATGTTTTCTCAACTTTTCACGATTATAATTAACACAGAGCAGTCATAACTGACAATAAACTAGAAATAAAAAAGACAAGAAAAATGAAAAAAATACTTAAAAATAAATGAAGTCTTACAAAACCTCTCAATTCAAATTGCTAATATGTGCAAAATTAGTAACTGAAGAATAATTTTTTTTCTCTTTTCCAAATTGTTGTTTAAACCTCAACCTCTTGACGAACTTGGGTTCTAATTGTTTTTCTGTTCACTAATCTTTTAGGTTAACTCTGCCCTCCGCCCACACTGAACTACTTTCAGTTCCCCTAACCGACCATATTCTTTTTCCAGGGATTTGGATATGTTTTTTCAGTTTAGAAAACTCTCCCTACCCAGCACTGACAAAATCCTAATAAATCTTTGGGCTTCAAAGACACTTTTTATGTAAAACCTTTGCAGGTCCCTCAGAAGCCTGAATGAAACCTTAGTCACCCTGTAATTAATTACTTCACCATATTACAATGATCTGTTTACTTGTCTGTCTTCCCCATTGGACCCAAAGCTCTTTGACAATGTTTTGTTCACTATTTATCCCAAGCGCTGAGAAAACAGCCTGACCCATAGCAGATGCTACTCTATAAATACCTAATGAGTGAGGAATGAATGCATGAACAAATAGACTCTTAAGCCTCTGGCCTAGGAAGATGGGCAGCTCCTCATTCACCCAGATGACTGGGTCTTGCTTATGAACATGGCCAACAACATAAGGCAGCTCTCTGAAATATACGTTAGAGCCTCAGTCTTTCCATTGCTATACAATCTAGGAACTTAGGCACCTTTCCAGAAAACAACACCTCATCTAAGAGGTGTCTCCTGAGAGCTACTCTTGGAAGCACTGAAGTCCTTTTCAGCAAAGACTGAGAGGTCCTTGAAAAGATACATTGTGTAACTTCAGTGTACAATGAGCAGCTGGGAGTGTTTTGGGTGAAGTTGGTGTAAAAGGGTGCCTTTAATACAATATTTAGGTAGGTTGACCTGACTGCCTAATTTATATGAAGAAATGTTAAAGCCCTGGGTACTGTGAGGATTTCTTAGTACTAAAGTTTGTCCTTATGTTTCCATCTTTCTCAGTATTGAGATTACAAATCTTGGAACACCAGTTCTGAGGGAGCTTAGTAGTCTTCCCTTCAACAAAGGCTTTAAGACACAGGACATATACCTTGTTTTCTCAAGTCTCATTTCAGAAGATTCTTCCCACTGCAAACACCAATGCTATTTTTTTTCCCTCCTGACCTTTGTCAACTGTGTTGCTGTACTGCATTTGGAAGTATTACAATGGTCATTACCTGCCCTGTTTATTCAGTGTTAAGTATTAACAAGGCCTGTGCTATCTCAGCTGCTGTCATATTTCTCCAGGAAAGAAATGCCTATGTAAATGTCCTAATGCAAACAGAAGACTCTTTTTCTAGGTGGGGGTGGCAGAAGACTTGGAGACAATTGAAAAGATGGAAGAAAACAGCAGATATTTTAAAAGAACAGTTTTCAGAAATACATGGAATAATTGCACCATGAAACCTAATTTGAGGCTGATTTCTTTTTTTGTTTGTGCATTTGGTCAGTTCTGGCCTGGTATTTACTCATATTGAGGCTATAAAGCACATATTTCTGGATTTATTTATAATGACTTCAAATAGTTTGATATTGAGCAAAAGTGTATAAATATATTACAGAATAAAGAGAAAAAATAACCCTTGGCATCAAACTCTCTTTGTTTAGGGTTTACATGTTTGGTTTCTTGTGTGGAACAGCTATGTCAGAGTGGGTGGGATCCTGTTTCTGAGGGAATGGAAGAGTGCTGACAATATTTTCTTGAGCACAAAGAAGGGTGAAGAGTCTTATTAAAACTCCTATCAGATACTGCTTGTTGGACAGTGAAATTGCAAAACTTGCAAAGAGGAGGGCCAAACACCATGCAGAACAGATCAAATACAAATTAAAAAATTGACTTAGGGAAGAAAAAATCTTTCACTAGAGTCAGCTTTTCTGTAGAAATTGGCCCGTTCTCATAAATTTACCTAAGTTTGTGCTTGGATCAGATGACAAAGCAAAATTCCATCCTCTGATAGTTGCAAAAAACTGCCAGTGAAACAAACTGAAGCCAAATACATACTTCCTAGACGACATCCGATCCAGAGAAACAAAGGTGTAGGTCACTTTTTCATTTTTAAAGTACCCAACGAGTTACAGAGAGATGAAAATAGACAATACATGGAGAAGAGAAGACTGCTTCTCTTCTGTAGCTATAGCCATATGAAATAAAACAACTGTACCTGCTGGGACTTACAAATATGTGTGTTATTTAGGAGAACGGGCTTTGGAGTTACACTTGCAAGCTCTGAATCCCAGTTTAACCATTCCATAACTGTGTGAGCTTAGATAAGTTTCTTAACTATTTTTAATTTTCTACTTTTTAGAAGTGAGTATGGATTACTTAAGCAATAGAAATTAATTAGGGCTGGAAAAAAAGAATGATTTGCTGGAAGTGCTTTAGCAGCATAACCTTTATGTAAGAACAGATACCATCATTTACTGAGGGCCTACCTAATGTATGCCAGGCATTTCGGATACACTATTCTAATCTTTATACATCCCTGCAAGGTTAATACTATTATTCCCAATTTATAAGGTTCAAAGTAGCTAAGTAATTAGACCTACGTCTTGAAGCTGAAAAGTGGCAAAAATATCTACCCATATTCCTTACCTCATTTTTTTTTCTCATTTTTAAAACAATGACCCAAGAATTTCTCTTCCCTCTCTGATTCCTTTTTCTCCAATCCTACTCAGGTCATAACTGCACTGGGAATCTCATTTCTTTCTTCTTTCTCTTCTTTATCCAGTTTAACGTTCCTGAATCTACTCACCAACCTCCCTTCTTCCCCCACTTCCTGGTGCCACCGATCCCAATCCTTCCTCCAGTTTTGTTTGGCTTGAGTCCTGTCCTGAATCCCCACTGCCCCATCAGGTCCACCCCCACTCCATCATCACTGTCATCATAATGAGAGCAAATACCTGTTAGCACTTTTCTATGTGTCAGGTGCCTTATGAGATGGATATCATTATTATCCCCATTTTAGAGATGTGGGAACTGGGACACCAAAAGGTAACATAGCTTACCAGGAGCACAGAAGTAGCAGAGACGGAGTGCTAACCTCAACAGTCTGGCTCCAGAGTTCTTGGTCCAGCCCGACTCTAGACTGTGCCGCAGCCCTGGAGGGACCCAAGGGAAGTTTCAAATTCCAGCAAATGAGTCTGAGCACGAGAGGGGAGGACCTGTTTCAAATAGGGGTAAATACATTCTATGATGTTTGAAACCAAATTGCTTCCCTTTTATTGTAAATAACATGTAAATGCATACTTTTAAAATCACTATGGGTAAAATGTTTTTTTAGTGGGTTAGCCTAGGAACACTGTTTTTATGGGAACATAAATTCCGAGTTCCCCCCAAAAAATTATTGGAACAGGCTGTTCATAAATTGAAGACTTCCTTTATTTCTGTTTGGGGTAAAGTTAAAGTAAGGGAAATCGGGAAAAGGAGGAAAGTCAAGACTTCTCATTCTTTGTAGATACAATTCCTGCACAGTAGAATGCAATCTGGATAATATGTCCCAACTTTCTAAGTGTGCTAAAAATAAACGTAAATGGTTCATTAGAGCTAATCTGGCAGCCAAAAGTGAATATTAATAACATGGAAGATCAATAAGATGCCCAGCAAAGAACAATGGATTAACTTGGTTCTAGAAATAGCAAAATGTGTGTAGGCCAGACAAGAAGCAATGGGACAGGAGGCAGAGTCAGAAGAAAAATTCATCTCTTCTTTATAAGATTCAAGGAATTGAGAATAGACAAAATATGCCCATCTCTTTTTCCCTCTGTCTGCTAAATACGCAGTTTAATCAATTTTTACCTTTACTTCCTTGTCTTCATCTGTCACTACTAACTCAATAGAAGACTGTATAACCCTAGTTCAAATACAGGTCAAGATGGCTATTATAAATATTATGAGCTTATGCTGTGACTTTCTCTCTCAGTTCTCATGTTGTGTACTCTATTCAAGTAAGGGATAGCACAGAGTAGCTTTTACCCAAAGCATATTCAGTGAAGAAAGGGGTTCCATGCTCAAATAAATCTGAGAAATGCTGTATAATAATCCCCCTTTTAAGATATTGAAGGCTCTGAGACATCTTGCAGGAAAGACACCTGTATAACATATGGAACCCAGGTTTTCCCAAGCCTTTTGACCATATAATCCTTTTTACTTAACCCCTATTCACATCTTTGTGCAGAATGATACTGAGAACTCTGGACCAGGAAGAGAGCAAATCAAGTTCCTATCTTATTTTCCTGTGTGATTTAGAGAAGTTGCCTAGCTTCCCTGGACTTCAATTTCCTGACAGATGGACCACATAATAGCTAGATGTTCTGTCCAGCCACGCAGCTCTAAGGGTATTTTCAACCCATGTGCTTCCATGGCCATCATCAATGCGCATGGAAGCTGAGGTCTGTGGATGCACTCTTGGCGAGTGAGCATGTGCCCTCCTGCTAAGCCCACCTCAGAAGCGACTTCCATCACCCAGGAGCAGCCTAGACAATGGATCTTTTACACATCTTCACATTCAGTCCTTTATGCCCAAGCTAAGTACTCACATTGCAAAGGCTATTTGTCAGGGGGATATGTGGAGGGAGGGAATTTGCAGAGAATTGTTAAAACAAGCTTATATTTGTTCTTTCAAATATTTGCTGGCATTCAGACATGGCTTTTAAAAAAGTTTCTTGTGCTTTTTCATTTAAATATGCAAGTTCAATAAACATAATTCACCCAAAACAGAAGCAAATTCTTACAACTGATTCTTTAGGTCTACATTCTTAGGCCACATTCTAAGATGTTTTCACTTGAAATGCTGTTAATTCTGACATTTTAACTTTTTCTTTTGGAAAAATTATCATAAGCCAAAGGATTGTCCCTAATATTGAAAATATATTACTTTCACACAGTTTCACAAAATTATTCACCTTTTACTTTTATTTACATATTACTCTCCTTTAAAACAGTGTGGAAAGTACTACCTCTCTACAAATTGAAACTGATTTTTTACTTTCTTGTTTTTATAGCAAGAACATCCTCTCTACAAGCTGAAACTGACTCTGACTTTTTACTTTCTTGTTTTTATAGCAAGAGCATATTAATGATATAACAGCAATAGCTAACACTCATCTACATGCCTAGTATGTGACAAACATTATTCTAAGTAATGTATATGTGTGTATTAATCTTAACAACCTTATAAGATAGATACTATTATTATCCAATTTTCAAGATGTGGAAACTGAGGCACAGATAGGATAAGTAACTTTCCAAGGTCACATACCAGTAGTAAGCAGCAGAGTCAAGATTGATCGATTGACTGATTGATTTTTTAGACACAGGGTCTTGCTCCATCGCCCAGGATGGAGTGCGGTGGTGCTATTACAGCTCACTGCAGCCTCAAACTCCTGGGCTCAAATGATCTCCCTGTCTCAGCCTCTGGAGTAGCTGGGACTATAGGTGCACATCACTGTGCCTGGCTAATTTTTAAATTTTTAACAGAGACAGGTGCCTCACTTTGTTGCCCAGACTGGTCTCCAACACCTGGCTTCTGGCAATCTTCCCACCTTGGATCCCCAAAGTGCTGGATTACAAGCGTGTGCTGGGACTACAGGCGTGTGTTGGGATAACAGGCATAAGCCACTGAGCCCGGCCCAGAGTCAAGATTTGATTCCAGCAATCTTTGCTCTTAATGACTCTGCTATTCAACCTCTTGCTTAAATTTGTAAAACAATAGAACCACCACCAAAAAATATATATAAATAGCTGAGGAAGAGATACAATTTAGAGTTACATGAAGCTCATGATATAACTAAAGAAAGGGAGTATCTAACCTCTTGGTTCCACTTAGATCAAGGGAGAAAGGCCTGACTTACACCATGAAAAACACTGGTTAGAGACGTGAAAACATGTCTTCTCTGTTCAATGCCATGAAATTGGCTCACCTGAGTAGGCTGCAGAATCTTCTTCCCAAATGCTTAATAACAAAAGTGAGAGAACCATACAAAATATTCTGAAAAAAATCTCACTGAAGTTAGGATGGGCTAAATTAACCATCCTCAACCCCATTACTCTTTCCTAAGAGTACTCTATGACTATTTTTCCAAATTATTCAAAACATGTTCCCTAATGTGTTAATGGGGGAGAGTGAGGAAGCAGAGACAGATTAAAAAGACTCAAGAGATATAACAACCAATGTAATGTATGGACTTTGTCGGGATCCTGATTGACACAAACCTACTTGGAAAAGGCTGTTTTGGGACAATTGAGTTAATTTGATTATGGGTTAGGCATTAGATGATACTAATATTGTTAGGCTTGATAATAGCATCATTGTTATATGAGAACTCTCCATTTTTCTGAGAAATAACCTAAAGTAAATAAGGGTGAAATGACACGTCTGAGATTTTTACTTTGACAAAAAAGAGGGAGACGACAGATGAAGTGAGTATGGCAAAATCTTGGTACTCAGTGTATCTGAGTAATGGTATATGAAGGGTCATTCTCTTTGTTTTTGCATATACTTGAATTTTCATGATAGAGTATCTTGATAAAGAATATGGAAAGATTTCTGTCCTGATGAAAATAATTATGATAGATAAAATTATTTAAAAACCTGTTGAGAAATGCCAGATACACACCTGGGTACACAGTTCACTTCCCCTAGGACTGAGCCAGGGAAAAGAATAAGAATTCAAGGGAAGAGCATAGGGCAACCTGGACCAGAGACAGACAGGAAGACAAGAGAAACACAGCCATGGTGCCAACATTGTTTCAGGAAGATTTTACAACACTAGTTGTTAGCTCTAGATATACTGTTGCTGATTTCAACTTCATCTAGAAGTGTCCTTCTACCCAATGCTCTCAACCCGATTGAAAAATACTAAATAAAATGAATCTCAGATCTCTGCCCACCTTAATGTGTTTTGGCGTTTAAAAACCTCTCCCACGGATTGGCTCTCAGTCCTTAGGGGTATGTGGTTTCATTACTGAGGTATGCCTGTGTGCAGGAATGTGTGAGTTTGTGTGCGTGGGCAGCTCCTCCCTGATCACTGCGGCTATAATGTCATAATGCACATCCTTGTCTTTCACTCATTGGGTTATACCTAACAGCCAAATTTGTTTGTTATTCCAGGTGTGCTTAACATACATCGATCTTCAAGACAACTAATATCCCTCAATGATTAGGAACCTTGATTTTTTTTCCAAGAAAATAACCACATAACTAAATCATTAAACTTTCCTTAAGTGCCTTTATTAGAGGCTCATCAAAACATATATGTGTGTGTGTGTGTGTGTGTGTGTGTGTATACACATATATACATTTTTTAATTTTTATTTTATTTACTTATTTTTTTTTGAGAACGGAGTCTCACTCTGTGGCCCAGGCTGGAGTGCAGTGGTGTAATCTTGGCTCACTGCAACCCCCGCCTCCCAGATTCAAGCGATTCTCATGCCTCAGCCTCCCAAGTAGCTGGGATTACAGGCATGTGCCACTACACCTGGCTAATTTTTGTATTTTAGTACAGACGAGGTTTCACCATGTTGGCCAGGCTGGTCTCAAACTCCTGACCTCAAGTACTCCACCTGCATCAACCTCCCAAAGTGCTGGGATTACAGGCCTGAGCCACCACATCTGGTCAAAACATATATTAAAATGCAAATAAAAACCTTTACGACAGAAAGAAACATTGAACAAATTAGTTAGTTGGACTCAACAAATATTATTTTCTAGCCTCCTCTTTCCCCCTACACAAAGACAGCCACTGATATATTTTCTTGCTAAAAATGCACTAGCTTTTTGCTTTTGATCACACTCTATGGTAAATTTTGCATCCCAGTTTTCTCATCTAACATTAAAATATGGGCATTTTTTCCTGTTCTAATTCCGCATAAACACCCATTAGTAGCTGGAGAATATCCTGTCAAGTACAGACAGTAAAGTTTTGTAAATTTTCCCCTACTATTGAACATTAGATCGTTGCCATTTGTTTAATATTATAAAATAAATAATGCTTTATATGTGCAATACTTTCTTATATAATTATGTGTGTTTCCATAGTACTGATCCTTAGATCATAATTAAAAACTAAATTAAAAACAGTACCTAGTAGTTTACCTTAACACAAGAAAGAAAAATAGTAGAAAAAGGAAAAAAAAAAAAAAAAAGACAGGTTCTGTTGAGCAGTGAGTTTGCACTGGCTGAGCCCAATGTCCCGACTCCATTATCTGTGACTCACATGGCGTGCTTGAAGAAAAATATCCCCGTCTTGTTGCTTCTTGGTAGCCCATGGCATTATCCTTTATCTAACCCTAGTTACTTCTCTGGGATGTTTCTTGCTCCAGTTGTTTTTCTCATGGTGTGACAATGTGAATTTGCAGTCCTGACTCTTTTCTTTAGAATTTCATCACTTCTTTACTTCCATTGCAGTTTGCTTGCACCTCTAATGCAGCACTTCCTTCACCTTCCCCCGTGGTACACTTTAGTTGTTTGCATTCTGTCTGCTGAGATGCTTTAACTCATCTTTTAATCGCCTATGGTGCCTGGGATCGTGCTCTGCACAGAACACTGCCAGGCCACTAGTGGATTTTCATCAAATTATTAACATCATTCTGTTCTTGAGCAGGTTAGTTCCCTTCATATTGCCCTCTGCCTTATCCAGTGCTTAAAAACACCTCTCTCGTTTGCGTCTACAAATTTAATGAATGTGTTGTTTATATCCTTTCCCAGATAATTAATGAAGATGTTAAATAAGACCATGCTGAACACTCGTCCAGATTCAATACATTGCCATTTATCATTACACTCTCAGTCCTTCAGGCAGTTTTCAATCAATTTGACACATTCAAGTCAATTTGAATTCATTTTCTGAACTAGATTTCATGAGATCTGCTATCAATTCTTCCATTAACGTCTGGATGTATTTAGATATAATAATATATCTAGTGTATTCTTTTTGTCTACTGTTTTCCAATTTTCAAAACAAAAAATCGATTAAGTTGGTCTAACATGAAAAAGCTTTATAGATTTATGCTGTTTGTAGCTCTTGGCTCTAATATCTCATAGATGTTCATATATTTACCCTCTCAAATGTTCTAGTATTTGTTAGCAATGTAGTTTTCCTAATTCACTTATTTATCCAACAAATGTTTATGGAATACTTATTATGGGCAAGTATTATGTTTGGAATAGGCTTAACACTAATTCTATTTAGAAATTAATTATTCAGGGCCTTTTGTTCTGTGAAGTGTACAGGACAATGTCTCTCCTAAACTATTTTTCATTTTATTTTTACTATACATTAGCAACACTGGAGCATAGATGAAGCAGGAAGAAGAGAGAAAGCATGTGTGGCTTCTAACTGGTAGTTCTGATAAAGAGGTTCCTGGGGTGAGGATTCCGAAAAAAAGTGGCTAAAATAAGACAAGAGAATGAATCTGAGATATCTCTGCCAATGATACTCTGAACAAGTGAGAACTGGATATGCAGTCTTTACTCCAGTGTCTGTCTGTCTGTTTCTCTCTCTCTTTCCTCCCCATCTCTCTCCTTCTCTCTCTCTCTTTCTCATTATTCTTCAAGATTCCAAAGGAGAGCTACCATATTTTGAGGAATTCATTATTACTTCCTTCATTTAACACTGGCTAACACATCATCTAAGATCTTGCCTATTTATTTGTTTTCTTCTTTTTTTAATGAAACGGGTCTTCATTACTGTTTAATTATCCTTATTTATCTTCTTAAAGGCCAGTTTTAAAAAGCAGTTCCAAAGCTCAGCCATTTTGCCATCAATAGCTCAGTCATTTGAGCATAATCATTAAGCTTATCTCCCTATTCATTTAATGCTAGGCCTCCTTTATCTCTAGTATGCCTTCCTTTCTCTTCTTTATTATGTTTGTATTATTACCCTTTGCACCACTGATCGCCATAAATACTTCTTGGTTGTAACTCTGGAACCTCTTTGATGATTCATGCTCTCCTGTGAGAGTCCTATAGACAGACTTCATTTACTTTCAGCTTTCTCCTTTTTTTCCTTCTATTTTTGCACAGTTGTCATTGTCACTTTTAGACTGCATCTGGTTTTTACAATGATGTCCAGTCTTCGAGGTGAAACCGCTGACCTTGAGTAAAGCACCTGCCCCAATTTTGCAAGGTGAGAAATGCTGCAAAACCACAGGATCCAGCTAAATGGTCAGAGACTGCCCAGGTACACCTGCTCTCAGCCCAGGGGGACAGGTACCATCTTCTCAGTCAATCAGTAAAACCAAACCTTGCTCAGCACAGGGTAGCAGCAACACCAATTCAACTAGAGAAAAGGGAAATGATCCCTATTGGTGAGTTTCCCACCTGAAAATAGTACACTTGGTCACTTCCAGCAATGGTTCCTCCCTTGAACACTGCCACTGCGATTAGAACAACTGTTTTCCCACTTACCAGTTTTGCCTCAAAGACTACAAACTAAGAGAAATGCTGAATTCTCTCTCTTTCTGGGTGATACCCATGCTCACATTTGGATTTAAGTACATCCTCTCCTTCTTTTTGTATTCCTTTCTTATTTGTGTGGTAACTGAATTTGAGACTGTTAACTGTTATTGCTGGATTAATTACCAACTAATTTTCACCTTGTATTGTAGCACAAAAATAAATTTTTTAATATAGGGAAAATTTTGAGAAAATATTTCATTAGGGATAAACTACAGAAAAAGAGGGCTTATTACTATATTAGTAAGCATAATACTATTTATAAATATTACATCTATCATTTCAATTTTATGTGTCTTCTAAAAAGACTGAAACAAGTCACCCATAATTATTACATAAATGCCACTTTTAATATCAGCTTAGGAAATATGTATATTTTTCTTTCAAAACTACCATAAGCAAAGATGCTAACTTATTTTGTTTTTTAAAATTCATACAAAATAAATCTATCCAAAGCTTTTGGCCACACACCCATATTTTAACCAAAGTTACTCTGGATAGTTTGAGGAGGATTCTACTTGGTCTGACAAAATAAGATGATGAAGATGAAATAAGTTGGGTTTTTTCCCTCCTCTGTCTGAGTGACAGCCACTCACACATCCACACTATTTTCATTTGGGAGTGCATTTAACATTCTGTGAGTAGGAAGAAACGAAAAGGATGAGGTAAGGATCTTGTTTTTCCCCAATCACACATTTCTCTTTGCCCATCCTGGTTTCTCTGTGTCTTATTTCCCTTCTAATTATTTTCCACTCCTTCAGTTCTGGTGCTGATGCGGTCCCTGGTTCATTTCACTCCTCCCCTCCCATTTTCAGGATAACTGTATTCTTCCTCTTTAAATGTCCCACCGACCACACGTCAGTGACTTCATGGCAGCTTCTTTGGAGACAGGAGATTAGATTATTTTAAAATTACAACCACCTATTGATAAACTACCATATAAGGCACTGGACAACACACACTAGCTTTGGCAGGGGGCCTGCCCTAAATTGTTCAACATTTACCAGGGGAAAGTCATACCTGCCCAGGGTGAAGATCAATGCCACAGGAAGACAAAATTCAGTTTTATTTACAGGACTGAGGAAAATAAGGGCCAGGCTCCAAACAGCTATCTCAAGGCATGCCATCCTCACCTCCATCCACCTCCTCTCATCTTTTCCTTTTTGTCCCATGTTTTTGTTTTTCTTTTCTACCTGGTTTTGCTTCTGTATTTCCTGACAACTCAAGATTCCTTTACCTCATTTCACTTCTTTCCCTTCAACTCCCTAGGCATTTCACCTCCTCCCTCCCTTTTTGGCTCTCCATCCCAGTCTCCCAGCTTGCGGAGATACAAGCACACACTTCCAAATGCTGCCAACTAAGTGCTCCAGGGGTAGGGAGTTCTGAGGCTACCTCTCGCCACTGGGCAAGCCTCATAACAGAGGAGACATTCTAAACCCCAGGGATGGTAAAAATCATGATCATTATTACCTCTCCAGGCACTGCTGTGTTAAGCAGAGATGAGGCTCCCATCTTTGATAATGAGAAACTCAGAAATTACAGAGGTTGGTAACACAGCATCAGCATATAATACCATCTGAAAAACCTGGGCTCCAGTTATCTTGTGATAGGCAGCAACAGCAGAGATTAAAACCCACCAGAAAATAGCCGCAGACTGTACTGATGCTGTGCTCCTGCACTAAATTACCACGGTCACACCCCTGTCCTCCAATATTGCCGCTAGTTAGGACTACTCTCCTTAGTCCCACTATATTAGAAAAAAATTTAAAGGGGCATTTAAAGCAAATTCAGGCACAGATAGATTAACAACAAAGAAAACGCCATCATTATTCTTCCAATGCTTACTCATTCTATGATTTAAATATTTATTCTTCAAATAACAGCCAGTGTATGTCCATATGAAATCATCAGAACATTGGACCTTCGGCTCTCCTCCGAGGGTCAAAGCTGAGATTTTGTGTGTATAATATTATTATAGAAAGGATAAATATTTAAAAATGGACTAAGTAATTTTTTCTTATAGACTGCTGCAGAGAACAAAAAGTTTCATATGGCTTCCAACTCAAAGGAAGTTTGTGACTGGATGTGAGGAGACTACAAAGTTATTAGAGGATAGACAACAAACCCTATGAGCCCGTCACATCTTCTTCACTGAAATTTTGCTATATTAAATTTTGATTCAAATAAGTAATCCATCAGCAAAGGTTTTGCAATATTGGTTATACAAAGATCTTCAATGACTGACATTTGTTGAAGTGGGATTTAAGTTAAATTTTATAATAATCCTGTAGTGGCATGGAAACTTTTATCCATACATTTTAAACTTTCATGGGGTTAGTCATCATGATATTTTGGGAATGACAAGATTACCTTCATCAGAAACTTCCTTCTACTATTTCTGCCTGCCAAGGTGCATCTGAAAAATTTCTTCTTTCACAGAGATTTTCCTTCTCTCCCAGCTGAGAGTGATCTCTCTGTACTCTGAGATATGCTCAAATTCTCCTACGTTTCTATTTCCAGCCTTGCCTTCTCCCTCACCCCCAACTCTTACTGGAAGCAACTTTTTCAGCAACTGGAACTAACTTGCAGTCTCTGTCTGCCTTGGCTGACTGGCCAACGGTCTTAATAAATAGCAACCACTAAATAAATCAAAAATTTTCCAAAGAAAATATGAAACTTGGATCTTAACTCTACTTAGCCTTAAATTTACCTGTCTGTGCACATTTCATTTTCCCAGCCACTAAACAGTCTTCCTATAGCTCTGGTTGTATCCATGTAGATTTAGATTGATGGTTCTAGAATCACAGAATTGGAAATGGTTGTAGATATAATTTAGTTCAACCCACTCATTTTCAAAGACAAGGCAAGGGAAGCTAAAAGAGGTTAAGTGCCCTTTTATCACAGTTAGTGATAAAATTCAGGCAAAATTGAAAGTGGCTGCTCCAGCCTATCTTTGTAGCGGATGACCTGTCTTAGAATTTGTTGAACCTCTAAGCATTGAATGTAGACTGATTTTAACCTGAATGAAAACTTCAGACTTGAAATTATTCTGTTTTTAAGGAAAATGAAATTGTTAATTGGTTTTAGTAAACCAGATATTTAAAATCATTTTACTTCCATTCAGTTCCTCATCAAGTCTAAGCAGTTGGGTAGTATACTTTGACTATTAAACCTGTAAGTTATCTGAAAATAATTTTTATTACACATTATATAATACTGAAAGTATTAGACTCACATCCATATCGATGGTACAAATGGGTAAATTAGTACAAACTTTCTGAAGGGCATTTGGCAGTATGTTACCAAAGACTTCATATTTGAACCCTCTTCATCCTGTCAACGTCATTTCTAAAGATTTATTCTGAGGAAAACTTACTAGACATCTAGGAATATGCTCAATTTTTATTCTTCTGCCTTTACACTTTTTGATAAATTCCAAAGTTCCTTACAATGAGTTTATGTCATTTCTACCATTGGAAAAAACCTCTCATTGTTTGTTAAAAAAAAAAAAAAAAAAAAAAAAAAAAGGTGAGAGAATGCAACTGGCTGCTTATCCTTCAAGATCATTTCTGGCTTTTGTGCACTGGGTGATTTTTTTTCTTTCTGGTCAAAAGTTTGTAGAAAGGGAGAAACTGTGTTTCCTGGGAAAAGCCACCAGCTTCTAACCATGAACGGGTGTTCAGAGCATGAGTCTGTGTTGGAATTTCCAAAAAGCATACAAGAATAAGGCTCTGGCTGAACATCCTTTTCCTATATGGATTGCACATAATCAATAGACCTAGAAGCACTTATTGAACACATCCTATGAACATCATTGCACTAAGAGCTATTCGAAACAAACAGCAAGGACTTTTCCATGCCGTTTATAACTAAGCCCTGTGGCAATGACATAAACATATGAAAAGATGACCATGAATAGAGGCCGTAATTAATTTCCAAATACAAAATGTAGGTATCTAGAAAAGGAAGAAGCTCATGCAAAACCTGAGTGGCAAGGAAAGGCTTTGCAGAGAAGGGCTCAGTCTTGAAAAAAAGATGGAGCAAGAAGAGGTACGGTATGGGAAAGAATGGTTTTACTGGGTTTGAGCGGCAGAATACTGAAAAACAAAGATCAGAAGGAAAGGCAGGCCCAGCCTGAGGAGCATCTCAACTCCTGAATGACATTTGATCGCCTCACTGGATGTCTATTTTGTTAGATGCTCCATAAGGCCATATAGCACAGTGGTTAAGAGCACTGAGTTCTAGAATCAGAGTACCTGGATTCAAACCAACTCTGATGCTTACTAGCTCTGTGATCTTGGATAAGTCACCTAAGCTCTCAGTTTCCGCATATATAAAATGAGGATAACAACAGTACTCACCACACAGGGTTATCGGGAGGATTAAGTATGCATGTGTAAGGACTGAATAAATGTTCAAATGTTGGCATGGCACTGGGCATACAATGGAATAATGTCTGCTTGCATTAAGCAGTGCTATGAGACTTTTTAAAACTGTACATTCTTATTTTAAAATCTTTGTGAGGTCTATAAAAGAATGTGCCCACCTTTGGAACTACAATGGCCTGAACATAAATGAGATGTTTTTTGATGACTAACCACCTTGCAATGGGTCTTAGAGTCATCGTTATATACCACCCTTCTCACAGTGTGGACCAATAATAACAATAACAACAACAACAGCTTTGTATAGCACCCAAGGGTGTACAAAAGGCTTCTATCTCATTCACAAGAATTCCATGAGGTAAGCCAGACAAGAATCAGGATAGAGGCAAGACGAGGACCCAGGGTTTCTGCGTTCTTGTCTAGGACTCTTTATAGCTTACAAAGTAGCCTATGGAAGAGACAGGCCAAATACAAACTGATCCTTAGACTCAACCTGGAAGTTAATTCCTCATAAATGAACATCTGATGTGAGATAGTCTGTTGTGATTTGACTTAGACAGAAATGGAGTAGATTACTAAGAAATTTAAACTCTTAATAAACCATTGAAATTTTGATGTTCAGTGTTCACATACCTTGAAAGAGAGATGGAGTGGGAAGAGACATGGTGTGAGAAAGAAAGATTTTACTGGGTTTGAGTGGCAGAATACTGAAGAACAAGGATCAGAAGGAAAGGCTGGGTGGGCCCAACCTGAGGAACACCTCAACTCCCAAATGATATCTGATCAACTCACTGAATGTCTATGTTGTGCTAGATGCTCCATAATGCCATATAGCACAGTGGTTAAGAGCACTGAGATCTGGAATCAGAGTACCTGGATTCAAACCAAGTCTGATGCTTACTAGCTCTGTGAAGATACCTCTGATTTTCAGTATTCAACTACTCAGTAGCTGAATTTTTGTCTTGCTTTAGATTTGAAAGGAAGGTAGCAAAGAAGGCATTGCTATTATTTGATTGTAGTTTGAATCCCTGCTTGTCTAATTCCAGGAAGTTCCAGTTAATAATATACAATCAAATCAAATAACATATTGATGGAGGTTATACATGGGTAGAGGCAGGCAAAGCAACATCTACAAACCCCACTGGGAAACAGTTACCAGACACAAGCTAAAAATATATTCAGTTGTCCAACAATATGAACCAAGGAAGTTCTTTTTTGAGATGGAGTCTTGCTCTATTGCCCAGGCTGGAGTGCAGTAGCACGATCTCGGCTCACTGCAACCTCTGCCTCCCAGGTACAAGCAATTCTCCTGCCTCACCCTCCTGAGTAGCTGGGATTACAGGTGCCTGCCACACCACGCCTGGCTAATTTTTTTGTATTTTTAGTAGAGACAGGGTTTCACCATGTTGGCAAGGCTGGTTTCGAACTCCTGACCTCAAGTGATACACCTGCCTCAGTCTCCAAAAGTGCTGGGATTAGAGGTATGAGCCACCACGCCCGGCCAAGCCAAGGAAATTCTAAGGTGAAACCCTGAAAAACATTATGTTCATATTCCAAATATGTGAAATCAACGGAGTCCTTTCCAAATCAGATATCTGAACACAGGACCCAGGTTTTCCTCCTTGTTTTATCCAATAGTATAATTACTGCAATCATCACTTAATAATATATAGCTTTTAAATTACAAACCATGTCCTTACCTCTAGGGAATATATGTAAAAATCTTTCCATTAAAATGCTAACATTGCTGGGCACAGTGGCTCACGTCTGTAATCCCAGCACTTTGGGAGGCCGAGCAGGTGGATCACGAGGTCAGGAGATCAAGACCATCCTGGCTAACACAGTGAAAACCCGTCTCTACTAAAAATATAAAAATTTAGCCGGGCGTGGTGGCACGCCAGCTACCCAGGAGGCTGAGACAGGAGAATCACTTGAACCCGGGAGGTGGAGGTTGCAGTGAGCCGAGATTGCACCACTGCACTCCAGCCTGGGCAACAGAGCGAGACTCTGTCTCAAAAAAAAAAAAAAACCAAAAACAAAAAACTAACATTAATAAAATTTAGCACCAAATTGCTCTACCTGAGGTTGAAGGGTAATGATTTATTTAATTCCCTTCGGAACACATTATCTACTTTTTGGGTAGAGTTCTATCCTGAGGTATTTCTTACTGGGGAGTTCATAGAACAAACAGCATGGTTGAGAATGAATTGAGATGAACTCAAACCAGAAACAAAGCATATCCACGAAAGGCAATAGATTATATAGGAAAGTAAGGATTGGGACCGATTCCTTTTCTAAATGACTGGCCACTGTACTACAGCCTTATTCTGTTGTCAACAGTACTTCTGCTGTTAACTGAGCTTACGTACAGTGTCAGTCAAGGTTTTCATTGAATAACAAGTGTGTGTGATTTCTAATGCATATGAGGCCCATTCTGACGCAGTACGTATTAAAATGAGCCAAGGGAACGTCTACCAATGGGCCCTGTCATTGCCTGCCTCACTGCTTTCCTGGATACATTTGCCTCAAGTGGACATAGCAGTTGGAGAGAGGGATGTAAAGCAAGACCTCCGTCACCCAACATGCAGGAACATGAGTATTTACTGGCTCCATCTTCACTGTCAGAGAATACTACAGGGAGGATGAAACAGCTACCGTGATTAAAAATCTGCTCCCTTGAAAATAGCCATGCCACTGCTGTGCCACACAATGACCCTTCCAAGTAGGGTGCTGAGCTAGATCACCACCTCTCCTGCAACTTCTTTGATGGCTCAGTGTAGACTGTACGGTGTGCCACAGAGTCCAAGCACAGCTCCAGCAGGAATCTCCTGGAGCAGAAGGCTCAGGAGAGGATGAGAAGAACAGCTGCCTATTTTCTACCTCAACCACAGCCAATTTTGTGCTCCAGCCCCCCTTTTCCCATTCCAAGTGGCATATCCTTTCTTCCTCTGTCCCTCTATTTAACAGTCAGACAAGAATAATTTACAGGAAAATTGTTAAGTTATAAAAATAACCATGCTTTCTTTCACTTCTTTTCTCAGAAGTTTGTCTCCTAGAGCCGATCTCTAGAATCCAACTCTGGTGTGTATTTTAGAAAACACCTTGAAGATGACGGTGGCTCAGAAGCACACTATGGTACATGCTGCTGCTATGGTCAGTGCTCTGTGCTCTTCAGTTCCACTTTCCAATACTGAAACTTGCTTCAACACAAGAATTTATATCAGACTGATATTGTCACAAGTTCCAAGGATCCCAGCTGACATTGCTGTGGCCCTGCTTGGGGGAAATATAAGTAAAAGACCTTATATTCATTCACTGGTATCTTTTAGTCCACTGACAATTGTATAACACAATTCAGTAGATTACTGGGAAAGTGAGGCACTAAGAACCCTGATGTTTTGGTTCCCAGAAAACCTGAACCTCAAGACTGTGTATAGGGAAGCACTATAAATGACTTCTGACCCTCTGCTTAAAAAAAAAAAAAAAAAAAAAAAAAAAAAAACGCAACAAAACAAAAAACAAACTAAGAAGTGATCGAGAAGTTCCTTGGGTTAGGTTTTAACATGAATCCTTAACACATTATTATCTTTCCGCTCTAAAACTGGAGTTTGCACTTTAAATAGAGATTTCAATAAATTAATGCATTAGCTACAAAGAAATGGACTCAATTTAAATGACTAAGCAAGTGACCTGAATATTATTTCCTTTAAATAGCCTGAGCAACATGAAAAGAAAATACAAAAAGGAATCTGAGTAATGCCCTATGTCTACAAGATTCCATCTAAGTAGAGCATGTCTCCCACGATGTGACTCACAGGAGGCCTGCAGCTTCAGTTTTGAACAAACAAATGCACATCTTCATTCAGCACTAAGCTAACTAGTGTTAGTTATACAGCTAACTAGTTATGCAGGCTATCCATGTTTACATGATCAGAAACACATTGCTTTCAATAAGACAAGGCCCACTGAGTTACATATGACCCTAAAGTACATGTATTTCAACGCATGTTAAACTGTACTTTTCAGAAAATCATTTTGTTTAACAAACTCTCAGCAGGCACCCTGATTAGACATAATCTATAAGGGTCCTTTGTCTCGAGCTGCACTGCTCTGCTGTA
This sequence comes from Pongo abelii, assembly GCF_028885655.2. Lineage (NCBI taxonomy): Eukaryota > Metazoa > Chordata > Mammalia > Primates > Hominidae > Pongo > Pongo abelii. The sequence goes on from NC_071988.2 coordinate 161,962,799, forward strand.
TGGGGCTCTCTTTGTGGGGATAATTGGTTTGGCTGTCCATTCCACCCATCAGGTGATAGAAAACTATCAATCAGCCTAAATGCAATGTGAGAGAAGTCTCTTTAGCCAATTAGTCAGTAATGAGAACATTAGCTACGATGTCTTCTGCAGAGGGCACCTTAGCCATTCCACTAGTCTGAGAAAATGACAGTCCCTGTGTGATTAATAAAGATCACAGGATACTTCAGAAATTCTGCATGGGTGAAGAAGAGAGTCAGAAAGAAATGCACTTGGAAGAGCTGAATGTTTCTAGTGCTGCCAAGTGCTTTACGCAAAAAACATTCCAAAACCACAGAACCACAGAACTTCAGAGCTGGAAGGGACCCTGAAGATAATTTGATCTCACACCCGCATTTTACAGATACGGCAGGGAGTGAAATGAATTGTCCAAGGTCACCCAGCTGGCTGGCAATGGTGCACCTCTTGTGGCTCCAAAGAAAAATATTTGGACTGATAAAAGCAAACAAAACAGGCAGCACATCAGTATGGAGAGATCCTACATGGCTTCTGATATTTTTATAGGTGTGTCTTTTTTCTCTACTGGTGGCGAGGATTATATGTTTTCCTTCCCTGACTTCCTAGGGCCAAACATGATCACTGTTTGTCCTGAGGAAGTACCACACATATTTAGAGCAATGGCTCCTAGGCCAGATTGCCTAGGTCCATAATGCCAGCTCTGCTACTTACTACACGTGTGACTTTGGACAAGTACTGAATGCCCTGTACCTCAGTTTCCCCATCTGTAAAAGAGGATAATAGTCCCTACCTCCCAGGGTTATGACAATGATTAAGAGTTAGTCTACATAAAACACAGGGAACAGAGGCTAGCACTTGCAAGCTCGGCTATTATTATTCATGAAGGTGCTTGTGAAATGACAGCTGCAATGACAGGGCAACTTCTGCATACACAGGAATAATACTAAGATAAGGCCTGGGTGCGGTGGCTCATGCCTGTAATCTCAGCACTTTGGGAGGCCGAGGTGGGCAGATCACGAGGTCAGGAGATCCGAGACCATCCTGGCTAATACGGTTAAACCTCGTCTCTACTAAAAATACAAAAAATTAGCCGGGTGTGGCGGCACGTGCCTGTGATCCCAGCTACTAGGGAGGCTAAGGCAGGAGAATCCCTTGAACTCGGGAGGTGGAGGTTGCAGTGAGTAGAGATCGATCACACCACTGCACTCCAGCCTGAGAGACAGAGCAAGACTCCATCTAAAAAAAAAAAAAAAAAAAAAAAAAAAAAATACATTAAGGCAAATTAAATTAAACACAATGCCATAACTTTCTTGGGATGAAGACTGAGGGAATCATGGAAAGAAGAGTAAATTCAAAGGGGAGAACCACACCAGCCTCACAGAAATTTCAGGAAGCATCGCTGAAGCTTTGAATGACAGTCCTATCATGTCCCAACCTGTCTGCTGGACTGCTCCCTGGTAGGGTCACCTGGGCACGTTCTAGTGGAAATCCACGGGCCCACTAACTCCCACAGCCCACAGCCATGGAACCATGGCTGACCATGCATGGTGATCTTTACCCTTGTGCCATGAGTGGTCTGAAGACTAAACATGCCTTGATCAGAAGCATTACCATTCTCTGAATCACCAGGCCCCTACGTTGAAGGTGATGTCCCCTCTCCCAGAGGCTTTCGTTATCTGCTCCTCCTCTTGACCCCCACAGCACTGTAGGCACAGCCCACCCACCCCGACTGTGCTGGTGTCTCGGCATTGCCACTGCTTGTCTCATTCCATCTCTGTATTTCATACTGCCCTGCAATGCTGTCTGAATGCGGGGCCAGGCATGCATTTAACAAAGAGGCCACTTCAGTGGATTGTCCCAGAGTAACACACACCAAGCAACAAGAGCTACTCTGGCATGGGTGCTAGTGCACTGCTGTATAATGCCTGGGATTTTCCTCTTTTACCTTTTAGGAGCAAAGATACTCTATTATCACCACTATCAACCTCTCCTCTTATCCCTACCCCTCAAGAAAGAAATGGAAACACACAGGAAGTTCAAAGGCCAACTCATTTGCTACTGCTGGAATGGGCAAACAATGCACACTCACGGAAACTAAACAAGTGAATGAGGAAAATGGAGTGCACAAAGACATGAGGAGACAGACCAGTGAGACCAGAATGCAGTCAACAACAGAGGGGTTAGGGTGGAAAAGGCCCAGGAAAGGGTGGGGTGCTACCAACTTCTGACTTTTTTTCCTTTATAGGTATTTACTTATATCTGGTATCAGAGACACACAGGGAGAAGAAGTGGGAGAGAGAGCATCTAACAAGATCCTTGAAGGCAGGAATGTTTTCCCATTTTCATTTCTATTCCATTGTAGTGTTGAGGGCAGCTCCAATCATCTGAAAGAGTGAATGTCTATTGGGTGGGAGGCAAAGGGAAACAAAGAAATATACCATGAACTCCGGGACACATCTTAAAACTTGCCTAAACTCCAGAGAGGGAGGTACTCATCAAGTGCAGTCTTCAAAAACTATGTGGGATTCACAAACAGAACTCATCTCCAGGTAGAGGACAAGGGTCCCTCCCACCTGAACATCCACAAGTAATGCAACTCTCCCTCTCCTACACAAGGTTTATATGGTTGACATCCACCAATCTGTCCATCCCTCCTTCCTCTAGCCCTTGGGCGCCACACTAAAATATTACATTCAACAGAAATTAGAAACTTCAAAGCACATCCCTTCAAAAAATCAACAATATAGGGTACGGTGATAAACAAAAGGACATCATAATTTTGTGGAAAATGCAAATGTTAAATTACACACAGAGTAATTGCCATATTTACGTCTTTCCTACTGACCTTATCTTGCCAGAGTAGGAGAATCAGTGTCAAGAATGAACTCTTTGCCGATTTAAATAGGATTCAAATATATATATAATGCATAATAATAGTCTCCTTTCACTTATTACATAAACATAAAATATTACCCTCCTTCTATTCTTGAGACGTTATGACAATCTGAGCTAATATATTATATTCAACTCAAGTCCCTGAGAGAACAGAACTACAATTACTATTTGGCGAGTGTCTGATCCATTCTGCTTGTCTCTGAAATAGTCTATGAAACTTTCATGGAGGACACCAAGGAATCATTTTGTTGTTTGACAAAATGATTTGACTGTGAACATTTTTAAAATGCTTATATTGCCAACATTTAAAATAAGATTTTATTTTCTTTATATAGATGGGAGTTATTTGATGTCCAATAATATGTATTTCTATACAAATGCATACAGAGGTATCTGAATTTTTGAGAGGTAAATTACACATTCTGTAAGTGGGTCTTGAAGCAACAACTTGAATGAGAATGGTTATATACATACCACTGGATAAATATGCCTTTGCTAGCTCAGGCTTCATGGAGTTGGCGAGAGATAGGAAGGTAAAGAAGGAAGAAAGAGAATAGAGAGTGGAAGAGAGGCCGGCCATGGTGGCTCACCTCTGTAATACCAGCAATTTGAGAGGCAGCGGTGGGTGGATTGCTTGAGGTCAGGAGTTTGAGACCAGCCTGGCCAACATGGCGAAACCCCATCTCTATTAAAAATACAAAAATTCGCTGGGCTTGGTGGTGCACGCCTGTAATCTCAGCTGCTCGGGAGGCTGAGGCAGACCAGGTTGAACCTGGGAGGCAGAGGTTGCACAGCCGAGATCACGCCACTGCACTCCAGCCTGGGCAACCAAGTGAGACACTGCCTCAAAAAGAAAAGGGAGTGGAAGAGAAGGGAAGAGAGGGCAAGGCAGGCAGGAGGATCAACTATTCCAAATTGAAGAACTGGAATTAAATCCATCCCACCTCCTTCCAACAACTGGAGGAATGATCTTACCTGTAGCACTGTTTAACATCGGAAAATATTTTTTTAAATAGTCCAGACAATAATAAATACAAAGAAAAAAACACACCTCTGGATTTAAATGGAAGGTTGCAATTCCTTCATCCAGAGAGCCTATTTCATGAGAAACCTTTTAGTAGAGAAGTTCTTAGTAAGACTATATGGGCAGCAATCTCTTGTTCAAGAGATAAAAATAAAACAACTAACCTTTACTAAGGTCTTACTAGGTATAAGGTACTATTGGAAACATATATTAACTCGTTTAACCTTCACAAACCTCCTGTGAAGTACGAAGTATTATTGTCCACATTTTACTAATAAGAAGTAAGTAATGTACACAAATTATGCAGTCAGGAAATGGCAGAGCTGGGATTCAAACCCAAGTATCCGACTCCCAACCCAGCACCCAGCCATTTTATTAGTGAATGAGTGGATGTGTGAATAAGTGAATGAATGCAAAAGCTATGCTCGCTGTTTGTAACCTGTGGCTTTAAAGGCCGCTGGCAGAGTTTTCTGTACCAAAAAGGACAGCCTTATGAACAAACCATGGCTTAACAAAACTATGCCTCACAGTTGTCCCTCCCCTAAACACACCCCACTCTGAGGGAGAGCCTCCCTCACTGGCCGGGCGCAGTGGCTCACGCCTGTAATCCCAGCACTTTGGGAGGACGAGGCAGGCGGATCACGAGGTCAGGAGATCGAGACCATCTTGGCTAACATGGTGAAACCCCATCTCCACTAAAAATACAAAAAATTAGCCGGGTGTGGTGGCAGGCACCTGTAGTCCCAGCTACTTGGGAGGCTGAGGCAGAAAAATTGCTTGAACCCTGGGGGCGGAGGTTACAGTGAGCTGAGATCATGCCACTGCACTCCAGCCTGGGTGACAGAGAGAGATTCTGTCTCAAAAAAAAAAGAAAAAAAAATGTGGCAAAGTTAAAAGTAAGGTTGATGTCTCATTTGTCTGACCCAGTCACACAGTGGCCATGTGACAAGAGAGTGTTGTGGGGATTTGGCTCTGAGATGAAAATGCATAAGGGACTGTGGAGCTTCCTGTGGGCCCCATGTTGCTTACTGTTAGAGGAGAGAGACCCACCCTGGTGTCCTGGCAACATTCCAACCCAGGCACAAACTTTACATGAAGTTTGAAGCTTTGGTTAGTGGCAGGGTCTCCACTTCCTGTTCCAAGATGTTGGGTGAGTCTTATAATTCAAGTCTCAGAGGCATTTAGACTTGAGTGGTGTAATGCCCTTACAGGCTCAGTGAACACACTGCCCAAGCCAGGAACAAGGACCCAAATCTGATTCAAAAAAAAAAAAAAAAAAAAAGAAAAACAGGTCTACCTATAGGGAAAAAAAGCAAGCCATTCAAATTTAGGACTGTTCCCAGATGCCCTATAGCACTAAGGACATGACAAATTGAACATGACCTGCATATTTTATGAATGTATCTCTCCCTTTCCCTCTGCTTCTCACCCCTCTTCTCTCTTTATTTCTCAAGTCTTCACTTACTGATGCAGAATAGGAGACACTTAGGTCTGCTAAATCTATCTAGACTGACTTACCTCTTAGATTTGTTCACCTCTTAGATCCCAAACACAATTCTTTCCCTCATTCAGTTTCAATCTGTTTTCCTATATTTGAAGAATGTGCTGCTTTGAAAGCCCTGATTTTTACTTTATAGGAATGCCGAGAAACAGGCCCCGGGAAAGCAATACTGTAGCATTTTCCAAGCAGTCATCTGGGGGATTCATGACCTTCCAAAAATTTCTGGTGGTTTCTGACATTCAACTTCTTCCCTTCCTCAAATTCTCCATATCCCCACATTCTGCCACATATTTTTAGGCAAGTATCTGAGCTACTAAAGAATTTAAAAATGAGAAAAGTGAAAGTGGCCAACAGCCACAATAAAATTTTTCTTTAAAAATGGCAGCACTGTCCCTGGAAGAGCTTACACGGGTACACACAGTATATTTCAATCTTACCAATCGTGCCCACCTAGATTCAGCTCTTGGGACTATTCTAACTAAGACAACACTCTCTATCAGTTTAAAATAGTCTGTTGTGACAGAAAAGTACGCTGAAAATCAGTGAAGACTCATACATAGAATCAATTTCCCCTCTAGAGAAAATCAGCGAATATAAATTCATTAGGGTAGTTAATTTTTCCATGTAAATAGCAACTGACATCACTGTTAATACCAGGAAAAGTAAGCAGCGTCTTTTAATGAAAAGATTATAAATCTAAAGCGAAGAGAGTTAAGTTCTAACTGTGCTCCTGATAAAAAGGGAATAAATAATACCCGTTCCTTTTTCATGGAGATGTTTTAAGAATAAACAAGACAAATGTGTAAAAATACTTTCAGTTCTCCTGAATACGGCACTACCTAATCCCAAAACAGTTCTATAAAAAAGAAAGAAAGAAAAAAAAAGATTGGTGTGTTCTTGGCAGTTTCAATGAGGGCTATGGGCCCAAGATGTTTTAAAAGCAGAAAACTGTTAACATTGGAGATATATTGTCAAAATACATTTCCCTTTGGTTAAGAAAAGGAGAGAGGGAGGGCTTAAAGGGTGGAGTGGAAAGGAATTGTCATCAAAGCATTGTTAATATGAACTGAATTATATTACAATGGCAATGCTTCAACATGGGGAATGAAAATTGTTTTGTATTATTGTGGATTGACAATATGACAATCGTTCATTGAAAGTGGATGACAGCTGTAGCATTATAGCTCAGTGCACAACACAAGATGAATGAGTGTTACAAGTTCTTCCAGAATGGGCCCTTATTTCGCAAGAGTCCGTTTCATCCCAAAATAAATACATGCCAGTTTTTCACTATCTCAGCAAATTTAGCATCTCTTTACAAACCAATGTGCTACCAGCGGCCTCAAAGTGCCTGTGTCATGTCCCTGCTTAGTGGATTTGCAGCAGCTGTGAAATGTCAAGTCAAAATGCCATGGAAGATCTATACAACGCCTCAGCAGAAGAAAGGGCAAGAAATGGTAAAATGCTTATGCCTGGACATGTGTGAACTGACGTCAAACTGTCTCCCGATCCACAGGAGCACTGTTTCTGAATTTCTGTCTTGGCACCAGGCTCATTCCACCACAGACATATGAGAGTCATTTGTGTGCCTCTTATATCAAACTACTCACCTAAAAGAAGTAACACCATGTAAGCTACTTGAAATTAACACACTTCAGAGGCCAGAGATATTTACATATCTCCTTATGTGCAACAAAAGTCATGCCTGCTTACTTAACCAAAAAAAAAAAAAAAAAAAAAGAAAGAAAAATCAAAGAAAAAAAGCACAAAAACTACTCAAAATATCACCACAGAGAGAAAGAGATAAGCCTTGTTCACATTCACATATTAGTGTTTTTCTTCCCAGTTTTAATGTATTTTTAAAAAACAGAATCTGGGCTAGGCACAGTGGCTCACGCCTGTAATCCAACACTTTGGGAGGCCAAGGTGGGTGGATCACCTGAGGTCAGGAGTTCAAGACCAGCCTGGCCAACATGATGAAATCCCGTCTCTATTAAGAATACAAAAATTAGATGGGCATGGTGGCAGGTGCCTGTAATCCCAGCTACTCGGGAGGCTGAGGCAGGAGAATCGCTTGAACCCATGAGGCAGAGGCTGCAGTGAGCTGAAATTGCGCCACTGCACTCCAGCCTGGGTGACAGAGCAAGACTCCAACTCGAAAAAAAAAAAAAAAAGAATCTGCTATATATTCTGTTCTAGTGCCTGTTTTTGTTTGTTTGTTTTTTTTTAATGTAGCAATCAATGTATTGGGACTGTTTTTCAATCTAAAATATACTTCTAAAGTGTAATTCTAAAGATTATATGTATTCCATTTTCCCTACATACCATAACTTACACAGCTAGTCTCCTGTGGCTGGACATCTATGCTCCTTGCAGCTTTTCACTATAAAAAATAACTCAGCTACTATATAATGTTTTCATACTTTCTGACTAATTTCTTAGAAAAAATTTATAAAACCTGTACTGATTTCCTATGATCCTGACTATGGCAACACTCAAAGTAAACCTGGGGCAGCCCTTGGAAAGGGGCCTCGAGCCTCACTGACCCATCAGAAGAGCCTCTGAAGTATTGGTAAGAGCAGCTGAAGAGCTATAAACAATGGGCAAGTTCTCCATCTTATACTTAGAGAAAATAGAACCACTTATCCCTTAATTGCTGTGGCCTAGTCTTCTAGGGTTAAGCGCAGCAACATGTTTTGGTGCGTGAGAAAAAGCATAATATATGCAAAGGGAGAAGAATCGCGTGAATATTCTCTATGCTTCCAAAGTCAATATGAAATATAAATGCCCTCTAAAAACCCTGAGAGAATAATAAAACATGGGAGTTATTTATGCTATTGTCTAAATATTTCTAATTATCTTTCAGGCACATGGTAGAGCTGTACTTCCTGGCTCTTGTGTGGTTAGATAAGGTCATGTTACTAGTTCTGACAAATAAGTTGTGAGCAGAGTGATGGGGACCATTTCTGGGCAGGGACATTAAATTGCTGATGTTAGACCCTCTGGAGCTCTTTCTCCTTCAGCATAACCACTAGTGTGAGATGGTGGCTGGTTTTGTGAGAATCGGTCCCTGAGTAACAATGATAAGCAGAATCTCGTCTCCCCACCAACCCACAATAAACATGAGCAAGAACTAAATTTTTGTTGCTTTAAACCACTAATATTTGGGGGTTCTTTGTTACTATACCATCACCTAGGCTCTCTTGACTGATAAATAAGATTTAATTGAACTTCTTTGTGATCTCATTATCTAATTTAAAATATTCACAGAAAACGTCATTCTTTTCTACACATACAGGTTGAAAACCTGGCGAATTATAGACATAATCTTTCAGGTTTTTTGGGCTTCGTTACGTAACAATTCAACAGGCATTTCTTCAGTGCCTACTGGCTGCAAGACAGTTACATTAAGTGAGAAATACAAATACTGGGAAATACAAAGATGAGGAAGACACAGCTCTGGGCCTGAATCACTTAAGATAAAGTAGGGAGGATCCGGTTTCAGATTTTCTACAAGGGAGGAATTTAGGGTTGGCAACTGGGTCGCAAAGGGCAGGGGGAGGGGTGGGGGGGACTGTGTTGAAGCTGTGTTTGCATAGTAAATGCAGTCTATATATATTATATATTTATTTGAGGCAATTTTGCAGAGAGGCTCGTGTGGAATATAGGAGAGTGGCTAAACACCTCCTCTGAGCTGCTGTTGGTACTACCAAGGGAACAGTAAAGATAACTCTAAGTAGAAGATGGAAAGTTCTGAAGGAGAGGTTGGAAAAAAGTGGCCATGGTGTTTCGAAGGACTGGAAGATGCCGTCTGAGAGACTGGGAGAAGGGTTTCAGTGAAGAAACTGCATTTGAGATGGGCTTTTGAGGCCAAGATTTCCACAGGGAGAGATCGGGGGAGAAGCGGTCTGGAAGGCGGGTGCAGCCTAAGCAAAGACACAGGGGGACAAAGCAGAGGACTGATCAGGTATCCAGAGCGATGTCATAGCTAGTGCCTAGGCAGACCGTTGGACAAGTGCGCATTTGGGGGGAACGCACTGAGGGACTTAGAGGGATTTGTGCTTGGCTGGCTGAGTTAGGAAATTCAGGGCAGCGGAGGTGGGTGTGAAGCAGGGATTTCAAGGCAGAGAATTATACACCAGGAAGAAGGGAAGCAAGAGGAGCTGGTCCTGGCAGGTTTACTTGGCGGAATTGCAGCGCCCGTATCTGAATAATGAAGTTGGTGAAACCGAGAGGGCTGCAACCCAGAGATGAAGGCGCGGAGCCAGGACGTGGCTCACGCTGAGCTTCCAGCTCCAAACTCTCAGCACAGGGCTGAGCACAAAATAGAAGAGCGATGAATGAATAATACCTAATAATATCCCAACCGACTGGCCAACTGCAGGACAAGCCAGTTTTACAGGACTTGCCGGCCAGTCCTTTATTTTTAAACTTCTTTGCCCGCTCTTGGAGCTTGAGTTTGATATTTACACCTCCCCCCCCACCCCCAAAATGGGCACAGCAGAAGATGGACGCGCTGCTCAGATCTAAGCATTTGGCTACCTGTAAATAGCTCTGGTTTAGCTTGGAGGAGACTGAACTGAAATGAAATGAAGTTTGAAGACTGTCTGCGAATTTTAGCTTTAAATATTGCAAGTGAGCGCCGGCGGCAATGACCATCTTTAACTTCGTGATACTAAGAAAAATATAGGCTCTTCAGACAAGAACAAAAACATTCCAGTTCTCAACATTTGGTAAGGCTTTTCCCCAGGAATTCCCTTTTGCTTAATCTGACCCCACATACTTCCTTTAAATGTCCCTTTAAGAAGACATTTTAGTTTTGGTTCAAACAAACACAAAAGTTAGTGTAAACGCTGGGAAAAAGCAGGTGGAGTGGGAGACTAATGATCACATTTCTGTGTGATCCTGAGTGAGTGGACTGGATTTCTGGCCCAATAGTAGGGCAGTATTTCAAGAATGAACGGAAAATTTCTTGAGGGAAATGGACAGTTTAAGGATGAATATCATTCTTTTGATATCTTCCCAAAATATGTGCAAATTCAGCAAGAGGTTACAGGAAACCTCAATACCTTTGATTCAGAAATAAACACAGGTTATTTTTTCAAAAGGCATACAAGTGACCAAATAATAAAGCCATCTCCAAAAGGTCAGGAGAAATTTACTGGGAACCTACTGGGCATAGAACTGAAGAAAGTCTCCTTGTAACTGGGCTTCACATGGTTGCAAAAACAATGGGTGCCTTCACTATGTTTATTACCAAAGATAGCAAATGTTTTCCATGGAAAACTTAACTGGAATCTGTTTTGTCCTAAGGTCAGATCTACAAAGCCATAATTACCCAGGTAACTTGGGTCTGATGTTGCCTAAAATATCCAGGTAATTACAGGAGAAAGGTCATTTCCTCTGTATAATCTCAACTATACCACTGGCTGTCTATACTGGCAGTTATCCAGTTAAGAACAGCCTTTCCCATTTCACTTTGTGCTTGCTTAGACCCTGCCAAGACTGAAAATCGTAACGAGTTTTTTAAAATCCCCTTTATAAATATTCCCCTTCCCTTGCCCCCATTCCCTAGGATGATCTGATGACTTCCTCACAAGACGATATACGAAATACTTTGCTAATTTTTACATTCAAAGGAAATGCTTTCTGGAAAGAATACTGTGAGACAGAAATGAAACAAGAAAGGTGAAGAGGAAGAATGAACAGGGGTGCCAAGATGTGCAAAACTGTGGGGATTAAAAGATTCATAGCGAGAGAGAAAAAGAGAGAGGAGCAAAGCAGATATGCAGGTCAACAGACATCTTTATTCAGAGTTTGAGCTTTGTCAACACAGGCAGTTTGGGGGCAGAAAGAAGCGCATCTGCTGCTCTGTGATTGCACAAGAGAAGCTACCACTCCTTTTCTTCACAAAGAAAAAAAAATGGCATTTATCGCAAGTACAGCAAGGCATATTAGGATTCACCTCCCCCATTCTTTCTTCCCTCTTCCTCCTACCATCTCCCTCGCCGCCTCCCTTTCCTGTTGGAAAAGAAAAGGTGGGAGGGAGAGGAGGACCCACCGGTCACAGACAACGCTGTGGGATTCTCTTTCTTCAGCTTTTACCAGCCTATGGGGGTCAGGATGCTATTGGTTCAGCTTTATGTGTGATATGGTGCCTCTCACTTAGCAACAGCGAGCAGGAGAGGCAGGAAGCAACGCCACCTGGCTCAGCAAGTGTGCGGATGGTTTAAAACGAGCCACTCACTCACAGGGAGAACAGAGGAGGGGGGAAGAGAGAGCAGGCTGAGCTTAATATATTGTACTATTAAGAGCAAGGCTTAATCAGGGTGTTAACAACAACCAACAGGCAGGCTATGGGGGAAGAGAAAGACTGGACAGGAGTTATTTTTAATGAGTATCTACGTATAAATCATACACGTTGCCTTCCTTTTTTTTTTAAAGGACAAACTACACTGTGCTGCCTGGATGGTGGGTGGGGAGAAAGATGGTTATCTAGGCAAAAAATAAGAGATAAGATGCATCTAAAATTCTACAGTGAGTTTACTCGGTTTTACTTTGTTTTCACACCAGGGTGTTACTAGAAAAGAAAAAGTAAAATTGGGTGTACTTGAAAAAGCAATTGGCTACGTAATCACAGGATTTTTTTTTTTAATTAGTCAACACAGTAGCTATTTCTAAATCTTAAATTCCATTTTAGCATTTGAAAATTAACTTTCTGGAGTGGAAAGTGGCAAAAGAGAAATACATCTCTGCTAGAAAGATTTTTTTTTTCCTTTGCCTCCTTTGTGGTAAAAGGGAAATTTCTAAGAAGGATGCTGATAGAAGTTCTGAAAGCTCACACTGCCTGAATATAACAGGGCTCAGTGCCAATAACAACAAGGAAATGTATTCTGCTATTCCATATTCTTTCATTTCTCTTAATAGAATTTGCCTTCCCCTCTATTCTAGGTCTTCCCACCAAACTTTAGGATTATCTCACCTACTTATCCATCCCAACACACCCCACTCCATAACATCTAAGAGTCTAGCCTTAGACCCTAAAATATAAATGGGAAAGCATCCTTCTTTCGTTCGTAGAGAAAAAAATGGGAGTCAACTTGGGTCTTTCATTGGAGTCAACTGGTGCCCTAGAGACAAAGCCCAACACTCTGGAGGGCACAGATGGGCCTCTGTCTGCCCTTCTAAACCAGACCCAATTAACCCTTTAGGCTCTGAGGAGTAAAAGCCACTGACTACAGTGACACCTACTGCTCGGGGGACAGCTGTACATCCTCGCACCGCCTCCCAGGTTCTCCAAAGCAGCCATTTGTTCCACCGCCGTGGGCTCCACTGAACACATTTCTCTCTGCTCTGGGCTAACACCTGGAGAAGGAAATTTTCAGCCCCCTCATTCTAAGGATGGCCTCTGAACCTATAAATCAGGACTTCTATAGGCAGGAGTCCTCACCCATGGGGATACAACACGCTCTCAATCTATAAAGTGACCAACTCTCACAGTGATTCTATACAAAAGAGGCAGAAATCTGAGAAGAGCCCACACCTCCTTCAGAATCGCTACCTTGAAATTACTTGTTAATCCTGTTTGATACCCAATGAAGTTATCCTGGAAAAAAATGAAAGTTTTACTCAGTATCCACTGAATTTTGCTCTACAGAGAAAAATATGATATGAAGCACTAGTACAATCAAGGTATCTAGAAACTCCACTTTCAGTTTATACAAAAGCTTGTTAGTTAATCCATCCCTTCTACTCTATGCATTTAGTCAGATGGCAGAAATTCCCTCCCATTGAGAAAGAAATCCATTTAATTATGGAAGTCAGTTATACTTCTCTGAAGGCATAGCAAAAATTCCTCTACGTTGAGGACAATATCTCTAAGTCTAGGAAGGGCAAGAAACAAAATCATTACATTGACTTACCCTAAAATAGACACTGAGTTTAAAACCATCTTAAAGGTGCCAAGAGCAGTAAGTCAGATGATTATAAAATTAATGGTTCAGACCAGTCACGATGGCTCATGCCTGTAATCCCAGCACTTTGAGAGGCTGAGGCGGGTGGATCACCTGAGGTCAGGATTTCGAGACCAGCCTGGCCAATATGGTGAAACCCTGTCTCTACTAAAAATACAAAAAAATTAGTCAGGCGTGGTGGCACATGCCTGTAATCCCAGCTACTCGGGAGGCTGAGACAGGAGAATTGCTTGAATCTAGGAGGCGGAGGTTGCAGTGAGCCAAAATCGAGCCACTGCACTCCAGCCTGAGTGACAGAGATGAGACTCAGTCTCAAAAAAAAAAAAAAAAAATTAAATTAATGGTTCAGGAGGTACAGCTTGTTTCATTTTTGACAAAGAATATCTAACGACTCTTCACCAAAATAGGTACAATTGAACAGAATACAAGTAATGCTGAAAATTTAAATATTACCCTTCTTTCTGGATGCTTGAAGTGTTATACAAATATTTTGCTTTTTATTCCCAACCATTCTACTTGAAATAACTGGATGTTACATTGTGCTATTCTCATTTTCCCACTGAGAAACAGAGGAGCTCAGCATTTCATCCAACGTCACAGAGCAAGCTAGTGGAGGTGGCAGGGTAAGAACCAGACTTCCTGATTTAAAGCCCGTGACTTAGCCACTGGGCCACCAGAACCAGGCAATTCTCTCTGAAGCCCTGTGAGGACTATCTCAGATCTCTTACTGATACCTAACCCCTGTGTGTTAATTTGTGTTACCGTCTCAGAGTTGCAATGGCCCTATTTACATTCTTCTTTAAGTTTCTTACTTTGTGACCTCATTTATCAGTTGCTTTCATGAAATGGGTTAAGGAAAAAAATGAGAATGTGGGAGGCTTAAGTAAAACCTACGAAAAGCCCAGAAATGGTTCACACATAAGTTAAATAAAAGGCTAAATTTATCCACCTATACCTACCTAACTCTAATGTTTTAGCACTAAAATGAGTATTAAGCGAAAGGATACTCAGAAAAGCAGCTGTACTGGCTCTCCGCTGAGACACGGATCCACAAGGTGGAGCCACTGCGGGGTAGCCAGCTACATAACCAATTAATAGCACAACAGTGACATTTTCATTCTTTTCCATAGAATTTCCCACTGGCAGAACACATCTGAACACACACCTGTGTAGGGTGTGCAAAGTGTAGCTCTGTGACTCTGCCATGGATCACCTAGACCCCGTGTAGGCATCTGTTCAGTGGGGTATGGGTGTTCAAAATGGCATCCTTAAATGTCCCTCAAAAAACCCATATATTTCTTTCTTTTCTTTTTTTTTTTTTGAGGTGGAGTCTCACTTTATTGCCCAAGCTGGAGTGCAGTGGTGTGATCTCGGCTCACTGTAACCTCTACCTCCTAGGTTCAAGTGATTCTCCTGCCTCAGCCTCCTGAGTAGCTGGGATTACAGGCACGCACCACCATACCCGGCTACTTTTTGTATTTTTAGTAGAGACAGAGTTTCACCATGTTGCCCAGGCTGGTCTCGAACTCCTGACCTCAGGTGATCCACCCATCTCGCCCTCCCAAAGTCTTGAGATTACAGGCGTAAGCCACCGTGCCTGGCAAAAAAACCCATATATTTCTATTTGATGAGAAGCTCCTTCCCTCAAAATATTCTTATATCTGCAACTATTTCCTCCTAACAGGGAAAGTGAGTAAGTGGTGATAAATTTGTCTCCATGAATCAGTTCTTTTCCAGAAACTGTTTTAATATAAAGCCCAATATCCAGTATCACCCTAACAGACAGCACTTATGAGGTATATAGACCTGAAAGAGGCCCACAGAAACCCCCTCATTCAAAACCTAAAAGTTGTATTAAGTCAATCATGATAAGAGACAAATACACTCTGGGCAGTTACACATTCCTCAGACGGTAATATGAACAGCAGCCACCAACAACTCGTGCTCCTGGTTTAGTGTTGGATAGACTGTTTGGAAACTTGTCTCTCCAAACAGCCCCTTCTGATATTCTTCATGTCTTCACAGCAGCAGCATTCTCTCAACATCAACCTGGAAATGGGGGGCACTCCGATACTCCCCTTCATCTCCTTCAGTGACTCAGCATGCCCCTCGGACTATTACTTTGGAATGTCTCTCATCTGGCTTTCCCATTCCCATCCGAATTAGGTAATTCTGTTTGGGAGCATACCACTTTACACCAGTATTACTGCAGGGGCCACATTCCCAGATCCTGGCTTTTCTCCTCTGGGCCACCTGGCTTCGAGATACCTTAACTTAATCATGCCAGATCTAAAGAACTTCACCACAACATGGTCCATGCAATTCTACTTTTATAAACAAAACCGAACATGGTAACATACATGCACATATTTATTTAAAAATTTTTGACTGAATATATCAGAGGCCTGCAAATCTTTTTTTCTGTAAAGAGCCATTTAGTAAATATTTTAGGTTCTGAGGGCCAAAGGACAAAATCGAGGCTCTAATGTAGGGAGAAAACACATTTCCACAAATTTTTGGTTGGCAAAATTCAAAACTTTATTTCTGGACACTAAAATCTGAATTTTGTTCAACTTTCACATGCCATGAAACATTACCATTATTTTGAAAATCTTTTCAACCATTTAAATATGCAAAAATCACTCTTAGCACATGGGCCATACAAAACAGCGGGCAGGCTAGGGTTTTGGCTCATGGGTCAGAATATACGTCAAGTGGTTAAAACTGTGGTTAGGTCTAAGAATAGGAAGTAGAACAAAAGATAAGGTTTCTTCTCTTCACTTTTAAATTAAGACATGTCTGTATTTTATTATAGACATATATTATTTTTATGTTCTGAAAAAACAGTAACATGGGCGGGCGCAGTGGCTCACGTCTGTAATCCCAGCACTTTGGGAGGCCGGAACAGGCAGATCACCTGAAGTCAGGAATTCGAGACCAGTGTGGCCAACATGGTGAAACCCCATTTCTACTAAAAATACAAAAACTAGCCGGGCATGGGACGCATGCCTGTAATCCCAGCTACCCGGGAGGCTGAGGCAGGAGAATCACTGGAACCCGGGAGGAAGAGGCTGCAGTGAGCCAAGATTGCACCAGTGCACTGCGACCTGGGCAACAGAGGGAGACTCCATCTCAAAAAAAAGAAAAACAGCAACATAAAAAGACTTGATTGATTGGTTTGTTGATTAAAATAAAGATTTCTTTAGAGCTTTCAGTTTCCTCCATATTCTTCCTATTTAACTTAACTTAGTTTCTATGAGGATGGCGGTCTCTTCATTATCTGCCTAAGATGCCTTGCACCTCTCCTGTTTTCACACGTTTGTTGCCTGGCAAAATCACACTCATATTTCAAGGCTTATTTCTTATTTCCTAACTTTCTCCTGCAAGGCTTCCACATCTATGACAGTATGGGGAAATCTTCAGTCATCTGATCATCACTTGTCAGTTAATTTAGTGTGTATTTAATCTCATCTCCTAATTAGTGTATCAGCTCCCCACAGGCAGGGACCACCTTAGAATCTTCAGTGCCCTCCAAGGCACCAAGCACAGCGATGAGTCCCCACCTCTGTCTTCCAGAAATACTGGACAGCTATTGATTTGGTCAACCTATGCTAAAACACAACTGTAGAATATTTTTAAAGTATACTAGAATCAGTGGATGAAAGAAAGATAGAAATTTTGTCTTCATTTTTAAAAATATTTCTTAACTTTTAGAACTGTCCAACAATGAAATATGCTGCCTCTTGAAATAACAAATTTCCTGACACTAAAAAGTATTCAAAACACAAGTGTCTGACCATCTGTCAGGGATTCTGTAGAAAGAATTCCTGTATTATTTAGGTCAGACCACACGGCCTTTAAAGTCCCTTCTCACTCAAGAATCTGTTATTCTGATCAACTCTATTCCCCTACCCCAAATATCTCATTTATTTCTTAAAATTAAGTGATTCAAAGTAACAGGGGTGACAAGTTCACAACACAGATAATAAAAAAAAAAAACCTACTTCTTTGTCATTTTTTGAAATTCTATGGGTACATGAAGATGGTATTAATTAGTTTGTTTTAAGCAGGCTTGGTATGTATGATAAACCACCAGCACTGACCTGAAGAAAAAAAATCCCAAAGCAGTGAGAATTTTTTTGCCCCTTATTTAGAAAGATCCCTGGGGATGGTTTGCTTATTGTTTTTGTTTATTTGTTTGCTTATTCTTTTTACCAGATTACTGGGTTGCTGTCACTGATCAGCTGCCTGGACGACAACATGTAAATCATAAATACATCTATATTTTGCTTATCTTGAATCTGGCTTTCTAGAACCTTTAGAATTCTGCAAAAACCCCAGATTCAAAAGGAGCTTAGGAACAGATATTTTACCACCTCTTGGGAGGTAAAAATATAGCTCCTTGAGCACTCACCTACATGTTAACATGACTACAAAAAGCCAAAGGTACAAAATTACACATCATGAGTTCTTTCATCAGGTATATCTACTCAGTACCTACCATGGGCAGTCAGGCAGTGCTCTAAGTACCAGAGACAGAGGGTGACCAAAGACCCAGATCCTAACTGAAGGATTTACACTGGTCACCAAATGAAGGGCCAGTCAGTAGTTTAAAAAAAAAAAAAAAAAGGTGAGAAATACATTGACTGGCTTGCAGTACCTATAAAAGACATTATTCAAAAACCTAGAAATGGAGAACTGAAGATAGGAGAGAAAACAGAAAAAAGAAAAGCACATGGAAAGAAGAGAAAGGGGAAAATGAGGCAAGATGAGAATCAGCTGCAGCAACAGGGGTGTGTGGCATTAGAAGTAAAGGGCTGGGCGCCCCAGACACTGACAGAGAAGAAAGGATGGCTGAGATGTTCCCAGAGGCCAATACGGGAAAGCACTGGGGTGCCAGCTCCATGTGTGTATGCAGTCCTCCCTGGGGCATGGCTCCTACTGCAGGGGGAATTCCCTTTACCAAATTAACCTGTGTTCAGAGTAAGAAATCACCTCTCTACATTCCAGTTTCCCAAGTACTTTCTAAGGGTGTCATGACATATGTTCTAAAAAGCACCTATTTCAAGGCCTGGCACACAGCATGCCCTCAGCTAATCTTAGTTTTTCTTAGTTTTCTTTTCTTTTTTTTTTTTTTTAAAGGCAGAGTCTTGCTCTTGTCGCCCAGGCTGGAGTGCAATGGCGCGATCTCGGCTCACCGCAATCTCCGCCTCCCAGGTTCAAGAGATTCTCCTGCCTCAGCCTTAGTTTTCTTTTTGTATTCTAGAGTCATTAAGAAAAGGTTCCGGCCCGGCGCGGTGACTCACGCCTATAATCCCAGAACTTTGGGAGGCTGAGACGAGCGGATCACCTGAGATCAGGATGTCGAGACCCACCTGGCCAACATGGTGAAACCCTGCGTCTACTAAAAAATACCAAAAAATTAGCCAGGCGTGGTGGTGGGCGCCTGTAGTCCCAGCTACTCGGGAGGCTAAGGCAGGAGAATCGCTTGAACCCGGGAGACAGACGTCGCAATAAGCCGAGATGTGCCACTGCACTCTCCATCCTCAGCGACAGAGCAAGACTCTGTCTCAACAACAACAACAACAACAACAACAACAAAAAGGTTCTTGGGGGAGGGATAGCATTAGGAGATATACCTAATGCTAAATGACGAGTTAATGGGTGCAGCACACCAACATGGCACATGTATACATATGTAACAAACCTGTACATTGTGCACATGTACCCTAAAACTTAAAGTATAATAATAATAAAATAAAATAAAAAAGGTTCTATCCCACTCTAAGTCTTCTGATCATAAAAACAAATCAGGAGTTACAATAATAGCTTATGATTATTGAGTGCTTACTGTGTGCAGGCACTAAGCCAGAAACATTAATGGATTATCCCAACAGTCCTACTACATGGGGTCCATTTTGCAACAACAACAACAAAAAAATGCAGATTTTTAGTAACTTGCCCAAATCAGAAGCATAATAAATAACAAAGTCAGGATTTAAGCCCAACCAGTGCCAGCCTGGGCAATGAAGAAAGACCCCCGTCTCTACGAAAAATTTAAAAATTAGCCAGGTGGGATGGCACACATCTATAGTCCCAGCTATTTGGGCGGTTAATGTGGGAGGATCGCTTGAGCTCAGAAGTTCAAGGCTGCAATGAGCTATGATAGCATTCCGGCTTGGGCAACAGAACGAGATCTTGTCTCTATTATATATATATTTCCCCAAAAGACTAATATGGACTCCAGGAGTATCTGCCAGAAGATTTTTTTTTTTCTGAAATTACAGTAAGAAGACAAAATCTTTTTGTCTTAAATCTTTTCTGTTTTACCAACATTAAAACAGAAGAAACCTAAGAATAGCCCCTTGGTCAGCAAAAGAATATTCTAAGGTGATGGCTAAGATAATATTTTATCAGTCTTTAACAGAAACGCAATATTTCGCATAGTTGGATATCCAGATAACTTGAAGTTTATCGCTGAAGTAAAAGGCACTTTTATGGAAATCTTTCTAAAACATTAGATATTTATATTCCTGTATTCTTAAACAGAAAATACCATATTCTTAATGGTTTATTATGAGATCATCGTTATGAATATTAGTAGTAATAATGGGCTGCAATTCAATTATCTTTGGGTTGGGGAGGTATTAAACTCAATAGGGCTTTTTGATCTTGCATTCAAAGACCCCAAATACCATGTCTTCCAGGTCTCCAAGTCTGCTTTTTGTATTTCTTTTCTTCCTGTTCTCTGCTATTTTTGTCCTTGTTGCTTTCACCCTGCTTCTAGTCTTCTTCCTCATTTTATACATGGTTGGCTTATGGAGGATCTCAAAGTGGCTCCATGCCTTGCCAGGGTTCAGTGTGAAGGCCCCCACCGCCACCACCTCCTTTCTCTGAGTTGTGGGGTTTTTTTTTCAACTCACTTCCAGGTTCAGATGACTGAGGTTGATGAAAGACCTCCGATTAAATGTACAGCTACTCTGTCTCTTTTTTAAAATTTTTTTTTTTAAATGGAATGTAGATTACTGGAGAAGTTTTATTTTATTCATTTGAGAAGTTAAAAGGTACCATACCCTTTCAAAATTAAATATTAACAAATAATGGACAAGGAAGGAAAAAATTGCATGATTCTTTCAAAAAGTAAAATAGACCCATATTTTCCCTTTGGAACACTTTGTCTTTGAAGCCCTTCAAGCTTAGAGTACTTTTTTTTTAGTAGTGGGTCTATGTTGCCCAGGCTGGTCTCAAACTCCTGGGCTCAAGCAATCCTCCCATCTCAGCCTCCCAATGTGCTAGGATTACAGGCATGAGCCACCGTGTCCAGCTCCAAGTTTAGAGTATTTTTAAAAATTACAAATTTAAGTTTCTTTGCTAAGAAAAGAGAACCTAACATTTGATGTAATTTTTTCATTATTCCTGATGAATAGATAGATATTGGATATAAAATGAACAATCATATATATTATATATAATAAAATTATATTGTTAGATATCATACATGTATATATATGGCATTATTGTTAATCTATATTTTCTTAGTATTTGTATCTTGCCTGTCTCAGTTATTTCATGTTCTCATGTTTCAACATAGTGTCTAACTCACCATGTTCTATCTTTCTGGTATTCCCATTATTTTAATCCATTATCATTTTGTTTCATTAGTCTCCTATTTAAGCATTTAATTTGTTTTATAATTTTTTTCCTGTTCTTCTGAATTAATCCTTTGGGTCTAAACAAGGACCTTCATGTTATTGGCCCAATAAGAAATCCAAACACAGTTAGAACAGAGAATAAAGGAAGAAAAAGAAAAAGAGAATCAGTATGAGACAAATGAAAGAAGAGTCTGGGGCTATGTTTTCTCCTGAGAGGATGGCATCTTCTATATAAAATGCTGGTAATGGCATCTGTTCTTCGGCATACGCTGAACAACACTGTGATTCAGGTGAAGATTCTTTTTTTCAATGTAATTTTACTTTTGCCTAGATTATTTAAACGCAGAGCAGAATCAGAATGCAGTGCTTTCTAGAACAACTCTCATTATTTCTACTGGAGCTTTACTTTCATTTAAAAAAAATCTGTCTAAAAGGAGCAAAGAAACAGGTACCTTTATATTACCAAAAGCTTTAGGGCAACTTTAAGCTTGAGGAAGAAAAGAAAACCTCTTTCTTACTCATTGTAATATCCCTAGCACAGTCACAGAAGCATACCAGGTAAAATCAACACAGTCACAAGGCAAAGTGGGGATTCAATGAATACTTCTGAGAGGAATGCCTGCTGGCAGGGAGGGTGTTCCTTTCCCTGAAGGAAATCACTTCTCTTTACTGTACACAGACTTATGGATGGAAAAGTTTCAAACATCTGATAACACCCAGTTCCTAAGGAATGTGCTCAGAAACAGCTGCTGACTGAGGATGATTTAGGTTAAAGGTGAAAGGAAATGCTCTGACATTCTCATTATCTGATTATTAAGGAGATTTTAAAAATACTTATTATTTTAAAAACTCATAAAAGAAATACATAAAGAAATGGCTGAATGTTCAAGAAAGGAATTACCACATCTAGGCCAGAAGACAGTCTGATATAGGTCAAATTTCATAAATTTATATTAGCATATTCCTCACTGAGAGGAGGCTGGGGTGAAAACTGACCTATATAATTTTAAGTATGTCTACAAGAGCTAAAGACCAAGATAAGATATAGGAAAAAATTAAAGGATTTGTTAGTTTTGCAGAAATTGTCAGGGTTTCTATAGCATTATAAAGGCAAAATCAAATATGCATCTTTTTCAAAAAGAACAGCAAAAGGCATCTAAAGCATTGGCAAAAATGTTTTTCTCCAACAAAATAATTATTACATATGAAAGTCAAAAGATCCCCAATTTTTGATATGATGTGATATATATGATAGAATATCAATTTTTATTTCTATTAATAAAGGTCTAGAAAAGTTTAGCTGGGGTTTGCAAGGACATCAAAACAAAGGAACAATAGAGCCATTAGAAGTTACAAGCCTAGGCTGGGTGCAGTGGCTCACGCCTGTAATCCCAGCACTTTGGGAGGCTGAGGCGGGTGGATCACCTGAAGTGAGGAGTTCAAGACCAGCCTGGCCAACACGGTGAAACCCCATCTCTACTAAAAATACAAAAATTAGCCGAGTGTGGTGGCGGGCACCTGTAATCCCAGCTACTTGGGAGGCTGAGGCAGGAGAATCGCTTGAACCTGGGAGGCGGAGGTTGCAGTGAGCTGAGATCCTGCCGTTGCACTCCAGCCTGGGCGAGAGTAAGATGCCGTCTCAAAAAAAAAAAAAAAAAAAAAAGTCATAAGCCTGAAATCAAAGTCAGGCCTGTGAACCAAGATGGGCTAAGTTCTCTTAATTTAATCCCCAATATGCTTCCCCTGATACAGCTCAGTAACACAGATCTGAAAAACATTATAAGAATTTCTTTGAACAGGGCATTAGATCTTTGAACAGGGCAGCACATGCAAACGCATAGAATGCCATTTCAAAGACAGACACTAAATTAAAAGGAAAGTTAACAGTCTTGCTTATTTTACGGATTTCTCCTACAAAGAGTGTCAGACCCTTTATTAATGTTATAAAATAGTGTTTGAATAACCATTGCCTAAGTAAAATGTCACTATTATAAATGATATTCTGATGTCCTCAAATATTCTAGAATTCATTTAAATACAGGTATTGAATATTTTGTTATTCATATAAAAGTAAAATGTTTGACCTATTCCTAATTACGGTATTAATGCAACAATCAGCGTGACCACATATAATAGTGGAAATCTACATACATATGCCATTGGATTTCAGTCACAGGGCCCAGGTTCTAGCTGAAATTCAGCAAAGCATCATCTGCTTAGTTAGATAGGAAGGGAGAAGCAGCAACTGGAGCCCCAGAAATCTTTGTTTTCATTCCAAGTTACCACGAAGAAATATGATGGCTCAGGTTTTATACAGTCAGGAGTGACAAAAAGGCATGCATGTTTGACGTGAACTTCAACGTGGTCCCCACAAGCAGAATTGGATTGTCAAAGCTCTACTCATCTTCCCTTTATTTTTCCTGTTCCCTCAGCCACCAGCACCAAATCCTAGAGCCATATTTCATTTTTCAGTGAACACCCTGGGAACAGTCATTGCTTTTTACTGGAATTGGACTCAAAAGAAAACACAGTCCCTAAGTAAGTTAAACAGTTCAGTGCACCAAGGAGATTTATCATAGAGAGAGATCTGCCTAACGAAAGTAACCCCCTAACTACGACATGGGAGACTGCATTCACTGTCTAGTCAAAAAACATACTGCCTCTGATACAGGAAGAAGACAGCAATCTAGCACAGCTAAGATTGGCAGGAAACAAAATGCTGTTCTTAGAAGGTCTGGTATGAAAGAATTCTGAAGGATTTCTATAATCAAAACAATGATCAAAGTTCACCATGATGCAAGAGTTCCAGTACGTCAACTCAAGGCAAGTAACAAGACCAAGTTTACATGCAGTTACTAAAATACAACCTTGGCCAGTAAAAATTTGTGCCAACCTAGATATAGCTTTCACCTATTTAATGAAAAATAAGAAAATATGACGTTCAGAATGGAAATGGTCTTCATGAGGAAGGCTGTTGCTTCTCTCAGAAGCGGTCACCTTAGTCCAAAGCTTGTTACTTAGACTTCATTTGGTGTTGGCAGAAATTACCACTAACTGGCAAAAGGAACTGAAAAGAGAATGACAATATGGTGCCTGTATATGCAACTGCCACAGAGCCCAGTGTTTTGACATTGTTACTGAAACAAACTCAACTATTTATGAGAGCTACATTGAATCAGACAGTTGGTGTGGCAGAAAAAAACATCTGTTTCTGAAGTCTTTTTGTCTAGAAAGTCACTAAGAAAGGAGGAGAATGTACAGCAATCCCCAACACAAATACCTCCAAAAAACCATAAATAGCATTGTCAAGTGGGAACAGATACCTCCCGCCCCCATTATAACAACACCCAGCAGACTTGGTTACTCAGGAGCCTCAGATGACGCATCACTGTGGACAGCAATCTCTCTTCTGGATAGTTCAAAGTTTCCCTCCTCACACACTGAAAAAGGTTTTTTAAAAAATTATTTTGAATAACATACCTTCAGACCCTTTTGCCTTCTTAAGCAGAGAACATGGACAAAATTAAACTTTTTTCTTGATCTCTGGATCACGAAAATCAGACAATTTGACAGGCAATGGTGAACTGTCTCCCATACCATCATGGTTCCAGGACCAGCAGCACTGGCATCACCTTGACAGAACTGCAAATACTGTACTCAGGCCCCTTCCAGACCTATTAAATCAGATACTCTTGGGGCAGGGCCAAGCTATCTATGTTTAAGCAAGCCCACGAGATGATTGTGATGGAGGCTAAGGTTTAAGAACCAGTGTCATCTACTAAATGACTCTAAATTGCTGTGCTCTGAGAGTTTTCTGTCTGCTTTCAATGGGTTTTCCTACTACTTGCTATTATTATTTATTTCTGCCCACCATATAGCTGCCTTTGTCAGTCCTTCTCTCTTCTAATTTGCTGTGTCTAATCTGCTATAAGCTTAGAAATCAGTTGTTGCAGTTGTTAAAATCACATATACAACACAAATAGGTAGGATGAAATGAGTAAAGAACTGCTTAGGAATGGGAAAAGCACCGCTATGAGGAAAGTGCATAGTTCCAGGACATAGATTTTGAGTATCTATTTTGGTTATGCAGAAGTCTTTTCCACTTATTTCCTCAACTGCACAGTACTTCCTTGAGTTTACTCATCAGGAGAAGAGGTTGCTGGATACTGAATTCTGGTCGATAAACATGTTTCTGTAGTTTACAAGTGAGTAACTGCAACATTTATCTTAATATTTTTAATAGAAAGTATTACCACTCATTAAATATTTGCTATGTGTCAGGCACTGTGCTAAACATTTTATATACATTATTTACTTAGCTCCTCACAACATGATGCAAGTATTATTAGCCCTATTCTAGATGAGAAAACAGAGGCAATTTGCTATTGAGTAGCCTGCTTAAGATCATAGGGCTATTAAGAAGCATGGCCAGAACTCAAGTTCGCTGGATTTCAAAGCCAAACAATTTTACTTATTTTTATTAATATCTCTTGACTATGCAGGAAAGAGGCAGCCAGGCCTGAACTCAAAACTTAGAAGACAGAGACACAGAGGGAATGAAAGCCACAGAGAGAGAAAATGAATCTCAAGAGGAGGACAGGACTGTAATAAGTGGTCACTATTTAAAGATGCATAGATAGATCCTTCCTAGGAAATAATCAGGAAGACAAGTGACTCAAGTCATGCCATTCTGTCTGGAAAGCCAAAGCCTGCCAGTGTCCCTGGTAAGAGAGGTCCCCTGTCCTCCTCCCACACACTCACTGTGGGGCCCTCTCAGCACTATCTCCGCTTCCTACCTGGTCCACATTTTGGGTAGCCTTAATGGATTTCCCAATCTACTTCCCACAGGGGCCTATATTCCCTTTTATAGCTTGCTTTGGGGTCTTTACAGTTATTATTTAAGCTTGTTTAAAACACACATCATCTTCTTATTTGCAGACATCACGAAGTTAGAATCTTCCAGCAGAAGACTGAAATACTGTAACTGACAGTAACTGACCATCTGGAACACTATAAATGTCTTCTTTACTTCTTACTTTGTTTATTTGTTTGCTTGCTTGCTTTAAAAAAAAAAAAAAGTAAAAGGAAAGATTTCAAGTTGTCTTTCTTTTAGCCCAGGATTTTGCTAAACATACGGTAGCACTATGATACATTGTGTGGTGCTCTCTAGAACACTGAATATACAAACAGCTGCTATAGGTGGATATGAAATAAGTCACACTAGGCATGCTGAAAGAGGTTATTTAAGAATGTGCTCATCAAGCATCAAGACAGACCCTGTATCTTCTTAGACCCCTTCTCCTCCTTAGAACTCCTGGGAAAACTCCATTTCTTACGTCGTCCCCATTTCTTACATCGTCCCCACTTCTTACTGGGGAAAACCAGACGCAAACTTTGTATTTTAATAATTTGGTTCTAATCCATATTTAATCACATAAATGGGCCTCTGCTTTCTAAATTTCAAACAATCCCCTTTGATTTGGTTCTTTGAAGAATCTATGGTCATTGTGGAGGTATTTCAGGAAAAAAAAATGTATTCTATAAAGTACCTATAGCAATAACTGAATTGAGAGGTAAATCCAATTATTTCATAAGCGAGGTATCTTAGCATTCTGATATAACACTCATGCCAGGGGAAATGTAAGCGGGACATTCAAAGCCTTTTGTGTTTTGATAAGATGAAATGTAAAGGGAACACAAGTATCCAAACTTTCTCAATTGGTGGCATATAAAAGTGCTTTACTGATTTGTAAATGTTTCTGTTGTTTACATAGTTGGGTTAGAGGGTGGCTTTCTGCTTTTCCACACTTCAAGAACTAGTTTTTTGGGCTGATTCCTCGATGAAAGGTAAAAGGTAACCATCCAGCTTGGGCTTCTAGTTCCCAGCAGATCAATAAGGAACAAAACTTGAGTCCCTTTTGACTCTGCTGTGGCCTGGTCCTCTTTGGAAGCCAATATTTAACAGTAGAGTGTATTCATCAGCTCAGTCTGTCCCTCAAGAAGAACACGCCTTCCTTCTCTGTCCACCTATCAGCAAATCACCACTTCTTCTCTCTCCTGACCTTCATCTCTCCTCGCCTTACCAAAAACAACAGAACAACAGCTATGCCCTAAAATTGAAGGGAGACTTATAAGTTTTGTTTCTTAAAGCTCTCTTCTAATTACTAGAAGGTCTTCTCAAGGCCCTTTTCAAATTGCTGGAAGGCTCCAAAGATTCCAAACTTTCCACCTCCTGAAAATGAAGATTCTTTCACCCAAATCACTAAATCACGCTTTAAATCGAAAACAGAGATGACATTTTTCTAATCACCACCAGTCAGTCTGGATTGAGGTCGTCTCTGCCTTTTCACGGACATGTAAAGTCACTTGTGGGGTAAAACTCTTATCCAGGAAGTTGTCTCTACCATTAAATGCCAAGACCTAGTAGCAAAACAGAAGTATAAACTTGCTTTTCTACAGAGTAAAATCCAAAAGCCACTGTGTGAAGTTACATATAGTGAGAGATGTGAAAGTATACATTAAATTAACATTGAACACTCAGTTTTATTTGGACTTACGGTTTGCTTTTTTTTTCCCCCTGAGAAAAGTTCCATCAAGTTAGAAGCTGATCTCTCTAGTATTTATTTTATAGAAGCGGAAAGAAAAGAAGTAATTATTGTACATATCAGCTGGCCCTACTGATGGTGCTGTTTCTCATACAAAACACAGCCCATTCTTTCTGCTTTTGGAAACCAGGAGCAGCCTTCCACCCACAGAGCTGTAACTTTTCAAAGTCAACACTTCTTGGCTTTCCCATCTTCAAGACCTTCTGGAATAAACTCAATGCAGACAGTCTCTGCTGACCTTCACCACTTGTCAGACTAGCAAGGCTAGCAGAGTTTGTTGTGAGAATTTGGACCCTGACTCATCCATATTAAGGTTTTTGAACCCACTCTGGAACAGCCCTGCCTTATGTCTCTCCTAGGCTATCAAAAGTTACAAGTTGTATTCCCTCTCTTTAAAAAGTAATTGAACTCATGAATATCAAAAGCTATAGACCAATTGAATCCATGTGAGATTATCCTCATCATAAAAAGGGTTTTCCTCTGCCCAGCCCACCTCACCATCACGATTCCCAGCACCTCCATCAAACAGGAAGGTCCATAAGGAAACATACCACAGCACCGCTCCTGGCATGAAGAGGCTGCTCAATAAATATCTGCTCCACGCATAAATGACATCCTAACTTTACAAAAGGATTTACTCAAAGTTTTCCTCATTTGTAAGAGCTTACACAGACCTCTGATATGTGCAACTGGTGTGCACACTGTTACTGGTAACTGACCTACATACAATTTTCAGAAACACATCCATGTGTCCACTAACCAGACCAAAAAAGATGTGTGAAAATAAGTGAATCAGACATATGAAACATCCCATATTAGACCTTTGCTTTTCAAAACTGGTGCGTATGAGAAGTGAATGAATTTGAGCAGCAAACAGACCTGAGTATGAATCACAACTTTGTTATCAAACAGGACTGATAACCACTCTGAGCCTTGGCTTTCTAACAATGAGGATGGGGATAATGCCTTTGAAGTTGCTGTCAGGAGTAAATAAATACATCATTAAGTAGCTAACATAGTGCCTTATTGCATAGAAGACATGGAATAAAGGCCAGCTCCTGATATGTGCAACAGGTTCCCTGGATAACGTCGGCATCGCTCTACTTGCTGTTCCTGACAGAGGTTTTAGAAAGCACCATTCTGACACTTAAAACCCAGAGCGCTCTCCAATGAAGTATAGACTTCTCAGGCCACACAAATCAGCTTGCCCAATTTGACATGTATGTGGAAAGATGTGCCCTAGGAATTAATCTCAGAGCAGGGAGTTCCAACTTAGTTCAGAATACAAGGATATCCACAAAAACAGGAGCAGGAAAAAAAATTATATTGCTGAAAAATGACTCTATTTCCTGCAAGGTCACCAGAGGCAGGGAGTATACACAGCACAGGAGGCCTGTGTGGACCTGGCCTAGAATAGCCAAACACTTGACAGGCAGTGCCAGGACTGGCCCAGATCCACCCATCCCACCAACTGCTGCTTCCTTTCTGGGAGAACCCATCCAATTTAAGTCTCAATTAGTATCAGTTTGAACCTAATATCTGCATATCTGTGTTGAGAGATGAACTGCAAATCTTTTAGTGCCAATTTTTGAGATACAGAATGAAAGAGATTTTATACCACACAGGCTATTTTTAATCTCAAAGGTTTCCAATCTTTTATGTAAATGGGTTAGGGCCAGCGTCACTTATACGAGCAACCGCAACAATAATGTTCATCGATGAATCCCTGAATAATACATTTTGGCATGCCTTTTCTCCAATATTAAAACTTTCTGGAATATTTTCAGTAGTCTGGAAGCAGGAAGAAGAACTCAGGATAGTAATCAATGAAGTCACTAAATGATTCAGCCCTAGTGGGCCATTCAGAACAAATTTTAGGGCTGTGTGTGTGTGTGTGTGTGTGTGTGTGTGTGTGTGTGTGTGTGTGAGAAAGAGGGAGAGAGAAACAGAGAGAGAATAAGAAAGAAGAGACACAGAAAAACATCTAAGACTCTCATAAAGGATTTAATTTACTCTACTGCTCAGGGATATGACTTGAGCCCAGTTATCAAAATGGCCAAGAGTTTGCAAATCTGTCACACAGATTCTAGAGAAGTGCTTGGGATAGCCAACAAGGTTAGGGAGGGAGACAGCATAAGTATTATTTACAATAAAACTTGCTAACAATGTCGATATGTAATTAAATTGTCATGTCCTAGGATATAAACATAATTAAGGTGGGGAGGGGTATGGTTGATAGAATTAAGTTCCTAAAACAGCAGAGTTTTCTGTATTGTCTCCATATTTAAAAAGCATACTCAATGGCCAAGATTAGGCAGCTAATTCCATTTGTGATAATAAATATAGCATAAGGCTGAATTTTTTCCCACATTTAAAGCTTTCAAACATTTAAAATGTATATTTCAGGTAATACATAAATGTCAATCTTAACCTTTTTTTTTTTTTTTTTTTTGAGATGGAGTTTCACTCCTGTTGCACAGGCTGGAGTGCAACAGCACGATCTCTGCTCACTGCAACCTCCGCCTTCCAGGTTCCAGCAATTCTCCTGCCTCAGCTTCCCAAGTAGCTGGGATTGTAGGCATATGCCACCACGTCCGGCTAATTTTGTACTTTTAGTAGAGACAAGGTTTCACCACTGCCCAGACTGGTCTCGAACTCCTGACCTCAGGTGATCTACCTGCCTTGGCCTCCCAAAGTGCTTGAATTATAGGCGTGGGCCACCGCACCTGGCAATCTTAACCTTTCTTAATCTGCTTTTTGTGAACAGAAAGGCCTTTTCTGACTTAGCCTTGGAAACCTTGGAAGTCACACAGCATCACTTCCACTTATTTTCTTGGTCCAAATGGTCACAAGCCCACCCAGATGCAAGGAGACATAGACCTCACCTCTCAATGGGAAGAGTGTCAGCTAGTTTTGGTGCCATGTTTTGCAGTTGCCGCAGTGGTTTTATCAATCTTTGCATTCTCTATAATCTTTGCAGATAGTTTACTCTCCCATAAACCTGAGCACACACAGGCTTTGTACATAGTAAATGCTTTGGAAAGCATATCATGAATTATTTTCTCAAGGGGAAGGTACAGTATGATCACTAACTTGAAGGCACTCACAAAGGAATTTTCAAAGACATGTAGTGGGTGTGAGTGCTTAAACAAGGGTCTCTCTCTGCCTAGGCACTTTTCAGACTGATTGAGTCATTTCTTAACTTTGCAAGATAATGCAAACAAGCACTGTTCTGGAAAGAGAACTCTACCAGGAGCTCACTCTCCCAGTGTTAGAATGAAACAAATGTGGGTTTAAATCCTAACCCAGTCACTTCCAAGCTGGAACTTAAAATATATTACTTTACCTCTCTAAAATCTGTTTTCTCATTTTTAAAACAATAACAAATAATATCACCTATCTCATATTGCTGTGAGGATTTAATATGTAAATACCTATAAAAGATGAAGAGCAGAGCCAGGCACATATTGGCACTCAATAAATATGTGTTGTTTTTGTATCATTATTACTATTTAAAGAGTCTTAGACCACTCTCTAGTACATAGTAAACACTGAGTTAATGTTAGCTATTAATGTAATGAGGACCCACTACCCTCGCTTTATCTGGTTTCTATCTTCCTCTCTACCTCCCTATTGCAACTAAACATTGAAAGAGTTGCTGACGAATTTTACAATTTGACAGGTCAAACTTTCTGAACTTCTCATTCCTCCCTTCTTTATATTCTGAAAAATATGAAAAAGAACAATGGAAATACCATAAGATGGGTAGCTTTTAGAAAAATCAGGTTTTCTAAGTAGCTTGAATAACCACATAATCAATATGTGATTTTATCAGCTTCGACTTTACATGGGAAAAAAAATTTCACCTTGATTATTGCAACTGCAAAACATTTCTGTCCCATAGTAGATGGGGAAATGTGGAGTCTTTTGACTCGGTTCCACTATGCAGGGGGCCGGCTCTTTCTCTAGTAGTCGAGATGGCACCACTGCACTCCAGCCAGGGCGACACAGCAAGACTCTGTCTCAAAAAAAAAAAAGAAAGAAGAAGAAGAAGAAGAAATAAAGAAGAAGAAGAAGAAGAAGAAGGAAGAGAAGGAGGAGAAGGAGAAAGAAGAAGAAGAAGAAGAGGAGGAGGAGGAGGAGGAGGAAGAGGAAAGAAGAAAGAAGGAAGAAGAAGAAGGAGCAGGGATGCATTTAGTAGCAGAAGGACTACAGAATAGAATACATAGTAAAATCATACCATGGAGAAAGATTGAACTGGAGTCCTTAAAAAAAAAAAAAAAATCTAGGCTGGGCGTGGTGGCTCACGCCTGTAATCCCAGCACTTTGGGAGGCCAAGGCTGGCGGATTACCTGAGGTCAGGAGTCCCAGACCAGCCTGACCAAAATGGTGAAACCCTGTCTCTACTAAAAATACAAAAATTAGCTGGGTGTGGTGGTACACACCTGTAATCCCAGCTACTCAGGAGGCTGAGGTAGGAGATTTGCTTGAACCCGGCAGGCACAGGTCGCAGTGAGCCAAGATCACACCACTGCACTCCAGGCTGGGAGACAGAGCGAGACTCCATCTCAAAAAAAAAAAATCTAAAAAAGACCAAGACTCTAAGTTTTGTGAACACAAGGACACTGTCTTGGTCACCACTGCATTCCTGATTCCAGCTTCAATATTTCCCACTTAGCAAGTGCTTCAGAAATATTTGTTGAATGAGTAGCACACATTCATGTTAAAATAAATGGTTGGGAAAAAAAATCTCTTCATATTTTAGCCCAAGTACTTTGGTTTTGAGGCCCACAGACAATCTCATTTTCATCTTTACTAAGCCTGTTTTGCCATCATTAAAATGTTTCTCTTTGAAGGTGAGCTTACTTTTTCAGTTCACTCATGAAGATATTCAGAATAAAGTAGAACACACTCTAGAAGGACAAAAAGAGACAAGCTTCAAAACTGAAAGCAGAACCCACAAAAAAAAGGCAAACAAACTGCCTTGTAGCATCTCTGCAACTGACACCCAAGAACCGAAATGAAACTGGCTTTGCTCAGCAAAGCCCAAGTCAGAATCATAAAAACTCCTCGAAATACTACAAATGGCACCTATGTGACAATGAACAGTTTTAAAGCCTCAACACTCGGTGGACAAATGCCTTCAGATGAGCCACTCCAGAAGGTAGGACTCCTACCTAAGGCAACTTCTTCATACTTTAGCTTGTTATCTTTATTCGAACTTGATTGAGACTTGCACACACACAAATGACTTTTCCCCTCTCCCTTTGGTTAAGATGGTCATCCATTAAACATTAGGAAGTAGAAACGCCCCCTTCCTTCTCCAGAGGGGGAACCCCCTCTGCGCTAATAACCACACAGCTAGGTCTGGCCTTGCAGCCACCTTGCAATGCGGCCCTGGGGTCTTCGTGGGCACTGCCAAACTTCCCACAGCAGATAATAATGTGTCACCTAAGGAGGAAGGCAGCATTTTTCTGCCCTGAACTCCAGCTTCCAGGATCACTCGCCTAGGTCTCATCTTCTGAAGCCTTCTTTGTCTATCGGATGCATACTGTGCACCTTGTCACTGTTGGGAGGACAAAAACAACTGGCGTTTCTCACAAGCTGTCTGAAAGAGCTGCTTCAGAGGACCCATGTGTGCACAGACTCCGCACACACTCTCTCTCTTTCTTTCCCTCTCTTCCCCTCAGGAACACCATCTGAGAGAGCTGCACGGCTGCCCAGAACTTGTCCCATCCAGCTGACACCACCAGACTTTTCCTTCTTTAAGAAAGAAATGGATCTCCAGGAGACACATTCCTGCGGCTCCATGAAACCATCCAGGCACAGACACTTGCCCAGCTTTTTAATTTTACAGCTTTTACACTGAGGTGACACCCCTGTCCCCAGCCCTGCTATCGTGGACATTCCCATTAACCCTGCTAGTTTTAAATGTCAAAAACAGAGAACTCAAGACATCTACTTTTTTAATGTCAAGAAATCCAAAGTGGCATATGATAATAAACATAAACACATACATAATAGCCCAGGACTTAAAAACAAATCCCTTCATTTCTTAGACCCACAGCCACATAGACCTCACAGTTAAAAAAAAAAAAAAAATCCACAGTGAAATGTATCAGCGGACATTCTCTTTCAGATCCAATACACAGAAAATCTTTACACTTATAATTTTACAGGGACCAGGATTAGAGAGAGAGAGAATGCGCGCATCTGCTTTATGTTCTCAGTGACCCGCTGGACAGATGGTCAAGAATATCATTAGTTAAGAAAGCTCTCATTCATGATCAGAAAGTCCCTTGGGCAGGCTGGTGTGGGGTGCAAGAATGTCCTAGAATGTAATATTTGAAGAATGTGTTCATGTCTGAGATATGAACCCATGTGGTGGACGTGGGGGAGGAAGGGGAAGAACAGACAGCCTGTTGTGATCCAAAAAGCAACCACAAGTACCTCAACATTGGTTTGTCACCCAGACACTTCCGGCTTTCATTCCACCCACTCCCTCAACAGTATTAAAAGTGAAGAAAACCATTGATAGGTCTCAGTAGCTGCCATAATCCTTCCTTCTCTAGACATAAATGCAGTCAGCCCTCCGTATTCATGGGTTCTGCATCTGTGGATTCAATCAACAGATATTCCAAATATTTTCCAAATATTTGAAGGAAAGAAATTATGACTGTACTGAACATGTACAGACTTTTTTCTTGTCACTATTCTCTCAACAATACAGTGTAACAACCATTCATATAGCACTTACATTGTGTTAGGTATTATAAGAAATCAAGGGATAACTTAAAGTATACAGGCCAGGTGCGGTGGCTCATGCCTGTAATCCCAGCACTTTGAGAGGCCGAGGTGGGCGGATCACCTGAGGTCAGGAGTTCGAGACCACCCTGACCAACATAAAGAAACCTCGTCTCTACTAAAAATTCAAAATTAGCCCGGCATGGTCATGCATGCCTGTAATCCCAGCTACTTGGGAGGCTGAGGCAGGAGAATCGCTTGAACCTGGGAGGCAGAGATTGCAGTTAGCCATATCGTGCCATTGCACTCCAACCTGGGCAACAAGAGCGAAACTCCGTCTCAAAAAAAAAAAAAAAAAAAAAAACAGTATACAGGAGGATGTCCATAAGTTATATGCAAATACAACACCATTGTATATCAGGGACTTTAGCATCCCTGGATTTGGGTGTCTGCCGGGGGGTCCTGTAGCCATCCCCCATGGACACCAAGGGACAGCTGTACCTCACAAGTGGAAAAATATAAAGGGAGGTAGAAGAGGATACGCTGGATGAAGCTGCCACTTCTTTGTCACTTCTTCTGGGCTAACATAGAAGATGTAAAAAGAAACAGGGGGTCCTATGTGTTCATACCAATATGAGCATTTCCTGGGTGAAATTTCTCTAAATTTAAGTCACCTCTCAACCTGACCAACAGAAAGCGTGTTTGTCTAGGGAGGGAGGAGGATGGCTGTTCATGGGCACTACTGAATCTATGGGAGAAATGGAAATCAACAAATCTGCAACCATCTGGCTTTCCGTACCAATTTACATCCACGTTTTCTTTTTTTTTTTTTTTGAGATACAGTCTCTCTCTGTCACCCAGGCTGGAGTGCAGTGGCAAGATCTCGGCTCACTGCAACCTCCACCTCCTGGGTTCAAGCAATTCTCGTGCCTCAACCTCCCAAGTAGCTGAGATTACAGGCGCCTGCCACCACGCCCGGCTAACTTTTGTATTTTTAGTAGAGACAGGGTTTCACCATGTCGGCCAGGCTGGTCTCAAACTCATGACCTCAAGTGATCCACCCACGTAGGCCTCCCAAAGTGCTAGGATTACAGGCGTGAACCACCTTGCCCAATCCTTTACTTTTTCAACAAAATTTCTTATAGACTTCCATCAGAGAGACTCTGGTACTACAGATGAGTTCCCTGGTGTTTTGATCTTTCTCCCACCCTGCAGTGAGCACCTACTTCCTGGCTGTGAGGTATTGTGCCAGGCACCCACAGTATACAAGAGACATGAGATATGGGGATCCCCCACCTGCCATTTTGGGGACAGGGGGTGTATGTGAGTCAAGCAACATTCACAGCTTCTAAAGCTAGAAAAAATAGTCTTCAAAATAATCCATATGTTGCTTTTTGCAACTTACTTTAGTGCCTTGATTGGAGAGTTCTGTGGAGGATATTAATGAGAAACTGGGGTCACCAAAATCAAACAGGAGGCCTGGTTTGGAGCAGGGAGCAAAGTAATCAGAAAGAGGACATGTGGCCGGGTGCAGTGGCTCACACCTCTAATCCTAGCACTTTGGGAGGCTGAGGCAGGCAGATCACGAGGTCAAGAGATCAAGACCATCCTGGCCAACATGGTGACACCCCGTCTCTACTAAAAATACAAAAATTAAACGGGCATGGTGGTGCACGCCTGTAGTCCCATCTACTTGGGAGGCTGAGGCAGGA
This sequence comes from Pongo abelii, assembly GCF_028885655.2. Classification (NCBI taxonomy): domain Eukaryota; kingdom Metazoa; phylum Chordata; class Mammalia; order Primates; family Hominidae; genus Pongo; species Pongo abelii. Next base: position 161,998,920 of record NC_071988.2, read on the forward strand.
GAATAGCTTAAATGCAGGAGGCGGAGGTTGCTATGAGCCAAGATTGTGCCACTGCACTCCAGCCTGGCGAGAGAGTGAGACTTCGAAAAAGAAAGAAAAGAAAGAAAGAAAGAGAGAGAGAGGGAAAGGAAAGAAAGAAAGAAACAGAAAGAAAGAAAGAAAAAGAAAGAAAGAAAGAAAAGAAAAAGAAAGAGAGAGAAAGAGGACATGTGTACTATGAGGGAGAGGGTCATTATTCATCCCCAGCTATTCCCCAGCTTCTTCCTTCCTTGTACCTACCAGCAACCCCCTGGTCCTTTGAAAACAGAATCCTCAGCTGCCACCACAAATGACCTCGGAAAGGTCAGCTAACAGCAACAGTCATACAGGTTGAACATTTCTAATTTAAAAATCTAAAATCTGAAATGCTCCAAAATCTGAAACTTTGTGAGTGCCAACATGATGCCCCAAGTGGAAAATTCCGCACCTGACCTCATGACAGGTCGCAGTCAAAATACAGGCACACAACATGCAGTCTATTCCGCATCCCAGCTCTTCTGGTGATGCTACTGTGCTGCTTAGTTACCCTGAGCACATTAGTTTTCGCTGTATTCATAGTATGCCATATTTTAGTGTTAAGTACTTACGTGTGGAAGTGTAAGAAAATGATTGCTTATAGGGGCCATATAAATTCACAGTCAGGAATGATAGTGATGCCAAACAACCACAGATGGCCCACATGGATGGCTGAGATAGTGACTCCTTTGCTTTCTGACAGTTCAATGTACACGAACTTTGTTTCATGCACAAAGTTATTAAGAATATTGTATAAAATTACCAGGCTATGTGTATAAGGTGCATATGAAGAATAAATGAATTTCATGGTTAGAATTGGGTCCCAGCCCCAAGATATCTCATTATATATACGCAAATATTCCCCAATCCAGAAATATCCAAAATCTAAAACACTTCTGGTCCCAAATATTTTGGATTAGAGATACTCAACCTGCAGTTTACTTTACTGAACGCTTATGATAGACTCAGCACTGTTAAGTGCTTTAGATCTATCATCTCATTTAATGCTCATAACATTTCTGTGAGGCAGGTATTAGTGCCAATTTATCCATAAGAAGGCTGAAGTTTGGGAAGTTTAAGCTATTTGACCAAGGTCACATTGCTAGCAAGTGGCAGAGACAGGAATTGGTTCTAGGTTATGTCTCCTTCCAGTGTCAAGGTACTTTTCACCTGCCTGAGATTTTCCAAAATTAACTGCATTAAAGAATTAAGAAAAAAGTAAAATATAGATGTGTAGAAGAAAACAAGTTAACAAAATGCAAGTCTTTTGTGCTCTTAACATCAAAATCTAGATGTTTAGCAATTAATGAGTTCATTAACCAATTTTCCTCATAGAGCGTTATGAAGAATATACATGTATGTGCACTTTATATATTTTAAAGCACAATGTGAAAGTTAAACATAGATACATATTATTTTATTTTATTTTTAGAGATAGGATGTCACTCTATCACCTGGGCTGGAGTGCAATGGTGCTATCATAACTCACTGCAGCCTGGAACTCTTGGGCTCAAGCAATCCTCCCACCTCAGCCTTCTAAGTAGCTGGGACCATGGGCACACATCACCATGACTGGCCAATTTCAAATTTTTTTTGTAGAGATGACATCTCCCTATGTTGCCCAGGCTAGTCTTTTTTGGGGGGTGGGGGCAGGGGGGGGACAGGGTCTCTCTCTGTCACCCAGGCTGGAGTGCAGTGGCATGATCTTGGCTCACTGCAACCTCTGCTTCCCGGATTCAAGTGATTCTCCCACCTCAGCCTCGAGAGTAGCTGGGACTACAGGCATGCACCACAACACCCAGCTAATTTTTTTGTATTTTTAGTAGAGATGAGGTTTTGCCATGTTGGCCAGGCTAGTCTCGAACTCCTGGCCTCAAGGGATCCACCAGCCTTGGCCTCCCAAACTGCTGGGATTACAGGTGTGAGCCACCACACCCAGCCTCCCTATGTTGCCCAGGCTGGTCTTAAACACCTGGCCTCAAGTGATCCTCCTGCCCCGGCCTCCCAAAGCCCTGGTATTAAAGGCATGAGCCACCACACCTGGCCCATTTTTTATGTATATATATTATGTAATATAAAAGTTATTTTTTATTCTTTCTAGGAATATTCCCTCTCTATCCCCCAACCAAGGTCTGTGAAGATCAAATAAGATATTATGGGGACTAAGGATGCTGCCTTAGATATTTTCTGCAATATACTTTTAAGTTACCATTTTAATTTTGTACCTTCAAAGTGAAAATGCATTGTTTTTGTAAAACAATTAAGAGCAATAAAGCTCAGGCAAACTTCCTGGCTGCTGGAGATCTCAGGATAAGGTGTGAGCACAAAAATGGGACAAATGAGACTTTTGTGGTTGAAATGAAAAAACTCTCCTCCATCCTGTACTGACTCTGCAGTTTTCTCCTGTCTCTTCAAAGTCTTAGGCTCCAGGCCCCTGGAAGTCCTGCTTCACCTATGCCTACTTCTCTTGCTGCCATTTGGTTTGCCTGATTTGTTGAAGCTTCCAGAAAGTGCCTCTTCTTAGCTGCTGATTCTGAGCTAGTATTTGGCCTCTTTAACCCATGGGCCTTTGTGTGGATACCATCTTTCCCTGAAACCTGTCTGCATCTTTTCTGTCCCTTCTAACCATCCATTCAGTTTGTTCTTCCCCAAGATGGGCTGCCACAAGTTGCCATTTCCTGACTGGTGCATGGTTCCAGACAGCTCGCGGGCAGACACAGGGAAGGAATCTTATCTCGTCTTTGTTTTTTGTTGTTGTTGTTTTTGTTTTTTCTTTTTTGTTGTGGTTGTTGTTGTTGTTTTGAAACGGAGTCTCACTCTGTTGCCAAGGCTGGAGGGCAGTGGCGCAATCTCGGCTCACTGCAACCTCCGCCTCAAGCAATTCACTCTGCCTCAGCCTCCCAAGTAGCTGGGATTACAGGCACCTGCCACCACGCCTGGCTAAAAATTTTTGTATTTTTGGGGTTTCGCCATGTTGGCCAGGCTAGTCTTGAACTCCTGACCTCAGATGATCCACCCACCTCAGCCTCCCAAAGTACTGGGATTACAAGCATGAGCCTCCGCACCCGGCAGGAATCCTATCTCTAGTAAACATTTTCAAGTTCTTTAACTTGAAATGCCACGAAGAATCATTCTTGATCTCTCCATGTCTAAGCAGGAATCTTATCAATGTAACTTACAAAATCAATGTTTCTGATTCATACAAAACTTCCCCGTCAGTACTGCCACAAAAGGAAGCAGAAGGTTGTTCCCTCCTCACCCAACAAAACCTTGCAGCCCCGCATCAAAGGCAGCCCTGAAGCATCACTCCACTGGCAGGCCAATGCTTTCTTCTATCACGTTGCCCCCTTCTCAATGCAACATTGAATTTTGGAGTCAAACAGATTAGAATTCAAATTCCAACTATCATAAAGCTCTGTGACCACTAAACCACTCCAAGCCTTAGTTCACTTATCCTCAAAGTGGGGCTGATGATAGATAGTAACTATCTTACAGTTGCAGTGGGGTTTAAGAGGCAGAATATATATTAAATCTTTGCACAGAGAACATAGAAGTAGGCTAGTATTATTTACCAAGGTAGCCACTATCCCTTTCTGAGCAAAGCAGGGCTAAAAATAAAGAGAGGAGCCGGGTATGGTGGCTCACGCCTGTAATCCCAGCACTTTGGAAGGCCGAGGTGGGCAGATCATGAGGTCAGGAGTTCAAGACCATCCCAGCCAACACGGTGAAACCCTGTCTCTACTAAAAATACAAAAATTAGCCGGGCATGGTGGCGGGCGCCTGTAGTCCCAGCTACTCGGGAGGCTGAGGCAGGAGAATCGCTTGAACCCAGGAGGCAGAGGTTGCAGTGAGCCGAGATCGTGCCACTGCACTCCAGCCTGGCAACAGGGCAAGACTCCGTCTCAAATAAATAAATAAATAAATACAGATTTTTCTGTTCCCAAACACTTCTGGAAATGAATCAGTCGCAACAGTCTTTCCTGGAAGTTAAGTCCTCCCTTCTTCACTCCCTGTCCTTGTAACAGGGTCTGAAAACAACAGGGTTAAAAAGTATAGGCAAAGGACAAGAAGGCACCATAGCTCTAGCACCAAGGAAAACGCATCAGATGTTTTGGTTTTAAGAAAAAAAATCACCCTCTCCCATACTAATAATTTCCAACTTTATCAAGCTACTAAACAGGGGCTGTACGACCCTTGCTTTACTTTAGAAATGGGAGAACACTAGAGAAAAATAGGACTCTTTTAATCATTACTATTTGTATTACACTTTATGCCTCCCACACAGAGCTTTGAGGAAAGCTACAAGAGCTCAGGGCTGTTAATGTGACACCAGTGATGTTGTGGTAATCAGAGAAGGCCACTCCAAGCTTCTCTGCTTTCAGGGATCTCACTCGCCACAGGATGGGGGCGGGTGGGGCTGGAGGAGGGAGCCTGGGCGGAAGACCCAGAACTCCCTGAAGGCTTGATGAGCAATCTGTGCCTTCAGAACAACAGTAAAATGATGGAAAGCTAAAGATTCCTGGAAAAGAGAGACTAGAGCAAGAATTGACAAGGCAGGCTTAAAAATGAAAAGAAAGCTAGAGAGTCAAAGAAATTAAGCTTTGTCTCCAGCTCCCATTGCCAGGATAAAAGGAATTTCTCCATGCCAGGCTCCAAGAAAAGAGACCCACCCTCCCAACTCAGCACAAACTCCCAGGGCCCAGCATGAGGGCTGGAAAGGAAAGGAAACAGAGGGGTGATTTCCAACCACCAGGCCCTAGAGACCATTGTCACAGGAGGAAAAAGAGGCAGGAGACAGAGAGAGAAAGTCTGGGTGGGTGTTAAATTATAATTATGTCTACAATGGTATACACGAAAAACCTCACAGGTCTCTGCTGATCCAGATATGGGAAGTCCACCTTTTGAATCCCATGCTGGAGTTGACAAGAAGGAAGGCAAAACCAGGAATCAAGAGCTCAGTGCCTTCTTTCATACAGTGCCTATAACTGGTAAGGAAACCTCTGACTCAGTTTCCAGAAAGGAAGGTAACCTCTTCAGCCATGATAGTCAACCGTCTTTTTAAAAAAAGGAAGAAATTAGGGAAAATTAGATTTGTGAATGAACATCCTTCTGAAAGGAGGAAACATACGAAGCAAATTGTAGCTCTATTAATTAATTAATTAATTTAAAAAAAATTTTTTAGATGGAGTCTCGCTTAGTTGCCCAGGCTTGGAGTGCAGTGGCACAATCTCAGCTCACTGCAACCTCCGTCTCCCAGGTTCAAGAGATTCTCGTGCATCAGCCTCAAGAGTAGCTGGGATTACAGGCACCCGCCACCACACTCTGCTAATTTTTGTATTTTTAGTAGAGATGGAGTTTCACCACGTTGGCCAGGATGGTCTCAAACTCCTGACCTCAAGTGAATCTGCCCGCCTCAGCCTCCCAAAGTGCTGGGATTACAGGCGTGAGCCACCGCACTTGGCCATAGTTCTACATATTTATATTTTTCCTCCTTGCATTGGGAAACTAAAGAGTAAACAACTCCCATCCCCCCAAAAATCCTAAGAATACTAAAAAGCATTTCATCAAGGTCTAGCCATATATAAGAAAGTAGTTAATATTTCCCAAATGACCCCAGACCAAAGACTGAATTCTGCATTACTAATACCATGACCTTCTTATTTAGTGCCATTCACAGGCATTCAAAGCCAGAGAGAGGAAGTTGGCAATATATTAATTTTCTTAATTGTTTGTTATATAAATGTCTCAGACTGACCTGTAAAATGTATGTACTCATAGAGGTGTAATTCACTCTAAGATACAAACCTACCCTCTAAAATTGCAGTTGGTAAGCACTCAACATGGAGTTGAGAAAATGTTTACAAAATGCAAGACAGGTGTTTGGATTTATTTCACATGTATTAATAAAAAATACGATACTCCCTTGAACAATGAATACCAGAGTGTATGGTAGTTAATTCTGGGAAAAAGAAGTGCATGTAATCACTTACATTTTTGAAGTGAAGGTTAATCTGAAGGAAACAGGAAGTTAAGATGTGTAATTAACCCAAAGGTACACAATAGAAAGAATGGGAGGCAAAGACTAAAGAGGGAGCTTGAAGGAGCTAGCACAGAAATGCCTGCAGAAAAGGCAAACAGCTGATATGTCTCTTCTTTAGGCTTTTTCACTCATTTAACCATCACAGACAGGAACTCTACTCATGGGTCCGAATGTGCCCAAAGATGGTGTTACTCAAAGAATGGTGTCTGGACTTGGTTCTCATCCTTTAAACAGTAATGTTCCACGCCCACAGGATAAGCACAGAAATTTAAAAGTGCATGGTGAGAGGCCTACAGCAATTTGTAATTAAAGGAACATTCGAGCACATGATCGTTTTTCTAGTAGTACATTTTTATTGTATTTTCTAAATGTAACAGTGAGAAATGGATTGGAAATAGAAGGAGAAGAAACTGGTCTTTCACCATAGGCAGTTTGCAGAGCACCTCTAAAAAACCTACCCTCTAAAATTGCAGTTGGTAAGCACTCAACATGGGGGTAAGAAAATATATGAAAACTTCCCATTGTTTGGTTTCCACTCCAACTTATGTTTTCCCAATGCAGAGGCCTGCCTGGTTAGTATAGAAACTGATGAAAAAAGGCAGCAATGATGACTATTTTCGCTTGAAACACTGATTCCACTAAAACCAACACCTGGCTTTATACTGTTGTGCTATTCCACATAAGGTAAAATCCCACTCAATCTTTTTGCTTGTTTGTATATAAAAAGAAATTCTGAATTGAGCAGCCTTCTATATAGAAAAATGGAATTCATAGTTTTAATTATTAAATATAGCCAAATATTTACATATCATTAAACACAAAATATATGAGCTGTTAGGTGGGTTCTTCCCCCTAACCCCCATGCCTTACTATAAAGGAAAATGTTACAATGCATAGACCACATTGCATTCTCTCACGTCTACTTTACTTTCTGTTTGAATATCTGTGGTTATAGCAAACATCACTTTTTATCTGCTAAAAATATTTTAGTCTTCCTCTGCCTAGATTTTCCTCCTGGAATTCTGTTTATAAGAGGTATGGGTATAAAAAAGAAAATAACATGTCTTTGTCAGGAGATTAAACACATTAAAAAAACAAATATACATACACATTTGTACATGAACACAAAATGTAAACACACATCTACAACCTACACCCGAAGTCCCACAAGCAAAATCCTCATTAACTCACTGTCTTATCACTGAGGAGAAAAATAGTATATCCAAGGACCGTAAGACAACAGTTTCCTTATTTACCAATATCATCTTTACTGAAATAAAGCTTTTTTAGGTACTGCCTTGGTTATATTAAGCAAGTTGGTTTCAAGTTCAATAACATAAATGCAAAATTCACTAAATATGCAGGCACTGGTTGGCTGAAGAAGAGAGAGCACTGGGATTGGCTGAGCTAAGGGAGAAATAGATGAGGGAGGAATAAGTCAACAGTGACCCAATTTGAGAAATTCTGTGAGTAAACATTGAAGTCTTATTGGCATGATTTTATCTAATGGCTTTAATATGTACCGCTGCTACAAATGCTGGGGTCATCTAATAGGGAGAGTAAGAAACAGACCTCACACTGCACAACACCAGAGGATGTGAACCATCTAGGCTGCCAGTAGATCTCCATAAACAAGGCCTCTTCCCATCAAAGGCCACTGTGGAATGTAGCTGGAGTTGTTTATGCTTCTTTCTTTTTCTATTAGGTTTACTTTCCTGATGTTAAACCCTGTCAACTTTACTGCTCAGAAACCTATCTTCAGAATAGGACCTTCTGCTTTGAAGACTCCTTTTAAGAAATGTCAAGGGGCAGTAAACATAAAATAGGATCCATAGCACCACCAATGACACAAAAACAGGGCCAAAGCTAATCAGTCTCCTCCATAAAACACACACTCAGTCTTTTCTCCCTCTCACACACACAGTAGCAGACCAATAAGATCTGTGAAGTGAATGTAAGCAACAGAGTAGGAAGCAGCTGAAAAGAGAATTCCTGCTGCGTTCTCCCCTTGTGCCTCTTTCACAGTCAAAGGGTTCAAGGGAAGAATGTTTTATTGCACACTGCTGTTCACCACTAGCAGTGCAAGTTTATTCTGCCCAGGGGCTCAAGTGGGACGAATCTGGTCATCTCCATATGTTCTCATAGTGAAATTCTTCTCTTGTTTTCCTTTCATTTTTCAGGCCTCGTCTAATTTAAAACAAGCCACACAGACACACTGGCCAAAGCAGCGACTGCCTCTGAGAGGAAGGTGGGCCTGCAGTACTGGCTGGGACCACCCCCACATCTGAAGATGCTGTTTGTTTGCCTGTATTTGCTTCCCAGCGTCCTTCCTCCCTGCCTGGTTGCCTGTTGGGCCTAACATGGAGCTCTGCCCACAGCAGTGTCGTTACTATGGCCACGAGCCCATACCAAGGAATGGCCTTCGCAGTCCCCAGCATACAGCTCCTGACCTCACAGGCAATGCTGTCAGGAAGTAAAAGTTCAAATGGGGCGGGTACAAAGTCCTGCTCATCCCAAGGCACCAACGTACCCCCACCAGGCTTTCCCCAGAAGGCAACTCAACCACTCTAGGATTTTTTTTTTTTTAAAGAAACTGTATTAGGAGCTTGTCAGAAATCCTGAAGTTGGAGACCAGTGTGAAACTCCTGGGTCCCACCGGGGCTGAGCTCGTACCAATAGCCCTAAAGTCAAAAAGAACCAGGGAAGGTTCTATTTACAAGTGAACTGGACTCATGAGGCTCCACCAAGGAGGCAATCCCTGAAAACAGGCAAGGTTCATCAGCAACTCTAACCGCTCAGGGTGTGCTATTATTACTTTTGAAAACAATCGTCTGATTATACAAACATGTATATAATGCTTAACAGTTTACTCTGTATTCTTTCTATGAATAGTTTCATGTTTACAACAAATCTAGGAGGGAAAAGGATAGAAATTATTATCTGCATTTTATGGAAAAGAATCTAAGGCTCAGAACCTAGCTAGTAAGTAAAGAACTGCAAATAAAGCTCAGGTCTTGTCTGTCTCTTTCCACTACATTACAGCTCACCTTCTGAAAGAAGCTTCATCTTTGTGGCATTTGTGAAACATTTCCCCTATCTTTCCCCACATTGCCCACTCATCTTAGGTGCTGGAAGAAAATGCCCACTACTTTTACACATGTAACTAATGCATGGTTGCTGCTCTACAAATGATTTCTGAATAAATGAGCACTCCCATGCATGCCATTCTAATGCACAGTCACCCTTCTTGCCCTGCGCCAGATTTAGGGAGGACAGGAGCATCTAATATGGAATCTTAAGTAGTCAGAAAAACAGGAAGGAATACAGATGGATACGTTCCTTGTTTGCACATAAATGCCATTTGGGCTTCTCAGACCTGACGCTTGAACCTTTCCTGAACCGTGTGCTTTTCCTAACATGCAGGTCTGCCTGTCAACGTTATGACATCACGCTACCATCCACTCTTCTGGCAACTCCAGTTATTCTTTAGTTTTACCTCTCAGTCTAACCAGAAGGTTCCCCTAAGTTTCCCCTGTTTTAACTAGGCCAATTCATGTTTTGCCAACAGCAGGGTCTGGGTTTTTTATTTTGTTTTAGATCCACTTGCCATTCTCTACCTCTCTCCCAGGCAGTTTACAAGCATTTGGCCCACTCCACTCCTCCTCCAGGCCTTAAGTTCGCCCCAACACACTGACTCCTGTAGGCTACAGAAAAGCCCAATGGCAAAAGAAACACCCTAGATTAAAACACACACACACACACACACACACACACACACATACACACACACACACACAGAGAAACCTACTGATAATGGAACTCACCCTCCTGCCAGCAGAGAATGGCCAACCCCATCTCCCCAGTTCTGGTTATTTCTAGAAATCTGAAATCTATAATATGTCACCATCACTCAGCACTCAGTAAGTATTTATCGGATGAATGCATGAATGAATGATTACTATTATCTGATAATATGCACTTGAGAGAAACTTTATCAAACGCTTTCTGAAAATCTAAATTACTAGACAAGCAAAGGGCCGATGACTACTCAGGGATTTACCCTTTAGTGGCAGACACAACTTTACAGCCAGGCCTACTTGTCTTGTTATAATCACTTAAATGTTTTATTTGTTTACAAAACTCTTCTCAACTATTTTTGATGGTTTGTTGCCACATGCACAATCTAATGTGCATGTATACACAGGGAATGAAGGTATGAAGCCTGGCACACTGCCACCCTAAATATCAGGCAGGCTCCTCAAAGACAACAGTAATGTTGTGTATTTCTTTATACGTTTTCACTACTAGATCAGCCATTTGAAGGTTTATTTATTCCTAAATTCTTCAACTTCCTGTATCTGAGTATTTATGTCTCAGATTTCCCCATTACCTCCTTTCCCACCACTTTATTCCTGATATTCCACTTTTCACCTCGTTACTATGAAGCATGACCTAACGCCAGCATTTATTTCCTGACCTCCAAAATAAAAAGACTCATAAACAAAACAAACAAAATGGAAAAAATTTTAGCAACTATTTTTGGGCCCCAGAAACAAAACTTATTTTTCCAAAGAAAGAGAATCCTTTAACCTACTTTGAGGACTAACAAATGACTTGAACACATTGTGTTCAAGGTTTTATCAAACGATGGGAAAAATACAAAGGTCTATCTAATATTTAAAATACTACCTTTTTTTTCCCCTACAATGCATCACCCTAGTCCAATGTAACCTTAAAAACACGGGGGGGCGGCAGGGGAGGATAGCTATACGGTTTACATTGGGTGATAGTCCTTGTTGTGGCTGCTGTTGCTATCATTTGGTGATAATTTGGAAATGCTCCCCTGAATATCCCCTCTGATGCTTCTGGCATCGCAGTATCTGCCCCCAGACCACAGTGAAGCTGTTAGCAGGATGTGAACAGAGTTCACAAAATCAAGGGTTTGTTTACATACCAGCCACAGCACGAAGAAACAAATAAGGTCTAAATGGCTGTTGTCTCATCTGTTTTTGTGTTTTCCTTGCGTATTTCTTCCCAAGCTCTTAACAAACAGGTAATGGGTAGTTAAACATTTGGGACCAGTTACTCATCTTGCTTTGCAGTCATAGAGCTGGTCTAAGTGGAGCAGCCAGTAACTTCAAAGGACACCCTAGTTTGCATCTGTTTCCCAGGGGACAGAGCCCAGGCCCCAGGGCACCCTCATAAAACCCGAGGAGGGAATTACTCCATTCCCTGCCCCTGGTTACCTGAATCACACTGTGCACATGTACAGAAGCTAAAAGGTTCTCTACTTTGCCCCATTTGACTCAGGAAAAGGAAAACAAATGATAGATACCTGTACTGGTTCCTCCCACTCGCTACGAACTCCACTCTCTGCGCCCTTATGCAAACCTTAGAAGGGTCAGGGCAGCTGTTTCCAGAGCTGCTTGGCCAAAATGGGCAAACACACGGGCATGAAAAGAATTCTGAAAATACTTCCGATTGCTTTTCTTGTCTCTCACACAAGAGCATGCTTAACCCACGGGTACCTTTCAATGTTCATGTATAATAAATACAGTTTCAAAATAAAGAATAAGACCCCCAAAATCCTACCTATTGGGTGTAGCTGCTGCCTTCATTAGTCACATTTTCCCAGAGACCATAGCTCCACTTGCACTGAAAACGGTCGTTTTTTAATTATTTTATATCTGTGGCCATTTGTCCTACAGATTTCTTCTTGGCCTCTATCATTTTTGCCAGTGAAAAATTTATGCTTTCCCCTTTAACTACTACTGATCTAAATTTACTTTAGTGAAGAAAATTTTGGCTCTAACTAAAACTCATGTAAACTTTCCATTTCACCGTGATGTTTTCTTTTCTTGGATTCAGCACAAGTCTTTTCTAATCTAAGAAATGGCTCTTACAGGCCCTCCTCAAATGTTTGTTTTCCAATTTAAGAGCATCTCTCTGTACATATACATAAAACATTAAAAGCTTCAGTGATGTGTCCAAAGTTGCTCTAAGGCGGGAATAGCTGATCTGACCCTCCAACATCCACACATAGGCGCTACCTCACAAATGTGTCTAAGTAAGACCCTGCCCCATCAGCGTCCCCTGAAACTTCTCTTCCTTGAATCTCACTTTGATAAGCATACATGCTTGGACTCAAACAGGTCATCTCCAGTATCCATTTCTTTCGTTTTCTTTTGTCCCACAATAGAGTTAAACAATACACTGTCTGGTCGTCCAAATGCTTCAAGTGGTTTTACATGCTTTATTCCAACGATCTTCTCAGTATCAATGTGAGAACAGAGAGGATGAAGAAATTTCAATCATTCTTTAAGGGAAAAAAAAAAGGCATTTAAAATATCAATTATTTTGCGATTGGCTCAAGATCTTACAGGTATGGCAGAATCAGAACTAAAGTACCAGTGTTCAGACCCTCATGAATATGGTGAATTCGTCCTCCTACTCTCTCTCATAATATGGAGTAAACCTAAATTAACCTGAACCACTTAAAGGTGGGGTGGGGAGAAGGAGAGAGAAGAGGGGAAGGGGACCATGAACATTAAACCATTTCACTAGAAATTTTCTTTGTTTCTAACCTGTCATAGGAGTAGAGAAAAAAAAGAGAGATTTTAAAAAGAAATTTTCTTCCTTTTAAGCTATGTCCCTATTGCTCACTTTGAAAAAAGAATGAAAATAGGCCGGGCACGGTGGCTCACACCTGTAATCCCAGCACTTTGGGAGGGCTAGGTGGGTGGATCACCTGAGATCAGGAGTTCGAGACCAGCCTGGCCAACATGGCAAAACCCCGTCTCTACTAAAAATACAAAAATTAGCCGGGCATAGTGGTCTGTGCCTGTAACCCCAGCTACTAGGGGGGCTGAGGCAGGAGGATCGCTTGAACCTGGGAGGTGGAGGTTGCAGTGAGCTGAGATCATGCCATTGCACTCCAGCCTGGGCAACAGAGTGAGACTCCATCTCAAAAAAGAAAATACAAAACACCCTCCTACCAATCTTTACTCAGAATTGAAATTTTCTATTTTTTTGTGTGACTCTTTTACTAGTGATGTTCTCTTTTACTGGTAATCAGAGGGGCCATGCTATCTTATACATCCTCTCAATGAATATGACTTCATATACTCATCCCTGTCATAGCATCCCATTCTAAAGACAAATAAAATTTTTTATTAAGCAATATTTGCCTTGACATTCTGTTATTTGGGAATTTGCAGTGTTTCGACTTCATTGGAAATAATGCTACCATGAGAAACTTTATTCTTCACAATGGTTTGGAATTTCCTGTGGTTTCTAGGCTATGAACAATAAAGTTTTACCTCTTTTTAATTATTGTGAAATTCTTCCCTGGATATATTGTACCCATTTACAGAAACATCACCAAAGTGTAAGTGAAGATGTTTTTCCACATTTTAATCAATGCTGGGTTTAAAACTCATATTTATTTTTTTAAAGTGTCTTAGGCACATAATTTCACTTTAAAGTTGTCTTAATATATATTCTTTCAGCTCCTAATGAGGGTGTGTACTTTTCAGGGTGATAATTTATCATCTATATTTCATCCTGGGTCTCCTTCACTACTCACACTGCCTCTTTTTAAGCACTGAATCATGCCATAGGTGGAGGAAGGGGCCAAAAATAATTGTTTAATCATAACTATGCAACCAACTCTTTAAGATGAAAAACAGAATTCTCTACTTCAGGAAAATGAGATTATATTTAGCCTTCTGAAAATGAGTAACAATCAAGCGTAAATACTTGTTAACAGGTTCACACATAAGCACATGAAAACAAAATTGGCCAAGCTGAGGCAGGAGGATCGTTTGAGATCAGGAGCTCGAGACCAGCTTGGGCGACATCGCGAGACCTAAACTCCAAAAAAATTTTAAAAATTAGCCGGGCATAGCAGTGCACACCTATAGTCCCAGCTACACAGGGAGGATCGTTTGAACCCAGGAGTTTGAGGTTATGGTGAGCTACGATCTCACCACTGCACTCCAGCCTGGGCAAAAAAGTGTGATGGGAGGAAGGAAGGGAGGGAGGACGGGAGGGAGGGAAAGAAAGAAAACTAAGGAAGAAAGGAAGGGAGGAAGGAAAATTGACATGGTCTAAGAGGGAGAACACTTTCCCTCCTCTCTCCCCTATCCCCTTCTTTCAGACAAACCCCAATTTCTCCATCATGACAGGGCTGTCCAAAAAGTCATCAAGGTGTAGTCTTATCCTCTGAATGATTCTCCTTCTTACCTCAACAGTTATCTCTATGTCCAAAACACCTCTTCCTTTCCATTCCCACTGCTCCACGGTTTGGGCCTTCCTCACTTCTGCCCAGACTAGCAAACTCATGTTCCAGCTTCTAGTCTTTGTCCTATTCTATGTGGTACTATCAGAGGAACTTCCTATAATACAGCTCTGACCTTGTCTCTGCAGTGTACAAAATTCTGAGGTGCTTTATGCACCGATAAACCATATCCCAACTGGCTCTCACCAAGAAAACGCATTGCCAGGAGCTCTTCACTGGTACCTCCTTTGGTATTTAAAAGCTTCTTGAGGAACGTGAGTGTGCCTTATCATAGTGCTTAGCAAGACTCTAAGAGTACTCAAAAGAACTAATTTAGAGTTTTCTGTGTACTATTTCATAATACCCAATCATCAGATGTAAGCTGAGTAAAATCAGTGTCTTAATTGTATCTCCCACAGTTCAGTGCTTTCGGTGTGGAATTTCTACAAACCATCATTGAACAAATGAACTATGGAACCAATTGTTCTTTATTGAATCCACTGGTTGAGTGCTCTAGAATAAGCCACCTAGAAACATATTGGTATTTAAAACATCAATGACAAGGAAGATAGTAATACTCAAAATACTCCCACAAATTTGTTTTTGAAAAGAAATTATTGTAAACACAAAATAAATGACAGGCCTTCAGGTGAAGCTCTATTATCATATCATACCTATGACTGACACCAGCAAAGAAATGGATGTGCCTCAGGAAGAAATGTGTTACCAAGACACTAATCCATAACCTTTCTAAAGAAACTGCACGTCCTAAAAATATAATCCTTCCAAAATTGTTATTATAAGTAAGGCAAGGCTTAGTTTGCTTGATCAGATTTTGACCAATAATGATAAGAAAAAGAATGGAAACCCCCCCCTTGACAATCAGTTACACATTCTCCTTAATCCCAGCATAATGTAACGGACACTGTCTGAACTCATAGTTGGAATTCCAAGTTCATGTTCTTTCTTTCATTAGTTTCATGACCTTGGGCAAGTCACTTCACCCTAGGATGTCTCTGTTTCTTCACGTGGGAAATGCGAATGTTTGGCTCTGATCTTTCAGATTTCATCTAGCTCCAGAATTCAATGATTTATGAGTATTTAAAATAAGCTTTTTACTGATATATATAACAGCATGAATGAATCTCAAATGCACAATGCTAAGTGAAGAAGCCAGATTCAAAAGGCTACCTATTCTATGATGATATTCACATGACATTCCGGAAAAAACAGAACCATAGAGATGGAGAGCAGATCAGTGGTTACTGGGGATTGGAGGTACAGGGGATTGTTTGACTACAAAGGGGTAGCACGAGGAAATGTTCTTTGAGGGTGGGGTAAGAGAACTGTTCCACATCTTGATTGTGGCAGTGGTCTTGAACTCCTGGCCTCAAGCCATCCTGCTGCCTTGGCCTCCTAAAGTGCTGGGATTCCAGACGTGAGCCACCGCACCCTACCCTAGGTGGCAGTGGTTAATCCAGGCATTTGCCAAAATTCACAGAAAGGTACACCAAAAAGGGTACATTTTACTGTATGTGAATTAAAATGATTTAAGGTATTAGAAAATTTATTTCTCCAAATCCAATGCATCTTTGATGACATAATAGCTGGACAATATCCCCCAAGACATTAACACCAACCTTCTGGATTTACTGTCGCCGTTTTAAGACTGATGAACCAGGTTTACACCCAAATAATTTGCGGTGTGTTTTAACGGTGGTGGTGGTGTTAATCTTTCAATGGACTTTCTACAGAATGCTTCTGTGTAGCTCTGTTTTCCAGTGTGGAATATCTAACAATGAAACAGCGAAATGAACTCTAGCGGGAATGATTCTAGGGCTGCCCTGGACCTGTGTGGCCTTCATGGAATGTTAGAATGTTGCTGTTATCTTTGTGATTCATACTAAAGATATGAGGCACCAAACAGGAATGACAATAACAACACAGCAACAATAGCAACAGCTAACATTTAATCAGCACTTAGTAAGTTCCAGGCACTGTTCTAAGTGCTTACCTACAGCTGAAGTGCTACAGTAGTTCATTTAGTTCTCAGAACAATCCTGTACTAGGTTATATTGCTATCTCATTTGACAGTTGAGAAGATCAAACAATGTTCTCAAGGTCAACTGGCCAGTGGGTGGCAGAGTCAGAATGCAAACCTAGACGGTCTAACTCTTACCACAAAGCTAAAGCTGCCTAGAAAAGCTTCATTTAAAGAATAACTTACTCATCTTCATGGAGAGTCTGTGGCTACTACTACATGCTTCCACAAATTCTTATCTAGGCTTTCTTCAGAAATTGGACAGGCCAGGCATGGTGGCTCACGCCTATAATCCCAGCACTTTGGGAGGCTGACGCTGGCAGATAACTTAAGGTTGCAAGTTTGAGACCATCCTGGCAAACATGGTGAAACCCCGTCTCTACTTAAATACAAAAATTAGCTGGGCATGGTGGCAAGCGCATGTAATTTCAGCTACTTGGAAGGCTGAGGCAGGAGAATCGCTTGAATCCAGGAGGCGGAGGTTGCAGTGAGCCAAGGTTGCGCCACTGCACTCCAGCCTGGGCAACAGAGCGAGATTCTGTCTCAAAACCAAAACCAAAACAACAACAACAACAAAAAGACAGAGAAGAAATTGGACAGAGGGCTTTTTCTAATTAGGCAAGCCAGCATCTCCATCTCTGCCTGGTGATTTCATGAAGTCTGCATAGCAAAAAGCCCTACATACACTATTTTACACAATCAGGTACAACTGCTTTTTCCTATTCCATTCTCCTTGCTCGCAGCAAAGCTGGCTTTAGCTGACAGGGAAGATTTTTTTCCTAAGGGCTTCCAAGATAAGGCAAGAGAGAGGCTAAGCTTCTCCTACCTGCCACCAGTTAGGATCTACCTTTTCTTTAAATCATTTTCACGATTTTATGTAGGTTTAAGCCTCTGGGTAGAAATCTGTCCCAAAGCAGACAAGTTCCTGTTCCTGAAATGACTAATTCCTTGCACAAGGCAAGAGGCTGGTTAGAACCCTTTCAACTGGAGAGGATGATTAGTTAAAAACAAAAACAAAAAAAAAAACAGGACCAAGGACCAAGCTGCTGAGGCTGAAGGAAACCACACAAACAAAAACAATACACCCATTAGACAGTACTTGTAAGGTATTCAGACCCTGAGAAATTAGTTTGAATGCAGTAGAAAGGCAGATTACAGGAGAGAAAGGGCTCCCAACTAGTTCAAGGGTTTGTTTAGTCTACTTATCAAGCCCAAACTAATCATGTTAATGGCTGTTTATGCCCAGAACAGGGTTCAAATGGCCTTTCAAAGAAAGCAGGGCAGACTCAGGCTAGCAACCTTCCTCTCTTCAAGGACTGCAACCTTCTTCTCTCCAAGGATCCCAGGATTCTCCTTACTAAGGATCCCCACTCTGAGCAGGTAAAACAGTAGGCCATAGTTCTATATATTTCCTATCTATTTATTTCCTATCTTCAAACGAGACTATACACTCCAAAAAGCAGTGGGGTATCATCTCTGTTGTCCGTTGCTCTATCTAGCTTATATAGAAAGATCATTTTTGAGATAAAAACTTTATATATATATATGTATATACGCATACATTAACCCTCTGAGATATATATATACGTATATATATGAGATATATATGTATATACGTGTATATATATGAGATATATACGTATATACATATATATATGAGATAGATACATATATATATGTATATGTATATATCTCAGAGGGTTAATGAACTGTCTGGAGGGAAAGATGGGAACTCAGACTTAATTTAAGTCCTTGCTTTTCCCGGATGCAGACACCGAAACCTTGTGACTGAGCGTCAACAGGTGCCTTCCTCCTGCAAGGAAACTTTTAGAAAATCTTCAAGGTAAACCAACTATCATTCTACCAGAATCAAGGACACGGGTTTCCAAAATTCTAATCCAAAAGGGGGAGTGGGATTGGGGGAAGATCATCAACAAGGCAATCCTTCTCCAGGCCACCTACTCCTACTCCTCAAAGCAGCATCAGATGAGAAGCCGGGTGAGGCATGTTAACCGAGAAGCCCTCCTCCAATTAATGTGCTATTGCTCCTTTAAAACCGAGAACAAACGGCGCGGCCGCTCCTGATCCCGGAGGCTGCAGAGCAGTAATTGTCACTTAGCCACTTAACTCCCCGCCGCACTGCTCACTCACTCATCGTGGTTTATCTCTCAGCCAATTACTGCTGTCATTTGCGTTTCAATGTGTGCCATCAGGGGCCAGGCCCAGTCGACAGCAGAACAGAAAACACCGGGAGGAGAGCCGACTGGCTTCCAGAGGCGGGTGGAGCCCACACCTCATTGCCTGCTGCTCTGCGGGAGCTTCGAAGGTATTCTCCTATCGCAGAGGCTCCCGAAACAGCTCCAGAAGGGACCCAAAACTACCTGCCCACACTCCCGTTTTGTGCTGTGCCTGGCTGTACACTGAGGCAACCAAAAAGAAGAAAATTTGAGCCCTAAGTACCAAGTCAATAATAATGATGGTGATATTAAAGCAACAGAAACTTTAGCTGCTTAGTGTGACAGCAGACAAGAGACAAATAGAGGAAGTGGCAAGGATTCCTGCACTGTATTATTGTGAAATCCACCCAGGGCTAGTCTACAAATGTGAAGACAGGAAAACCTTATAGGTCTCGCTGCTCTTTTATGCAAGCAGATTTCCAGGCACGATGTTGTTCACCCATATATAACTTGGCCCCAAAGTGTGAGGAACATATGAATTTTCTTAGGCGGTCCTGAGTTGAAATATCTAAAAATTATATTTGCATTCTATTGTCATATTATAGACTGGTGATACATTCTATACTTGGTAACAAAATTTTATTTTAAAAAAAATTTCTTCAAGGCACAACCAGATGTGACTTTTTTATAACTAAATCAGAAAAAAGCTTGCCAGACCATGTGTCCAGATTTTTCAGTTCTGCAAAGATATCCTTTCTGGTTGCTCAGTGGATCCTAATCACAAAAGCTAAGACTCATGTTTGTTTGGTTTTTTTTTTTTTGAGACGGGTCTCGCTCTGTCACCCAGGCTGGAGTGCAGTGGCACGATCTCAGCTCACTGCAAGCTCCGCCTTCCAGGTTCATGCCATTCTCCTGCCTCAGCCTCCCGAGTAGCTGGGACTACAGGCACTCGCCACCACGCCCCGCTAATTTTTTTTTTTTTTTAAATATTTTTAGTAGAGATGGGGTTTCACCATGTTAGCCAGGATGGTCTCGATCTCCTGATCTCGTGATCCGCCCGTCTCAGCCTCCCAAAGTGCTGGGATTACAGGCGTGAGCCACCGCGCCCAGCCAAGACTCATGTCTTTAAATAGTTTGTTTACTCTGCCTTCCTGGATCAAATCTATACCATCATGTGCTGCATTAGGGCTTTTCTCCCAGAAGGTTGAAACCTCCCCTGATTGTAGAGGCAGCACCTTGGCTGTATTACCCTAGCCTGAGATTTCCTTTGGAGTGCATTTGGTCTGGCTGTCAGGTTGTCCTGCTCACTGTGCAGCATGATCCCCCTGACATTCCATCCTTTGAAGCCCCAGTAACCACAGCAGGAGGGCCAGCAGCTGAGGCTGAGCCAGAAGAGACCTGTTCTAGCTGGATCTGCACAGCCCGGTCTCTGGGTCTAAAATAAAACTCTTAACTTCTCTGCCAATGAGCTCTGCCAGGCCTGATGACGTAACAGGTCCCTTTAGTTCTATTTGCAGGCAAGGTCCGTTTACATCAGGATTTCATCCAGGTAAGGGGGAATTTGGGAGGGGGAGGGAGTGAGGGACTCTCAGAGAATGGACCCGTCTTCCCATCATGCACGGAAAAGGTCTGAAAGAGCTGGTGAGGTGCCAAAGTAATTGTACACGTCATCTTGAGCTGTGCAAAGAGGAGCTGGCCTAGCTATAGCTAATTGCTATCCTCCGGCTATATGCTCCCCACTGAATACCAGAGAGGGGAATCTGTTCGGTGCATAACAAAGAAAAATCACAAGTAAAATAAAGCTAAGCAGCAGCCGGCCAATGCTGTGATGCTGTCACCGCCAACCATGGCCAGCTACACGCAGGGAAACTCGGATTTGTCCTCACTCATCTTCTCTCAGGCCTTCTAATTAAGAAAACCTTAAACTTGGAACCAGTTTACTCCTTTCTCGCTCATTTAAGTCATCACCCTGACCCATCTCTGATGAAGACAGAGCACTTCAAACGATGGAGGGTAGTTCCTAAGATAGCCGGTGGCCAGCGTGAACTTCCTAATTAAGGACCCACACAAAAGTAACTTTCTCTTCTTCTGGGCTCTTTGTGTTTGTAAAAATGCGGCTTCAAGCTGAACACACTATTTGATCATCTTCCCGCTTCCTTCCTCCTTTCCTGTCTGTCTGTCTGTAATGTTTCCCAGCTGATCAATAGCTGCCTCTCTGTGTCATGAAGTGTGCAATAAGCTGTTCTTTTCTTTTGTCTCAAAGCCAGAAGACACTGTATGGAAAGACCAGTTCCTCTTCTCCCGCCCTTCTCGCTGTGCGTGGCAGCCCAGTGGAGGTCTGGACGCTTGCCACTGAGTGCCAAGAGCAAAACCCAGGCCAATCAGCAGGGCGGATCCAAGCCCCTGACTGCAGCAGAGGTGCCTCTCCGCAGCCAGGCTACAGCCACCCACAGCCTTGGGGCTGCCCTGACCCTGCCTCAGGCAGGAGCCCCGCCTCCTTCTCAAAGGACGTCACAGAGTACCTGCCCTTGGGGTGCCACACATCTTTCTTCGCTCTCTTTTTTCAGATTCAATTTGCCTGAATAGGAAGAACCTCTCCTCCTTACTGCCTAATCTATTCCCAGAAATCCCAGCTGCTCTCCCCAACTTTCACAGAGCAAATCAGTAGGCCCACCACTGTCCATGTTGGAGATCACACTGAGCCTCGTCTGGACCCCCCACTGCTTCTGGAGCATCTCCACAAACGGTCAAATCTGCATATCCAAACCTGAATCCTTCATCTTCCTCTCCCACTTGACCCCCAATTGGCAACACCACCCTGCGCTCCAGGCTGAGGGTCAGGCTTAACTGTCCCCTCTCCTCATCTCCTACATCCTCTGCAAGCTTTCTAAATTTTATTTCACACACATTTCTCAAATCCAGCCCCCAGAATCTAGGGATAAGACCACAGCCCTAGTTCAAGCCCAAATCCATCCTCCTCACTGCCCTTCTTGCCCTCTCTTCTTTCCAGGGGCCGCCTAACACAGAATTCTAACTCCATTGCTCCGTGTCCCTCTGCCCTACCCTCCAAGCTCCCCAATAACATCTGAGAACCCATGTTCCTCTCCACTGTCACCCACTCAATCCTTGCGACAGGGACCTGCAGTGGTTCCTACCCCGCCACAGGAAGCTTCCTGCTTCTGGCTCAGGCTCCACCCTCTCCACAGAAAGGCCCCTCCTCCCCTCCACAGAAAGGCCCCTCCTCCCCTTCACCCAGCTAATAACTCTGACTTTGTTCAGGGACTCCACACCTCCAGACTGGGCTAAGTGCTTCATACACATTTCTGTCACTGGATCAAGCTCCTAAAGGGCAGGGACTGGGTAATATTTCCCTGTGTAGTCTCAGCACCCAGTTACACACTGTGGGCTCCTGTTACACACAGCAGGCTCTCAGCAACTGGGATATTGCATTTGTACTTTCAAATTACTAGCTGATGCTCTCTATTACCTACCACAGGGCAATCAATACCTAAGTCTGCCTTAGACCCATTCTGGTGCTACCTATTTAAAGAAGGCAGACTCCTCGACACCAAGGGTTGTGTCTATGGAACATATTTTGTCTAGCGACTTACGTACTTTGGGGTACTTAATAATGCGATGGAGTTGAAGATGATGACGGTGACAATGACGTCAACCAGGACAGGAAACTGGAGATGATTAGACATCCTTTATTCTCCAAGGCTGTGTAGCTGCTTAAAACAGTTCTCGATGAGTCACAGAATGACAGCTCATTTATCTTGAAACCTTAACTAACCAGAATACAGCATGGACCCTCAGTCAGACACACTTTTGAGAAGCCAAAATACGTATCAGAAAGTCCACACGCTTGTCCACACACAAGTTAAAGAGGTAACTTATAGAAGGGGTCATCTGGTCTGCATTCGGGGCCTATTTGTTCTTGCTTAACGTTCACCTTGATAATCTGTGTGATCTGATTCCTCAGTCACAGCAAGTTAATGACGTAAAATATGAGAAGAGGCGAGGTGGCAAGAGGCTCCTGGGGACTGACACAGTGGGAGCAGTGCAGAAGAGAACCCTGACAAACTTTAAAAGAACACAAAGTACACAGTAGTCTTGGGATGGCTCATGTTGAGGGACAACGAGTTCCACACATATTAACAAACCCTAATGACACCATCACACAATAAAGGTACAATATTTACCCTCAAGATGATGAGCGAGATACCAAGAAAGAGTTACATTCTGTGCAATATTTTCTACCTGCAGAGAAAAGGAAGTTGAGAGAATATTTTAAGATGATTTCTATCAAGGTGATTTTTTTTAAGGAGTTTTAGCATTTACTGAAGTAGATTGCATTTATCTGGAAATTTTACTGCTGAGATACCTGACAAATGAGCCATTGCTTAGCCTCATCCAGCATGGAACTATTAAGTAGCCACAGCACAGGCCTTGCCCACCAAGAGTGCACAGCCTAAAACAGCCCAATACCCTGGAGAATACATTTGTATATTTAGTTTTATTTTAAAACACAGTGAAACAGGAAACCCTATCTGCCAGAAAACTACCAAATATAGCATGTCCCATACCTCCCCATCCATGCAAAACACAAACGGACTAAGATTTCAATTTAGGGCAAGAGCATAAGAGATGAGTCTATTCCAAGGCAGGTTCTACTTGGGAAATGATAATCTTCTTTTGGTCTTGATAACCCACTCTCCTCAGTCTCTCTCTCCTTTCCTCTCTCCCTCCACCTTTCACCACCTCATCTCAGCTCCTTCAGTGTACAGGAGCTGCTTAGACGAAGGAGAAGACGAAGCTGAGGTTTTGTTCGCTTTGTTACAGTCCCATGGTCATTTCCTTAGTGGGTCAGCAAGTACAACCAAAGTAAATCCAAAGAAGGGAAGGATGAGAGATACCTGGTTATTTTTCACAAAAGATGGGGCTTTGAAACGGGATTTAAAAAAAAGTTGGAAAGTTTTAAAGGGAAAATCTTCCCGAAACCGGATGCTGAAGAAGGAATGTACTGAAGGAAGACAGGGGATGAAGAGTGGCCAGAAAAAAGAAAAAAAGGTAAATTTTATAAATAATACCAAAGAGTTAAGTGGAGAGAATGATGGGAAAGAAGCTAAAGTTTGGCTACTTATCTGACCATACCTGCAAAACTGGAAATTTCACAACCTCATCTCCAAGCTCACGTTCCTTCCTGGTGACAAGAGGGAAGTGAAGACTTTTAGCCAGACGGGAAAAGTTACCACAATATTTCCAATACTGTGTTTCCACCAAATATTTCCAAACTGGCATAGGACAGAGGGCATGAACCAGCTATCACTGACTGGCTTAGCATTTTTGTCAACCTGCCTGTATTAAGAAACTTGTCTTGAAAATAGCATTTTTATTTAAAGCTAAAAGCCTTCAAGTCCTCCACGTTTTTCTCCACTACGAAGTATTAGAATAGAGAGAATAAGCTATCATTCATTTATTCAACATTTACTGAACACCTATTAATTATGTGCTCAGTCCAGGGAGTTCTTAAGAGTTCTCACATTTTCAAAAACTGGGAGAACTTCTATTTTGCGTGTGTGAAGTGTGTTTATTTATACCCAAACAATATTGTGATAAAGAACATTTATAGTTCACTCAAAATATTCACAGTACGCTCAAAAGGGCAAAGGTTTCTTTAATCCGAGCTCTATTACATACAATGCGCACGTCCTTGGGCAAATTATTTCTCTAGACCTTGTTTTCTTCATCTGTGTAATGGGGAACTAGGTTTCATCATTTTTTTATGAAGATTAAGTGAAATATCAGCTGGCAAGCACTTAACAGAAGCTGGCACATGGCATTCAAGCAATCACGCATTTAGTAAATATTTATTGAGCACCTCGTATATGCCAGGCTCTGTTGTAAACACAGAGCCTCAGCAACCAAAAGGAGAAGCCAGATTCCCCCTTTCTTATCCTTCCCATATCATCACGGACTTCTCAAGGGCTCTGAAAGCCTGTGAAAATGAAACCAACTGGACGCAGTACCAATGCCAAACACCATTATTTTCAATATCTCATGGTGATCTGCACCAAGGATTGAATTTTCAAGTGAGATTCACGCTGCCCATGAGTCGTGGGCATAAAGGCCATGTGGCTACTGATATCTGCATCAGGCTATTCACCTGGGGACCCAAGAGCAGAGCCCTGGAGCCACCCACACCCTGACCTCCAGGGTTTGGACAGAAATAGAACTTAAGAGACGTAGGTTGCTGTCTCTCTTGCCTTTTTGCTCTTAAAATGAGAAAGGTGACTTATTTTGAGGTGGGGGAGGGATGCCCTCTATTCAGAGGAAGTTCCCACATGAACTGCTACATTGTTTCTCTGACTCATTCTTACTTTTCCTCCCCATTCCTTCCCAGCCCTCCCTTGGTGTCTCGGGCTGTTCCATATGTGGTACAATAGGCTCTTTGTTTACAAGATTCTAATGTGCAATAAAATCAGTTATGGGGCCAAGAATAATTTATGCACAAAAAAATAAGGACAGTAAAATTGACATGAATTGTATGTTTTACAGTACTTTTTGATCTGTTACATTCCTGTTGATAGAATTGATAGACACTAGCTAAAAACTTTAAGGGTTCATAAAACTCTATTCACATTGGAAGTATATCACACACACACACACACACACACACACACACGTGCACACAAACAACTCAGGAGCAAAACATTTTTAAAAGCCTTAAGCAAAATACTGAGTTCTTAATTTTGTTACTGGCACAAGCATCCACGCAGTCTCACAAGTAAGAAATCTGTAGCTATTTTCTTTTTTTTCTTTCTTTCTGTCTTTGTTTTTAGAGACAGGGTCTCACTCTGCCACCCAGACTGGAATACAGTGGCACCATCATAGCTCACTGCAGTCTCGAACTCCTGGGTTCCAGCAATCCTTCCGCCTGGAGTTATTTTCAGTGGGTAAGGCAAGGTTTCATGGGAAATCATAGACAGTTTGTAGCCAAACATGCTTGGCTCTGAATCTCAATCCTATTCACTTCTAGCTAGGAGGTTTTTAAACGTCTCAAAGCCTCAGTTACTGCATATGAAAAATGGATTTTGGTGAAAATTAAATTAGATAAAGGATGAACAGAATGTCTGAACACGTTTGGTTATCAGAAAGTTATTTCTCCAGCCTTCCTTCCCCAACACACCTCTCAAAACCTTTCTTTTCCATTCTATCACTCAGTTTCAGCTCTCCTGGACTACTGCCTTCCAACAGGTTTTTCAGCCTTTTGTCTACTACTCCTTCAAACCATCCCAAACCTGCTATTAGAAATAGCATTCAAACATCAGAAATTTGATCATGGCACTCCCTGCCACAAATCCTCCTATGGCGATAACATTCAGAACAAATCTGCATTCAGAGAAAGTCCATGTGTCCCCAACCCATCTGTTCAGCCTCACCTCCCCCACGACCACCCCACCCCTGCCCCTTGAACGACCGCAGCCCCCACGTTCCAGGCACCCAGTCATTGTGAGTGGAGCATGCCATCTGCTCTGGTGCATGGACTCTCACTGCCACTCCTCCGGGATGCCAGCCCCACTCCACCCCCTCCCATCTGTAGAGATCACTGTCTCCTTCAAGGCTTAGCCCCAGTGCCACTTCCTCTCTGCAACGTTCCCGGATTTCCTCTGCTGACTCAAGCCTCCACTCATGTGTCTATGCCTTTCTCAAGTTTATTGTTTAAACTTTTGTTCTCCAGTTATCCATATCTATGAGGGTCCACCCCCCTAGACTCAGTTCCTCCATGACAGAGACCAAATTGTATTCATTTTTACAAATAGTCCTCAAGTTTTATCCTTCCTTGCAAGAAGAAAATAAAACCAAATGGATAATTTATTGAACTGAAAGGACAGAATGAGGATAGAAGAAACTAAACAATGCCCCTGTGAATAGAGGCATTTCTTAGTGGAAAAACATATATGTGTGTGTGTATGTTTGTATAATGTAAAAATGGAGCAAGCCATTCTCAAAGTGCTTCAAATTCTGGCAAAACTAAGATGCACTTAAAATGAAGTCTTAGGTATATTTAAAAAAAAAAAAAAAAGATTTCAAAAACCTCAGCAAACCACAGAGGTATACACCATATGTGGTAGATTAAAAATGACCCAAATTGTTTGATCCTTCTTCCATGGACAGATGTGTCTATTCCACACCCTGCATCCACCACTTTTAAAGGTGAGTTGCCTATAAGTGCTTGGACCAATCAAGTATGGGAGTGATTTTAAATATGGGAGTGATATTATACCATTTCCAAACCTAGTGCTTAATATGACTAACAGTTTTGGCCTTGGCCTCTTGGAACCCTGGCCTTCCCTGTAAGAAATATGAGCACCCTAATGGAGAAACCACATGGAATGGCTCCAAGGCTCCATGGAGAGGCAGACGGGCCCAGTGGGGAGCTCAGTCTTCCAGGCATCCTTGCCAAGGTGCCAGGAAGGTGAGTGAGGCCATATTGAATCCTCCAGACCAGAGCAGCCATTGACTGACTAACAGCGAGGGACCAGAGTCGATGCTACATGGATAGAAGAACCACTCAGCTGAGCCCTGCTTGAACAAAATCACAGATATAATCAAATAATGGTTGTTTTAAGCCATCAAGTTTTGGTGTGGTTTGCTAGTTAGCAATAGGTAACTGGAACACAATCTTAATCCCTTTTGGCCCAGCATCCTACCCTACCTAATAGAATACTTTTCCTCCAAAGGGAGGAAAGTGGCCTTGTGTAGAATAGAGCTCCCTAGTCACTGATGGTCTAGTTGAAGGGATGAGAAACTCATCAGGCTCTTGGACAGTTGCAGTTGTAATGCACTTGTGTAATGTATAATACACATTTCTTTAAGATAAGTTCAGTTTACCCACAGCTGTTCTATCTGTCAACAGATATTGGGGCAAATGTGGTTAATAACTTCAGGAACAATTTGGTAGAATACTACTCAGGAAGCCAGGAGACCCTCCATTTCAGTCTTTTACCATCCACATCTCTTGTGTATATGAGGAAGAAATGTTTGTGTCTTCATTTGCCTAGCTATCCCATGAAGAGAAGCATACGTGATACCTCTTAGATCAGTGCAAATTAGAAATGAAATAAGGTTATGGATTGAAAACACCTTCAGTTCCTTGGCCAAAAAAATGCTAGGTAAACTCAAGGTACTATCATCATTTTGCAAATATGTTGTTCCACTATATAAAATAGCCTAAATTAGTAAGTGCAATTCCACGTGCTGGGTCAGCTGAGCATTTTTTTTTTTTTACATTTGCCAGATTCCCCTTGTTTTGTCTTTCTAGCCAATAGAATAACACTAAAATATATGGAGAATTTAACTAACTTTTGAAAAAGAGATAACACAAGTTAGAACCAGAAGAAGTCACCTGTGCCATAAGTTTGTGTCTTCTAAGAGCCATCAGCCAGGCAAAATGAAGTGGAAACTTGAAACTTAACATGTATAAATGATTTGTGTTGTTTTGTTTTAATGCTAAGTACTCAGCAAAAAGCTGAGTTATTAGAAAATGGACACTAGCCTGTGCTTGTGGGCATAAATTCTCCATCTATGAGAAGGCATGAATTGAGGCACTGTATTGATTACATTATGTCGTTTATTCTCATACAACTCTCTATTGTAGAAACGATTTCTAGCCCCATCTTCAAGATGGGAAATGGAAGGCTAGAGAGACTTCATTTTTCTCCTATATTTGTATTTAGCAATTGCTATTGCTGCCATAAGAAAATAACACAGGGTGGCTTGAACAACAGAAATTTATTTTCTCACAGTTCTGGAGGCTGGAAGTCCAAGATCAAGGTGCCAAGCAAGGCTGGTTTCTCCTGAGGCCTCTATCCTTGGCTTGCAGATGGCCACCTCCTCTCTGTGTCCTCACATGTGGCGTTTTCTCTGTGCATGCTTATGCCTGATGTCTCTTCCTCTTCTTAAAATGACACCAGTTATACTGGATTAGGGCCCCACCCTTATGACCTCATTTAACCTTAATTATCTCCTTCAAGGCCCGCCCTCCAAATACAGTCACATTGAGGATTAGGGTTTCAGCCTATGAATTTTGCAGGCACATGAGTCAGTCCCTAAGAACTCTACAAATCACCAAGCCAGTCAGTGCAGAGCCAGGGTACACACCCTGGCTCCCTGCCATTGTCTGTGGTCCCCCTGATTACTATCCGTGGTGCTTCACCATCCCATCACTGCCTCAGTCTATGTCCATAGAAAATGGCCTTGTGTAAAATTACTCATCAGCAGCAAGTGAAGAGAATGAAGGCCACAGTAGGAAGTAAAGGCAAGAAGGGAAGCTGAAGCTATAGGAAGACAAATGTAAAATCCAGAAAAACTGACATTTAGCAAGGCAGAAAGTGCAGCTCACACCCAAACCCATTCTATGGCCAAAGACTCCCCTCACCGTTGCCATAATTCGGGCTTTGTTGTAACTGCAGGAAACTCCCCGACCCCACTCTCAATGGTGAGGAAGGACCACTGCTTGCTCTGCTACTAGAAGTCATTGGCAGGGCACAACTCAATCACATGCTTTTTGCAAAATTACAAGATAATATAAAATTTAATTTTTTCATCACATTTTTGCAACCAAAAAATTTCAAAGACCTTGGAGTGCTATACAGCTAATAAATGCAATTAATAAAGATTTTGTGACCAGCTAAAACAGGTTAAATCCCAAAAAGCAAGACATGGTTTTTCTCCTTCTTTCAGATAATGCAGGGAAGCATCTCATATTTATAAAGCACAAGCTTTCAACTATATTGGATTTTCCTTTTAAAAAGAACAATAATTTAAAGTGGCTTCTAGCAGAGAAATGTGAGGTACATTTAAATGGGTATTTGTGTTCTGAAAATCCTAATTGGAACTCTTTTATTGTTGTTGTTTATGTGTGTGTTTGTTGTGCTTCTGAGAAAGGGCTGAGGTTCTTTTGTGCATTAGAAAGCCTTTCATCTAAAATTCCAGTTTCATACAAAATTAAACCGGCATATTGGAGATACAACTTTACAGAAAGCAGGAAGACAAACTGAAGTACTGTTTTTAAAAGACAGGAAAAATCAAAATGATTTTTCTATGTGAATCGTTCTACAACAAATATGAGACACAGCGGGATGGAGGTATCTTGGACCAAGATGACATCCGTGTTGCCCATGACCTGCTGCTTATTACGTCAGCTTCCTGGGCACTGCAAGCTGGTGAAGCCTTACCAGCTAAGCCTAAGACACTGCTAATGAGGTAAAAATCCTGCATCACCTTCAGTTGTGTTGGCTACTAGCATATTAAGATCAAAACTGCATTCTTAGCTTCACCAAAGCAGAGACCAAATTTTGGTTTACAAACCACCCCATCCTGTTGTTCAGGAAATGGCTCAAACAAGGGTATTTCTCCACTATTCTCTCAGTAAAGATACAATATGTGCACTGTTGTACACATCATATCACTCACTTCTGTTTTTAATAGAGATGATCATCTGGTATTAAAAATAAATAGTAAGAACAAGTGTGGTGGCTCATACCTGTAATCCAGCACTTTGGGAGGCCAAGGCGTGAGGATCACTTGAGCCCAGGAGTTCAAGATCAGCCTGGGCAACAAATAGAAACCCTATGTCTACAAAAAATTTAAAAAATTAGCCAGGCATGGTGGCACATGCCTATGGTCCCAATATTCAGGAGGCTGAGGCAGGAGGATTGCCTTAGCTCAGGAGGTCAAGGCTTCAGTGAGCCCTATCTCAAAAAAAAAAAAAAAACTATTATATATATGTAAAATATATATACATATGAATGTGTATATACATATATAAATGTATGTGTGTGTATATATATAATTTTTTTTTTTTGAGACAAGGTCTTGCTCTGTGGCTCAGGCTGGAGTATAGTGGCCCAATCTCAGCTCATTGCAACCTGCACCTCCTGGGCTCAGCCTCCAAGTCCTGGGCTCAAGTGATCCTCTTACCTCCGCCTCACGAGAAGCTGGTATTACAGGCACGCAACATCATGCCCAGTTAATTTTTGTGTTTTTTGTGGAGATGAGGTTTCACCATGTTGCCCAGGCTGGTCTCAAACTCCTGAGCTCAAGTGATCACCCGCCTCGGCCTTCCAAAGTGCTGGGATTACAGACATGAGCCACTGCATCTGGCCATAATATATACATTTTTTAAGTACCTTAAATAAAAGAATAAAGGCATCATTATAAAACTTTTTTCTTTTTTTTAAACCAAACCAAAGGGATTTAAACTTACATATTTTTAATGTGTATTTTAATAGACTGTTAGTGGCACTGTCCTTCATCTGAGATATTAATTCAAGGCCTTTTCAGCTTTTCTCCCTAAACTTTCTGAGTGGGCACAGAGGATCCAGAGTGTTTATGTAAGCAGTAAAAGAAAGTCCTGGTATTTCCACCAGAATCCCCTGCTTTACAGAAATATGTCCCAGCATCCTTATCCTGAAACTCCCTAACTTAGCTGCCACAAAAAGGCCCTCCATGTTCCTCAAAGCCACCACCCCCATCATGTAACTCGGCCTGAGAAAATTGTGTCCTATCAAAGAAAAGATGTTATGCAAAATAAAGTCCATTTGTGCAAGTGCACATTCTTGGATAAAACATCTTATTTGTAACTGGAGAAAAGACATTTTTAAGTGGTGATCAAAACAATCATGATACCAGATTTATCCAGGTGAATCCAGAGGTTTCACGAGCAACTCAACTATCCTGGTCTTAGCCAGACATTTCATTTTAAGTTCTCATCAAGTCTCCTGCTCCTGCACTACTTTTTCAGAGCTAAACTAAGCCCAGGTAAGTATCAAGGACTCCCACAGACCCTCTTAGTACCTTATGGAATAAATAGTAGGAATTAAACATGAAAAAACCCAAAGGGTCAGCCCATCCTCTGTCTGACAAAACAGGATTATTCCCTATAGGGCATTTTCAAGTTAGATCGCACTCATTTTTCTTGTTTACAAAGCCTCGTATTGATAAAGTATAACAAACAGCTGCCTGTTTAAATAGTTTCACTGAGAAATTAATAAGTGAGCATGTAACTCTGGGAAGTTGCCTGTTGGGGACATGGAGGAAAAAAACAAAATCCTCTTCCCCAGTCTGGTCAATACATCCATCACACATCAATCAAGTGATGGAGACACTGGCCTGGCCCAGGATAAGGATGCTGGATTCCTGGGATCCTGGTGTGCAAATCACCCGATGAAATAACTAGAAGAAAATATTTCTATCCTTAAAAAAATTATAGCTGAATGCGAGGTGGCTATAGCTTTCCAAATTCAAAACATGTGAAATGAGCCAGCCTGGTTTTTCTACCTCAATGGCTCCTAATCCCACGTTTAGGACTCCTCACTAATAATTCCATCACTCTGCATTATGCTATACACTAGGGGCAGTCATCCCAAAATGAAGGAATCACTCATCGTCTTTATTTCAGGAAATTTCTTGGTAAAACTGACTTCAAGAAAAAAAAAAAAGAGCCCCTCCTGAGGCATCTAAAAAGATCTGGGGAGAGGAGGCTCAAATTAATTTTCCATTTCCTGTTTTTCCAAAAATCTTTCTCTTTGATTAGACATTCCCTGCTTGGAAGCAAGGGTAGATTGACTAATCCTTCTAATTAGCCCTGGTTGTCACAGAAATACTCTTTTCCTTCTAATTGCTCTCAACTATCATAAGCCCCCATTCTGGTCAATGGATTTATAACTCTCCCAAGTAAATTTCCTTACATGATACACATGGTAAATTATTACATGCTCCTAGTCTTAGAAGCACCAATCCAACAGAAGTGTGCATTTGTGTGTGGGCATGTGTGTGCACACCCACGGAGAAGTGACCATAAAAGTCATGAAGAATCTTCCTTATGCAACTGTGACCTTAACGCTGCTTTCTTATTTAAAAAAATCAGTATTTCCAAATACCTCTAAAGTACTAGGATTTAAAATTATATATGAATTCATTGCAGCATGGAGACTGCTGCACACCAATACTCAATTTCATCACTTTTAATGGCTTTAATGTTTACCTTTTTTCTTAATCATTGGTGTTGCAACTGCCTGGACTATTTGTAAAGCACTGGCAGCCAATCACAGCTTGAAAGCAATTCACTGTTTTTCATTTCTAGTCTGAAGTATGAAGGCTTAGCAAAATCCTGAGATTAATTCTGGAGTAAAACCTGTTAACAAACAAGTTAGGTTTAAGAATTGTGGTGGTGTTTGTTTGTTTGTTTTTTGAGACTGAGTTTCGCTCTTGTCGCCCAGGCTGGAGTGCAATGGCACGATCTCGGCTCACTGCAACCTCTGCCTCCTAGGTTCAAGCGATTCTCCAGCCTCAGTCTCCTGAGTAGCTGGGATTACAGGCACCTGCTACCACGCCCAGCTAATTTTTGAATTTTTAGTAGAGACAGGGTTTCATCATGTTAGTCAGGCTGGTCTCTAACTCCTGACCTCAGGTGATCTGCCCACCTCAGCCTCCCAAAGTGCTGGGATTACAGGCATGAGCCACTGCGCCCAGCCAAAGAGTGGTGTTTTTATAGAAACAAGAAAATAAAAAAGCAGAGAATTTATAAACATTACTGAATGGAGGACCAATCTCCTTAATGTATATAAACTACACAATGAAAATATATTGGTCAGTGGTTAACTCAGAGATTAAATCTGAGTCTAGTTTTCAATCAGTTACTTGGGGCTTATATCACCATTGAGTCCTTTGACTGTACAAACCTTCTTCATTTTAATGATTTAGATTATTTGTCTAGCACTGATGGGTTACCAGTCTCTTCACCTGTTCTGTCTGATATATCCTCTTATTTAGGGTTTCACAGACTATAGATAAAAAAATGCTTTTTTTTTTTTTTTTTTTTTTTTTGAGACAGACTCTTGCTCTGTCACCCAGGCTGGAATGCAGTGGCACGATCTCGACTTACTGCAACCTCTGCCTCTCGAGTTCAAGCGATTCTCCTGCCTCACCCTCCTGAGTAGCTGGGATTACAGGCGCCCGCCACCACACATGGCTAATTTTTGTATTTTTAGTAGAGATCGGGTTTCTCCATGTTGGCCAGGCTGGTCTTGAACTCCTGACCTCAGGTGACCTGCCAGCCTCGCCCTCCCAAAGTGCTGGGATTACCGGCATAAGCCACCGTGCCCGATCAAAAAAATGCTTCTTTAGGTAGAAAAGAACCCTCAGCCAGAGTGATTTAAAAAAAAAAAATGATGGTGGGGTGAGCAAATACATATGCTGAGAAAAGGCACTGAGAGGAACAAAAAAGAAATGGGGGAAGAAAAAAAAAATCTACAGGGAACTACCATGCAAGTTAACAACCTCTAGCCTGTAAAGACTTAAAAGGAAATAACCACAACCATCATCTTTGAATCCCCAATCACATATACGACAAAAGACATATTGGGCTTGTCCTGCAAACTCTAGAGGATCACTTTATATAACTTTCCCCATCCTCTATCCCTCCCAACCCACCATGTATGCACATATGCAGACATACACATGTGGGCCATGGCCTCATTGTTCTATGTCTCTACTCATGCTGCCCCTCAGCCTGAAATGCCTTTTCCTCTTCATCTACCTTCAAATTATCCTTTAATAACCCGCTCTACCATGGGCTATTCTTGGGAGCAGGCTGTCCCCTGCTTCATGCTCCTCAGTGCATGTCTATTATGGCACTTAAGCTGCACTGTAGTCATTTAATGCTTCCCTGAGTCTCCAACAAAACTGTGAGCTCCCTGATGGCAAGGCTGGTCTGTACATTCCTTGAAACCACAAGATCAAAGAAAAACTACACAGAGTCTGAAGTCAGGCATACCACATTTGAATCTTGGTTTTGTCAAGGTTCTTATCTGCGAAATGATAATGGTATATCTACTTTTCAAGATTATTGTGGAGATTAAAAGATTTAATGACCTAGCACATACTAGATGCTCAACAAATGTTAGATTCTACTTCCTTCTGATTACCAGGGCCAAGCAAAATTCCCAGCATTTAGTATATGTTCAATCCATGTGTGGTGGATTAAACTGAATCTCTCATACTCTGATCAGTTATATCCCATGGGATATAAGAGTAATCTTTTCACCTACTCTTGTTAAGTTAAATTTGAATACTGAAGAATACGCCAAAGAAGATAAGTGAAATGTCAGAAGCTGGGGCCACACTGCCTGACTCAGGGGCCCTACCAGGAAACAACCACTGCCTCATCTGCTGTACCTGGCTCTCCAAGGAACACACTGCCCAGCCCAGGAATACTTCTTTTTAAACTTCCTGGTCCCTCTTTTTTCTCAAATATAGCATAGATATGGAAACGTATTTTTCTTCTTATTTACAAGACTGCATGGCTAAATGAGAACTATAAAGCTAGTTTCAACTTGTTGAGACAAAGCACCACACACTCACACATACAAGTTACACTTACTGTCTCAACATTTGAAGGTTTCAGTTGAAGGCATTTATCAATGTTTAAGAGAGAAGAGACTGAGAAAAGTGAAGAGAGAAGAAAAAAAGAGGAAAGGGGAGGTGTGATAACTATGCTTGACAAAAAGGAACCCCTCCACAGTTGAAGGTATCCTCCTACATTCAAGTAGATGTAGTACAGTATGCATAACAGAGTACAACTCTATACTCTATGCAGTAGTTAACAGTGCTCTATTGGAATTTTATGATAATGATTTCTTACACTTCTCACTAGCAAAAATTCAGTGGTGATCTCTGGAAAAAGGAGGACTGAAACCTCTTTCAGAGCGCAGAACTAGTTCCCTAGCCCCCAAGCAAAGCTTCTAGACCACACGGTGTCTCCTTGCCTCTTCTGAAGCTACTGCATTATCATATTAGATCAACGGGGAAGCAGAAAGGCATCGTGTTAACAATGTGTACACAGACAGCCACGCAACACCCAGAAACCACTTCTTCTTTTAATAGTCCACTTTCATCTTATTAATAAAAAGTAACTCCTACTTCTTCAGAATCTCCTAGAGCTTATAACGGAAAGCTTTCCTTCAACTAGGCTCGCTTTTCTCCAGCTGATCCTATAAACACTGCTGGCAATTTTTTCCCCAATGCCTCTAACATATTTTCACTTAGCACCAGTTTGATGTATAAGATCTGACAGCCCGGCAGTTATAGGCCACCTGCATCACTGTCGCCATGACAACAGTGAAAGACAATCCATGATCCCATGCCCTGGTCACACGTTTCAATACAGCTTATCTGTCCAAAGCCACTGAGTCTAATGGAAGAGAGTAATTACCATCTTCCACTCATTGTCAAAATTCCCACCATATAATGCTCTTCAAAATTATTTTATTCCTCTCACATGGCTGCTTTGCAAAAACTAAAAGAAATCTTAAGTGGAAAACGGGGTGAGTGGGAGAAAGAGGAGGCTGTGACTGGTATAAATGGAGCCGCCTGTGCGTGAACTGTCCCTTTGCAGCCAAGGAATGCACCAGCCAGCAAGAAGGATACACGAACAACTCTAGTTCACCGATGATCATCTCAAGATTTTTTAAAATTTGAGTAAGGAAATCAGACGGTAAAATGTCCTAGTTTTTGGCCTATTCTAAAGGCATTTCATTACTACCAACAAAACGCTTGCACAGGGGCGATGAGCCCCCTACGACCACATGCAGCAGGCACAGCAACACTGCACAGTGCAACGGTTCAGGCGAGTGGAAAGGGGGAAACGGCAGATGCCTTCCACACGAACACTTTTCCTATCGTCGTTTTTCCAGCATTCTTCACACCTTTCCTTCACGCTCTAATAATAAGATGGATACGCTCTAATAATAAGATGGATACCTGACTGTCCGGCGTTTGCATTCAGT
This sequence comes from Pongo abelii, assembly GCF_028885655.2. Taxonomy (NCBI): domain Eukaryota; kingdom Metazoa; phylum Chordata; class Mammalia; order Primates; family Hominidae; genus Pongo; species Pongo abelii. The sequence continues at coordinate 162,035,362 of NC_071988.2, forward strand.
ACTGCAAATTCCTGGTGGTGGGTACAACCCCGTCTTTGAGCAAAGTCTCATTCATGCAGTATTAAAAAGTGAACTTTGACCAGCAAACACTTTCTGTGGAAAAAAGCCTTGTGGAGAAAAGTACTTACAGGAAAGAGTAATTAAATTTAAAGGCAACATTCAAAGTCACATGGACTTGAAAAGCAAACTACAAAAAGCAAAAAATGGACAAAAGGGCACAGAGAAAGATAACCCTCCGGGTGCAGGCAGCTCAAATCCTAGTAAGACTGCTCCACCCTTCTTGAATGTCAGTCATTTCCACAGGAACAAAATCATGCCCATTATCCACTCCCTAACTACCAATAAAGTTACATGAAGTGGTACCTAGCTTTGTGGTTAGCATAAAATATCCTAGTAAGAAAAAATAAGCAATTTCATATGATGGAATAAATACTAACCCATGAAAGGACAAGAGTGATGTAATTTTTTAGAAAGTATAAATAATGAATTCTTAGATTAGTATTTGTGCACCTGTCAGAATGGGCCTGAAATGTTTTATTTATGGCTAAATCCTAAAAACCACAGCCATAAAACATTTAACCAGCTATCAGCACATTATAGTCATGAACTGACACTACCTATGCTATGTATTAAACATGGCATAGCACAATAATTAAACAACATTATTGTACATTATACAACAAACAAGGAAAGCCTGATTAGCCAAAGGCCTCTGTAACACAGCCACGTTAATTATCTGGTGGCTGCTGGATGGGACTTTTTATCTTTTTCTTGATCACCTTGGGCCACCTCCTTGTTCATTAGCAGTCCTCAGAGGAGGCTGGAAAAAGACAGTATGAGATGCAACCGAGGATTAGCCTACTAATGGAAAAATTCAATAGTTTGCGTCATTTTCTACAGGATATCACAGATAGAGATGCGTGCAAACACATGGATGTTCGGTCATCTTTGGTTAACATGGCCAACCCAGGACTAGAACATTCCAATCAATCCTGCCAATTTATAACACTTCAATGAAGTATTTTCATATAATCGTGTGTGGATTTCACTTAGTCATCCTAGCTTTGTCCCCTTCCCCTTATAGTGGAATTTGATAAACATCATTTAGATAACAAGGGCTAGATAAATATAAATGATTTGATAGAATAGAGCTGGAAAACTCAAGTTGTCATTGGTAAAGGAATTTCCTGTTACTCACCCCTACTGTGGGAGAATACCCCACTTGTAACTTGTCTTCTGTAATCTTCATTTTAAAAGGAATATTTCTCCTATACCACCTCAAAGAGCAAACTTTGAAAACTGGCTCAGAAACCTCCTCTTAAGGAAGCCAAAGCTTCCACAATCAATGGAAAGAGTGGAAGCATTTGTTCTCCTCTTCCAGCTTGCCATGTCAGTGGCCCCAACCCTCACCCTTGCCCTCCTCAGTAGTTCTTTGTCTTCTTGATCTTGACATTTTTGAATATTAGAGGCTCATTCCTTTATAGACTGACCCTTGGTTCTGGTTCATCTGATGTTTCGTCATGATTAGACTCTGGTAACTTTTCACATTAACACAGAAATAATGCTATGTCCTTTTCAGTGCATAGTATCAACAGGCACATGATGTTTGTTTGTCTCTATATCGGTGATATTAACTTGGATTATTTGGGTTAAGTGATATCTTCTAGATTTTTCTGCTATAAAGTTATTACATTTGCTTTGTAATTAATTAATAAGCAATTTGTGGGGAGATACCTTGAGACTACGTAAATATCCTGTTCCTCATCAAACGTTCACCCACCAGTCTTAGCACACGTTGATGATTTTGTAACTTCATCATTTTTTTTTCTCTTGAGACAGGGTCTCACTCTGTTGCCTAGGGGGAGTGCAGTGGTGCAATCACAGCTCACTGCAGTCTCGACCTCCCGAGGCTCAAGCAATCCTCCTGCCTCAGCCTCCTGAGTAGCTTGAACTACAAGCATGTGCCACCATACTAGCTAATTTTTCTATTTTTTGTAGAGACAGGATCTCGCTGTGTTGCCCAGGCTGGTCTTGAATCCCTGGGCTCAAGCAACATGCCCACCTCGGCCTCCCAGACTGCTGGGATTACAGGCCTCTGAGCCATTACACCCAGCCCATAACTCTTTTTATACTTATTAGTTGACTTTCTAAACAAGAGCTTTCACCTCTCCCCTCATTTATTTCATCAATTTCTATATCAGTATGGATTTATAAATTATTATTTTATTTAATTGGTTATAATTCATTACCATATTTATTTTGATGGTTAAATTCTCCCAATTAGTCCAGTGGGAGCCCATCAAACTGGCCCCTGTGTCCTTTTGATTCTTTGACAATTCCCCCTACTTTCTGGCTCAACTAGATATTCAGGCCCATGTTGTACTTTCCCTGCCCCAGCCCAAGAATGTAGCCATTTCTCCAAGTCATGCTCCAATTTTTAAAGGTAACATGTTGACTTGGTGGTTTCCAATATAAAAATAAGCATCAATCTGTTCAGTGCAGAATGGAAACATCACTGATCAATCTGTAGAAAGTAGCCAGCCAGTGCAGCTTTTTTCATGTGCTCACTTGCAGTCACATTGAAACTGGCTTTGCTTCTGGCCACACACAGCTGGGCTATGAAAGCCATGGGCAGCTGAAGGTCAGGGAGGAGAAAACTGAGAACACAGAGATCAGAGTTCCAAAGCAATAATGCAAGATGGTGGCAACAAGGGCCAGCACACCAGCCAGTCTGCCCGCAGGGCCAAATGTAGCAAAGACTCTTTTCAGAACTAGTAGAGCTTGCCCAGGAGGTGTGCGTTCCTTCCCTTCTTGTGCCAGGACCAAATTATTTATCACATTCCACTTGTCCAGAAAATTGCATCTGGTTCCATTTTACATATATAATTGCATAGTAATCTGTGACTCATCTATGAGAGAGAAAATATTGCTATTTGTTCTTTTCAGAAAGAAAAAATAAAGCATAAAGAAACTTGCATGCAATGCTCAGAAGCAAGGGGAGTTTCGAGTTTTGTAGGGCCTGAAGTCTATAATATTTTATCCTTTAAGAATAAAATTACTGGCCGGGTACGGTGGCTCATGCCTGTAATCCCAGCACTTTGGGAGGCCAAGGCGGAGGAGATCAAGACCATCTGGTTAACACCGTGAAACCCCATCTTTACTAAAAAATACAAAAAATCAGCTGGGCGTGGTGGTGGGTGCCTGTAGTCCCAGCTACTCAGGAGGCTGAGGCAGGAGAATGGCGTGAACCCAGGAGGTGGAGCTTGCAGCGAGCTGAGACAAGGCCACCGAACTCCAGCCTGGGTGACAGAGCAAGACTCGGTCTCAAAATAAATAAATAAATAAAATAAAATTACTAATTAAAAAAGAGTAAAGCACGCCTGTATGAAATTTCTAGGGCCCCTCGCTGAACCTTGTAAAGGGCTGTGCAAGGGAAGGAACTTGAGGTCAAGTTTCACTAGTCTCATGGAAAAAGTCCTCCTCTGCCCAGAAGTAGTTCCAGCTTCTTGTTATGGACCACTAGATCCTGCACTGTAGTAGACTATTTCTTCAACGATGCCAGTCAGCCCTTCCACTGTTCTGGGAGAGTCAGATCTTCCAGATTCTGTTCCAGTAGACAGTACCAACTACATTCCTACTTGGCGGCCTTCAAACTCCACCAATATCTTTCAACATAAAATAGGAAAGCAACCAGAACTCCCACAAAAGCTTGGGAGCAGTCTTGTTGGGTGTTTGTTAGCTAACTTCACCTGTGCACAAATGCCAGTTTGTCTACCCAAGTGAAGTGACCCTGCAGCTAGGATACCTAGAACTGCTCTAATCAAAGTCCATCCAAAGTCACAGGCACAGTTTGGAACAGGACCTAGAAACTCAGGCTGCCAGGTGTAAGTAATGCTCCTCTCCAGGCAGGGAGAAACTCGCATACTGAGTCTTATTTTCATGTTCTCAGTATCTGCTCCCACCCCGTTTTACCCCATCCCGTGCTAAACACTCAGTGAACCCAGTCACCATTCACTGAACTCATTTTCCCACCTTCATGCTACTGATCATGCTGTTTCCTATGCCTGTAAAGGTTTTCCCATCTTCTCTGGGTAGAAAAACCCTGCTAATTCCTCAAGGCAGATCAGATGCCAACTCCCTGTGCAGTCTTCCCTGCACCCTCTGCCCTACGAAATATGCCCCTTCCCTGCTCCCTCTGCCCTACGAAAGTAGAATAAAATCACTCCAACTTCTGTGTGCCAATCATACTTTTGTGTAAGTCTGTTATAGCTCTTATCATATCACACTGTGGAATGATGTGGAGAAATCTCACTAGCTACTTTACCTGTGCTGTTCCTTGAATTTCCCGCAATCTCAACAGTACCTGACACAGAGGGGCTTGAAAAAATGTTTGCTGAATTAAAGACTGTAGCCAAAAGGCAAGTGTTCTTTTTCCTTTCACTTAAGTAGAAGCTTATCTTAATTAAAATAAAACTACAATATTATTGGGTTTTTAAATTACGTAGCTGTATATAGCTGCATATAATTGCAGTGCAATCAAACCTCTGATATTTTTAGGCAACTCTTTCTCTTGAAACCCTCCTTATCTTTGACTAAGTATCAGTGTATTTCTCCTCAATAAGCCGGGTGTATACATGTATGTGTCTTTTAAGAAACTTTGGATTGTTCAAAACTTCAAACATACAAACGTTGCCAGAATGTAATAAATTGCCAGCGACCAGTTTCAACTCATGGCCTATCTTGTTTCATCCATACCCCAAACCCACATTCCCTTTCCATATTATACAAAGCACATGCCAGAGCTTATATCTGTGAATACTGTGGAGTGTACCTTTAAAAGTTATGGTCTATTTTCAACAATATAGCCATAATACCATTATCACATCTAAAACATATTTAATAATAATCTCTAATATCATCAAATATTGAATGAGTGTTAAAATTTACAGTTGCCCCAATTCTTTTGCACTACGATCTTCAACAGTAAAAGTACACTATAACTTCATTCAACTCATAAACAAATTGCCCTATTTAAATAAAAGCTTGAATTCATATCCTATAGAACCATAACATTCCTCAGGACAAGACACATGAAGTCTCATTTTAATACAATGTCCTAATTATGCTGCTGAAGTTTTATTAAACATTTGTCCTATGGAGATATGTAAAATAATTTGTTTTCAGTTCATTTCCTTTCTACTCAAAGATTTTATCCCATAAAAACTTCCACGAGTTAGCACTACTTTTGAGTTATTCACAGCTCATAACAATACATTTTATTTTTAAGTCTTAAAGTACTTCTTTCTCTTCCTCCTGAAACTCAAGTGCTCACTCTCAATTAACAAATGTTTCACTCTCAATTTTCACTTCTAAAATAAAACTATGGCTAGAAAGAAACTGCTCTCAATGAGCAATTTATAAACAAATGAAATATGCAAAGCCACAAATATCCCTTATAATTTTTATGTGGTCATGCAAATTAATGCATAAGAGTAAATATTTTCATCCACAATGACACAAATTAATGTTTGTGTTAGTCCAGGAGACTAACACCAAGATTGATCTGGGAGGTGATCAGTGCCTTCAGCAGACCCCAGGACTACAGATATTCAGAAGCAAGTGAGAGACTTAAGAGCAGGTACATAAGTTCATTTTTTGGTGACTCTGGACACATACAAAACATTCCTTAATCTGGAATTGGAAACAGGTACATAAAGAGCAAAAAGCAAGTGTACTCAATTTATTCAGTTGAAACGTCTCTGCAAAACATTTGTAGGGCAAAATCTTGCCATTAGATGAATATTAAGGTCAAACTTTTGTGAAATTAAGATTCTTTTTTATAATGTAAAAATCATTCTTTTTCAATTAAGTTTGAATATAAAAAGTTTTCCCACCAAATACAAAGAAACTGAAAATGAAAATGTCTATTTAAATATAGAAAATATTTACTAATTCACACTAGTGGAAGGTGACATGGAATAATAGAAAATTGGAATTACTTTTAAGTATACACAAATATATAGAGTACATATATTTGCCAAATAAATGTCCTTTAAGATCCTTTAGTTGGTAATTTTATTTGCAATTATTTCATTGTTTCCCTGTTTTAAAAAAGATTATTCTAAATAAAAGCAGTTTATCTTGCTGAATAGGTTAAATGTCCTTCCCATGCCTGCTTTATTTACTATTAGCCTGTTTACAAGCACTCCTTCATATAAGGCAAAAAGCCTTATGACAATACCACAAATTATTAACATCTGGGCTCAAATTAATCAAGTTATACTGTGTTCTTAAATTTCTGAATTCTTTACCTTTTTTCATGTGTTCATGTGTTCAAAACAACTCTATAATATCCAGGGCCCCCAGGGAATCAGCTCCTATTCAGGAAGCTCCTTACTCAAAACTGGCCCTCCACTGTTGCTCATGAGGTCTCCTGAAAATGACACCTACACAGAGAACATTTCTCTTGCATGTTCAGGGCTATTGCCAATCACCAGAAACCAAGACAGTGTCTATTCTACTTCAATAAAAGGACAGGGAGGCTGACAAAGAAATACAAAAGAGAACAAAAGTCACGTGGAGCCAACTGCCTGGATTCAATTCCTTCAGAAAGTCAAGTTAGAGACTGCCACTCTAACCTCTAACCCCACTGCTTCAAAAGTTGCCATTCCCTCCATCCTCCACAGCTCTGGCCACTTCCAGACGAAACCATTAAGGCTGGTGTATACCCTACAGGGCAGGAAGTGAATCATGCTTCACTCAACAGAAATGGCAGCAGGTTTTTAGGAAGCTAAACACAGTCAACCCAATTGAATGGTAACACTTACCTTGTAAAGATGTGGCTAGGGATTGTTATTGACGACAAAAGATCAGCACTTGGGTTTCCATCTCCCTTCACAGATGAGATTTTTTTAAAAGCATAGGGCACTTTACATACAGACACAGAGTATAGCTATGGAGATCACCTTCTGCAATACTAGCACTCAGAGTGTTCTCACTATTAACCCAGGACCTCCACTCACGTTAGATCTCTAGCTTGCAGAACATGCTGAGTTCCAGACTTGGACTGTCTTTCCTCTTCCACAGCAGAATTTAAAAAGCTCTATTTCCTCTTCCTTAGAAAAATTTCAAAGTTCTCAAAATGGGGATTTCTCTAGTCTCTTCCTTTTATCCTTAGTGTGACCTGCAGTGATTTTTAGGGTCTTATTATAAGCAAAATCCTAATTATGGGGAAAGCCATTATCTGGCATCTTATTTACTATAACCCAAAGCAAATGTTTGGGGTTCCTAATTATATTGATCCAAATATCTCCCTCGTATTTTCTTACACACTTACTATTCTCTTTCAAGTAAGACTTTTAAAAGCTGTTTCTAAATTTACACTTTTACTTGGTGCTGCTGACCACATTAAAATCTAACTTCCAAAAATAAGTTCAACTTTAATGTGGTTTTATGTTTTTAAGCATACTCTAACTATAAAACTTTAAAAGTATGATTTACAGAATATTTATTTCCTTAAGAAAATATACAAATGCTTCATCAGAGACAAAGCAAGAGATTCCAAATCAGTTGTTTATACTGCAAAATACTGCAGTGAGCCATGATTGCATCACTGCATTCTAGCCTGGGTGACAGAGCGAGACCCTGTCTAAAAAATATATATAAATATATATGTATGTATGTATGTGTATACAGGTATATATAATCTCAAAATTATTAATAGAGAATAGAAAAATTGATCTAATCTGATGCCACCTTCCAAGTCTCATAAAAATACCAATAAAATGTTTCTAAATTATAGGTATATCCTTAATAAAATTACAAAAACATGAGATTATCAAAGGAGCCTAACAGTTTCTCTAAGCACATCAGACAATATCAGAAGTCAATAGTTCAGATTAAGAAGGAAAGATTTATCTAGTAATTCTAAGGGTAATTTTTGTATACATGTTTTTAAGGATTTTCACAGATAACCACGCATGGTAATATATGCAAATACACAAAAGAAATAAAACCTTAAAAGAACACACTAAATTTATTTTTTTTAATCTTCTAAAATGAGAATCATGACACCCACAGCTGGCATTTCTTCAGAGCCTACAGCTAGACAACCACCACAAAAAATGTTCTCTCTGATATCAGCTACAACCAACCCACAGGTTAAAATATTTGTGGGTTTGTTTTCTTTTTTCCCTACCATGTTCAATCTTTTAAAAAGTAATAGTCCTGAGTGCAGTCTTCTGGAACCAGAATGCCTGGGTCCAAACCACAGCCCTACCGTGTACTAGCTGTATGACTTTCATCCAGTCACTTAGCCTCTCTGCACCTCAGTTTCTTCATCTGTATATACATACACCTATCTTATTAGGTTGAAGATTAAATGATCTAATAAGCATGAAATGAATGCTTGGTACAGTGTAGTACATAGTAAGTAGCATATAAGTATTAGCTAATAATAATAATAAACAATGAAAATGAGGATCAGGTAGCAGAACCATAACCTTGACTACCTTTGTGGAACCTCTATTCCAGGGTGAAAATACAGATACCAAGAGTATATAACATTGAAAATATTTTGGGGCCAGGTGTGGTGGCTCACACCTGTAATCCCAGCACTTTGGGAGGCGAAGGCAGGAGGACTGCTTGAGCCTAGGAGTTCAAGACCAGCCTGGGCAACATGGTGACATCCTATCTCAAATTGAAAAATATATATTTTGGAAAGCCTCGATTCATGCCTCTGGTCAATATTCATAAAGTATTATGGCCCATTGGAAACGATCATGCTGTAGCAGGGAAAGAGAACCTAACATTCTCTCCGATTGCAAAAATAACATGCATAAGAGCCACTTCTGATCAAGTAACCCAAGTTGATTAGATTCTGTTCACCTCCCCCACACAAGGCCTCTGATGCCACACACAGGATGGATGCAGCATCCTACATTCTAAGTGTAATCATTCAAACCAACCTAATTATTTTTTTGACAAAGGATTTGGGAAATTAATGTAGGCTTGTTAGCCAGGGGAATAGTAGTAAACAGTAGCTTCAGTCAAAGCTAGCTTCAATACATATGTTAACAGGCAAGGGGTATGGTGGCATTCCCCAGAGAATTCAAGGGAAAAGTCAGTTGTGGTATATGGGCGTTTTCAGAATTCACCCTGAAAAGGTCAACCTCAAGATCTTATTCTCACCTCCAGTCTCACACAATAGAAAAACCTATTCAGTTTCCACTACATAAACCTTCCTAGAGACCACTTTAGAAGATGTTACTGTAGTCCACAATTTTTAATAGGTGTGCTTGAAATGGCATTGTAACCATTTGCCCACTCACTTCAGGAGGCATGAAAGGAACACAGATTCAGCCATTAGTCTTATATTAGACAGAAATCAACTTAATTTAACTAACCTAGTACCTCCCTAGATATACTTTTCTTACCTTTCTTTCTCACATCTCATGACCGATTTGCAGATATGCATTGCTGGTTTAGTGTACCTAAATACAGTCATTACAGACTTCTTCTATAGTATCTTCTGGAGAGACATTGTGGGATACACAATTTTTTTTTCTTCCTTCCTTCCTGAGACACTTTGGGATACACAATTTTTTCCCCCTTCCTCCCTCGCTCCCTTCCTTCCTCCTTTCCTTTTTTTTTTAGATGAGGTCTTGCTCTTTCACCCAGGATATACAGCACAGTGGCACAATCATAGCTCACTGCAGCCTCCAACTGCTGGGCTCAAGGGATCCTCCCACCTCACCCTCCCTGCTAGCTGGGACCACAGGCACAAACAAGATCCACAATATTTATTCATTTGAAGACAGGATCTCTTATGTGGTCAAACATCTCTCAATCTCTCTATTTAGTCAACTACTATTAGCTATTCTAGAGAGGAAAATTAGTAATTATTGTGGGCTTGAAAAGAGAGTTCCAATCACAATCAAGTTTGTCTCCTGAGGCTAAACGCTAACCAAAGTGTGACACCTACAATGTGAATCTGAGTGCCTCCCCTAATGAGTAATGAGCAGTATTAAATTACAGGTTACTACTGATACCATATACAAAAAGCTGCACATACAAGCTAGATGATGTCTTATAAAAGTAGTTATTAACCAAAGATAAATTAACAAAACCTTTGGTTAAAAGGCTTCATATCATTCTTGATATGATATCATTTCTGTTTCTCTATTTCCTTATTGGTACATGAAACTGCAAATGTGCCTGATGTAGATTAATATTTTAAGGGTATCCAATCCTTAGGCATCATGCCTCCACATTAATCTTTTGCATTTTGTTGCATATAATCCTTTTCCCACAGTTCTAATTTTAGATATAGTTAGTCCATCAGAATTAATCTTTTCCCATATAAAGACTGGTCACAGCTAAGATCGAACAGTTTCTCCTTAATCTTTTTTTTTTCCTCATAGAGAATCATATGGATTATGTTATTAACTGGTCTTTTTACTCTCTTTTCATTTTGAAATTACAAACAGATAGGGAAAAGGTGTCCTTCACTGCTTGTTCCCAGAGCTAAAGCACTGCAGTAACGTTCAGTTCACAACTCAATAGCATCCTTGGGAATGGGTTACACTGTGGCAATCTTTAACCATTATTAAAAATACACACAGTGGTTTTATGGAAAATGTACTTCTACTATCAACAAAAATCTTTTGGGCTAAACACCGAATCCACACTGAGGGACAGACTTAACTTTAAGCTTCTAATATAGCCTGTACTTTTCTAAGTTTACAGAAGAGTTGTTTCACTGAAAATTCTGCCGGTGGATATGCTGCAAAGAGAAATAGCAAAAGGCAAAGTCATTTTCATTTGGACACATAAAACTATGATGAACTCAGGCTCAATTTCTTGGCTTCTTAAAGCTTTGGGGTTGTTTTTATCTTGCACAGTGGTATCCGAAGCAGAGACATTTAGCTATTCCTAATTGTGCCAAATAGGTACAAATATTAATATTTCACTGGCACTTACCATGGCCAAGGTGAAATTTAAAATGTTAAATACTCCTTATTTTCCAATAAATAATGCACTCTTGGAAGCCTTAGAAGACTATCCCAGCAACTTTACGACATAGCACATCCTTCCCTTGATTCTAATAGTAAACAAGTTCCAAGGTTCTTCTACAATCAATTTCTACAATCAATCAGAAATGTTCTTTGGCTGGCAATCATGACTAAAGCACCACTTTGAAAGGGAAAAAGAGGTGTTAGGCTGTGTAGACTCAAAGTAGAGAGAAAGCCTTCATTGTTATATACTAGCCACTGATTTAGCCTATGCTGATACTCAATATGGCAAAGCAAAAACTAGAGTTTTACAGACATACTTTGTTAACTGGCTTTAATCCCTCAAAGTGATATCTAAGTCAAATTTTAAAGACCAAAACAAAATTTAAATATACTAGAGGTATTTATACTTAAAAGGTACTGAAGGGAACTATTTATCTAAAGAAAATGTTAAACCCCACATAGCACATGCCACTGCTCAATAGTGCATGGTATGGTTTGGCTGTGTCCCAACCCAAATTTCATCTTGAACTGTAGTTCCCATGATCCCCACGTGTCATGGGAGGGACCCAGTGGGAGGTAACTGAATCATGGGGCAGTTACCTCCATGCTGTTCTTGTGATAGTGAGTTCTCACGAGATCTGATGGTTTTATAAGGGGCTTTTCCCCAATTTCACTCTGCACTTCTCCTTGCTGCCCCCAGGTGAAGAAGGCTGTGTTTGCTTCTCCTTCCGCCATGATTTTAAGTTTCCTGAGGCCTCCCCAGCCATTCGGAACTGTGAGTCGATTAAATCTCTTCCCTTTATAAATTACTCAGTCTTGAGTATGTCTTTATTAGCAGCATGAGAAGAGGCTAATACAGTGCAATTGTGAGTGATTTTTTTTAATACTTATTTTTTAAAGTAGGTGAGAAATTGATTCTTCTGACAGGAATAATCAAACGAGTCTTTTTTTTTAAAAAAAAAAAACAGAGTTTCACTCTTGTCCCCCAGGCTGGAGTGCAATGGTGCAATCTCGGCTCATTGCAACCTCCGCCTCCCAATTCAAGCAATTCTCCTACCTCAGCTCCCAAGTAGCTGGGATTACAGACCTGAACCACCACGCCCAGCTAACTTTTTATATCTTTAATAGAGATAGGGTTTCTCCATGTTGGCCAGGCTGGTATGGAACTCCTGACCTCAAGTGATCCGCCTGCCTTAGCCTCCCAAACGAGTCCATTTTATAAAACCATTTTGAAAATCTAAAAGTGCCATCATTTCTTAAAATAAATCACACCAATAGCTAACTTGAAGTAAATATCTTTAAGGACTTCAAATACTTAAGAGTTTTTAACCTGCTGGTAAGGTCTGAGCTTTCCTGAAATACTTTTCTTACTGTCTCATCCTATTCCCTACTCTCTACTCCAATCTCTCCTATTCTCTACTAAACCAATATGGCCATGATACTCAAAATCAGACAAAAATAGAAATTCTGAGCATTTCAAACTTCTTTCAGGTAAAGCTCTGCGGCTTTTTTTTTTTTTTTTTGCTCTGCAGCTTTTTAAAGAGACAGCTACAATCAACAAAGGACTGGCACATTTCAGACCACAGCTACTCTTCTACTACAATGTGACTTCATATTTATTTAGTCCTATCCTGTCCCAAACAAGGTTTGTTAAGACAGCTTACAAAAATACACACAGAATAAACCATAAAATTATTTATAAGGGATGGACAACTTTGGAAAAAGGAAAAAGGTACATTTATGTTTATATTCACATAATTTAAAAAGGTCTAAAAAGTTAAACCCCAACTTCATAGTACATGTCATTACTGAATAGTATAATTGTGAGTACTTTTTTTTTAAAGATGTACTTTTACAAGTAGGTGAGAAATTGATTATTCTAAGATGTCAAGGTGGGTGAACTTCTTGAATATACTTTCCTATTTTCTCTTCCTCTCTCTCAAATGTAACTTTCATTAGGTCTTCTGTTTTCTGGTTCCTAAGTCTCATCTGTCCAGAGGGATGTCATTTGGAGCCACAGAAAAAAAGTACAGCCTACCCCATCAGAAGACTCACATCTGAAGTCCATTGTCGTTCCCCACCACTTAGATCTGAATAAGATGAAACATTTAAGGAGCAAAAGTTTTTAAATTCTATTGTGAGGGGGCCAACATCTTTAAAAGATGGTTGATTTCTTTTTGTGTAGGCAGGTGCTGCATAGACTCTGAATAATAAAATGAAGTTGGGGAGGTAAGAAAGAACTCATTCATAATAAAAAGGATAAAGGGGCAGGGAAAAACCCTACACCTTTGTAAGGCTTCTGGGGTGGTGCAAGGTGAGACCTTTTCTTAGGCAGCTTCACAACAAATAACTGTTTTTGCATCGTATTTCACAATGAACCCCAAAGCGACTAAGGCTTGTAATGAAAATCCCTTGTTTTATTCCAGTTTTTAGGAAAAACCCAGAGTTCTCCCCTAGAATTTCCAAACATGTATCAGTAACCACTTACTAGCTTTCTCTCTTCTCAGACTTCCACCATGTGTAGTCAAAATGCCTTACCTAACTTTGCCCTTTTCTCTGAGGTTTTTAACAATCACACTTTCTGCCCTTCCTCTCCAGCTTCCTTGAGGCTTCTTGAACATCTAGTCTCAAACCACCACACTATGCACACTGTCATGTCTATGTTAGCACCTTGAAATCTGTGCATAGAAAGCTGAAAATGATGGCTACTCTGAAACATTGCCCAAGATACAGCCTTCTTGATTAGCTCCTCAATATGCCAAAGACAGAGCCATACTGACTTATTTCGTAGCTCTTAGCTGGTGCCTAATGCAGTGAAAACCCCTTTTAAACAGCACTGACTAGGTATGGCCAGGAGAGTTTCTAGGAGGGAAACACGCTCAGACATCTCCAAGTTTTCTCATAATTTGGGAAAGTATAACCATTAGGAAGTGCTCTCTTAAGCGTCTGAAGACCTTGCACAAGTTATCCCCCAAAAGCACAATAAAATCTAGGTGAAAGAATAGAAGAAATCCAAAGCTATCACAAAATAGAGGCCTAAGCACCTCTTTAAAAAGCAGGAACAGCTAGAAGAAGTAGATTTAGCATTTGTACATTCAGGGCTTACCAGACCTATTTGCAATACTAATTAGTCTTAGGTTGGCCCTCCTTCGCAGTCCTTTAGCTGGTAAACTGCTAGAAAACATGGATTACACCTTGTTATTAATACAGAAAAGCCCCGGTGCAGGTGGCAGAGCCATGAGCATCTGAATGCCATGATTAGGGTCATGATGAGAGCAATTCCAGTATCTGAAACTCACACAGAAGCAAGCCTCACAGGCAAATACCCAGATGATAGAGGCCCTATATCCAATGCCAAGAGTCAGATGCTACAGCGCAGAAGCAACAAATTCTTCCAAAAGAAATGATTCATACAAATTAATTGTTTTCTAATGTCCTTTAATTATAATTAAAGAGTTTGAGCATCAACTTTGGTTTTTTAATTAAGCCCAACTTTAGCTTATTTTTCTATATTCTGAAATTTAGACATTCAATTCATATATGTTCTATTAAAAGACATGTCAACTTATATCAGAATATAAATTAATATTAACACATATAAATGATACATACTAAATAAAAGAACATTTTTAAACAAAATAAAAGCTACTCAAATGTGTATAATATGAAACAATTAAGAATTCACCACAAAAAGTAATTTATTGGAGCCAAGTGCAGTGGTACATGCCTGTAGTCCCAGCTACTTGGGAGGCTGAGGCAGGAGGATTGCTTGAGCCCAGGAGTTTGAGGCCAGACTGGAAACACAGCAAGACATTGTCCCTAATTTTCTTTAAAACTGACTTTTAATTTAAAAACTTTAAAAAAGTAATTTCAAAAAAACAAAGATGTTTAAAAATGTATTGGTAATCACATGACTTTATTCTTACTTGTCCTTTGCAAGAATCCAGATTATAAGACACATATATACTTACTCATGCACAAGGCAAACTGACTGACCACATCACTCCTATGTAGAAGAGAAGGTACAGGTTTTTTGTTTGTTTCTTTGTTTGCTTTGTAGAGAGACAGGGTCTCTCTATGTAGCCCCGGCTGGTCTCAAACTCCTGACCTCAAATGATCCTCCAGCCTTGGTCTCCCAAAGTGCTGGAATTACAGGCATGAGCCACAGTGCCCAGCCATAAGGGACAGGTGTTTTCATTGTTGCTGTTGTTTTGAGTCTTGCTCTGTCACCCAGGCTGAAGTACAGTGGTGCGATCTTGGCTCACTGCAACCTCCACCTCCCGGATTCAAGCGATTCTCCTGCCTCAACCTCCTGAGTAGCTGGGATTACAGGCACGTGCCATCACACCAGCTAATTTTTGTATTTTTAGTAGAGACGGAGTTTCACCATGTTGGTCAGGCTGGTCTCGAACTCCTGATCTCGTGATCCACCCGCCTTGGCTTCCCAAAGTGCTGGGATTACAGGCATAAGCCACTGCGCCTGGCCAAGGTACAGGTGTTAAAGAGGCAATACCATTATTCCATTTAATGGACCCTCTTTTAAAAGAATAATAATAATAATAAAGGACTGTATTGTTAAAAAAAAAATACAAGGAATCCACACATATTCAAGGCATTCCAACCCCCAAAAGGTTTACCAACTACTTGAAAGGGGCCTCTCTTGAATGTGGGGTCTCTTCCCTCATACACATGCTGTTTCTTCCTCAGTCAAGTCAGCCCCTCCTCTTCCATACTTTTCATCCACTGCCTCTACTTACACCATCCTATTGTAAACCCTCTAACAAAAAGCCAGGAGCTTCCAGTTGCCAAATCCCAGGAGACTGGTCCTTATCTCGCTGCATGTGATTATGCTGACTATATTCTCCTCAGTGTTCACTACACCACTCTCCTGGTGCTCCCCGCCAACTGGACTGTTCCTTTTTCATCTCCTTTGAAGGATCGCCTCCTTCAGAAATACACTGAATCTTGTGTTTCCCAAAGTTCCTGCCATTGTTCTTCTCTTTTCCTGCTATATGTGCTTTGCCAATTTCATCCACTCTGAAATTTCAGCCGTCTGCAATGTCTATACCCACAACCCAGACCTCTGGCTAAACTCTAGTCCTATACATCCAAATGACTACCGGACATCCCTTCAGAATGGACCATAAATACACCCATTAAACGTCGCATGTCCAAAACTAAACATCTTCCCTCCAACACCTAAGACTCTTCCTAAATTGGCTAGTGACACCATTTTCCAAGCCAGAAAACTGGAAGTCATCCCTGATTTCTCTCAGTCCCTCCTGTCTACTCAATGGACTCCTTAATATAATTTGAAAATGGTCTCCTATCTCCTTCTCTACCCACCACTCACCTACTTGAAGCCCTTCAACATCTTCTGCTGAGTATTCTGTAACATCTTCACCGACCTCCCTCCATCCAGTCTTGGTCTCAAACCTGTCTTTCGTATGGTCATGATGACATCACACCCTCATTTATAATCCTTTGACGGTTTCTCTTCTCCTATGTCATAGGGCTTATGCTTCTGAGCATGGCAGATAAGGCCCTCCATGTCCTAATGCCTTGCCTCTCTCACCAGCCTCTTCTCCCACCACTTTACGTCCTGAGCTTTCTGTTTCAACACCACCAAAACACTCATGATTCCCTGCTCATGCCCTGTGTTTTGTACCTTCATCCTCCATCCATGGAGCCCTCAGGTTCTTGCAGGGGAGGGGCAGTAACCCAGATGGTTGTCACTTCAATGTTTAGCCCAGCATCTGGCACCTAAGGGGTGCCGTGTGACCAGTCAGTGATAAACGATGGGAGACAGTATATGGTATGTCCAAAAGGAGTGACAGATAGAAAGTGTGGAGGGAATTTGGACTCACATTGATAGTCATTGCAATGGGGCCTAAACAAGCTAAGCACCTTCCACACGAAAAGTACAGACAGCCAGCAAAAGCTCGACTCTTCCATCTAACAAGCACCACAAACCTAGAGTCATGCTCTACTTTTTTGGAGAAAACATGTTGGTTTCCCACTGAGCCTGCCATCATGAGGCACAATAGTGGGCATCTTGGTGGTTTGCTAATAATAACAGCTGATATTTATAGAAGGCTCACTGTGGATCCAGAACTTTACCGAAAATTCTACAAGAGCTGTATCTCTCAGTCCTCACATCAACACTATGAGGAAGGAACTACTGTCACCCCTGCTTTACAGGTGGGGAAATGAGGCCCAGATATCAAGTAGCTGTACTAAAAGCACAGAGATTTAACCTCCTGGACCTTATTCACCAGAACGCAAGCCAAACCTCCATATATATTTTACTTACTTCCCAAAATTTTATGTGTACATCAAGAGCTGATCATAAATAGAAGGTCAAAGTGACCTATTGTGACATCAAACCTTGGAGCCACTTTAATGTGACTTCACTAAATTGCCTTCGTCCGGTGCCTCACAGACAGCATCCCAGCACATCATGGAGACCTAAGTGACAGAACAGGCAGCTCCTCTTCTCCCTGGTGAGGCCCCTTCTGCTGTGCTCTGGCTCTCTTTTGCCCCTCATTTGTCCATATTCCTCTCTGGTTTGCTCCAAACTCCTCCTCCCACCTTCAATTAAGACAGTGCTTTAGAACAATACAAGGTAAGATCTTTTTTTCATAAAAACAGAGAACTCATCACACCTCAGGAGGTGCAGAAGCCAAAAATACTGATAGGTTCAAGAAGAGTTTAGATACAGTCACAGATGAGAGAAGATGAGGGCAGTATGGAGCTCAGAGAAGAACCATGTGCTGAGGAACAACCTGCAGGGCTAAAAATCAACTAAGTCCATGGATATGTATGGAGCACCTGCAATATCCAAAGTACTATTTCAGACCCAGCAGCACCCCTGCCTTTAAGGAGTGCCAAGCTCTGACCACTACTTGGGTTCTGTTAGGGAATGTCAGCTCAGAGCTCCCCATGGGCAATGGGATCTGTGCAGCAGGAGTATCCTTCTAACACCAAGGACTTGGAGCTCTTGGAAAGCACTCTGTGTGTCAAAAAAGGGTGCACCCACGCAGGCTATCCCCACACAAAGGCAGCTGTTGTGGTCCTCTAGATGTGTGCTCAAGCCCAGAGAAGACTTTGACTGTGGCAATTTGGGAGGGGAACAAATAAAGTAGACAGTATATCTTCACAACAACCATCGCTAGTGGGCCACATGCAGGGCAAGGGAAAGAACTAACACCCCAGCAAGCCAGAAGCATCTCCCTGTCCTTGAGGTCAGGGCAGAGTGGAGAGACCCAGGCAGGGAGTAAATGGAACAAGTAACAACTAGGTGTGAACCTTCAAGATTTCCCTTCCATCACGCTCCACTAGCACAGGTAGTCTTCCGAAGACCTAAATCCATTGGTCTCCTCCTAGGACCAACATCGAGAGGTCATCAGAGTCGTAGTCACACAGCCTCAGGAGCAATAATGTCCAGGTTTGAATCCCTGTTCCACCATTCATTAACTGTGACAAATCATCAAAACTCTCGGGGGACTCAGTAGCCTCATCTTTTAAATGGAAACAATAATTAGAAGAGCCTCAGAAGGTCGTTGTGAAAACTGAAAGAGATGATAACACGCAAAGCATTTAAAAGTGTCTCACACTCAGAAAATGTGAGCTGTTAGTATTATCACTTTTTTCCATCAGTGGGACCATGGAAGCCCCCTTCTAGGCCATGACAAATTCTGGACCCCACATAGATGCTATATGCAGGAATAACTTAGAACACAAGTTGTCCCATTTGAAGGTCAAACCAAAATTCCACAAAGAAGGTGACTCTAAATCCCCCCTATCCCCAATTCTTATGCATACCTTCTTTGAATGAGACACTTATTTTTGATCAAATTAAATCAAAACTGATTTCAGCTGCAGCACATAGTTTTAAAAGGTAAAGCAGAAGAGCAGGTAGATTTTGCCTGCTTGATAATTTCCCCTGGTTCTCTGAAAAGACAGGCTGAGTCTCAGTCGGCCAGAGAGACCAAACGTGTAGAAACGAAAGGAAGAACAGTTTTCAGGCTGATGCGCAATCCATACAGCAACGAAAAGACCCCAAGTCTAACTGGTGATTAAGAATCAAAACAAAACGGCCGGGCACAGTGTCTCATGCCTGTAATCCCAGCACTTTGGGAGGCCGAGGCGGGAGGATCACGAGGTCAAGAAATTGAGACCAGCCTGGCCAACATGGTGAAACCCTGTCTCTACTAAAAATACAAAAATTAGCCGGGCATGGTGGCGTGCACCTGTAGTCCCAGCTATTCGGGAGGCTGAGGCAGGAGAATCACTTAAACCCAGGAGGCAGAGGTTTCAGTGAGCCAAGATTGCGCCACCGCACTCCAGCCTAGGCGACCTGAGCGAAACTCCGTCTCAAAAAAAAAAAAAAAAAAAAAAAGAATCAAAACAAAACAACCTAATATTTGTTACTATTCTAACGAATCTGCAATGGTGGAAAAGGCACCAATAATAAATCTAGGTGTTAGCAGAGGCACGGACATAATTGAAGGATAATCGACAGATAAGAAAGTTAACTTGGGAAAAAAACCTCCTGTTTCCAAACTTAAACCAAATAGGTACTCTTTTTGTTTTTTAATTGTGGCATGGGGCAAGCAGTTTATCCGTGCATCTCAGCAGAATCACTATGTAATCCCCAGGCCAAAAACAGACATGAACCCGTAGAATTGAAGGAACAATGTCTATGTTTACAGACTATTGTTTGCATATATCGTGAGTCCTATAGGTTGGCCCATTTTTTCACCCCCATAATTTTATCTGCCCAAACGCATATTTCTAAAAGAAGTTCAACTAAAAGTGGTACAGTATTATGTTGTATGAGATAGTCTCCTAGGAAGAAACTGAGAGTCTAAAAAATTGTTCTGAGGGTCACCTATCTGCTACAAAGGCCTGAAAACTGCAGCTTATACAATGATTTTTAAAAACTGATTAAAAACCTTTTGGATATTATTTGGCCTTGCTGAAAGAAAAGTTTTACTTAAAAATCATTTAGAAATTGCATTTTTAAAGTATGCCTTGGTTTCACCATTGGGTAGCAGATGGATAAGTGTAACTGAAAGACAAGAAAAGTGGCCCCAACTAACAAGAAGAAAAGCTTACAGGCCTAGCTTACAAGCCATATTACAAGATGCTAGCCCTGAAATTCAAGACTAATGCTGTAATTAATAAGGATATGATGAAATAGTCAATATTATGCAGGTTCATTCAAGAAACATTGATTGAGTTCCTCCTATGAGTCAGATCCAAACCTTGCTTTCAAGTTGCTCACCACCCAGTGCTGGCCACTCACCCATATGCAACACAGGACAACTGCCACGTCATGTATAAGGTGCTAGGAGAGCATGGGGAAAGGGAAGACCCAGGTTCTAAATAGAGAGGACCAGCAGAATTAGGAAAAATCCCTTCACATCTTGCTGACTAGCTCTAATTCTACTCACCTCACTTCCAAGCAGGGCGCATGCACATACACATTCAATTAATAAACTATTATCTGCTGGCCAAAACCCTCCAGTCATTTCAGTGAAGGTCAAGCCCTCTTTTGTTTCTGTAGTGGCGGAGGACTCTAGGTAGCCAGGAAGAAGGATGCAGATATTCCTAGGATTTAAGGTAGTGCCAATATGGCTATGCAAAGTTACTAAAAATTTGAAATCTGTTTCCTTCCACTGTAACGTGCCCTTAAAAGTCAACTGAATCAAACCTTGAGTTGTGTGGTCCTAAAAGATGAAGTGACTTGCTCAAGGTCACAAAGTTCATTGTAGCAGTGGTAAGGGAGTAGAGGGAAGAGCTCCGCACAAGAGGCAGGCTCGCTTCTCCTGCAGACCTCCATGCTACTTCTGCTATAGAACTTAGTACAAAGGCAGAAGGTACCTTGGAATTTGTGCAGAACCACAAAGATGCTTTAGAAGGTAACAAGCCAAGAAGGAAAAGTAGAATGGAATTTCTACAAGCTATCTCTAAGAAAAGTGGAGCAACTTTCCCTCTCACCATTTCAAAAACTAATTCTGGGTAATAGTCAACATCCAATGTCACCTACCATTCCTTGCTCTTACTATTTCATTTTTTTCCCTCCCTCTTCCATCTAGCTCTCCCCTCCATGGCCCATCTCATCCACCTCTGCCATCTCCATGTCCAAGTTCAGGGGCAGCAGTGGTATGTGATGTTGGCAGCGGTGCCCAAACATCAGCAATCAGCCTACTGCTGTCCCAGCACCAAGCCAGGGTCTGTGAAGGGTGAAGGAGAAGGCTCTTTGGGTCATCTGACCCTGGTCTCCACTCAAAATGAGACACCAGGGTGTTCCCCACCCATATACATTCAGGATTGCTGTCTCCAATCTCTATTTGAGACATCAGAGATGTCATCATTTCCATATGCTTCTTCTAATAAAGTAACATCCATTTAAAGGCACTGCGGTCATGAGTGTGTATGTGCGGCAATTGGATAAACAGGTCTTGTTCACCACACAGAGGTGCCAGGGTGGAGCCTACACCCGTGCAATCACTGTCCTCAGGCCCGGCCCACACTCTGCAGCTTGTATGGACCTCTTACTGGTACACATGCTCCTGCAATGGCAAGTTGAAGAATACAGAAAAGGAGGAGAGGCACAGTCCACGAATGCTCGTGCTCCCTTGCCCTTCTCTCCTGTAAGAATAGAGTGAATCCACAAGGAGCTCAGTAAAAAACTGGAAAAAGGGAAGTTCTTATTAGTGTGTTGACACTCGTTGCAAAGCTTGGCCTATCTCAGCAAGTCACTTTACTTTCCCATATAACTGGTCCCTCATAGACAAAGAAAGGAAAAACAAAGACGACTCTCAGATACCTGTGCTTCTCACAGCTGTGAAGTCAAGACAAGGAAAAAAATACCTTTTCTAACTTCCTCTGGCACTAACTGGAAACTCTGGACTTTGGGGAGGCTATTAGAAAAAGGTTAAATATGAGACTAGATAATGATATACCAAGGGACCCATGTCAGGGCTGTTTGAACACTACTCAGAAGCAATTGCTGTTGAGAGTTGGCGACCACTTTAAAAGAGCTCCGAAGAAGGCAACGTCTGCAAGCAAATGCCTTCGTGGTGCCCTGGGAAGAGCAGGCTGAAGACTTCTTACTTTGCATGAACATCCCTGAAAATATTTGTTCACTGTTCTGTAATTCAAAGATTACTAGGTGCACATATCTAATAATTATTTCCTATATGCGGCATATTTTCTTCTATTGTTCTTGCTTTAATTTTAGTTTCACAAAGACATAGCTTTACATATGCAACTGTACCCTCCCCCTTCCTTTCAATGAGAGCTGTAGAGGTTTTTGGTCTACATCTTGAAACTTCCTATTTCATTTATTCTGAACAAATCGGTCAGTCCACTCTTTGATAAGAGTTTATTACAAAATATGAGTGCTGACTATAAGTACTATCAAAAATATGTTGAAGATTATTTTGATACCTGTATTTATTTTAAAAGGAGGGGAGAACAGAGATGGATTTCTATCAAAAGGAGCCACTCTGTGCTGTTACATGCCATATACATGGTAAATATTTATTTACAGTGTTTGAGTAGGTTTAAATAAAAGCCAACAAAAAGAAAAAAAAAGAGAGTTTACTTTAAAAGTCCTATTTGTGTAACTTAAAAATTAGTATGCAACTCTTTCCTGAACCTAAAACTACAGTGGTCCTGCCTTATAAAATTTGTACCATTACCCAAAGCACCTTGTGGTATCAATTACAGCGTTATGAACATCCAGCCACTAAAGCTATCTGATTGGCTTAATGTCCCCTGGTGCTTTATAATGATAACTACATAGTATATAATTATACAGTCCCCAAAAGATACTTATAATTGAATCACAGGGCATTTTTTGAATGTTTGGGACAGCAATTAGAGGACCACAAAGTGATAGTACTGCAACTCTCACCAGCTAGAATGTAAATGAAGCACCCTAAAATTCAATTATAAGAGTCCTTCAGGTATTAAATAATTATAATACAAATCACGGAGGGGCAAGTTTTTTTTTTTAATTGAACTGTCCCCGTAACTGTCAAAGATTATATTTCCTAATAGTCTGTAAAACAACATAGCTACATTTTCAGATTCCTATTTCTTCATCCAACTGGAAAACCTGTAACAAAGGTAAAACAGTCAAAAACCTGTTTCTTCTTTTACTTTGCCACCTACTTATTTGGTGACCCAGTAAGTGAGCTAGGTCTCACTGTCGCTCCACTCATCCTATAAACATGCTGCATAATCAGAATGTCTGTCTCATTCTATAAACATAAAATGGCTATATGTATACGGATATTTACAGATTTAATTAAACAGAAACAAGGATACTTCATCTATTAGATTTTTTACCCATTCTTAACACCTCAAAATGTCTGATCATTTTTACCCTCACCATTTTCCTCTTTCTCCAACTTTCTTATTCCACACTCATCCCTTCTGCCATCTCTCCCATCTCTCCCTCCAGGGAGGTTGTGACAGTTGTATTAAAACCTCCAGGACTGGCTATCTATGACTGGCTCCACAGTGCTCAGGGCAAGAAAAGTCAACTGCAGGTCTTTTGTGGCTCATTATCTTCTTGCTTCCATTTCTTAAAGGGAGAATATGTAGATTGGTCCCCTAACTTAGGAAGTATGGGGAAAGTAAAACCAGAAATACTTCCCCTAACTTTGACTCGTATAAACACATTAAGGAAAGGAAAGGTTGAAAGGATGTTCCCACACTCAAGGAACTTGTACAACCAAGTTAAGAGAGGCAAGTCAAGAAGAAAACGGAACCCCAATCATTTCTCCAGATGCTCTGAATCACCTCCAGGGCACAGGCATAGATGTTCCCCAACCCTGAATGCTACAGCAAGTGCATATCCACTTACAGCAGATTTGTAAACAGATCTATTCTCCACTTAAAAACATTTTTTCAAGACCAGTGATTAAAAATGTAAAAACTAAAGCCTGAAAAAATATCAGTTCCCCTTGCAGAGCCCAGTGTTAAAATATAAACTCCAATGAGTGATTAGAAAAACACCACAGAAATAAATATACATATACATACATGTGTATTTTTTTTTCCAGTAGATTTTGGCTTTTTAATGACATTTGTTCATGAGAAAAAGAAATTCGCTTGTCCCAGCACCATAACCCCACCAACCTTCATGGGTGTTCTGCAAAAAAAGGTCCCATAGAGACCAAGAATATGGTGACATTTGGTGCTCTTCGATCAGAGTGTGAATATCACCCGTTTTCTCCTTTTAGCTCCTGCAATAAAAATATTCTCAGGCACGAATCACAATGGCACGGGCTACAGCCCCTCCTCATGGAGTGTGATTCTCTCTGAGCCTCGCCTTCTGCTGCGTTTGAAGGAACCTCTCCCAGGACCGAGTAGCCCTGCTGGATCATCCTTTGCACTTTGGAATCAAAAGAAAAGAAACCAGAATGGGTGTCCATAACTACAGAGGTGTTGAAGTCATAAAGGGCTCAGGAGGATGGTGCAACTCTGGCCACAGTGGAGCACACTCACAGGGCAGCCAAGGAGACCCCTCTGGAGGAAAGTGGAGTTAATTAGCCTTTTTATGCACATACACATGCCAGCTTCACACATTTAAAAAATAGACCCATGCTCAGCAAAAGGCCTATTTTAACACTGTCTTGTAAAAACCACATAGACGAATACTCTATCTCCTTTCTAGCAGCAACCCTGGCTCTAGACACTTGCTGATTTTAGCTATTTAAGCCTTAAGAATAAAGACGTCATGTGCAAAGCGCTCTGAAAGCATTAAAAACAAAACAACTTTCACTCCTACAAGAAGTACTGAGCACCAATGAATTAATGCATCTAATAATTAATTGGCATCCTTGGAGGAAATTGTCCCTCTGTAATGTAACCACTGGGCTGCTGTGAAAAAAGATTCCAATTTATATTTGTTGAACAAATGATTTGATTAGTGACCAAAGTAAGGAGGAGTGAATGTTTTCCAAGCATGAGCTTTTCCACATGGCCTGGGTCAGCCACCGTACAGCAAGGCTGGCATGGGGCCAAGAGCCCTCTTGCCAATGAGACTAGAAGTCTCTGAAGAGCCACCATACACCCAATGCTGAGAGAGTTCCCCAAACAAAAGCCAGCCATGGAGTTCAACAACTGGCTTGCCATGGCACCATATGCTCCACAATATTGTCCTGCTGCAACAGTGGGGCCTGTCTTCAGTGTCCCCATGTGCTGCACAGCTGTCAGCCCAGGAGCTGTTTTATCATTATTTTCACTGTTTTATTACTTTTCTGGGAATTCACATCAGTGTAACCACGCTTGATGCGCTGGTGAAAAATGGTATCTCCCTCCCTCTTCTCCTTCAGCCTAATGAATTGCCTTTTTTCATATCAAAGAATAATGAGCACCAAACCACATAATATTTATTCAAGGAACAAAAGACCTAAGAATGGGGTGGCAGGAAGAGGAGCAACTCCTGGGTGTGGACAGAAGAAAAGCTGGACGTTATAACAGAGCCCCTCACACTGATCTCTGGTGACACTGGGTTCAATTTATAGGGAAATCCAAACCTTTCGGCTCTCCCCACTCATTCCTGGGAGGGGCTTCCTTCAAGCAATTCCCGAGTTCATGAGTAGAGACCCTGCTGCTGAGAGGTGGCAGGAGCCAAATGTAATTCATCCCATAGCCTTGACTGTGAAGTGTCTGCACATTTTATTTTTCAGTGAAATTCCCCTAAAAAGCCTCCTCTTGCCTCTCTCATAAGCAATAAGCCCAGTATATCCCAAAATGTTCTAGATCCATCCCTTCCCCCCACCCCCCGCATATTATCATGACCTCCATTGTGAGGTCATAATTTAATCCAGGGAGGGCATAACCTGGGTTATGCCCATTATGAGGGCATAATTTAACCCAGGGAGAAAGGGCCACAGAAATAATGGCGACACTGGAGCCTTGTTTATCTCAGAGGACATGAATCTTAACCTCCCCACTTTGTGCCATGATCAACCACTTACACTTTGTTTGTCAAGTTTTCTTATTAGTCCAGAAAATACAAAATAATGTACAATAGTAGGAGTAATTTAACCGAACCCATGGTTAATCTCCCTCTTTATAGACATGGGCAGTGTTTAACCATTCCCTTTGCAAAGGATCCCCAAATTGGGAGAGGCTAGATGGATGACTAAGTCAAGTTGGTGCAAAATGAGTCACGTTTCTTGAAGGTCACTTCCCCAAATGTAAGAGCCACCAAAGGGAAAGGAAAACTATTTCTTAAGGTAAGCTAGCTATTAAACAAAGGTTCCTCAAAAAATGATAAACAATGATGCTAAGAAAGAGGTTAAAGTTAAAGGGCTATGTGAACAACCTTAGGAAATTTAGCACCAGTGGCTGGGTTGCTTTTTCTTCCTCCCGTTTTATTATTCAGTATTTTGAATTTCTCCATTTAAAAATTCTATTTTGAAAATTTTAAAGGAGATTTTTTGTTTTTGTTTTTGTTTTGAGACGGAGTCTCGTTCTTTCGCCCAAGCTGGACTGCAGTTGCGCTATCTCGGCTCACTGCAAGCTCTGCCTCCCGGGTTCACGCCATTCTCCTGCCTCAGCCTCCTGAGTAGCTGGGATTACAGGCGCCCGCCACTGCGCCCGGCTAATTTTTTGTATTTTTAGTAGAGACAGGGTTTCACCGTGTTAGCCAAGATAGTCTCGAACTCCTGACCTCGTGATCCGCCCACCTCGGCCTCCCAAAGTGCTGGGATTACAGGTGTTAGCCACTGCGCCCGGCCTAAAGATTTTTTAAAACTATAAACAAAGTTTAAATTTTTTCAAAAAGTCACAAAAGTAGTCACTTCTTCCTACAACCTGTGCCACCCATATGGTTGTGGGTTTTAACGTTGAAAATTTTCTTTCTAGATAATTTTCCTCAAGCCCAGTAATCAAATATTTTTCTAAGCAATCCTCTTGCTTCTTCCTCTTACAGTCTCATTTCTGTAAGTCTGTCAAAGCTAATTATCTCGCTCCTCAAATTTATTGCTCTTTAGTATATCATAAACACATATATTACAAAAAGTTGAAGAAAACAAGTGTGCATTACACTTTGAAGGAAAAGACAGACATAAATATTCAAAGTATGCACTATCTTTGTTAATAGAGTAATGAAAACAGCATTAGAAAAAGTGGATGAGAATATCAAAGCCAGCCAATCCTCCTTTCTTCTTCCATAAATGGTGGTCCCCACCCCCAGAAGTCAATACCAGAAACTCCTACACCATTACTTTAGAATAAAGAGGAAAGCAAAGTTCTCTAGTTTGCAATCCTTTGACATTCCAGACCACAGATAAACACGAACCCTACCAAACCAGTAACACAAACAACCTGTGCCTCCATGGAGGGCACGAAGGCATGATTCTCACAGGCACACACTATCATTAAGCTCCTTTACTTGAAACTACTGTTACATCTTTCTGAGCCTTCCAATTCCAATCTCAACCACAAACTGAAAGTTAATAAAAAGCCCCTGAATGATTCATATAAATCCTTTAAATCTAAGAACAGGAGCCAACACTAAAAAAGCCATAGCCCATTTAAATTTCAATAGCCTGGATGCCAGACATCCCTGATTGTCACATTATGTCACCCACCAAGTCACCATTTCATGTTCCTAGTTCACTGTGGGATCCAGACATATTCCACTCTAACAAATACAACTTGCCAGAAGTATTTCTGAGTGTGGTTATTTACGATTTTCACGAACAACTTTTTCAAATATTCCTTCAATAGGTTCTAAGAATTAAGTAGCATGAAATCCAAATCTAAAATCATTGTCTCCATGCTTCATTGAAGAAAATGAACGTGAAAAAATCCAATAGCAGCTGCAAACCATTTAAGAATTCCTAGTTAAACTGCAAAATACATTTTCAACCATTTAGCCATAACAACTTCTAAACGGAGAAAGTTGCTTCTTTATATAAACCACCTCTGTTTACCAAACATCAGAGAATCTCTGGGCAGAGGGCTACTGCAGGATGGGAATAGTAAGAGAATGTTACAACCCATGAGGTGCTGATCTGCACACACCACCGTGAGGAAATACCTTAAGTGATTAAAGACAAACACCACCTGCATGCTTGGCAAAGGAGTCCACTGCTATCGTCACACACTCTCCCCAGTGAGAGACGGGAAAGGATGGACTGAAATCCCACAGTGGATTAGAACTGGGGACAAAAGGAGCCAGGAACAGAAGATGGCAGCATAGGAAGGGAACGTTATGCTTTGCCCCAGCTGGGGACTCTGGCAGTATTATCACTTAGGCATCCTGAAGCCCAAACTCAAGAATAAAGAATTAAAATTTCATATCTTCTTTGACTTAGTATCCAGAAAATTTTGTTGAATTCTGACATATGTCAAATTTCTTTGCGTATATGTTAACAAGATACTCCTATTTATAAATTCATATGGCTATTTGGCTATTCTGTCAAAATTAGCCTTTAGGCCAGGCACAGTGGCTCATGCCTGTAATTCCAACACTTTGAGAGGCCAAGGCAGGAGGATCGCTTGAGATCAGGAGTTTGAGACCAGCCTGGGCAACATAGTGAGAAACTATCTCTACAAAAAATTTTAAAAATTAGCCAGGCATGGTGGCACACACCTGTAGTCCCAGCTACTCAGGAGGCTGCAGCAGGAGAATCCCTTGAGCCCAGGAGTTGGAGGCTGCAGTGAGCTAAGATGGTGCCACTGCATTCCAGCCTGGGTGACAGAGCAAGCCCCTGTTGTCTTTTTTTTTTTTTTTTTCTTTTAAGACAGAGTCTTACTCTGTTGCCCAGGCTGGAATAGTCTTGAAACTTTGCCACATTTTTCTTTAAAGAAACGGTCTAAAACACTCAACTTTTTGAGTTATATTAAAAACAAAAATCCAGCTGGGCACAGTGGCTCATGCCTATCAACCCAGCACTTTGGGAGTCTAAGGCAGGAGGATAGTTTAAAATAGGGGTTCGAGACCAGCCTGGGAAACAAAGCGAGACCCTATCTCTTAACAACAACAACAAAATCCATAGTAAGGTTAAGATTTGATTTTAGTCATTTATTACCTATTATAAATCATCTCCAGACTCTTTCAAATAAAAATAAAATGTTTTCCAAAGGAATTAGAAATTAGATGTTTATTGCAACAGCTGTAATCTCAATAGGCTTTGGAAAATAGTTTTTATCTAATAGTTGTTATAATCAGACAGCTATGAAATAACTAGTATTCAAAACATTTAGATAACCATTTATCTATAATCAATATAAAGGGAAGTGTACTTCATGCAAAATGCAAGACAGTTGTCTACCTTGCATATAGGCGAAAGTCATCCTTGAAAGAAAACATTCTAGTGCTAGAAATAAAAGAAATAGAACCATGAAATATTAGAAACAAACACACAAAAAATAAGATGGCACTCCTCAGAGGGACAGTAGAGAGCTAAACTAAAGAATTAAGGAAAAGTTACAGGTTGAAATTTTATTGCATGACCAAAGCAGCACCTTTAAGAATCTCTTTATTTGGGGCCGGGCACGGTGGCTCACGCCTATAATCCCAGCACTTTGGGAGGTCAAGGTGGGTGGATCACGAGGTCAGGAGTTCGAGACCAGCCTGGCCAGTATGGTGAAACCCCGTCTCTACTAAAAACACAAAAAAATTAGCCAGGCATGGTGGCACGCACCTGTAGTCCCAGCTACTCGGAAGGCTGAGGCAGGAGAATTGCTTGAACCCAGGAGGCAGAGGTTGTAGTGAGTGAAGATCACACCACTGCACTCTAGCCTGGGCGACAGGGTGAGACTCCGTCTCAAAAAATAAAAAAAAATAAAAAAGAAAAATAAAAAAGAATCTCTTAATTTATCATACTGGATGGCCTAGGTGCAAGATTAAGAGAGAAGTTTTTAATTTTATGTATACAACCAACGTTTGCTATTTAAGCCACTGAAACAGAAGGCACCTAGCTATCTATGGAATGAGGAAGCCCCCTTCCCTAAAGCTTACAGTGAGCACATAGCTGCATTAACTTAGCT
The DNA here is from genome assembly GCF_028885655.2 of Pongo abelii. NCBI lineage: Eukaryota > Metazoa > Chordata > Mammalia > Primates > Hominidae > Pongo > Pongo abelii. The sequence continues at coordinate 162,065,412 of NC_071988.2, forward strand.
AGCCAAAGGTTCAGAATAAAGAAGGAAGCAATAAGATGCTATGGGCCCAGCTAAATGGCAAAAAAATGGCTAAACCAAATCTAGATCATAAATTGAAGCATAATATTTAGTTTATTGGAATCATTTGGTAGAGAATGACATATAAAGTTTAGGCGCCGAATCACGTACATTCCCACCCTTGGTTTATCTCTCTGGGTCAAATCATTGCCACATGCACCTTGTACAAGGTTCCAGGTCCTATTGTCACTGTCACAAAGGTGGAACATGACATGGTGGGAAAGGAGGTGGAGAGAGGAGAAACACTCAAGGCCAGGCGTATGTGAGGCCAGGAGACAGCAAAGTTGGGGACCTCATCATAAAACAGCAGGGCCTGGCAAGAACCAGCACTACCATGTCCCTGTATTGTGGCTCCTGTTCAGACCGATAAAGGAAAGTCAAATAGATGAGAACTGCTCTTTGCGAAAAACACGGCTATTTAGAAAATGCAGTTGCTCAGACAACCTTTTCAAGAAGAAACACTGCAGTCAGGTGAAGGCAGAAAAATGTAGCAGCCAAGAGCACAGATTCTGGAGCCAGGTTGCTCCAGCTATTGTAAAAATATAGACGATAATTATTATTATCTTAGTGTAAGGGAGCTGCTATGCCAAAGGGAAAGCAAAATAACTAAGAACTCTGATGAAGGGCAGTCTTCAGACCACTGCAGCACCTGTGTATAATGAAAACTGATAGGACTTCTCACTGTCTAAACAAATGCTATAAGGTGCCTGTCGAAGCAAGTCCATTTTGATGCATTTTCTACAGTTGGCCAGGTCAGCAGGTTGTTATTACCGTGTTACACAGATGACTGGATTAGTCAGGGTAATTTAACCTGTAGGAAGTGGCAACTCACAGACCTGAGATTTTTATGACCACTCCAATCTGCACCCACGAACACCCCAGGTTCTGTATCACCCACTGAAATACATTTTGCAAATAAAGGCATATAATCACGCCTGTGAAACACAAAGCTCAGGAAAGGTAAAAAGAACCACAAAATTGTTCAAGGAAGTGAATTTCCCACTTTCACAGAATGAACAGTACCTGGTTGAGCAGGTTCCTCCTTCAGTAAAACCTCTTTAAGGGCCAGCTGAGAAAAAGGAACGTCACTCCTGTAAGATGTGTTATTTGCCAAATACACAGCCTTTAAAAACTAGTAATGTTCTGTGCAAAGACCAACACTAGTTACTAGAGTTGATGCTTTTTTAAGCCATATTGTTAAGGAGATATAATTATCATTTGCCCTAAAATGGGCTGTAATAAGATTCAGGTGCTATATTAAACCATATTAGATTAAGAGATTTTTCCGCCAACTTTTTTCTCTTCATACATATTACATCTATAGAAAGAACCCTAAATCTGTGCTACAGAAATGCTCACATATGTACAAGGATATATGGATAAGGATGTTCATTACAGAAACATTTAATTAGCAAAAAATAAGAAACCACCAAAGTATCAATCAATAGAGAATCATTCAATAAATTATGAAATGGTCACAATACGGAATGCTATATAGCAGTTAAAAAGAATGAGTTGAGGATCTATATGCACCAATTTGGATGGCTCTCTAAAATATATGAAAGAGAAAAAAGTGTATTTCAGACAAGTATACATAATATGATTCCATTTATGTAGAAAAAATGAATATGTGATTATGTACAATATATAATATATATGTAAGTGAACAGAAGAGGGTCTGGAGAAAGAGATTCCAGACTGTAGTTACTTCTGAGAAAGGAAATAACATTGAGGGGAGGAATTAAGTCACTTCTTAACCTATTTACTTTCATTTAGTAATTTATTCAACAAATATTTAGAGTTCCTCTGATGTACAGGTAGGTCCTTTCAAGTCATAGAAATATAATAATGCATAGACAAAGTCCCTGTCCCTCTCCAATGTTCCAGCCAAATGAACAACTTTTGCTGGGACAGTTCTACTCAGCAAAGCAGCCTATTTCATCTTTGAACAGCTTAAATTTTCATAAGATTGGCTTTTTAAATATATCTATTAAACCACAACCTGGATCCTAATAACTGTCAACCAGAGATCCTAAATTTATCCCCTTGAGGCCATACAGAGCACATCTAACCCCTTCTTCAAGTGACAGTCCTTCAAATATTTTAAGAAAGCAATCCTATCACCCCCTAAATCAGACTAAACACCTCCAGGTCTTCTAGCTGTTCTTCCTGTGACATCGTTTCAAGACTTTGCACCGTCCTGTATGCTTCTTTCTAAATGTTCTCCTCTTTGTCTAGTTTCCTCTAAAAGCTCAGTGTCAAGCCATGATCATGATGCTACAAGTGTCACCTCATCCCAAAAACAAGGGGGGGAAAGAAAGACAATGATCTGCCTCATTTTTAACAACTATACCATACCTTAATCTTATTCCCCACCACACCAACTAATCCTCTCCTCTGCAGTTTTATTTGAAATGAATTTTGTTACAGAAAGCAATGCTTGCAAGAAGATACAAAGCATCTAACGCCCTTAAAATTCTCCTAAATGTTAGTTTTTTTAAGTGTTCCCATTTACATGTCTAATAAGACAACAAATACCATTTCATAAAACTAATGTGAAATGTAAAACTATGTCCTGCTGCAGCCCAGTGAGAATAAAGGACGTCCTGTTCACCACTGCATCCCCAGTGGCTAGAACAGTGCCCAACGTGCAGCAATTGCTCAGTACATGTTCAGGAGATGTTGGCTTGTGCACGAGTGAAATAAGCCTCAAATCACTCAACTTTAAGTCTGCATTTGGGCAGAAGGCAACAACTAAGTGAAATGAAAGTCACTCATTAAAATATGCCTAGCATTGGTGCAGCACCATAAGGTGTTCAGGACTTTTACACATACTAACTCGTTCATCAATGACTCTGTGAGGTAAAAAGAATGACAACTGGCCAGGCGCAGTGGCTCACACCTGTAATCCTAGCACTTTGGAAGGCCGAGGCGGGCGGATCATGAAGTCAGGAGTTCAAGACTAGCCTGACCAACATGGTGAAACCCCGTGTCTACTAAAAATACAAAAATTAGCCAGGCGTGGTGCCTGGCGCCTGTAATCCCAGCTACTCCAGAAGCTACTCCAGCTACTCCAGCTACTCCAGAGGCTGAGGCAGGAGAATTGCTTCAACCCAGAAGGTGGAGGTTGCAGTGAGCTGAGATCATACCACTGCACTCTAGCCTGGGCGACAGAGCAAGACTCCATCTCAAAAAAAGACAACCGTTCACCTTTCTGACAGGCAAGAAGAGATAACAATCATGAAGTAAACAGCCAGAACATCATACCACATGGCCAGCTAGGATGGCGCTGCCATGCAACACAGCAGTCCTCTAACTTCTTCCCAGGCATCCTTCACCTCATCGCAGCACCTCTGCCTCTCTCTGCTCTTCAAGTAATGATGTTTTTAAAAAGCTGAGAGTAATGCCACATGTGTAAACCCATCTTCTTTCATATTTTCAAAAGCCTAGGACAGAAGCAGGGCCCCTCACCAGCAGCAATATTTTGGAACAAGTAATTCTCTGTTACGGGTATAATCTCTTGTAGGATATTAGTAGAATCCCTTCCTTCTACCCACTTCTACCCCTGCCTTCTAGACACCTGTAGCAGCCCTCCAGCTGTGACAACCAAAAATGTCTCCCTACACTGCCAAATGTTCCTGGGGTGGGGCCAAACCTCTACCAGTTAATAATCAATGAATTAAGGCCAGGCTCAGTGGCTTATGCCTGTAATCCTAACACTTTGGAAGGCTGAGACCAGCAGATTGCCTGAGCTCAGGAGTTTGAGACCAGCCTGGGAAACACAGCAAAAACCCATCTCTACCAAAAAACACAAAAAATTAACTCGGAGTGGTGGCGAGCACCTGTAGTCCCAGCTGCTCGGGAGGCTGAGGCAGGGGAATTGCTTGAACCTGGGAGGTGGATCGTGCCACTGCACTCCAGCCTGGGTGACAGAGCGAGACCCTGTCTCTGAAAAAAAAGCAAAACCAAAAAAAAAAAAAAAAAAAAGAATTAAAGGAATCCTACAGTAAATCCATTCACATGGCAGTAGTAATAATTTAAGAGAGCACAGAAATATTTCAGGAACACGATTTGCTTTCCAGGGACAAACAATATAGCCATTAGCTCTTAAAAATATATATTCGAGTTTCAGCAAGTTCTCCAAGTTCAGAACAGGTTACTAAAAGCATGCTTTACTTCTGTAAACTCCCAAAACACCAGGATATAGTCTGTTTACCCACACCTGCTCTCACATGTCTCCTCTGATATCCATTCTAGGTGATGCCTCCAAAATGCTCATCCTTCTTTGCCTCTCCTACCTTAACACTACTTCAAGCCCTTTACTGGATACCCAGCCTTTTAGATTCACTCTCAATCACTGAGCTACTTTCAGCATCTAACAAACAAAGAAAAATAACCAACCAGAGTGAGAATAAAGGGCACAAGCAGAGCATGTCTTTCAGAGCTGTGCAATCCTTTTGAGTCACAGTTGCAACCCAGGTTGAATCTACACAAATAGACTTAGAGCACTTCGGCCTTTTCCTTTGAAGAGATAGAAGCCCCTGTCCAGACGTGCTCTGGAGGTGGAGAAAGATGTTGGGAAAGGGAAGGAGAGATACACAGCAGTGTAACCTAATAACCTCCTTTACCCATGGAAGTAAACGCTGTTAGCAGTTGAGGGGTGGAGGGTCCATAAACATGAAATGATACACAACCAGATTCTACTCAACAGGATGGCAATAAAAGGAGTTAGGAAAATTCTGGAAGCTGGTAGTTAAAAACTAAATATTTCACTTAAGTTTTCTACAGTTGTTAAGCCATTGCGAAAGGGGGACGAATGTTAGTTATTAGCATTTTAAAAGGTTCTACTTCAGCATAAAGGTCATTTTCAACCAATGGGAGGTCCAATATAATTAAAAGGTGCCTAAATTATTATTGAGGAATCACTTTCTTTATGTCAGAGGAAGTACTGCAAACCTTTTGAGATTTTTTGTTTTGTTTTGTTGAGACAGGGTCTGTCACCAGGCTGGAGTGCAGTGGCACGATCTCAGCTCACTGCAAACTCTGCCGCCCTGGTTCAAGCAATTCTCCTGCCTCAGCCTCCCGAGTAGCTGGGATTATAGACATGCGCCACCATGCCTGGCTAATTTTTGTATTTTTAGTAGAGATGGGGTGTCACCATGTTGGTTAGGCTGGTCTCGAACTCCTGACCTCAATTGATCTACCAGTCTCAGCCTCCCAAAGTGCTGGGATTACAGGCGTGAGCCACTGTGCCTGGCTTTTTTTGTTTTTTTTGTTTTTTTTTTTTTTTTTTTGAGAAGGAGTTTTACTCTTGTTGCCCAGGCTGGAGTGCAATGGCACAATCTCGGCTCACTGCAACCTCTACCTCCCAGGTTCAAGCAATTCTCCTGCCTCAGCCTCTCAAGTAGCTGGGATTACAGGCGTGTGCCACCATGCCCAGCTAATTTTTGTATTTTAGTAGAGACGGGCTTTCGGGGTTTCACCATGTTGGTCAGGCTGGTCTCGAACTCCTGACCTCAACTGATCTACCGGCCTCAGCCTCCCATAGTGCTGGGATTGCAGGTATGAGCCACTGTGCCCGGCCACCTTTTAAGAATTTTTTATTAAATTTCTCCAAGAATAGTATACACAGCTTGCCATAGTAGTAACTTCCTGCTCCTATCCATGTGTGCATGTGACCCTCAGAGAACGCTGAATGCTGTGCTTCTGTCCCAAATGGAGAAAGGAACTCAAAAACCCCTCCACTGTTTAACAGATGGAATTGCCAAATAGACTTTAAAAAAAGTGTGCTCCTTCTCTGATCCACTGAATGGAACCCCATGATCTTTAAGTATTTATTATACAGCAGGCCCTCAACTCCATTTTCTGCGTAATTTTATCTAACCCTATTTCTTTTGTTTTTTAAACTTTCTTAGATTTAAACAACAAAAAAATTAAACTAAATTAATCAGTTCTTGGTGACAGCTGATTTTTCAGAAGCTACATTTCCAAGTCACAAAACTGAATAGTGAATTTTTGGAATCTGTCTGGAAAGCAGGTTGTATTTGTAATAAAAATTTAATTTGTGGGGGGATCCTGTAATTTTGGAGCAGTCATCTGCAAATTAACTTATTTTGCAGATACCAATGTCAAATTGGTTTGAAACAACAGAAAAGTAAAGCATATTATAATATTTCCCTTAAAAATCATGGAAAGGTGATATAACACCCTGAAGCCTGAAACTGCTGTCGTTAGCACCAATGACTATACTGATTTTTAAAAATCTGGCCGGGCGTGGTGGCTCACACCTGTAATCCCAGCACTTTGGGAGGCTGAGGTGGGCAGATCACAAGGTCAGGAGATCAACAACATCCTGGTCAACATGGTGAAACCCGTCTCTACTAAAATACAAAAAATTAGCCGGGCGTGGTGGTACATGCCTGTAGTCCCAGCTACTCGGGAAGCTGAGGCCGGGGAATCACTTGAACCCAGGAGGCAGAGCTTGCAGTGAGCCGAGATTGCACCACTTCACTCCAGCCTGACGGCAGAGTGAGACACCATCTCAAAAAAAAAAAAAATTCTGTTATGCCCTTGAATCTGGCTAGAATAATACTGAAAATCTACAGAGAATATATATTGTCAAAGTCTTGGATGCAAGAGCGTGATTTAGTATTTTAACTTCCATGAAACACTATGGACAATGTACCAATGCTGCTGAATGAATGAATGAAATTAGAAACTCAGTCTTTATTATTTGTGCTAAGTAAGAATAAAGACAAATCCATACTAAATCCAAAATGGTATTGTATCTGATTGTTTCATTAGTTCTGAGAGTCAGGAGAACCAAAATTAAATTTCTTCTCTTCTTATTGCTTCTTCCCACTCTTTGATAACGGTGTTAAAGATCACTGAAAAGACCAAAAGGTTGGCAGCAGGTGGGGGAAGGAAAAACAAAGCAAGCAGCCAGACGATCTGGAAACTCAATAATCAGCCTTTGAATAATAGAGTGAAAAATGTAAAGCTATTTGGGAGACTTAAAAGGTAGACACTATGAAAATCTTGACAGTGAGTTTTAAATATGTTCCTCTTTATAAGAGTCTGATGTCTGATTGATTGATTTCACAGTTCTCCAAGATGGGTAATGTGGAAAAAGACAACAGAATTTAGCCTTTTTAAGCTCAAGAGTATAAGACAAGACTGTTACTTAACAGGGAACAGTAATCACACAAGTACTTCAAATATATCCAAGAATTACTATCTAACGTGCAAAACAGGTTCTTACACTGGATCCCTTCTATGACACTCACACCAGGGTGAGTGAGTGAATGAGTGAATATGTGTGTGTGTGTGTGTGTGCACGTGCATGCATGAGGGAGAGAAATGCCTTATATTCCTATCTCAACCAAATGGACAGGAAAACTTCTTTAACAACAGTTGGCCATTAGTCACAGCGATATTCAGAAAATAACTCTATATAACTCTATTTTAATTTAAATTCCTCATCCTTCTTCTTCCAGAGATGTCAGTAAACTATGTACCAGGACTGCCCATTTTTCTCCTATCAGGTTGCAGGAATCCTGAAAAAGATTCTAAAGTTTGCCCTTATAATTCTAATGAGACAGGATAGAAAGTACCAAGCATACTAGCTTCCTGAAAACGTGGCTTTCCCTGGGAAGGAACTCAGCTTGAAGAGCATTTTGTAGATTATGATTAATGCTTAACTAACTCTGCTTCTACTTTTCTGACCACTGGCTGCCCAGTACTAAATAAAATGTACCACAACCAAAGAACATAACAGAATTAAATATGTATTGGAGCTTAAAAAATGCTTCTTGAGAATTAAAAGAAAAAAATACATATGAAGGACAGAAAAAACGAAATTTCAAGAAGTTTTCCACAAACTTAAGGCACGCTGTGTTGGGCAATGGAAAGCTTTCCGAAAGACTGTCCTGTTACCCATGCTAGCGGCAGAACAGGATAAGCCGAAGAAAAGGTTATCATAGGGAAGATGTAGAAACAGCTTGGTAATACGCACTTGCCAAAAAAATTGACACAGAGCCAGTAATTTACCTTCAACAGGGTAAGAAATGGGAAGCCAGATTCATATATAAGGAGATTTAGCAGTGGACTAATATGTTGACATTTCCTGAATCTATTCCAGGAACGGATGGAACATTTTGGATGGGTTGTAGTTGTCTCCAATACTCGGTAATAACGCATTTATTATCAAATGCATGTTATGAATTTTTTGTGATAAGCTCTTCAGAACAGGGGTCACATAGATTTATGCAGTCTGTAAGCTGTATATAAATTAAGCACACTCTGAAAGTTACGATGGTGCTAATATAGTGAAGAGGTCATGAAAATAATATGGGTCTTATCTAAGTCAAGTAAGACTATCACCATTTTAAAATTTTGAAAACTGTGCACTGTCATGCTTTTTGATGTGCCTGCTCAGCTTGAAAATGTACTTGTCAATTGAAATTTACCTTAAAATTTTAAGCAGGACCTCTGTTCCAAATACAGCAAATAAACAATGCCCCCTTTTGTTACCACAAATAATTAAAAGCCATCTTTTCAACTGAGGCTCTCTGATAGGTGAAGTCAATAATTTTCACCAAGTCTTTGAGGGGAAGAAAAAAACTTCTATGTCAATAAAGTGGTGGTGGTTGGGATGGGATCATTTGACTACATGTTCAGAACGGACCTAATACCTGAGGTAGTGCAGCTTCAAACCTAGGTCTGTGCCACCCACTATCAACAGGGCTGGTGAGGACTCACACAGAACCCAGCCCCCTCTGTGGCAGCCTGGAGCCAAGGAAAATTTTTTACCCCTCACCCACTCTGCTTTTTGTTTGCTATTTTTTGTTGTTGTTGTTTTTCATGCCTATTCTTGTGTAAGATAGGAAAACAAATCAAAAGAGGCAAAGCCCTCATTAGACTGCCTTCTTAATCCAAGCGAGGCAGAAAGATAATCATATTCAGTACTTTGGACATATTGGTCCTTAGAAAGTAAACAATACCAATAAAACAGTAAAGAATCCTATTCATCTTTATTTTTATATCACCGTTATTATTATTTGGTTGTGGGTGATCATTGTTTTTCTTTAGGGCTTTCCAAATAGAGCGCCCAATCTGAGAACTACATTTAATTGTTTTGTGCCTCACTGGAGTACAACTATAATCCTGCAGTCAATTCAAGAAAATGAAGAGCAATGTTTTCTTTACAACCTCTATTTTTGAGATTTTACCTCAATACAGACTGTTAAAATACTCTCAGAGGCCAAGGTTAACTTTTAAACTAATTATTTTAAAAGGAAATATAACTTGTAGGGCATGTCTTTTTTTTTTTCTTTTCTTTTTTTTTTTTTTTTTTTTGGTACACAGAATTTACCGGCAACTCTGCTTAAGAGTTAAGGCTTACATTACATTCATCACACTCATCACACATACCAGTGAGAGATGCATGTGAAACAGCTGAAGCTAAAATACACTCCTATTCTGTACATAGCCCTGGCATTTATTAATGCGTAAGTCTAATCAACAGGCTAAATCATTGTCATAAAATGATAGAAAATTTTATTTTCAGGCAGTCATCTTTCAAGTCTATCTGTTGCTAATTTACTAAACTGGAATTCACTATGAAATCTACAGCTGATGTCTCTGTCTATTGAAGCAAGCATTATCTTTCTATTTTCAAAAGTAAGTGGCTTGGGCTTGCTGTCTTCTTCCCAGTAAGGTCAGGAGGCTGGGCTTGCTTCCACCTGCGAGTGTATCACAAACCAGGCGCGCGCACCCGAGCCCTCCCTCCACCAGGGCGGAAACCAGAGAACACAACCCAAACACCAAAAGTTTCTGGTCGCAAACTCTACTCATCTTGCCGTGTCCAGAGACCCGGCACTGGGAACGGCACTGGCTTTTGTTCCAGGGTCGCCCAGCTGGCGAGGTAAACGCCACAGCAGTCCTTGATCCCCAAAGGTTGTGAGAGATTCTGTGGCAAAGGAATTTTGGAGCCTCCCGAAAGGAGCCCATTTCTCCGCAATCCATGCGCGTGGGGTGTACAAACACACGAAAAGAGGACGCGGGGTGGGCAGGCATGAAACCTTCAGTGCCTCTTAAATTCTCAGTCTCAGGTTCACAAAGTGAATCTCCTCCTCCGTGGAAGGGCGCTAGGGAGGCGGGGGCTGGGAGAGAAATAGGTTGGAGAAAGGGACCGGAGCTACAGTCGAGATGCAGGACCGGCCCCGCCTCCAGCTACAATCAGAAAAGCTACAGTGTGTCAGTGGTTTTCGGCTTCCTGTTTGTAAAGCGAGACCCTCCCCCGACTCTGGGACTGTCGTTCTTCCTCAAAACCAACCGAGACGGCCCCTTCTTCGCGCTCGGGGCAGGCTCAGCCGCAGGGGGAGCGGAGAGGAGGGAGGCGGGGGCATGGGGGGCGCGGCGGGGCGGGGACAGCCGTGATGGAGGGGGCAGGGCCACGGGGCGCAGCACCCCTCCCAGCCCAGCGGCCCCGGGGGCTGAGCTGGGCCGCGAGGCGGACAAAGCGCCTCCCGCTCCCTCCCCCACGGCCACGTTCCAAAAGGGAGGGAGAAGGCGGGCAAGAGTGGCTGGAGGAGGAGGGAGGAGGAAGGAGGAGGAAGGGGAGGGGGAGGAGGAAGAGGAGGAGGGAAGGTGCTGCCGGCGGGACTGGGCAGGATCGCGCCGACCTGGGAGGGGAGGGAGGAGGGGTTGAGCGCCCTCGGAGAACTGGGAGGAGGAAAGGATTCTTGAAGCCCAAGATAAACAAATTGTTCCTCTTCACGTGCGGGGTGGGGGGACGTGGGGAGCGAGCGCTGCGGCGTCGCCTCCCCTCCCCCAAGCCGACTCTTTGTCACCAAGCGCCAGCCCGAGCGCCCGGCGAAAGCCCGCGGCAGCACTGGCAGCACCCCGGCGCCGGGGACTCACAGACCCGGAACGTGTGCGATTTCTAAACCGCACGACGGGAGGGCCGCCCCTGCCGGGCTCAGCGCCGCCGATCGCTGGGCGGTCTGCACGGCAAACAGGCGAAGGCGCGCGGCCCCAGCACGCTCCAGGATTCCCGTCGCCTCGCCCACCCAGCACCCGGGCGGCGCGGTGGGGGAGGGGGCGCAGACACCTTTCCCAAGCTTCCGGCCTCCCCTCACCCAGAAAGGAAAGCAAAAGAACCGGAGAGGGAAGATAAGAGAAAGGATTCTAACCTCCGGCTTGGGGGGTGGGAACTGCCCCTTCCTCCTGGAGAAGTTAAGCCATTGGCTGCTCATCCTACCTCGAACCCGCCCACCCAGTCATTTAAGCCTCTTTTACCTCCCTGCTACCTTCCTTCCATTGCTCTGGGCTTATCAGGCAGGCCCCCAAAGTTGGCGGGTAGCGGGGCGGGGGGCGCCAAGCAGAGAAAGACTCCGTGCACACAAGTTTAAAAGGAAAAAAGGAAAGAATCCCAAGCGAAGTTGTGTGGTGGGGCCTCTTGGCGCAAACCCTGGGTGTTGCTTTCCCCTCCCGCCCCCTCCAGGCCGCTCCCCTCTTAACCCTCCCAGCCGCTCCACCTGCCGGGCTAGCCCCAAGTCGCGAGCAAAGAGCGGAGCGCACCCGCGCCCCGCATCCGCGCGCGCTCCCGCGAGCACCCCCGCGCGCAGCCACCCTCGCTCGTTTCTCACCCACTTCAAAGTTCATTCACAAAACTCTCAGACTTTCTCAGCCCAAAGCGGGTGAGCTGGGGAGAGGAGGGGAGAGGCTCTCCTACCCCGCTTCCCCCTAGGGGTTGAGGGCCTGGTGCCCGCCCAGAACCTGCGACAGCATCAATATCTCCACGCACCCGGCGGATGTGCTGAGAGGGGTGGGCGTAGGGGGACGGGTCTGGGGAGGCGAGGCGGCGCGGCTAGAGGTGGGGTGGGGAGCGGCGAAGAGGAGGAGCAAGGTTTCAACTCAGGGGTTCACTGTTTCAAATCGGTATCTAAGAAAGGGAAGGGGGGAAACTTTTCCAGCACCTCACTGCGAAGCTCCTCTAGGCTCCCTCCACCCCTCGCAGTCGTGACTGGCTTCTCCCCTCTCGCCCCCTCCTCCCCAAATCTGACAACCCTGACAGATTAACAGGTAGCGGCGACGGCAGCTTTTTCCGTAAGAAAAGTTGACATTAACCCTTAGGCTTCAGCCCACCTCACCCACCGTGCAAATCAGACCCTTGTACCCCCATGTAAGAAGCTCCACGCGCCCCCCCCCCCCACCACCCCCAACGCGCGCAGCAAGCCCGCTGCCCGTGCGCCCTCACCATGATCAGCGTGTGGTTCCTCTGCTCCGCCGAGGCAGCCTCCGCATCTTGCTGGGGTTTGCTCGGGTGCTGCTGTTTGCCGGTGCCGGCGCCCGATTTCTTGGCCCTCTGCTCCAGGGTCCGCTGGTAGAGGCTCACGGTGTCCCGGCGCTCCAGCTCCAGCTGCTCCACCTGAGCCTGCTGGTACCTGTTCTCGCAGTTGACGTGGTGCCGCCGGCAGCCCTCGATGCGCTGCCGGAGCCGCTCCACCACGGTGCTGTGCTTGGGAACGGCCGCCGAACCGCCGCCGGGGCCCCCGGAGCCGCCGCATCCACCGGCTGCCGGGTGATTGCTACTCGGAGCAGCGGGAGTACTATTGGGAGTATTATTCACACCGATCCCGGCCCCGCCGAGGCTGCTGTTCAGGCTACTGTTGATGCAAATACTACTGCCATTCGCGGCAGCAGCGGGGGCTGCGAAATCCCCCATCCTGCTCCCCGGGCACACTATTTTGGAAGAACTTTTTTTATCCACCCCCCTATCAGCCTCCTCCTTGGGTCCAAGGATTAAAATAGTTTAAGTGGAACGCGGGGGAGACGCAAGCACATGGATGGAAACGGCGATCCCGACGGGGCGAAAAAAAAAGGGGGGGTAGATTTTGGGGTGGTTTTTGTTTCCTTTTTTTAAACTGTAAAAGCTCAAGGGAAAGAAAAGGGGGGAACGTTATCGGAATACCATCAGACACCTATCAACAAAAAGAATCACAACAAACTGAGCCAGCAGCAAATCGGGTTGCAACTCAAGGGGAGATCCGCTCCTCGCCTGCCTTCTTTTTATAATCCATTATTTTCTAATAAATTCCAGGAGATTTCCGGTGGTTGGCAAGCATTTTCTCCCTACATACCGAAAAACACACCCCATGTACACACACAAGCATATGCCTCCAGTGCGGACACGCGCGACACACACTCACTCCACACCGCATCGGAAAACGGCAAGCTTGCTTATTGCATTTTCCTTCCACAAAAAAGTTTTGGTGTTTATGCCGCCCCGTGTTCTCAAAGTACTTTGGCTGCTCAGTTGCATTTCACAGGAACCTAGATATCGAATCCTCGGGCTGGGGGAAGTAAACACATGGACAGTCCGAGGCGACTGCAAAAGTAGATCGGTGAAGTCCTTTGCAAAACGCCGCGCGGAGAGCAGCACCTAACGCTCGGCTGGGCTGCCGCTGCCGCCGCTGCTCCTGCCACCATCACAATGATCAACTGCTCGCCGCCGCCGCCGCCGCCGCCTCCTCCTCCTCCTCTCGCTCCTCCACCTCCTCCTCCTCCTCCATGCCAGCGGAGTGATATCAGGACGCGCGAGCTCAGTAAACACGGCAGCGGCGGCGGCTGGAGGCCGTGAGACAGACTTGCGGACACGGCGCAAAACCCGGCCCGGACTCTCACCCGGCAGGAGCGGGCGCGGCACGCACCAGCACCCGGCTCCCGCCTCCATCGCCTCGGCGCCCGGCGCCCCTCCCACGCCCCCAACCACACTACCGCCCTGCCGAGGAGCCCAGAGCCGCCGGCGACCGAGAGAAGAAAGATTCTGGGGGGATCTCAGAAATAAATCAACTTTTGACCTGTGTGTGTGCGTGAGAGCGTGTGTGAGTGCGTGTGTCTGTGTACGCGCGCGCGCGTGCGCGGGGACGCGCCTGGTAGGGTTTCCTTATTCCAAGGGAAGTATCAAGCGATCCCAAGTTGTTGTTATACATTTATGCATTATATTGCAGAACTGTGCATGACCAGGCAGAAACATTGAAGCTTTACAGCAGTTGTCTGTCATCCCTATCCATGTGGAAAGAAAAAGGCAAATGAGTGACTTGTTTTTAAAACCCAGGTAATAAGTCTGCGCTAGTAACAGCGCTACTTACGGACACTTGTTCCAAGTCTAGGCCAGACTGAACACACAAATACCAAATTCTAAATAAATAGAAATAGGCATCAAAAATGTGTAATATTATTTAATTCACTGTACATAATGATTGTTGTTACTAAGTCAATTATTGTTTTACTTACCCTTGGAAAAAAATAAAGCAAGCAGGGACTTGGAGGTGAGACTAACAGTACATTTAAACAGACTGTTTTGAACACTAGGTGCTAATGACAGCAGTAATTAAGGTCCTTCGTAAATCAAGTGGAAAGATTGCAGATTTCATGGACTAGAACTATAGAAAAACCACAGCACTTCACAGTTTGTCATGACCAAAACAAAAACAAGCAAAAATAACAGGCCTACTTTATTGCTGGATATATTTCTTTCCATTTCAATGAATTCACAATAAGTACAATTAAAATGGACTAGCAACTGCAGAAATCAATCTAAACTTTCCATTTTATTAAAGCACATTATCTTTCCCAATATTATCTAAAAACAAAAATAACAACTAAGGATCAAATAGTCTTGAGTATGGACTTAAACCATTGCATATACATATTTTTAAAAATTAAGATGGAGAAATTATCATTTCTCTAATAATCAGTAAACTATAAATCTTGATTGTGAGATGTTAATTATAAGTCATTTTGTATTATTTCAATAAATCTTAAGAATTAGTTTTTAGGGTAAAAATACACTCCAGTTTTCTAAAATAGCCAGGAATAAAAGAACTTTGGATCTTATGCATTAGTCATGAGATCTGATTTAAACCATCTTCATTTCTTGGCATTGCAGATTAGCACAGGATGCTATTTCTAACCTCATAATGTCAGCGATAAGAAGCTATATTTTTCTTCAATTAATCAGTTCTATATAGTGAACGATATTTTTAATATTCACTGGATGTACGGTAAAATGGGCAGCAAAATATTTAATACGGTGTGAGGCTACCTCCAAGCAGTAAAACCAACTTAAGAGAGTGTATATTTCATTGAAGTTGCCATACTTTTTCTGAAGGCTATTTAGTTAATGTACAAATTTCTGTAACAAACTGCCCTTCTTCAAGTCTCAGTCAGAAAATTTAACTGGACTAGGTCTGTAGCAAAAGAGTCCGTTCAGACTGAAAATATGTAGAGAATTTTAAGAAATTAGAAAAAGAGGTAGCAAAGTGGCCTTTATCTTTTTCACATATTCACTAAATAATATCTTTATTAACTCAGGAAACACATGGCTTCACCACAGAGGGTAAGCTATGACTCTGCATTCGCTTTGCTCCCTCTTCACCGTAGTTTAATTCCTTTTTTTTTTTTTTTTTTTTTTGAGACGGAGTCTTGCTCTGCTGCCTAGGCTGGAGGAGTGCAGTGGCGCCATCTTAGCTCACTGCAGACTCTGCCTCCCGGGTTCCAGTGATTCTCCTGGCTGAGCCTCCTGGGTAGCTGGGATTACAGGTGCACGCCACTACACCCGGCTAATTTTTGTATTTTTAGTAGAGATGGGGTTTCACCATGTTGGCCAGGCTGGTCTGAAACTACTGACCTCAGATGATCCACCTGCCTTGGCCTCCCAAAGTGCTGGGATTACAGGTGTGAGCCACTGCGCCCGGCCACACTGTAGTTTAATTGTTATCCCTCCTCCTTCACTTGCCTCCATCACCCATAAAAGACTGCAGCTTGATTTACAGAGGCAACAAATTTGAGGGTCTTAAGCACTGGGTCTTTAGTTTTTGAGACTTGGGTTCTCATTTTAGCTTTTTCCTGTGACTCAGAATTTAATTATTCATTGAGAGTTTCTCATTCTGGGGAAAAAATGACAACAATAGCAGCACCATGTATTCCCTTCAAGCTGTTTACGTCTCCTACCATGAAGGGAAACCAAAAAGACACAAGAATTTGCATCCTTCCCTTTGGGGAACCAGCAGGTGGGACAGCACACTTTGTGATTTTACCACAGAGTTCCCCAATGACAAATGAAGCTCTTCTTGTACAACCACAGTATACTTTGCTGCCTGGTTTTAGTGCATGAATGGGCTATACCCAAAAGAAAAACTGTTACATGTGTACACACAAACAAGCGCACACACAGGCACCCGTCTTTTATCTCTCCAAAATGGGAGTGGCAGCCACAAGCTCCAAGCCCCAGATGTGGGGAAAGGAAGAACTGTGAAACTGTGTGATGGCCAGAGGGGAAGAATCTGTGAGAAACCGACCTGTGCAGGACTCTACTGTGACATACAGAGGTCAGAAACCCCATTCTCATTGTGCAGGAAGATTAGAAGAAAGAAGCAAGAAGCAAACAAGGCTTGCATGTTGAGCAACGTATGTCAGTCACCCCGAATTAGAGATGTTGATCTACTCCAGTGACCTTAGAAGAAACAGAGACCTTTATGCTGGCTACTTCCGGATCTCATGATATGATCCTGCAAGGTTTCCAGCTTTGTCGGTCACCTTCCTAAAGAACTCCTTGAAAGTCATAGAGAAATCCAAGTCCTGGAGAAGCAATTTTAGTCCCTTCTCACAGCAGGACACTGATAGCATGACCATCTTTGTCTTTTCTGTGAGCCTGCCACAAGGCAAAACTTCAGGATGAAAGCGGTAGACACAGCATCAATGCTATTGTTCTTGAATGACAAAAAAATAATAATAATTGAGATGCCATAGCAGTGATGAAAAAGAAATTACTATGACTGCATCCCCAACTGTGATGATATCTCTGTGGATGCCAAGGAAAGAAGGGCTTGATGAATAAGTACCTACACCAGGTTATCCTGCGGTCCTGGCTCTGAGCCAAAGTTGGCAGTTCTGAGGAGTTCAACCAGGTTCCATTTCCTTTACACCAAGTCTGTGTCATCTTCCTATATTCACCTGAGAGGGCCTAGTGTCCCAGTGACAAGAAAGAGACCTTTGTGCGGAAATTCCAGTCTATGTGCCACTTCTGTTTCCCTCTTACTGTGGATCAATAGATCTGCTTTCATAAAAGAGTATCTTGTGGCTAAAGAAGAATAGGAACCCTCTGCTGCCCACATATGAGCAACCAAACCTTTATATCTTTCCAAAGTGGGGCCCAGGCACTCCTAAATTACTAGCAAGCGGGGGATGTGCCCTCAGCTGTCTAGCAATAGGTATCATTTCAATAATTCCATGAATATATTTATGGCCTTCTGTGTGCCACACACTGTGGTAGGCACTGGGTGAACAGCATAATAACAGTGTATAGAACACAGTCCCAACCTCAATGACAGCCAACTAGAATCAGGGCAGTATGTGCCATAATGGAACTAATACAGAGTGGGTGTAGGAACAAGCAAAAGAGTGCATGCTTGGAGGAGCTAAGAATCCATCTCCAAAAAAATCCACCAGTAGTTCCTTCTCACAGGATTGTGAGTGTGAAAGGGTGTGATGAGAAATGAGATGGAGGCTGGGGAGACAAGCAGGACCTGGATTGTTCAAGGCCATCCAGTTTAGACTATATCCTTGGGACAATGGCTGCCATTAAAAGGATTTCAGCTGATTTACACTGTTTACTTTGGCAATGCGGTGGATGTATTATTATAGCGTTTTCAGAAGTGTGTCTGAAAAACTTGGTTCCGTAAGATGCTTTACCAGAAAGGCTTCTGAGCTAAGTAAGTTTAGGACATGTTCTGTACTGCATCTCTCCAAAGAGTTATTACCACATTGAAGGTCACAAGAAATCTTGAAGCAAAGCATGTTTAACTTTGTTTAACCTAACATTGCCAAAATCGTGTTATGTCCCACAGAATAGAACACACTCTAGAAAGCTCTGTGGTGTAGGAGAGAGTGAAAACTGAAGGCAGTTCTAAATCCACTTAAATTTACAACAATTGCCTGGGCACGTAGCCTAAGTCAACGACCACACAGCCCTTGCCATCTGCTCTACCAGAATCACTAGTCCAGATCTCCCGGGCCTTCCTAACCTCAGCTGGGTATGTGAATTCTGACCTTTAAATATTGAGGAAGTAGCAACACAAAGGCAAAATCCCAAAAGGGTGAATTTGACTAGCCTTTTTCAGCATTAGTACTTTGAGTATGTTATATTAATATCTATCCCTGTGTAATAAGACCTCCTTATTAGGAGAAAAGGTTGGCCTTATTTAACTGAAAATCTTGATTATGTAATATCTTTAAAGCTATAGATTTTCATTACATTTGAAGCATGCACTCTGTCTAGCCTAACAAAACTGGCCTCTTGGAGCTATTTTAATGATCTCCTTTTACCTAGTGAACTACTTGCATATAGGTGACATGCCTCATGAACTAGGGGTGTTTCAAAAATTTGCTTCCTTAAGTATTTAAATACCTCTCGCAAGATTCTGTGTATGTTGTTAATTCTCATTTTTTATTAAGAAGGGGTTTACTAAGTCCTAGACCATGTCATAAATTTTGAGAGGAGTATGAATTAATAGGATTTATTTTCTTATTCATGTATTTTAATATGTATATAATGGTTTCATGGTTATTAGGGGAAAGGTTATCTAAAGTCCATGGCAGAGAAATTTTTTAAAAGTCTCTCATTCTGTTTCATATATATTTCTACTCTGACGGTTAAATAATTTAATATAATAAGGCATCTGACTTGAACAATGTCTGGCTTTCATATACAAAGTTGAAGACTTCTGAAAGAAAATATTTATGAATTTTTAAATTTATTGAAGGCCCATAATCAGCTAAACTGTTAACCTTAGAAATAATTCTGATGGCCAACAGTCAGTGAAAATTTGCTCTATTCCAGGTTCTATTGTTATCCTCTATTTCACTGATATAGAAACTGAGGCACAGAAAACTTAAAGAACTTTCCCCAAACCACACAGCTTGAAAATGGCAGAGACCCAATTTGAACCCAGCTATGGAAGAAACATGTAACCAAGTTCCTAAGTTTCCTTCTCATTTTAAGACTCTACCTTTTTACAAAACTGAAAGTACTGTGTTTTGGCTGGGGGCGATGGCTCACTCCTGTAATCCCAGCACCTTGGGAGGCCGAGGCAGGTGGATCACTTGAGGTCTGGAGTTCAAGACCAGCCTGGCCAACATGGTGAAACCCCGTCTCTACTAAAAATATAAAAATTAGCCAGCCATGGTGACGCAAGCCTGTAATCCCAGCTACTCGAGAGGCTGGGGCAGGAGAATCACTTGAGCCTGGAAGGCGGAAGTTGCAGTGACCCGAGATGGCCACTGCACTCCAGCCTGGGTGACAGAGTAAGACTACGTCTCAAAAAAATAAAATAAAATAAAATAAAATTACTGTTTTTTACCCAGATCTCATTTTAACAGAAGTTTGTTGCTGCAGAGGGGTTATAGCTGAGGAGTCATTTTTGTAGAAAGCTGTCTCTGGCCATGCTTCCCTCAGCCCCCACTCTGAGCTAGCCACCTTCTCAGTGCTCTGAGAATAGTGGGCATTTTTCTGTTTTCGTACTTATATTATCACACTCTATTATAATTGTTTATTTACCTGTCTAGTTCTCACTTTTGTTTTATTGGTCTTGGGACCTAACAGGGCTGTCCATGACAGAACTCTGTAACTGTATGTGGGGGACACATAAATGAAAGAGGGAATGGTAGCACACAATTTACCAAAGTTACAAAATCAGAAAGGGACTTGTGTGTGGCCAGTGCCAGGCAATAGCCCTGAGGAGAGCAGCACTGCACTGCCATCCCATAGAAACTGTTTGAATGCAATATAAGAAAATCATAGTACGATATGATTTATATTTCAAAATGCCGTGTCTCTGGGTTTGGGGTATTCTATAAATTGACTTGGAGAGGTGCAGAGGTGGAAGAGAGGCAGAGTAGAGCCAGCCTCTTAGATCCCCTCACCCCAACTGCACTTGGCTGTCTGTCAGGTGGGGAAGGGGCTCACATTTGTTGTACATCACAGCCAGGTGTCGGCTACTGGCCAACGCATTTTCCATATATTAACCAATGTAATATTCCCAACAACCCTAGGATGTATGGAAACCAGAGCTGGCCCAAATGTGCTTTTAACACACATGAATTAAACTATGCCTTCTGGTTTGTTAAATAAAAAAGAAAAAGAAAAAAGCGTATTATATATATATATATGTATATATATATATTTTTTAAGCCTTAAAACTATTTTTACTGTGTGTGTGTGTGTGTGTGTGTGTGTGTGTGTGTGTGTGTGTGTTTTCTCTTTTTTTTTTCTTTTATTTTAAGTTCCGGGATACAGGTGCAGAACGTGCAGGTTTGTTACACATGTGCCGTGGTGGTTTGCTGCACCTATCAACCCATCACCTAGGTTTTAAGCCCTGCATGCATTAGGTACTTGTCCTAATGTTCTCCCTCCCCTTGCCTCCCACCCACCAACAGGCCCCGGTGTGTGATGTTCCCCTCCCTGTGTCCATGTGTTCTCATTGTTCAACTCCCACTTATGAGTGAGAACATGCGGTGTTTGGTTTTCTGTTCCTGTGTTAGTTTGCTGAGAATGATGGTTTCCAGCTTCATCCATGTCCCTACAAAGGACATGAACTCATTCTTTTTATGGCTGCATAGTATTCCATGGTGTATACGTGCCACATTTTCTTTATCCAGTCTATCATTGATGGGCATTTGGGTTGGTTCCAAGTCTTTGCTATTGTAAATAGTGCTGCAATAAACATACATTTATTTTTAATTCAATGGGTCCATCTACTTCATCCATACTCAAATAAACAATGGAGAGGCTGGAGGTGGTGGCTGTAATCTCAGCACTTTGGGAGGCCAAGGTGGGAGGATCACTTGAGCCCAAAAGTTTGAGACCAGACAGGGCAATATAGTGAGACCCCATCTCTAAAAATATTTTTTAATGAGCCAGGCGTGGTGGCAGGCGTGTGGTCCCAGCTACGTGTGGGGCCAAGGTGGGAGGATTGCTTGAGCCAGGGAGGTTGAGACTGCAGTGAGCTGTGATCATGCCACTTCACTCCAGCATGGGTGACAAGAGTGAGACCCTGTCTCAAATAAATAAATAGCTAAATAAATAAATAAATAAATAAATAAATAAATAAATGGTGGAATGAGGGCTATAGATTTTGGAGTTGCTAAGAGTCTATAGAGGAATGTGCCAAACTCTGTATACTAGATTTACTTTACCTCATGGTTGATAGAAAGTGCTATGGACTGAGTTTGTGTCCCCTGCCAAAATTTATACACTGAAACCCTAATCCCTAGTGTGATAGTATTTCGATGTGGGACTTGAGAGAGGTGATTTGTCATGAGGGTGGGGCCCTCATAATGAGATTAGTGCCCTTATAACAAAAGACAGGAGAGAGGTTGCTTCCCCCCCACCCCACCCCCACTTTCTGCTGTGTGAGGGCACAGCAAGAAGCTGTCCACTTGCAAACCAGAAAGACAGCCTTCCCCAGGAACCAAATCAGCCTCACACCTTGATCTTGGACTTCCCAGCCTTCAGAACTGTATGGAATAAATTTCTGTTATTTAAGTCTTCTAGTCTATAGTGTTTGGTTGGTTGGTTTTGATACAGAGTCTCACTTTGTTGCCCAGGCTGGAGTGCAGTGGCACAATCAGAGCTCACTGCAGACCTCCTGGGCACAAGCAATCCTCCCATCTCAGCCTCCTGAGTAGCTTGGACCACAGGTGCGCACAACCACACCCAGCTAATAGTCTATGGTATTTTTGTTATAGCAGTTCAAGCTAAGGCATGGGGATTTTAAGGTAATTACAACTATAGGCCTGAGAAAGATGTAACTCCACCACGTTATTACTCCCATTTTATTGATGAGAAAACAAAGGCTTAAAGAGTTTACATAACTTGCATTCAAATCAGGTCCAAAGCCTCTTTCTTACCTACCATCACACAGTCTGAATTCCCATTTGTGGGGTGGTTGTTGTTGTAGGGGCCTCGTAGCCATTCTGTCTCTGCTAGTGCCATTTATTTAGCAAATATTTATTAACTATTGACAAGTCCTGTGTAGGTGTGAGGGATACATACATGAAAAGAAACATTTTCCTCCCTAAGGGAGCTTAACAATCTAGTGGTGAGAAGGAAATGTACATAATACAATAGGCTAGCAAGAGGGAAGTATAGTCAGTTCTTGATTGAGCAGAGTTTAAGGGAGACTAGGAAAAGGTTTGTCACAGTTAAAACAAAACTAGAAAAAACAGA
This sequence comes from Pongo abelii, assembly GCF_028885655.2. Classification (NCBI taxonomy): domain Eukaryota; kingdom Metazoa; phylum Chordata; class Mammalia; order Primates; family Hominidae; genus Pongo; species Pongo abelii. The sequence continues at coordinate 162,087,763 of NC_071988.2, forward strand.
ATTTGAAAACAAAAAATTAACCTAAGCTTAGTGAGAATTACCCCAATATTAACACTAAGGTTTCCCATCCTGTACATGTTATTTGAAAGTAAAAATAAGATACAATGTTGAAGAACACAAAGCATCACTTTCATTGTCTGATGAAAAATCGCCCTGAGGTATCTATCTGTTTAATGGTTTCTATTGTCTGTTCCTTAGCTGTGCCCTCCCTTTCTAACATTGGAACAAAGCCTAGGCAACATCAGTTTGTCTCTGAACAAACTGCATTCTTCACTTTTACTCCAGTAGACAGTTGAGGTCAGCAGTTTTTCAGCCGTTGAGCCCTAAGAATTCCCTCCGAGGGGTTTCAGGGGCTGTTGTATGGGAAGGGGGAAATGGGCTGGGTCTTGGCTCCTCTTCAACTCAGCTGCCTTCTTTTTCAAATTGGAGCAAGATACGCTTTGAATAAAGGGTTCCACAGCTAAAAAGAGTTTGAAAATAGTTCTGTGAGTCATCTTGTTTTTGCTGGCAAACTATCTCTCCCTCCCTGGCCCAGCCCCCAGTCTCCATCACACACGTACGATTGCTTCTTCCACTTCTCCTCTCAATGTCACCACACTGTGGTTCACACTGGCTCCAAATTGGTTAACTTTGGCTCCAAAGCTTACTTATCCACTTGTGCACTGTCAGGTCCCTCAAATTTCTTGTCATTCGTCTGAGCTGGAAAGGTTTAAGGATGGCCCAAGTATGCGTGTGAGGAGATGGAAAAATCAATTTACTATAACTGCGGAGGGTGGGTCAAGGGGGGATGATACAGGAGAGGGCTGGCCCTGTTCAGAAGAAACACTAGGATCATCTGTCTGGTGCAGTGGTGGCATAGAGTTTGAGAGGTCCTAGAACCATGCAAAGGTAGGTAGTTACTAAGAAGGGTGTGTCCTGATATAGGGTTTTTGTCTTACTCAGTGGGATATGCAAGTTTAAGACTATGGAGAAGAGAGAACTATCAGTGACCTAGGCTCTTCCATTATCCTTAGTTTCTCCATTGTATTAATGCCGAAGTGGTGTCAGGTCCACCAAATGGTTAACCTATCCAGGACATCCACATATTTTGGTCCAGTCAGGCTTCTGATTACTCACTGGCTTTTGATGCCAGAAAATAATCTAGTGTGAAATATAACAATTTTAGAATTAGAGTATTATTAGTTCCCATGAGATTCAAAACAAAGGTCTCAGCTTTGGGCTGAATGTTCTTCATTTCTTCTGCATCCTTTCCTATTAATTATTTTTAAAGAAAATCTTCAGGCCTAGCATGGCAGCTCACGTCTGTAGTCCCAGCTATGTGGGAGGCTGAGGAGGGAGGATAGCTTGAGCCCAGGAGTTCAAGGTTTCAGCAAGCTATGATCTTGCTCCAGTGTACTTCAGCCTGGATAACAGAGTGAGCTTCTGTCTTTAACTAAAAAAAAAAAAAAAAAAAAAAGAGAAAGAAAGAAAGAAACTGCCAGGCACAGTGGTTCACGCCTAATCCCAGCATTTTGGGAGGCCGAGGCGGGTGGATCACGAAGTCAGGAGATCAAGGATCGAGACAATACTGGCTAACACGGTGAAACCCTGTCTCTACTAAAAATACAAAAAATTAGCCAGGTATGGTGGCACACGCTTGTAGTCCCAGCTACTCAGGAGGCTGAGGCAGAAGAATCACTTGAACCCGAGAGGCGGAGGTTGTAGTGAGCCGAGGTGCTGCCACTGCACTCCAGCCCAGGCGTCAGAGCGAGACTCCGTCTCAAAAAATCAAAAAACAAAACTAAACAAAACAAAAAAACAACGAACCTTCAGCATAGAAGACGTAAAAAGTCGATAATACCTCAGCTACCATTAAGGAACAGACCTGGCCCAGGGATGAAGTAATAGCTGCCCAGGGCAGTGAAAGTTCATTGAATCAACTCTGTTCGCCATCCATGGGATGAGTAACAAACAGATGTTGCAAAAAGGCAAGAAGACAAGTCTGATTGGCAAGGGGCAGGAATCTTCCCCAACTGAATGGAGAAGCAGTGTAACATATGTTGGTTAAAATGAGGTTCCAAACCATGAACACCTTCTTACAGGTAGATGTCATAGATGTGTAATCATTAAAAACTTCCCCACAGAAGCACTAGTGTTTAACTACGTTAATCCATCCTCAGTATTGATGGTTTTGGCTTCACAATAAGCATGCCTGTATCTTCTGGTAACAGAACACATTTGTATTTTTTCAAAACCATCCTACCTACCTTCTCAGCCCATGAAATTTGCAGAAGGCTAGGGAAGGTGAACATTCCCTGGTCCCAGGGGCATGTTGCTCACCCAGGCCATGTCTGTCTTTATCATAGTGATTGATTCAAAGACAGTGACTCAGGCTGGTCCAATTAAAGCTCCCTCTGGGAATCTTGTTGGAATTACCAAAAAAAAAAAGGACATTTCCTCCTCTAGGAATCCAGAAGTTAAGGATCATAGAAGCTTAAAGTTGCCAGCTTTGATGTAACATGGAAAAAGTTTGCTTGAAAATAAAGCCAACCCACTAGAAAACAGAACCAAGAAATGGAGATAGTCTTGGCACAGTTTCTGCCCTGGATCCAGCTAAGCCTAAAGCCAGGTGCCATAGAAGTTTCATTATATAAGCCAATAATTCTTCATTTTTCTACATTTTCCTTATTTCCTTCCTTCTATTCTTCTTCTTCTTTTTTTTTTTTTTTTGTTTCGAGACGAAGTCTTGCTCTGTCACCCAGGCTGGAGTGAAGTGGCGCAATCTCAGCTCACTGCAACCTCTGCCTCCGGGGTTCAAGCTATTCTCCTGCCTCAGCCTCCCGAGTAGCTGCAATTACAGGTGCTGCCACTACGTCCGGCTAATTTTTGTATTTTTAGTAGAGATGGGGTTTCATCATGTTAGCCAGGATGGTCTCAAACTCCTGACCTGATGATCCACCCACCTTGGCCTCCCAAAGTGCTGGGATTACAGGCGTGAGCCACCGTGCCTGGCCCTTGCTTCTATTCTTTCTGTGTGTGTGTGTGTGTGTGTGTGTGTGCGCACGTGCGTGCATGTGCACACACACAGTGTGATTGAGATAGCCATCATTTAGGGGTTGGTTAAATAAATTGTATTATATCCAAATAATGAAATATATCAGGGATTGGTTAAAGAAATTGTATTATATCCAAATAATGAAATATGTTAGGGATTGGCTAAATAAATTGTATTATATCCAAATAATATAATATATTAGAGATTGGCTAAATAAATTGTATTGTATCCAAATAATGAAATATATGCAACAATTTAAAAGACACACATAAGGCTGCACACGAATCATTGTATTACTTATCATAGTAAAACTAGTGAAAATAACTGAATGTCATTATTGGAAGCCTGGATAAATAAAATATATTGTATATTAACATTTAAATAAGCAACTATTAAGACATATTCAGTTATATTGATTGACATCAAAATATCTCCATTGCATATTGTTAATATTAAAAAGCAAGTTATATACTATTGGTAAGAATGTAAATTAGTACATCATTATGGAAAACAATGTGGCGGTTCTTCAAAAAAATAAAAATAGAACTACCATATGACCCAGCAATCCCACCATTAGGTATATATCCAAAGGAAATGAAATCAATTTGTCAAAGAAATATTTGCATTTCCATCTTCACTGCAGCATTACTCACATTAGCCAAGATATGGAAGCAACTTATGTCCATGAACAGATGAATAAAGAAAATATGGTATACAGTATATACACAATGGAATATCATTCATCAACCTGGAAGACATCATGTTAAATGAAATAAGCCAGATACAGAAAGACAAATACCACACGATCTCACTGACATGTGGAATCTCAAAAATCAAACTCACTGAGACAGAGAGAAAAATGTAATTAACAGGGTCTGGCAGGGTGGGACAAAAGAGGATATTGGTCAAAGGATACAAATTTCAGTTAGAAGAAATGAACTCAAGAGTTCACTTGGACAACACAGTGATTACAGTTAATAACAATGTATTCTTACTTGAAAATTGCTACAATAGTAGATTTTAAGTGTTCTCACCACAAAAAAATAATAAGCATGTGAGGCAATGCATATATGTTAATTAGCTTGATTGAATCATTCTGTAATGTATACATATATTCAAGCATCAGATTGTACACCATAAATACATTCAATTTTTGTCAATTTAAAAATAAATAAATTCTTTTTTTTTTTTTTTGAGACGGAGTCTTGCTCTGTTGCCCAGGCTGGAGTGCAGTGGCACGATCTCGGCTCACTGCAAGCTCCGCCTCCCGGGTTCACGCCTTTCTCCTGCCTCAGCCTCCCGAGTAGCTGGGACTACAGGCGCCCGCCACCATGCCATGCTAATTTTTTATATTTTTAGTAGAGACGGGGTTTCACCATGTTAGCCAGGATGGTCTCGATCTCCTGACCTCATGATCCACCCGCCTCAGCCTCCCAAAGTGCTGGGATTACAGGCATGAGCCACCGTGCCTGGCATAAATAGATACTTTTTTTAAACAAAAAATTAAAAGCAGGTTAGAAAACAAGTTACAAAAATACTCTCATTTTATGAAATCATGTAACTTTGTGTGTATGAATCTAATAAACTTCAGAAAGCTAGTTAAACATCACCACTCTGGGATTTTTACTACCTTATTCTTTTCTGTATTGCTTTAATTGTATATGCATATGTAATAAAGAGAGAAACTGAACATTTTCTGTTCTTTCTTTCTTTCTTTCTTTTTTTTTTAGATGTAGTCTCCCTCTGTCACCCAGGCTGGAGTACAGTGACACGATCTCAGCTCACTACAGCCTCTGCCTCCCAGGTTCAAGCAATTCTCTGCCTCAGCCTCCTGAGTAGCTGGGGTTACAGGTGCCCGCCAACATGCCCGGCTAATTTTTTGTATTTTTAGTAGAGATGGCGTTTCACCATCTTGGCCAGGCTGGTCTTGAACTCCTGACCTCATGATCCACCTGTCTCGGCCTCCCAAAGTGCTGAACATTACAGGCATGAGCCACCGTGCCAGGCCAATTTTCTGTTTTTTAGGAAGAAAGAAAAAGAGAGAGAAAGGAAGAAAGGAAGGGAGGGAGACTTTACAGAGAGTTTCGAACGAATGGCCATGTTTGTAGTCTGAAATTTGCCTAAATTATTTAGGAAAAGATTCAAGGACGGTGTGGTGCCATCTCATGAATCTTAAATAGGTATTTTGCAGGGGGCACAGGTAAGAAGAGGGCATCCAGAAAGAGGAAATAACAAAAGTGAAGATTCAGAAAAGTGAGAAGTCACAATGTCTTAAGGAATAAGTTATGTGATATAGCTAAATAAGTGTCACTAAATTAACAATTTAATCTTAAGAACTAAAGCAGAGTCAGTTAAAGTCAATGTTAACATAAGGAATTTCACATCAGGATTAGATACAGGATGTCCAAGGGAAAAGAAAATCTCTTTTCTCTTGGACAATTAGATACAGGATGTCCAAGGGAAAAGAAAATTGGGTGTAGAGATCTCCAGGACACTGATCTCTACACCCAATTGCTTAGCCACAAGTCTCCTTTGAGGTCTAATAAATAGAACCAAATTAACATGACCAAAGCAAAACTCTCAATTTCCTCTCCAAAACTGTTCCTTTTCTGTGATGCTTAATTTTATGTGTCAATGTGACTGGGCCACAGAGGGCCCAGATATTTGGTCAAACATTATGGGTGTTTCTGTGGGGGTGTCTTTGGATGAGATGAACATTTTAATTCACAGAATGAGTAAAGCAGGTTGCCCTCCCTAGTATGAGTGAGCCTCATCCAGTCAGTTGACAGCCTGATAAGAACAGAAAGGCTGACCCTCTTCTGAGTAAGAGGGAATTCCTCCTGCCTCACTGCCTTCAAACTGGGACACCAGTTTTTTTCCTGCCTTGGGCTTGAGCTGAAACATTGGCTCTTCCTGGGTCTTAAGGCCGCCAGCCTTAGGATTGAGACTATGCCACTGGCTGTCCTGGGTCTCCAGCTTGCCAACTCACCCTGAAGAATCTTGGGATTTACAGACTCCATAATCACTTAGCCAAGTCCTTATCATAAATTCTCTGTCTCTCTTTCTCTTTATTTGATTTGTACTATTTTTCTGGAGAACGCTGACTAACACATCCTTTTTCTCCAGTGACAACACTAGACTACAATGCCTTGGTACAGAAACCCTGGGGTCACCTTTACTCTTCCTTCTCTCATGTGTAAGATCCAGTCAAAAGCAAATTGTGTGAGCTTTACCTTTAAAACGTTTCCAGAATCTGACCACCGCTTATCTTGTCTTCTGCTACCGTCATGGCCTAAACTTACACCATCTCTCACGTGGACCAATGCAATGTGTCCTGACTGGTCTCCCTGATACTACCCCTGCCCCTATACAGTCAATTTTCAGCACAGCAGCCTCAGTGACTCTTCTCATGCATATCAGATCATGTCCGTCCTCTGCTCAAAGCTTCCTAATGGTTCCCATCTCATTCAGGGTAAAATCCAAAGTCCTTACTTACTGTGGTGTACAAGTTCCTTCAGGATCTGGCTGTCCCTTCTCCCTCCCTCGCGCCATATAATTCCTCCTTCATTCTTCCTTAAAAGGCAAGGGCCTTTAAAACTTTGTTTGTTTGTTTGTTTGTTTGTTTGTTTGTTTTTTGAGACAGAGTTTTGCTCTTGTTGCCCAGGCTGGAGTGCAATGGCGCGATCTCGGCTCACTGCAACCTCTGCCTCCCAGGTTCAAGCGATTCTCCTGCCTCAGCCTCCCGAGTAGCTGGAATTACAGTCATGCGCCACCACTCCCAGCTAATTTTTTATTTTTATTTTTATTTTTAGTAGAGACAGGGTTTCTCCATGTTGGTCAGGCTGGTCTTGAACTCCTGACCTCAGGTGACCCACCTGCCTCGGCCTCCCAAAGTGCTGGGATCACAGGCGTGAGCCACCGCGCCTGGCCTAAAAAATTTTTAATATGCCCGGAACTCCCTTTGAAATGCTCTGTTCCCACATGTCTGCAGGGCCCATGTCTCATTTCCTTCAGATGTGGCCCTCAGAGACCAACATCTCCCTACATCCCCTTACCCTTCTTTGAGCCCCTTTTCACCACCAGTCATAAGTGCATCTTATTTTATTTATCTTCCAACTCTCTTTCTAGAACCTGAGCCCATGAAAGCAGACAATTGCATTGTTTCTCAATTTCCTACACACGGAGCAGAGGCTGGTGTAAGGGCTGGGGGCTGGGTAGGGGCACTTCATACCTGCTTGCTGATGAATGAATTAAGTTTTTCTTTACACACTAAAGGAAGCAAAATCCTTTTGATGTAATAATAGTTAACATTTACTGATCATGTCCTATTTATTGGGCACAATGCCCAGCTTGTACTTAACTTATCTCATTTGGTTCCCACAACAACCTAGGGGGCACACAACACTTTCTGAATGAGGAAACTGAGGCAGAGATAATTTTACTAATGTCCCACAGATGACAAGAGTTGGAGCCTAGCTTCCAGCTCAGGCTGACTCCAGGCACCATGCGTAACTGCTAGGTCTCCCAATTAGAATGCATTTCTCACATATTTATTAAGAGACGCTAAAGAAGTGGCAAGAATTGAAAAGACTTATGCCCTAAATTTACTTCTCAGTGATAAAAATATTTCCTACTATCAAGTATCTCTACCAGTGTTATAACTAAACAGCACAGCAGAGAGTAAACAGACAGTGGAAAGCTTGGTGGACTCTTCTGCAGTTCACATTTTGACCTTCGAAGCAATTTAGTTGAGACCAACAAGGTAACAGCAAAGACTTATTTGAAATGACTTCGTGGGTTACACATACATTATAATTTTGGTAGGAGCTTTATAAGCCCATCTGAAGATGCAGTCAGTCCTTTTAACCTTTGTAAATTTATTCATTTAGGTATCCAACAAATACTTACTATGTACTCACAGGTGTCAGGCACAATTTTGGGCATTGGAGATATAGAAATTTCCTGTCTCTCTACCTGTAATGAATTGGGGCTTATATATCATAGTGATTTGGATCTAGACTCTGCAGTCAGTAACTAGGGTTCAAATCCCCAGCCCTGTTGATACGAGCTGCCTGACCTCAGGTAAGTTATATAACTTCTGTAAATCTTAGTTTCTTTGTTTATAACATGGAGGCAATATTGATTATAAGATCTACCACACCGGTTTATTTGGAGGATTATGTGAGCTTGCCTGATACACGAACAAATAGTAAGAATTCAGAAATAAACTACCTGTGAGGATGAGGCCAGGCTTATAAAATCTTTGTGATACTGAATGTGGTTTTGTGTATATGATGAACTTAGAGCTTTGTAGATTTCTTTTCCTCCAAATGTCAAGAGCTTGTTAAAATTTTAGTGTTTTAAAAAAATACAAGTTTAGTTAACATTTTCAGCCAGCATGCTAAGCCTTGTGATGAAGTCATAGGGTCTTATACTCACGATTTGATAATAGAACATTAAAAGAAGTCTGATTCATTAATTTGTTGATTCTTCCTTCTGGGGCTATCTGGGAAAGCTGTCCATTTGGAGACAGCTCCTTTGGCTATCTTTCTCTGCCTTTCAAACCCTCAAAACATAGTTTTTATGCTTTGTAATGAGTCCATGAGATTGTTGATTTTGTTTATAACATGTCAGAAATAACAATTTTTATACTACTAATAGACTCATTATAAAATACAGGGATATCTCAGGTGGTTTCTGAATGGACTTTATATTCCTGTTTATTCACAGGCCCTTCTGCTTTCATGAACATTAGGCCAGGAGTTAGGAGACATAAATTCTAAAATCCTAGGCCTGATATTAATTAATTGTTTGATCTTGACTTTACTGGTGCTTTGTTATCTTAACTATGTGTATCAGAAGGTTAATAGCTATATCATCTTTCAGCTCCAGAATTCTGTTATTCCTCATAAATAAAGCTAATCAACAAGAAAGTTATTCCCCTTGGTGTATTAAAGTGAATTTGGGTATACAGGGACCTATCAAGGAAAAGATAAGCAAAGGGACTCTCACGTTTTGAGTTGGAAACACTGCTACAGGCCTCTACAACAAAATAGTAACAAGGATTAAAGTAATAACATACGTACATCCTTTAAAAGTATAAGGATATGTGATACATTTATCTCCTTGAAAAATGTTTGGATAACTTTGGGTATTCAATACTATTGAAAATGCAGATGCTACTATATCTAATACCATTTACAACAAGATGAAAACTGAGGGCTTCCTTTCTGTTGTTCAATGACTCTAACCAACCTCACGGCAGTTAAAAATCAATATCAGATTTGAGATTCAGTCCAGACCAACACTTCAGAGGAGGCTGGTCTTCAGATGAGGACTTGTCATCTGGCACATAACTTTCTGAGGACTTGGGATTCTTTGAGATAAAAAGGATACTTTGAGTCTGAACTCCTGATGAAACAGAATTAATCCAGGACAACTGGCTATATTTTTTCAGATTGAAAGGGACCATTGAGTAAATGCTTTGGCGTCAACCTCCTTTTGATAAGGAAAATACGTCCTAACATTTTTTTCTGCCCTGGCAACTTGGGCTCCCTTGAATAGAAGAATGAGTCTGAGGTGCTTTCTAACGGGAAGATGGAGACAGATTGTCAGAACTGTGGCAAGACCAGTAGTATTCTGAATCCAGGAGGCTCCCAATTACTGTCCTCTATGAGCCATGCGAATTAACCCGGGCCCATTGCATTGCCTGAGAAGAAACAAGGAATAAGTAAAATAAGTTACTATATTTTTGCAGGGCTGCAACCTTTCATTTTGATATTCTGTGGAATGCGAGAACAGTCTGAATATGTTTGGTGCACATAGTTGATTCCCTGAGCGTAATGAAATAGGGAGCTAAACAAGATGAGATATTTTAAGAATCCTCATCACCACGATGGAGTGATTTTTACAGAAAATAGGCACTCAATTTCTGAATACTGTAACTACGTAAAATAGAATGAGTTTAAAGCATTATTCTTTTGAAAATTTAGTTAGTCAAATTCCTAAATTTTCTTTACCTCAATATAGAAATATATATTTACACAATTGAGTAGTTATTTATAGAAACCAACTAAAAGTGGACATTCCTGAGAACAAGGAGATTTTAAAAAAAAAAAAAAAAACAAAAACCAGACTGGGCAACACAGTGAGAGCCCCATCTCTACAAAAAAATTTTAAAAATTATCCAGGCATGGCATGTGTCTGCAGAGCCAGCTACTTGGGAGGCTGAGGCTGAAGGAGCTCTTGAGCCCAAGAGTTGGAGATTGCAGTAAGCTATGGTTGCACCACTGTACTCCAGCGTGAGTGACAGAGAGAGAACCTATCTCTGAAAAAGAAAAAAATAATTAGTCATTCTAATGGATGTGTAGCAATGGCTAATGAGGTTGCACATCTTTTTATGTGCTTATTTCCCATTTGTCTGTCCCCTTTGGTGAAGTATCTGTTCATGTCTTTTGCTCACTTTCTTATCTGATTGTTTGTAAATTACTGTTGTGCTCTGAGAATTCTTTATGTATTTTAGGTACAAGTCATTTGTCAGATATGTGTTTTGCAAATATCTTCTCCCAATTTATAATTTGTCTTTTCATCCTCGTAAGAGAATCTTTCCCAGAGCAAAGGTTTTTAATGTTGATGAAGTCTAATTTATTTGTTTTTCTTTTTATGGATTGGACTTTTGGCATCAAGTTTAAGAACTTTGGTAGGGTACGGTGGCTCACACCTTTAATCCTAGTACTTTGGGAAGCTGAGGTGGGAAGAGGGCTTAAGTCAGTTCAACACCAGTCTGGGCAACAAATGAGACCCTGTTGCTACAAAAAAAGAAAAAAAAAAAGATTTTAAGGACTTTGCCAGCCGGGCGCCATGGCTCATGCCTGTAATCCCAGCACTTTGGGAGGGCAAGGCAGGCAGATCACAAGGCCAAGAGATCAAGACCATCCTGGCCAACATGGTGAAACCCTGTCTCTACTAAAAATACAAAAAAATTAGCTGGACGTGGTGGTGCATGCCTGTAGGCCCAGCTACTCATGAGGCTGAGGCAGGAGAATCACTTGAACCCAGGAGGCAGAGGTTGCAGTGAGATCACGCCACTGCACTCCAGCCTGGCGACAGAGCGAGACTCCATCTCAAAAAAAAAAAGAAAAAAAGAAACTTTGCCTAGCTCTAAATTCCAATGATATTCTCAAAGTTTTATAGTTTTACATTTTACATTTAAGTCTGTGATACATTCTGGGTTAATTTTTGTGTAAGATGTGTGAGCTTTAGGTTGAGGCTTTATTTATTTATTTATTGGCCTATGGATATCAAATTAGTTCAGTCTATTTTTTGGAAAAGCTATCCTTCCTTCGCTGAATTGTTTTTGTACCTTTGTCAAAAATCAGTTGAGTATTTTTGTGTGGATCCATTTCTGGGTTCCCTATTCTGTTCCATTGATTAATGCGTCTATTCCTCCACTAATACTCCACAGTCTTGATTACTGCAGCTATAGAAGTCTTAAAATCAGGTAGACTGTTTCCTTCCAATTTATTCTTTTTCAAAATTTTTGTTTTTTTGCCTTTCATACACGTTTTAGAATAATCTTAACTATATCTACAAAAAAATCTTACTGATATTTTCATAGGAATTGCACTAAGCCTGTATATCAATTTGGAAGAATTCACATCTTTATTATGTTGAGCCTTCTAATCCATGAGCCCCTGATGTCTCTCCATTTATTCAGATCATGTTTAGTTTTCATTGGATCCTTGTAATTTTTACCATACTGATTCTGTACACATTTTGTTAGATTTATACATTGAGATTTATAGATTTGCAGCCTCGCCAGGTAGTCTGGTAAAAGGAATTTAATACAGAAGAGCCACTGCAAAGGGACAACCTCAAAGTGAAACAGAGAGTGATGAGGCAACCCTGAGATTAGTAACATCAGGAAGTTATTAACACCCTTAGGACTGGAGGGACCAAGAGGGGAGTTGGCATTACTAGAGTGTAAGACCCAGGGTCACTGGTGGGAACTGGACTTATGGCAGAGGCTGAAAGGGAACTGGGACGACAGAGAAAAGTGATCTAGTGGGGACCTGGAACCCTGGAAGAGACAGCCAATGCCGGAGGCAGAAAAGAGGACAGGGGAAATAGCTTGATTTCTCTCTTTCTGCCACCCCACTAGTCTTCTAGTAATGCCTACCATTGATCAAAACTAACTGATTGGATAGGGAGTCTTAGAAATCTAAATCTAATTTGCAGCAGGAAGACAGAGGACTGACCTGAGAGCAAATAGGAAACAAGTTTCAAAATTAAATCAAGGAGAAGAAAAAAGCAAAAAACCCAAGAACAGTAAACCTGTAACATTAAAGCAATGGAATCTACAGGTAAATATCTTCTGTAACCTTCCTAACCCCCTGCCCCCAAAGACCCTGGGGCCAGAGAGTTCTATAAAATTAAACAGATAATCCTAGTGTTAAACAAATTATTTTGTATAATAACTAGGTAACTAGAAAAGCAGAAAATCTACCAATTTCGTTTTATGGAGCTACTATGACTTTGAAAGTAAGAGTAGAAGGGGAGAGTACAAGAAAAGATCATCATAAAACAGTCATATCTCATTTATGAATATCTTAAGCAAAATAAGAACAAATTGAATGAAACACATATATGTATTGCATACCTATATGATATATCACTATTAAATGGAGCTTTCCCATAATGCAAGGATGTTTCAACATCATAAAACACATAAATGTAATCCAACATTATCAGAGTGAAAGAGAAAAACAATTCTCAATAGACACACACACACACAAATACGTTGGGATAAAATTAAATATTTTAGATTTTTTAAAGTCTTAGTAAATTATGAATAGAAGGGAATTTCCTTAATCTTATTTCTAGACTCACTATCTAGTATTTTTACCTCAACCCAACTAAATCAGGGTATAATCGTCACCGTTTCACTGCCAAATTTATTGTCCCTTAGCAGCATTTGACATGGAAAATCTCTCCCTTCTTTCTGTAATACTTTCTTCCCTGGGGTTTTGTGACTCTCTATGCCCTTGGTTTTTCCTCCTAGATGAATAGTCATCCATTCTCATTCTCATTCTCTGGGGCCACAATATTTTCCTGATATTTAAATATCAAAGTTCCCTGGAGCGCAGCCCTATATTTTCTTAGTTTTACCTCCTCTCTTTATATCAGCCATCCTTGTGATTACATTCATTCCTGTGACTTCAAATACCATGCGTACACTGATGACATCCAAACCATATCCAGCTCCAACCTTGTAGTTAACATCTACCCTTTCCTCCCTAACTCCTTTCTAACTCTGTAAAGGCAACTCCATTTTACCAATTGCTAAGCCCAGAAATGTAGGTTCATCCTTGACTGCTCTCTTTTCCCCAACCTTACATTAAATCCACCATTAAATCCTGTGGGTCTTATCTTCAAATATATCCTTAATCCATCCGTTTCATGCTACCTTCCTAGCTACCAACATGGTCCAAGCCAGCATAATCTCTTACACGATTGCAGTTGCTTCCCAACTGGTTTCTTAGCTTCAACTCTTGTTCCCTTACCATTAATTCCACCAACAGAGGCCAGAGAGAGCTTCTTAAAACATAATTCAGTTTATTTTATTTTATTTATTTATTTTTTTTTTTTGAGACAAAGTCTTGCTCTGTCGCCCAGGCTGGAGTGCAGTGGTGCGATCTTGGCTCACTGCAACCTCTGCCTCCTGGGTTCAAGCGATTCTCCTGCCTCAGCCTCCTGAGTAGCTGGGATTACAGGTGCGTGCCACAATGCCGAGCTAATTTTTTGTATTTTTAGTAGAACGGGGTTTCACCATGTTAGCCAGGATGGTCTCAATCTCCTGACCTCATGATCCACCTGCCTCGGCCTCCCAAAGTGCTGGGATTACAGGCGTGAGCCAGCGTGCCTGGCCCATAATTCAGTTTATATGATTTTCCATTTTATAATTCCCTAAAGTCTTCCCTCCCAAGGAAGTCTGAAGTTCTTGCTAGCATCTATGTGGACTGACCCTGGTCTACCTTAGTGACTCATCTCCTGCTAGTCTCCATGCTTGCTCCCTTCTAGTCACACTGCCCTTCATTCAGCTTCTTGGACATACTGGGCTCATACCTAACTCAGTCATTTCTTTCATTGCCCCTTGCATAGAGATTGTCACGTGGCCTATGGTGCACCAGCCAAATCCTTTTCATAAGGTCTTGTTATCTGACCTGCTAGAATCTCAATGGACAGCCGTCAGTGGATGGCCTCCTCAGGGGATAGTCTTAGTTGAAGAAAGCAACCTTGCCCATGGTCCTACTACTTTCTGGGTGGCTCATGCTCAACGTCTGATCATTGCAAGGCTATAAAGGCCAAGTACCCTTGCTCCTACTTATTCTAACTCCTAAATGGGATCATTCTAGCTTTACACTCCTTATCAGAACTGGGCAAGGCTGTGGTTGGAACTGCCATGCATTCAATTTCTCCTTCTACCCATTTTTCTTTTCTTCCTTTTGCTTCCATAGGTGTTGGTCCCAAGGGCACTTCCTGGATGACCTGCATACTGAATTCTGTCTCAGAGCCTGCAAAATACACCCCAACCCATTTATTCAGTTCTTGGCTCACATGTTAATTTCTCAGAGAGATTGTCTCTGAACACCTATCTACAATGCATTATCTGTCACTCTTTATTTCCCTTCATATCATGTATTCATACCTGAAAATGTGTGTATATATATAATATATAATAATATATATTATAGTATATAATATATTATATTATAATTATTATAATATAATATAATATATAATATAATATATGTTACAGTATATATTACATATAAATATAATTATTACATATAATATAAATATAATATAGAATGTATATATTTTTTGTTTACTCTTTTGCAAGCTCCATGAAGGACTTTGTCACATTGACCATTCTATATGCAACACTTATAAAAGTGCCTGGCAAAGAGTAAGCTCTGAATAAGAATGTGTGGAATGAAAGGCAGAATAAATTTGATAACGGGTATGAAATATTTTAAAAAGATAGAAACCCCATTCTTTGTTTTTCTTTCTTGCTTGCTTCTTTCTTTCTTTCTTTCTTTCTTTCTTTCTTTCTTTCTTTCTTTCTTTCTTTCTCTCTTTCAGGCTCTCACTCTGTTTTCAGGCTGGAATACAGTAGCACAATCATAGCTCACTGCAGCTTCAAACTTCTGGGGCTGATTGATCCTTCTGCCTCAGCCTCCTGAGTAGCTGGGACCACAAGTGTGTGCCATCACACCCAAATAGAACTCCTTTTCTTAATAGAACAATTTTAGAACTTTAAAGTAAGAAAAGGTACAAGAATATCTGGTGTTACTCTGCTGTTCAACAATGTAGTAAGATGAAAGCAATGATTTGAGGACTAAGAACTGGAAATTGGGAGACAAATTATTTTTATATGTAGACCATATGATTGTCTATGAAAGGAGTGCAAAAAAAAAGTTTTTGAACAACCTGTTAGAGCTAATAAGAGAATTTGACCTATTTCAAATACATTCAATACAAGATCAAAGTACAGATCTATAGCATTCCTATATATAAGTAATGATAAATTTGAAAATATAATAAGCAAAGGATAATTTACAAGAGTAATAAAAATGATAACTATTTATGAGTAAGTGCAACAAAGATGTGTAAGAAGGTTTTGAAAAAATCACAAAAAATTGTTGAAGAATATGAAAGGAGATTTGAAGAAAATGGAATGAAATACTATATTCTTAGATAAAAACACTTAATACACTATGAAGTCAATTTCCTTCAAATTATTGTAAAAAGTAAATACAAATCCAATCAAAACTACAGTAGAGTTTTTCATAGAATTTGACAAGCTAATCCTAAAATTCATTTGGAATAGTAAAGGACAAAAACTAGCCAAGAAAACTCTGAAGCGGAACAAAATGTCACAATCTCAAACCAATATCAGCTGAGAATATTTAAGGTAGTGTGATTTTAGGGCAAGAAGAGACAAATCAATGAGACAAAATATAAAAGTTCAGAAATTGGCCTATGGAAAAGTTGGTATAGGAGAGCAGTTGCATCACAATTTAATATCAATATTTGATAAATGGTACTAAAACAATTCGTATGGAGAAGAAACAAGAGTCCTATGCAAAAAAATTCCTGATGGATTAGAGAATTTAATTTGAAAAGCAAAATTTTTAAGATAAAATTTGGGACTTTAATTCTAATAAATCAGTGTAGGGAAAAATTTGTTAGATAAGATATAAGAGCACAAACCATAAAAAATGGACACATGTGATAACATTATAATTTAAAACTTTAATGTCACATAAAGAACAACCACACAACAACAAAAGCCAAAATACGTAAACAGACAAGCTATAGACTAAGAGAAATATTTGCTATGTATTTAACTCACAAAGAGTTAGTAAGACAAACAATAGATAAATGCGCAAAAGGCACAAACAGGCAATTTATAGAAGAAAACTGAATGGTTAATAAGCATATGTTAAGATGGTCAACCTTAGTAACAATCAGGGATGTGCAAATAAAAATGAGATACCCTTTCACATCTATCATATTAGTAGAATTAAAAGTTTGACTCTAAAAGGGGCTCATATGCTATTACTGTTGGGAGTCCAAATTAGGAGAACAACTTTGGAGAGCAAATTGAACAGAAAGTTGAGATGCTCGTACTTAACCATCCAGTAATTCAATTTCTAGAAAATATTCTCTAGTTGAGAGAAACTCTTACATAGGAATAATGTACCAGAATATTAATTACTGCATTATTTGTAGTAGCAAAATATCAGAAATCACCTTCAATATACAGGTATACCTTGTTTTATTGCACTTCACTTTATTGCTCTTTACAGATACTGTGTTTTGTTTTGTTTTGTTTTACAAATTGAGGGTTTGTGGCAATGCTGCACCACGCAAGTCTACTGGGGCCATTTTTTCCAACAGCCTGTGATCACTTCATGTCTCTGTGTCACATTTTGATAATTCTTGCAATATTTGACACTTTTTAATTATTATTATACCTGTTTTATCTGTGATCAGTGATCTCTGATGTTACTATTGTAATTTCAGATGTGGTGAAAATAGCAAGAGAATTAGAAATAGAAGTGGAGCCTGAAGATGTTACTGAATTGCTGCAATCTTGTTACAAAACTTGAATGAATGAGGAGCTGCTTCTTATGGATGAGCAAAGAAAGTGACTTCTTGAGATGGAATCTACTCCTGGTGAAGATGCTTTGAATATAGTTGAAATGACAACAAATTACTTAGAATATTATATCAACTTAGTTGGTGAAACAGCAGCAGAGGTTGAGAGGATTAACTCTAATATTGACAGAAATGGGTAAAGTGTTCTCAAGCAGTATCACATGCTACAAAGAAATCTTTCTTGAAATTGATGCAGCACCCAGCACTTTGGGAGGCTGAGGCGGGTGGATCACCTGAGGTCAGGAGTTTGAAAGCAGCCTCGCCAACATGGCAAAATCCTGTCTCTACTAAAAATACAAAAATTAGCATAGTGGCCCACACCTAGTCCCAGCTTCTCAAGAAGCTGAGGCAAGAGAATCGCTTGAACCCGGGAGGCGGAGGTTGCAGTGAGCTGAGATCGTGCCACTGGTTGACAGAGTGAGATTTTGTCTCAAAAAAAAGAAAAAAAAAAAAAAAGAAAAAGAAAGAAAGAAATTGATGCGACAAACTTCATTGTTGTTGTCTCATTGTAAGAAATTGCCACAGCCACTCCAGCCTTCAGCAACTACCACCCTGATCAGTCAGCAGCCATTAACAAGGAGGCAAGACCCTCCACCAGCAAAAAGATTATGACTCGCTGAAGGCACAGGTGATTGTTAGCATATTTTAGCAATTAAGTATTTTAAATTAAGGTATTACGTTGTTTTTATAGACATGCTATTTCATACACTAGACTACAATGTAGTGTAAACATACCTTTTATGTGAACTGAGAAACCATAAAAATGTGTGACTCACTTTATTGTGATATTCACTTTATTGCAGTGGTCTGGAACTGAACACACAATATCTTCGAGGTATGCCTGTAGAAGAATGACTATGTAAATTGTCAAATACAGTCATATAGCAAAATATTGTGCAGCTGTGAAAATGAAGGACCTAAAGCTACATGTTTCAATAGGGATAAAGCTTAAAATCAATATAATGCTGAGCGAAAAAGTAAGTTGGAGAATATATGGAGCATAATAATATTAAAAGCTTAAGAACAAAAAACATATGTTGTTTATGGATATACTATGTAATTGCAGATATAATTTATAATAAAACCAGCCATAGGAACGTGATACAACAATTATTCTGGGGGATAGAATAAAGGGAATGTGATTGGAAAGGCTATACATAAGAGGCTTTAACCATATTTATATTGTTTTATTTTTTAAAAAAGATTTTAGATAACTATGGCAAAATGTTGGAATTTGTTGAAACTCAGAGATAGGCATAGAAATTTCATTACATTATTCTTTACACCCTTGAGTAGGTTTGAAATATTTTATTTAAAACATTTAAATTTAAAAATATATTTTTTAAATAAAGACAAAGAAAAATTATCATAATGTTCGGTTTCCTCAAAATCACCTAAATGCCAATCAATAGGAATCTAGCTAAGAAAATGTTAGTACATAGCAAATATTAAAAATGATGCTTCAAATTTATATCATATGGAAAGATGTACAAATATTTTGTTGAACAGAAAGGTTATAAAATATGTACAGTATAATTTCGTATCTATATAATATACATATATATCAGAAGGGATAAATAAAAAAATCTAATGGTTAGCTCTAGTTATTACTAGATAATAGATGTTCTTTGCAATTTTTCTATATTTTTAATGATCATGTGTATTTTTATACAAATAACAAGAACTATTGAAATAGATATTCACAATTCACTTATCTTAGAAATGTCAATTAAAATTTAAAAAACAATTTTCACTTATTTACATTTTCACTTAAAAAAATTCACAGTCATGTAACATGTAACAATGTTTTGGTCAATAATAGGCTACATATATAACAGTGCTCCCATAGATTATAACAGAGCTAAAGAATTCTTACTGCCTAGTGACATCATAGCTGTCATAATATCATATGCAGTCCAACACAACTCATGTGTTTGTGATGATGCTGGTGTAAACAAATCTACTGCCAGTTACCTAAAAGTAGAGCACATACAATTTTGTATCGTACGTAATACTTGATAATGATAATAAATAAATAACTCTGTTACTGATTTATGTATTTACTATACTATACTTTTAATTGTTATTTTGGAGTGTATTCCTTCTACTCATGAAAAGATGTTGACTGTAAAACAGCCTCAGGCAGGTCCTTCAGTAGGTACCCAGAAGAAGGCATTGCTATCATAGGAGATGACAGCTCCCTGTGTGTTATTGCCCCTGAAGACTTTCCAGTGGGAGAGGATGTGGCGGTGGAAGACAGGGATATTGATGATTCTGACCCTGTGTGAGCCAGGGCTAAGGTGTGTGTTTGTGTCTTGGTTTCTAAAAAAAAAGTTTAAAAAGTAAAAAAAAAAAGTTTAAAAAGAAAAAAAAATATATATATATATATAAAATAAAATTTAAATTTAAAAACAGAGAAAGCTTATAGGATAAAAATACAAAAAAAAAAGAAAACACTTTTGTACAGCTGCACAATGTGTTTGCGTTTTAAGCTGTGTTCTTACAAAAGAGTCAAAAAGTTAAAAAAAGTGTAAAAGTTTCTGGTGAAACCCCATCTCTACTAAAAATACAAAAATTAGCCGGGCATGGTGGCACGTGCCTGTAGTCCAAGACACTTGGGAGACTGAGGCAGGAGAATCGCTTAAACCTGGCAAGTGGAGGTTGCAATGAGCTGAGATTGTGCCATTGCACTCCAGCCTGGGTGACAGAGCAAGACTCTGTCTCAAAAAAAAAAAAAAAAAATTATAAAGGGAAAAAGTTACAGTAAGCTAAGGTTAAATTATTATTGAAGAAAGAAAAAATTTTAGAGAAATTTAGTGTGGGCTAAGTATACAGGGTTTAAAGTCTAGAGTATTGTACAGTAATGTCCTAGGCCTTCCCATTCACTCACCACTCACTCACTGACTCACCCAGAGCAACTTCCAGTCCTGCAAGCTTCATTCATATTAAGTGGCTTATACAGGTGTAGCATTTTAAAACTTTTCTATGGTATTTTTACTGTTTCTTTTCTATGGTGAGGTATGTTTAGATAGACAAATACCATTATGTTACAATTGCCTACTGTATTAGGTGCAGTACATGCTGCACAGGTTTGCAGCTTGGGCGCAATAGGCTAGTCCCTATAGCCTAGGTGTGTATGTAGTAGGCTATACCATCTAAGTGTGTGTAAGTATACTCTGTGATAGTCCCACAACAGTGAAATCACCTAATGACACATTTTTCAGAACGTATCCTCGTTATTAAGTGATGTATGACTATGAAATAATGAGTGGTGGGAAGGCTGCGGTTAGGTTTTACCCTTGATCATGGATGTTGGCCACATGAATCTGTATCGTATTTTCTAAAAAGGAATCTGGCAAGATGTAATAAGAGTACATTTACCATAATAGGAAATTCATTCCAAGGAAGTAATCAAAGATGCACATAGAATGTACGTATTCTTGCAAAAAAGATGCAAGCATGTTTTTGCTACAAAATTATTTGGAGCACAAAAGGATTGGAAACAACCTAGATGCCCAACATCAGGGGATGTCAATAAATGACAGTATTTGCAATAAAATGCTATGCAGCCAAAAAACAAACAAAACACCCCATACATTTGAGGGATACCTAATAAGATGGAAATATGCCCACAAATAAAAGCAGGATATAAGATATACTTCAAATTGTGTCTTTTACATATATATTAAAATACCAGGAGGAAACACACCGAAATTTAACAATAATTTCTTTGAGAGGTTAAGGGATTGATTATTTTTACTTTTTAATCTTTCTGTATTTTCCAAATTATATAGCAAACATAAATTTTATCATCTGAAAAAGCTATATATATATATATATATATATATATATATATATATATATATATATACATATTTTATTTTATTTTTTTTTTTGAGACAGAGTTTCCCTCTGCTCCCCAGGCTGGAGTGCAATGGCACAATCTCAGCTCACTGCAACCTCCACCTCCCTGGTTCAAGCGATTCTCCTGCCTCAGCCTCCCAAGTAGCTGGGATTACAGATGTGCACCACCACAGCTGGCTAATTTTTTTGTATTTTTAGTAAAGACGGGGTTTCGCCATGTTGGCCAGGCTGGTCTTGAACTCCTGACCTCAAGTGATCCACCCACCTCAGCCTCCCAAAGTGCTGGGATTACAGGTGTGAGCCACTGTGCCTGGCCTGAAAAAGCCATTTTTAAATAAAGAAAACAACTTTCATCCCTGTGCCTTTCTTGTCTCCCTCTCCAGTCCAATTGGCACCAGGTCACAGAGCACATAGAGATCCCTGGGTTATAGTGCACTGCAGGTAATTACAAGCCACCATTATAAACTGCCCCCTTGTCCAGACTATCCTCAAAAATGTAAGCAGGATTAGATGTCTGTGTGGGTCAACAAACAAGAAGAGCTTGTGAAGGATCAGCACTTTATTCTCCGATCTGGCTCAAGTATACAAATATTCCTTATTAGGCATTGCCCTTGGTTTATTAGCCATTGCATCGTCCTGAACTGGTTTGTGACATGAGCTGATAGCATTTGTTGCCCCAGGGGAAGGGTTAAACTATGAGAAAAGAGGGGTGGATTAAACAAGGAAGAAAAACTATCAATATGTCATAAAATATACATACTATTTCTAATTTATTCCTGTCCATTTGAGGCAACATATCTAATGTGTTACAAACATTTCTGGTAATACAGTATCGTCGTTCCCTTTAATAATGTGTTAGTGTCTGTAACTCTCATTTGGCCTTGGTGAATTACTGCTTTATTTAATGAAAAAAAGATAAATTGTACTTGATTTGTATTTATTAATTTCTATGAATTTGGTATATGACATTTACGAAAGCTTAGGCACATAATTTTTCCTTTCTTTAATTTACAGCCAGGGAACTGTTTAAACATAATTTTAAATGATGCATAAAATGCTTCCTGACATATTTGTTTTCTGAATTTCCAACATGCGTATTTGCCATTTCTATATGATGGACAAACGCTGTCTCAAATTGTGGAGAAAGAAAAATGTTACCTGTTTAGAATTCCTTTATTAAATTTTAGCTCTTGTATTTTGGTGGCAGCAGACAGAGTTTCCTGGAGGTTGATAGGTTTAGTTTTAACTGCAGTCTAGTTCATGCTAACTCAATTTGATAGGTGAGCCTTTGCAGGTGTAGCCATCATCCATTTGGTGCAAAACCTTGAACAAAGTCTAAAAATAGATATCACTTTGATAGCATTTTTGAGGACTAGCAGTTAAATAATAGATGAAATACATTCCTTAAAGAAAACTATTATTTCTCTGATTATTTTCTAAGTAAAAAATAGCTTTCATAATATTTATATTTAATTTGAAATTATTCTATTTTTCCTCTTCTGTATTATAGTCATATCAATTCATAATTATTTTGAGAAAAATATACAGCTATTGTTCAAATAGTGTTATTCTGAAATTTCAGTTTTTGAATTTTTAAATAATCACAAGCTTTCTATGGTGTGTTTTCTTCCAAATAAGAGTCAACGCTTTATTTTGCTTTATTTTAAATCTGAACATATTTGAAAGAAAATAATCACTAGCTCTTTTATGAGCAATCTGAATAAAGAATGGAGATGCTCAAAGTGCTGCTCTTCTCCTGACTTCTGTCATTAAAACAGATGTTTTCTATAACCTTGACCAAACCACTCCATTCTCTAATCAGAAAGAGCAGACTTGTTTGTGGATTTATGATAGATGTCTGTGCCAGACCCTGGAAGACTGTCTAGGATCTATGGGCTCTTACAGACTCATTTTTGTGCTGAAATTTGGCTTGTAATTCTGATTTTAACTTGTTTTCTATATTTTCACCCAAACATGGTTTTACTTGTTTTTTTAAAAAAACAATTTTCTTATTAATTGGATATTCCTGATGTATTCATCACAATTATGAGTAGCTATAGCTTTAAATATATGATGGACTTGCTGATGTCAGCCGCTGAAAACTAATGCTGCTGATATCAGCTGACAGGACTCTAATTACTAGTTATGTGGCTGTTGCCTGCTTAAGAAGCTATTCAGTGAGTTATGATTTAGAAAAGCTGGAGAGCACAGGGCTGATTTGTGAAGAGATATCTAATATGAAAACACCACAGAAGTTCTGAGATTGATCCTCACGACAGAGATCTGTCTAATTAGGAAGTGTCTATTTTAATACTAAACCACAAAAAAGCCCAGCTGGAAAAGAAGAATTTATAGGAAGACACGGAACCATCACTAGTTCGGCTGACAGCAAATGCAACCTAAGCATGTTTCTCAGCGTTTAATCAATAGTGGCGATATAGGACAATTACTCCCTTACAGACAATCCATCTCATCCTATCAAGAGGGAGGGTCTTCACAGGTGATCTGGATGGAGAGTCCCTAGCCAACACCACTTCCCTTGCCTCCGGGGTTGAGGACTGCCTAGAAGCTAGACGCTTACTAGAGTATCACCGAAAAGACAGCAGAACGGGCAGTGCTCTCTCCTGGGACAACTTAAGGCAGTCACCCTTGGGTCTGAGTTCCAGGTGAGGCAGGACAACAGGGAGAGCAGGACCCTTCAGTCCAACTGGAGGATTCGATTGCTAAGTTCTGTGATTAGACCCTAAAGTTTTTGAGGATAAGAACCTGTTGCTAAGTTTATATTCTATGTATGCTCAATAATGACTGGCTGACTAACCCTAGAGAGATCTTTGAGGTTTAAAAAAAAAAAAAAAAAAAGACTAAAAACTGTAGCTTTCCTCTGAGGTTAAAAAAAAATCTGGTTGCTTTATTGCCAGATATGAGAAGACACTAACCCTTCACTCAGCTGTCTTTCTTAGTAGAGTTCAGGCAATGTCTACACAAAAGCACAGAAGCATTTTCGCAGGAGTCAAGCCAGGCACATCGGTGTGGGCATCCGCCTTCACGCCTCACCTGGTCTCCTCCTTTCCTCGCCTCTGTGTCTGTGTCATCAGTGGGTATGTGGAGAGTTTCACAGTCCAGCCTGCCGAGCAGGCTGTTAATGAGTCATGCCCGCTCCCTGCCTTAACTTTGGCACAGTCTCAATCTCTATGAAGAGAGACAGAACAGAGGAGGAAAAGGTGTTTTGGAAACACTTGCTTATGTTGATACATGTTTTATCTTTGCAGCTGTAGCCACAGAATAGGTAATAGGATGGCAAGTCATCAGAGTTTATTCCAGAAATGTCCGCAGATTTATTTTACACATATTTTTGTGTCTCTATTATAGAGTATGAAGCCCTGGCCTAGGCCAGGGGGTAGGATGGAAACAGGATGGCCATCAGGCCAAAGAGAGTGGGTGAGTATTCAGCATCCAGCTTGACCACTGAGGTGCCAGGTGACCACGAGCAAGTTACACATCCTTCTGTGCTTCAGGTTTCACCTCTATGAAATAGCTTCTTTTATACCAAGGCTGTGGTGAGGACTCAAGAAGATTATACCTGTAGCAATGCCAGGCACAATAGGCATTCTGAAACCACCACTTGCCTTCTTCCCTATCTTATTTTGGATTTCAAGCACAGCAGACCCAGAGACAAGGATTCCAGGACACAAGGGACACTACAGGGGAGTGGGGAAGTGAAGCAGAGATTGGGAAGCTGCCAGTAAACATATATTACTAAGCAGATACCAGTGTGGGTCCTGGAACTTAATCCTGCAGGGGAACAGTGTAACACAGAGCCTCAGAATTATTCCCCACGAGGGAAGAGAGTGCTGGGGTATTTATACACCTCTTCTCAAGAATCATTGGTTGAGGGCTACTGTGAGGGGAGTAAATTAATTGCCAGGCAATTTCAGCCTGTTGTGTGGCTTCCCTCTCTGCTGTTCTGGGGCAGGAAAGCCCTCATTACAGAGATGCAGATTCTGGCAGTAGGCAGTCAGCTGAAGCAGGTTGGCATGTCCTAGGGACCTGGGCAGGGCAATGACAGGCACAGTGGGGGAAAACCAAGGCATTGAAAACACTGCAGTTTCCATCAAGAAGCCACCACTCTAATAAGGGAGATAAGCCCACTGAAGTTTCAAAGGAAAAGGTTCATGATGCCAAGATGTCTGCAGTTTCGAGGAGAGACCAGCACCTGGATCTCCCCAGGGTGGTACTTGCTACATTCAGGCCTTTGGTTCTCAGCCCTGAATTTGATCTGTCAGCAGCTGGAGAGTGAATTCAGAGGAACTGTTAGACTCACGTTAACCAAAACCCACGGAGTCTGAGCAGAAAACCAGAATGCCCATGTGTTGATTGGCATTCTCCCTCTGCAGGTTAAGCTTCATGAGAGGCCAAATTACAATATTAAAGTGAGTTTATAAGTGGAGATTCAGAAAAATAGATGCTATAGCATCCATTGAGGAACTCTTCTCCAGTGAAGAGATAGCCTTGCCCGCAGGGTTGTTTAGAGGGAAACCCTTTATCCTCACATTCCTGTCTGGCTCTGCCAAGGATAGACTCTGGCTCCCTTATTCATAGCTTCCAGAGATACAGGGTATGCAGTGGTTAAGAGTGAAGACTCTGGAGTCAGGATGCCCCTTGTCCCTTGTTCAAACCTTGTCCCGCCATTGCACTAGCCATGTGACATTGGGCAGATATTTAATCTGTCTGCATCTGGTCTCTCATCCGTAATAGTACCTATTTTATAGAGTTGTTGTGTAGATTAAATATAATACATATGAAGAGCCTGGGATAGTATTTGATGCATAGTTAAGTGTTAGTCGTCATTATTGCTGCTATTAAGAACCCTCTTTAAGCTGCCACAGTCACTTTTAGATATGTTAATAGTCTTTAGCAAGCTTTATGCTGTTCTTGGAACCAGTTGGTCTCATTAAGGGGTCTTTGCAGATCTCTATAGCATAGTGCCTATAGCCTACAATCTGTTCTATATACTTAAAGTTGGCTAAGAGGGTAGATCTTTTGTTAAATGTTCTTACCAAACTACAACAGGAATAATAATAACAATAAAGACGGTGGGAGGAAACTTTGGGAGATGATGGACATGGTCATGGCCTTGATGGTGGTAATAGTTTCATGGGCGTATACCTATCCCCAAACTCATCCAGATGTATATGTTACATATGTACACGTTTTTATCTAACTTCAATAAAGTGGTTTAAAAAAGAGGGGTCTTTGCTTATCATCATCCTAAGAGGTCTGTCATTTGCGTGTTGGGGAGGGGGGATGCCTCATTTCTCCTTCCATTGTCCTGACTATACAGATACATACAAAAACAACTCTATTGCAGAACAACTTGGACAGGACTCAGAGTGCCAGGAGGTGCAGAGGCCAGAAGACTCCTGGAAGCATGGAGCCAGAGCACTGCAACTGCATTCGACTGGTGGCTGAACAGGCAGCAAGCCTGGAATTTCATGTTAGGAGGGTATTTTCAAATGTTGCACAATCAAGAATATCATTAAGTGTTTGGCTCTGGAATGCAGTCTGGGACTCTGCCAAGTATATCTCTCTTACAACTTGGGGGCAAAGCAACAAATCAGAGCCACTGTCAGTTTTAGCCCTAATAAGTGAAGTGTGTTCCTTGATGGAACCAGAGATCCCAACTCATTCAAGAGGACAATAGGACCCCTTGAAGAGTGAATGAAATGCATCAATGTAGAATGTACACATTCAAAAATCTATCAGTTGACTTGGTGCAGTAGCTCATGTCTCTAATCCCAGCACTTTGGGACACTGAGGCACAAGAATTGCTTGAGCCCAGGAGTTTGGGACTAGCATGGGCGCCAAAGTGAGACCCCTGTCTCTACAAAAAATTAAAAAATTAGCCAGGTGTGGTGGCACACATCCATAGTCCCAGCTACTGAAGCTGAGGCAAGAGGATCACTTGAGCCCCGGAGTTTGAGGCTGCAGTGAGCTATGATTGCGCCACTGCATTCCAGCCTGGGCAACAGAACAAGATCCTGTCTCAAAAAAAAAAAAAAAAAAAAAAAAAAAAAAAAAAAAAAAAAAAAGGAAAACCTATGAGCTGCAAGTGGAAGAAGTGGAAGGGATGTTATTGTTAAAGACCCCACACAGTTCAGGGGAATAAAAGGATTCTTGAGAATGAATGAAAAGCATCACCACAGAATATAAATGTTGAGAGAACTGTAAGGGTGCTTAGCAGCAGTGAGTGTGATAGAAAGGACACAGAATGTGAAGTTCAAGTTCCACTCTCAAACGGGCCATGAGGCTTTGGGAAGTCATTTAGCCTCTCTGGACTAATACAGTCTTTCTCTGTCAAATGAAAAGTTTGACTAGTTGTTTTGTAAGGTATGTTCCAAGTCTAATACTATTCTGTGATTCCCACTATTAAGATGGATAGAAGAGTGGAGGAGCTGTTTCAGTTGGAAAACAAAAATTTCAATGTTCCTTAAAATTTTTCTCCTATCAATCCACAGTCCCTGGCAAGAAATCTTCGTGTACTAAAGTGAAGCCAATTAACATTCCTTACTACTGCTCTGTCATAAATCATCGTTAACTCGGAGAAGGCAGATGGGTGAGCAGCTATAAGACATATTCTTATAGATTGGTTTGTTCATATCCCACAAATTTAATTTCATAAAACAAGAACCCTATTTCCATTCTTCAGAGGCACAATTTACCGCAGACTCTCAGGTGTGTGTCGGCAGAAAAAATGCTGATAGCTCAGTGAGATGAGGACTCAGTGCCATCCACTGAGGCTGAGCAACGTGGTGACTTGATAAGAGCAACTTTGGTGGAGTGGTGGCAGCGGAGCCTGATTAGAGAGGGCTTAAGGGAGAATGGGAGAAGAGAAATTGCAAACAGTGGGAATAGACAGGTCTTTTCCTAGGTTTTGCTATAAAGGGAAAGAGATATTAATAAATGCAGGGCAGTGGAGTCAACAGGGTTGTTTTTTTTTTTTTTTTTTTTTTTTTTTCCGAATGGGAAACTAACAACGTGCTTGTTGCTAAGAATTATTTGGTAGTGAGGGGATACTTGACCAACAGGCTCAGTTGAAATTTAACTAAGGTTTTGGTTTAGCCAAGCCAGTTCCAGAGAGAGAGAGACAGGAGTAAAGGAGTCAAGTCTGCGTGCAAGGGAATGGTTATAAAGATAGACCGTGGAATGAAACTGGGTAGGGAGGGGGAGAGGATGCCGAGGGATTTGAACAGGGAGAAGGAGATAGGATCGTTGCATTAAAGTCCTGGTGTTGTAGAAGGATTGGTTGTATTGGGGTGCAGACAGAACAAGCTGGAGAGATGATAGGTGGTGGTAAGAGAGTAGGATGTCTGAAATCAAGATTTTGGAGGTGCTGAAATTATTAATAATGAAAAGATCAAAGATATAACCATAGAAGGGAGTCGCAGAGATTGAGGCAAGGACAAGGCCTTTAGAGAAAGGAGATTAAGGAATTGCCAGGCCAAGACATTGGAAAGAATATTTGATTATTAGAATCACAGGAATAATAATTGGACTGGTTTTGAAGAGAGTGATAGTGAATTGGTTGCTACAGTTTTGAAGGCATGAGGGGTACTGGCCTTGGGGTCAGTCGATGGCTGAAACCAGAGGTTGAGGAGGTGATAGCCGCTGATTAATGAGATTTAAAGCTGAGCATTTTTAGGAAGAAGTGAAGGAGACTAGGCTTGAAGCAACAATGTAGAACACGAAGAGTATCTATTCCACCTCTGACTCCATCATACAAAGAATAAATAGCTATCAGACCACCCGACAGGGCTGCAGGGAAAGACACATCCTCGAGGAGGCTGCCGAAAAAAGTCAAGGAATGTTCTTGGAAGAGGCTGAGAATATAGGGCAGATATCAACAAACTATAGCCTGTGGGCTGCCTATTTTTGTAAATAAAGGTTTCTTGCAGCCACCACAGCCATGCCCATTGATTTATGCACTGTCTATGGCTGCTTTGGGGCTGCAATGGCAGAGCTGAGTCACTGCAACAGAGATCATATGGCCCACAAACCCTAAAACATGTACTATTTGCTCCTTTACAGAAAAAGCTTGCCAACCCTGGTGGAGTGGATTTTATTGATGATTATTGACCTTGAGTTTCAGAGACCACAGGGAAAGGGTTGCAGGAGGCAAGGAGGAGTGAAATATGGGGGTCATATAAAGCAACATGAGATACTGCAGATGACAGTCTGGCACTGGGAGGCAATCTGGGAGTCTTGGGCTTCTTGTGGGACTGACATGAACAGTGATTACGGGTATGAAGACCTTGAACCTGACAGTCTCAAGGTAGGTGGTGATAGATAGGCTGTGAACAGGAAGGGCAAGGGTGCCTTCAGGAGCTAGATGAGGTTGAAGGCTGGCATGTGAGTCCTGCAGGGAGGTGTGGGGCCCAGCAAGCGGGGCTCTCCCATGACCCCTGTTGCCCATCACTTGTGGAGTGGGGGGCTTACTCTGGGTATACTCTTTCTCTTCACTTGTACTGACAGGTCTCCAGGCCAGCAGAGGGGCCTGATAATCTTTGGTTAGAGCATGTCATTACAGAATGTGGCCTTAGTTAGCCTTGCATTCATTCCTCTTCCTAGATTGGGCATTGCTTATCAGATCCTCCTAATACAAATTTATTCATTCCAATTTAATATTGATGCTTCATTAAACTGGAAGACCTTCAGCCTGACCTTCAGTAGATTAGCTTTATTCTGCTTTATGACAAATGGTGCTAAACATACCATCCATGGGCAATAACCTTAAGAATTAAGTTAAATATTCAAAGGCAGACAACTCACTAATGCAGCTTATTTCACTTTTTAAATATTTTTTCCTGTACACCCAGAGACTAGCAATTCAACTTAGACCCTTGCACAAGCAGTCAGACCTGAGAAGACATTGTGGCACATGAAGCTTTCTTCCTTCCTTGTTTTAATGACAAAGGAATAGAATAAAAGACCTTTCAAACAATAGCAAATCAGTATTGAAGCCGTATCTCTGCAACGATTTCACAGTCTAGGTCATATCTTGCTCAAAAGACCTAAACTTGGGGATTGCCATATTGATCAGGCAGCACTTTTCTTTGATGTCAGAACCCCCTTTAGGGACTAGCTTAATATTTTTGCCTCTCTGTCAATCCGTTCTAATGCAGTGAGCTCTTTCATGGCTGCCTGTACATCATACCCAGAAGGACTATGAAACAGCTGATTTGTTGGCATGTGTTACTCAATATTGCATGTTTATTTGAATAATTTCACTTAAGCTGTCTAGATGATTTTGTTGGATGATAATCGGTTGTTTTTCATGTGGTCATTTGTGCATTAAACATTTATTAGGCAACTACTTTCTATTTTCCAGAACAGTACTCAGCAAAGAGGATACAAAGTCCAATAGAACATGGCCTCTGCCCTTGTTTTCAAAAGAGAGTGAGGGCAAGGTGAGAATGGATTCTGGAAGTCAAGAAGCTTACTGGTGATTTCAGACAAGGTTCTAGAAAAGATTATTAAGCAGATGTTTTGAGAGCACTTAGACAAGACAGCAGTGATTATTGGGAGTCAGTATGAGTCCACTAGGGACAAGCGTTGAGCCTAACATAATTTTCTCTTTTGATAAGGTTACTAGACCAGTGGATCAAGGAAATAATGTAAGTCAGGTGGCTTAAGCAGCATTTGAGAGTCTTTCACATTATCCTAGTGTACTTACAGGAAGATGAATAATAAGATAGTGGGTGGATTCTCAGCTATCTAATTTCTTTCTTTCTCTTTTCTCTTTTTTTCTTTCAACAAATGTTTATAGTGCCAAATAAACAATACGTGTTAGGTGGTAAGGGTGTTCGTTCCTGACTTCATGGAGCCTACCATTACCATCTCTGGCAGGAATGAGACAAGTACCATGCAAAATACACACAATGAAATGGGTGATCTGTAGGGGACTTACCAAGAATATTGATTAATAGATTAGGATAAGCCTCAAAGGAAGCTTCCAGTGGTTTGGGTGGCGGGCTTGGCTCTGGACTTCCCCACAGTTTTATCAATAAGTTGGATGGCATAGAAACTATTATCATATTTGGGAGGAGAATTAATTTATGTCCACATGTTAAAAACATGTAAACTCATTGTCAAGTAATTAAAAATTATACAAAAGTCTGGTAGAAAATAGGATAAAGTAGACTGGGCACGGTGGCTCACACCTGTAATCCCAGCACTTAGGGGGCCGAGGTGGGTGGATCACTTGAAGCCAGGAGTTTGAGACCAGCCTGGGCAACATGGCAAAATTCTGTTTCTACTGAAAATACAAAATTTAGCTGGGAGTAATAGTGCCTGCCTGTAGTCCCACTCAGGAGGCTGAGGCATGAGAATTGCTTGAACAAAGGAGGCAGAGGTTGCAGTGAGCTCAGATCATGCCACTGCACTCTAGCCTAGCCGACAAAGTGATACTCTTGTCTCAAAAAAAAATTAAAAAAAAAAAAGAAATAAGAGTAAAATATTTGTAGAGCTATAGATGAATGATAATATTCTCAGCTATAAAGAAACATAATCTAAACAGAAAAGACTGACAAATGACAGGTTTAAATATGTGAAATTTAAAAACTTCCATACAGTGCAAAATAAGATCACTAATATTAAAAAGGAAAAAAATCAGGCTGTGAAAAAGATTTTCATCAAACATGACAGAATAATATCTATAATGTGTAAAAAACTACGTTAAATTTTATAAGAAAAAACATGATGAATAGAAACAATAATTCACAGAAGAGGAAATATACTTCTTTAAAAGACACATTCATAAGAGGAGCAGTTCACACTGTGCAGAGCGGTGAGAGTCTCAGGGAGTGTCTGGGATCATCATCTGACTAAGCTCTATCTGTGAAATGGACAAAAGACTCTTAGCAGAGAATCTCCTCCACCAGAAGAGATGATCACCTCTCCCAGGATGACTTTTCTGACATCTACACCCACCTCCGCCATTAGATACTTCCCTTTTGTGCTCCTGCGATATCCTTTCTGTATTTTTCTCATTGTGCTTATTATTTTGTATTCTAATTATACGTTTATGTGCAATCTTCCCCATCAGACTGGAAGCGTCTTGAGTGGAAGAACCATGGCTTGCATCTTTTATTCCCAGAGTCCTGTACCTGATAGGGACTCAACACTCGTTAGTTATGAAATAAGTAGCATGCATGTTCTTGGTAGAGGGACAGCGGGAGGCCGCAGGGTGATTTGAGCAAAACAAAGAAAGTAAAATTACAACCCGGCCTCCACACTCCCATAGCGTGAGTCTAAGAGTAGGCCTTAGAGCTGCTGAATTCAGCAAAATCCTGTCCTTCCCAGGTATCTTCTCATCATTAAGAAGAGTGAAGAGGTGGCACCAGAACTTTGCATACTCTTGGCAAGACTCTCATCCTTCCCTCCATCCCCTCCAAATATTAGCGGCAGCCTCAGCAGTATTATTTGCCTTGAGACAACGAAGAATTTCATCATGGCCTTCATTCCTGTTTACATCAGCTGTCACGAGAATCTCAGGATGCCCGGGCCATCGTTAAACCCTGGTCAGTGATGCTTCCACTCTGTCCTCCAACTCCAGAATCTGTTGAGAGGCTCTCTTGCCTTCTGGTGTGTGGTTGCAGTCAGCCAGTAAGAGGCATGGTGCTGTACCAGGGGCAGGAGGAGGGTGAACTCAGGGAGTGTGCCTTCCCCTGAAGTCCTCCTGGTGGGGTTGCCATTGTCTGCCTGCATCCCTCTTCCCAAGGCCACGGCTCCTGCCAGGAAGCCCTCTCCCTCAAGCTACTCTCTCTGGACCCCTGTAACCACTCTCTCTGCTTGCCCTTTAGGTGGCAACAGCTCCTGTTTGTTGCTAGCCCCCGGGTACTACATCATCTTTTGTTGGTTTCCCTAACTTCTGCCCATGTTTGTAAATAATCTTTTCATTAAATTCTTCTCAGTGGCCTAGTTTGAGTGTGCCATCTGTTACCTACTGGAATTTTGATTGATACATTGCTGAATAATTAGTGTTGAATGAATGAATGAATGACTCTGAATTGCTAAAAAACAGATTACCAGAAAGCACTCTTTGCAGCAAACCTAGTGGCTGTGGGGATGGCAGGAATTTTCCCCACTTCGGCAACCTGATCTGGAAGCGTAGAAGGGAGGAGTGGCTGCCTGTCGAACAAGGCAGAGGATATGTGGGAAGTCAGGGAAAGGGAGAAGGGCAGGAGGACCTAGGCTCTGAGGCTTGGAGTTGACTTGGAAGCAGCCATTAATGGGAGCCACGGTGAAGAAAACGCCATGTGGTGGCCGTTTGCAGGCACTGTTGAGACACTTCAGGAACCCCAAGCTTGAAAGAGCAGAGCAGCATGGAAGGCTGTGGTTTCACCATTATAGATAGGGCTAAAGGCCGGGCCAGAGATACACTGCCTCCCCTCTTACTTCTTCCTACAAGTCCACTGCCTCGTTCCACTCTTTCGTTGTGGCGTCAATGAACATGGATAGCTGTAGTAATCAAATAAATGAAAATGACAGTGGCCTTGATCATACGACATCTGCAAAGTCAACAAAGTTACTTAAAAGTTATTCTGTAGTGAGACTAATATTCTCACGGACTTCAGTAATATTACAAATCTGCAACCCTTTCAGAAAGCTCCATGGCAATGTGCATTGCATTTTAAATAAAACGTCATATCTTGTGACCTGATTGTTTCATTCCTAAATGTTCATCCTAAAGAAAGTTTGTAAGGGCAAATTTATAATATAGCATTATCCCTAGTGTTGAACAATGTAGAATACATAATATTCAGTAAAAATAATAAAATGTAAAAGTATATGTACAATGGCCAGTGATATAAAAATAGTGATATAAAATCAGGCCAAATTTGAAGAGAATAGGCAGGAATGAAAATAGGATCAACAGAATGGAATTTAAAATGATTTTTTTCTAAACTTCTTTAATGTGGCTATAACATTTTAACAACCAAATATAAAAAAGAAAAAAATGTTTTTAAAATGTTAAGTGACACAACGTCAGGAAGGATCATATAACTTCCTTTTCTATAATCCTCCAATTCTCCAATATTTTCCCTGTTCAATAAAAATAATATGCAGATGTCCTTCCATGGTCTTTAGGAGTCTGCATATCTGGTCTCTGCCACCTTTTGGATCCCATTTGTTGACTCTCTTTCCCTTGTCCATTATGTTCCAACCAGCCAGGGACTTTTTGTCCCTTGAAAACTCCAAGCCAATTCCTGTTTTAGACTCTTTGCTTCTGCTGCTCTCTTAGTCTAGAGTGTGTTTGCTCCAGATCTTCACATGGCTGCTTTTACTCCTCATTCAAATATCACTTCAAATGTCACTTTTTAGAGAGGCTGTAGAGATATGGTTTATTATCTGCACAACAAACATCCTTGGCTTCCACTATGGAAACTGCTAAGAGGCAGGTGTTCTCTTTCACTCCCTGTGAGAACTAAGACATGGGCTTGAGTGGAGCCAATCAGTTCCTGACCCTGGACTTCATATCTCCAGAGCATGGTGTATTGGGGCAGGGGCAATTATAGTTTCATGGCAACTCTGGTGCCATGATAGTCTGCTGGAATGTTAGCAGACGTGATGGTTGATGATCATCACAGTGATGGTCGTTGAGTGGTGGTTCTATTAGCAGTGGCTGTAGCTAGTTGGTGTTGAGCTAAGAAGCAGACTATCTAGTGATTCTATCTTGGTTGTGCTTTGCCTCCCTTGGGTCCTCCTGAACCTGGGTTCAATAGCCAATGTATCAATGTTATTAGCTACCTGACACTTTTACACAAAACGTCTTCTCTGCTTAAGTTAAGCAGAATTGGCTTCTATTGTTTGCAACCAATAACTCTTACAAAGAACTTCCCTGAAAATCTAAGCTAAAGTAGGCACTCCTCTGTCTTGCTTATTCTCTGTTACAGTATTCAGTTTTATTTTTTTCATAGCACTACCTGCTACATACTGAATATTGGTAGTGCTCCCTCAAGTTTGTTTTTGTTTCTTTTTTGGTTATTTTAGAGACAGGGCATCACTTGGTCACCCAAACTGGGGTTCAGTGGCATGATCATAGCTCACTGCAGCCTCAAACTCCTGGGCTCACATGATTCTTTTGTCTCAGCCACTCAGAGTATTGGAATTACAGAAGTGAACGATTATGCCCATTCCCATCCCCCAAATTTGTATGTTGAAATCCTAATCTGAAATAATGTACTTATGTTTCTGTTTTAATCTGTTTATTGTTTATTCCCCAACCCCCAAAATCAATTCCATGAGAACAAAAACTGTGTTTGTATGCCCCATATCATCTAGAACAGTTCCAGGCACATAACTGGCATTGATAAATATTCATTGCATAAACTGAATAGACAGTAGAATGCATGGCAGAAGCAATATTCAAAAAGACCTAAGGATCAAAATTAATATAAAAAAACTTAACAGAATAAATAAAAGATCTGAGTTCACATGGATAAATCAATCATACAAGTACAAGATCAAGGAGATTTTACCTATCGGGAATTTGAATGCTAAGGATGAAAAACCCATAGGTTGTGATAGATGGCAAGCTAAAAACTTAGCTTTTAAAATGGGTAAAAGCAATCATAGTTGTCACTAATAGGAATATATAAGGAATTTCTGCATCTGCCAAGATGAATTAACAAGGATCAGATTTACCTTCTCTCCTTAAACAACTAAAAACACTAGAAAGTAATATGAAACAGTGTTTTTCAGATATTAGATAACAAGCAGCACAGGACAGTGATCACAGAGAGAAGCAAACAATCTGATCTTTACAACTGATTCAATGTACTGCCTAGATGAAGTTTTCAGGCCACAATACAGGGAGGGGAAACCCGGGAAGAGACTGGCAATCTCCCTACGTTGAAGAGATAAAGTTGGGAGCTCAAGGAGGCCAAGGCACTTATGTTCATTGGGTAGAGTATCAGAAAAAATAGAGCTGCCTAGAGAAGAAATTCCAGAGATCTTCAGAGTGTATTCCTTGGGTAATCAGCTAAATACCAATTGGTGCATGTATGTGAAGAAATAACCCAAGTCTTGAGAAAGAACCACTCAAAGAGTAGAGGTAAAAATGTGTGGAAATTGCACAGGGCTGGGAATAGTTCCTGTTCCCACCAGCTATAGTAGAAAAGCCTAATAGTAGATGAGGCATTGGGTAGAGTACTCAGAGGATGTTGCTTCAGTGGTGGAGCAAAATTAGTCCTAGAATAAAGGCTGCTCTGGTTTTCTCAAACAAGCTTAAAAGCAAGCCTTGAAAGCACCAAACTGTTTTCAAACTTAATTATGTCCCAGAGCAATGCTCAAGAATATTTCAAATAATATAAGATATTCAGTACCCAACAAGGTAAAATTCACAATATCTAGCAACTAATCAAAACTCGGCAAACACAAAGAAACAGAAAATGAAAATGAAACATGAGAAAAAAATCAAAACCAATTGAGAAATGACACAGATGATATAATTAGTAGACAAAGACATTAAAATAGTTCTTGTAACTATATCCCATATGTTCAAGAAGGTAGATGAACTCATACTCATGTTGAATAAAGACATGCAAGATGTAAAAAAGGCATACATTAAACTTTTAGAGATGAGAAAACAATGTCTGGAATGAAAAATATACTGGATGGTATTAAAAATGGATTAGACACTTTAGAAGAAAAGATTGGTATATTAGTCTATTCAGACTGCTAAAACAAAATACCTTAGACTGGGTAATTTATAAACAAAAGAAATTTATTGCTTATAGTTCTGACAGCTGGGAAGGCCAAGATCAAGGTGCCAGCAGATTCAGTGTCTGTTGAGAGCTTTGTTCCTCATAGATGGCAGCTTCTCACTGTGTTCTCACATGGTGGAAGGGGTAAGGCAGTTCTCTGAGGCTTCTTTTACAAGGACACTAATCCCATTCATGGGGCTTCTACTCTCATGACCTAATCACCTCTCAAAGGCCCACATTCTAATACTATCATGTTGGTGATTAGGTTTCCACATATAAATTTTGAGGGGACACAACATACACACTATAGCAAATGCTGAACTTGAAGACATAGCAATAGACAATATTGAAGGTTAAACTGAGAGAAAAAAATAATTGAGGAAAAGATAGAGTATCAGTGAGCTGTAGGATAATTTTAAGCAGCTTAATATAAATGTATTTGGAGTCTCTGAAGGAGAGGAGTGGGAAGAGGGGATGGAAAAAAAACCTATAAAGAAAGAATAAAGATTTTCCAAATTTGCTGAAAATTATAAATTCATAGATGAAAGCAGTTCAATGAAACAATAACAACATAAAGAAGACACTTCACAATCAATTTGCTTAAAAGGAGTGATAAAAAGAACATTTTAAAAGTATGCAACAGTGAAAAGACATTACATACAGAGATAAGAATTATTGCAAACTTTTGTGGGGAAAAATGCAAGCCAGAAGACAATGGGAAAGCATCTTTTAAGTACTAAATTTTAAAAAATATGATCTATATTTTTATACAACATAAAATACCTATTGAAAGCAAGAGCAAAAAGACTTTTCAGATACAGAATAGCTGAAATAATTCATCACCAACAGATCTGCACTATATCACATGCTAAGGCAGAAGGAAAATGACATCAGATGGCAATATGTATCTGTGCAGAAGAATAAAAGACACTAGAAATTGTAACTACGTCAGTCAATATAAAAAGCTCTATTTCTTATTTTTAAAATCTCTTTAAAATGTAATTGACTGTTAAAAGCAAAAAATAATAACAATGTATTGTGCATTTACAACAATTACACATAAAATATAGGACAAAAGTATAAATGCCCAGAGGGGAAAAATGGAAGCACACTATCACTAAGTTCTTATACTCTACATGAAATAATACAATAATACTTGAAGATAGATACTTGAAGTTGGAAATGTATAAACTCCAAAGCAAACACTAAAAACAAACACACAGAGATGTAGCTAATAAGCTACCAAAAGAAAGAAAATCATATGTAGTTAATTCAAGATATAAAATGTGAATAAAGGAGATATGGGACAAATAGAAAACAACTAGCAGCATACTATATTTAAATACAAATTTATTAATAATCTCATTAAATGTAAATTGTCTAAACAGCTCCATTTAAAAGGCCAGTATTTTCAAATTGCATGAAAAAGCAAGACCCAACTCTAAGCTGCCTATAACAAACCCGTTTTTGATCTAAACATAAAAATAGGCTTATAGTAAAAGAATGGAAAAATATATACCATCCTAGCACTACATTAACATCAGACAAAGCAGATTTCTAAATAAAGAATATTACTAAGGTTAAACGGCATAGTGATAAAGGAGTCAATTTATCAAAAGAAGATAATTTTAAGCATGTGAAAATAGCCGTACTGCCCAAGGTAACTTATAGATTCAATGCCATCCCCATCAAGCTACCAATGACTTTCTTCACAGAATTGGAAAAAACGACTTTAAAGTTCATATGGAACCAAAAAAGAGGCCGCATTGCCAAGTCAATCCTAAGCCAAAAGAACAAAGCTGGAGGCATCATGCTACCTGACTTCAAACTATACTACAAGGCTACAGTAACCAAAACAGCATGGTACTGGTACCAAAACAGAGATATAGATCAATGGAACAGAACAGAGCCCTCAGAAATAATGCCGCATATCTACAACCATCTGATCTTTGACAAACCTGACAAAAACAAGCAATGGGGAAAGGATTCCCTATTTAATAAATGGTGCTGGGAAAACTGGCTAGCCATATGGAGAAAGCTGAAACTGGATCCCTTCCTTACACCTTATACAAAAATTAATTCGAGATGGATTAAAGACTTACATGTTAGACCTAAAACCATAAAAACCCTAGAAGAAAACCTAGGCAATACCATTCAGGACATAGGCATGGGCAAGGACTTTATGTCTAAAAACACCAAAAGCAATGGCAACAAAAGCCAAAATTGACAAATGGGATCTAATTAAACTCAAGAGCTTCTGCAAAGCAAAAGAAATTACCATCAGAGTGAACAGGCAACCTACAAAATGGGAGAAAATTTTCGCAACCTACTCATCTGACAAAGGGCTAATATCCACAATCTACAATGAACTCAAACAAATTTACAAGAAAAAAACAAACAACCCCGTCAAAAAGTGGGCAAAGGATATGAACAGACACTTCTCAAAAGAAGACATTTATGTAGCCAAAAGACACATGAAAAAATGCTCACCGTCACTGGCCATCAGAGAAATGCAAATCAAAACCACAACGAGATACCATCTCACACCAGTTAGAAAGGCGATCAGGAAACAACAGGTGCTGGAGAGGATGTGGAGAAATAGGAACACTTTTACACTGTTGGTGGGACTGTAAACTAGTTCAACCATTGTGGAAGTCATTGTGGTGCTTCCTCAGGGATCTAGAACTAGAAATACCATTTGACCCAGCCATCCCATTACTGGGTATATACCCAAAGGACTATAAATCATGCTGCTATAAAGACCCATGCACACGTATGTTTATTGCGGCACTATTCACAATAGCAAAGACTTGGAACCAACCCAAATGTCCAACAACAATAGACTGGATTAAGAAAATGTGGCACATATACACCATGGAATACTATGCAGCCATAAAAAATAATGAGTTAATGTCCTTTGTAGGGACATGGATGAAACTGGAAACCATCATTCTCAGCAAACTATCGCAAGGACAAAAAACCAAACACTGCATGTTCTCACTCATAGGTGGGAATTGAACAATGAGAACACATGGACACAGGAAGGGGAACATCACACTCTGGGGACTGTTGTGGGGTGGGGGGAGGGGGAAGGGATAGCATTAGGAGATATACCTAATGCTAAATCACGAGTTAATGGGTGCAGCACACCAACATGGCACATGTATACATATGTAACAAACCTGCACATTGTGCACATGTACCCTAAACTTAAAGTATAATAATAATTTTAAAAAAAACAAACAGATCCTCAAAATATATTAAGCAAAATTTTGGTAGAGTCAAAAGCAGAAATAGAAAAACTATAATTATAATAATATGAGACTCCAAATAACTCTCTTAAGAATTATAAAACAAGAAGACAGAAAATACAAAGGATGTTGTCGGACCACAGGAAATTAAATTAAAAATCAATTTTTAAAAACTAGCTGGAAATTCCTCCACTATTTGAAAACTAAATAATAGCCTTCTCTATAACCCATGGGTCAAATAAGAAATAAAAAGGGTAATTAGAAAGTATTTTGAACTGATGTAAAGGAAAACACCAAAATTTGTGGAATGCAGCTAAAGAGGAAAATTTAAAATTAGAGGAAATTTTATAGCACTAAATTGTAATACTTGAAAAGAAAGATCTCAAATCAACAACTTCAACCTTTAAGAAAGAAGGGAAAAAACAACGAATGAAATCCAAATTGATATAATTAAGAATATAGTAAAGATTAGAGCAGAAATTAATTAAAAATTCAAACAGCAATACATAAAAAACAATGTGACCAAAGGATATTTTCAGCCAGGTTGGTTGGGGGAAAAAAGAGAGAAGATACAAAATGTTAATGTAGCAACTCCAGCTTCCTTTTGATTAGTGCTAGGATGGTATATATTTTTCCATTCTCTTACTATAAGCCTATTTTTATCTTTATATCAAAAATGGGTTTGTTATAGGAAATGAGAGGAAAGATGTCACAATTGTTCCCATAGAGATTAAGAAAACATAGGAGAGTAGAATGAGCAGCTGAATCCCCATATATTTGTCAACTTAGCTTAAATGAACAAATTAATTGACAGACACAAATTGTTACAGTTCAATAAAAAAGAAATAGTAATCTGACTAGCCTTATATTTATTAAAGAAATTGAGTTGGCAGTTTGAAGTCTTCTAACAACAACAACAAAAAAACCCAAAAATCCAAACGACTGCAGGCACATGTGGCTTTACTTGTGAATCTACCAAATCTTTTTTAAAAATTAGCACCAATGCTAAACATATTTTTCCAGAAAGTAGAAGAGTTCTCAACTTATTTATGACTCCAGCATTACCCTGATATAAAACCAGACAAATACATTATACGAAAGTAAAATGAGAGACTAATGCTTCTCATAGAAATAGGCATAAAAATTCTCAATGAAATTTTAGCAAATCAAATCTCATAATATACAGGGAGGATATTGGCGATAATAATCCTTTCCTATTTTATGACATCATGACCAAGTGGGATTTTCCCCAGGAATGGAAAGTTGCCTTAATATTAAATAAGTAATGTAATTCACCATATTAACAGACTAAAAAAAAACACCATATGATCATCTCAACAGATGCAGTAAAAACATTTGACAAAATTCATTTTTTTAAGACAGGACCTTGTTCTGTTGCCTAGGCTGAAGTGTAGTGGTGCAGTCATATCTCACTGCAACCTCAAACTCTGGGGCTCAACTGGGCCACCCATCTCAGCCTCCCAAGTAGCTGGGACTATAGACATGTACAACCACACCTGGCTAAATTTTTTTTTTTAATTTTTAGTAGAGATAAGGTCTTGCTGTGTTGCCCAGGCTGGTCTTGAACTTCTGAGCTCAAGTGATCCTCCCTCCTCAGCCTCCCAAAATGTTGGGATCACAGGCGTGAGCCACCACATCCAGCCAAAATTCACTTCTAAAAATAATTCTCAGCATACTAGGCCTAGAAAGGAACATCTTCAACCTGATAAAAACCATTTACAAAGAACCATTAGGGAAGCATTTACAAAGAACCTACAAGCATACTGTGATGCCTATAGTATGAACTGATAGGCAACATACTCAATGGTGAAAATAATGATATTTTCTAAGATCAGGAACAAGACAAAAGTGTCTGCTTTCACCCCTTCTACTTAGCATTGTATTTGAGGTAATAGGCAGATTTAATGGGAAGAAGTAAAACTGTCATTATTTGGCCACAACATGATCAACTATGCAGAACATTTTTAGAAATTAAAACAAACTAGACTTAATAAGTTCAGCAAGTTTTTTTTTTTTTTTTTTTTGAGATGGAGTCTCACTCTGTCGCCCAGGCTGGAGTGCAGTGGTGTGATCTTGGCTCACTGCAACCTCTGCCTCCCGGGTTCAAGCGATTCTCTTGCCTCAGCTTCCCAAGTAGCTGGGACTACAAGCATGTGCCACCATGCCTGGCTAATTTTTTGTATTTTTAGTAGAGATGGGGTTTCACCATGTTAGCCAGGATGGTCTTGATCTCGTGACCTCATGATCTGTCCGCCTTGGCCTCCCAAAGTGCTGGAATTACAGGCATGAGCCACCGTGCCCGGCCAAGTTCAGCAAGTATTTAAGATACAATGTTAATGAAAAATTAATTGCATTTCCATATATACTAGCAACAAATAATTGGGAATGGAAATTTAAAAAAATACAATTCACATGAGCATAAAGATATGAAATACTTTTATGATATACTTGAATACATTTGCCAACAGATAGGCAAGACCTGTGCTTTGGAAACTATAAACATTGCTGAAAGAAAGCAAAAAAATAAATAAGAGATATACCATGTTCATAAATTGGAGGGTGTAATACTATTAAGACATCAACTATCCTCATAAATTCAATGCAGTCCAAATTAAATCCTAGCAAGCTTTTTAAAAAAAGAAGTTGTCAAGCTGATTCTAAAATTTATATGAAAATGCAAAGAACCTATGATCGCTAAAACAACTTTTATAAACAATAAGTATGAAAGATTTACATTATGTGATTTTAAGCCTTATTCTAATACTATAGTAATCAAAGTAGTGTGATATTGGCATAAGAATAAACATATAGATCAATAGAAGAGAAGAATCTAGAAATAGACTCACAATGGGCAACTGATTTTTGACAAAAGTGCCAAGGCAATTCAATAGAAAGAAGCAATCTTTTCAATATATATTGGTGGAACAACTGGATAACCATATGCAAAGAAAAGAAACCTGACTATTACTTGACACAATGTCTAAAAGTTAGCTTAAAATGGATCACATACATAAGTGTTAGTGCTATAACTATAAAACTTCTAGACAAAAAAATCCAGAAGAAAATCTTAATGACCTTTGGTTTGGCAAATATTTATTAAATAGGAAAAAAAGGCATAACTAGAAAAGATAAAACAAATAAATGGGGTTTTATCATAATTAAAAACTTGTTATTCAAAGGGCACTATTATGAAAGTGAGAAAGCAAGCCTCAGACTTAGAGAAAATATTTTCAAGACATATATTTAAGAAAAAACTTATATTTAGGAAAAATAGCCATTTTAATTCAATAATAATAAAAAAGCAATCTTTTATTGGTAAAGATTTGAATGGATACTTCCCAAAGAAAATATACAGGTGACAAATATACTCAACATCATTGTTCATTGGATAAATACAAAATAAAACCACAATAAGATACCATAACATGCATACTAAAATGGCTAAAATCAAAAGGACAGACCATACCATGTATTTGCAGTGATAATGAAAAATTCTAATTCTCATTTACTGCTGGTGGCAATGTCAAATGGTACAACCACTTTGGAAAACAGCTTGGCAGTTTCTTAAAAGGTTAAACATATATCTAACATATAACTCATCAATTCCATTTTAGACACTTACTCAATAGAAGTGAGAGACATGTCTCCACAAAGATGTGTGCACAAATACTTATAACAGCTTTATTCGTAATAGTCACAGGCTGGAAATAAACTATAAGTCCATAAACAGGTGAATAGAAAAACAAAATGTGCCAAGTCCATATCAGGAAGACCATTCAGCAATGAAAGGGATAAGGGATTAATACACGCAACAACATGGATGAATCTCAAAGTAATTATACTGAGTGGAAAAAAAACAGA
Organism: Pongo abelii; assembly: GCF_028885655.2. NCBI lineage: Eukaryota > Metazoa > Chordata > Mammalia > Primates > Hominidae > Pongo > Pongo abelii. Next base: position 162,131,784 of record NC_071988.2, read on the forward strand.
CAAAAGAGAGTACATACATTTGATTTTATCAATATAAAATTCTAGAGGATGCAAACAAATCTATAGTGACAGAAAGCAGGTCAGTAGTTGGTTGCATCAGGATGGACTGAAGGATGGGAGGGTAGGGAGAGAGGGCTTACAAAGTGGCAGGAGGAAATTTAGCAAGGAGATGGAGATGTTAATTATATTTATTGTGGTGAAGTTTTCCTGAATTTCTACATATGTAAAGCTCATCAAATTGTACAATTAAAATCTGGTGTGTCGTACATCAATTATATCTTGAAAAACCGTAAAAAAGAAAGACAGCATACAAAGCAAGGTATTTGGTGATATCCCTCACATAGAACTTTCACACAGTTTCTCACATGATTCATATGCACTTTAGCATACGGTTCAGTCAGGCTCAGGCTCATATGCAGATGACTGAAAACCAGAGAGAATCACAAAGGAATTATTCTTGCATCAATATAAACTATTGTGAACTCAAGTACTCATATGCAGATGACTGAAAACCAGAGAGAATCACAAAGGAATTATTCTTGCATCAATATAAACTATTGTGAACTCAAGTATGGATGAATAAGTGAATATACGTCTCCACCGAAGCCTACATGATTCAAATTTGTGTTTCAAATTTGGGTGTCATGAAACTTCACACAAATTATTGAAACTGCAAAATTAAAAATTCTCACATGCCAAGGGTCCACTGCATCAAATTCTGGACACCACAATCTCAGAGGCTGATGCCTATAAGACAAAGAAAAATCGTGTCATTTAAAAAATTGGTGATGTTTAGCTGGAATAAAGTTTTAAAGAGTTGTGAACACTCTCTTCAACAGTTAGGAAGAGATACAATTCTGAGTAGCTTCAGAAGCCATAACTAGAACCAGGGAGTTGATGACTGGGAGATGGATTTCAATCCAGAAGTCAACTGCAAAGGTGAATTCAGGAGCTCCTCTTCTCTTCTTTTCCACACACTCATAACACCCTCACATACGTTGCTTCCACACTTTATTACACTCTATTGTGTTAACTAGTTTTAAAAATTATGGGGTTTTTTTTTGTTTGTGGCTAAACTATGTACTCCACGTTTTTTAATAACGACAAAATAGTATATAAATATCAATTCTCTCTAAACTCATCTGTAATCTAAATACAATCCCACTCAAAATGTAAGCAGTTTTTTCTTTCCCATCATTTTATTGTTTTGAACTTGAAAAAAGCGTGTCTCAAATCCATTTGGAAAAAAATGTGAAGATTGTCAAGAAAATTCTAAAAATAAAGGAAAAGAAGAATTATATTATACTAAAATGTGCCTATAGCAATTAAAATACTTTGTCCAAATAGGCAGATCAATGGAAAATAGTAGTGTCTGGATGAATCCGTTTAAAAGAATGAAATGTATCAGGAAGAAATAAGGTGGGAAAAGGTTGAAGATACCCCATTGTGCACAGTATGTATATTTTGGGAAACACATATATACTATACACACACATGTACACACATATATACACACATATGTGCATGTGTTTAGAATATGATGAGATTTATACAAAAGAAACTGTTACACTGAATAATTTACTTTCTGTAGGGTGGGCCAGAGCTGGCGTAAGGAAGTGAGAATGGATAAGATAGGATTTTTACTTTTCATCTTATCCCCTTCTGTAATTTTGAAATATTTTAATATGTTGCATGTATAGTTTTTAAAATATAAATTAGAGAGAAAAAGAGGGGAAAGGAGAAAGGGGAAGAGAAAAGGCAAAAAACAACAGAGAATTGAAGAAATCAAGGACTGGCTTGGAAGTTACAAGTTACTTAACTTCTCTAAACCTGTTTCTTTTCTGTAAAAAGGGGATTATAATGTCTCATGCACACAGTAGGGTTTTTTAATTTTGAATTTTTATGGGTACAAAGTAGGTATATATATTCCTGGGGTACATGAGACATTTTGATACAGGCAGACAATGCATACTAATAACATTAGGGTAAATGGAGTATCCATCACTTCAAGCATTTATCCTTTCTTTCTCTTACAAGCAATTCAATTACACTATTTTAGTTATTTTAAAATGTATAATAAATTATTATTGACTGCAGTCACCCTGTTTTTCTATCAAATACTAGATCTTATTCATTCTATTTAACTATATTTTTGTTCTAATTTACCATCCCCACTCATCCTCCCTGTCCCCACTACCCTCCTCAGCCTCTGGTAATCATCATTCTACTCTCTTATCTCCATGAGTTCAATTGTTTTAAATTTTAGCTTCCACAAATAAATAAGAACATGTGAAGTTTGTCTTTCTGTGTCTGGCTTATTTCACTTAACATAGTGACCTCCAGTTCCATCATGTTGTTGCAAATGACAGGATCTCATTCTTTTTATGGCTGAATATTACTCCATTGTGTATTTGTACCACTTTTCTTTCTCCATTCTTCTATTGATGGACACTTAGGTTGCTTCCCAATCTTGGCTATTGTGAATAGTGCTGCAATAAACATGGGAGTGCAGATATCTCTTTGATATACTGATTTCCTTTCTTTTGGATACATATCTAGCAGTGGAACTGTTGGAATCATATGGTAGTTTTAGCTTTTTGAGGAACCTCCAAACTATTCTCCATTATGGTTGTACTAATTTACATTCCCATCAAAAAGATGCAAGGATTCCCTTTTCTCTCCAAATCCTTTCCAGCATTTGTTATTGCCTGTCTCTTGGATAAAAGTCATTTTAACTGGGGTAAGATGATATCTCTTTGTAGTTTTGATTTGCGTTTCTCTGGTGATCACTGATGTTGAGCACCTTTTCATATACTGGTTTGCCATTTGTATGTGTTCTTTTGAGACATGTCTATTCAGATCTGTTGCCCATTTTAAAATCAGGTTATTAGATTTTTTTCTATGAGTTGTTTGAGCTCCTTATATATTCTGGTTATTAATTTCTTATCAGGGATTTTTGTATGTTGATTTTGTATCCTGCAACTTTACTAAATTTGTTAATCAGTTCTAATAGTTTTTTGGTGGAGTCTTTAGGTTTTTCCAAAGGTAAGACCATTTCATCTGCAAACAAAGATAATTTGACTTCTTCCTTTCCAATTTGGGTGTGGTTTACTTCTTTCTCTTGTCTTATTGCTCTAGCTAGGACTTCCAGCACAGTAGTTTTAAGAATCTAATAAAGTTATTTATGTAAAGGGCTTAACCAATAATAAGCAAGTATTATATGACATCTATAATCGTATTTGCTACTACTAATTACTATTTTTATAGTCTAAGCTTTCCAATAAATGTGCAATTGAAAAATTACAGGAAAATCCCAAACTCATTCACAATAACCTGGAAGGTAGGCTAAGGGAAGCATGGTGGTTATGAGATCATAATAAGGAAAGCTTTAATCTAATCAATTGCATTGTGCTCTGTCCAATGATGTGTGAACAGAAGTGTGGATATGATCTGTGTGAAATCTAGAACATAGACTATTAGAGGAAAGTGAGGGATGGTTTCATCTGTTAGGAGATGGATGGTGATAAAAATAACTTTGTGATTAAATTTTAACTCTTTGGATAGATTCTGCTGTAGAGCAAGAATACCATGACCAATTAACATTTTGGCTTTTATAAGTACAACTTTGGGGTAGACATCAGCCTGTATAGAGTTTGGTTAGAGTGAGACTATCCTGGACAGTCTGATATTTTGTTAGGACACAGAAAACATTGCATTTCTGAACCTGAAAAGCTGAAGTCTAGACCCTAGAATTTTATAATCCCCATAAACAAGCTTTTGCTCTGTGGGCCTGACATGAATATGCAGAGAATAGTTTTCTGTTTTGTAGAAACTTCAACATGAATGACATAGCAGATGAATGAATAAATTAGTACTGGAAGACAGTGCCACACAAAATTGTAAATTCTATATTATGGTGTTATTTGCACATATAGTATTGCTTTCTCCTTGTTTACAGTAACTCTATCTCATCTTATCCAGATGATCAACAAAACCCGACTGGGTTTGCCTTTGCAGAACTCTCCAAATTATTCTTGCCATTTTACCTTGCCACTAGATTCCAACCTTCCTGGTCTTCCCCATGTCAGAATACAATGCTTTTGCTGTCTGCATAGCTCTTGCTTCCCCTTATTTAACATCCTAACTCAAAGGTTACCTCCTTAGAGTCTGGGATCAAATCTCACCAATGCTTCCTCCAATTAACCTATGTAAAGTAGTCCCCCCTCCTTGTATCACCACATTCTTCTTCACAGCATCCAACTTCTTACATTTTTTATGGAATATCTAGTCTTGTCTGATAAGGAGCAGATGGTTAGGCAGGATTAGACATGCAAGAGATTTATTGGGGGAATTGCCTGTGAAGGATAAAGGGAGAGGGAGCAAGAGGATGTGAGGAGTGCCATCAGACTGCAGTGCAGGTCTGATACCTGTGAAGAGAGAGCAAAGGAAGGAAGGAGAGTAGAGTTGAAGAGCCTCAAACTTTGGCACATGTCAGAGAAAGTTTCAGCCAGGCCTACAGGGAATCATTGAGCCAAAGGCACCCGCTGGAGAAGGAGCCCCACATCTTGTAGGAGTGGGTCTTCATTAGTACCGGTGCCATGCTCAGTCACTGGTTGGGAGCCCACAGGTTTGGCCTTGTTGCAAACACAATGATGGGTACAGAAGGGCAGCATCTGGGACCTTTAGTCATTTACAACCCTGCAGTTAGTTATCTGACAGGTGCATTTTTTTTCTTTTTTTTTTAGACGGAGTTTTCCTCTTGTCATTCAGGCTGGAGTGCAATGGTGTGATCTCAGCTCACTGCAACCTCCGCCTCCCTGTTTCAAGTGACTCTCCTGCCTCAGCCTCCCAAGTAGCTAGGTTTACAAGTGCCCATCACCATGCCTGGCTAATTTTTTTTTTTTTTTTGTATTTTTAGTAGAGATAGGGTTTCACCATGTTGGCCAGGCTGGTCTTGAACTCCTGACCTCAGGTGACACACCCATCTCAGCCTCCCAAAGTGTTGGGATTACAGGCATGAGCCACCGTGCCTGGCTTTTTTTTTTTTTTTTTTTTTTTTTTTTTTTTTTTTTTTTGAGACAGAGTCTTGCTCTGTCGCTAGGCTGGAGTGCAGTGGCGCAATCTCAGCTTACCACAACCTCCGCCTCCCAGGTTCAAGCGATTCTCCTGCCTCAGCCTCCCGAGTAGCTGGGACTACAGGCGCCGGCCACCACGCCCAGCTAATTTTTGTGTTTTTAGTAGAGATGGGGTTTCACCATGTTGGGCAATATGGCCTCGATCTCTTGACCTCATCATCCACCTGCCTCATTCTCCTAAAGTGCTGGGATTACAGGCGTGAGCCACCGTGCCCGGCTGACAGGTGCATTTTCATGGCTGCCAAGTGCTATGAACTGACTGTTTGTGTGCTCCCTGCCCCCCCATTAATATGTTAATACCCTAATTTTCAATGTAATGGCATTTAGAGGTAAGGCTGTGTGGAGGTAATTAGGTTTAGATGAAGTCACGTGGCTGGTGCTCTTATGATGGAATTAGTGCCCATCTAAGAAGAGACCAGAACTTGCTTTCCCTACATCATGTAAGGGTACAGCAGGATGAGGACCCTCTGCAAACCAGGAAGAGAGCCCTCACCAGACACGCTGGCACCTTGATCTTGGACTTCCCAGTCTATAGAATTGTGAGACTTCCCAGCCTCCAGAACTGTAAGTGGCTGGTGGTTAAGCCACCCAAGTTAAGGTGTTTTGTTACAGCAGCCCAAGCTGACAAAGGTACCAGGGTCTACTCCTTGTCCCAGATGAATTTCCTTTTCATGCAGTGTTAGATAGCAGCTCCTTGATGGTTCCTATGGTCCTCCCCTTCTGAGGGAAAACTTAGAAAAGGGAAGCTAGTGGTACAAAATGTAGTCCCAGTCTGTGCAATTGGCCTCGGGGCTGCAACTAACACTCATCCTCTCACTTTCCACCATCTATTCTACCTTTCCCTTATGCTCAGCTATCCTCTCAGAAGGTCTTGGTGACTTACCTGTTCATGTGACAAAACCTTCATTCCTAAGGAGTCTAAGCTCTTGGTTACCACACTCTTCTCAGTTTCCAAGGGAAAAAAGGGTACTGGGAAGCATCCAAGGAGATCACTGTGGTTCCACACGTACTCTTTCCTGCCCTGTTTATATATAAACCATGCTACCTCCTCCTGCTGATCAAGTCAATTACCCTGCCACTAGGGTGATTCCTTCTTTTGCCTGCTGGTCCCTGGACACTAGGGGTCTAAATTGCCCTGTCATACCTTACAGTTCAATGGACTCTTGGATCCCTGGCAAGATTAGGGGATTAGGACCCTCCAACCTTGAAGATCACAGAGCTAGAACTCATTCCTTGGTTGGTCACTGGGAGTGGTGGTAAATGGTATCACCTACTTCTAGCCCTTCATTCTGGACTCATAGATTCTTCTTATTAGAGACATATCACCAGAGACAGTTCTCTCTGATTTAATGCATACAGCACTCTATGTTTGCAAAGTATTACATCTGAGCTAACACTTCAGCTGTGACATTAGAGGTTGTTTTTCTGTTCTTTGAGACTGGAGGATACAATATGTGATATGACTAGTGAATCTCATGGTCATAGGCCCACTCCCACACATCTTTTGCTTTGACATCAGTCCCCTGGTCAGATGTTATGATGTATGGGACATAATGTCTGTATAAGCTCCTGGTTGGTACTGGCTGGGGCTCTATGTGCAGGAAAGACAAAGTCATACCAGAAAAAGAATCTATCCTGGGGAGCACAGACAGCTGGCCCTTCTAGCATACCAGGAGCCTAATGTAATTGACATGTCACCAAGTGGCCAGATGTTCTCCTTGAGGAATAGTGCCACATTGGAGTGCAGCATTGGCTTCTGTTGTTGACAAATTGGGCAACCACAGGCAACAGTAGCTGAATTGGCTTGATAAACAATGTGGTGTCCTCTGGGCCCTCCTACCTGACATAATCCTGATGGATTTTCTGGGCATAATATATCTATCCATTTCATCATGCCCACATCCTTCAGCATTTGTATTCCTTCCTCTACTATCTGCCAGGACAACTCAGATATTTGCACTTTTCCCAGCATTGTCCAGCACTACCTCTAGGCTTCTAAGAACGATGCTGCTCCCTGAGGCCCTCACCAGGTTGTTAAACCAGTGTCCTGTGAAGATGTCCTTAATATACTACTTATCTGTCTTACATTTGACCCTACCCGCCAAACACGCTCAAAATCTAATCCCAGGGGTACTCCCCTGGCTTCTGCTGGTACATGACAACCAACGCTTGCACCAGAGATGATATACCTTCAGTGTATCATCCTTTTTCCCTTATCAGAACAGCACATACCTAGCCAGGTTCTGCTGGCTTGTGTGAAAGGAAAATAAATCTTGGGACCCCAGGGAAAAGTCAAGCTGGGAACTATGTCAGGCAAACCTGCCTCCCATTTTATTCCTAAATAAGATAGCTGCAAAGATAAAAAGCTACACACCTTCCTCACAATTTGCCCACAAAGAAATTCCTTGAGGACAAAGGTCGGACAGAACTCAAAAGTCATCCCTCTGAGGCTCACCTGAGACAAATGCATATCTGATTGCTTCCTCTGCCCTATTGTTTAGGTAAAAAGGCAGATTCACTGAGCCACACTAAATTGTGTATTTGGTGGAAGGCTGATCAAGAACTCAAAAGAATGCAATCTTTATCTCTTATCTAATTATGACCTGGAAGCCCCCCCCCAAGTTGTCCTGCTCTCCTGGACAGAACCGAGGTACATCTGACACATATTCACTGATGTCTCATGTTTCCCTAAAATGCCTAAAAGTAAGCTATACCCTGACTACCTTGGGCACATGTCGTCAGGACCTCCTGAGACTGTGTCACGAGTGAGTCCTTAGGCTTGGCAAAATAAACTTTCTAACTTGATTGAGACCTGTCTCAGATACCTTGTGATTTCCACATGTAACTCTAGTTTTGAGCTTGGCAACCAGAGACGAGGAGGGCAGCTCATTGTTGCTTTTGGGAATGAGGCACTATGGGGAAAGAGCTAGCTCTTGCCAGATGTGTTTGTTTTCTCTTGCTGCATAGTAAATTGCCACAGCCTTGGTGGTTTAAAACAACACCCTTGATTATCTCACAGTTTCTGTGGGTCAGGAGTCTGGGTGGGGCTGAACTTGGTCCTCTCCTTAGGCTCTCAGAGGCTGTAATATAGATGTTAGCCTGGCTGTGTTTTTCTTTCTGGAGCTTAGGATCCTCTTCCAAGTTCACGTGGTTGTTGATAGAATTCCGTTCTTTGAGATTGCAGGGCTGAAGCCCCCATATTATTGCTGGCTGTCAGTAGGGGCCACTCTAGCTCCTAGAGGAACCCACAGGCCCCTGCCATGTGTACTTCTCATTTTCAGCCCTCTGTCAATACGGCAGCACCCTTCTTCAAGGCCAATTGGAGAACTCTGATCTCTGGGAGGATCTGAGTACTTCTTTGGAGGATTTTCACCAGATTAAATCAGGCACAACCAAGATAATCTCCCTTTTGGTTAACTCAGAGTTAACTGATTTCGGAACTTAGTTACATCTGCAAAATCCCTTCACCTTTGCTGGTATTCTTTTGGCTAGAAGTGAGTCACAAGTTCTGGCAGCACTCAAGGGAGGGTTGTCTTCCAAGGTGTGACTCACTGGGGGTCACCATAAGGTGTATCTGCACATTAGGAATGAGTGGGTCCCTGCAGAAACGTTGCAGTAAATCCAGAGAAGCAGCGGCCAGGGGCCATCAGTCAATCATGCTTGCTGCAGCAGACCAAGCAGCACATTTTCATGGCCAGCAAAAGGCATCATCACAATTTGTAATTCATGAATTTAATAATGTACTATATGTGTATGATGTGTCTTCCCTACTGGAATATAAATTCTACAGGGGTAGGGACTAAACGAGTCTGTCAGTGTGGTATCCTCGCTGCCTAGCACAATGCTTTCTGTATGTAAGTAGAAGCTCACTACTTACTATCCCTCACTATCCCTCAACCTCTTTCTCCTTTCAATCTTGGTGCTACACTTCAATCTCTCCCTTCTCTTAATTTCAATTCCTTTCATTTTGTGGTAGAGACAAAGGAGACACATTTTATCCGTGGACCCAAAACTCCGGCGCCGGTCACAGACTGGGAAGGCAGCCTTCCCTTTGTGTTTAATCATTGCAGGGACGCCTCTCTGATTATTCACCCACGTTTCAAAGGTGTCAGACCACGCAGGGACACCTGTCTTGGTCCTTCACCCTTAGCGGCAAGTCCTGCTTTTCTGGGGGTGGGGCAAGTACCCCAACCCCTTCTCTCCGTGTCTCTACCCCTTCTCTGCGTTTCTGGGGGAGGGGCAAGTACCCCTCAATCCCTTCTCCTTCACCTTTAGTGTCAAGTCCCGCTTTTCTAGGGGGCAAGAACCCCCAACCCCTTATTTCCGTGCCCCAACCCCTTTCCCACTTTTCTGGAGGGTAAGAACCCCCAAACCCCTTCCCTCTGTGTCTCTATGCTCTCTTTTCTCTGGGCTTGCCTCCTTCACTATGGGCAACCTTCCACCCTCCATTCCTCCTTCTTCTCCCTTACCCCGTGTTCTCAAGAACTTAAAACCTCTTCAACTCACACCTGACCTAAAACCTAAATGCCTTATTTTCTTCTGCAACACCGCTTGTCCCCAATACAAACTTGACAATGGCTCTAAATGGCCAGAAAATGGCACTTTCGATTTCTCCGTCCTACAAGACCTAAATAATTTTTGTCGAAAAATGGGCAAATGGTCTGAGGTGCCTTACGTCCAGGCATTTTACATCCTGTCCCCTCAGTCCCAACCCCAAGCGTCACTGAGTCTTTCCAGTCTTCCTTTTCTACAGACCCATCTGACCTTTCCCCTCCTCCCCAGGCTGCTCGTCACCAGGCCGAGCTAAGTCCCAATTCTTCCTCAGCCTCCACTCCTCCACCCTATAATCCTTCTATCACCTTCCCTCCTCACACCTGGTCCGGCTTACAGTTTAGTTCCGCGACTAGCTCTTCCCCACCTGCCCAACAATTTCCTCTTAGAAAGGTGGCTGGAACTAAAGGCATAGTCAAGGTTAATGCTCCTTTTTCTTTATCCCAAATCAGATAGCGTTTAGGGTCTTTTTCATCAAATATAAAAATCCAGCCCAGTTCGTGACTCCTTTGGCAGCAACCCTGAGACACTTTACAGCCCTAGACCCTAAAAGGTCAAAAGGCTGTCTTATTCTCAAAATACATTTTATTACCCAATCTGCTCCCGACATTAAATAAAACTCCAAAAATTAAATTCTGGCCCTCAAACCCCACAACAGGATTCAGTTAACCTCGCCTTCAAGGTGTACAATAATAGAAAAATGTTGCAATTCCTTGCCTCCACTGTGAGACAAACCCCAGCCACATCTCCAGCACACAAGAACTTCCAAACGCCTGAACCGCAGCAGCCAGGCGTTCCTCCAGAACCTCCTCCCCCAGGAGCTTGCTACAAGTGCCAGAAATCTGGCCACTGGTCTAAGGAATGCCTGCAGCCCAGGATTCCTCTTAAGCCACATCCCATCTGTGCGGGACCCCACTGGAAATCGGACTGTCCAACTCACCTGGCAGCCACTCCCAGAGCCCCTGGAACTCTGGCCCAAGGCTCTCTGACTGCTTCCCAGATCTTCTTGGCTTAGCGGCTGAAGACTGACGCTGCCCGATCGCCTGAGAAGCCCCCTAGACCATCACGGATGCAGAGCTTCGGGTAACTCTCACAGTGGAAGGTAAGTCCGTCCCCTTCTTAATCAATATGGAGGCTACCCACTCCACATTACCTTCTTTTCAAGGGCCTGTTTCCCTTGCCTCCATAACTGTTGTAGGTATTGACGGCCAGGCTTCTAAACCTCTTAAAACTCCCCAACTATGGTGCCAACTTAGACAATACTCTTTTAAGCACTCCTTTTTAGTTATCCCCACCTGCCCAGTTCCCTTATTAGGCCGAGACACTTTAACTAAATTATCTGCTTCCCTGACTATTCCTGGATTACAGCTACATCTCATTGCTGCCCTTCTTCCCAATCCAAAGCCTCCTTTGCGTCCTCCTCTTGTATTCCCCGACCTTAACCCACAAGTATAAGATACCTCTACTCCCTCCTTGGTGACCGATCATGCACCCCTTACCATCTCATTAAAACCTAATCACCCTTACCCCACTCAATGCCAAGATCCCATCCCACAGCACGCTTTAAAAGGATTAAAGCCTGTTGTCACTCGCCTGCTACAGCATGGCCTTTTAAAGCCTATAAATTCTCCTTACAATTCCCCCATTTTACCTGTCCTAGAACCAGACAAGCCTTACAGGTTACTTCAGGATCTGTGCCTTATCAACCAAATTGTTTTGCCTATCCACCCCATGGTGCCAAACCCATATACTGTCCTATCCTCAATACCTCCCTCCACAACCCATTATTCTGTTCTGGATCTCAAACATGCTTTCTTTACTATTCCTTTGCACCCGTCATCCCAGGCTCTATTCGCTTTCACTTGGACTGACCCTGATACCCATTAGGCTCAGCAAATTACCTGGGCTGTACTGCCGCAAGGCTTCACAGACAGCCCCCATTACTTCAGTCAAGCCCAAATTTCATCCTCATCTGTTACCTATCTCGGCATAATTCTCATAAAAACACACCTGCTTTCCCTGCTGATCGTGTCCGACTAATCTCCCAAACCTCAATCCCTTACAAAACAACCACTCCTTTCCTTCCTAGGCATGGTTAGTGCGGTCAGAATTCTTACACAAGAGCCAGGACTGTACCCTGTAGCCTTTCCTTGCAAACAACTTGACCTTACTGTTTTAGCCTAGCCATCATGTCTCCGTGCAGCGGCTGCTGCCACCCTAATACTTTTAGAGGCCCTCAAAATCACAAACTATGCTCAACTTACTCTCTACATTTCTCATAACTTCCAAAATCTATTTTCTTCCTCATACCTGACACATACACTTTCTGCTCCTTGGCTCCTTCAGCTGTACTCACTCTTTGTTAAGTCCCACAATTACCATTGTTCCTGGCCAGGACTTCAATCCGGCCTCCCACATTATTCCAGATACCACACCTGACCCCCATGACTGTATCTCTCTGATCCACCTGACATTCACCTCATTTCCCCATATTTCCTTCTTTCCTGTTCCTCACCCTGATCACACTTAGTTTATTGATGGCAGTTCCACCAGGCCTAATCGCCACACACCAGCAAAGGCAGGCTATGCTATAGTACAAGCCACTAGCCCGCCTCTTAGAACCTCTCATTTCCTTTCCATCGTGGAAATCTATCCTCAAGGAAATAACTTCTCAGTGTTCCATCTGCTATTCTACTACTCCTCAAGGATTATTCAGGCCCCCTCCCTTCCCTACACATGAAGCTCAAGGATTTGCCCCGATCCAGGACTGGCAAATTAGCTTTACTCAACATGCTCCGAGTCAGAAAACTAAAACACCCCTTAGTCTAGGTAGACACTTTCACTGGATAGGTAGAGTCCTTTTCTACAGGGTCTGAGAAGGCCACCACAGTCATTTCTTCCCTTCTGTCAGATATAATTCCTCAGTTTAGGCTTCCCACCTCTATACAGTCTGATAACAGACCAGCCTTTATTAGTCAAATCAGCCAAGTAGTTTTTCAGGCTCTTAGTATTCAGTGAAACCCTTATATCCCTTACGGTCCTCCGTCTTCAGGAAAAGTAGAACGGACTAAAGGTCTTTTAAAAACACACCTCACCAAGCTCAGCCACCAACTTAAAAAGGACTGGACAATACTTTCACGACTTTCCCTTCTCAGAAGTCAGACCTGTCCTCAGAATGCTACAAGGTACAGCCCATTTGAGCTCCTGTATAGATGCTCCTTTTTATTAGGCCCCAGTCTCATTCCAGACACCAGACCAACTTAGACTGTGCCCCCAAAAATCTTGTCATTCCTACTATCTTCTGTCTAGTCATACTCCTATTCACCGTTCTCAACTACTCATACATGCCCTGCTCTTGTTTACACTGCTGGTTTACACTGTTTCTCCAAGCCATCACAGCTGATATCTCCTGGTGCTATCCCCAAACTGCCACTCTTAACTCTTGAAGTAAATAAATAATCTTTGCTGGCAGGACTATGCTGAATCTCCTTAGGCATTCTCTAATCAGATGTCCTGAGTCGTCCCAATTCTTAGACCTTTTATACCTGTTTTTCTCCTTCTCTTATTCCATTTAGTTTTTCAATTCATACAAAACTGTATCCAGGCCATCACCAATAATTCTAAATGACAAGTGTTCCTTCTAACAACCCCACATATCACCCCTTACCACAAAATCTTCCTTCAGCTTAATCTCTCCCACTCTAGGTTCCCACGCCGCCCCTAATCCCACTCGAAGCAGCCCTGAGAAACATTGCCCATTATCTCTCCATACCATCCCCCAAAATTTTCACTGTCCCAACACTTTACCACTATTTTGTTTTATTTTTCTTATTAATATAAGAAGACAGGAATGTCAGGCCTCTGAGCCCAAGCTAAGCCATCATATCCCCTGTGACCTGCACGTACACATCCAGATGGCCGGTTCCTGCCTTAACTGATGACATTCCACCACAAAAGAAGTGAAAATGGCTTGTTCCTGCCTTAACTGATGACATTGTCTTGTGAAATTCCTTCTCCTGGCTCATCCTAGCTCAAAAGCTCCTCCACTGAGTACCTCATGAACCCCACTCCTGCCCACCAGAGAACAACCCCCCTTTTTCCTTTACCTACCCAAATCCTATAAAACGGCCCCACCCCTATCTCCCTTCACTGACTCTCTTTTCGGACTCAGCCTGCCTGCATCCAGGTGATTAAAAGCTTTATTGCTCACACAAAGCCTGTTTGGTGGTCTCTTCACACGGACGTGCATGAAACTGCCTTGTGGACCAAGGAGCAAAGGACACCAGTTTGCAGCATGAGGGAAATACCACAGATGTGACAAAAGAAGTAGAGAGGAGAGACAGAACCCCTGCAGTGCTCCAGAATGCCTGTTTCTCCTGGGGCCTCTTCCTTGACTCTCAAGAGGTTCCACAGGACCCTTCCCACAAAGTTCCCTTTTTTGATTAAAGTACTTTAAGTTGGATTTGTGAGTCCTACATAATATACTTTGGAGGTGTTAAAACACGGCAGCAGGGTGCGATGGCTCATGCCTATAATTCCAGCATTTTGGGAGGCTAAGGCAGGCAGATTGGTTGAGCCCAGGAGGTTGAGACCAGCCTGGGGATCATGGCAAGACCCGGTCTCTACAAAAAATACAAAAATTAGCCAGGTATGGTGGGATACACCTATAGTCCCAGCTCCTTGAGGGGCTGAGGTGGGAGGATTGCTTGAGTCGAAGACGTTGAGGCTGCAGTGAGCTGTGATTGTGGCACTGCACTCCAGCCTGGGCAACAGAATGAGACCATGTCTCAAAACAAACAAACAAACAAAAAAAACCACAGGGCAGCTGGTAGTCCCCTGCCTTCCTTCATACAAAACAGATGAGCTGTGAGGAGGGAGTTTTAAGGAATGAGAGGAGACCTTTAGGAATGGCTACTCTATTCTCCAAAGAATAGGCCAGGCATGGAGGATGGAGGCCAGGAAAAAAATAAAGCCATCCAAATTGGAAAGGAAGAATTAAAATGATCTCTGTTTGCAGAGGATACAACCTCTGCATGATCATGTATGTAGAAAACCTCAAAGACTCACCAAAAAAAATCTGTTAGAACGAATGAATGAATTTAGTAAAGTTGCAGAATACAAAATCAACATACCAAAATAAGTGGTGTTTCTACACAAAAAACAATGAGCTCTCCAAAAGGAAGTTAAGAAAACAATCTCATTTACAACAGCAGCAAAAAGAAGAAAATAGGAATAAATAAAGGACAGAGGTCATGGATTCTGTGTGAAGGAGGAACAGGCAGGAGACAGTGCATGGGGGTGTGAAGCAGCTGTCTTTGGAAAACAGGAAGCATTGTGGCCACTCCAAGTTGCCTGGCTCAACCTGTGCTGTCCTGTCAAGCAGAAAGAAGATCATCCAGTCATGGGAGAAGTCAAGTGCTGCTTTCCCACTGCAGGTTCCTTGAGACATCACACAAATCAGAGGATGCAAATGGACATTGGCAGGATATTCTGTAAGACATTCATTTATACTTTAATTAAGCATCACTAAGGTGAAATACAAAAGGCTGCAATGAAAGGAAGAGGGTCTGGACACTGATGAGCACAACAAACCAGCTGAGGTTTTGCTCCTCTTGTCTCCTACCCTCTGGAACAATGGGAGACAAGAGGAGCACAGTGCAGCAGAAACAGGAGAGTTCAATAGAATGGGGTGATTAATGGGAAAATAGAAAATGTTGGCATAATTGTAGATGGGACAGGTGGGTGTCCAATAAGACATAAAGGCTGGGAGGAACAGATGAAAGGATCAGAGAGATATTCTATTTCTTCTAAATGGGAAGGGAGAAAAAGAAACATTTATTTATTTAGTCTTTCATTTAGCAAATTTTCATGAGCACCCACTATGTGCCAGGCACTTTTTAGGTGCTGATGATACAGTGGTGAACAAGACAGGGAGAGTGCTTGTCTTCACAGAGTTAACTTTCTTGTGGACTTATGTGGAGAGCACATAGCTTGTCACCACTTCTCCATATTGAAGGACTGACTCCATTAA